>NC_141008.1:40515068-41987100 GCF_052327205.1 Somniosus microcephalus
AAAATAAAGACAGAATGTACAACTTTAAAATGGGGACTGAATTATAACAGCGCACCGTTCAATTATCCCTGCCCACTAACCCTACTTGTGGAAAGGTTGTAATATATGGCAGCAAGTGTCTGTTCCTCCCTGCACCCCCTCCCACCACCCCCTGCCATTCCAGAAATATGTCCTATGTGGCCCAATGGTCCTCTTTTATAAGGGGGCTGAAAAACACTACAAAAACCTATTAGATCTTCAGGGTCTAGGCCACAACATCAACCCAGACCTCTAGCTGGGCCCCACTTCCATCAGTTGGCAGGCCAGTAGCCTCCTTGCATTGGACATACTGACACACCATTCTTCCATCAGGCCAGGGATAAGGACACTCTCATCCTGGGAGTTGCCTCCCCAGCTACACCTCCCACCACATGGAGGACCATGTTTTGTGAGAACAGAGGTTAGGCCAGGACCCAGATACGGAAGCTGGCAGGGAGTTTCTGGCCCTTCTGCCGAACTTGGGCAAGAGTGTGCTGAAAGGGCCGTGGATTTTTATCCCCTTTACCTCTTGAATTGATGCCTGTTTGAGGCCTAGATTGCTCCAGCTGATCAGACTTGGCAGTGTTTTTCTTTCTGTCTGCATACTACGTTTGCCCCTGTGAGCTGCACCTTAACGTTAAATATGCTGCTATAGAAATGGCGACGACAGCTATTGTTTTGGGTCAGAACAATTACCATTCTTGGCATCCTGGTGCCAGAAGCTGGAGGGAAGAAGAAGTTTTTTTGGGAAACTGTTTGTGAGGTGTTATTATGATTGATGGATGGGGAGAGTGGGATGCTAAATATTATTGCGGTGTTTTTTTGTGTCATCTTCCATTGAATGGTAGAACACGGCAGCGTGAGATTACTGCTCAAACTAATCAAAGCTGGTTGGGAGGTTGTATCATCAAGGTGCTGGAGGGAAGGTAGGGACATTGAGCCAAGGCTTAATCAGGTTATTATGCTGATGGGTTAGGGAACAGAGGGCAAGGTAGGAGTTCACGTTGCCTGAAGGTGGTGAGGATAGGCAAGGGGGAGATCTTCGACCTCAGGTCTGGCTACCTCTCAGCTCTTCGCGCTGAGGCGTATAGCATGCATGCATCTGGGGAGGCAAGGGAGATTTTTAAAAAACTTTTTAGAAGGAACATCCCAGCACGGTGGCATAGTGGTTAGCACTGTTGCCTCACAGCGCCAGGGACCCGGGTTCGAATCCGGCCTCGGGTGACTGTCTGTGTGGAGTTTGCACATTCTCCCCGTGTTTGCGTGGGTTTCCTCCGGGTGCTCCGGTTTCCTCCCACAGTCCAAAGATGTGCGGGTTAGGTTGATTGGCTATGATAAATTGACCCTTAGTGTTAGGGGGATTAAATACGTGGGGTTGCGGGGATAGGGTGGGATATGTGTTGGTGTAGGGGTTACAGGGATCGGGTGGGATATGTGTCGGTGCAGGCTCGATGGGCCGAAATGGCCTCTATCTGCACTGTGGGGTTTCTGTGATTCTGTGATTGAGATGTTGGTGATGTATTCAAGCGCTTGACATGAGTGCAAGCTAACAGAATGGGCTCCTTTTACTGGGGGGTGAGTGAAGCTCAGCATGTGCTGACTTTTAACATTTTAATTTCACCGTTAAGATTCGCAAAACAACAACTGAAGGAGGGAATGATTTTGGCCTGGCCACAGCTGGGTCTGAATTTAGCCAGGGGTGTACCTGGTGTTTGTCAGTTAATTACAGTACCCAAGGCGTTTGTCAATTTAAAACGAACCTGCGATAACCTTTCCTGCCTTTTCATTTTCTGAAGATGAAGATCCTGCTCTTTGTGAATCATCCTTTGATTGGCGCTCATCATTGCTCACGTCTCAGTCGTCATGGTGAAAGCCTTTTAATACCTGGCAACCTGAAGTTTTAATGTTCAAAATAAGTGATGACTAATCTGGTGAGCCAGTGAGGACTTTTATTTCAGAATAAAAGTGCCTCTCGTATCTTTCTCGGCCAGATGACTCAGTGATGTATTAGGGAATTATTTAGTCACTGATTTGAACAGGATTTATACTTTTGTCGGTATATTTTTTTCAAAAGATTGTTTTACTGTATGTTAGAGAAATGCTAAAGCTGCAGCTGACCTCTCTTAAAGGAGAAGGAACGTATTCCTTTTCTCATACTCAAACAAATTGATAAAAATAGAGCTCGGCATTTTAAAAAAAGTAACTAGGTGTTTTCTCTCGAAGCAGAGCTGCCATTTGTGGTCTCTTTGGTGCCAGGCACTCCACGGACATAAGTGATAGAAAGGACCCGGGGTGTCCCGGAGCAGCTCCGTGGATTGCAGTGGTGGATGTGACTTCAGGCTGGCATCGAAGACAATCCTGAGTCACCCGGTCCTGGGAAAACACGCCGGCAGTGCGGCATATTCCCTCTCTTTTGAGTCTGAAGTCTCCATTTAGCTAAGTTGGTAACACAGGCGCCTCCGATCTGAAGGTCTCAAGCCCTACTCCAGATCCTGAGCATGCAATCGACACTGGCACTCCAGGACAGTATTGAGGGGGCGCCGCATTGTTAGAGGGGCTGCTTTTTGGCAGATAAACTTGCAGTGCCTATCCAGTTTCCCCTTGAAAACATTGAGTGTCTCCGCTTCCACTACTTCCGTCGGCAGCGAGTTCCAGGTCATCACCACTCGCTGCATAACAAAGTTTTTCCTCACATCCCCCCGTATCTCTTGCCCAAAACCTTAAATCTGTGTCCCCTCGTCCTTGTACCATCAACTAGTGGGAACAGCCTTTCCCCGTCTAGCCTATCCAAACCCGTCATAATCTTGTACACCTCTATCAAATCACCCCTCAACCTCCTTTGCTCTAATGAAAACAAATCCAGCTTCTCCAACCTGTCCTTGTAGCTAAGATTCCCCCATCCTCGGAACCATTCTGGTAAATCTCCTCTGCACCCTCTCAAGGGCCTTCACATCCTAAAGTGTGGTGACCAGAACTGGACACAATACTCTAGCTGTGGCCTTATAAAGGTTCAGCATAACTTCTCTACTTTTGTACTCAATACCTCTATTTATGAAGCCCAAGATCCCGTATGCTTTGTTAACCACTCTCTCAATATGTCCTGCCACCTTTGGGGACCTATGCACGTTAACTCCCAGGTCCCTCTGTCCCTGCACACTCTTTAAAACTGTGCCATCAAGTGTATATTGCTTCTCCCTGTACCTTCTGCCATCTTCAACAACTGTTGTCCGATTGTAACTAACTTGGGAAGTCCAGTGGCCATTTGCCAAAAGCTCCCCTCCCCAGTGTACTGATGAATCTGAGGCCTCTGGGCCTGTTGTATTGGCTCCAGTGCAGGTGGACTTATGTCTTTCTCACTTAATTACCAGCTCATTACATTTTCAACAGGAAATTTAAGAAGTGTTTTTATTTAAAGAAGAAATAAGTAACAAAAAATAACTTTGTTGCTGTAAGTCGGATTCTAAAGCCTTAAAAAAATAATCAGGGAGTCATTACGAAACAAGAGGTATTTATCCAGTCACAACACATAAAACCCACTTGGGATCAAGTTGTAATCAGCTTAATAAATTAACTCTACAATTACGTCAGTTATAGTTAAGTTAGCTGGATTCATTATGATTCTAGGCCTCCAGATTATTAGTCCCGATGGGTGGAGCAATCGTGCTTTCTGTGGGAGGAAAATATATCACCACGGTAAAATTTCTAATACATGTTACTGATCTTACACCGAACACCAGGGCTATTCTTTGGTAATACTGTTGAATCATTTAGTTTAACTGCACGTGTAAAGGAGTGCCAATAAGTGAATAGAAAATGTTATGTGTCACTTGACACAATGCTGTGTTTAATGAATTTCTTGGTGGGGTGAATGATATGCTGGGATAGTGTTGATTGTTGGCATTTACAGAAGTGACAATTAAGAGCCCCTCTGTCATGGGAAAGCAAATAGAAAACCACTAACATTGAAGAGGTGCCTAGGAATCTTAACCTATTGTCCTTTGACCCCAGGCATGCAGTTGTGAATCCATATGAATCCAACCCAGAAAAGAACACATTTGCAATTTTACTAGGCGTAGTGACTAGAGGAAATCTTTCTGCTGCTTTTCTATATAGCTAATGCAAAGCAACCTGAGGACTGTCTCCCCTGACCTCACAACTCCCTGCCACCATTAGTTTGGAGTTAAAACATAGGCCTGGAATTTCCATGAGAGTTATTATGTTCTTATGTTCTCCCAATCTACTGCCATAAATTCAGCGGAACCCTTGCTAAAAACAGCCATTTGTGCTGTTTCTCCAAATTTTTTCAGAAGTTACAGCAAGAGAGCGATTGGAAGAACCCCAGTGAAATTCTCCCCCGTATTGTTCAGATAGAGTCCAAGGATTTTCACTCTGTATCTGATCCATGTCTAAACATGCCATGAGGACTTCTTTTAAGAAAGGACTTGCATTTATGTCGAGCCTTGTAGCATTCTCAGGATGTCCCAAAGTGCTTCATGCTCAGTGGGTTATTTTTAAAACGCAGACTGTTTTTTAAGCCTAGTGGATGGGGAACTGTAAAACAATGATCGGTGAAGACTTGTAGGGGGAAAGATTCAGTTGATTTGCGCCTCCCATTAGCGCCCTGAGAGGGGCGCAAAGCAACTAGAGCCAGGGCGCAGCGCCGCTAATATCTCCCGTGAAATTCAGCGGGAGGTTAGCAGCGGTGGTAGTCGTTAGCGCCCTGCGGCGTTGCGCCTCCAGCGATGATGTCATCACTGTGCACAGCGCCCGCTCGCGCCCCGGCCACGATCTTCGGTAGCGCCCCCTGACTTACCGCCGGACGCTATGTCTGACAGGGTCAGGGGGGCCTACCTGTGGCCGGGGCGCACAAATTAAAAGGGAGCTGCCGGGCGGCCATTTTTGTTGCAGGCCGCCTGCCAGCACCTGCCCCCGTTGCTGTCCCCGGTCTCCTCTGCAGCCCCCCTGCGGGGTGCCGGCTACACTTCTCTTGAGTGCCGGGCTCTTTTGCCAGCACTCCAATCCCTGGTGGCCCAGCTGGGCCCCGGGTCGTGCTGCGCTAGGCCCTGCCCCTTTAATAAGGGAAAGAAGGCCTGCAGTACCGCGGCGCGACCTGCCGCAGCGTGTGGCGCTGCTGCACGTAGCGCCGCAAAATTCACTTGCAGTGCCCCAAGAGGGAGGCGGGGTGCTTCCAGTGAACTTCGGGCGCGGGGGCGCTAACTGCTTCGGGGCGCTGGCAAAGTTAGCGCCCCAAAGGGGGCGCGACCCAATTTTGACCTCATAGAGTCTAAAGATTAGGTACATCAAGCAAGACCGTAGGTGAACATTGCATCAAATTTGACTGTTTTGTAACATAATACAACGCGCTACTTGATGTGCAAAACTAGGAATAATTTTTTATCAGTAGATAACTAGAGAAAGATTAAGCATGAAGATGATAGGGTTAGGAGGGAGGTGGGAGATGGAACGCATCTTGGTCTACATTTTCTACATTAGAGTGGGGATGTCCAACCTTCGGTACCGGGGCTGGATATGCATGTCAAAAGCCGCATGTCATTATGCATTCATGTGAGCTCCTGTACCAAAAAAACGCAATCTCCCATACGCACAAAAAGCCAAACCCCAAAATTGAATCCCCTACAGACAAAAATGCACAAACCCTTCACGCTCAAGAATGAGATGTCTACACAAAAGAAGCAAGATCTCCCCTACACACAAGGCAAGACTGCAGTGCACAAAAATGCAACAGCCTCATACACACAAAAAGCAAGATATTAATGATAGGAAACTGAGCGTCCATATACAAAAAAAGGCAAACCCCTGTCTTCCCCCTCCTTTCCCCTTCATGCTATCTCCTCCTTTACCCCAATCCTCCTCATCCTTCCCATCTTCCCTCTCCACCAAAGACGTGTGGGCTCGAGCGCTTTAAATTTCCCAGGCCTGAAAGACTGGGAAATCTTTGGGGGGAAAATTTGTGCCTCCCGTTAGCGCCCGAAGAGGCACTGGCATTCCTCTGGTAACTTGTCCATGGAATTCGTCATGTGTGACCCTAGACAGGGAGTGTTGGCATCATAGCCAATCCCGATATGTCCTCAACTGATGCTCACACACAGTGGGAACACTACATAGAATGTACAGCACAGAAAGAGGCCGTTCGGCCCAGCTGGTCCATGCTGGTGTTTTTGCTCTGGATGAACCTCCTCGCACCCATCTTCACCTAACCTTGTCACCATTACCTTCTGGGAATCACTCAGGGATTTTTTCTCTCTCTCGCTAGCTCAGGGAGGTTGAGGTAGAGTGTACTGTTCCTACTACCACCCCATTGATGTCAGCTCACATAGCACAGACTGCAGATTGAACCTTGACCTTTGTGACCTGTACAGCATAGCTGCACACTGGGCAGTACATTTACCACTGAGCCATCAGTTTTATTCCAGACGTAACACAGACTGGGCGGGAAGGGAGGGAAATATGCCTTCCAAAATTGCTTTCAAACGACGTTACCTGTAGTATTTATCTGTATGTGGTGGATACAACCACAGTACAGTAATTGTATTTATGACTCCTGCACAAATCCCAACCTAGTTTATAAATCAAAGTCACAAAAGCAAAATACTGCAGCTGCTGGAAATCTGAAATAAAAACAGAAACCGCTGGAAATCCTCAGCAGGTCGGGCAGCTACTGTGGAGAGAGAAACAGAGTTAACGTTCCAGGCCACTGACCTTTCGTCAGAACTGACATAAATCAAAGTGCTCGTCTCCGGCTTGTGTTGCCAAACGTCAGATTTTACTCCTCAGAATGACCGTCAACAGCCAGCCCCCCAATTTCACCTGGTCCCAAGTAATTGCCAAGCTGCCTCCCGCCCACTCGCTGGTTCCACCGTTGCAATCCCCTTGACGCGGCGGTGGGTTTCCTTTCCTGTTTTCCCTCTCCTCGTTCAGAATGTAGAAATGATCTGACTTTATGACTGAAGATGGGCCGGATCGTGAACGCTGCCTTGTGGTTCATCTGGAGGGAACGAGCAGCAGATGGCTGCACCTAGGTTTACCTTTCCTGCAGATTTGTAAAACACACACAAACCAGATACCAGAGTGCTACATATTTTATTTGCAATTCACCAAACAGTCTGTCATTGAAGCATATTTACAAAACCCAGTTGATTTTTTTTGTTAACCTGTGCGTAGTCTCACCCCCACATGGTTGCAATCAGCTTGTATCTGACTGACCACAGAGTGCCACCATCCATGAAGGCTAACACCGCCCCGCCACAGTCAGACTATATTGTGAGAGTTATTCAATTGTGAGTGCTGACCGGTTTTCCTAATTAAATTCTAGTCGGAGCTGTTTAGATCAACCTACAGGAAACTCTCTTTTAACCGGCACCCAAATAACCGGAAATCTCTGTTAACCGGCAAAATTCAGGAGTAGGTTCAGGTAAGTTTTACTTCATATTAGTGGCAGTTCCTGGATCTGTGGCTGTGTAACTGGGGTTCGTGCACTTGCTGCTAAGCAACAGGGATGCTTGGTCTGTGGCCGGAGTTCCTGCACATGTTGCTAAGCAACAGGGAAGCCTGGATTTGTTGCTGTGTACGGAGCTCTCGTACCTTTTAACTCTCTGTAATCCGGACTTTTTGATAAACCGGCACCACGCCGGATAATAAAGAGTTTGCTGTACTATAAATCTCCAGGTTTGGAGCCCAAGTATTTACCAAAAGCAAGACATGGTAGATTCCCTGATTAGGTGCTCCTGGCGAGGAATGGCACTCGCAGAGAAACATAGAAGATAGGAGCAGGAGTCGGCCATTCGGCCCCTCGAGCCTGCTCTGCCATTCAATGTGATCATGGCTGATCATCCAAATTCAGTACCCTGCCCCTGCTTTCTCCCCATATCCCTTGATCCCTTTAGCCTTAAGAAATATATCTAACTCCTTCTTGAATATATTTAATGAATTGGCCTCTACTGCCTTGTGTGGCAGAGAATTCCACAGGTTCACCACTCTCTGGGTGAAGAAATTCCTCCTCATCTCAGTTCTAAATGGCTTACCCCTTATCCTTAGACTGTGACCCCTGGTTCTGGACTCCCCGACCATCGGGAACATCCTTCCTGCATCTAGTCTGTCTAGTCCTGTCAGAATTTTATAAGTTTCAATGAGAAAGAGAGAATTTTCCAAAATTGCACTCCCAGGAGGGAGCCTGTTCCACCGGGAGCGCATGTCGGAAAGTTAGGTGGACAAAGTTGGAAAATGATCCCATGGTATAAATGGAGCTAATTACAAGGTATCCCTGTGGGCACTTTATCTCATGTTCCAGCAGAGATGCATTGTTGGTTACTGGTCCTTTGTGGCTGGCAATGGCTGGTGCATTAAATGTGGAACCAGGAAGCCGATTCTGTGGGCAAATGATGGAACACTTGAACCCCCATTTGATGGTTGATAATGTGGGGGCTGTGCTGCATGTGAGACAGTGGAAAGGGAAGCCCAGGACATGGCTTGCCGGAGAGCAAGCTCGGGCCCTAGCTCTGCTATAGAATGATACCGAGTCGTTTGGCTCCGAACTATCAGGATTGACTCAAGAAATTAGCGAAACATGTCGGGGGCAAAAATTGGTTGCTTTGCACCTCCCGTTAGCGCCCCCTTGGGTGCAAAGCAACTAGCGCCCGGGTGCGGCGCCTCTAGCGCCTCCTGTGAAATTCAGCGGGAGGTTAGCGGAGGCGGTAGCCGTTAGCGCCCTGTGGCGCTGCGTCTCCAGCGATGAGGACATCGTCGTGCGCAGCGCCCCGCTCGCGCCCCAGCCGCCAACTTGGGTCGCGCCCCCCGCCGTACCTCCGGACACTATGTCCGACAGGGTCATGGGGGCGTACTTGCGGCCAGGGCGGCGATATTTAAAGGGGAGGTGCTGGGCGTCCATTTTCTCTGTGGGCTGCCTGCCAGCACCTGCCCCCTCTGCCCTCCTCCCGTGGAGTGCCGGCCGCGATCCCTCAGCCTGGTACTCCTCTTGGGCAGGGCCCCGGTGCACGCTGCACTAGGCCCCTCCCATTTAATAAGGGGAGGGAGGCCTGCAGTACCTACGCTACGTGCCGGCGCGTGTGGCGCAACAGCACATAGCGCCGCAATATTGAACTGGAGCGAACCAAGAGGGAGGGGGAGTGCTTGCAGTAGCGCCCCGCCTGCTGCTTGGGGCGCTACCATACAATTTCGCTACCATTCTAAGTAGCGCCCCAGCAAAGTTAGCGCTCCAAAGGGGGCGCGAGCCAATTTTTCCCCCATAGTTTGTAAAAACTGGATGCGCCCCGCCTCCCTCTTGAGGCGTTGCAAGGGAATGTCGCGCTGCGGTACTGCAGACCTTCCTCCCCTTCTTAAAGGTGAGGAGCCTAACGCAGCACGACCCGGGGCCCAGCTGGGCCACCAGGGATTGGAGTGCCAGCAAAAGAGCCCAGCACTCGAGAGAAGTGCCGGGCTCACGGAGCACAGCCGGCACTCCGCAGGGGGGCTGGTTAGGAGGCCGGAGACAGCAAAGCGGGCAGGTGCTGGCAGGTGGCCAGCAACATAAATGGCCGCCCGGCACCTCGCCTTTAATTAACGTTGCCCCGGCTGCAGGTAGGCCCCCCCCTGTCCCTGTTGGACATAGCATCCGGCGGTAAGTCAGGAGGCGCTAACGAAGATCGCCGCCAGGGCACTGCGCACAGTGATGACGTCATCGCCGGTGGCGCAGCGCCTTGGGCGCTAACGGTTACTGCTGCCACTAACCTCCCGCTGAATATCGCGGGAGGCGTTGGGGGCGCCGTGCCAGGGCGCTAGTTGCATGTAGCGCCACGATATTCCCTCGCAGCGCCCCTAGAGGGAGGCGGGGCGCTTCCAGTAGCGCCCCGCTTTCTCCTTAGGGCGTTAACGGGAGGCGCAAAGCAACCGAATTTTTAGGCCGTAGTCTATGTTTACGGTTTTTAAAAAGATGAAAGGAATGGATTTTGTTTGCGTGGATGGGTTATTTGAGCTAGATAGAGATGATAGAACTAGGGGGCACGATGGAGTCAATATCCACCTTCCCCACGTGGCTGCAAGTATGCACCATCTACAGAATGTACTGCATACAACTCATCAAGGTTACTTCAACAGCACCTCCCTCACTTACGACTTGTACCGCTGAAAAGGACAAGAGTGGCATTGTCATGGGAACACCGTCACCTCCAAGTTCTTCAAATTCACACACCACCCTGACTTGGACTTGTATCATCATTCCTTCAGCACCACTGGATCAGTATCCTAGAATTCCCTACCTAACACCGGTCGGTGTGAGAGGGACCATCACCACAAGGATTGCAGTGGTTCAAGAAGGCGGCCCAACACCATCTTCTCAAGGCAACCAGGGATGGACAATAAATGGTGGCCTTGTCGGCGACGCCCACATTCTGACAGCAAATATTTGTTTGAACATTTTACTATGTTGGAAATGGAGAATCAGTAAAATTCAAAACTAACATTGTATCTGCATAAGTTTCTAACAAATTCTTTTAACGTGCACGATTTTTCAAACTAATCTTGTGAACTTGAAAGCTCTACTGCAAATCAAGTTTAGCTTAGTAATCAGTTATTGCAGGCCTCATTAGCACAGACATTGCAACATGCAGTCTACCTCCAGTGAGACTGTTGCATTTCTTATTCTAGTTTATTAAATTAACTTCACCTCCGAGCAGTGAATCAGTGGAGTTGAGCTGTTTCAGACTGGAACCATTTTTTTTTTACTGATTTGCACTTTTGAAAGGATTCAAAAAAACACTGAAAACCACCAAAGCGGTAGAGTTCAAGCCACGAGAAGTGATTCAGGCCGTGTGAACGATTGGAATCCGACACATTGTCATTTGATGCTGTTTCTTGGCAGGAATCGTAATAACGCTCTTAATAGTATTTTAGCAAAACTATGTAAGCTTTACAGCGGGGTGGGGGTGGGGGGGTGGAGGGTGGTCTTGCTAGAAAATGTTAATCTGTACACCTGCTAAGCTAACAGAATGAGCACAGTGTTAGAAATTGACTTGTCTCTTTAAAGAACAAATTCTTTCATGTGGTCTGTTTGATCTTTTCTTGGCTGTTTGTTAAATGTACTGATTATTGGGCTGCTCATGGTGTCTATCACTAATGAAGTTGACCAACAGGAGTTGCCTTTCTCCTTGCGCTAAGTGGCAAGTGTCTGAATGTGCTACACAATTCACTTAATTACCCCCTTGGATTTCAGTGTAAAACCTGGCTTTATTTAATTCCTTTCTTGGTGCAATTGTACAGGGTCTTGGTGAGACCACACCTGGAGTACTGTGCATAGTTTTGGTCTCCTTATCTAAGGAAGGATATACTTGCCTTGGAGGCGGTGCAACGAAGGTTCACTAGATTGATTCCTAGGGTGAGAGGGCTGCCCTATGATGAGAGATTGTGTAGAATGGGCCGATACTCTCTGGAGTTTAGAAGAATTGTTGTGTCTGTGTATAATAAGACACAGACTGCAGGAGAACGGTACAACAGGTGTTTACTCAACGTGGCTCACACTGGAACTGATCTGTACAGATTACTACTCAGTACTATAGACAGGTGTGGTCACTGCCGGTACTGCAGTATACATGAGCTGTAAAAGATAGTTCCCCCCTTAAAGGTATATACATTACAATTCCTCCCCTTTTAGATTAACAGTACCATAACACTCATTTAACAATTAAATATCAAACTAATTACAATTAACACTTTTAACATGCAACATTAGCTGAAAATAGTCTATTTATATATTCAGTCTTTGGGGAGGCTTCCTGATCCTTTCTGGATAGCGCCTTTCCCGAGTGTCTTGCTCTTGGTGCGGAGGCGATTCTGGCCCCCTGTCGTCGGTTGGTTCATCAGCTTCCGATGCTACTGTTTCTGGGGTAGATGCGACCTGTACGTCGGGTTCATCACCAGGTACGTATGGGCGAGGCATGGGGTTGACTTGTTCCTGTGACTCTAGAATCTGGTCAGCATGGCGTCTCACGATGCTCTCCCCAACGTCCACTGTGTACATTAGTGGGCCCTGCCGTGTGCATATCGTTCCTGGCTGCCATTTTTCTGTTCGGTAGTCGCGGGCCAAGACTGGTTGCCCTACATTGAAGCTCCTTGTTGGCTTCTCATGGATGTGCTGGAATTGCTTACTCTCAACATCTCTTCATACGTTTGGTCTGAGCAAATCCAGGTGAGATCTTAACCTTCGGTTAAAGAACATCATGGCTGGGGCCTGGTTGGTGACTGCATGTGTCGCATTCCAGTAGGCAAGCAGGAAATTGTCCACCTTGTGCTGCAGCGGAATGTTGTCATTGTACATAGCCTTTATTGCCTTCTTAAAGGTTTGTACGAACCTCTCAGCCAATCCATTTCTGGCTGGATGATACGGGGCGGATGTGTAATGCCTTACCCCATTCTTTTTCAAGAACCTCCGGAACTCTTCGGACACAAACTGTTCTGGCAAGCCATTCCTGGCAAAAATGGTCCGTAGGACTGCAATAGTTTTCTCCGTGGTGGTGGAGGACATTTTGATGACCTCAGGCCATTTCGAGTGCGCATCCACGGCTATTAAGAACATTGAGTCCATGAATGGACCAGCAAAATCAATATGCACCCTTTGCCATGGAGATGAGGGCCACGCCCATGGGTGTAGAGGGGCCTGTGATGGTGCATTTTGGACTTTCTGGCATCCTGAGCAGCTCTTGGTCAGGTCCTCGATTTGTTTATCGATTCCCGGCCACCACACAAGCCCTGGCTAGGCTTTTCATTTTTACCCCTCCCAGATGACCCTCATGAAGCTCATTGAGCACTCTATCCCTTAACTTGGGTGGAATTACCACTCGGGATCCACACATCAAGGTCCCCCGGCACACTGACAGCTGTTCTCTCCTTGTCGAGAATGCTGGCAACAGTGAGTCGCCATGTGCTGGCCATCCCTTCACCGTCAAATCATATACCCGAGACAGTGTTGGGTCATTTCGGGTTTCCTTTTCGATACAAGCGTTAGTTACCGGTAGGTATTCAACTATAGTCGAATGGAATATTTCGACAGGATCCACTGCTGGTGCTTCCTCCGCAGTAGGCAGTGGCAGGCGTGATAGCCCATCAGCATTTCCATGCTGTTTCGTGCCCTTATATTCAATCTCATAGTGGTGCGCCCCTAGAAAAAGTGACCATCTTTGTAGTTGTTGCGCAGTCATCACCGGAACGCCCTTCTTCGGATTAAAAATGGAGACAAGAGGCTGGTGATCAGTCAGCAAGGTGAATTTTTGCCCGTGCAGATAGTGATTGAACTTTTTCACTCCCCACACTAGGCTGAGGGCCTCCCTGTCAATCTGGGCGTAGTTACGCTCGGCTGAGGTTAGTGATCGTGATGCAAAGGCTATTGGCCTCTGTGCCGTCCGAGAATTTGTGCGACAGCACCGCTCCAATGCCGTAGGGTGATGCATCACATGCCAACCGAATTGGTAATGCTGGGTTGTAATGGGCCAATACCTCTTTCGATGTGATTAGTGTTTTGCTCTTCTGGAAAGCTCGTCTACATTCATCACTCCACTTCCATGGCACCCCAGTTTGCAGTAGGGTGTTCAGTGGGTGTAGTATTGTAGACAAATTTGGCAAGAACTTATGGTAGTAGTTTACCAGCCCGAGGAACGACCTCAGTTGTGACACATTTTCCGGTGCTGGAGCCTTGACTACTGCCTCAATCTTCTCTGGGGACTTATGTAACGCCTCTTTATCGATAACGTGGCCACAATACGAGATCTGTTTTCTAAAAAACTCGCATTTGGGGCGGTTAGCTCGGAGCCCATATTCCTGCAATCTAGTGAGCACCTGCTCCAGGTTGGCACAGTGATCGCTGTCATTTTCGCCCGTGACCAGGATGTCGTCCAAATAACACTGGGTCCCTGGGATCCCTTGCAGGACTTGTTCCATTGCCCTCTGCCAAATAGCCGGAGCTGATGCTTCCCCGAATACCAGCCAGTTGTATTGGTAGAGACCTTTATGGGTGTTGATTGTGAGGTATTTTTTTTGATGCTTCTTCTACCTCCATTTGCAGATACGCCTGGGCCAGATCAATCTTAATGAAGCGTTTCCCTCCAGATAGCGAGGCGAAAATATCTTCAATCCGCGGAAGTGGATATTGTACGGTGTGAAGGGCCGGGTTCACTGTTACCTTAAAGTCCCCACAGATGCGAACCTTGCTTGGTTCCCCAGGCGTGCTGCTCAATGACTTTTTCATCACAGGGACGATGGGTGTAGCCCACTCGCTCCAGTCTACCTTGGACAGTACACCTGAACGTTCCAGACTCTCCAGCTCTGCTTCGACGGCTGGGCGGATCGCATAAGGTACCGGTCTGGCCTTAAAACATTTTGGGCTTGCGTTTTCTTCAATTTTAATCGTCCCTGTCATGCCTTTTAGTGTTCCGAGTCCTTGCTGGAACACTTCTTTCGCGTCAGTTAGGATCTTTGACAGTCGCCCAGGTGTGACGTCGTCATCCTTTTTGTCAGCCACAGTCAGTGCCTGTATGGAATGCCAATCCAGTTGTATTTTCCGGATCCATTCACGTCCCAGTAATGGTGGTCCTCCATCTTGCAATACATACAGGTCTAGTTTTGGTGTTTCCTTACCGTTATATATAACGGTCACCCTTATTTTTCCTTTGGGGTAGACTTTTTGCCCCGTGTACGTCTTCAAAATAATTTTTGTGTCTCTCAAGGGTATGTGTGAGAATAGCCGCTCGTAGTCCCATCGGTTTATGACTGTTAGGGCTGATCCTGTGTCCAATTCCATCTTTACCTGGACTCCTGCTATCTTGAGAGTGACCCAAATGGTTCGGTGATCCTCCGTTGTGACCACATTATGTAGTTTCAGACAACTCAGTTCCCTGCTTTTGGAGTCGTTATCACTCTTTTGTTCGTCTGAACTATTCTCCGTCATCTTATGTACCTTCTTGTACTTTTCTTTGGTAGGTTTCTTATTGCTGGTTTTCTTTCCCGACCTGCAGACTCGTGCTATGTGTCCTACTTTTCCACACTGTCTGCACACTTTGTCTTTGAACCGGCAATCATTCTGGTCGTGTGTTGTTCTGCCGCAGCGATAGCACTTCTCTGTTCTATATGACATTTCGTTTGTGCCATATTCTTGCGGTCTCTGTTGTATCTCTGCAGCGCCCCGTGCTGCTGCTTCATATGATACCGCAATGCTGAAAGCCTTTTCCAGCGTAAGGTCCTTTTCAGATAAAGCCGTTCCTGGGTTCCTTCACTTTGAAGCCCACACACAAACTTGTCCCTTAAGGTATCTGCCAGTCCCGCTCCAAGCTGGCAGTGTTTTGATAGTTTGCGCAGTTCTGTTAAATAATCAGCATTGCTTTCATCCTTATGCTGGTTCCGTTTGTGAAACTTGAATCTTTCTGCTATCAGCAGCGGTGTGGGGCTTAAATGTTCCTGTAGTATCTTTACTATGTCTTCAAAACTCTTTTCCATTGGCTTCGTTGGGGTTACTAGATTTCGTAATAAACCATACGTCTTTGCACCCATTAAATTTAACAATACCGACGCTTTCTTGTCATCTGACACCTCATTTGCCTTGCAGTATACCTCTATTCGTTCGACATATGTAGTCCAATCTTCGACTTCATTGTCAAATGCGGTGATACTGCCACTCTTCGGCATTTTGGGTGTGGTTTAAAATGGCGTCTCCCAATGGCTTAAAATGGCGTCTCCCAATGGCTTAAAATGGCGTCTCCCAATGGCTTAAAATGGCATCTCCCGCGCTTTCCTTCCTCCCCCGCTGCTGCCAACGACGCTCCCGGCGGTTCTCGTGGCAATGGCGGCGCCCTGTAGGTTTCGCGCGCTCCTCCTGCGCTGCTGCCAACGGCGCTCTCGGCGGTCCTCGTGGCAATGGCGGCGCCTCGCGGGTTTCTGCGCGTCTCTCTCTCCCTCTCTTCGACGCTGCTCAACCCCTGAACACCGGCTGCGCCCTGTGCGCTCTGCCCGCTCTTCCTCTCCCCCGTCGACGCTGCTCAGCCCTTTGCTGTGCCGCTCGGTCGGGCTCTAGCCCGCCGCTGTCCGGGAAGGGTCTGCGCACTACCTGTTGCCAGCCCGTTTCGCTGGACCACCTCGACTGGAAAGCCAAGCCTGACTCTCGACAGCCTCCCCCGCAATTCTCGAGTCTCTGCTGGATGACTGGGCGGTTGCCCGTGGTCGACGCCCGAGTCTCTGGCCTTGACCTCCAATCCACTGATCTCCAGGAACGAATCCCCGGGAGGTGATGCAGAGTTGCAAGTAGGTTCGAACTTGCCTTGTCGCCAATGTTGTGTCTGTGTATAATAAGACACAGACTGCAGGAGAACGGTACAACAGGTGTTTACTCAACGTGGCTCACACTGGAACTGATCTGTACAGATTACTACTCAGTACTATATACAGGTGTGGTCAATGCCGGTACTGCAGTATACATGAGCTGTAAAAGATAGTTCCCCCCTTAAAGGTATATACATTACAAGAATGAGAGGTGATCTCATTGAAACATACAAGATTCTGAAGGGGATTGACAGGGTAGATGCTGAGAGGTTGTTTCCCCTGGCTGGAGTGTCTAGAACTAGGCTGCATAGTCTCAGGATAAGGGGTAGGCCATTTAAGACTGAGATGAGGAGGAATTTCTTCACTCAGAGGGTTGTGAATCTTTGGAATTCTCTGCCCCAGAGGGCTGTGAATGCTGAGTCTTTGAGAATATTCAAGGCTGAGATAGATAGATTTTTGGACTCTAGGGGAATCAAGGGATATGGAGATCGGGCAGGAAAGTGGAGTTAATGTGGAAGATCAGCCACAATCTTATTGAATGGCGGAGCAGGCTCGAGGGGCCATGTGACCTACTCCTGCTCCTATTTCTTATGTTCTTTCCCCACCAATTTTCTCCTCTTCCCCTCTTCTCGTGTTCGTTGAGGATCGTGGCGAGGGAACGGAAAAAACTGAAGGAAGTGTTTGCTGCTGGGACACAACTCCATGGGCTGGCAGCCACCCTCCCATGTCTCTCACCGGCGTCACCCTAGGACAGAGCATGTCAGCAGCCTATTGACCGCGAGGTAGTATCACAGCCTAGCCCGATCCTACCCTCGTCTGACATGCGCGCATGCATACTTTTCAGCAGAGTGTAATGTATATACCTTTAAGGGGGGAACTATCTTTTACAGCTCATGTATACTGCAGTACCGGCAGTGACCACACCTGTATATAGCACTGAGTAGTAATCTGTACAGATCAGTTCCAGTGTGAGCCACGTTGAGTAAACACCTATTTGTACCGTTCTCCTGCAGTCTGTGTCTTATTATACACGGACACAACATTGGCGACAAGGCAAGTTCGAACCTACCTGCAACTCTGCATCACCTTCCGGGGATTCGTTCCTGGAGATCAGTGGATTGGAGGTCAAGGCCAGAGACTCGGGCGTCGACCACGGGCAACCGCCCAGTCATCCAGCAGAGACTCGAGAATTGCAGAGGAGGCTGTCAAGAGCCAGGCTTGGCTTTCCAGTCGAGGTGGTCCAGCGAAACGGGCTGGCAACAGGTAGTGCGCAGACCCTTCCCGGACAGCGGCGGGCTGGAGCCCGACTGAGCGGCACAGCAAAGGGCCGAGCAGCGTCAACGGGGGAGAGAGAGAGAGAGAGGGCAGAGCGCACAGGGCGCAGCCGGTGTTCAGGGGCCGAGCAGTGTCGAAGAGAGGGAGAGAGAGACGCACAGAAACCCGCGAAGCGCCGCCATTGCCACGAGGACCGCCGAGAGCGGCGTTGGCAGCAGCGCAGGAGAAGCGCGCGAAACCTACAGGGCGCCGCCATTGCCACGAGAACCGCCGGGAGCGGCGTTGGCAACAGCGGGGGAGGAAGGAAAGCGCGGGAGACGCCATTTTAAGCCATTGGGAGACGCCATTTTAAACCACACCCAAAATGCCGAAGAGTGGCAGTATCACCGCATTTGGCAATGAAGTCGAAGATTGGACTACATATGTCAAATGAATAGAGGTATGCTGCAAGGCAAATGAGGTGCCAGATGACAAGAAAGCGTCGGTGTTGTTAAATTTTAATGGGTGCAAAGATGTATGGTTTATTACGAAATCTAGTAACCCCAACGAAGCCAATGGAAAAGAGTTTTGAAGACATAGTAACGATACTGCAGGAACATTTAAACCCCACACCGCTGCTGATAGCAGAAAGATTCAAGTTTCACAAACGGAACCAGCATAAGGATGAAAGCAATGCTGATTATTTAACAGAACTGCGCAAACTATCGAAACACTGCCAGCTTGGAGCGGGACTAGCAGATACCTTAAGGGACAAGTTTGTGTGTGGGCTTCAAAGTGAAGGAACCCAGAAATGGCTTTTATCTGAAAAGGACCTTACGCTGGAAAAGGCTTTCAGCATTGCGGTATCATATGAAGCAGCAGCACGGGGCGCTGCAGAGATACAACAGAGACCGCAAGAATATGGCACAAACGAAATGTCATATAGAACAGAGAAGTGCTATCGCTGCGGCAGAACAACACACGACCAGGATGATTGCCGGTTCAAAGACAAAGTGTGCAGACAGTGTGGAAAAGTAGGACACATAGCACGAGTCTGCAGGTCGGGAAAGAAAACCAGCAATAAGATACCTACCAAAGAAAAGTACAAGAAGGTACATAAGATGACGGAGAATAGTTCAGACGAACAAAAGAGTGATAACGACTCCAAAAGCAGGGAACTGAGTTGTCTGAAACTACATAATGTGATCACAACGGAGGATCACCGAACCATTTGGGTCACTCTCAAGATAGCAGGAGTCCAGGTAAAGATGGAATTGGACACAGGATCAGCCCTAACAGTCATAAACCGATGGGACTACGAGCGGCTATTCTCACACATACCCTTGAGAGACACAAAAATTATTTTGAAGACGTACACGGGGCAAAAAGTCTACCCCAAAGGAAAAATAAGGGTGACCGTTATATATAACGGTAAGGAAACACCAAAACTAGACCTGTATGTATTGCAAGATGGAGGACCACCATTACTGGGACGTGAATGGATCCGGAAAATACAACTGGATTGGCATTCCATACAGGCACTGACTGTGGCTGACAAAAAGGATGACGACGTCACACCTGGGCGACTGTCAAAGATCCTAACTGACGCGAAAGAAGTGTTCCAGCAAGGACTCGGAACACTAAAAGGCATGACAGGGACGATTAAAATTGAAGAAAACGCAAGCCCAAAATGTTTTAAGGCCAGACCGGTACCTTATGCGATCCGCCCAGCCGTCGAAGCAGAGCTGGAGAGTCTGGAACGTTCAGGTGTACTGTCCAAGGTAGACTGGAGCGAGTGGGCTACACCCATCGTCCCTGTGATGAAAAAGTCATTGAGCAGCACGCCTGGGGAACCAAGCAAGGTTCGCATCTGTGGGGACTTTAAGGTAACAGTGAACCCGGCCCTTCACACCGTACAATATCCACTTCCGCGGATTGAAGATATTTTCGCCTCGCTATCTGGAGGGAAACGCTTCATTAAGATTGATCTGGCCCAGGCGTATCTGCAAATGGAGGTAGAAGAAGCATCAAAAAAAATACCTCACAATCAACACCCATAAAGGTCTCTACCAATACAACTGGCTGGTATTCAGGGAAGCATCAGCTCCGGCTATTTGGCAGAGGGCAATGGAACAAGTCCTGCAAGGGATCCCAGGGACCCAGTGTTATTTGGACGACATCCTGGTCACGGGCGAAAATGACAGTGATCACCTTGCCAACCTGGAGCAGGTGCTCACTAGATTGCAGGAATATGGGCTCCAAGCTAACCGCCCCAAATGCGAGTTTTTTAGAAAACAGATCTCGTATTGTGGCCACGTTCTCGATAAAGAGGGGTTACATAAGTCCCCAGAGAAGATTGAGGCAGTAGTCAAGGCTCCAGCACCGGAAAATGTGTCACAACTGAGGTCGTTCCTCAGGCAGGTAAACTACTACCATAAGTTCTTGCCAAATTTGTCTACAATACTACACCCACTGAACACCCTACTGCAAACTGGGGTGCCATGGAAGTGGAGTGACGAATGTAGATGAGCTTTTCAGAAGAGCAAAACACTAATCACATCGAAAGAGGTATTGGCCCATTACAACCCAGCATTACCAATTCGGTTGGCATGTGATGCGTCACCCTACGGCATTGGAGCGGTGCTGTCGCACAAATTCTCAGACGGCTCAGAGAGGTTAATAGCCTTTGCGTCACGATCACTAACCTCAGCCGAGCGTAACTACGCCCAGATTGACAGGGAGGCCCTCAGCCTAGTGTGGGGAGTGAAAAAGTTCAATCACTATCTGCACGGGCAGAAATTCACCTTGCTGACTGATCACCAGCCTCTTGTCTCCATTTTTAAACTGAAGAAGGGCGTTCCGGTGATGACTGCGCAACGACTACAAAGATGGTCACTTTTTCTAGGGGCGCACCACTATGAGATTGAATATAAGGGTACGAAACAGCATGGAAATGCTGATGGGCTATCACGCCTGCCACTGCCTACTGTGGAGGAAGCACCAGCAGTGGATCCTGTCGAAATATTCCATTCGACTATAGTTGAATACCTACCGGTAGCTAACGCTTGTATCGAAAAGGAAACCCGAAATGACCCGACACTGTCTCGGGTATATGATTTGACAGTGAAGGGATGGCCAGCACATGGCGACTCACTGTTGCCAGCATTCTCGACAAGGAGAGAACAGCTGTCAGTGTGCCGGGGGACCTTGATGTGTGGATCCCGAGTGGTAATTCCACCCAAGTTAAGGGATAGAGTGCTCAATGAGCTTCATGAGGGTCATCTGGGAGGGGTAAAAATGAAAAGCCTAGCCAGGGCTTATGTGTGGTGGCCGGGAATCGATAAACAAATCGAGGACCTGACCAAGAGCTGCTCAGGATGCCAGAAAGTCCAAAATGCACCACCACAGCTCCCTCTACACCCATGGGAGTGGCCCTCATCTCCATGGCAACGGGTGCATATTGATTTTGCTGGTCCATTCATGGACTCAATGTTCTTAATAGCCGTGGATGCGCACTCTGAATGGCCTGAGGTCATCAAAATGTCCTCCACCACCACGGAGAAAACTATTGCAGTCCTACGGACCATTTTTGCCAGGAATGGCTTGCCAGAACAGTTTGTGTCCGAAGAGTTCCGGAGGTTCTTGAAAAAGAATGGGGTAAGGCATTACACATCCGCCCCGTATCATCCAGCCAGAAATGGATTGGCTGAGAGGTTCGTACAAACCTTTAAGAAGGCAATAAAGGCTATGTACAATGACAACATTCCGCTGCAGCACAAGGTGGACAATTTCCTGCTTGCCTACTGGAATGCGACACATGCAGTCACCAACCAGGCCCCAGCCATGATGTTCTTTAACCGAAGGTTAAGATCTCACCTGGATTTGCTCAGACCAAACGTATGAAGAGATGTTGAGAGTAAGCAATTCCAGCACATCCATGAGAAGCCAACAAGGAGCTTCAATGTAGGGCAACCAGTCTTGGCCCGCGACTACCGAACAGAAAAATGGCAGCCAGGAACGATATGCACACGGCAGGGCCCACTAATGTACACAGTGGACGTTGGGGAGAGCATCGTGAGACGCCATGCTGACCAGATCCTAGAGTCACAGGAACAAGTCAACCCCATGCCTCGCCCATACGTACCTGGTGATGAACCCGACGTACAGGTCGCATCTACCCCAGAAACAGTAGCATCGGAAGCTGATGAACCAACCGACGACAGGGGGCCAGAATCGCCTCCGCACCAAGAGCAAGACACTCGGGAAAGGCGCTATCCAGAAAGGATCAGGAAGCCTCCCCAAAGACTGAATATATAAATAGACTATTTTCAGCTAATGTTGCATGTTAAAAGTGTTAATTGTAATTAGTTTGATATTTAATTGTTAAATGAGTGTTATGGTACTGTTAATCTAAAAGGGGAGGAATTGTAATGTATATACCTTTAAGGGGGGAACTATCTTTTACAGCTCATGTATACTACAGTACCGGCAGTGACCACACCTGTCTATAGCACTGAGTAGTAATCTGTACAGATCAGTTCCCGTGTGAGCCACGTTGAGTAAACACCTGTTTGTACCGTTCCCCTGCAGTCTGTGTCTTATTATACACAGACACAACACAGAGGACACTGCATTACAATCCTGGCTGATTGTTCACCCCCCAGTATCAGCTGAGATCAACTAGGAATCAAGCTGCAACCTTCTAATCCACGCCTCTCTGAGGACCCCTAGTTTATACGTCTACTGACTGTGTTTTCTTTTTAACAACTGGAGGTAAATGGACAGCTTAGTGGTAGACGTTCTGGTGCCTTTACCCATTTGGGAGCTTGGCTCACTTTTACCATATTTACTTGAGTATAAGCAATGCTTTTTAAGTGCCAAAAAAAGTAGTTTAAGTTGGGGGTGCAACCTATAGGGTAGTTTTTCTGAGTTTCCGCACCCCAAGCAGGGCCTCACAAATCCGGCCCTTTAGTTTACCGCCTCCTTTCGTCACAAAAGAGACATCTCTTCAGATTTGCCATATTCATCATTTCGTAGTACAGGTAGACTATCCTTTATCCGCAAACCTCGGGACCAGCCGTGTTTCGGTTTTCGGAAAATTTCGGATTTCGGAAGGTATTTTATAAGACTGGGAAATTTGTCAGGGGTGGGGGTCGGGGTCGGCGGGGGGGTCGGGGGTCGGGGTCGGCGGGGGGGTGGGGGTCGGCGGTGGGGGTCGGCGGGGGGTCGGGGGTCGGCGGGGTCGGGGTCGTGCGCACGACTTACGCTGAACGAAAACACTTTCGGTTTTCAGAGGATTTCGGTTTTCGGAAGTGCGGATAAAGGATACACTATCCCTTATCCGAAAGGGTGGGGGGTCGGCGGGGGGTCGGGGGGGGAGAAAAGAATATCGGACAGGCCGCTGCAGCTATCAGACGGGCCGCTGTATTGTTGGGTTGGCTCGGCCTGCAATCTCCTACCCAGGAGGGAACTCAGTGACCCTCTGCCCTGCTCAGCGTAAGTCATGCGCCACTCTGGTCATGTCGTGCGCACGACTTACGCTGAACGAGAAAACCTTCGGTTTTTAGAGGGTTTCGGTTTTCGGAAGTTCGGATAAAGGGTAGTCTACCTGTACCATTATATAAAAGTGCTTGGTTTTCATTTTTTTCCAGTTACAGAGATTCCTTCCTTAAGAATCCCTGGAGTCCAGTGATTAGTGATGAATTCGGTGGTCCCAGTAGCACAAAACCCACAATGATTTCCAAAAGAACGGTAAAAAGTCTGGCAGACTCAAGTAACTCAGACAATCCGAACATTTGGCCTAAAGATGACTTTTATACCTTCCAAATATACCCAACGTCTTCCACATATTGGACTAAATCATAGGACTGTAGCATAAAGGTTAGCTGAAAAACACCTTCTGTTTATGTAATGTATTATCACATGGTTTGTCACATGGTTTACTATGAGCATGCTCAGTTCGCTCTGGCCTAGTAAAGCAAGCACATTGACTGGCAACTCATCCTGTCTTTGTCCTTCACTTGTTCTACCCACATATATCACTGTTTATATTTTATGCTGCTTGATTTGGAGTCAAGTATGGGTGGGAACCTGGTGTAGCGTGAAAACAGGAAGCCGATGAGACAAAAAGGATTATTTTTCAATTTATAGTAAAAAAGCTTGCATTCATATAGCACCTTACCTCGTGCTCAGGACGCCCAAGGCACTTTGCTGCCAATGGATTACTTTTGAAATGCACTGTGTGTTGTTAGTGGGTAAACACAGCAACCACGGTCCCACAGACAGCAAATTAATGAATGACCAGGTAATCTGTTTTGGTGATGTTGTTTAAGGGATGGATGTTGGCTAAGACACCAGGAGAACCCATTGCTTTTCAGTTAGTACCATGGGCTCTTTTATGTCCACCCAAGTAGGCAGATAGAGCCTCATCCAAAATACAGCACTGAAGATAACAACATCAACTCCTTCACTGATTGCTAGCACAGATTATGTGCTCAGGGCTGTAGCGGGACTTGAACCCACAACCGTCTGACTAAGAAGTAAGCGCGCTACCAACTGAGCCAAACCGCTACTTACGCACATTTTTAAAGTATATACAACAGCAGTGATTTGTGACTGCAAAATAAAGCCACCTTGTTAACTTAACCAAGCACCAATAACTGGCTTAGCAAGAGAAACAGCAATTACATTATCGGGATCAAACTTCCATTTGTCTTTGGTCTGGGAGCTTCAAAATTTAGTTCCGGGCTGTCGGAATGTACCCCTTATGGTGTGACAGACCAGATCCAGACTGTTAGGAAAAATTAATCTGCTCAGAATGGTTTGTTTGTTCTTTGTTGTAGCCAAATAGCGAATAAAAGAAAGCCTACAAAAAAATGTGGAAGATAAAAAACAATACAAAGTGATTTATCTCCTACATTACTACAGTGACTACACTTCAGAAATACCTAATTGGCTGTAAAGCGCTTTGGGACATCCTGAAGTTGTGAAAGGCACTATAGAAATGCAAGTTCTTTCATTCTTCTTTCGTATTAAATTAAAAAGGGAAATGATTGGAAGATGGAAATTATATAAAATCCAGATAAATATCCTGGGGGAAGAACAGTCTGTTTTCATGTGCCTGCAGTATCTTGACCAGTGACTCTGAAATCTAAACTAGTAATTTTCCACTCACACGTGTTCTGAACCAGTAACTTATTTAAGTCATAAATTCTGACACCAAGTTATTTAACTCTTTAATTTGATCTAACAGAAATATTATTATCTATATATATAAACGGATCGTTCTTTCTGTTTGTCTGTCTATCTGTCTGTCCTTCTGTCTGTCTGTCCTCGGGTGTGCGTCTGTCCGGCTATGCGCTCGAAAGTTACAGAGCGTACCTACGCGTGCGTTACGTCGAAAGAAAGCTCACCGTTCCAAAACGATGGTAAGCGTATTTACGTTTCGGCCGGACAAAAATTGCGCCCGCGGTATCCGAAAAACCTTCAACATTCCGCTCATTAGCATCTCATTATCCGCTCATTAGCGACAGAGTGACCTCGAGGTCGACCAATCGTACGCCGGGTTGCTGGCGCGTGCGGCCGGGCCCTCCTACGGTCGAGTGACGGGACGATTGACCAATCCTACGCTTTGGTGACCTGACGGTCGACCAATCGGTGCGTGTGTGGGCGGGCCTTATCGTTCTGAACCGAGGTGAGTCGCCGCCATCTTGATTCCAAACTTTTCCTTTTTCCCGCTTTCTGCGTCTTTAAAAAAAACGTTGCTTTTAAAACACATATTGTTTTTTAAAAAAAAGATTTAGAAAGTAATTAACTTATCTAATCTGGCGGCACGGAGCTCTGCGGAGCAGGTGCGCGGCGGTGTCTAACTCGGGCCCCACCCCCCAGTCTGTCTCTCTCTCTCTCTCTCTCTCTTCCCCGCGCCTCCTGAATGCGCGGGGGAAGAGGCCCGGCGCACGGCGCATTCGGAGACTTCAACTCCGTGACAGGTAAGGAGGGTCTTCGTTCACGTTGGGCGGCGGGCGGGTTCCTCGGGTGCTGATCCCTGGCGGTGTGGGGCCGGAGCCCGGCTCTTAACTTGCCCCGGAGAGCGGGCGGACGGCGGGGCCTGGAGTAGCAAATCGGGCACCACGGCAGAAGAAAAACTGAGAGCGACAGAGGGGAACAGACGTCAGAGAGACGGAGAAATAGGGAGGGAGGAGAGGGAGAGGGGCAGGGAGGGAGAGGGGCAGGGAGGGAGAGGGGCAGGGAGGGAGAGGGAAGAGAGAGAGGGTGGGGGGAGGGGAGAGAGAGAGGGTGGGGGGAGGGGAGAGAGAGGGTGGGGGGAGGGGAGAGAGAGAGGGTGGGGGAGGGGAGAGAGAGAGGGTGGGGGGAGGGGAGAGAGAGAGGGTGGGGGAGGGGAGAGAGAGAGGGTGGGGGGAGGAGAGGGGGTGGGGGGAGGGGAGGGAGAGTAAAGCAGGGAGAGACAGGAGGTGAGAGAGAGGGTGAGGGAGGGGGAGGGAGAGTAAAGCAGGGAGAGACGGGGGAGGGAGGGAGAGGGTGAGGGAGGGAAAGAGTGAGGGGGTGGGACAGGGAGGGAAAGAGTGAGGGGGTGGGACAGGGAGGGAGAGCTTACCTTCGCAGGGGTCCATCGGGCCAAGTTCCCCCCCAGTCGCACTCTCTCTTCCCCCCCCCCCAGTCGCTCTCTCTCTCCCCCCCCCAGTCGCTCTCTCCCCCCCCCCAGTCGCTCTCTCCCCCCCCCCAGTCGCTCGCTCTCTCCCCCCCCCAGTCGCTCGCTCTCTCCCCCCCCCCAGTCGCTCTCTCTCTCCCCCCCCAGTCGCTCTCTCTCTCCCCCCCGTCGCTCTCTCCCTTCCCCCCCAGTCGCTCTCTCTCTTCCCCCCAAGTCGCTCTCTCTCTTCCCCCCCCCCAGTCGCTCTCTCTCTTCCCCCCCCCCGTCGCTCTCTCTCTTCCCCCCCCAGTCGCTCTCTCTCTTCCCCCCCAGTCGCTCTCTCTCTTCCCCCCCAGTCGCTCTCTCTCTTCCCCCCCAGTCGCTCTCTCTCTTCCCCCCCCAGTCGCTCTCTCTCTTCCCCCCCCCCCCCAGTCGCTCTCTCTCTTCCCCCCCAGTCGCTCTCTCTCTTCCCCCCCAGTCGCGCTCTCTCTTCCCCCCCAGTCGCTCTCTCTCTTCCCCCCCCAGTCGCTCTCTCTCTTCCCCCCCCAGTCGCTCTCTCTCTTCCCCCCCCAGTCGCTCTCTCTCTTCTCCCCCCAGTCGCTCTCTCTCTTCCCCCCCCAGTCGCTCCCTCTCTTCCCCCCCCCAGTCGCTCTCTCTCTTCCCCCCCCAGTCGCTCTCTCTCTTCCCCCCCCAGTCGCTCTCTCTCTTCCCCCCCAGTCGCTCTCTCTCTTCCCCCCCCAGTCGCTCTCTCTCTTCCCCCCCCAGTCGCTCTCTCTCTTCCCCCCCCAGTCGCTCTCTCTCTTCCCCCCCAGTCGCTCTCTCTCTTCCCCCCCCAGTCGCTCTCTCTCTTCCCCCCCAGTCGCTCTCTCTCTTCCCCCCCAGTCGCTCTCTCTCTTCCCCCCCACAGTCGCTCTCTCTCTTCTCCCCCCCCCAGTCGCTCTCTCTCTTCCCCCCCCAGTCGCGCTCTCTCTTCCCCCCCCAGTCGCTCTCTCTTCCCCCCCCCAGTCGCTCTCTCTCTTCCCCCCCCCAGTCGCTCTCTCTCTTCCCCCCAGTCGCTCTCTCTCTTCCCCCCAGTCGCTCTCTCTCTTCCCCCCAGTCGCTCTCTCTCTTCCCCCCAGTCGCTCTCTCTCTTCCCCCCAGTCGCTCTCTCTCTTCCCCCCAGTCGCTCTCTCTCTTCCCCCCAGTCGCTCTCTCTCTTCCCCCCAGTCGCTCTCTCTCTTCCCCCCAGTCGCTCTCTCTCTTCCCCCCAGTCGCTCTCTCTCTTCCCCCCAGTCGCTCTCTCTCTTCCCCCCAGTCGCTCTCTCTCTTCCCCCCAGTCGCTCTCTCTCTTCCCCCCAGTCGCTCTCTCTCTTCCCCCCAGTCGCTCTCTCTCTTCCCCCCAGTCGCTCTCTCTCTTCCCCCCAGTCGCTCTCTCTCTTCCCCCCAGTCGCTCTCTCTCTTCCCCCCAGTCGCTCTCTCTCTTCCCCCCAGTCGCTCTCTCTCTTCCCCCAGTCGCTCTCTCTCTTCCCCCCAGTCGCTCTCTCTCTTCCCCCCAGTCGCTCTCTCTCTTCCCCCCAGTCGCTCTCTCTCTTCCCCCCAGTCGCTCTCTCTCTTCCCCCCAGTCGCTCTCTCTCTTCCCCCCAGTCGCTCTCTCTCTTCCCCCCAGTCGCTCTCTCTCTTCCCCCAGTCGCTCTCTCTCTTCCCCCCAGTCGCTCTCTCTCTTCCCCCCCAGTCGCTCTCTCTCTTCCCCCCAGTCGCTCTCTCTCTTCCCCCCAGTCGCTCTCTCTCTTCCCCCCAGTCGCTCTCTCTCTTCCCCCCAGTCGCTCTCTCTCTTCCCCCCAGTCGCTCTCTCTCTTCCCCCCAGTCGCTCTCTCTCTTCCCCCCAGTCGCTCTCTCTCTTCCCCCCAGTCGCGCTCTCTCTTCCCCCCAGTCGCTCTCTCTCTTCCCCCCAGTCGCTCTCTCTCTTCCCCCCAGTCGCTCTCTCTCTTCCCCCCACAGTCGCTCTCTCTCTTCCCCCCCACAGTCGCTCTCTCTCTTCCCCCCACCAGTCGCTCGCTCTCTTCCCCCCCCCCAGTCGCTCGCTCTCTTCCCCCCCAGTCGCTCGCTCTCTTCCCCCCCAGTCGCTCGCTCTCTTCCCCCCCAGTCGCTCGCTCTCTTCCCCCCCAGTCGCTCGCTCTCTTCCCCCCAGTCGCTCGCTCTCTTCCCCCCCAGTCGCTCGCTCTCTTCCCCCCAGTCGCTCGCTCTCTTCCCCCCCCAGTCGCTCGCTCTCTTCCCCCCCCAGTCGCTCGCTCTCTTCCCCCCCAGTCGCTCGCTCTCTTCCCCCCCAGTCGCTCGCTCTCTTCCCCCCCAGTCGCTCGCTCTCTTCCCCCCCAGTCGCTCGCTCTCTTCCCCCCCCAGTCGCTCGCTCTCTTCCCCCCCCAGTCGCTCGCTCTCTTCCCCCCCCAGTCGCTCGCTCTCTTCCCCCCCCAGTCGCTCGCTCTCTTCCCCCCCCAGTCGCTCGCTCTCTTCCCCCCCCAGTCGCTCGCTCTCTTCCCCCCCAGTCGCTCGCTCTCTTCCCCCCCAGTCGCTCGCTCTCTTCCCCCCCAGTCGCTCGCTCTCTTCCCCCCCAGTCGCTCGCTCTCTTCCCCCCCAGTCGCTCGCTCTCTTCCCCCCCAGTCGCTCGCTCTCTTCCCCCCCAGTCGCTCGCTCTCTTCCCCCCCAGTCGCTCGCTCTCTTCCCCCCCAGTCGCTCGCTCTCTTCCCCCCCAGTCGCTCGCTCTCTTCCCCCCCAGTCGCTCGCTCTCTTCCCCCACAGTCGCTCGCTCTCTTCCCCACAGTCGCTCTCTCTCTCCCCCACAGTCGCTCTCTCTCTTCCCCCCCCCCCCACAGTCGCTCTCTCTCTTTCCCCCCCCCACCAGTCGCTCTCTCTCTTCCCCCCGCCACAGTCGCTCTCTCTCTTCCCCCCCCCCACAGTCGCTCTCTCTCTTTCCCCCCCAGTCGCGCTCTCTCTCCCCCCCCCCCCCCAGTCGCGCTCTCTCTCTCTCTCCCCCCCCACCCCCGTCGCGCTCTCTCTCCCCCCCCAGTCGCGCTCTCTCTCTCTCTTCCAACAACAACATGCCCTCAAAAGACCCTCGGCACCGCCGGGCACTTCAGCTAGTGATTATATAAACCGACACCCACCCACACGAGGCTAATCTTCGTTGGTATATACAATCCTCACCGCTAACATAGGTTGGCGAGAAGCTCGCATCTGCATTCTTACTAACCTATAATGGATGGTTCACGGCAAGTACAGTAACTGATCCAGCCCCAATTAATGGATTAAAACTACCATCTAAATCACACGACATTTGAAGTTCCAACTATCCACCGCATGTTTTGAAGGAACCTTGTCTTTGTATCAGTGAATGTTAAGGCCAGGATTTTCCTCGGACTTTCTCCCACTTTGCTGCCATAACTTTGATGGAAATTCGGCGTAAACTCCACTTCCACGAGTAAACGGTTCCACTGTAGTAACAGAACAAGCTGGCTAAGTCCCGAGGAAATTCACGGCGCACATCTCCAGAAGAGCGAAGAACAGTCTGCTCTAAGAATGTGACGGACATTGAACCGTGTCAACAGCAAGTTTTTGCTACAGTTAGTTTTTGACTTCAGTCTTATAGACCAGTGGAGTGAGGTGCCATGGCTCGGCATGTTGGAGCCCAGATGTGGTGCACATGGATTTGTTGCTGTAATGATCTACATTCTGAGCTCCTAATTTGACCTAGGAAGCTGTGGAGAGCGTTTTGGGGGTGGGGCGGGGGGGGGGTGGTGGTGCGGGGGTGGTGGCGGTTTGAGGGTGAAGGAAACTCAAAGCAAGAGCCACATCTATAATAGCAAAATACTGCGGATGCTGGAAATCTGAAATAACAACAGAAAATACAGGAAAAACTCAGCAGGCCAGGCAACATCCGTGGAGAGAGAAACAGTTAACGTTTCAGGTCTGGGACCCTTCATTATGTCCGTGTGTAATTGAGACACAGACTACAGGAGTTGGTTACAACAGGTCTTTACTGAGTGGAGACAAAACTGGAACTACTATGCAAAGTTACTACACAGGCTTATATACAGGGGTGGTCACTACTGGTACTGCAGTATACAGGGGCTGCAGAATATAGTTCCTTCTGCAAAGTACATACACTACAATTCCTCCCCTTTTAGCTAAACAGTACATAACATTCGATTAATAATTAAATAACATATTTACAGTTACAGTTGCTATATACATTAGCTGAAGTTAAGCAATTATAAGTTCAGTCTTTGAGGAGGCTTCCTGATTCTGTCTGGATAACGCCTCTTTGGGGTATCAGGTTCTTCTGGCAAAGTTGATTCGGAATCAACGTCGTTGTTGCGTTCGTCTGCTTCCAATATTCCCGATTCTGAGGTAGATGCAATTGGTACTTCGGTTTCATCACCAGGTGTATCGGATCGTGGTGTGGAATTGACGTTTTCCAGTGACTCTAGAATCTGGTCAGCATGGCGTCTTACAATGCTCTCTCCAACGTCCACGGTATACATTAGAGGTCCTTGCCGTGTACAGATCGTTCCTGGCTGCCATTTCTCTCTGCGGTAGTCCCGGGCCAAAACTGGTTGACCTATCTTAAAACTCCTGGTCGGCCTTTCATTCATATTCTGAAACTGCCTGTTCTCCACATCTCTTCTGATGTTTGGCTTAACCAAATCCAAGCGGCATCGTAGTCTTCGATTGAAGAACATCATGGCTGGAGTTTGGTTGGTAACCGCATGTGTCGCATTCCGGTAGGCAAACAAGAAGTTATCCACCTTGTGTTGTAGGGGTATGTCTTCATTACACATTGCCTTGATAGCCTTTTTGAATGTTTGAACGAACCTCTCAGCCAATCCATTGGTGGCTGGATGATATGGGGCGGATGTGTAATGCTTAACAATAACACCATTGTTCTTTAAGAACCTCCGGAACTCTTCAGACACAAACTGTGGTCCATTGTCGGAGCAAATCTGTTCAGGCAGCCCATTTCTGGCGAATATGGTTCGTAAGACTGTGATAGTTTTTTCTGTGGTGGTTGAGGACATTTTTATTACCTCTGGCCACTTTGAATGTGCATCCACCGCAATTAAAAACATCGAGTACATAAATGGACCAGCAAAATCAATGTGCACCCTTTGCCATGGAGATGAGGGCCACTCCCATGGATGTAGAGGGGCTTGTGGTGGGGCGTTTTGGACCTTCTGGCATCCTGTACAGCTCTTGGTCATCTCTTCGATTTCTCTATCGATTCCCGGCCACCACACAAACGCTCTGGCTAAGTTCTTCATTTTTACCCCTCCCAGATGACCCTCATGAAGCTCATTGAGCACTCTATCCTTCAATTTGGGTGGAATTACTACTCTGGATCCACACATCAAGGTCCCTCTGCACACTGACAGCTGTTCTCTTCTCGGCGAGAATGCTGGCAACAGTGGTTCGCCATGTGCTGGCCATCCCTTCACCGTTAAATCATAGACCCAGGAGAGTGTCGGGTCATTTCGTGTTTCCTTTTCTACGTTTGCATTCGTCACAGGTAGACATTCGACTATGGTCGAGTGGAATATCTCCACAGGATCCACTGCAGGTGCTTCTTCCACCGTCGGCAACGGTAGGCGCGACAATCCATCAGCATTCCCATGCTGTTTAGTTCCTTTGTACTCGATGTCATATTGGTGTGCCCCTAGGAAAATGGACCACCTCTGTAGCCGTTGTGCTGTCATTATCGGGACGCCCTTCTGAGGGTTGAAAATGGAGACAAGAGGTTGATGATCAGTTGGTAGAGTAAATTTCTGACCGTGCAGGTAGTGATTGAACTTCTTCACCCCCCACACCAGGCTGAGGGCCTCTCTGTCAATTTGGGCGTAGTTACGCTCGGCTGAAGTTAACGAGCGTGACGCAAAAGCTATCGGCCTCTCTGAACCATCAAGGAATTTATGTGACAGTACCGCTCCAATGCTGTAGGGAGACGCATCACATGCCAGTCTTATCGGTAGTGATGGGTTGTAGTGAGCCAATACTTCTCTTGAAGTGATTAGGTCTTTACTCTTCTGAAAGGCCCGCTTACATTCATCGCTCCATTTCCATGCTACTCCAGTTTGTAGTAGGGCGTTCAGTGGGTGCAGAATTGTGGACAAATTCGGCAAAAACTTATGGTAGTAATTCACCAATCCGAGGAATGACCTCAGTTGCGACACATTTTCAGGTGCTGGAGCCTTAACTACCGCTTCAATTTTGTCAGGGGACTTATGTAACCCCTCTTCATCAATCACGTGGCCACAATACGATATCTGTTTCTTAAAAAACTCGCACTTGGGGCGATTGGCTCGTAGCCCATGTTCTCTTAGTCTAGTGAGCACCTGCTCTAGGTTGGCAAGGTGTTCACTGTCATCTTCACCTGTCACTAGGATGTCGTCCAAGTAACACTGAGTCCCCGGAATCCCTTGCAGGACTTGTTCCATCGCTCTTTGCCATATCGCCGGAGCTGATGCTACTCCGAATACCAGTCGATTATACTGGTAAAGACCTTTGTGAGTGTTTATCGTGAGATACTTCCTAGAGGATTCTTCAACCTCCATCTGCAAATATGCTTGTGCTAGGTCAATTTTTGTAAATCGCTTCCCTCCAGATAGTGAGGTGAAAATATCTTCTATCCTCGGGAGAGGATACTGTACTGTGTGAAGGACTGGGTTCACCGTCACCTTGAAGTCCCCACAGATGCGAACCTTCCTTGGCTCCTCAGACTTATTGTTTAACGTTTTCTTCATGACAGGAACGATGGGTGTCACCCACTCGCTCCAGTCTACCTTAGATAACACGCCTGCATTCTCCAGATTCTCCAGCTCTGCCTCGACGGCTGGGCGAATTGCATACGGTACCGGTTTTGCTTTGAAAAACTTGGGAATTGCATTCTCTTCTATTTTTATCGAGGCGGTTACGCCTTTAAGAGTTCCCAGTTCTTGTTGAAATACCTCTTTGGCGTTAGCTAAGATTTTTGACAATCGTCCAGGTGTGACGTCATCATCCTTTTTACCAGCCACCGTCAGTGCCTGAATGGAGTGCCAGTCTAAACTTATCTTTCTGATCCATTCACGTCACAATAACGGTGGTCCACCATCTTGCAGTATGTACAGATACAATTTCTGTATTTCCTTGCCGTTGTATTCGACAGGCACCCTTATTTTCCCTCTGGGGTATACTTTCTGCCCCGTATACGTCTTCAAGACAATGGATGTCTCTTTCAAGGGTATGTGTGAGAATAGCCGCTCGTAGTCTCGTCGATTCATGACGGTCAGGGCTGATCCTGTATCCAGTTCCATTTTGACTTGGGACCCTGCTATCGTGAGGGTGACCCAAATGGTTCTGTGATCCTCTTTTGCGATTACGTTGTGAAGTTTGAGACAGCTTAGTCTCTTGTTCCCGGATTCACTATTGTTCTTCTGGTCTTCAGAACTACTGTCCGTCATCTTTTGTACTTTCCTGTACTGTTCCTTAGTAGCCTTTTTGTTGTCGTTAGTCTTCTTCCCAGACCTGCAAACTCGTGCAATGTGTCCCATCTTTCCGCATTGCCTGCATATTTTGTCCTTGGACCAGCAGTCCTTCTGGTCATGGGTTGTTCTGCCGCAGCGATAACATTTTTCAAATCCCCGTGTCATTTCGTGTGTGCCGTATTCCTGTGGCTTTTGCTGTATTTCCGCAGCTCCTCTTGCTGCTGCTTCGTACGATACTGCCACGCTGAAAGCCTTATCTAGCGTCAGTTCTTTCTCTGAGAGTAACCTCTTCTGGGTTCCTTCACTCAGGAGTCCACAGACAAATTTGTCCCGTAGAGTATCTGTCAGTCCTGCTCCGAACTGGCAGTGCTTTGATAGCTTGCGTAGTTCCGTAAGGTAATCAGCATTGCTCTCATCTTTATGCTGATTTCTCCTGTGGAATTTAAATCTTTCTGCTAGCAGCAGCGGTGTAGGATTTAGGTGTTCCTGTAGGATAGCAACAATTTCATTAAAACTCTTCGCCATCGGTTTGGCTGGAGTGATCAGGTTCCGCAATAGGCCGTACGTTCTTGCGCCCATTAAGGTTAGTAGTACCGATGCCTTTTTCTCATCGGCTACTTCGTTTGCCTTGTAATATACTTCGACTTTCCACATACGTGGTCCAGTCTTCTATTGCATTATCGAAGGCAGTGATATTGCCAGTCTTCGGCATCTTGGAAATCTAAGATGGCGCCTCCCGCGCTTTGCCTTCTTCCCCGATTTAACAAAATGGCACCTCCCGCGCTTTGCCTTCTTCCCCGCTGGATTAAGATGGCGCCTCCCGCGCTTTCTGTCTTCTCCGCTGCTGCTAGCGCTGTTGCTGGCGTTTTTATGCCTTGATGGCGACGCCCTATGGTCTTCGCGCACTTCCCCCCCGCGCTGCTGCTAACGCCGCTCTCCGCGGTTCCCGTGGCAAACTGAAGCTCCTCGCGGCTTTCTGCGCTTCTAATTTCTTTTATTTTCCCGTCGTCAGAGCAACCCTATGGGACACTTTCCTCCCTCTTCTCGGGTCTGTACGCTGCCCGGCTTCGTAGCACCGGCCGCGCCCTGTGTGCTCCACCCTCTCTCTCTCTCTCCTCTTCCCGACAACGCTGCTCGGCCCCGTTGAAAAGCCACCCGATCGAGCTCTAGCCCGCCGCAGCCCAGGAAGGATCAGTGTACTACCTGCCACCAGCCCGATTAGCTGGAACACCATAGACAGGATAACCAAGCCCAGCTCTCGACAGCCTCTCCTGCAAATCTTCAACTCCGATGAATCAGAGGCGGTTGCCCCCGGTCGACGCCCGTTTCTTCTGTTTGTTTTTTTTTCTTCCTTCTGGCCTCGACCTCTAACAACTTCGCTTCAGGGATGGATCCCCATGAGGTGGTGCAGAACTGTAGGTAAGTTCGGATCTGCTCGTCGCCAGTATTATGTCCGTGTGTAATTGAGACACGGACTGCAGGAGTTGGTAACAACAGGTCTTTACTGAGTGGAGACAAAACTGGAACTACTATGCAAAGTTACTGCACAGGCTTATATACAGGGGTGGTCACTACTGGTACTGCAGTATACAGGGGCTGCAGAATATAGTTCCTTCTGCAAAGTACATACACTACAATGATCTACATTCTGAGCTCCTAATTTGACCTAGGAAGCTGTGGAGAGCGTTTTGGGGGTGGGGTGGGGGGTGTTGGTGGCGGTTTGAGGGTGAAGGAAACTCAAAGCAAGAGCCACATCTATAATAGCAAAATACTGCGGATGCTGGAAATCTGAAATAACAACAGAAAATACAGGAAAAACTCAGCAGGCCAGGCAACATCCGTGGAGAGAGAAACAGTTAACGTTTCAGGCCTGGGACCCTTCATCAGAACTGGAAAAAGCTGCATATGTATCAGATATTAAGCAAGTGCAGAGACAGGAGGGCATTGAAGGAACATACTGTGCTTTTGAAAGAGGCAGGAAAGATAAAATGTTGCAAATGAGAATGGCAAAATCATACAGCATGAAAAATGGGGGCAGGGGTTATAGTTTGAAACTGTTGAACTCAATGTTGAGGCCAGAAGGCTTTAAAGTGCCTAATCGAAAGATGAGGTGCTGTTCCTCGAGCTTACATTGAGCTACATTGGAACAATGTAAGAGGCCGAGGACAGAGAGATCAGAGTGGGAGTGAAGCGGAGAATTAAAGTGACAGGCAACCGGAAGCTCAGGGTCACCCTTACGGACTGAACGGAGGTGTTCCACAAAGCGGTCGCCCAATCTGCGTTTGGTCTCCCCAATGTAGAGGAGGTCGCATCGTGAGCAGCGAATACAGTATACTAAATTGCAAGAAGTACAAGTAAGTCGCTGTTTCACCTGGAAAGGGGTGTTTGGGGCCCTGGACAGTGGGAAGGGAGGAGGTAGTAAAAGGGCAGGTGTTGCATCTCCTGCGCTTGCCAGGCGAAGGGGAAGGGCTGTTAGGGGTGATTGAGGAGTGGACCAGGGTATCGCGGAGGGAGCGGTCCCTTCGGAATGCTGAAAGGGGAGGTGAGGTGAGGGGTAGATGCATTTGGTGGTGGGATCACGTTGGAGGTGGCGGAAATGGCGGAGGATGATCCGTTGAATGGAGGCTGGGGGGGTGAAAGGTGAGGACAAGGGGAACCCTATCATGGTTCTGGGAGGGAGGGGAAGGGGTGAGAGCAGAAGTGCGGGAAATGGAACGGACATGGTCAAGGGCCGTGTCAACCACAGTAGAGGGGAATCCTCGGTTGAGGAAAAAGGAAGACATGTCTAGTTTTTTAAAATTCGTTTATGCGATGTGGGCGTCGCTGGCAAGGCCAGCATTTATTGCCCATCCCTAATTTCCCTTGAGAAGGTGGTGGTGAGCCGCCTTCTTGAACCGCTGCAGTCCGTGTGGTGAAGGTACTCGCACAGTGCTGTTCGGGAGGGAGTTCCAGGATTCTGACCCAGCGACGATGAAGGAACGGCAATATACTTCTAAGTCAGGATAATGTGTGACCAGATTCAGAGTAGTATGAACAGAGGCTTGGACTCGAACAGAGGCTTGGACTCGGGTGCATTCAGCTGGTGTTGACATGTGTTGCGGGGAAACCCAACGAAGGAGGACAAAAAAAAAGATCAATTTGTGGAGATGGCAACAATTGTTAATTTTTGATGACGTTGCATTTTCCTGTCAACGCAAACGCAGAGACTTTACTGGACAACTGCACCTCATAAGTCCTAAAAATTAGCTTTTTAACAGCCTGCCCCCCACAGGGCTGATCTTGCCCAATAACGTACGGTCAACTCTCTGGGCAGGTAGCGCATGACGCACTGAGGGCACCACGGGTGTTGAGTCTGTATGTTCCAGTTAGGTTTAGGATCAATCACGGGACACAGACAACAAGAATAACTTTTAACAGGTCTTTACTATTCGAAGGTCAGGGCTGAACTGCCCAGCAAATCCTTGCACAACACTTATATACCGGTGTGGTCACCACCGGTATTACAGTATTACAGTATACAGCAGCCAAGAGAAAGTAGTACATCTCTTAAGGTAGTTCTCTTAAGGTGGAACAGGTTACATACACCACAATCCTCCCTTTTTAGCTTAACAGTTATATCCCCATTTAACATAACATAATAACATATATATATACAAATTCATGCAAAACAGTTCAAAGATTCAGTCTCTGAGGAGGCCTCCTGATTCGAGTTGGATAACGCCTTTCAGGGGTCTCTGATTCTCGTTGCTGGGGTGACTCATCTAGTTGGTCTCTTATGGATTGGACATCATCATCAGGTACATTCACTTCTGAGGTAGATGCTTCAGGTTCACTAACTTCTTTCACAGTTGTCTCTGCCGTAACCATGGGTTCGACCCTTGTTCTCGATTCTACCAGTTGGTCAGCATGACGCCGTATTACACTTTCACCAATATCTACCGTGTACATCAGGGATCCTTGTCTGGCCCGAATTGTTCCAGATTGCCATTTCTCGTTTTTATAGTCCCGGGCTAACACTGGTTGTCCTATTTTGAAACTCCGAGTGGTCTTGTTATTTATATGCTGGAACTGTTTGTTTTCAACTTCCCTCCGCACATTTGGTTTTAACAAGTCCAACCTGGACCGCAACCTCCTGTTGTAGAACATCATGGCAGGACTTTGGTTTGTCACTGCATGAGTGGCGTTTCGATATGCCAGTAGGAATTTGTCCACCTTGTGTTGTAGTGGAATCTGATCTTCGCTCATGGCCTTTATTGCTTTTTTAAACGTTTGTACAAATCTCTCGGCCAACCCGTTTGTAGCCGGATGATATGGGGCAGAGGTATAATGTTTCACCCCATTCTTCTTCATGAATCCCTGGAATTCTTCTGACACGAACTGCGGTCCGTTGTCTGAACATATTTGTTCTGGCAATCCATTTCTCGCAACTATCGTTCTTAACACCGCGATCGTCTTTTCCGAGGTAGTGGTAGTCATCTTAATCACTTCTGGCCATTTAGAATGTGCGTCCACCGCAATTAAAAACATGGAGTCCATGAAAGGACCAGCAAAGTCAATATGTACACGTTGCCATGGGGTTGAAGGCCATTCCCATGGATGCAGCGGTGCAATCGGAGGTGCATTTTGCACTTTTTGGCACCCTGAGCAGCTTTTCGTCAGCTCCTCTATCTGTTGGTCGATACCCGGCCACCACACATAAGCCCTAGCAAGGCTTTTCATCTTGACTCCCCCCAGATGACCTTCATGCAGTTCCTTTAGAACTCTCTCTCTTAACTTAGGAGGAATAATCACCCTTGTTCCATACATCAATGTTCCTTGACAGACGGACAGCTGTTCTCGTCTTGCTGAGAATGCCGGTAACAGTGGATCACCATGTGCTGGCCATCCCTTCACTGTCACTTCGTAGACCCGGGACAGTGTCGGGTCGTTCCTGGTTTCTCTTTCAATACTTGCATTGGTGACTGGTAAACATTCGATGATGGTCGAGTGAAATAACTCAACAGGGTCAACCGTCAGTGCCTCCTCCTCTGTAGGTAGTGGCAGGCGCGACAGCCCATCAGCATTACCATGCTGCTTTCTACCTTTGAATTCTATCTGATATTTATGTGCCCCTAGGAAAAGGGACCATCTCTGGAGTCTCTGTGCTGTCATCACCGAAACACCCTTCTTAGGGTTAAAAATGGATACCAACGGCTGGTGGTCTGTCAGAAGCGTAAACTTTTGGCCCCGCAGGTAATGATTAAACTTCTTTACTCCCCACACAAGGCTGAGAGCCTCCCTATCTATCTGAGCATAATTGCGCTCAGCGGAGGTCAATGATCTGGATGCGAACGCAACTGGCCTCCCCTGGCCATTTGGCAACTTGTGTGAGAGTACTGCCCCAATACCATATGGAGAAGCATCACAAGCCAAACGAATAGGCAGCGTTGGGTTGAAGTGAGCCAACACTTCCTCTGAGGTGATCAATGCCTTGCTTTCGCGAAAGGCCCTCTTACAGTCCTCGCTCCACTTCCATGGTACTCCCTTCTGCAAAAGAGCGTTCAGCGGGTGCAGCACCGTGGATAAATTTGGCAGAAACTTATGGTAATAGTTAATCAACCCTAGAAACGACCTCAATTGGGATACATTATCCGGAGCGGGAGCCTTCACAACAGCTTCGATCTTGTCAGGAGACTTATGAAGCCCCTCCTGGTCAATGACATGACCACAGTACGAGATCCGCTTCTGAAAGAATTCACATTTCTGGCGATTAACTCGAAGACCATATTCTTTCAATCTGGTGAGCACCAGTTCCAAGTTTGCAAGGTGTTCCTCGTCATCATCTCCTGTAATCAGAATATCGTCCAGGTAACATTGTGTACCTGGAATTCCCTGTAATACCTGCTCCATGGCCCTCTGCCAAATTGCTGGAGCCGACTCCAAAAACCAGTCTATTATACCGGTACAAGCCTCTATGCGTGTTGATCATGAGATACTGGCGTGACTCTTCCTCAACTTCCATCTGTAAGTACGCCTGCGCCAGGTCTATCTTGGTGAAGTGTTTCCCGCCAGACAATGAAGCGAAGATATCCTCAATCCGTGGAAGCGGATACTGCACCGTGTGAAGCACCGGATTAACAGTGATCTTGAAATCACCACAGATGCGAACCTTCCCCGGTTCCCCCGGCTTGTTGCTCGATGAACGCTTCATGACTGGGACAATGGGCGTGGCCCACTCACTCCAGTCTACCTTAGACAGTACTCCTGAACGTTCTAGCCCTTCCAGCTCAGCTTCCACAGCAGGTCGTATTGCATAAGGTACCGGCCTGGCTTTGAAAAATTTCGGGTTTGCATGTTCTTCAATCTTGATGTTTGCCGTAATTCCTCTCAGTGTTCCCAGTCCTTGTTGGAACACCTCTTTAGCATCGTCCAATATTCTGGACAATCGTTTAGGTTTGACATCTTTTGTACCGGAATCTACCGTTAGTGCTTTTAAGGAATGCCAGTCCATATTTATTTTCCTAATCCACTCCCGTCCCAGTAGTGGTGGACCTCCCTCAGGTAGCACATATAAGTCCATTCCTCTGCTTTCTTTGCCCTTGTGGACCACCTTTACCTCTATCTTCCCGATGGGGTATACTCTTTGCCCCGTGTATGTTTTCAATACAATCTCCGTATCCCGTAGGGGAATATGTGGGAATAACCTTTTGTAATCTTTCTTATTCATGACCGTCAATGCCGATCCAGTGTCCAATTCCATCTTCACTTGGACTCCTGCTATCTGAAGTGTGACCCAAATTGTTTGGAGGTCTGCTTCCTTACCAACATTGTGTACTCTTAGACTACCCAGTTCATTACTGCTGGCGTCTGAATCTGACTTCTGTTCGTTCGAACTGTTCTCTGTCACCTTGTGTACCTTTTTGTACTTTTCCTGCGGTGACTTTTTGTTGCTGGTCTTCTTTCCTGACCGGCATACTTTAGCTATGTGACCAAGCCTGCCACATTTTCTGCATTCCTGATTTTTGAACCAGCACTGGTTCTGATCGTGTGTTGTCTTTCCACAACGATAACATTTTACTGTACTCAAGACCATTTGATTGGTACAGAGTTCCGGTGACCATAGCTGCATTTCCGCAGTGCCCCTTGCTGCGGCTTCTTGCGATGCTGCAATAGTGACAGCTTTATCAAGCGTAAGATCATTCTCTTCAAGCAGTCGCTTTTGTGTTCCTTCTTTTAACAATCCACACACAAATTTATCTCTCAGCGCATCTGCTAGCCCTGTCCCAAACTGACAGTACTTCGATAGCTTACGTAGTTCAATTAAAAATTCAGCGTTGCTTTCGTCTTTCAACTGCGTTCTTCTGTAAAATTTAAATCGTTCCGCTATCATCAGCGGCGTGGGGTTTAAATGATTTTTCAGGACAGTAACAATATTCGCGAAGGTCTGATCTGCCGGTTTAATTGGTGATAGAAGGTGCTTCAATAGCCCGTATGTCTTCGCCCCCATTGAGCTTAATAAGGTTAATGCTTTCTCATCATCTGGTACCTTATTTGCTTTACAAGAAACTTCCATGCGTTCTACATACGTGGTCCAATCTTCGACATCACTATCAAAGGTATTAATGCTCCCATGTTTAGGCATCCTTGCAAGTTTAAAAAATTTTTTTTTTTTAAAATGGCGGCTTCCCGCGCTTGTCTTCTTCCCCCGCCTACTAAAATGGCGGCTTCCCGCGCTTGGCGGTCTTTCCCGCGCTCGTCTTCTTCCCCCGCCGACTACAATGGCGGATTCCCGCGTTTGCCTCCTTCCCCCGCTGGCTGCAATGGCGATTGCCTTGCTGCTGCCGTTCTCGCCTCCCCAGCGGTTCTCACTCCCTGACGCTGCTTTGCCTTGCAGCCCCGCTTGCAGCCCGGTCCTTTACACCGGCTGCGTTTGAATTCTCCGCGGCTCTCGTGCCTTAAGCTTCTCAACTCCCCGACGCTGTTTTGCCTCGCAGCCCCGCTCGCAGCCCGGTCCTGTACACCGGCTGCGTTTGAGTTCTCCGTGGCTCTCGAGCCTTAAGCTGCCCCAGTCGCTGTGCCTCTCGGCCTCGATTGCAGCCCGGCCCTTTCTACCGGCCGTGGTCGAGCTCTCCGCCCTTATTCCTCCGTTTCCCCTCCCCTACTCCACAGTCAACGCGGCCGACTTTCTGCTCGTGTCGCTGATCGGCTTACCCACCACCGTGGTAGAAGGGATGAACACTGCCTGTCGCTGATGGAGGGCTTCGTGGTCAGAATTCTTTTTCTTTTTTTTTAACCCGGGTTCTCGATGCCTCCCGTGCGATGGTGCTCAGCAGGATGATGAGGGCGGATGCCTCTTCTTGACGCCCGTTTTGAGGACGAAGCTGCCTTGGATGTAATTTTGCCGCAGGGTAAGATCGGACTCGTCGCCACTGTTGAGTCTGTATGTTCCAGTTAGGTTTAGGATCAATCACTGGACACAGACAACAAGAATAACTTTTAACAGGTCTTTACTATTCGAAGGTCAGGGCTGAACTGCCCAGCAAATCCTTGCACAACACTTATATACTGGTGTGGTCACCACCGGTATTACAGTATTACAGTATACAGCAGCCAAGAGAAAGTAGTACATCTCTTAAGGTAGTTCTCTTAAGGTGGAACAGGTTACTTACACCACAACGGGGATCAGGGCTGCTGGCTGCCCATTCAGTGCTGCCAACTATTCTTTGCTTAAAGATGGGTTGGGGCACAGCAACCTTTTTTTTTGAAAGTTACAGCACGGAAGGAGGCCATTTCGGCCCATCGTGTCCGCGCCGGCCAACAAAGAGCTATCCAGCCTAATCCCACTTCCCAGCTCTTGGTCCGTAGCTCTGCAGGTTACAGCATCCCAAGTGCACATCCAAGTACTTTTTAAATGTGGTTAGGGTTTCTGCCTCTACCACCCTTTCAAGCAGTGAGTTCCAGACCCCCACAACCCTCTGGGTGAAGAAATTTCCCCTCAAATCCCCTCTAAACCTTCCACCAATTACTTTAAATCTGTGCCCCCTGGTTTTTGACCCCTCTGCTAAGGGAAATAGGTCCTTTCTATCCACTTTATCTATGCCCCTCATAATTTTATACACCTCAATAAGGTCTCCCCTCAGCCTCCTCTGTTCCAAGGAAAACAGACCCAGCCTATCCAGTCTTTCCTCATAGCTAAGATTCTCTACTCCCGGCAACATCCTGGTAAATCTCCTCTGTACCCTCTCTAGTGCAATCACATCTTTCCTGTAATGTGGTGACCAGAACTGCACGCAGTACTCTAGCTGAGGCCTAACTAGTGTTTTATACAGTTGAAGCATAACCCCCCCCCGCTCTTGTATTCTATGCCACGGCTAATAAAGGCAAGCATTCCGTATGCCTTCTTAACCACCTTATCGACCTGGCCTGCTACCTTCAGGGATCTGTGGACATGCACTCCAACCTCTTCGTAAAAGTGGCCTTTGGTGACCAAACATATGGAGGTAGAACAAGAACTATGTCAGCCCCCCCACCCCAGGGCTTTCCTGCAGCTGTATTACAGAGCAGGTTTTTGCATTCCCAATTTTGACTTCAGGTTAACAGCTTGGTGGGGCATCAGCCAGATTATGGGGCTTTAACCTAATTAAAGAAAAACCAGGGGCTTAATGAGCCTTGCAAAGTATAGGCTGTCGATGGCCTAATGATTCCTGCCGCATTGCCCAGCGTTAATCACATTGGACCTGAAGTAGGCCACAGATCTTAGCACCCAATTATACAAGGGCCCCCAGACCTGCAGCACTATCCGCCCCTTGTTTGATTCCGAGTTCCTTAACGCCGACACCTCGCATTGTGCTCTTCTGCAATTCCTGATCTCACTAGGCTTCCTTTTCAGTCCTTTATCTTTATGCTAGATTGGTAACTTAGTTCCACTATTTTTCTCACAACTGGCTGCAATCAGGAACCTTGTCGGGCGAACACAAACACGCGAGAAAATGGCTGATAAAACCTTAAAAGCAGCTCATTGTTGAATTTTGTGCACCGAGGGAGGCCATCGCTTAATCGTGCTTGTTTTTTTTTGTTCTTGGTGCCTGATTAAAGAAGTCAAACAATATTATCAGTCCATTTTGCTGGTTCACATACATAGTATCAAGCTAACTGTGCATCTGAGATTTAAAACAGCTGCCTCACTGCTGAGGACAGCAAAATTAAACATCATTAACGTTTGGGATCCAGACCCACGTTTCAGAACTGTTTCCTTAATTCACGGACGAGGTTTCTTTATGTCTTTTGACAACTTTGAGCTTTCTGCTTGAAATATGACCTCCCACCACATCACTATTTGTATTATTTTAGATCCCAATAAATAATTGCAGCGTCAGTTGTAAAAACTAGTGATGATTGATATCTAGTGACAATTAAGATTATCGCGGCCCTCAGCATGGCTAGCATTGTAAGCGAGCCAGGCAGTTACTAAGATTTTTTTGTTGCTGCCCTTCCTTCATAGTTGGTTCCTACAGACAATGATGGACAGCTGTGGTGGTTACAAGGCAGTGTGATCTTATCTGAGGGTTTGAATAGAGTCATAAACTACAAGGTGCCACACAAAAGATTACTGCACAAGATAAAAAATCACAGGATTGGGGGTAATATACTGGCATGGGTGGAAGATTGGCTATCTAACAGAAAACAAAGAGTGGGATAAATGGTTCATTCTTGGGTTGGCAATCAGTAACTGGTGGTGTTCCGCAGGGGTCAGTACTGGGACCCCAACTCTTTACAATCTATATTAACGATTTGGAGGAGGGGACCAAGTGCAACGTACCCAAGTTTACCGACGATACAAAGATGGGAGGGAAAGCAGTGAGTGAGGAGGCCATAAAATCCTGCAAAAGGACATAGACAGGCTAAGTGAGTGGGCAGAAATTTGGCAGATGGAATATAATGTTGGAAAGTGTGAGGTTACGCACTTTGGCAGAAAAAATCAAAGAGCAAGTTATTATCTAAATGGAAAGAAACTGCAAAGTGCTACAGTACAAAGGGATCTGGGGGTCCTGGTGCATGAAACACAGAAGGTTAGTATGCAGGTACAGCAGGTGATCAGGAAGGCCAATGGAATCTTGGCTTTTATTGCAAGGGGGATGGAGTATAAAAGCAGGGAAGTCTTGCTTCAGTTATACAGGGTACTGGTGAGGCCACACCTGGAATACTGCGTACAGTTTTGGTTTCCATATTTAAGAAAAATATACTTGCTCTCGAGGCAGTTCAGAGAAGGTTCACTCGGTTGATTCCGGAGATGAGGGGGTTGACTTATGAGGAAAGGTTGAGTAGGTTGGGCCTCTACTCATTGGAATTCAGAAGAATGAGAGGCGATCTTATCGAAACATATAAGATTGTGAGGGGGCTTGATCGGGTGGATGCGGTGAGGATGTTTCCACTGATGGGTGAGACTAGAATTAGGGGGCATAATCCTAGAATAAGGGGCTGCTGTTTCAAAACTGAGATGAGGAGAAACTTCTTCACTCAGAGGGTAGTAAATCTATGGAATTTGCTACCTCAGAGAGCTGTGGAAGCTGCGACATTAAATAAATTTAAAACGGAGATAGACAGTTTCCTAGCTGATAAGGGAATTAGGGGTTACGGGGAGCGGGCAGGGAAGTGGACGTGAGTCTAGGTTCGGATCAGCCATGATCCTATTGAATGGCGGAGCAGGCCCGAGGGGCCGTATGGCCTACTCCTGCTCCTACTTCTTATGTAAGATCCTGATATTTGCAGAATGTACTCTTTGGCTCTTTTACATGAAAATGATAATCTTGTCGACTAGTTTGAATTTTTTTTGAAATAATACTCTCGGTCATACATGGGTAGCTGGTGTTTTCTTAAGAAGCCTTGGAGCAACGGATAATTCTTGGATTTCCTAGCATATTCACGAAGCCAGAAAATGTCATAACGAATGTCTCCCACTGCCAGTTTACTGACCAGTTTTCATGACTGAACACAGCAGCCATTTTTTTAAAAACTAATCAGGCTTAGTTATTAATTTATGGGCTAGTCTTCCAGAATATGTGATCATATTTCCCAGTCTTGCTGAAACAGTAAATTATTCGCCCACTGCTACTGCATTATTATCCAGAGAACCGATCACTAAAGCAAGCAAACCAATCAATGAAGTGTTTGTCAGTAAGGAAAGCAATGCGTTTATTCCGTCCCCCTTGAGGACGTCCTAAAGTGCCAAAGTGTTCCTTTTTAAGTATAGTCCTGTTGTCATGTAAGCAAACACAGTCGCCGATTTGCACGCAGCAAAGTTTCACCAACACCAAATGAGAGGAATGAACAATGCTTTTGTTTGAATTGGGAAGTATTGGCTAGGTCACTGGGAAAGCTCCCTTCTCTTCCAACAGTGTCATGGGGTCTCTTGCATCCACCTGAACAGGCAGATAGCGCCTCAGTTTAACATCTCACCTGAAACACCGCGGGGGAGAAATTTAGCTGCTTTGCGCCTCCCTTTAGCACCTGTGGGGGGCGGTAACAGGGCGCTAAGGGGTTACCGACCGGGCGTGGCGAATTCACCGACGCCCGCCAACTTCCCTGGCGGTTTTGCGCGGGCGCTAACAGTTACCGCCTCGGTCTCTAGCGGTCGTGACGTGACGTCATCAGGTGTGCAGCGCTCCGTTACCGCCCTGGATGTGAAATTCACTCCCGCCCCCTGCTGCATCGCCGGGCGTCAACAACAGCAGCAGCAGGAGGCGTTGTCACCTTGGCTGGCCGCTTGGGGAGCAATAATTAAAGGCAGTGGTGGTCAGGTGGGGCAAACTTTATTCTTCGCACCAGTCTGGTGCCTGCTGAATGTTTTTCACGTCTGTGTGAGGCAAGGGAGGAGATTGCAGGGGCTCTGACACAAATTTTCAGAACCTCTCTGGCCACAGGGGAGGTGCCAGAGGACTGGAGAACAGCTAACGTAGTACCATTATTCAAGAAGGGTAGTAGGGATAAACCAGGGAATTACAGGCCAGTAAGCCTAACATCAGTGGTAGGGAAATTATTGGAAAAAATTCTGAGGGACATAATTAGCCTCCACTTGGAGAGGCAAGGATTAATCAAGGATAGTCAGCATGGCTCTGTCAGGGGGAGATCGTGTCTGACCAATTTGATTGAATTTTGAGAGGGGGTGACTAGGTGTGTGGATGAGGGTAGTGCAGTTGATGTAGTCTACATGGACTTCAGTAAGGCTTTTGACAAAGTCCCACATGGGAGACTGGCCAAGAAGGTAAGAGCCCATGGGATCCAGGGCAATTTGGCACATTGGATCCAAAATTGGCTGAGTGGCAGGAGGCAGAGGGTGATGGTCGAAGGTTGTTTTTGTGACTGGAAGCCTGTGTCCAGTGGTGTACCGCAGGGATCGGTGCTGGGTCCTTTGCTGTTTGTAGCATACATTCATGATTTAGATATGAATGTAGGAGGTATGATCAGTAAGTTTGCAGATGACACGAAAATTGGTGGAGTGGTAAATAGCTAGGAGGGAAGCCTCAGGCTACAGGACGATATAGATGGATTGGTTAGATGGGCAGAACAGTGGCAAATGGAATTTAACCCTGGAAAGTGTGAGGTGATGCATTTTGGGAGGACTCTTCTTCTCCTAGGCAATCCCTCGGAACCAAGGATGACTTGCTTCCACATTAAAAATGAGTTCTCAGGTGACTGATGAGTCCAATGCGGGACAGGTGGGGCAGACGGTGGTTGAAGGAGCGGGTGGGTGGGGTGCTTGGGTTGACATGTGCTCCTTGCGCTGCCTGCGCTTGGCTTCCGCATGCTCCCGGCGAAGAGACTCGAGGTGTTCGGCGCCTTCCCGGATGCCTCTCCTCCACTTTGTGAGGTCTTGGGCCAGGGATTCCCAGGTGTCGGTGGGGATGTTACACTTTTTCAAGGAGGCTTTGAGGGTGTCCTTGAAGCGTTTCCTCTGCCCACCTGGGGCTCTCTTGCCGTGCCGGAGCTCCGAGTAGAGCGCTTGTTCTGGGAGTCTCGTATCGGGCATGCGAACAATGTGACCCGTCCATCGGAGCTGATCGAGCGTGGTCAAAGCTTCGATGCTGGGGATGTTGGCCTGAGCGAGAACACTGACGTTGGTGCGCCTATCCTGCCAATGGATTTGCAGGATCTTGCGGAGGCAGCGTTGGTGGTACCTCTCCAGTGCTTTGAGGTGCCTGCTGTACATGGTCCATGTCTCTGAGGCATACAGCAGGGCGGGTATCACTGCTGCTCTGTAGACCATGAGCTTAGTGCCGGGTTTGAGGTCCTGGTCTTCAAACACTCTCTTCCTCAGGTGACCGAAGGCTGCACTGGCTCACTGAAGGCGGTGTTGGACTTCGTCGTCGACATCTGCCCTTGTTGACAGTAGGCTCCCAAGGTATGGAAAGTGGTCCACGTTGGACCACGTAACAAGGCAAGGGAATACACAATGAATTGTAGGACCCTAGGAAGGACAGAGGATCAGAGGGACCTTGGTGTGCATGTAATTAGATCCCTGAAGGCAGCAGGACAGGTAGATAAGGTGGCTAAAAAGGCATACGGGATACTTGCCTTCATTAGCCGAGGCATAGCATATAAGAGCAAGGAGGTTATGACGGAGCTGTACAAAACGCTAGTTAGGCCACAGCTGGAATACTGTGTGCAGTTCTGGTCGCCACACTATAGGAAGGATGTGATTGCATTGGAGAGGGTGCAGAGGAGATTCATCAGGATGTTACCTGGGCTGGAGCGCTTCAGCTATGAAGAGAGACTGGACAGGCTGGGGTTGTTTTCCTTAGAGCAGAGAAGGCTGAAGGGGGACCTGATTGAGGTGTACAAAATTATGAGGGGCATAGATAGGATAGATAGAAAAGAACTTTTCCCCTTAGTAGAGGGGTCAATAACCAGGGGGCATAGTTTCAAGGTAAGGGGCAGGAGGTTTAGAGTGGATTTGAGGAAAAACTTTTTCACCCAGAGGGTGGTTGGAATCTGGAGCTCACTGCCTGAAAGGGTGGTAGAGGCAGGAACCCTCAGAACATTCAAGAAGCATTTAGATGAGCACTTGAAACGCCATAGCATACAAGGCTATGGACCAAGTGCTGGAAAATGGGATTAGAATAGATAGGGCTTGATGACCGGCGCAGACACGATGGGCTGAAGGGCCTCTTTCTGTGCTGTATAACTCAATGACTATGATTGATGTGCGATTACTCAGCCCTCCACTCTCTGAGTGCTTGGGGCTGTAATGCAAGTCGCACAGAAATACGAAGAAGAACCTTGCATCCTATCATTGTCCCTTCCCTTTAGTCGAGGGAAGGAGCCGCTGATGCCGACAGCACTGCACTGAACATTCGTCAGCGCTCTGCCGCTACCGCTCCTCTCACACACTTTAGTGCCCCAAGAGAAGTGGTAGCGCTTGATTTAACGCTCCACTTCCCTCTTGGAGCGTTAAAGCCAAAGTTCCTGCAGGAGAGAAGGAATTAGCGTTTGGCGCTACTTTTGTCAACTTTTGAAAATTTAGTGCCCCATGCGGGTCAATACGGAATTTCTAGCCCAGCATCTCTCAATGCAGCACTCTATTATTACAGCACTGAAGCAGCAGTTTATATTACATGCTGAGATCCCAGAACGCAGCTTGAACCCACACCTTCAGACTCTGAGGCATAGAGCACTACCAACTGAGCCACGCTGACACATATAAAGGATTTGCTACACAGCAAGTTCACATAACTAGGGTCATTGCCATCACTGTTGGGACAGGAGGCTGCTGTAACGACCAAAACATAAACGTAGCTATAAATTTAAAAATGATCTTTTATTCAAAGTGTAGAGTGGAGCTGAGGGCAATAACACAAGCTTAAAGATTAAGGCCATGTTTCCAACTGTGTAGCCTCGGGCAGAGCCTCTCCACTAGGAGTGTCTATTGGGATATGATAGGTGCACCCCCCCACCTCCTCCCCCCATGATTTTTTCATCCATTAAAATGAATAACTGGAAAGTTGTGTTTAACGCCTCTGAAATCTGCACTTATGGGTTTATTTGAAGCTCTTCATCGCGAGTGCGTGTTCAAAAAATCAGCCTAAGTATATATAAACTATAGGGGCTGATTTTCATATACTGTATAGCGCACCACCTGCTCGATAACTCTAGCGAGGGGCCGTAACCATTGCATGATTGGCCTTCATTTGAATGAGATCGGCGAGCTACCAGCACTCACTGATTGGCGGGGGCGGGAAATCCAGCAGCTCCTCCACAGAGCTGACCTGGAAGTTTTTACCTAAGGGGGCAATTGTGGGGTTGGGGTTGGGCGGGGGGGTCATGGAAGGACCAGCTGTGGGCCAGGATGTTTTTGTGGGGTGAGGAGGAGCATGAGTGCTAAATATATTTAGAAAACCTACCAGCCATGTTTAAGGAGCAGCGGTCAGTTGTCCCTTTATGGAGTACTGATTAAGCCGCTCTGTGACCAGCACCAAAGGGCAGATCATTGCGGATCCTGCGACCAGCGTAGGACCTCAATTTAAATATTTGACTACAGCTTCTGTTCATTTTGTTGCCTGCTTGAAAATCAAGTTTGAATGGCCAGTGAGTGGGTAAGTTGTTAAAAACATTTTCGTCTGCCTACTGCTTTACAGTGTGAAAGGGGCAGTAGGCAGCGAAAATCGCCCCCATAGTTGACGTTATCTTCTGAATCCCTCCACTGTTTTACCGCCTCCATCCATAATTCCTTTCTACCTGTCGCCTCTGCCCACAATTCAAACAGTGGGATGAGAAGAAGAGCTTGGGACCCGAGAAGAGGCATTTATCACCCAAAGGTGTATTTTACACTTGGCACTTGTGCAGCTCAGCTCACGGGAGACCAGCTTTTTGCTCTGGTTCACGCATTACGTTGCCGAATCCTGATAGCTGATTGTGGCGGAGGAATCATGGCCACACAATTTCAACTCTGCTGTCGTTATAAGGGAGCCATTTTATAGTATTGTAAACACAGCGAGCTGACGGACCAGATCCGAATTAAGCAAGTGCCAATGTAAAAGGACTCTTTAATAATATCGGCATTAAAATCCCAGTGGTAATCACTTCAAGTATCCATTTATAACATCTGAAGTTTGCTACCGGCAATTGTAAAGATATGAAATGTGGGGGTTCTAAATGCCGACACATCTTAATTAACCCTAGGATCATCTGAAGAGTATCAGCCAAGGCTTAAGGTTGGTTCGTCATAGGTCAAGGACTAGTAGATGGCATGGGAAGGTTCAAAAGAAGGAAGCAAAATACTGCAGCAACTGGGGAGGGGAAATAATAAATTTAAAGTGTGGTTCAGCAACCACATTTACGAAAGCAAGTAACTTTAGTCAGCTTTGACCTTAGATGTAAATTCAAAATCAGTGTTGCTTCTTTTCAAGTGTCGGTCTCTGGGGTGATCTGTGTTCCGCTCAATTGCAGTAATCCCAGAATGCACATTTGCATCTGTCATTCTATTCAAAGGCATTACTGTCATTTGCTTGCCCATTATAAATGGCACCAGCTGTTGCGAGTATTTAGTGATACTGAATTTGCAATAAAGTGCATTTGTGTGATGGCTTTCTTTGTTCGCGCTGACACCTGGATATAATGTACTTGAAAGTTGTTGCTTTGGACAAAAAGATGATTCAGTTTTCAATGAAGAACACATAATGGCACTCTTTAGTTATTGATTTAGCCATCATCTTCAAACACCAAGTAGAAGTACATTTATCCTGTGATCTCAGGATCATAAGATAAATATGGACGAGGAAGGCCCAACTAAGCTCATCCATCTAGAAAAACCTACGGCATCCAACTGCCTCTTAAATGATTTACGGTTTTTGGCTCCATTCACCTACCTGGAAATTCAGCCAAGTCACTTTTTTGTATGAAGAATTTCCTGGTATCAGCCCAAAATTTGCTTTTCATCCGTTTGGCTCCGGAAACACCCCCATCCTCAACAATGATGGAGCCAAGCAGGTGAGTGCAAGGCTGAAGTGTTTGCAAGGGTCTTCAGCCAAAAGTGCCAAGAGATCATACCCGGCCTCCTACTGAGGTCCCTGCTATCATTTATGAATGCACTAGACACAGCAAAAGGCTATGGGTCCTGACAACATCTGACCGGTAGTGCTGAAGAGCTAGCCACTCCACTAGCCACGCTGTTCCAACATTCCAGGTGTGTACTATCTACAAAAAACAGGATAAATTTAAAGTGGCCAGTTACTGCCCTGTCAGCCTCCCCCCAGTCATCAGTAGGAGCCATCACTAGTGTCAACAAATGTGCCTACTTATCAATAGCCTGCTTATCAATGCTCAGTTCAGGTCCACCAGAAGCACTCGGTTGCAGATCTCATCAAGTGAATGAATAACTCTCCTAAATAGCAGGGAGAAAAATTTCAGACAAACGCACACTGCATTCACACTACGCTTTTAGTGCTGGTGCCAAGCAAGTTTCAATGTCCCATCAATGCTAAACTTATGTAGGGCAAACGGGTGTGAAAAACCCAAACCGATTACAAATGGAAGCAAAGTGAGACTTGCTCTGCCCAGAATCTCACTTCACCATCAGGTTGGCCCCTAACTCTGAATTCAGGTTGTATTTACGCTATGGGGAAAACTCACCTGCTTGCCAGAGTATGTTGGAAAATCATGGGCATATCCACTGAAATCAACAGATGGAAAATCACGTGCAGCGCACCCGCGATTTCCTGATAAGTGCTGGTGGAAGAATGTTATTACAAATCTTCTGGTTACTGTAAACCTAGGCCATGGCAGAAAGAAAGAGAAGAAAGAACTTGTATTTATATCACACCATTCATGGCCTCAAGATGGCGCTTCACAGCCAATGAAGTACTTACAAATTGTACTCATTGCTGTAATGTGGGAAACACAGCAGGCAATTTGTGCACAGCAAGGTTCCACAAACTGCAATGAGATAAATGGCCAGATAATCTGTTTTAGTGATGTTGGTTGGGGGATAAATATTGTCCAGGACATTGGTAGAACTCCCCTTTGAATAGTGCCATGATATCTTTTATGTCCACCTGAGAGGGCAGATGGGACCTCGGTTTAACATCTCATCCAAGAGACAACACTTCCGACACCTCCTATCCTCCCTTAATCTCTCCCTCCATGTAAACTCCCCAACCCATATTCACGGCCACCCCCTCGACCTTGCCATCTCTTGTGGCCTTGCTACTCCCATTGTGTCAATCGCAGATAAGGCCATTTCTGACCACTTCCTCGTATCGCTCTCCACCCACATCCCCCTTTCCCGCCCCCCGCCCTCCCAACCCAACTTCCTTCTGTGTCCACCCCTGGAAAAAACTCTCTCAATCTCTTACAACTGCACTTACGAAATCCCAACTGTCCAGCCTTTAGCACTCCATTCACCACGACATTTCTGCAGCTACCGCATCTGTCAACCACACCCTCACCACCACCTTTGATGTCCTAGTCCCTATTAAAAAAATTATTCTCTCTCTGGTACGGCCCTCATCTTTGCTCCCTTAAGTACAAGGGACGCAGACTTGAACGGATATGGCGGACAACTGGTTTAGCCATTGACCGCCAGATCTGGCTGGACCACATAAAGCATTATCGGGTCCTGCTCTCGTCTGCCAAAATTGCTCACTATTCCAGAATCATTCGGGAATGCAAAGATAAACCCCGGCTTCTATTTTCCACTGCTAACCGTCTTCTTAAACCCCTCTCCCCGTCTTCTTAAACCCCTCTCCCCTGTCTCGTCCACCCTCACCTCCGACAACAAGTGCGCGGAGCTCATGGACTTCTTTGTCTCTAAGATTGAGACCATCCGTTCAGCTGCCTCTGCCATTTCCTTTCCTTCCCCTAGCCCACCGGGCCAAACTTCCTCTAAGGTTCCCCCTGCCCTAGCCCTGACCTCATATCTTTCTCCAGTTTCTCTCCGATCTCCCCTCATGACCTCTCCGTGCTCATCTTGTCCATGAGACCCACCTCCTGCTCCCTCGACTCTATTCCCACCAAACTGCTGACCATCCAACTTCCTTTTCTGGCTCCCATGTTAGCTGACATTGTTAACGGTTCTCTTTCCTCAGGTACTGTCCCCCTCTCCCTCAAATCTGCCGTCATTACCCCCTCCTTAAAAAACAACCCTTGAACCCTCCGTCCTTGCAAACTACCGCCCTTCTTCAACCTCCCTTTCCTCTCAAGTCCTTGAACGTGTTGTCGCCTCCCAAATCTGTGCCCATCTTTCCCTCAACTCCATGTTTGAATCCCTCCAATCAGGTTTCCGCCTCTGCCACAGTACCAAAACAGTTCTCATCAAAGTCACAAATGACATCCTTTGTGACTGTGACAAAGGTAAACTATCCCTCCTCGTCCTTCTTGACTTGTCTGCAGCCTTTGACACGGTTGACCACTCCATCCTTCTCCAAAGCCTCTCTGCCGTCATCCAGCTGGGTGGGACTGCACTCACCTGGTTCCCTTCTCAGCTATCTAATCGTAGCCAGAGAATCACCTGCAATGGCTTCTCTTCCCAGTCCCATATTGTTACTTCTGGTGTCCCCCAAGGATCTATCCTTGGCCCCCTCCTATTTCTCATCTACATGCTGCCCCTCGGCGACATCATCCGAAAACAGTGTCAGTTTCCACATGTACGCTGATGACACCCTACCACCATCACTTCTCTCGATCCCTCCACGGTCTCTAAATTGTCAGACTGCTTGTCCGACATCCAGTTCTGGATGAGCAAAAATTTTCTCCAATTAAATATTGGGAAGACCGAAGCCATTGTTTTCGGTCCCCACCACAAACTCCGTTCCCTAGCCACTGACTCCATCCCTCTCCCTAACATTTGTCTGAGGCTGAACCACACTGTTCGCAAACTTGGTGTCATATTTGACCCTGAAATGAGCTTCTGGCCACATATCCGCGGCATAACTAAGACCACCTATTTCCACCTCCGTAACATCGCCCGTCTCCGCCCTTGCCTCAGCTCATCTGCTGCTGAAACCCGCACCCATGCCTTTGTTGCCTCTAGACTTGACTATTCCAATGCACTCCTGACTGGGCTCCCACATTTTACCCTACGTAAACTTGAGGTCATCCAAAACTCAGCTGCCCGTGTCCTAACTCGCACCAAGTCCCGTTCATCCATCACCCCTGTGCTCGCTGATCTACATTGGCTCCTGGTTAAGCAACGCCTCGATTTCAAAATTCTCATCCTTGTTTTCAAATCCCTCCATGGCCTCGCCCCTCCCTATCTCTCTAATCTCCTCCATCCCCACAACCCCCTGAAATAGCTACGCTCCTCAAATTCTGCCCTCTTGAGCATCCCTGATTATAATCGCTCAACCATTGGTGGTCGTGCTTTCTGTTGCCTAGGCCCTAAGCTCTGGAATTCCCTGCCTAAACCTCTCCGCCTCTCTTTCCTCCTTTTAAGATGCTCCTTAAAACCTACCTCTTTGACCAAGCTTTTGGTCATCTGCCCTAATTTCTCCTTATATGGCTCGGTGTCAAATTCTTTGGGCTGGATTTTCATTCAGAAGTCGGGAAGGAGGCGGGACTACAACTTTCGGGTTGTAGTCCTGCCTCCATCGAGATGCTGCCAATCCACGCGATTTTGACTTGATTGACCTTGTTGAGCCCGCCCAGCGGGCTCAGCAGGCCAATTAAGGGCCACCCGGCAACAGGTGACGTCACAGACTGAAATTTCATCTGTCAAGACGTGTTGACAGATGAAATATCAGTGTTTCACAGCTGTTTGAAGCTGTCAAACACTGACAGTCTTCTAACCTGAGTCCTTCTATGCAGACTCAGTTAGAAATCTCGGCGGCGCTGAAAGCTGCAGGCTGTCACTTTTGACAGCTCGCGGCCATTCTGCTTTCTGTGCCGGCTGAATGATGGACTCCCGAAACCTAGAGGAAGGAAGGCTGTAAAGGTAAGTACAGGTAATTTAAACTTCTTTACACACTTTAGACACACCAAACACACTTACCTTTGCACTCATGCACCCATCACTCACCTGAACACCGACATCTCGACCTCCAAGTCCTTCAACCCGACGGCCTGACTCCTCTAACCTGGCGTGGTTTGGAGCCGTCGGGAATCCCACACGACAACCTTCAAAATAGGGATTAGGCTAAAAACTGCCTGTTAACTACCTGTTAACAGGCAGTTAATTGGCACTAATCCCTTCCCGCCTCGGGTCGGCGGGTCCCAGTGCGGGGCGGGTACCCGCCTCCTTTGAAACTTATATGGAGGCGGGTTTTGGGCGGGATGGTGTCGGGACCCCCGAATTCGGGATTTTAGCCCCCCGCACGCCTAAAAGCCCACCTCACGGCACACTGAAAATTGACCCCTTTGTCTTATAATACTCCTGTGAAGCAGCTTGGGATTTTATTGCGTTAAAGGCGCTATATAAATACAAGTTGTTGTTGTTGTTGACAGTGCAGCACCTCCTCAGTAGTTTACTGAAGAATCAGCCTAGATTATGTGCCCGAAGACCTGTAGTTGAACCCACAACCTTCTGACTCGGAGGCAAGAGTGCTACCAGTGAGCCGCGGCTGACACCCTGGAAGAAGCTTCTTTATAGTCAGCAAAGGAACTCGAGCATTCATCAGGTGAACCCCTGCTAAAAGTATGTAGCTAGTGTCTATGAGTCTGCAATAACCGTAAGGAAGGATTCCTGTCTGTGGGCCAAGAACCCCAAGCCTTAACTTAGAATTTAAAGTGATTCGGTTATCTCTTCGCCAAGAAACCAAAGGAGAATTTGAAGAATGAAAATGTCAGGTAGATGTAGAAAGGATGCTCGTCTCTCATTCTGGGCAGCGGTGGATTGTCAGAAATTGTAGGGAAGCCCAGCAGAGCTGCATCTGCCCTGGAATTACTGCACGTGGCTAGCGGATACAAGTGTAAAACATTCAAACCTTTATCTTTCTCGAACAGTTCTTATGTTTTAATGAGAACAATAAAAAGGGAAAAAGTAGCAAATACAAAGTGCTGGTGCAGAGCCCTTCAGAACCCATTTGCCTGCCACCTGTCCCTGCAATGTGACACTATTGGCTTTTCTTGTCTTTTTTGCTTATCATGCGAATGGAATCTTTCAGTTAATAAGCATCCACTCACTTGGATTAATTGCTGATGCACACAATACCATATAGAAGCTGGTAAACAAAACTGGGTAGCCACTCAATCCACTGCTGGTGCAGTGTTGGTTTTCCAGAACATTACTACAGTATTTGCACAAAGAGCACAAACCATGATTAATTCCTGGCTGCAGACGGAGCACAACACACCTGCTTTGACCAAATTGCTGCCTGCAGATAGTGTTTGCTTTTTGCACATTGGACCTATTATTGAATGTTCGAATGATATTAATCCATAAGTCATTTTACTCTAAAATAATCACCCATTCCATTGTTCAAATTTCTCATTTTCTGTGTCACAAACAAATGTCGTTAACGTTCTTAATTAAATAGTAGCAAGTGTCCCTGGTAGTGCTAACTAGTTTGGAGCAAACGGTGGTTTTGTACAGACGCATTGCACAATTAACGTATTATTCTGCTACGAAAGTGCCATTTGTCTAACATGGCATTTCCCCTTAAGATCACAAGGCGTGATTGCCATGCCTTCCTGAAGTCAGTCAGAGGCTGATTGCTCTTAGCAGATCCTCAAGTCAATTCAATATCAGAGTGGCTTTCTTTTTTGATGTACTTTTAAAAAATGTGATACAGAAGTTTGCATGTGTGAGGAAATATGACAGCTATGTCTCAGATTTCTTACATTTTTATCTTCTGTGGCGTTACTCGCAGTGAGTCAGATGCTTTGCTGTTGAAAGGAGAGATGAGGTGGGGTGCATGTTTCTTCTGAAAGATTTTGGAAAATGGTTTGTGAGAGAAGTTTTCCGAGACGGTGAAGATAGTTTTATTTTTGATTGGTTCCTGGAAATAAATAGTGCAGCTTGTTCTCTTCAACTATCACTGTTATATAAATTAATGAATCTATGCATGTAATATAAAGGAGGAAGGTGGGAGGGGGAAAGGTGGCTTGGGATTAAGGAGTCCTAAATGGCACCTTTGTGGCCCTAAGGGATCCTTTCGTCAATGGCCAGATGTCCTTCAACGGAAAAGGACAACACTCTCCAATCTGTAGCTGGTCTGTGACCAGCAGCGCACTATCATGCAAGTGAATGCTCGCATCCCTGGCAACTGCCACCATGCCTTCAATTTGAGCAACTCCACCGGCACTCTTTAACCGAGAAAGACAGTATCTGGGTGGCAACTTGAAGATAAAATGGTATCCTCTGCAGCCTTGGCTGATGACACCGGTGTACTTTCCCAGGATCCCAGGCGAGCAGCAGTAGAATGAGGACCATTCGTTCATCAGAGTCATCATTGAGCACACCATTAAAGGTGCATTTCAGATGCCTGGATCAACTTGGGGTATCCTGTACAGTCTGACGGGAGCCTCAAGGATTGTTGAGGAGTGCTGCATGCTGCACAGCTTTGCCTTGTACAGCCCTCCTCATGAAGATCCTGGAAGATAGAAGCCCCATAGTTTATCTATGAGCAACACCACAGGCGGTGTAGTTAGTCCTAAAATGTTAATTTGACTCTAAGTGGTTGTGTCACAGTGTGTCCAGTAATGTTCCACCTTTATTCTAACTGGCCCAGTAACAAGAGGATCCATTCATTATTTAAGTTTCTACTGTTTTAACACGGTTGTAATTAATTAATCAGCACTACTGTGGCAGAGCCACTGAGGGACTTTGAGCAACTGTACACAATTTCCTTTAACGAGGTTTGACTCCAACCTAAGCCTGGACCAGTCTGTTAGTGATTTCTGTGTTTGTACATACTGTTTGCATGCACGGGGCGCGGTCCCTTTAAGACTGCGGCAAAGTGCGGGTAAACGCGATGATGTCATGCCGCGAATCACGTGACCACCCAAGCGCGGGAAAAACATGATGACTCCATCCACGGGACCGCCCTGGCAGTCCTCGTGGAGCCTCCGACCAGCAAAGACCTGTTTTTGTGGTTCTCCTGTATCGATCTCGACAAACTGTTCAAACTCGTTAGTTCTGCATTAAAACTTGTTTGTTTGATCGCCTGAGTCGACCTCAGTTCTTAGATAGGAATTTGGCAATTCCTACACTACCATGTTAAACTACACATTGGATACATTCCAAATACTCCAGGCAGGCTTCTGTTTTCTTTAACTTTCTGTATAGAAATGTAGCCATAACAAGCACCTTTGGGACAGATTTTTGACAGACGGCCTAATGATGGTTCAAGCCTGAATCATTAATACACTGCTCAAGGTGTCCTTATGTTGGACTGCAGATAGTTTGGTTGGGGGGGGGGGGGGGGGGGGAAGAGAATTGCTCTGGTTGCTATGCGTAGACATTGTAAATGCATTCAAAAATAATGTCACTACAGTTACCAACCAGAGCAGTTCTACCCCATGGTCTTGTCATTGAGGTGGTCTCAAAGACTAATTTCACTGTAGTTTGAAACACTTTCTTCTTGTAGTTTTGTGCATTAGTTTAATTTGGAACGACTCTTGACCGAATGTGAACCAGAGGTTTTGCTTGTTAGCTTCAAGTACTACGGCACAAATTGCATGGTTCCATTGTTTGAAAGTTATAATCTTCTCATTTTGTTCTTGTTGTCTTTCTAGAACTGCCTGGGTCAGATCTCCTGAGTGTGGCAGATGAGACGTGGCTGGCTTTGAACGTGGTGTCCGGTGGTGGGAGTTTCTCCAGCTCACAGCCAATTGGAGTCACCAAGATTGCCAAGTCAGTGATTGCGCCACTGGCAGACCATAATATCTCTGTGTTCATGCTCTCCACATATCAAACAGACTTCATCTTGGTAAGATACTGCTGCTTTGAGATTGAGTCATTGCTTCCTTTCAGAGGTCTTCTGAGTCTGTTTCCTTGTGCTGAGCCTTGGTTACAGTCAAAGACAGCGATTGTAACAATATTGAGGCTTTGTTTTGAGGTAAAGTTGCTGCTGGAATTATCAGAGGAGCCCTGAACAGTGTAAATGACCAATTTTAAATAATTACAGCTTCAAATTTGGCCCCTTGTTATGATCTATGCTTAACCGGGTAGCTTGGGGCATTCAGGGTGTGGATGTACTGCACCAGGCTAGTCTCCCTGCTGTGACATCATGAAGTTGCACTGACAGACAATGTCCCTATTCTTAAAGTGACTGGAGATGTCACATCAGGAGCAAGTCTGTTCCTAGGTGTATGGAGCTGTTCAGCATAAACATGGTGACAAGGACTAATATGGGAGACCGTGGGGTAGACGTGCTGGTGTGGAGTATGTGCAAGGGGGTTGCAAAATTGGGGAAGAAGGCCATAGAAAGGTTTTGCACCCAATTCCTTCTGCCCGTAATTTTCTGTCCGGCTGCATATTGTGTACTACAGTCCTTGCATACATTTCAATGTAGACTTTCTGATCGGACCTACAGTCATCCGGTCCCTGGGAAGCGCATTATTAGCATCCAGTCTGCCTGGTTTTGGCGACTTGGCTTGAACCTGCCACTTTGGCATCTGTTAGAACCAAAACTTAGAGCACGACTGTTACTCTGCATCATAACACAAAAGAAATCGAAAACGCAATATGTACCGTACGTACAATTTCAAAATGCCATTGCTCCGATAATGCTAGTGAATGGGAAAACAGAAAAATTACATTTGGGCCATAAAAGATAGTTTTCTTATTACAAATGCCAAAGGGCTGCAGTGTTTGAGCATTGGTCTCTCCCGGAGTTGAATTTCAGATACAACAGTCTTTCAAATTCCCCTGCCTCAGTGAGTTTTCTTGCGAGATATCATCTCCTAGATTTGTTGATACGGTTGATTTCAGACTGATCTTCCCATCCCAGTCAGGACCAAAGAATCCATGGCGTCAGTAGGGGTTTGAAATTACTTTCTATTTGTTTCACTCTCAGGTACGGGAAAGAGATCTGCCCTTAGTTATGCACACCCTCTCAGCGGAATTTACCATCCTCAGGGTAGTAAACGGGGAGACAGTTGCGGCTGACCACTTAGGAATCACCAATGGATTTGTGAAACCAAAACTAGGTGAGTTTGCACCCACTACACAAATGGGAACTTTATACACTTGTCACCATTGGCCTGACCAAGCATTTAGTATGAAGGAAATAACAACAGAAAATGCTGGAAAAACTCAACAGGCCAGGTAACATCCGTGGAGAGAAATTAGAGTCGACGTTTCGGGTCGAACCCTTTTTCAACACTGGAAAGGAAATGAAATAGATCGAAAGGCAGGGGTGGGAGACAACAAAAGAAGTGAAGAGACATTAAGAGGTAGTATGAAGGAATTGATTAGTATGTGTAACGATGGAAGGGAAAAATCATCCCCTTCCTGCTCGGTGGCAGTGAGTAAAGCAAGCCAGATGATGGGATGCATTAAAAGGTCAATAGTGAGCCGAAATAGCGAGGCAATACTGCCGCTTTATAAATCATTGGTGTGACCGCACTTAGAATACTGTGTACAGTTCTGGTCACCACAGTACAAAAAGGTTATTGCAGCTATAAAAGAGCCCAATCTGTAACAGTCAGCAGCAGCACCTGATGACCCACAGATTCATTCTGGGTTCTACCAGGATGGAGTGCCAGTGGTATCTCACCAGTGTGTTTTACACAAGTTCTTTTACTTGTGCAGAATGAGAGGAAGGTATATTCATCAACATTCCCCCTCCCCCACCAGCGTACACACTTGATGGATAGCCCCTTGTTAGACTTATATAGAGTGATGTCAGTGGTAGTATGTGGTTGGGGAGGGAGAACATCTTCAAAACCTCTTCAGAAGTCACTAGATATGAAAGTTATCAGGGTGTTTATAGAGCGTTCTGGTTTGTTAAGTATGCGAATAGCAGAATGAAGTGTTCGATGTACATGTAGTACCGCTAACCTGTTTCCATTTGTCAGTGGTATCACACTATAGCTTGCAGTTATCATCATTGCTGAATGGCTTTAAGGCATACTGTTGTTTATCTGTCACACAGTTCAAAGGCCTGTCATTCATCCACTGTCCAGTCCCAGTAACAAGTTCTGTGTTACCAGCTTGGACCCTGATACCCTACCGACTGTGGCTACTCTCCTCATGGATGTCATGTTTTATTCCAATGGGTAAGTTCAGAAGATCAGAAAAGTATATATATATTTTTTTTAAAGGCAAATGGAACTAGCTTCAAAGACAACAAAATCACAACCAAACCATAAGTCCTTTATGAGGGTTTCTACGTGGCTACCAGTGGGGTATAGAGATTAAAATCAAGTTAAGCTTAGAAAAGTTTCCATTCATAAACATGTATATTGTATTTAATCATATGGCAAAACATTCCCCGCAAACTACATACAAAAATGATGTCTTATGGTGAATTCTTATTAAATGAAAATGCTTGATTATGGAAAAATGTAAATATTATAGATGTGTGTTAAAGCTCATTAACAAGGGGAAGATTATTGATACCATTTGATCTCAATATGTATTCATTGTGCTTCTAGTGTGAAAGATTCCGCAATAGGCAGCGATGAAAATGGTCACATTCGTTTCTTCTCATTCTCTCTCATTGAGGGATACATCTCCTTGGTGATGGATGTGCAGACACAACAAAGGTACTAGAAATTCTTTTAAAAACTTCCTGAAATATATGTGGCCATTCCTCACCATTACCATTTTCTGCAGTGTATATAATTAAAAGTAATATCCAAATTACTCATCTCAATGGGGAACAGTCGTTAATTTGTTAAAACGATGGCCTGGAAATTCCTGAGGCCTGCTCCATCCAGTGCGAGAATCGGCGGGAATCGCGGGCTGAGCGGCTGTATAAAGGCTCCCGAGACCCAGGTAAGGCCTCAGTGCGAGAATCGACGGGAATCGCGGGGCTGAGCGGCTGTATAAAGGCTCCCGAGACCCAGGTAAGGCCTCAGTGCGAGAATCGGTGGGAATCGCGGGCTGAGCGGCTGTATAAAGGCTCCCGAGACCCAGGTAAGGCCTCAGTGCGAGAATCGACGGGAATCGCAGGCTGAGCAGCTGTATAAAGGCTCCCGAGACCCAGGTAAGGCCTCAGTGCGAGAATCGGCGGGAATTGCGGGCTGAGCGGCTGTATAAAGGCTCCCGAGACCCAGGTAAGGCCTCAGTGCGAGAATCGGCGGGAATCGCGGGCTGAGCGGCTGTATAAAGGCTCCCGAGACCCAGGTAAGGCCTCAGTGCGAGAATCGGTGGGAATCGCGGGCTGAGCAGCTGTATAAAGGCTCCCGAGACCCAGGTAAGGCCTCAGTGCGAGAATCGGCGGAAATCGCGGGCTGAGCGGCTGTATAAAGGCTCCAGAAACCCAGGTAAGGCCTCAGTGTGAGAATCGGCGGGAATCGCGGGCTGAGCGGCTGTATAAAGGCTCCAGAGACCCAGGTAAGGCCTCAGTGTGAGAATCGGCGGGAATCGCGGGCTGAGCGGCTGTATAAAGGCTCCAGAGACCAGGTAAGGCCTCAGTGTGAGAATCGTCGGGAATCGCGGGCTGAGCGGCTGTATAAAGGCTCCAGAGACCAGGTAAGGCCTCAGTGCGAGAATCAGCGGGAATCGCAGGCTGAGCGGCTGTATAAAGGCTCCAGAGACCAGGTAAGGCCTCAGTGTGAGAATCGTCGGGAATCGCGGGCTGAGCGGCTGTATAAAGGCTCCAGAGACCAGGTAAGGCCTCAGTGCGAGAATCGGCGGGAATCGCGGGCTGAGCGGCTGTATAAAGGCTCCAGAGACCAGGTAAGGCCTCAGTGCGAGAATCGGCGGAATCGCAGGCTGAGCGGCTGTATAAAGGCTCCAGAGACCAGGTAAGGCGTACCAGTCTCCAGTCTTGGACCTCAGAGGGAAGGAGAGAGGTAAAAAGTAATCCAAGTGTGACGTCACCAGAAAGCGGGTAAGTGATTGGTTGGTGAGTATTTCTCTCTTTTTTTAAGCTTAAACTCTGTGGTTTATAGTTTCTAAGGTGCGATATTCATCATCTAGAATCGGGGCAGAGGGTATTTAAGAATAATATTAATAAATTTAATTAATTACATAGAATGGGAGATCAGGTGATGTGTTGCTGCTGCAATATGTGGGAGCTGGTGGACACCATTGATGCTCACAGTGATCACATTTGCAGTAAGTGTTGGCTGCTCGAGGAATTCTGGCTCCGTGTTGAAGAGCTGGAGTCCGAGCTTCAAACACTGAGACACATCAGGGAGGGGGAGAGTTACCTGGACTCTGTATATCACGAGGTAGTCACACCAATTAGATTAATTCATTCAGATGTAGTCCGTGGCCAGGGTCAGGATGGTGTGACTAGAAGTGAGGCAGGTACGGGGATCCAGGAGCTAGTGTTGGAGGCGCAGCAGCCCTTGCTCTTGTCCAACAGGTTTGAGGCTCTTACTCCCTGTGAGGATGGGAACGGGGACTGCGGGGAGGATGAGCAACCCGGCCACAGCACCGTGGAGCAGGGGGCCATTCAAGTGGGGGGAGATAAAAGAAATGTTGTAGTGGTAGGGGATAGTATCGTTAGGGGGATAGATAGAGTTCTTTGCAGCCGAGAGCGAGAGTCCCGAAGGCTGTGTTGCCTGCCCGGTGCCAGGGTTAAGGACATCTCCTCTGGGCTGGAGAGAAACTTGGAGTGGGAGGGGGAGGATCCAGTTGTCGTGGTCCATGTTGGTACCAACGACATAGATAGGACAAGGAAGGAGGTTCTGCTGAGGGAGTTTGAGCAGCTAGGGGCCAAATTAAAAAGCAGAACCACAAGGGTAATAATCTCTGGATTACTACCTGAGCCACGTGCAAATTTGGCTAGGGTGAATAAAATTAGAGAGTTAAATGCGTGGCTCAAAGACTGGTGTGGGAGAAATGGGTTTTGCTTCCTGGGACACTGGCATCAGTACTGGGACAGGAGAGAGCTGTTCCGTTGGGACGGACTTCACTTGGCCAGTGCTGGGACTAGAATCCTGGCGAATCGAATAACTAAGGCTGTAGAGAGGGCTTTAAACTAATTAGTGGGGGGGAGGTTTTAAGAGAGCGAAAAATAAAAATGACAGCGGAGAAGGCAATAGAGCAAGGTAGCAGTGGGGGAATTAAAAACCAGAGCGTGTCAGGAAGGGACAGAATGTATAATGATAAAGGTAAAGTAGTAAAAGGGGTAAAAGCAGGAATAAATTGTCAGAAAACATATTTGAAAGTTCTTTATCTGAATGCACGCAGCATTCGTAACAAAATTGACGAGTTGACGGTACAAATAACTACACATGGGTATGATCTGGTGGCCATTACGGAAACATGTCTGCAAGATAATCATGACTGGGAACTAAACATACAAGGGTATTTGACAATTAGGAAGGACAGACAGGAAGGAAAGGAAGGTGGGGTTGCTATGTTAATCAAGGATGGAATCACTGCAATAGTCAGAAATGATATTGGGTCAAAGGATCAGGATAGTGAAATAGTTTGGGTGGAGATAAGGAATAATAAGGGGAAAAAGTCACTAGTGGCCGTAGTCTATAGGCCTCCTAACAGTTGCAACTCTATTGGTCGGAGTATAAATCAGGAAATAGTTGGGGCTTGTAATAAGGGACAGCTATAATCATGGGGGATTTTAACTTTCATATTGACTGGACTAATCAAATTGGGCATGGCAGCCTTGAGGAAGAGTTCATAGAGTGTATTAGGGACGGGTTCCTTGAGCAGTATGTAAATGAACCAACCAGGGGGCAGGCAACCTTAGATCTGGTCCTGTGTAATGAGACAGGATTAATAAAAAATGGCCTAGTAAAGGATCCCCTTGGAATGAGTGACCATAATATGGTTGAATTCCAAATTCAGTTTGAGGATGAGAGAGTTGGATCTCAAACCAGCGTACTGAGCTTAAATAAAGGAGACTATGAAGGTATGAGAGTAGAATTGACTAAAGTGGACTGGGAAAACAGATTAAAGTGTAAGACGGTACAAGAGCAGTGGTCTACATTCAAGGAGATATTTCACATCTTTCAAGATAAATATATTCCACTGAGGAAAAAAGGGGAATAAAAGAAAAGACAGCCATCCGTGGCTTAGTAAAGTAATAAAGGATAGTATCTGACTGAAAACAAGGGCATATAAAGTAGCCAAATCTAGTGGGAGGATAGAAGATTGGGAAGCATTTAAAAGCCAGCAAACAATAACTAAAAGATTAATTAAGAAAGGGAAGATAGATTATGAAAGTAAACTAGCAAAAAATATAAAAACAGATAGCAAGAGTTTCTACAGCTATATAAAAAGAAAAAGGGTGGCTAAAGTGAACGTTGGTCCCTTAGAGGATGGGACCGGGAAACTAGTGGTGGGGAACATGGAGATGGCAAAGACGCTGAACAAATATTTTGTATCAGTCTTTACAGTAGAGGACACTAAAAATATCCCAACACTGGACAAACAGGGGCAATGGGGGGGGGAGGAGCTAAACACGATTAAAATCACTAAGGAGATGGTACTCAGTAAAATAATGGGACTTAAGGCGGATAAATCCCCCGGACCTGATGGCCTACATCCTAGGGTCTTGAGAGAAGTGGCGGTAGGTATTGTGGATGCATTGTTGATTATTTTCCAGAACTCCCTGGACTCAGGAAAGGTCCCGGCAGACTGGAAAACTGCTAATGTAACACCCTTATTTAAGAAGGGAAGTAGACAAAAAGCTGGAAACTATAGACCAGTTAGCCTAACATCTGTGGTTGGCAAAATGTTGGAGTCCATTATTAAGGAAACAGTAACAGAGCATTTGGATAAACATAATTTAATAGGACAGAGTCAGCATGGTTTTATGAAGGGGAAGTCATGTTTGACAAATTTGCTCGAATTCTTTGAGGATGTAACATACAGGGTGGATAAAGGGGAACCAGTGGATGTAGTGTATTTGGACTTCCAAAAGGCATTTGACAAGGTTCCACACAAAGGATTACTGATCAAGATAAGAAATCACGGGATTGGGGGTAATATACTGGCATGGGTGGAAGATTGGCTATCTAACAGAAAACAAAGAGTTGGGATAAATGGTTCATTTTCGGGCTGGCAATCAGTAACTAATGGTGTTCCGCAGGGGTCAGTGCTGGGACCCCAACTCTTTACAATCTATATTAACGATTTGGAGGAAGGGACCGAGTGCAACATATCCAAGTTTGCCGACGATACAAAGATGGGAGGGAAAGCAGTGAGTGAGGAGGACATAAAAAACCTGCAAAAGGACATAGACAGGCTAAGTGAGTGGGCAGAGATTTGGCAGATGCAATATAATGTTGGAAAGTGTGAGGTTATGCACTTTGGCAGAAAAAAATCAAAGAGCAAGTTATTATCTAAATGGAGAGAAACTGCAAAGTGCTACAGTACAAAGGGATCTGGGGGTCCTGGTGCATGAAACACAAAAAGTTAGTATGCAGGTGCAGCAGGTGATCAGGAAGGCCAATGGAATCTTGGCTTTTATTGCGAGGGGGATGGAGTATAAAAACAGGGAAGTCTTGCTGCAGTTATACAGGGTATTGGTGAGGCCACACCTGGAATACTGCGTGCAGTTTTGGCTTCCATATTTAAGAAAAGATATACTTGCTCTCGAAGCGGTTCAGAGAAGGTTCACTCGGTTGATTCCGGAGATGAGGGGGTTGACGTATGAGGAAAGGTTGAGTAGGCTGGGACTCTACTCATTGGAGTTCAGAAGAATGAGAGGCGATCTTATCGAAACATATAAGATTGTGAGGGGGCTTGATTGGGTGGATGCGGTGAGGATGTTTCCAGTGATGGGTGAGACTAGAACTAGGGGCATAATCTAAGAATAAGGGGCTGCTCTTTCAAAACTGAGATGAGGAGAAACTTCTTCACTCAGAGGGTAGTAAATCTATGGAATTTGCTACCCCAGAGAGCTGCGGAAGCTGCAACATTAAATAAATTTAAAATGGAGATAGACAGTTTCCTAGCAGATAAGGGAATTAGGGGTTACGGGGAGAGGGCAGGGAAGTGGACATGAGTCTAGATTCGGATCAGCCATGATCCTATTGAATGGCGGAGCAGGCCTGAGGGGCCGTATGGCCTACTCCTGCTCCTACTTCTTATGTTATGTTCTTATGTAAGTGCGGCAGAGCGGGACCCCAGCCCGCGCTCACCTAACGCCTGTTCCAAATTCCGGGGAGGGGTCATTTGCATAGCCAGGATGGATAACCAGCACCTGCAAGGGCACATCAGCAGCAGCCACCCCAGTCCAAGCTGACCTGCACCTGGAGCCACTCGTAAGTAGAGAAGGTAATCGATTCCCTCTGGGATTAATTGCCCTACACTAGTGAAGGTTTGGGGCCTTCAGAAGGCCTCGAAGGGGCTCACGCTAGGTCTCAACTGGCATGAGTTCCGCTGAGGCCTTTCCAGTGCGCAAAGGGAGGAATGTATTGGGAAGCCCAGGAATTTCCTACGACACACCCAACCCCCAGAATTTAAAGGTCTGATCCAAATAGGGCAGAATCCTGGCAGAGCTGGGATCCGGCCCATATTACAGCTACCCATCCACCGCCCTCCTCCCCCGCCCCCCCCCCCCCCACCCAGTTGTAAACACAGCTTGTGCCCTCTCCAGTCCCAGGGATTTTGGGGCCGATGTTTTCATTTGTAAAACCAAGAATGTGTGCTCAATCTCCAAGAAGGATGTTGTTTGCTTCCAAAAATAGGGTTCCTAACCACAGTGTGAAGACAGTTGAGCACCTGTCTGCCCATTTCTAGGTAAGCTAGCACTTCAGTAGAACCTGACTGCAAGTTTCTCATTGTGACTGGTATCAGGAGCATTCCGATTCCAAATGTCATGGGCACTGGAACTGTACCTCCATCTCCAACCATGTGAAGAACACACCCAGCTCAGGAAGGAAAGCTGGCACTCACTTATCTTTTTTATATACAGGAAACTCTCGTTTAAACGGCACCTAATTATTCGGAATTCTCTAATAACCGGCAAAATTCAGGAGTAGGTTTTGAGGCTTCCGTATACTGTATAATTGCGGCTGTATAACCGGGGATCTCGTACCTTTTGCCGTGTAGCCATGGCTCCTGCACCTCTGGTTGTGTAACCGGGTCCCTTGTAACGGTGTTACGGGGCTGCAGCACTTCTGGCTGTGTTACGGGGCTCTCGTTCCTTGGGCCATTGTCACTCCATGTCCCTTCTTCCTTATCCGGAATTTTTAATCAACCGGCACCATCCCGGTCCCATCGGTGCCGGATACCAAAGAGTTTCCTGTATATATATGAATATTACTTAGTAACCTATTTACAATTTCATTTAGAATTGACTTTGTTTAAGGCCAAAATAAAAGGCTTATTTTCAAATTATGCTAATTAAAGCCAATTTATTTCCCAATCTCATCCCAGGTTTCCAAACAATCTGTTGTTTACGAGTGCATCTGGCGAACTGTGGAAGATGGTGCGGATAGGTGGGCAGCCCCTAGGATTCGGTATGTAACTAATCTGGACTTTCCCTCACAGATTTCTTATCGTCAGTCTGGGTTTATCTCCACTATGATGGTCAGTAAAGCGGGTCAAGTTTACTGTGGCTTGAACCTTTTCAATACCTGTTATACATCCCACCTCACTTTCCTGCTCGTTGAAGTCAATGAGAAGGAAAATTGGGCAAAGTGTATATAACGGGCAGCCGATCTGATACCGCCAGTTATACGCCTCGACCAAGGTTGAAAGTTCCATGCATAAAGGTTCCTGATCTGCATTAGGTCTTTCTCCAAGTAAAAATGGAGGGACAACAGTGAAGATTTTTTACGATAGCAAAATACTGCGGATGTTGGAAATCCGAAATAACAACAGAAAACGCTGGAAAAACTCAGCAGGCCAGGGCAGCATCCGTGGAGAGAGAAACAGAGTTAACGTTTCAGGTTGAAGACCCTTCATCAGAACTGGAAAAAAGCAGGAAAAGGAATAGATTGTGAAGCAAGTTAGGGGCTGGGAAAAGGGGGGGGGGGATGAAAGAACAAAAGGGAAGGTCAGTGATAGGATAGAAAGCAGGAGAGATTAAGAGACATTGAGAGACATTAAGAGATATTCAAGGCGAGAGGAGGTGGTAATAGGACAGGTTAAGGAACAACATCCTTTGTTCCTTTGCCTGTCCCATTACCACCTCCGCTTGCCTTGAATATCTCTTAATGCCTCTCAATGTCTCTTAATCTCTCCTGCTTTCTATCCCATCACTGACCTTTCCTTTTGTTCTTTCATCCCCTCCCCCTTTTCCCAGCCCCTAACTTGCTTCACAATCTATTCCTTTTCCTGCTTTTTTCCAGTTCTGACGAAAGGTCATCGACCTGAAACATTGACTCTGTTTCTCTCTCCACGGATGCTGCCCTGGCCTGCTGAGTTTTTCTAGCGTTTTCTGTTGTTATTATAGCGAAGATTTTTTGTTTTCTTCTTTTTTCTTACTGGTTTCTCCTTCCACTTTCCTTCAAATCTTTCCGACAACTATGTAAACTCTGTCCATCTTCCTAAGCATTTGGAGAGTAGATAAACGACCCACAGGTTCTTGTGTCACTTCCAGTGGTGATTGGCAACTGCACTGACATCAGTCTTCTTCTAATGGGACACGGTGTACCTGCCTCATTTATTGCCTTGAAGGAGAGGTCCTCCTCTGTGACCAGGCAAAGGTTGACCAATCCACCTTCCATGTTCTTCCATGTCAGCAGCGCTGATATAGAAAGAGTTTTGAGAACAGCATTGGAGGAGGTTGAGTTTTCCACCTTCTCAACAATGCGGAGAGGCCCTGGAAAGTGAAAGGGGAGAAAATGAAAAAATATAAGTACCTTAAAAAAAATATAAGTACCTTAAAAAAAATTTTGGTGAACCTAAGGTACAGTGATTGATTTTTATTTCAGTGTTGCTGCCCTTCCATCTTATCATTGGATAGCACATAAGTGGAATAGGAACCAATTTTTCTACGACTTCCATTCTTCTCCCCTCTGCTCCATCCCCCCGCCCCTCCCCCAGCATCACTCGCCATTCCCTTGCTGACAAAGCAGGCTGTAGCATTCTACTATCGTGAGCTGGTTGGAGGCAACATTCTTGGGAGCTGGGAAAGAGTGCAGTATTGAAGGAGAATGTTGAGGGGGCTGAGGGAATCCAAGTTTATAATTCTAAACAACTAATCTCTGGATCTGTGACAGCTAAACAACCATAACATGGTTGAATTCCATATTCAATTAGAGGGTGAGAAGGTTGGATCTCAAACAAGCGTGCTAAGCTTGAATAAAGGAGACTATGAAGGTATGAGAGCGGAATTGAGTCGAGTGGATTGGGAAAATAGATTAAAGGGTAAGACGATACATGATCAGTGGTGTACATTTAAGGAGTTCTTTTACAACTTCCAAAAAATATATATTCCACTGAGAAGAAAAGGGTGTAAAAGAAAAGACAGCCATCCGTGGCTAAGTAAAGAAATTAAGGATAGTATTCGACTAAAAACAAGGGCATATCAGGTAGCCAAATCTAGTGGGAGGATAGAGGATTGGGGAAACTTTAAAAGACAGCAAAAAATAACAAAAAGATTGATTAAGAAAGGGAAGATAGATTATGAAAGTAAATTAGCCAAAAATATAAAAACAGATAGTAAGAGTTTTTATAGTTATATAAAAAAAAAGGGTGGCTAAAGTAAATGTTGGTCCCTTAGAGGATGAGACCGGGAAATTAATGGTGGGAAATATGGAGATGGCAAAAACACTGAATGAATATTTTATATCAGTCTTTACAGTAGAAGACACTAAGAATATCCCAACACTGGACAAACAGGGGGCTAAAGAGGGGGAGGAGCTAAACACGATCAAAATCACTAAGGAAGTGGTACTCGGTAAAATAATGGGACTCAAGGCGGATAAATCACCTGGACCTGATGGCTTACATCCTAGGGTCTTGAGGGAAGTGGCGGTAGGGATTGTGGATGCATTGGTAATAATTTTCCAAAACTCCCTGGACTCGGCAAAGGTCCCGGCAGACTGGAAAACTGCTAATGTAACACCCTTATTTAAAAAGGGCAGTAGACAGAAGGCTGGAAACTATAGACCGGTTAGCCTAACATCTGTGGTAGGTAAAATTTTGGAGTCCATTATTAAGGAGACAGTAACAGGACATTTGGATAATCATAATTTAATAGGACAAAGTCAGCATGGTTTTATGAAGGGGAAATCATGTTTGACAAATTTGCTGGAGTTCTTTGAGGAAGTAACATATAGGGTGGATAAAGGGGAACCAGTGGATGTAGTGTATTTAGACTTCCAAAAGGCATTTGACAAGGTGCCACACAAAAGATTATTGCTTAAGATAAAAAATCACGCGATTGGGGGTAATATTCTGGCATGGATAGAGGATTGGCTCTCTAACAGAAGGCAGAGAGTTGGGATAAATGGTTCATTCTCAGACTGGCAATCAGTAACTGGTGGTGTTCCGCAGGGGTCAGTGCTGGGTCCCCAACTCTTTACAATCTATATTAACGATTTGGAGGAGGGGACCGAGTGTAACATATCAAAGTTTGCAGATGATACTAAGATGGGAGGGAAAGTAGTGAGTGAGGAGGACATAAAAAACCTGCAAGGGGACATAGACAGGCTAAGTAAGTGGGCAGAGATTTGGCAGATGGAATACAATACTGGAAAGTGTGAGGTTATGCACTTTGGCAGGAAAAATCGTAGAGCAAGTTATTATCTTAATGGCAAGAAACTGGAAAGTACTGAAATACAAAGGGATCTGGGGGTCCTGGTGCACGAAACTCAAAGGTTAGTATGCAGGTGCAGCAAGTGATTAAGAAGGCCAATGGAATGTTGGCTTTCATTGCTAGGGGGATAGAATATAAAAATAGGGAGGTATTGCTTCAGTTGTACAAGGTATTGGTGAGACCGCACCTGGAATACTGCGTACAGTTTTGGTGTCCATACTTAAGAAAGGATATACTTGCTCTCGAGTCAGTACAAAGAAGGTTCACTCGGTTAATCCCGGGGATGAGGGGATGGACATATGAGGAGAGGTTGAGTAGATTGGGACTCTGCTCATTGGAGTTCAGAAGAATGAGAGGCGATCTTATTGAAACATATAAGATTGTGAAGGGGTTGGATCGGGTGGATGCGGGGAAGATGTTCCCGATGATGGGTGAAACTAGAACTAGGGGGCATAGTCTTAGAATAAGGGGCTGCTCTTTCAAAACTGAGATGAGGAGGAACTACTTCACTCAGAGGGTGGTAGGTCCATGGAATATGCTGCCCCAAAAAGCTGTAGAAGCTACATCATTACATAAATTTAAAACAGAAATAGACAGTTTCCTAGAAGTAAAGGGAATTAAGGGTTACGGGGAGCGGGCAGGAATTTGGACATGAGTCTAGGTTCGGATCGGTCATGGCCCTGTGGGTAGCGGAGCGGGCCCAGGGGCCGTGTAGCCTGATCCTGCTCCTATTTCGTGTGTCTAATTCTGTTAGATTCAGGAGATGGTTCTGTGATAGTGGATTGGCGGTTAGGATCAGATCAGCCATGATCTTATTGAATGGCGGAGCAGGCTCGAGGGGCCGATTGGCCTACTCCTGCTCCTATTTCTTATGTTCTTATGTTCTAAGTTCTACACCTGCCTCCAGTTACCTGGAACAGGCACCAACAACAATTTGGATTTGAAAGGAACTGCCTGCCTATGGTAGTGGAAAGTTTACCATTTATTCATTCCCCACTGTGAAGTGTATTCTGAACCGGTCAAAAGGAAATACGATATGATATGCTTGAGACACTGGCCTAGAAATTGAGTGGGCTTAGCGCCCAATTAGTGGCGCTAGAGGGCCTTGCGCCGGACTTATAGCCGTTTTGCAAATTGACTTGGGCCTTACCATCGGCGTTAGCCGGTAGCGCTGCGCCGGCACCGATGACGTCATCGGTGTGCGCAGCGTCCCGGTTGCCGTGGTAACCCGGCCCCAAGCCCAAATTCAGTTGCGCCCGCCTCGCCCGTGGCAGGCGCAACTATCGAATGTGAAAAGTGTTCTTACACGCCTTTGCGCCGGCGCATAAAGGTGGAGCGGCGGCCGGCTGCGTTCCCGGCGGCCGCCTGCCCGCACCTCCCTTCCCGGACTCCTGCATCACCCCCCCCGCGGCCCTGATGAGTGTGTGCTGCGAGCCCGGCACTTCCCCGAGGTGCCGGGCTCAGATGTCGGGGGAATCCGCCGGACAGTTGTCGGCTGCAGGCAGCTCCTCCTTAACAGAAGGAGGAGGCCTGCAGTTCCCCAGCCTGCCGCACCGCATCGGGTGCCGCAGCGGGGGATTAGCGCCGGGAAACCCAATTCAACGCCCGTTTTCAGGCGCTAAAACCCTCCTTTAGCGCCCGCCGCCGTCTGGGGCCGGCGCAACCGAATTTTCGTCGGGCGCTGCCGCATTAACACTGGCGCAAAATTTCTGGCGCTACAGCCCTGGCGAGCCCACAACCCAATTTCTAGGCCACTGTTCTTTGATTCTCATTTCTTAATCTCAACAGAGCTAGTTTTCTGTTTTTATATATGGTGCTGATACATAGAAACTTAAAATGGTTGAGTTATATTTGTGGGTCAGCAGCCAAGGACTTTCTAAACTGGAATATTTGCTTCATGTTGAAGAATTTGCAATTCAACAACGAAACACAAGTCCTTCCAGACATTTTTACAGAGTTTGTATGGGCACGGACCCAGGTTTAAGGGGTTCCGCCAAAATAAGCTTAAATCGTGGCTTCTTCTGCAGAGCACAATAATTTTGGTGGTGGTAGTTTGGCCAACATTTATCAAACCTCATTCAATAGCAGCCTTTTACTGTGGGTACTGAAACAAAGGGCTCCCAACCATAGTGTTATGGTTTTTAATCCCAGCCTTGACAGTCATTCAAATCTATTTTCTCTTCATTAGAGTGTTCTCAGATGAACAACTGGATTGAGCAGTGCACTGCAGTGAACACTCAGTTTCCAGTGGACATACAGGCCAGTGTGGCTAGTCCTGCCCCATCTAAGTGTGCCAAATGTTTGTTGGTCAAGAAGTTGAGAGATATGGGACTTCAGCACCATGGGCTATGGTCCCAGACTGAAGAAGACAATGGAGGAAAAATGTGGTTGCTTTGCGCCTCCTAGGGCGCTAACGGGGCGCAAAGCAACAAGCACCCGAGCGCTGCGCCGCCAACGCCTCACGCAAAATTCAGCGGGAGGTTAGCGGCGGTGTTAACCGTTAGCGCGCTGCGCCGCCGGTGATGTCATCATTGCCGTGGACAGCGCCCTGCTCGCACCCCGGCCGCGATCTTCGGTAGTGCCCTCTGACTTACCGCCGGACACTATGTCCGACGGGGTCAGGGGGACCTACCTGCGGCTGGGGCGGCGCTATTTAAAGGCGAGGTGCCAGGCGGCCATTTTTGTTGCTAGCCACCTGCCAGCACCTGCCTCCGCGCCCGTCCCCGGCCTCCTGACCCCCCCCCTCGCCACCCCCGCATAGTGCCGGCTGCGCTCCATGAGCCCGACACTTCTCTCGAGTGCCGGGCTCTTTTGCCAGCACTCCGATCCCCGGTGGCCCAGCTGAGCCCCGGGTCGCGCTGCACAAGGCCCCTCCCCTTTAAGAAGGGGAGGAAGGCCTGCAGTACTGCAGCGCGACGTGCCGCAGCGCATGACGCTGTGGCACATAGCGCCGCGAGATTCCCTCGCAGCGCCCCAAGAGGGAGGCGGAGCGCTTCCAGTAGCGCCCCACTTCCCTCTTGGGGCGCTACCACTCAAATTTGGCCGCGGGGGGGGCGCTAATTTTTCCGGGGCACTAAAAGTAGCGTCCCGGCGAAGTTAGCGCCTCAAAGGAGGCGCGACTCAATTTCTCCCCCAATGTGTTATGGAAGGACATCAGTCTGTGCTTGGGAGAGTCTGCCTTGGCTTTGGTCAATCCAATGCTGATTGAAACATTTTGTCCTTTAGCCTATGATTGGATGAACACTAAATCTGCAACTGGAAGGGAGCATTTGATGTAATAGGCCTACTCCTCCTCTTATTACTTATTTTCTTATTCCTGCCTTTCTGCAGTCTTAACCATGGTATAATTTTTCCCTTGTGTAGTTTATTCTTCTCCATGGATGAGTTGCATACTGGGCCAGAAATTCCAGGCCAGAAGCGTGAGTACGGTCGGCTTACTCACGCTTCTGGCCGTTGGAAATGCCGGCGTTCAGCATGAACAGCGCATGCGGGGAACGCCGGCATTTCCAGACCTCGAGCGCGTGCGACTGCACAGGCAGCGCTTGCGCAGTGAACTTCGTGGATTTCATTCATGAAATCCGTGAGGTTAAGTCCTTAGAAGTTACACTGAAAAAAAGCAAGTGTAAAGTGGTTCATTGGCTGCGGAGGAAGATATATTTTATCGTGGAGCTTTTGAAATGCAATATTTTTGTTTGGGAAAGGGAGGGAAGTTATTTTAAGAAATTTTAAGTAAGTTTTAAAGTTAAAATTTTTTATTTTTTTTAAAGGGTTTTCAGAACGGTAGGTAGAAGGAGCAATTGTGGCTGTGTGAATGGAATGTGAGAATGAGTTATGTATGTATGTCCACATATATTCCTTTACGTATATGTATGTATGTTTTATATTCCTTTACTATGAATGTATGTTTTTAATAATGATTTTCCAATAAGTTACTTTCTCTGAAAGTCATAATTAAATAATACATTCATACACATAAGTAAAGGAATATATACATAACACGCAAAGGAATATATACAGACATACATACTTTCAGAAGCTCCACGATAAGAAATATCTTCCTCCGCAGCCTCTGTAGCAACTGTACCCATGCTTTTTTCATGTGTAAGTTGTAATGAGTGGACCTCACTGAAAGCATTAATGAAAGCGGCGAATTATACTGCGCACGCGCTGCATGTGCAGTCGCACGCGTTCTGCCTCTGAACCCCTTCGTTCAGAGGACAGGAAATGCCGGTTTTCCCCACATGCACTGTGCATGCTGAAAACCGGCATTTCATCCGGCCAGATGCGTAAGTACCCCGACCGTACTAGCGCATTTGGAAGGGAATTATTGGGCCAACATTTTACATGTCAATAAAATAAAAAATTTAACACTTGCACGACTTGCCCCCTCGCATCTGCGACTGAGGGTCCAAGGAGGTGCATTGCGCAAGAGGTCATCATCGGACGTATCCTCACACTGTTCCCTTTGGGGAACTGTATGAAGTGGTGGAAGGATTTATGGCCGTGATTAACGCTCATTCCGTGACCGTAACCATCTTTGAACCAGCCATTAGGGTGGTTAGTCCTATGGCGGGAGGGTTTTACGGGCTCCCACAACCCATCTGAGGGGGGGGGGGCCACCAACACCCACGGACGCAAGTATCCCGCTGGATGTCCACCCAGAATTTAAAGTTGGAGCTCCGACTCCACTTGCCGGGACTGTCTGGAGTGGGGTTCAAAACCCTACTCCTTCTGGCCCAGCGGAGGGGATGCTTACTGCTACGCAAAAGGCCCACTCCGCACAAAAGGTGACACCCATACGTTTCCTGCGCCTTTTCCCTCCCCGTGACTGGAGCCCTATGCTGCCATTTCACGTTGCTAATCGGATTGGGCGTTTGTCATAGCGGTAGGATCCCCGCCGCTGGGCCAGATCAGGGTAGGGTTTCGAACCCCGCTCCAGACAGTCCCGGCAAGTGGAGTCGGAGCTCCGGCTCTAAATTCTGGGTTGACATCCAGTGGGATATTTGCGTCCGTGGGTGTGGGTGGCCCCCCCTCCTTGTATAGCTTGTGGGAGCCCGTAAAACCCTCCCGCCATAGGACTAACCGCCCTAATGGCTGGTTCAAAGATGGTTACGGTCACGGAATGAGCGTTAATCACGGCCATAAATCCTTCCACCACTTCATACAGTTCCCCAAAGGGAACAGTGTGAAGACACGTATGACGACGACATTGCTAAATAAATAAATGGAATTAAAAAAATTCTTTTAGGGCTTTTAAAAGTCTTTAAATTACTTTAATTCTCTTTAAAACTACTTCAGATTACTCAAAATAATGTAAACATTTAACAAATTTTATAAAAGTTACCAAAATCTTGAAAAAACTTCCAAAAACCTATTTAAACTGCTGCTTTGCATGCAAAAAAGCAAAGCAGCTTGACAGAAACATTGGGGGCGTGTCCAGTGAAACTGAGACCTCAAGGGGCGTGTCTCACTTACACTGCACGCTCCTGGGTCCGCGCTGGCTGCACTCCTGGGCGGCGTGACGTCATACGCTGCCCGGGATTCTTGTTTCAGTTTCTGGAAGTGCAGGCGTCCCTGGAGCTGATCGGCAGGAGCGCGGGGTAAGTGCAAATACGGGGCTTGCACGCGCTGCAAGCCCCGTTCTGGAATTTCTGGCCCACTAACCTCAGGAGACTTTCAGCCCCCTGTTCCCCTCACACAGACTTAGATGGTGCTCAATATTCAGGCCTCTTGCTCTCCCTCTGCCGCCCCCCACCGCCCCACACACACACACACACACACACTCACAAGTATAAACAAATACATTTAAAAACTGCACCAAAATATTCACATTTTGTTATTTAATTTTTGAAAGTAAATCACAAAGAGACTGACTCAGGCCCTCCTATGGAGATGAATTGCTTGGCATCCTATGATTATCTTCAGAAATATGTGGATTATAGCTGTCTGTATACCTCATCACCTCCTGTTCCCAACCCCTGTGAATGTCACTGGAAGAAGGAGGGAAACCTAAAAGGAAGAAGACAGTGAGGTGGAGGGAGTGAACTCAAATCATATTCATACCTATCATCATTTTAATAAACAGAAATGAATCACTGGTGACTGTGAGCTACTGATGATCGGTCCTGAGTGATTTGGCCAGAGTGGAACAGCATCCGGAGTTCTTTGCTATTGTTTATTCTGCATAGGGAGCCTTCCGTAAAATTATAGAGCCCCTCAAAACAGGTCATTTTTCATTCTGTGGGAAAGAACAGCTTTTTACTGCCAGTAAAAAATAAAGCAATAGACCCATGTAAAGTATCACTTGCCAGTTGGCATAATATTCTCGAGGCTGTTTAAGATTCCAAGGATTGTTAGATTAATCCTAACTCTCCCATGGATTTTTTTTTTAAAAGGTGACCTCACCAAGGTATTTAAATCACTTGTTCTCTGAGGAGGAAGCAGTTCCTTTACTAGGAGAAAACACATTTTAAACCTGTGCTCCCAGGCTTTTTTGTTGTTGTTTTTAATTATATCCTTTGTTGATTTGTAGTTATGTGGCTAATATGACTCACATCCCAGTGTGTATTCTAGTTTAGTTGAGAACTAACCTTTCTCCCCGTCTCCAAAGTGAAGTATTGATGCAGTTGCTTTTTAACCTTTCAGCACCAGGTTTTCAATCTAAATATATCTTTTTTTTAAATATAAAACCAAGATATAATATCATGAGGTGGATTTGGAGTGCTATCTGAAAACACAGTATTTAACTGAATAAATGGCAGAACGTGATAATTTTGTCTTGTTTCCTATGATGCTGCAGTATTTGGAAGGGTTAATGGTACGAGTCCAAACCACAGATTGCTTATATAAAAGTTCACCTTCTTTATCGGCTTCATTTTCCGAATTTCATCCTCTCTCAAACTGAAGGAAAGTCACTGGGTGGCCGATTATTTGGGTTTTTGAAGATTTGGGACAATGCCATTTGGGTTTCTTCATAGATCTTAAAATAAACCAGAGGATACAGATTTAAGGTGATTGGTAGAAGAACCAAAGGCGACATAAGGAAAAACTTTTTAACGCAGCAAGTGGTTAGGATCTGGAATGCACTGCCTGAGAGGGCGGTGGAGGCAGACTCAATCACGGCTTTCAAAGGGGAATTGGATAAGTACCTGAAGGAAAAAAATTTGCAGGGCTACGGGGAAAGGGCGGGGGAGTGGGACTTGCTGAAGTGTCCTTGCAGAGAGCCGGCACAGGCTCGACGGGTCAAATGGCCGAATGGCCTCCTTCTGTGCTGTAACCATGATTTTATGATAATGCAGTTGTTCCTAGGGCACCTAATACAGAAAGTTCACAATGAGCATGATAAAGATGCAAGTATTGGTCAAAGTTTGAGTAGATTGTGCTTTTTTATATCCAGTGAACGTATCATAAGTCGAATTAAGCTGTTGCTAAAAATAAAATTTGAGGAAACGATATTGTTCTAAAGAGACAGCATCCTGGCTCCGATTCACAATAAAATATTTACAGTGTTTGGGTTTTACCTTTCCTTAACTTTAAGAATGGGTGCAAAGCTCTATAGAGCTATTTACTTAATTTTCATCTCTCACTTCCACCTGGGGATGGATAGGTGTGATTGTGAAAGAAGAGGAATAAAAATACCTCTTTAAAGTAAATAGTAAAAGAATGGAAGAATACAGGTCAGAAAAGATCAAATGAAGTATAATACGATAAACTGGAATTCCGGATATATGATGCATTTGGATGTGTGTTTTGCTTCAGTTAATCTACGTTATTTTGTTGTGGTGGTTTGGATTAACATTGTACCTCGTGCAGTTACCACAGTACCTTGGGCTATGTGTAGGTAGAAGCAACCCTGTTCCTATCCAACAGTCCCATTATAACATCAGCCTCATTTTAAACGTGTGTAATGTTTCTATCTCCACCACCCTGCCTGCCAGATTGCACCAAACATTTCCCATTCTTTGAGTAAAGAAGTTCCACCTAATAGTCTGGTCCTGCTTTCCTCTCTTACTTTGAAGTTATATTTGGGGTTTACCTTTAATATTTTTGTACACTTCAGTAAGATCCTCTGTGATGACCTCCTCCCCGGACTTTAGAGCTTAAGCTTCTCTAACCTTCCCTCATGGTGTGTGGATGCCTTTTGTGGCCTGGTAATCGGATTTGACCACAATCCTCCAAGAGAGGTCCGACCAAAGCATTTTGCCGCCTTCTATTCCTGGCCCTACAGAATTCTATTTCTAGTCAGTCATTTAGCAGATAGTGTGTGTGCTTATGTATGTGTTTAAATACCTGAACCAGTGTTAGCTGCTTTCTTCACCTAAGCTGTTCATCTTTCCTGATGTCCTATGCTATTATTTCATAAAGTGACTCACAACTTGCGATTATAAAATCTTGACTCACTTTAGGGGACATTAGTAAACTGCCGAAATGTAATTTAGAAGCTCTCTGGAGGGATGAGCAGGTAAAAGCTCCGTGTGGTGAGGTGCTATACAGGCCAGATGTTTCCAGGTTCACTCTCCAGTCTGTACGGAGTCAGCTGACCTCAGTCTGGGCAGCGGTTGGGGCACTACCTTTGTACTAAATGCCCCCCCGGGTTAATCAGCCAGTGTTCCTGCTCCCATTGCAATCCCCTTATCCCAGCTGGAGGTTGCATCTGTGTGGATGTCAGATGAACAGATCATTGGGCTCAGCTGTGATGCCCTCCCCCCCCAGTTGAACCTGACAGCACTTACTGTCTAGGCTCACACATAGAGAATAGTCACTTGGGCAAGGAATGGAGGAGAGTGGGCACTGCCACCACCCATAAAACCGCACCCCAGAAAGCGTCAGTGCCTTCAGCACAGGGGGGGGGGGAGAAAACAGGTGGGGGGGGGGAGGGGAGGTGGAATAGTGAGGCAGAAAATGGACAAAACTTATAAAATATTGTTCTGCCCAACTTAAAATGAGAGCTTATGTAATGTCAAAATCGCCCAAAGCAAATCTCCATAATACAATAATCTTTGCTTTGGCCCAACAGAAAAATAAAGGAGCAGTAGTTATTTGAAGGAATGACTGTTAAGTGTTCTGTTAACTGCTGGGTGTTATTCAGTGCTGAGTGTTAAACAGATCTGAACCTCTTCCACCAGATGAATGTGGAATTGTTGCCCAGATTGCAGAGCCCCTGGCTGCCGCTGATATCCCTGCATACTACATCAGTACGTTTAAGTTCGATCACGCCCTGGTAAGTTTCTAAACAGCCTGGCTACAAAAGGGCAGACCGCAGTGTTATTTTCGGCAAGAAAAATAGGCCTGTCACTCTGCGTTACTGTTGCTTATTAAAACTATTTATTCTTCCGTAGCCCAGCATGGATCCAGCGGGACTCTCAAGAGCTTGCTTGTTGAATGTGAACTGTGTGAAGCTGATGTTACTGACAAGGTTAATCTGCTGAACCATGGCCAGTTCATTAGAGTAAAATGTTGTTTTTCTTTCTGTTTGCATGCCCGCTCTCTGCTTCACTGCCCCTTAGTATTGAGAGTGATTTATCAGCAGATTGATTATTGCTAATTGTTTTAGTCTGGTAAAGCGTAAAGTTGAAGGAACTAAGCTTGCACAATTTTGATATTTTTGCTGCGCTTGCTGTTTTCCCTCCCCTTTTAAGTGCAAAGCTGTTGAACTGTGTCCCCTGCAGATAGCCCAAGAAATTGTTACCCGTCCATATCCTGCTCTGCTCCACAGTGCAGGCTTGTGGATGGTGCCACTGCAGATTTTCCCCATTAAAGCCTTGTTTACTCTGCTGGCGCTGGTTAGCGATGTGCCATTTGTTTTCCAGTTGTGTAAGTAAGCTCAATTTTTTTTAATATTGAGAAAGCTGAGTCCTCGTTCTCGGCCATATATTTCGATTTTTTGTTGTTATTATTTCTCCAGCAGCCTCTTTCTGTTCTAAGTAACCATTAATATTTTATGAATATTAGATTATTTTTTAAATCGTTGCTCTTGGTAAAGTATCTGTACTGTCAATCTAACAACAGGCTTTATATCTGAGTAAAATGTACAAATAATCTAATGCAGAAAATTCATCTCCATGAGGAGGGATGGGTGGATGATCTCAGTGTATTCAGAATGCAGTTACCTTTATATTTTTTCCCAATGTTCTCCCTTTCTGAAGGCATTGACTCATGCGGAGGCCAATTTTATGGAACTGGCTGTCATCCAACACCTCGCCAAGTGCCTGTGCCTCATGCGTGAGTTTAGACAATGGAGGGGCATCACAGTCAGGCCAGATCCTACCCACGCTTGACACCCACACATAGACACCTCCCAGTAGCAGTCACTGAATAGCAATCAGGAGCAGGAACCCTGGTAGATTTCCCCTCCTCGAGCATTGAGCTCGAATGTAGAGCTTCCTATCACCGCCCTGGCTAAGATCAGCTAACTCAGCGCAGCAATGACATGCAATAACATCTCGATGGCGGAGGAGTGGATGATCTGACTAATCTGTGTGCATCATAAGATAAAGACAATGCATTTTATTATACTAATAGAGAATTTCTGTTTAGTTCCCCACACACTTCATGAAAATGTCACGAACAGGTACAGAAAATAATCAAAAAGGCTAATGGAATGCTGGCCTTTATATCTAGAGGACTAGAGTACAAGGGGGTCGAAGTTATGCTGCAGCTACACAAAACCCTGGTTAGACCACACCTGGAGTACTGTGAGCAGTTCTGGGCATCACACTGTAGGAAGGATATATTGGCCTTGGAGGGAGTGCAGCGTAGGTTTACCAGAATGATACCCGGACTCCAAGTGTTAAATTACGAGGAGAGATTACACAAATTAGGGTTGTATTCCCTAGAATTTAGAAGGTGATCTGATCGAAGTTTTCAGGATATTAAGGGGAACAGATAGGGTAGATAGAGAGAAACTATTTCCGCTGGTTGGGGATTCTAGGACTAAGGGGCATAGGCCTAGAAATTCAGTATAGCCACGTTCGGGGCGCTACAGTCAGGCGGCCGCTAAAGTTTGCGCCTGGCGCAAGTTCGCGCCACCTTCGCCGATATTCAGTCGCATCGCCCCAAGAGGTTGCTGCTGCGCTAAAACAGGCGATGCACGACTATCATTAGGCGCTAAGCCGGCGGTCCGGGGCGATACCCCCGAAGGCGGGCGCAGCGCAGGTGCGGTGAGTTGCTGATTGACGGCAGACACTCTGGCGCCGGTCAGCTCTTAAAGGGGCAGGGTGGACTTGTCTGGCTGCCATGCCCTGCGCACTGCAGCCCTGAAGCAAGGCCTGACCAATGCTGGTTCATCAGTTCTACGCCCTGGACCATGGGGAAGCCCGCTATTCTTCCAAATCCCATTGTATGCTCTTGCTGCTTGTCCAGGGTCATGGGGAAGGAGATGTACTGACGTCTCCTTCTGAAAAGGGCATTGTTCACCTGTCGGATGCAGCAATGTACCGCGAACTGGGAGATGTTGGCAATGTCCCCAGTAGCGGATTGGAAGGAGCCGGTGGCATAGAAGTTGAGAGCCACCGTCACCTTCACTGCCACCGACAGAGACGTCCTGCTCCTCAGCTGTGGCTGCAGATCTCTGCGAAGCAGGCGGCAGATCTCAGTGACCACCTCCCTTCTGAATCGCAGCCTCCGAACACACTGCTCCTCAGACATGTTCAGATATGAGAACTGCTGGCGGTATACCCTGGGTGGGTAAGGCCTCCTGTGCCGACACCTGTTGGCCCTTCTCCGTCTGGCCATGACTGGCACTCTCTCACGGCGTCTCTGATCCCTTTGAATGCAATGCAGAAAGCCAACGTTTCCACCCATTGTAGCCCCCATTACAGTATATGTGGCGACTCAAGGCTATGGCACTGAAAGTGAAATCCAAGTGCAAAGCTCTGGCCTGAAGCCAGAAGTACCTGTGCGAGCGCTGAGTCAAAGCAGAAAGCTCTCTGCCTTTGTCTCTCACACAGAAGGATTGGCACAAAATGGCTGTCACTTATAATGCAGGAGGAGTCCCCTTTAAATAGCGCCCCCCGCATCCCGCAGCGACTGGGAACCGTTCCCCTCTACCAGTCGCTGGGGGCGCCAGGCGCAAAGAAGGGCGGCGCCACTGAAGTTCCGGTTTGGGGCGCACAAACGGCGTTGCACGATGAAATGACGTCAGGATCTGCGCGCGCAGCTGAGCGCGCGCAAAGACTTTGCGCCGCAAAGACTTTGCGCCGACGCTAAATCTCTAGTGAAGTTGGGGAGAGGCGCAGATCGCGCTGTGCCCGGCCGCTAGCCACCTATCGCCCAACATCTCCTCCTAAGGCGCTACCGGCTGGCGCAAGCAACTGAATTTCTAGGCCATAGTCTAAAAATTAGAGCCAGACCCTTCAGGAGTAAAATTAGGAAACACTTCTACACACAAAGGGTGGTAAAAGTTTGGAATTCTCTTCTGCAAATGGCAATTGATGCGAGGTCAGTTGTTAATTTTAAATCTGAGATTGATAGCTTTTTGTTAACCAAAGGTTTTAAGGGATATGGGCCAAAGGCGGGTATATGGAGTTATGTCGCAGATTAGCCATGATCTCATTGAATGGCGGAACAGGCCCGAGTGGCTCAATGGCCTACTCCTGTGTTTCTAAAACACCTTTCCCTCAGTGAGTGGGCTGCAGTAAGTTTGGGAAGTAAGTAAACTGACATGCAGATTCATATTGACATCAGACAGGGGTGTTGATCTGTGGCTGTGGCCCTAGTAACAGGGTGAAACAAGCTTCCCTATTGGCTTAGTGGGTAAAGGCAATGCTGGTGTAAGACTAAGGCCTAACAGCTCAGAAGGACCTAGGTTTGATTCCTAATCTGTACTAAATTCACTGACAGCTGGGGAAGCAGTGGGGCGCAACAGTTAATTGGCTGCAGTGCTGCAAGGCTAAGAAGAGGAACAATCGACCAGGATTTACGCTCCTGTTTGCTATGCATTGGCCCTTGATAGAAAATGAGATGAAGACCGGATTGAGCTCGGCTTGTATGCCTCCATTGGACAGATGGCTTCCCAACACTCACTGTGTAGGCTCAGGCATGAAGAATGGTTGCTTGGCTGAGGTGGCGGTTGACTGATGGTGGCCTTGGAATAGTGTCCTGGCTGGAGTGAGCACTTTTAGCAGAGGAATCCGACATATTGGTTGGCATTCAACCTGCACAGGTGAAGTGTGAAAATAGCACGGGAGCCTCTCCTACCTCGGCCTGCTCGATGTTGACGCATCAGGTCGAACCAGTCAAACTCTGTGCTCAGGTGAAACTAGAATCTGTGTGACCTCAAACACAAAAGGCAAAATGTTATTGCTTGTATGATGCCCGCAATGGAGACAGGATAAGCTTTTGCCGTACCAGGGTTAAAGATGGGCAAGACCCTTTGAGTGTGGGGTGGCAAGTGTTGGAGTAGGTTTTTTGTTTGTGTAGTGGTGCATGGCGTCACCCAACGGAACACAAACATACATTTTAAAGCTCTCATGGCTGCTATTATGCTAGCATTTCCATGTTCAAATAGCCACAGACAGTACATCACAATATGAACAATCTGCCCTTAATTACATGGTGACTTTAATTATCTGACTAGTTAATTAGTTTAATTGTATTGGATTAGCTAATGGTGTAATGCCGCACCTCACTTGCTGTTCTACTTCCCATTTTAGGCCCCCGCAATGTGTCTCACCATTCACCAGACAAAGACAAGTCAGGAGCCTGCTCCCATGTGTGGAGAGCACAAAGTAACGCCTGCCTAACGCTATAATTCACTTTTTTATTCCCCTCCTCTCTGAAGTCACTAACTCTCTATTGGGATACAGTTCCACAGGTGGCAATCACCCTATGGTACCTTGCCCGGGTGGCTAATATCTGTAAGTCTTGACAATGAATACCTCCAGGTGACCCAGACATCCCTCCTGAGCCCACTCCTGTCCTCACCTGCTGTCCACATGTGCACTTCCATTAGTGGTGCCTGTATAGTCATCGTGAGTGGAAATCCTGCCTAAGTTTTCCTTCTCTAACCCAAGGCTATTGTACCACTTTGAATCATATTGGTGCCATTCCAGCTAACTCAGCACAGACCAGGAGTCAAACTTAGGACCTCCCTGGTCTACATGGATCAGAGATTTTTCATTCTGAGCCAACAAGATGGCCCCATTAACTAGTCTAATAATACAGCTTACATTTGAAAGCTGCTTACTCGAGTGAAATAAACAAGGCACCAATCCATTAAATGCTTCATTATCCTGTTTCTTTCTATCCTCTTACCTATTTTCTTCCTTTATTTCCAGGTACCTGAAGAAAATATCAACAGTGTGATTAACGCTCTCCAAGTGAGTCAGAACAAGAAACAGTAGATGGGAAACTGAGATCCTGGCAGTTTCTTCCTCGCACAGTATTTGAAGCTGAAACCCAGATTTCAAGAAGAATCCTTCGGGTGTTCGTAAAGCAGCAGAGAGCTTGTTTTCTTGGCGAGCTGTTGGCTTCTTGAAGTCTGTTCCCAAAGTGAATGTTACCATTGTGTTCTGTGTGAACCGTGTTACATTGTACTGGTAAAGTCAAACCATCTATTTCTACTGTTATTCCCCCCCCCCCCCCCCCCACTGTGAAGGAGCTGTGGTGATTGGCTGTTGTTCTGTGAATTAGTTGGGTTAGTTATGAGATGTGTCATGTAGTAAAGCTGACTTCTAAAGTTTGGGGGCAGAAAGGTGTCTGGTTAAGTATAGGGATGTCATGATCTGTGGAATATTGGGAGTGATTACAAGGAAGTAATCTAATCTTGGGACAGGTTCAGATGGCATCATATACTGCCAGAATAAAGTTGGAATCCTTTTTAAATTACGTTCTTTCAGGTCACTCCCTGGCAGCTGTTACTTTGTTTAATAACATGCTGTTTCATTTTGTCTGAGAATATAATTCACTTCTGGGCTGCCTGCTTGCTGCCAGCAGCATCCGTGCTGTCCCCACCTGTCAGTGCATCGCAGGTTGATGTGCAATGGCACACGTGCTGTAGCAGCGCCATTATTACTGCTTCCTCAAGTAATAATCTGCAGTTGGCTCTGGAAGGGTCCCACATCTAATACATATATATAATAATAGATATATACCAGGGGAACATAAACTGTGCAGCACGCCTGTAATTACTGCTTTGCTTCTTTGTGCTCCCCTGTGTCATGGTAACCATTTAACACGGTTGGCGCGAAAGACTGACACAGGGATAATTGAGGCAAATGTCCTAGCAGCACGGTTTGCCCTTGTTGAAAGAGGGCTAGGTTTCCGCAGACATACTGATGATTGAGAAGCTTCATACGTTCCATGCTTGCACCAAGCGTTGGTCACTTCCCTTATAAATACTAACCACCACTTTACAGAGAAGGGAGAAGAGGTTTATTTTGGTGACTTTGGACAAGCTATTCCCATTACTGAATTCTTCTGTATTTCAATGATGCTTTGGATAAAATTATGTCTTGACATCCCTATACTCAGTAACAGGACAGCGTGGGATCCAAGGAGGGGATTTTTATCCTAATTCTTAAAGGTATGGAGAGAAAGATTCCAACCCAGTTGTTTAGATTTGAACTATCCAACTAAATAGCCAGATATTCCAACTGGCAATCTAATTTGACATTTCAAATGTAACTGCGTACCATCAGGGTTGCCACACTCCTGGGGTGAACATAGTACAAGGTATGCCGATAACAATGTAGCATTGAGATAATTCTTCAAGATTTCTTGGCAGGAGTTATTGTTCAAGAGAGGCATTAGAAATGAGTTATACATCACCAGTTGCAGAATTCTGAAAAGGAGAAATAGAATTTTTTTTTAAATGCAGCTGTTTAGTTATTGCAGACCACACATCTTCAGAAGTGGCAAAAAAACACTCTAATTGGAGTTACCTACACAATGGCTTGTTTTTTTTTGTTAACTTGTCATCCATTGCACCTGTTGTTTTAGCAGTCCTTTAGTTGTTCGTAGCTTACCTCAAGTTTTTTATCGCTTGTGAAGACATCAGCTGCAAGAGAAGTGAACTGGCAAGTTTTATTGCTTTATTCCCCCTTTTCATAATTCTGTAATTGGTGGTGTATTTGATTAATTTCTCTTTTGAATATGTACCATCAAATGTGGCACTTGTATCTCCAATGTATTGGTTATGTGTTCTGTTATTCTAACAGGTGCCAACTGGATCTGTAGGAGGGAGAATGTAGCATTGTTTATATTTCATATACTAATTTGCACACAGTTGCCTGAATGACCCTGACAGCTGACACTTTGGTAACTCGATCATCCTTATCTGATACAGGCGACCTCCTGTATCTATCTTCTATCATTTCCTTATCTTCTATGTAATTTATACACATTTTATGAAGTAAATAGGACTTAACTAATTTGTACTGCTACTTTCACTGGTGTATCCATGCCTGTTTTCTTGTAATGGAAAACAGAGGAAAGATTTTACTGTTATAGATTCAACAGTACTCTCTGCTGGATCATTCAGTTGCCAGAGGCAATGGCGAGATTCTGAAGCTGCCTCTCACAGTGCTGAAGTGCCTGCTTAATGATGTTGTGATTGCTTTATTAAGGAAATATTAACAAAGCTAAGACAGTAGTAGGAGATAAATCCCAAGGTATGTGCTGAAATTAAGAAATAGTTTAAACCTAATCTGCTTTCAGTTGATTTTTTTTTAAACTACATGTTTTAATTAATTTCAAGCCTGGTTTACATATGTGAAGTTTTTTTCCCTTATTAGTAGATGCTGTGTTTTCATATTTATGACATTTGCTGAAACACAAACTTTAAAGTGTTTTTTAAATCCAGTCGCTTGTTGAATTAGTAGCAGCAAAAAAGGTTTACAAGCTAGTGATTTTTGAACTGTAATTTCTTGCTTGCCATTAATGGTTGTACACATGCTGCATTATATTTACAACCACTGCTCTTGTGTTTTTTCCCCAATCAACTAGTCAGTTAGTTCCTTTTTAGTTTGTCTGGTGCTCTTTGTACCTATTATTGGTGCAACACTGCACAGTAACACTTTATTTTAAGGTGAGGTGAAGATGTTCACTTGGGGATGAGTGAGCTCCCTTGGATGTGGAGCTTGAATGAACTTTTCAACTTGAGCCAACCAAAACTAATTGAACTCAGTCCAAGGACCTCCTTGTTTCAAACCACCTCACTCCACTGGTATCAATTCCTAAAATTACCACAAAACATTAATGTCACTGTCATTACTTCTGATCTAGCATCTAACCCTAATCTACAAACCTAAGCAACCTCCCTCTAAGTCCCTTAGAATGGACAATACCTTCTTCCTATATTTACCTTCTTCCTATATTGACCTTACAGTTACCCCATGCACCCCCTCCTTCCCCATAAGCACCAGATGAACAGGTAGCTATTTATACTCCTACAGATGGTGTTGACTCCCTCTTGATTATAAGCTACATCAATGGAGGCATCCCGCTCCTTTATTGATGCTGCAGGGCTACATCCAGCAGATTTTATAGATGCTGATGATGCTTGACTGTTCTTTTGACCAATTGTCTGAGTCCTAGACACCATAAAGAAAGCTCCACATCATGAACCACACTGACTGACACGGCAGACCTAGGATTCACTCCGACTGATTCCAGGCATTAGCAAAACCAGCCGAACTACTGATGTGCCATTTTGTAAAATGCTTTGCAAAGTGCTGCATGATATTTTCCACAAATTTCTATTTCTTTACTTTTGCAGGTGCTCTTCTATCATAAATACTTGCATAAATGTGTAATACTTTACTAATGTTATAATAGCCCATTGTGTTTTTGACCACTAATCTAATGGTGCTGTTATGTGGAACTGGCTGGTTGAAGTCATGGCTGAATTAACAATTTGCAACTTCTTCAGTGTAAAATTTGCAAATGCATTTTTTTTTGTAACTTCTTCCCAGCTGTCTCCTTGATAACATGAACCTTGCTCCAGCCAGGGGGAATGAAACAGTGAAACCACAGACCTCTATATATCTGCTATTCCCCAGTTTGCTATTCAAACAAAGCACAGCACAACCTCATTTATCCACGCTCCCAATTATTTGCCATTCTTATTATCTGCCAGAATTTTGGCTGGACAGAGACTTGTGTGAGACATCAAAATTACACTTTTTTTGTTAATTGTATTGTACCTGCCTTCATTCCCAAGAAATTACTGTACTATTACGATCATAATTTGAGGGCTCTCACTTATCCATCAATTCCAGTTATCCATGGGGATGCCCCATCCATTGTGGCAGATAATGGAGGTTTCACTGTATCCGTAATGGGATATGTATTCCCACTGGCCTCCTGCAAGATTGAAAACCATAGTGCAGTATCTTGTGGACCAGCAAGAGACTGATGAAACTCATCCAACTGAAGCAGGTAAATGTAAGCAGGGAACTGAAACCTGTGACCTTTTAGTTGGAGTCAAGTTCTCAACCACTGCAGACACCTTATGTATTCAACCTTTCTTATGCGTTTTCTGAAGCTTAAATTTGAAGGAATTCAGAAGTCAAATTCCAGTGTCTGTGTTGTTATAGAGAACAGTCTCCTAGTAACAAAAATGGTTGAACATTTTGTTGAGTCTTAAGAATTTAGCCGGTAATCATTCTTGAGAAAAAAAAGTCAGCAATATGCTGTTAGTAAAAGGCACATTATTCAAGCCGATGGTTCTGTGAAGTAAAACCAACATGACAAAAAAGTTTGCAGTTTTAGTTGGCAAGTTATTTCTTAAAGTCATTGCTCAAGGAGTATTATGAGGAGGATAGCATCATCAAAAAAATAGAGTTTTAATAAATATACCTGCATAAGTTACATGCATGTTGCCTTCTTCACACGTATTAATCGAATGCACAATGCAAAGCCCGGTAGTATCTTCAACTTTCCTACCATGACCTGACCAGCCTAATTATTAGCCCAATTTCCACTACACGGTGTATGACAGATTCAGTCAGTTCCAAAGCGACCTTTGTAAACCCCTACAGACGTAGAGAAAATGACCCACCATGTAGCTGTAGATATGTTACCAGTATGAGAATAGTATCTATGCAATGTAACTGCAGCTCTGCTGTAAGAGTAATCAGCTTTGATCTACACTCCTCTGAGCAGCAGGAGATATCGTTGTGGGAGCTTGACTTCACCCCACTGGTGTCCATGCTCAGCACTTGTTCTGCTTTATTTAAGAGGTTTTTATTGCATAATGTCAGCCTTACTGCATTGAATCAGTATCTAGAGTGAGCGTCAGTATCTGGAGTGATGCCAGAATTGCAGGGCACAGATGTAAACCTGGTGATTATTGCGCCAGTAATTGATATTGTGAAGTGATAAGAAACAGAATCAAAGTATTAATTTCACTGCAAATACCCATCCATTATTTTAAATTGTCCATTAAATAATTTTATCTAGCTGCAGTGTCCACTGGGGGGAAAATCCAGAGATCCATTATTATTACTTAGAATGTACAACACAGAAACAGGCTATTCGTCCCAACTGGTCCATACTGGTGTTTATGCTCCACACGAGCTTCCTCCCACCCCTCTTTATCTAACCCTATCTATTCCTTTCTCCCTCATGTGTTTATCTAGCTTCCCCTTAAATGCATCTATGCTAGTCGCCTTAACTACTCCATGTGGTTACCTCAGTCATACTTTGCTATAGAGGATGGGACGCTTTCAGAGGTTTGAACCTGTATTCTTCGAGCATCCCTAGTAGTTGAAGTGAAAGGTATCCTGTTGACCAGCAGAAAAGTTGTGTTTCAGCCTCCTTCACTGGAAATGATTAGCAATTGTATACTCTTATTGAGCACTGGTAAGCATTGCAGCCATTTGTATCACTCTTGTGACCCTATTTCTTAAAACGTGCAGGCTTTAGAATTGCATTTCATTGATGAACTAATATCAGTATCTTCGATTGTTTTTAGCGGCCTTTTAGTAATGTATTTTAATTACTTTAATTTGACTTCAGATAAACGGATGCCTGATCCAAAAATAATTCTCAACCGAGCAGAGAACCCCAGTATGTGAACGAGCATCCTATTCACTTCAGTTGTTAATTAATTCTTGATCCAGGCTTAACACTTGATTCTCTATTGTTCACATTTTTGTTGATCAACACTGAATAATGTAATCTGAATACAGGTCAGTTGTCATACACACACTATAAGCTTACAAAAGGTCAATTTCTTCAGTTAATAGTCACATAGCTGAGGTTAGTAAGTCACTGAAATGCTCATTCTTTTGAGACATTTATTTATAGGTCTTAATAATGCGCCCTGTACTATAGACTAGGTTTTTTTCCCCCATTATCAACATCAACTGTTTCTCCATGGTGTAGCAAGCCTTTTCGTTCAGTCTTTGACCCAGTTAATCTTATTCTTGTGTATCAAGTGTTGCAATTCAGTACACAATGTATTCCAAAATCAAAGTCATCTGTACCTTCCTATTGATCATCTTGATTTGTTCAAGTTCCATCAAAATTTCCAGTGGCAGATAATATAAGAAATAGGAGCAGGAGTAGGCCATTTGGCCCTTCGAGCCTGCTCCGCCATTCAACAAGATCATGGCTGATCTTCTACTTCAACTCCACCTTCCCGCACTATCCCCATATCCCTTAATTCCCTTAGTTCCCAAAAATGTATCGATCTCTGTCTTGAATATACTCAACAACTGAGCATCCACAGCCCTCTGGGGTAGAGAATTCCAAAGATTCACAACCCTTTGAGTGAAGAAATTTCTCCTCATCTCAGTCCTAAATGGCCGACCCCTTATTCTGAGACAGTGAGCCCATGTTCTAGATTCCCCAGCCAGGGGAAACATTTTCTCAGCATTAACCCTGTCAAACCCCTTAAGAATTTTATGTGTTTCAATTAGATCACCACTCATTCTTCTAAACTCTAGGGAATATAGGCCTAGTCTACTCAATCTCTACTCATAGGGTAATCCCCTCATCCCAGGAACCAGTCTGGTGAACCTTTGCTGCACTCCCTCTAAGGCAAGTGTGTCTTTCCTTAGGGAAGGAGACCAGAACTGTACACAGTACTCCAGGTGTGGCCTCACCAATGCCCTGTATAATTGTAGTAAGATTTCTTTACTCTTATACTCTAATCACTTTGTAACAAAAGCCAACATACCATTTGCTTTCCCAATTGCTTGCTGTACCTGCATGTTAACTTTCTGTGATTCATGTACAAGGACACTCGGGTCCCTCTGAATGCAAACCATTCAAAAAATATTCTGCTTTTTTGTTTTTCCTACCAAAGTGGATAACTTCACACTTCCCCACATTGTATTCCATTTGCCATGTTCTTGCCCACTCAGTCAACCTGTCTAGATCTCTCTGCAGCCTCTTTGCATCCTCCTGACAGCTTACTTTCCCACATAATTTTGTATCATCAGCAAACTTGGATCCGTTACACTCAGTCCCTTCATCTAAGTCATTAATATAGATTGTAAATAGCTGAGGCCCAAGCACTGATCCTTGTGGTACCCCACTAGTTACAGCCTGCCAACTCAAAAAAGTCCCGTTTATTCCTACTCTCTGTTTTCTGTCCATTAACCAATCCTCAATCCATCCATGCTAATATATTACCCCAATCCCATGAGTCCTAATATTGTGTAATAATCTCTTGTGTGGCACCTTATCGAATGCTTTTTGAAAATCTAAATACACTACATCCACTGGTTCCCCCTTATCCATCCTACTCGTTACATTTTCAAAAAACTCTAACAGATTTGTCAAACACGATTTCCCTTTCATAAAACCGTATTGACTCTGCCTAATCATATCATGATTTTCTAAGTGCCCTGTTACCACGTCTTTAATAATAGATTCTAACATTTTGCCTACTACTGATGTCAGGCTAACTGGCCTGGAGTTCCCTGTTTTTTCTATTACTCCTTTCTTAAAGTGCCAGAAGCTATAATATTTGTGTGCAGTCATTGAAGGTGCACTGGAAAATTCCCATTTGGGGAAGGAAGCATCCAAATCTGACAGAAAAGGAACATCCAATAGATTACAGCGTTCTTCACTCCCTGGTGCTTCTGCTACATTAATTGGCTAATCCTTTAATTCCCACACATCTACTTTCTATCATTGTTTCAGCATGGCTGGGTAAGATGCCTCAGTTAGTTGCAGCAAAAGACTCCACCACTCCATGCCAGGGTTCACCTCTAGTTCATGGGACACAATCACATGACCCAATATACCGTACCCATCTGCATCTACAGTCTTGACATTATGACCCCTTCCTCCATGGGAATAATATCGATCCCTCTAAAGCTTCTCCCATAACTAACCTGATTCCTTGCTCTTGGGTTGCCTTGGATTTCCATAAAGAAAAAAAGAAAGACTTTCCTTTATATAGCGCCTTTCACACCCTTCCCAAAGCGCTTTTACAGCCAATGAAGTAATGATAGAGAAGCGAAAGATGTGTCGGTAGACTCCTTAAAGGAACAGAACTGGGTTAGAGCAAGCGATTCTGCTTCCCAGGCCTACATGATGACAACATTTGACTCAAATGGCTCAGATCAGCTTCTGGCAGGGAAAGATCGGGCAGCCTTTGGTCACCCGCTGGCTTCTAGTGGCAGGGAGGGGGTTTAGGGAGAGTCTCGTGGGATGGCGGGGGGGAGGATTCCAAGGCAGGAGAGGTTGTGACTTTCCATGTGGGGCCCATAGGACCACTCCTGCTCCTCCTGCCCCACAAAGGAAATTTTCTGACTTACCTGGAGGGCCTCTTTATCCTTCCCACCAGCTGCCAACCTGCTTCAGCTTGGCAGGAAAGCTGCGGTGGCTTCCCCACTCAGGTCCCATTTAAAATGCCATCAGGGTCCTATTGATGTAATAGGATCCCGATTTGTATAAATTCATAAGACTCACCTGCTTTAGGCAGGCACCTCTTCTGCCTGCAGAATCCTGCAGTTTAATATCGGAGATGGTGGCAAAGGGTCACGCGTTCCGAGCTCGTTTTTAACTGCCCATTCACCCGATTTCTGGTTACAATTAAAATCGACCTCCTAGAATTTCCAGTAGTAACACTTGAGGAGGACACCATCTATGACTATGGAACTTGACCAAAAGTTATAAGTGCAGACAAAGGACTTAAACCCAATTCAGTCACAAGGTATATAGACCTTTCACCCATCACCCATCTGTTGCTGGGAATTCTTTGTAGTCACCTATTGATCTGTGAAAGGGACTTTGAGAATCAAACTTGATGTTAATCCTTTAATCCTTCCATAGGATTTGAACCTAGTGCTTCAAAAACTCATGCTGCCTTCCATAATCCTAAGGCTGGCATAGGTTTTATACGACTTTTGTGGAAGACCAGTCTTTTATTGGTCCGTGTTTCTCCCGAAAGGATTAGGGTACTTTATTGCCTCACGTATTTAACTGGTCAAACCCCTATATGTTTTCTGACCTGAGAATAGGATGGTCATTATCTCTAATGCCAAATTCTTGCCCCGTGTAGTTTGGAACGTTATCTTGGTGAAGTGGTGACTGCTTCACTTCTATTCAGCATGATGCAAACAAGAGCTGGGTCCAACAATATCGTTTAAATCTTTTTAAATCCTCTCAATTTGTTTCAGTTTCACAGGCTACAGACTTCTCCATTTGTAAACTGCGCCTAATAGGTTGTGTTGGTTGAATGCACCTGTTGCTAAAGTATTGATCATTTTTCAAATTAAATGATGCTCCACATATTATACCCCCTACACTCCTCCCTTCGAGATATTCCCTGGATCTTCCCATGGCTGAAAAATGCTATTGGTGTTCTCTTCATCTGTACCTTACTTAGTATGCTCCTTACTTAGAAAAGCAAAGAAGTAACTCACTTTTTTGTAAGGAGAGTTTTTTTTCTATCCTATGGGAAATAGGATTTTCTTGACCTTCTCACTCTCTTTACTGCAATCCCCTTGCAGTAAAAGGAACTGAGAATGGCAGCCAACATTATTGGACAGTACTATTTAGTAAGAATTAGGAAGGTCACACCAAAAAATCTATTAAATAATAGGCTTGCCAATGATTTTCAGTCTCTTTGGCTGACCTACTGACCGTGTAAAGAGTACTTTTTTTTTTAATTCAATGAGTGATGATAATGAACATGAGGGTATACCTTTATGTATAATCAGATATTTTAATTTATGACCAGTTGCACTATGAGTAGCTCATTGGCCTGGGAACCAAATATCATGACTTGTTTAAAAATATATAATTATATTAGCAGTTTAGAAATCCTAATCCAGTCACAACCGTTCTTGGCAAACTGGTTATACTCAGGATTCGGCTGTACCTGGAGGGGAGGGACGGGAACACATTACAATAAACCTTCTGCAAGTAGATTAAAAATAAGTTGACAACTTGGCTAGCTGTGTGTTATCTTAAGGGGCTTCTCGTTAGAATAAGGGTTGGGTCATCCATTGCAAAAATACTTTGTCGATAAAGCAATACCAAGCTCTTTCCGGTTAATCATTGCACCTCCCATAGCTACAATAACATTTTCCTTTGTTTATTGTACATTAAAAAATGACAAACTGCTAATTTGCTTTCTGTGGCTTAAACGAGCAAGCACGTGATATAAAGACTAGTGAGACTTTTAAGTGGGATTTAAAACATGATGGGTGTTGAACATCTAATCAGATTGCATTGTTAGGGCAGGGACGGCATTAGGCAATCACATCAGATTTCACCCTCCCCTATGCACCAAGTGGATAGGAATAATATGGTACTTTTTAATTTATGATGCCAACCAATGTGATCTCTTTTAGTTTCGATTGTACATCTGATGTTTTTTGCTGCAAGTTGAAGAACTTTAAAAAATCTTTGTTTTTAAGGAACTTGTTCTTGTATGAAATTGTTTGTAATATTCTTGAAAAAAAATTATAGTTTTGAGGTAGATACTAGAAATAGTAAATATTTACCCCTAGGGAAATAGCAGATGATGATGATTAGTATTATTATTGCATGTACTTAGAGGTAGGTAGTCACCCCTTCATGTACACTCCCTTTAATCTTAATCCCAATACGGAGATAGCTATTCAGTAAGGTAAGGTAAGAAGGTTTGAAGGAGACAATGGGCGCCAATGTTCCCTGTAATTTTTTTTTGGGGTGCGTGGTCCCTTTAATTGGCTGTGCGCGGCCCATTCAAATTTTCGCGCATGCACGGTATCGCTCGTTTAAAAGCCATGAGCGGCCTGTGCGGGACCTCGTGACCCCTGGCTTAGCAGGAACGTTAATGGGCGCAACTTTCAACTTCAGTGGGGGTGTAAAGTGGGCAGTAGTGGATCGGGCGGGGGTGTATAAATGGCGGCCGATCCGCTACCGCCCATTTTACGCCCCCGCCAAAGTTGTACGGTCCACCCAATGGGTCAAATAATGCAGAGCTGTTGGCGTGGTGGTTTTTACTCGTTTGTAGATAGAGTTGGCACCTGTTTAAAGTGTTATTTTAAACAGGTGTTTTATATAAAACAATGAATGTACTGCTGAGCAAGCCTATTTTATAATTAGTAAGAGCCAGTTTGGCTCAGAGGCGACACTACTTGCAGATAGACTGTTTTAAAAGTGATTTTTACCTAATGTGCATGTAAATACATTGGGGCTGGGGCAGCAAATGATTGCCATTTTGTTACCACATTGGGGTCCGGGGTCAATTTCTTGGCCTTCATAGATTTAGGGTGTTGGCTCCAGAAGCCAATGGCTGCTTCTTGGAGGGTGGCAGACTGAAGAAATTTGCATTCGCTCCAGGAGGACCCATGATTGAGTTGGCTCCAAATACATCAATTGCATTTTTAGCTCCAGTCATATAGTGAAACCGGTGAGCTGGCCCTAAGCTAAGCTATTACCGCTGGAGCAAACTGTAAATGTCATTGGCTCCAGAGTGGCTGCCTATGCCCTGAGAATGCTTGGAATATTATTATTCACCTCCTCACTCCCCTTGTTACATTATTTGAAGTTATGGCAAATTACCCATATTGTAGCCAACAAATAATTTGTAAAAAATCTAATATTGCAAGGCTTTTTTAACGTTCCTGTGATTTAAAAAAAATCAATTTTGAGATGATGTAAGGCATTACCTAAATTGCAAATGAATCGCGATTGATTATAACAGGTTACTATAGCCCTATACTCGAAATCTTTGTGAGGTTAAGGCCTTTTATTACCTTACAGAATAAAGTGAGTGTTGCTGGAGCATTTAACTGCACGTTTGATCTAAGTTAAAGCTGCTGATGAATGAAACTATCTAATTACTACTTATGCCGTTTTCTTCACTAAGAAAAAGGGGGGTGACATACAAATGAAGAAAAGCGTTGGAAGCGTGAAATTACACTGCCGGACACGCTTGTCCAAAAGTTCGATGTGTGTGGCCTGCCAGCCTCACACATCAGGAAACCGCGGGCATGCTGGCCATGAATTTACCTATTAATTTTAATGGATAGAAAATTGTGGGCAGCGCGCCCATGATTTCCCAATAGGCGAGGCCTGGGGATGGGTAGGGAGCGAAGCCCATCGCATTAATTAGGCAAACCATCCTCGAATGACTTTGTCTGAAACTCCTCTCTCCCCTATTTAGTACGCGTGCTAAACAGGCTACTGCTGCCACATGGAGAGGAATTTCAGCCTAACACACTGAGCATTCGTACAATAGTATCTCACCGTGTAACTTCGAAACTCGCCTAACTGCAATGTTTCACGCAGGGCCTTGTGAAATTTCTGGCAGCTCGTATTCACTGATACTACAATGCAGGTCTGACAGAGAAGTCACACTGTCTCTTTCTGAGGGAGCAATTTAATGGTCGCTCTTTTGAAATGGCTTAGATTTATTTATGGTTGGAAATTACATACGGATGTGGCTTGTACACCAGCTAATTTAGTGAATATCATGCCTTTAAAGAGGAATTTTTAGCATGCAGTTGGATTGCTGACAAAACAGCAGGAAAATGCGAGACAGTAACCTTTGGCTTTTCCTTTAAAAGAAATTCCAACAAGAATCGTATGAAACAGAAGTGTCCCGACATGAAAATTAACATTTAAAACCTGTGGCTTATCTTTGGGATCCTGAGTTCTGACTCCGCAGTCCCTCTGGTGCCCTTGGTTTTAGGCCTGTTCACAACAGCACATCTGTACCTGTTGTGGACTGGCTCTGACATATGTTTTGAATCTGAACTGATTCAAATTGGATCACTTCTAATTTGATTTTGTCCCCCAGCCAGTCTGCTCAATTGGGATGACTTCCAGCCGAGTCCAGTGACAGTTGTTTCAACAGATAAAATCTGAAATTCATACTAAATGACTGCATTAAGGAATATGAATGTTGAATTTAGAAGTTTGAAAATAGCGTTTGAACCTGACTGTCGGACATGTTCAAACCGTGCCTCTTATTATAATCGGCTTATACCATGTGTATACATTCACTACATTCCTGTAATTATCAGTTTGTCAGTTTCAAAGATCTTTCAGCACTCAAACATTTTAGGCCTCAACACCCAGAAACGTTCAAGGCCAATAAGTTTTGGCATAAAATCAATATAGATGAGAATAGCTTAGCCCCTTTGCAGTGATTGTTACTGAAGTAGTGTGGAGGTTTTATTTCAGTTATGTTGCCCATTTAGAGGACGGTGTGGGCACTTTGCATCTAACCAGCGTAACAAGAAAATGATGATGATGATGGAGTGTATATATTATATATATAGATATATATGTACTACAATTTCACAAAAACTTGGGACCTATTGAAAAGAACTGGGATTTTAGAAAAAAAACGAATTGAGTGAAATCAGGTAATGAAAGAGTGAAATCCATTGTATGTAAAGGAACATTTAGGCCCTAGGCTGCTCACCCTGAAGTGCCTGATCAGTTTATTAATATGGATTAATAATTTAACTAGTTAGCAGAGGTCATTGTCAGAGCTTATTAATAATAAACAACCAATCTTAGGTTTTCCTCTTAGTGATAAATTTGTCAATATATTTTGGCAGTTTCATTTGGTGGCAACATCTGCTACCAGCTAAAAACAATTTTCCATTGTTAATGGCAGAGGGTGAAGTATGGGAATTGGTCACGGCAATGACCATTCCTGCTCCTGATTTACCATTTCTTCAATTGTGTCATTTAATTGTTATAATGCCCAAGCTTCTGAATATGGCTGAGCCCTGTCCTCAGTGAGAGAGAATCTCAGAGGTTAAGTGACATTTTGGATGGGAATGGAGAGAAGTTATAACAAAGAAATTTGCCTCGTTACAGCTTTGCTAACTCTTACTCTGCAGTTGGATTTTCCGTAGTCGTCTTACTGCCCCGTATTATAACAGTAAACTGTTCAACACGAGTTGTCTAATCTCATTCCTCTGCCCTTCCCTGTAAACGTTTTATATTCTTCCTTTCAAACATTTATTCGATTCCCTTTTAAATGATGGGGTGAAATTGGTCTTCTCCAGTAAAGTGAAATGGGTGATAATAGATGGGTGAAAGCCCGTTTTACACTGTGCTCGAATTTCTTTTCCATTGAGTTCAAAGGAAAAGGAAATTGGATGCAGTGTAAAACTGACTATCGATTTGTTATCACCCGTTTCCCACAATTGGCGAAGACCAATTTCACCCCCAATATCTTTGTCTGAATAGTCACTTGTGATAAAGCATTCCATGTTCCAATAACCCAGTAGTTTGCAGCTGGATTTATTGCTCATGGTAGGTCAATATCGCCTGCCAAGATGAAAATTCGAACCCGCGTTTTGGAAAATGCTCACCTTTCTGTCCAAATGCCACTATAGTCAACATTGCATATCGGGTGTCTCAATCCAGACATTACAAATTGCCAAACTAAAACCAACCCCGATGGGGTGATGTTCTGACACTGTCCCCCCGGTGGGAAGCCTCACCTGGTGGAAGTATATAGCAGAAATTCTGGAGGGCACTTTGCATGATTTTCATTCAAATGATCTAAAAATGGAGTGTGCACGCACCCAAATTTTCAGTATGTGCTCCCAGCCAGGAGCATATATTCAGAAAAGTACCTCTCAAATATCGGATTTTTTTTTAAAGAGGTAGTAGAGTAAACTCCAGCTTTAAGCCCTTTCCCTTGTCATTCGGAAATGAAAACAAAATGCGCACAAAGTACGATCGCAAAATACTGCGGATGCTGTAAATCCAAAATAACAACAGAAAACGCTGGAAAAACTCCGCAGGCCAGGCAACATCCGTGGAGAGAGAAATAGAGTCAACGTTTCGAGTCAAACTCTTTGTCAAGCCTAGAAAGGCACAGGAAATGTAATAGATTGAAAGGCCAGGCTCGTCTCGTTTTGAATACCCCTTAATGTCTCTTCATTTCTCGTTTGTTCTCTCCCACAGCCTGGCCTTTCAATCTATTTCATTTCCTGTGCCTTTCTAGTCTTGACAAAGAGTTTGACTCGAAACGTTGACTCTATTTCTCTCTCCACGGATGTTGCCTGGCCTGCTGAGTTTTTCCAGCATTTTCTGTTGTTATTGCGCACAAAGTATCTCCCACTAAGTCCCTGTAGAATCCTGATTGATGCAAATTGCACCTATCGATGTGTTTCCCAATGTCCTGCCCCTGTCTTTTCAGATGACACATGACTAGTTGAGGTAACTGAAGTTGCAGCTTAATATTTTTTTCCAAGCACAGATGCAGCAATTCAAGAAACCTGAAGCCAGGATGCAGACAACTGCTGAAGGAAGCTGTGTCTGTACTTTTAAGTTTGTAGTTCTCGATGGATTTTGGAATGCCATCTTTTGATTCAGATCCCATCCCCATCCTGAGAATACTCGAACATTTCTAAGTGAACAAATGAGCTCAGTGAGGGGGAAATGGTTAAGCTTATAAGGGCTGTTTTAGTGACAGGGCTGCGCTGCCCCCCCAGGGGAGCCAGCATATTGAAATTTGCCCATCTTATTCTAATTGCCTTCTGCAGATGAAGGTGGCAACGCAGTTCACGATGTTTTGGATGAAGTTAGTGTTTTTAGTTTTATTCCTGAAAGAATTCAGAATTATAGTTGTGAATTATTTGAAAGGATCTAAGCACACCAGCATAAACTGGAATTAGGCAGTGTTCCGATTGTACCTGATTTAGATTTTTTTTTAAACTTGCAAGTTAACATCATTAATTTCGGTTCATTTTAGTGAGGTTGTTCTGTGCTTTATCAGAAACTTAAATATATGATACATTAGAAGCAACAAGTGTACAGAGCAACTCTTTGCAGTTACATGTTAACTTGCAGCAATATGTATAGGTTAAAAGTAGTTTCTTGTAATAAAATTTAATAAGATTTTGAATGTTTTGACAGTAAAATGCTTTAATCTTACTGTGGTGCTGTAATGTGAGCAGTGGTGAATCCACTCGATCAGTATTCAAAAAACATCTTAATGACAGATGTTCATGTGTATGTGTGTTTACAGAGATTGTTCTGTGTCATGATTAGGTTGTCCGTTGTTTGCACAATATTGCACAAATAGTGACTGCTTTTGACCACAAATGAACCTTATCGTGTTAATGGAAAAGATCAGTGGACAGGAGGGTTGGGTACCCTATACAAAAGGTCAGCCAGACATTACAACATATTAAGGCTCTGTTTTGCTCACCCTTCAATACCATTGGTTGGGCATTCTCTGGCTAGCAGCAACTACTGTTGGATAATTCATCAAAATCCAAGTTGATTAATGGTTGCTGACAAGAAATGGGGCTATATTTCCTGCACTGTCAATGTTTTACATTATCTATTGAATATCAAGAGTCGTCTGGCACGAGAGTATGGAAAGAATTCCTGTGGTACTTTGAATATTTGAAACTGGCTAATATGAATGACCTTAGTCCAGATATTAGGCACAAAACCCATTGTAAAAAATAACTTTGGTAAGCAGATACTTTGAGATTATTGTTGTTTGGTTGGTGACATTAAGGGGCAGGATTTTAGTATGTTTCCAGCTTTTGTTCAATTCCCTGATACTAAATTGTAAACATAAATTTGATTTGCAGATGCTTGTACATTAGTGGCATTAATATTCTTCAATTGAACTGCAGGCCCCTTTCCCAGTGTGTAGAGAATGAGTCAGAAAGCTGACTGTTAGGTTCGGTCTGAGGAAGACTACTTCTTCAAATTGCTAAGCAGCATTAGTTAGATTATAAACAGAGGAGTTTCTGACCATCCACCCTGTGGGAACAGAGAGGACCGTTGTAAATAATTGTCACTCATAGGGAGCAACCTTTACTTCTTTGAGGGGACATTTTAAAATCCCTGAGAGATGGTGACGTAATAAAACTCACTACACACTTGGTTTGAGCATAAAGCAAGGCTTTAATCAACTTGTTTCAGAACATGGAGGTCTAGTTGTACTTCACTAGCTCCTTGTCTTACAAAATGTCCCTGGCAAGCTGAGGCCAACGCCCGAGTATTTATACTCCTTGGACGGCGCCACCAGCTGGCTGTCCAGTGTTATTTCATAGGTAGTTTCTCGATGATGAGATTTATGACAGATAGCAGTTACCAGCATCCTGCACTGTCCATTAACATTGAACATTCTACCAACAATTATCAATTGAAACAACCCACTTGGTGAATGGGAACCATTCATGTGTCAACTGGTCACATATTTATAATATTTCATATGATAGCTTAGCCCACTACCTCTTGAAAAGTACCTGACTCCCATGTGAGTTAATGATTTACAAACACTTTCCAACAGTATTTCCTGTGCACTACAGCATTGTTTTGCTAATACCTTCCAAACGGTCTTAGGACCGAACTATCAAAGCTGAGGTAAGGACGTCCAACTGACATAACTTATAATTATGTTGTTATTGAACATAGACTGAATTGAATCTCAGTTGATTTCAAATTAGCAACCGAAGCAGTGTAAACCAAGCCTTTTACTACAGTGTCACAATTAACATCAGCTCTAAGTTCACTACAGTCCTTCAGCCTCCAGTTTCACTCTGGTACAGTCTGTGTATCAAGAAAAGCACCCTGGTGTAGATCTCATTCCCGACTAGAGATTGCCACAGAAAGTTGGGAATTACAGAAATACCATAAACATACCCGGGTTCTTATTTTTCTCTCTCTCTCTCTAGATTTCATTCTTTCACAAATCACCCATCTAATCTGAACACAGACAAGCTGGGATAAACCATGAACTCGGTCCAGATTGAATGGAAATGGGGTTATTTGTGTTCCTTACATGCAAATATCATTTGCACATTATCTCACCTGTGTACTCTTTTTATTGCACTTTGTTAATCTAGTGCCATAATATGCAGGATGTCACCACTTCAGTATTGTAGTATTTTTTTTAAAGAACCATTTTTAAGACCACAACACTCAAGTACAAATTGGAGCAACTTAACCCGACAGCAAATTTAGTATAAATCTGGTCATTTGATTGGGTGCTTTAAATTTGCACATCCACTCAGATCGTCAGAACTATTGCCTGAGTAGATTACATCGAGAGAACTTACAGCACAGAAACAGGCCATTCGGCCCAACTGGTCTATGCCGGTGTTTCTGCTCCACACGGCCGACATATTTCAAATATAAATGAGAGATTTCATGCTGTCAGCTTAAGCTTTTGCAGGGTATCATTTTCCCATAACCCCTTCAGTACATTAGAAGAGCTGCTAATCTTTAATAGTAGTGATGATGATGCTGAGAGACACAGCATTAAATAACATTTAAAAGGATTTTTTTTCTGTGAACAATCGATTAAAAAGCAGGTGTTATTGCATGGTGATGGTGAGGCAGAGTGAGAAATTGTGCAAAATAATACTTTACATCACAAGATTCTCTTCTTTTGCCAAGAGAAACTGTCTAACATTATTATCAGTTTAAAAAAAGCAGTCACTATTTGTTAAGATATAATATACTCTTGGGCTAGAGATGCAGAGGAAAGCTATCAGAATACTGGCAATTCTTGACCTAAGCAAAACATCAGACAGCATGATGTGTAACATCTTTGAGCAACGTTTTGTGTGTTGCTCTCTGGTGTTGTTTATTGAATGTTTTAATTACAAAGGCTGTAACAATTATAGATTTATGGAAATTACCTATAAGGAGCACTTGGATTTGGATTAATATATAATTATAATTGGTGCTTTCCTCCCCTATTCCATCACTGGATTTCTGCTGATGCTGTAGCTTTAACTACGAGCTTATTAAAGGAGACTGTTATGATGACAGAAATTAGCTGTTTTTTTTAAAAAAAAGTGTTTTAAAAAATGCCCCTCAAAATGGAAATGTGATATTTTAATGGTGTACAACACTTTGATTTTCATTTAATATCATGTATTTTTGCTGCTTTCTATTGGTTTTAAGTGCCTTTGTATAACTTACTGTTGGCACATGGCGTTAAAATTGCACAGATGTAAATTTTTTGCAACTGTACGGGCGATTCTGTTAATTGGCACTCCGAGTGGAGAACACCACGTGAAGGGAGCGGATCTCGAGACATAATGGGCTCAGCATTGGCGACATTACAAGATGCACTTTTTGTGAGCACAGAATCACCCCTATAGAGTTCAAGGTGGTAAAACAGCCACGTAAATAACAGTCGTTAAAGCTGCAAATTTCACTACATGTGCTTTTTAGACTGAGGAAGAGTCCTCTAGTTTATCCACTAATTGCCCCAAAGGAAATGATTAGGAACCTAACTGTGAAGGATTTGTACACTTCTGGTGAGATTTAGCACTTCTTATCAACATCTTATTAAACAGAATTCTATTTTAAATGTGTTCTATTACAGCAGCGCTTGATTGTAGCACTTTGCAGCTGAAGTAGGAGCAGGTACATTACAATTGAATAGTTCACGAAGTGGAGAGCTTTGGAATTAATTTTTTTTTAAAAATTATCATCACAAATGTTCAAATCAGATTTTTTTTTGTGATGTAATGAAAGCGCTGTGCTCCCAAAATTAAGTTTGTGGAATTAAAAAAAAAATTAAGGCCATGAAAAGACTCGGGTCCTAAATGGGCCATCTTTGCGAAATGAAATAGGCGATTCTGGATTTATCTTTTACCTACACAACACAAGTGGCAGCATACAAGTACCCTGGAAATCCATTACAATCCAAATATTGCAGTGGCCCCATTGATTCTTGCACCGCACAAGTACCGAATTCTCACTAAATACTAAGAACCACCGTCGGATGGGTTTTTTTCTAATGGGGGAGGGGGTTGGAATCCAGAGGTGAAGTAGGAGTTCAACGTTTCTTCACAACTTTGGCACCAGCACCTACTGATTGGACAGGGAGCCCGGATTCAGCTCCATAGTATACTCACGAAACCTGTTGCAGTTGGTAGATGTGAAGGCCACACATTGACAGGGCTTGAAACCACAACCACGAGGTTGGAAAGTAAAAAAAAATCTTAACTTGCAACATTATCAAGTCAGCCTGAAATGTAAACCTTTACCAAAAATTGGAACAGAAACATCTGTTCAGCAGTAAATGCCACATTTCTTGTAGGGCGGGAATAGTAGTCACAGTTTTTTTTCTTCTTAATGAGGGTTTGCTTTGAAATGGTCACCGATCTAGTCCAAGAGTATAGTTTAAAACTAGACTTTTGTTTCCTTAATTATAATGAACATTAAAAAAATGACAAGCAAAAGCCTTCGAAGGAAAGATGGAAGAGAAAAGCTCAGTTGGAACTAGTGTTTTCTTTCTGTGTGTTAGAGAAAGTGCACACGCTTTTGTTTGCTAGTCTTAAGTTGAAACTGAAGATTTATGTACTGTATGTAAAATTAATTCATGTTTCAAACAAAAGACAGTATATTTTGTACTTTGTAATGTGTTAATTAAAAATAGCAAAATTAAAAAAAAAAGGCCAAGGTGTGTGCTTTTGTACTCGGAACAACTTGTTAAAATAAAGTAGTGTTTGTCTTCTTGTCCTCGTTCTCTGTGACTATAGACTAAAATAAATCACCTGCTAAGGCCCTTCCAGCAATTCATTATGTAATTATCATTTTCTTTTAAGTCATTAGGGGAGGGGTGATATGACCGGACAGTGGAATATTTTCCCTCCTCTGACAACGTTGGACATCTAGACCTCCATTTTAAACCCCGCCCCCCACTCACCCAGTGAGAATGGTGCGTGGGCAGAGTTAAAATTAGGCCGAATCCACTTAGCGGCCTGAGGTCGCTCCGTTCCCGCCCGCCAACATTTCACCTTCACCACCTTTCAAGTCGGCCGCTACAGGCAGGCGGGGGCCTACTTTAAATTCAAGTGTCACGGCCCGATGTTAGCGGCGTGTTAACAAAAAGCCAGGGGAGTCCTGCGCTGTCTGAAACCCAGCAGCAGAACCACGGCGGGAGGCGCGACTGGTCGTAAGAGGCCACGGTAAGTTTTTAAAAATCTCTTTGTGGGCCAGGAGTAATAGGAGGGCTTCCCCGCACCCCAGGTCCCGCAGGGGGTCATTGGGCCTCCCCTGATCCCCGATGACCTCTGCACCACCACCCCGTCACCTCCCACTGACGGCCGGGGACTGTTTCCATGGATCGTCGGCCATGGCCTCTTGCCCCAAAATCCCCGTTCCCACCCACCGGCCAGGTGGTGAATCTGACTGGGTTCGGGCAGGACGCTGGGAAGATTTATCTAAATGAGGTCCGGCCATTATGATCGGCAGGGCCTTTACACCTCCAGACTCTCCCATGTGTGACCCCAGCCTTGGGGCTCGTGCACACCGTTCCTGCCCTCCTTTTAAAATCGAGGCCATATAGTAATAATCCTGGGTCTGAGAGGCAACACTCCAAGGCTCCCCAGTCAGAAAACGTTAGTGGGAGTGATATATAGACCTCCAAACAGTAATGCGGAGGTTGGGGATGGCATTAAAAGGGAAATTAGAGAAGCGTGCAATAAAGGCACTGTAGTCATCATGGGTGACTTTAATCTACATATAAATTGAGCTAACCAAATTAGTAACAATATTGTGGAGGAGGAATTCCTGGAGTGTTTACGGGATGGTTTCCTGGACCAATATGTTGAACCAACCAGAGATCAGGCCATCTTAGACTGGGTATTATGTAATGAGAAAGGATAAATTAACAATCTTGTACGAGGCCCCTTGGGTCGGAGCGATCATAATATGATAGAATTCTCATTAAGATGGAGAATGAAGTTGTTGACTCAGAGACTAGGGTCCTGAATTTAAATAAAGGAAACTACGATGGTCTGAGGCGCGCGTTGGGTAGGATTGATTGGGGAATGTCACTCAAAGGGTTGACGGTGGATAGGCAATAGCAAACATTCAAAGACCGCATGGATGAACTACAGAATTTGTTCATCCCAGTTTGGCATAAAAATAAAACAAAAAAGGTGACTCAACCGTGGCTAACAAGGGAAATTAGGGATAGCATAAGATCCAAGGAGAGGACATATAAATTGGCCAGAAAAAGCAGTAAACCTGAGGATTGGGAGCAGTTTAGGATTCAACAAAGGAGGACAAAGGGATTAATTAAGAAGGGGAAAATAGAATATGAGAGTAAGCTTGCAGGGAACATAAAAACTAACTGTAAAAGCTTTTATAGATATGTGAAGAGAAAAAGATTGGTGAAGTCAAGCGTAGGTCCCTTGCAGTCAGAATCAGGGAACAAAGAAATGGCAGACCAATTTTAAATATATATTTTGGTTCTGTCTTCACAAAGGAGGACACAAATAACCTCCCAGAGATGTCGGGGAACATAGGGTCTGATGAAAGGGAGGAACTGAAAGAAATCAGTATTTGTAGGGAAATGGTGTTAAGGAAATTGATGGGATTGAAGGCCGATAAATCCCCAGGGCCTGATCATCTACATCCTAGGGTACTTAAGGAAGTGGCCCTAGAAATAGTAGATGCATTGCTGATCATCTTCCAACATTCGATGGAATCTGGAACAGTACCCATGGATTGGAGGGTAGTTAATGTTACCCCACTATTCAAAAAAGGTGGTAGAGAGAAAACGGGGAATTATAGACCAGTAAGCCTGACCGGTAGTGGGGAAAATGCTAGAGTCCATTATAAAAGATGTATTAGCAAAGCACTTGGAAAACAGTGACAGGATCGGACAAAGTCAACATGGATTTACAAAGGGTAAATCGTGCTTGACTAATCTACTGGAATTTTTTGAGGATGTAACATGTAAAATAGATAAGGGAGAACCAGTGGATGTGGTGTATTTGGACTTTCAGAAGGCTTTCGGTAAGGTCCCGCATAAGAGATTAGCGTGTAAAGTTAAGGCACATGGGATTGGGGGCAAGGTATTGACTTGGATAGAGAACTGATTGGCAGGCAGAAAGCAAAGAGTTGGAATAAACGGGTCTTTTTCCGAGTGGCAGGCAGTGACTAGTGGGGTACTGCAGGGATCGGTCCTTGGACCCCAGCTATTCACAATATATATTAATGATCTAGACAAGGGAACTAGATGTAATATCTCCAAGTTTGCAGATGACACAAAGCTGGGTGGGCGTGTGTGCTGTGAGGAGGATGCCGAGAAACTCCAGGATGATTTGGACAGGTTGGGTGATTGGGCAGAAGCATGGCAGATGCAATATAACATGGATAAATGTGAGGTTATCCACTTTGGTAGCAAAAACAGGAAGGCAGATTATTATTTGAATGGCAATAGATTGGGAGAAGGGGAAGTGCAACGAGACCTGGGTGTCCTTGTGCACCAGTCGCTGAAGGTAAGCATGCAGGTGCAGCAGGCGGTTAAGAAGGCAAATGGTATGTTGGCCTTTGTAGCGAAAGGGTTTGAGTACAGGAACAAGGATGTCTTGCTGCAATTGTACAGGGCCTTAGTGAGACCACATCTTGAGTATTGCGTGCAGTTTTGGTCGCCTTATCTGAGGAAGGATGTTCTTGCCATGGAAGGAGTTCAGCGAAGATTCACCAGGCTGATACCTGGGATGGCAGGAATGACGTATGACGAGAGATTGGATCGATTGGGCTTGTACTTGCTGGAGTTTAGAAGAATGAGAGGGGATCTCATTGAAACTTATAAAATTCTAACAGGACTAGACAGACTAGATGCTGGAAGGATGTTCCCGATGGTCAGGGAGTCCAGAACCAGGGGTCACAGTCTAAGGATAAGGGGTAGGCCATTTAGGACAGAAATGAGGAGGAATTTCTTCACCCAGAGAGTGGTGAACCTGTGGAATTCTCTACCACAGAAGGCAGTAGAGGCCAATTCATTAAATATATTCAAGAAGGAGTTGGATATATTTCTCAAGGCTAAAGGGATTAAGGGGTATGGGGAGAAAGCAGGGACCGGGTACTGAATGTGGATGATCAGCCATGATCGCATTGAATGGTGGAGCAGGCTCGAGGGGCCGAATGGCCTACTCCTGCTCCTATCTTCTATGTTTCTATGTTTCATGGCATCACAACATTATTACATACTAGTATATCAACATAGATCCCATCCCCAAGGGGACACAGGTACAAGCAGAGAGTGATTTAATACCTGGAATGTGTGTGGTAGCCAATGGCTGACCCTCGCTTCTGAGTCACAAGGTTGTGGGTTCAAGTCCCACTCCAGAGACATGAGCACAAAAATCTAGGTGGACACTCCAGTGCTGAGGGAATGCTGCACTGTTGGAGGTGCTGTTTTTCGGATGAGATGTTAAACCGAGGCCCCGTCTGCTATCTCAGGTGGATGTAAAAGATCCCGTGGCACTACTTCGAAGGAGAGCAGGGGAGTTATCCCCGGTGTCCTGGCCAATATTTATCCCTGAATCAACATCACTAAAAACAGATTATCTGGTCATTATCACATTGCTGTTTGAGGGAATTTGCTGTGTGCAAATTGGCTGCTGCGTTTCCTACATTACAACAGTGACTACACTCCAAAAAGTACTTCAGTGGCTGTAAAGCGCTTTGGGACGTCCGGTGGTCATGAAAGGCGCTGTATAAATGCAAGACTTTTTATGGTCACCTGGCAGGGCAGTGAAGGAAGATGCCGTGATGGGGTTACTGTAGGTTTTAATGGTGAGTTAGATGGGCTGTTTGAGTTGCCTTTGCGGATACTGTGATAATCATCCTCCACTGTAATTGTGATAGATTAAAGGAAAATGGATAGATGAAAGGAAAATGGATTAGGAGGATGACATGGACAAGGGAGTTTGAACAATAGGCAGTGTTTATTGTATACCACAGATTTGAGATGGCGCAATATATAATTCTATTAAGAGTGATTGTTCAAAACAAAATCTACACAACTATAGGATTGCTTGACAGGAAGAATGGGTTTTATAAATAATCCTCTATCCTCTCCAGGGATATAGCCCTCCTGTATATATTAACATTGCTCCTAGTTTTAGATTTGACAACTGTTTCTCCTGTTAATTTTTTCGGACTGTGCTAAACCCACTGTATATCATGGGGTAAAAGAGAGTTAATCCTAATCTCGGACTATTTTGACCTTTGCAAGGAGCCTAGTTTATGAGCCAGATGCTATCAGATGAAAGTCTTGTGCTGTTATTTTTCCCTTGGTAGAGAATGACAGGAGATTCGAGTCTGGTTGTTTACGTCATTCTGATTTAACTTGCATTGTGAGTCAGGAGGCGGGAGCGGTTTTACTTCAAACTGGAATAAGTGGCTGCAGCAATTATGGGCAATTCTAGTGCAAAGAAGAAATACATGTTCAAATTTACAATGGGCTGCAATGTAAATGAGGCCTAAAATATTTTGCTTCATAATGTGTATAACTCATGTTTACTCAATGTAATATCCAGTGACTTAGATATCTGTAATTTACTTTTATTCCTTCACTGTTAATATTGCAACCAGTCATTTCTAGACTTTGAGTGAAATTTTCTCAGACACTTCAGTGCCAAGGGAAGCCTTACGTGCTACAGGTGGCTTGTTAGAAAATGGTGGGCAAAGCAGCCGCAATTTCGTGATACACCGTCCACTGCATACAAAAACCCACCGATGGCGCGGGGTCGCGAAATGTTTCACACTGAATTCTGGTATGAAGAGACCTATAGGGATAGATACTGCAGCCTTTGCCACCACAGGCACAGGGCGATGGAAGAATAGGGCGAACAGGTCCTGCGCCACTTTCCTACTGAGCTGCAATCTGGCGGTGTGCTGCTTTTTGTGTACTAGCGCCAGCTTATCCTCAATATTGTCTCGGATTTGATGCAAGAATAAACCTACACATGAAATTACAGCATAGGAGACCGTTCGACCTATGGTGCCTGCGCTGGTTCTAGCGCTTCAACTGGAACTATCACTGCAACTCAATTTCCCTGTCCTTTCCTCATTTTTAAAAATAGTTTTTCTTTTTCAAATACTTATCCAATTCCCTTTTAAATGGTGTTATAATCTGTCTCAATAGCCGCTTGTGGGCAAAGTATTCCACGTTCTAATAACCCTCTGTGTGCAAACATTTCTTCTATGTTCCCCTTTATTTCTTTTGATGATAATCCTAAATATATGTCCTGTTTTTACCAACCAATGCCAACAATCTTTCATGATTTACCCTCTCAAAACCTTTCGCTACAAGGACTGCAGTGGTTCTAAAAAAGATCCACCATCCCTTTCAGGGCCACTAGAAATGGGCAATAGATATGGCATTGCCAGTCTCGCCCACAACCTGTGAACAAAATCAAATTTTGGAAACCTCAGACTCCCTGCCCCAATCTTCTCCAACAGTGAAAAATTTCCCAATTTTCCTTCACAACTAGAGAGCTGTAACAACACTAGAGTAACAGAAGTGATCTTTGCTCCAAAAGGGGATTTAATTTTAAGTAGAAGTTAGATGGTGAATGAGTGAGACTGGTGAAGTAAGAGGTAGTATGATTGGACAGGCACGGCCAGTATTGTGCAGAACTTGCATGATGTGGGAGCTTCTGAAGCTAAGAATATTCAGGAAGTCACAAAGGTGAGGAGCGTCTCCAGGTGAACTCGCTCAACCTCAAGAGTTACTGAGATTGAGAAACACTTGGAGATGCTCTGCACTGTACAGGAGGAGGAAGGGTCCTTGAACACACATTACAGGAGGTGGACAACCTGCAGCTCAAGAGGAATAGGGAAGCAGAGAAAGTGGATGATTGTCCATGGGAGCCGCGGAGGACTCGGGTAGAAGCAATGCAGGAATCCCCAGGGATGTGAAGTTGTCTGATAGGCATACAGTTTTGAATATCTATGATACTGGGAAGTAGTGATACGGGAGGGAAATCATTGTGGCACCAGGAGGAAGGAATGATACTGCTGAGAAAAGGCAAGTGCTCGTTATGAGAAATTCTGTTATTAGAGGAATAGATAGCGCCAACTGCTCTAGTGCTTCCCAGGTGCCAAAGTAAGGGATTTAATCGAATGGTCAGAGAACATTCTGAAAAGGGACAATGAGGTTGTGATTCACATTTTGCAAATGGCATTTATGGAGTCAGGTATTAGATTAAAAAGCAGAACCTCAGGGCTAGCAATCTCAAGATTACTCTCACTATCACACACTAGGCTAGCTGGTGAGAAGAAGATCAGACACATCAATATGTGGCTTGACAGATGGTGTAGAAGGGAGGGTTTCAGATTTCTAGGGCACGGGCAGTAGAGTTTTGGATGAGCTTAAGTTTATGGAGGGTAGAAGATGGGAGGCCGGCCTGGAGTGGGTTGGAATACTCAAGTCTGGAGGTAAGAAAAGCATGGATGAAGTTGTCAGCAGCAGATGAGCGGAGGCAGGGGCAGAGTCTGGCGATCTTACGGAGGTGGAAATAGGCGGTCTTAGTGATAGAGCAGCTATGTAGGCAGAAGCTTATCTCGGGGTCAAATACAACACCAAGGTTGTGAAATCACCAGCAGTAAAACAGAACCGGTTTCAGTGAATCTGAAGTCAAAGAGAATTTTTTCCACCTGTTTACTGTACTGGGAAATCTTTCCATCAGGTTCTTGTAGGTTAAACACACTGAGCAGAAAGCTTCGTAAGACAGTAAAGATTTTCAGAACAAATATTGCCTTCTTTACTTTGACTGTCCTTACTGTATAAATAGAATAATTTCCCTTTCTATCTAATTTTCTATCTGATTTTCTTCCTTTAGCCATTCTCTCCTGAAAGCAGCCCTGCCGTATCTCACCCAAGTGGCTATTCTATATGTGGTGTTGGACAGTGCTGAAGCTGCTTGGCCAGGGGATGTATTTATTGCAGCTGAGCCCAATCCTGCACTCACCTGACATACACACACATACGTTTCAGCAGAGGGTAATGATTAGGTGAGGAGCCCCAGGTGATTTGGTCCCTAATCCAGTGACACCAGTTATGGAGTTCCTAGTGTTACCTCGACTGAGATTGGCTAGCTCAGCAAAAATCAAAGATCAAACTGGGAGCCTTCTTGCCCTGTGTAGCTCAGTACCACAGTCCTTTTTTTATCATCTAAAACCTTTTCCTATGTGATGGGCATACTTCATTCTCCAGACAACTTAATTTTTTTTTATTCATTCATGGGATGTGGGTGTCACTGGCAAGGCCAGCATTTATTGCCCATCCCTAATTGCCCTCGAGAAGGTGGTGGTGAGCCGCCTTCTTGAATTGCCGCAGTCCGTGTGGTGAAGGTACTCGCACAGTGCTGTTAGGGAGGGAGTTCCAGGATTTTGACCCAGCGACGATGAAGGAACGACCCTATATTTCCAAGTCAGGATGATGTGTGACTTGGAGGGGAAATTGGAGGTGATGCTGTTCCCATGCGCCTGCTGCCCTCGTCCTTCTAGGTGGTAGAGGTCGCAGGTTTGGGAGGTGATACAGGCCCAAACAGACTTCAAAGTAACTGCTTCCCAATCATCGACAGCAGCTTTTCATTGCTCTTAATAGTCTTATCACAGGAAGTGATGTAAGACTTCTTCTAAAATACGTAGGACCTTTCTCTTCAGATTTCATAAAAGCATTTTTTTCCCACTGGTGGTTAAACAGGAAATTTTCCTGTGATTTATCGGTTAGCCTGCACTCTGGGGAATCCTAGATTTGCAACCAGTTTCTGTTAGTACACAGCGCCCCACTGACGGTTTGCAGTTAAGAGTCCCAGGACTATGACCCATCACCAAACCAACCAGATCACCAGACATCCATCTGTACTAAAATAGCAGAGCAAACACAAAAAAATGTAGCATTAATTGAAAAACTTTCTTCAAATGGCTGTGATAAATGCAAGTAATAATGGCTTTTGACTGCCAGATGCACTGTACTTAATCCTGTTCAGTTGACGCCTATAATCTCATTTAAAACGTTTAACGAGTATAAGAGGCTTTGCGGAACAGATAATTCTTGGGTAGGTTAACTTTTCATCATAATGAAGTATGCAAGAATAACTGCAAACCTTATCAATTAGACTACTTGTCAGCACATATTTTTAGTAGATGAACAAAGTGTCCTATGGAGGCCTTGATAATAATGAAACCATGTACCTATTAAATCCTTGTATTATACAACCTACACAATTTCCCAGTAACACACTGCAACAAAATATCCTATAAAATTGGGTGTTTCTGCCCTGCAATGTGATAGTACTACTGGCTTTCGTCACAACCTCCTCAGTACCTTGGCTTGCTTGCCATCCCATGAGGTACAATGCATGGGCCCCAGCAAATTGATACTGCACATCAAATGGATTCCCTTGCATCAATAAAAGGAAACAGTGGGACAGGGTAGCGATACAGTGTGTCAAAGCACCAATGTGTTGGGTCAAGGATTTGCTGGGAGATCCTACTCACTTAGCACCCCACCTCAGCCATGATACATAAGAACATAAGAAATAGGAGCAGGAATAGGCCACTTGGCCCCTCGAGCCTGCTCCACCATTCAGTAAGATCATGGCTGATCTTGGGCTCAAAGCCACTTCCCCGCCCACTCCCCATAACCCTTCACTCCCTTATCTTACAAAAATCTGTCTATCTCCACCTTAAATGTATTTAATGACCCAGCCTCCACAGCTCTCTGGGGCAGAGAATCCCACAGATTTACGACCCTCTGAGAGAAGAAATTCCTCCTCATCTCAGTTCTAAAAGGTCGACCCTTTATTCTAAAACTGTGCCCCCGCGTTCTAGATTTCCCCACGAGAGGAAACATCCCCTCTGTATCTACCTTGTCGAGCCCCCTCAGTATCCTATATGTTTCAATAAGATTACCTCTCATTCTTCTAAATTCCAATGAGTATAGGCCCAGACTGCTCAACCTTTCCTCATAAGTCAACCCCCTCATCTCTGGAATTAACCTAGTGAATCGTCCCTGAACTGCCTCCAATGCAAGTATATCCTTCCTTAAATAAGGAGACCAAAATTGTACGCAGTACTCAAGGTGTGGTCTCACCAATACCCTGTACAGTTGTAGCAGGACTTCCCTGCTTTTATACTCCAACCCCTTTGAAATAAAGGCCAACATTCCATTTGCCTTTTTGATTACTTGCTGTACCTGCATGCTAACTTTTTGGGGGAGAAATTGAGTATAGTCCCGTTTGGGGCGCCAGCCTCGCCAGGGCGCTAAAAGTAGTGCCCCGGAAGCATTCGCGGCCGCCCGCCGGAAATTGAGTGGTAGCGCCCAAAGGGAAGCGCGGCGTTACTGGAGGCGCCCCGCATCCCTCTTGGGGCGTTGCGACTGAATATTGTGGCGCAACGTGCCGCAGCACCACACGCTGCGGCACGTCGCGCTGCGGTATTGCAGGCCTTCCTCCCCTTCTTAAAGGGGAGCGGCCTTGTGCAGCGCAATCTGGGGCCCAGCTGGGCCCCCGAGGATCGCGAGTGCAGGCAAAAGAGCCCGGCACCGAGGAGAAGTGCCGGGCTCTTGGAACGCAGCCAGCACTCCGCGGGGGGGGGGGGGGGTGGTTCAGGAGGCCAGGGACGGGAGCACAGGCAGGTGCTGGCAGGCGGCCAACAACAAAAATGGCTGCCCCCACACCTCTCCTTTAATTTGCGCCTCCCCGGCCGCAGGTAGGCCCCCCCTGAACTGGTCGGACATAGCATCCGGCGGTAAATCAGGGGGTGCTTCCAAATAGCGCGGCCGGGGCGTCAATGGGGTGCTGCGCACACCGATGATGTCATCGGTAGTGGCGCAGCGCTAACGGCTAGCGCCACCACTAGCGTCCCGCGGAATTTAGCGGGAGGCGTGGACAGTGCCGCGCCCGGCACCAGTTGGCTTGCAACCCACTTAACGCCCTCTTAAGGCGCTAATGGGTGGCGCAGCCTACTGAATTTCTCCCTCTTTGTGTTTCATGCACAAGGACCCCCAGGTCCCTCTGAACTGTAGCATTTTGTAATCTCTCCATTTAAATAATAATTTCCTTTTTTTTCCTGCCAAAGTGTATAACCTCGCACTTTCCCACATTATACTCCATCTGCCAAATGTTTGCCCACTCACTTAGCCTGTCTATATCCCTTTGCAGGTTCTTTGAGTCCTCTGCACCACTTGCTTTTCCACCCATCTTTGTATCATCCGCAAACTTGGCTACACTACACTCAGTCCCTTCATCCAAGTCATTAATGTAGATTGTAAATAGTTGAGGCCCCAGCACCGATCCCTGTGGCACCCCACTGGTTACCGTTTGCCAACTGGAAAATGGCCCATTTATCCCGACTCTCTGCTTTCTGTTAGTTAGCCAATTCTTTATCCATGCTAATATATTACCCCCAATTCCGTGAGCTCTTATCTTATGCAGTAACCTTTTATGTGGCACCTTATCGAATGCTTTCTGGAAATCCAAATACACCACATCCACTGGTTCACCTTTGTCCACCCTGCTCGTTACCTTCTCAAAGAACTCCAGCAAATTTGTTAAACATGATTTCCCTTTCATAAAACTATGCTGACTCTGCTTGACTGCATTATGATTTTCCAAATGCCCTGCTACTGTTTACTTAATGAAGTACTCCAACATTTTCCCAATGACAGATGTTAAGCTAACTGGTCTATAGTTTCCTGCTTTCTGTCTCCTTTCTTAAATAGGGGTGTTACATTTGCGGTTTTCCAATCCACAGGGACCTCTCCAGAGTCCAGGGAATTTTGATATATTGTAACCAATGCATCCACTATCTCTGCAGCCACTTCTTTTAAGACCCTGGGATGTAGGCCATCTGGTCCAGGGGATTTGTCATCTTTTAGTCCCATTATTTTACCAAGTACTATTTCCTGAGTGATAGTGATTGTCTTTAGTTCCTCCCTCCCTGTGACCCCTTGATTATCCATTATTGGGATGTTGTTAGTGTCTTCTACCATGAAGACAGATACAAAATATTTGTTCAGAGCCTCTGCCATTTCCCCGTTCCCCATTATTAATTCCCCAGTCTCATCCTCTAAGGGACCACCGTTTACTTTAGCTACCCTCTTCCTTTTTATATACCCGTAGAAGCTCTTACTATCTGAATTAATGTTTCTTGCCAGTTTACTCTCATAATTCATCTTCTCCCTATTATTTTTTTAGTCATCCTTTGCTGGTTTTTAAAAATTTCCCAATCCTCTGGTCTCCTACCAATCTTGGCAACATTGTATGCCTTCGTTTTTAATTTGATACCATCCTTTACTTCCTTAGTTATCCACGGGTGGTACTCCCTTCTCTTAAAATCTTTCTTTCTCACTGGAATATATTTTTGTTGAGAGTTATGAAATATCTCCTTAAATGTCCGCCACTGCATTTCAACTGTCTTACCCTTTAATTTATTTTCCAGTCCACTTTAGCCAGTTCTGCCCTCATGCCATTGTAATTGCCTTTGTTTAAGATCAGGACACTGGTTTGAGATACAACTTTCTCACCCTCCAACTGAATTTGAAATTCAACCATTCTATGATCACTCTTTCCTAGATGATCCTTTACTATGAGTACATTACACAGTACAAGATCCAAGATAGCCTGCTCCCTGGTTGGTTCCATTACATACTGTTCTAGGAAACCATCCTGGATGCACTCTATGAACTCCTCCTCAAGGCTACCATGGCCAATTTGATTTGTCCAATCAATATGGAGATTAAAATCACCCATGATTATTACTGTACCATTTTTACAGGCCTCCATTATTTGTTGATTTATACTCTGTCCAACAGTATTGCTACTGTTCAGGAGCCTGTAGGCTATGCCCACCAGAGACACTGTGAAGGAGCCTTAGTGGATCTTCCCCACAGGCTGCAGGCTGGCTGATTTCAGAGCAGTATCTGGAAGCAAGCCAATCAGAGGAGATCAGTGAGCAGGCCTCTTCTGATGCCGTTCTGAAATCAGCCTCCTCAACTCTCAGCAATGAGTGATGTATGGCTCAGGAAGACTAGCAAAAAAGGCTGAGGGAGAAAATTTATAGTTTAATTTTGTGTTGAACAAATACCTGTCTAAGGAACAGTGCTTGATTAGACTGAAACACTTCCTATCTAAGAAGCAGTGTAAGACTGGACTGGATACACTGTAAATCAGACATTACTTTAAGATTGGTAGTTCTGTTCTGTTTGCTATAACTGTACATCAGCGCTCTGTAAATGCTGATATTCTGGGGTAATATGAAGGTGTGCTAGGGTCCCACTGCGATTGAACTACAAGTTTAGCTCCTGCAGGAGACTTAGAAATAGTATTCCCACATTCCTGTGCTTTGCATGTGAAATTATTTGTGTACAGATATGCTGAAAGAAAATAAAAAAGATAACAGGTGTGTCCTGGTGTCCACTTGATAGGTTTTAACGGTTTTCAAGTCAGGAGATTACCAGGTAGAAACAGGACCATTGGGTTACACGCATCCACCAAGGGATGTAATGTGTCATCACCAAACTAGTCGTTTTGTCATCGATCTGAAACTATTTCTGGGGTCCGTGTGGGCGGGAATGGAGGCAGGTTGGGTGGGAAGTTTGAAAACAGTCGGAGCAGGTCAGGAACCCGCCATCATCCCGCTCCCACGCACCTTTCCCTCGGGCACTTTTGCCGGTGTGGCAGCGACCCAACTGGCAGAGGCGGGCGACTTAATTGAAATCATTACAAGCTTGTTTTCCGACAGTTAAAAGCCTTTTTCCCCCTACATTTCAAATTTCCCTGCATGGCCATGGAATTCACGCTGCTCGGGAACCACGTCATAGAAACATAGAAACATAGAAGATAGGAGCAGGAGTAGGCCATTCGGCCCCTCGAGCCTGCTCTGCCATTCAATGTGATCATGGCTGATCATCCAAATTCAGTACCCTGTCCCTGCTTTCTCCCCATATCCCTTGATCCCTTTAGCCTTAAGAAATATATCCAACTCCTTCTTGAATATATTTAATGAATTGGCCTCTATTGCCTTCTGTGGTAGAGAATTCCACAGGTTCACCACTCTCTGGGTGAAGAAATTCCTCCTCATTTCTGTCCTAAATGGCATACCCCTTATCCTTAGACTGTGACCCCTGGTTCTGGACTCCCCGACCATCGGAAAAATCCTTCCTGCATCTAGTCTGTCTAGTCCTGTCAGAATTTTATAAGTTTCAATGAGATCCCCTCTCATTCTTCTAAACTCCAGTGAGTATAAGCCCAATCGACCCAATCTCTCCTCATACATCATTCCTGCCATCCCAGGTATTAGCCTGGTGAATCTTCGCTGAACTCCTTCCATGGCAAGAACATCCTTCCTCAGATAAGGTGACCAAAACTGCACACAATACTCAAGATGTGGTCTCACCAAGGCCCTGTATAACTGCAGCAAGACATCCTTGTTCCTGTACTCAATCCCTCTCGCTACGAAGGCCAACATACCATTTGCCTTCTTAACCGCCTGCTGCACCTGCATGCTTACCTTCAGCGACTGGTGCACAAGGACACTCAGGTCTCATTGCACTTCCCCTTCTCCCAATCTATTGCCATTCGGATAATAATCTGCCTTCCTGTTTTTGACACCAAAGTGGATAACCTCGCATTTGTCCACATTACATTGCATCTGCCATGCTTCTGCCCAATCATCCAACCTGTCCAAATCATCCTGGAGTTTCTCGGCATCCTCCTCACAGCACACACGCCCACCCAGCTTTGTGTTGTCTGCAAACTTGGAGATATTACATCTAGTTCCCTTGTCTAGATCATTAATATATATTGTGAATAGCTGGGGTCCAAGGACCGATCCCTGCAGTACCCCACTAGTCACTGCCTGCCACTCAGAAAAAGACCCGTTTATTCCAACTCTTTGCTTTCTGCCTGCCAATCAGTTCTCTATCCAAGTCAATACCTTGCCCCCAATCCCATGTGCCTTAACTTTACACGCTAATCTCTTATGCGGGACCTTATCGAAAGCCTTTTGAAAGTCCAAATACATCACATCCACTGGTTCTCCCTTATCTATTTTATATGTTACATCCTCAAAAAATTCCAGTAGATTAGTCAAGCACGATTTACCTTTTGTAAATCCATGTTGACTTTGTCCGATCCTGTCACTGTTTTCCAAGTGCTCTGCTTTTACATCTTTTATAATGGACTCTAGCATTTTCCCCACTACCGATGTCAGGCTTATCGGTCTGTAATTCCCCGTTTTCTCTCTACCACCTTTTTTGAATAGTGGGGTAACATTAACTACCCTCCAATCCATGGGTACTGTTCCAGATTCCATCGAATGTTGTAAGATGATCAGCAATGCATCTACTATTTCTAGGGCCACTTCCTTAAGCACCCTAGGATGTAGATTATCAGGCCCTGGGGATTTATCGGCCTTCAATCCCGTCAATTTCCCTAACACCATTTCCCTACAAATACTGATTTCTTTCAGTTCCTCCGTTTCATCAGACCCTATGTTCCCCGACATCTCTGGGAGGTTATTTAAGAACATAAGAAATAGGAGCAGGAGTAGGCCAATCGGCCCCTCGAGCCTGCTCCGCCATTCAATAAGATCATGGCTGATCTGATCCTAACCGCCAATCCACTATCACAGAACTATCTCCTGAATCTAACAGAATTAGACACATGAAATAGGAGCAGGATCAGGCTACTGTGTCCTCCTTTGTGAAGACAGAACCAAAGTATGTATTTAATTGGCCTGTCATTTCTTTGTTCCCCATTATAAATTCCCCTGATTCTGACTACAAGGGACCTACGCTTGACTTCAATCTTTTTCTCTTCACATATCTATAAAAGCTTTTACAGTCAGTTTTTATGTTCCCTGCAGGCTTACTCTCATATTCTATTTTCCCCTTCTTAATTAATCCCTTTGTCCTCCTTTGTTGAATCCTAAACTGCTCCCAATCCTCAGGTTTACTGCTTTTTCTGGCCAATTTATATGTCTGTCAACCTGAGGCGGGAGTTCTGTGGCCATTGCTCCAGCTGATTACTTGACAGCATTAAATGTACAGTAAAAGCTCCCACCTGACAGCTGATCACTTTCCTCAGGCAGAAGCTGTTGCTGACTGCATTCCCAGCACAGATTGAGCTTTCTGCAGGCTGTAAGTCTTTCCATTAAAGTCGCCATCCAGTCTCACCTCATTGGAAGAACCTCGCTCACCAGTGACAGATTACTTCTGTCACCTCTACTTTACCTACCATCTATTCTATCAGCCTGGGTGCCGTTTATACTGTCTCACCTTGGTCTTTAGAATCTGACCACAATGAGCCTCAACACCAGCAGCACCAGGCACACCAGCAGCACCAACAACACCACCAACCTTCCCCTCAATGCCCTGATGCTCCACAGGACAGAGGGCAGCAGCGCAGAGCTGCACTGCGCCGGAGGTGATACCGCAACACAGGGTTTACAGACATGACTGAGCAGCAGTACCAAACAGGGTTCAGGCTGTCGTACCGGGTCGTCACAGACATTTACACATTGCTGCAGCAAGACCTGCAGCCCAGAGGAGCGGGTGGACATGCCTCACCAGTAGCTGTCAAAGTCACCAGCACCCTCAACTTCTTCACCTCAGGCTCCTTCCAGGGATCTGCAGCAGACGTTTGCGGCATCTCGCAGTCGGCTACCCACAGATGCATCACACAGGTCAACAATGCCCTCTTTGACAAGTCAGCCAATTATATCAACTTTGCCACTGATGAAGCCAGTGTTACTGAGTGGGTGCTTAGCTTTGCCGCTCTGGCTGATTTCCCACGGGTGCAGGGTGTCATCGACTGCACACATGTGGCCATCGGGGCACCCCATCATAACCCAGGAGTCTTTGTCAACCGCAAGGACTTCCACTCCCTCAATGTACAGCTCCTCTGCAACCATAGGAAGATCATCATGTATGTGTGCGCCAAATTCCCTGGCAGCTGCCATGACTCATTTGTCCTGCGCCAGTCCACCCTCCCTCAGCTCTTCGCACCTCCAAACAGACTTTCCGGCTGGCTGCTTGGAGGCAAGGGCTATCCACTGAAGACATGGCTCATGACACCTTTGAGGAGGCCAAGTACTGAGGCCGAGGAGAGATATAATGAAAGTCACATCTCCACCAGATGTGCCATAGAGCAAACAATAGGCTAGCTCAAAAAGCGCTTCAGATACCTTGATAGATCTGGAGGAGCCCTTCAGTATGCACCAGCTAGGGTCTCCAGAATCGTCGTGGTCTGCTGCGTCCTGCACAACATAGCGCAGCAGCGAGGATTAGTGCTGCATGAGGAGCAAGGCACTGAGTGCACAGCCTCTTCAGAGGAGGAGCAGCAGGAGGAGGAGCAGGAGCTAGAGAAACCTGCCATGCAGATGGCACCAGCACTCGAGCACATTGCTGCTCGGGAGGCCAGGGATGGCCTCATCATGGCCAGATATACTTAACTTTACGCAGTACACCCATATGACTGCCACATGCTTTGCCAGGTTGGCAACACCCCACAGCCACACCATAAAGCATCCCTGCAATGACCAATCCATTCCTTTCAGTCACCACCATTGCTGGAGGTAACATTATGTCTGACCCTTCACTCCAAATAACTTCCAAAGTTGCACATAAATTTGTCCAAAACCGGAAAGTTTTGAAAATAAATACATTTATGGTTCACATGACATTAACTGAAACTTCACATTAACATTGAATAAAACATCCAAGTGGCTACCCTTATAATCTACTTGTGTGGCATCTTTCTCTTCCACATGCTTCTACGTGGTGCTGCCCCCGTGGCTTCAGCAGAGGTAGAGACAGCCTGCTCACTTCCCTGCTGCGACTGCTTAGACACTTTTGGCGGACGTCCTCTGGGTTTTGGAGCCTGTGAGGGCCCCGCCAAAGTCTGCTCCTCCTGCGAGTACAGGGGCAGACTCAGCCATTGGGATCCAAGGAGCCGTCTGGGGCTCTGACTGAGGGAGTGGCAATGGGGGAGAAGTGTAAGCGCTTTGAGAGGAGCCCACACTTCCCTCTCCCCTCTCACCATCAAACCTCTCATGGGCCACCGTACTTCCCAGCTAGCAACGAGCTGGAGAGCACCTCGCTGCACATCAGTGGGGCCATGAGGACCCACGTCCACACTGACATCTCTCGTAGAGAGGAGGTCTATGAGTCTCTACCATATATGCTCCATAGAGACCATGGGGGAAAAATTCGGTGTCGCCCCGTTTGGGGCGCCATTATCGGTGGTGCGCAAAGTTTAGCACCTGGCGCTAATTATCGCCTCCGACAGCAAACTTGGCTTTTATCGCCCCTGGAGGTGATTGGAGCGCTAAATCAGGCGCTTCACACCTGTCTTAAGGCGCAAAGGCCGAGGAGCAAGGCACTACCTCAGAGCACTGGCGAAGCAAGGAAGGGCAAATCAAAATGAACCTGCAAAGTGCTGCTCAGTACTCAAAACTCCTTCACACAGCGTTGAATCTCTCCAGAAGTCTCTCTCTCTCTCTCTCTCTCTCAGAATGTGTGGTGCAAAAATGTCACCGACAAAAAAAGGCAGGAAGCGGTCGCCTTTAAATAGCGCTCCCCTAGTCCCTTTCTGACAGCATAGCGCTCCCCTCAACCTGTCATTGCTAGCGGCAGGAGGTAAGGCAGGGGGCGCCACTCAATATCTGGTCCGGGGCATTGCACACTCGACTGATGTCACAATCTGCCGGCGCAGGAGATTGTGGCGGTAGTGTTTAGCGCAGCCGCAAAATGTCTAGTTAATTTCGCGAGCAGAGCAAACATCGCCGCGCCCGGGCGCTAGTTGCTTTGCGCCCCATTAGCACCCTCTTAAGGCGCTAACGGGAGGCGCAAACAACTGAATTTTTCCCCCCATGTGCTGCTGTGAGTGGCGCATTAGCTCCTCCATGTAGGTGGCCATCCTATCCATGGAGGAGCCTACAGTCGCCAGCACCTGCGACATGGTGGTGCTCATGTTGGAAATGGACTCCTCCATTCTCTGAACATTTGTAGACATCACGGTCGCAAAACCTGTCAGAGCCTCCTGCACCTCCAGGATCGCCCTCTTTCTGGATGGCCCCCAAGGCTCAGTGTCTCTGCGCCCTCCGGTGAGGAGTCTCCACTGCTGTCCCTGTCTCCACCATCTGCTCTTGCTCATTTGTGACTTGTGACGGAACTAGTGACAACACTACTCTGTCCTCTGAGGGACTCACCGAGGAATGCGTCTCTGCGCTGGTGCTGGGTGCATTTCTGTCTGGTGACAGTGCGCCTTCAGAGGCTGGAGGCTCCTCTGAGGAGTCGTCTTCCTCTTCCTCCTGGACAGTGGGGGGGGGCAGACGGGCTCTTGATGGACCTGTGGGAGAGTAAAGACATGAGTTAGATATGTCATATGTAGATTTGGTACAGATACCATTATGCACATGATGATCATTCAATGGCTGCTGACATCAGTCCCCATATGAGTGACTGATGTATGCCATGTAGCTGTATGATATGTAATTCTGTCACCAGGTTGCTGAGATGACCCTCTCTCTCTGTCTCCCACCTCCAGGTGCTTGGTGACTCCCGACAGCTCTAATGCAGCCTCCTCGGCTGTTGTGAGGGTAGCCATTGATGGGGTTCCACCACCAGTTCTCTCCCTTGCCCTCTTATTGTGGGCTCTCTTTTCTTGCAAGGAGGTTGAGTGAGAGTGATGGAATGAGTGTAACGAATGGATGGGTTACATCTTTAGAGGGTGACTATGATGGAGTGGGGTGGCAATTCCAAGTTTCCTCCTTGTGTGTTGTTAGTTGGTATGATTGCACTAGGATGAAGGTGAGTGTGAGGGATGGCTAGTAAGATGGGTTATGATAATGTAGATAGAGAGAGAGGGATGGGTGGAGGTGCAAGGTATGTTGGTGTGAGTAAGGATGTGTAGGAGTAGGGTTGGGAAGGCAGTGTGATGGGGATGTGATGAGAGGCACAGCAGGATGAAGGTGAGTGTGGCTTTGGACTCACCTTTCCTGATCTAACAAGCTCATTGAAAGGTTTGCGGCACTGCACCCAGGTCCTCCTGACGACCTCCCTACTATTGACCTCCTCTGCAATTTGGAGCCATGCTGTCTTGATCTGCTGGGGAGGTCTCTTCCGGCCATCAGCAGGGAAGAGGATCTCCCTGCGTGCTCTGACTCCCTCCACAAGCATATGGAGGGAGTCATCGGAGAACCAGGGTGCAGCCCTCTGCCTCTGTGCAGTCATCTTTGCTGGTCTGGGTAGCTGTGGAGTTGTGCAGTGCACTGACTGCACACTCCGAGATCAACCTTCAAATGCAATGTGGCCATGGCTCCTTTAAATATCCTGGCTGAAAACGCATCATTGATGACGTCACCAGACCCGCCCCATTTAATTGGGCCGGGTAACGCGCAGGGTGGACTTAATAGGCCCTATTAACGTAAAGTCGCTTTGTGGAGTGGAATGAAACCAGCAATGAGCTCACGATCTGCCATGGCAACCGTCCACACCGGACCCGCCCAGGTAGGGAAAATTCCGGCCGTGAACTCAGTTTCTCTCTCCACAGAAGCTGCCTGACCTGCTGAGTATTTCCAGCATTTTCTCTTTTTATTTCAGATTTCCAGCATCTGCGGTATTTTGCTTTTATTGTAATTCTTTACTATTTGTAAAATGGATAACAATTTCATTGTTTTCATGGTGCTTATTCTTATGGCTACGCAGGACAAAAAGTGCAGGAAAAATATCATGGAAATATAGGGAAAAACTGAAGTCAACAAGAACAGTCTGATCATGGGCTAGGAACAATGCAGAGAACAAATGGAGTCCCTAAACCTCTCCGCCTCTCTACCTCTCTCCCCTCCTTTAAGACGCTCCTTAAAACCTACCTCTTTGACCAAGCTTTTGGTCATCTGCCCTAATTTCTTTTTATGTGGCTCGGTGTCAAACTTTTGTCTTATAATACTTCTGTGATGAGCCTTGGGTCGTTTTACTACTTTAAAGGCACTATATAAATACAAGTTGTTGTTGTTGTTGGAGCACAGCATACCCGCAAACATTAACCCTTTCCTATTCCCCTCCCCCATCTTCTTCCTCTGCTTCTTCTGTACTGAACTGTTCCTGTACTATGGCTGCTATTAAAATATTCATTTCAAGGCACATACTGGCACCTGTCTATATAGTTTGAGTATTTTACATGCAGCCATAGAATAAATGCAATGTAGTGGAGTCACAGCTGATTATACAAGAGCCAACTGTACGCAGTAACAGGGCATTTGTCATCGAATCATAGAATGATACAGCACAGAAGGAGGTCATTCAGCCCATCCTGCCTGTGCCAACTCTTTGAAAGAGCTCTCCAATTAGTCGCACTCCCCTGCCCTTTCACCAAAGCTTTACAAATTTCTCCCCTTCAAGTATTTATCCAATTCTCTTTTGAAAGTTAATATTGAATCTGAAGATTCTTTGCTATGGATGCAATGCGAATTATGTCTGATAGTCTAAGACAGGTATTACTCAAATACTTGAAGATAATCCTAACTAACCCTATTAAAAGAACACATACAAAAAAATTTAAATGTCTTTAGAAACTGTAAGACTTAGTCTGACCCACACACACAGATTGAACCCATATCTGGTACAGTCTGCAGACAAGCTTTTTTTTAGTATTACTCATTTATTTCTCCATTATTACAGCAGGTTACTAGGCAGTCTGATTGTATATGAACCAAATCTTCAGTGACTTTTACACGAAGGCATTCAAACATTCACAGCACAATGTGGCTAATTGGAAAACTATGCATTACACAGAGGCTGTAACTCGTTCTTAGTGCACAGCTTTAGCACCTGTCACACACATTCCCTTGGAAAGCAATGCAGAGCAGAAGCTCAGCCTTCAGTACTTTTCCACTCCAGCTGTCACTAACGCCTTGTCTCTGGCTGTCAATATAGATGTCTGAAATAAATAGCAGTTCAGGAGGACTGAGGCATTCGAGTATGCATCTGAGCAAGCCACCAGGAACATCCTACCAGCTCAGGATGCATGATTATAATGCACACAGTTACAACAACTGTCCACACTTACATAGGGTTATTAATGTAGCAACATGTCACAATGGGCTGCACAAAAGGGGGCGGACAGACACCAACTTTATGGAATCGGACTTCTGGTAGGGAGCTGCCCTGCTGGAAGTGCATAATGGAAATCTGGACTGGCACTCCCAATGATTTTCAATTAATTATGGAAAAATTCCCAATATTTGCTCACAGTGAGCATAGCTCCCTGTTGGCAGCATGATTTCATAATATCATCCCAATGAAGCAATCGTATTGTATCCAGGCATTGTCTTTGCAAGACAATTTTGCAGATTACAACAGTGACTCCACTTCAAAAGTACTTCATTGACTGTAAAGCGCTTTGAGATGTCCGGTGGTCGTGAAAGGTGCTATATAAATGCAAGTCTTTCTTTCTTCTTTCTTTGTATTTTTAAATAGAGGACAGCACAGTGACAAGGTTGGTGGGATTATGATGTTATTGTATCACAGATTGTGTCTGCCATTTAAAAAAGCCATGAATTTACATAATTAATGTTAAAGATTGTAGAACATGTGCTACAGCCAAACTTTTTCCAGCAACCAACAGGACAGGATTTTTTTAGAATCGGCTGTTCCTTGCTTTATGAGAAACAGACGGCCGTGTTGCTCTGCAGGGAACCAGGGCCGTTACTCCAAGGTGTACAAATGGAAGGGCTTGGTCCAAATCCAGACTGCCTTACTGTCACATTTCAGGATCTTTGATCATTGTTTTCTTCACATTTGAGGATTAAGTTAAGTTTAAGGGTTGCACTTAAAAACAAAGTGCATTTGCACAGATTTAAAAAGTGCAAGTTTGGCTCCAAGACCAGCCACTGCCACTTGGCTTATGACACTTGTTCAATATCTGCAAACTCCTGATGAACACAGTTTTAATGAGGTCCATGCATTTATGAGAGCCATCATTAAGCACACCACAGAATTGGTGAAACAATGATTTTGATGATATGTCTTGAAGATTCCTTCAATACAGTCAAAGTGTCACGCGTCTGCGCCGCTTTCTATATGCTGTACAAATTTGTTGTGTAGCACAGAATACACATGGAGCTGGTGGGGGCAGAAGGCTGTTAGCCTACTGAGAGTGAATACACATGCGACACTGACTAAGCCTTTGGTCACCAGCATTGTCAAGGAGGAGAGGCAGAGGAGTTTAAGGAGGGAATTCCAGAGCATGGGGGCCAGGCGGCTGATTGTACAAGAGCTGAGAATAAGAAGAACGGAGAGTTCAAGGGAGAGGTTGCAGGGCTGAAGGAGGTTACAGAGTTAGGGAGGGAAAGGCCATAGATGAGAATTTTAAATTTGAAGTGTTGGGGGAGAGGAGCTTGGATAGGATGCGGGCAGCGGAGTTTCAGATGAGCTTAGTTAGTGGGGAGTGGAGAATGAGAGGCAGGTCAGGAGAGCATTGTAGTGATCAATAACATGTAATTCTATAGTGGACACTAGGTGGAGCCGTAGAGCTGTGTAGAGCTGTATATAAGACTACACTACCCAGCTGTATATATATTAAGACTACATTACCCATGAGGCACTAGGCTACCCACAAGGCAGCAGTCAAGATGGCAGCCTGCACACAGGAGCACACATGCTGCACCTCTACAGATACTGTACCTAGAGAACGTGTACTGAATAAATGACTAGCTAGAAGCTAGCTGTGTTCATAATAAGAATGTCTATTTATTAATGAACATAAGATGGTACCAGGGTGGTGAAGATCTGCTAAAAATTGTGAAAAGCGACATGGAGAATTTGAAGCCACCAGAGCATTTGAATCTCGAGGGAAATGTCGACTACAATTGGTGGATTTTTAAACAACAATTCAAACTCTACATTGCAGCCATCGGATTCGGTACGAAGCCAGACGCAAGGAAGATAGCGTTGCTGCTTACGGTTGCAGGCCCACAGGCGATAGAGGTATTTAATACATTTGTATTTAATCCAGAGGAGAACAGAGGAAAATTAGAAGATGTGCTAAAAAAATTTGATGCACATTGCTCTCCCAAAAAGAATGAGACGTATGAAAGATACATCTTCCGTTCTCGGACACAGCAACAAAATGAGACTTTTGATAGTTTTATAACTGATCTGAAACTGAAAGCACAGACATGTAATTTCTCTGAGCTCAAAGCATCCATGATTCGTGACCAGATTGTGTTTGGTATTCATGATAAAAAAGTCAGGGAACGTCTGTTGAGAGAAACCGAACTAAATTTGGAAAATGCGGTGAAAATATGCCAAGCCAGTGAGCTAGCTCGAAAGCACGCGAAGACTTTCAGTGAAATCAATAATGATGCGATTGTAATGAGTGATAATGCTGCTGTCGGTGCTGTGTCCTACAAGGGGAAGAAACGTGGGCAGAACAGAAATGAAAAGCAATCGGAGGATGAAATTTTTAATTGTAAACGCTGTGGTTACATTGAAACTGGACACTGGGGCAAAAGCAAACTTAATCAGTATGAGTGACATTAACAATATGAAAGAAAAGCCCAAAATACAGAAAAAGTCAGTACTACTGAAGGACTATAATGGACAGAAAATAGATAGCTTAGGTGTATGCAGACTCAAAGTGACAGTCAAAGACAAAGTGCATCATCTCATGTTTTCTGTTGTGGCTGAAAGACTTGATTTGATACTAGGTGACAAAGCTTGTGAAGACTTAGAACTGGTCAAGAGAGTCTACCGTATAAACTGTGCCATAAGCAGACCAGATGACTCAGGTGATGAAGCAGTGAGCCCATCAAGGATGAAAAGGCCAAAGGGTATCCATGTCTTCAAAAAGCCTAGTTTCTCCAAGGAGAAAGAAAAGACTTTAAGGTCAAAGAGAAGCCAAAGGAAGAAAAGCACAAAGAGGAAAAACACAAGGAGAAAAAGTCCAAAGATATAACCGCAGCAGATGTTGTTAAGCAGTGGAAAGAGAAAAAGAAAAAGAAGAAGCCTGCACCAGAGCAGGAAGCAGTTCCGGTGGATACTCCTTCTCCCCTCTGGTGTTCCATTAGCCAAGGCTGCTGAGAGGACTATGCTATATGATGGGATCCAGCTGCCAGCAGTTTTTCGAGAGTGCATTGACTACATTGAGAGTTATGGCATGAAGAGTGAAGGAAACACTGAAACCCTCTCCAAGCAAAGATCGCAAGGAGACCTCGATCTATACAAGAGCAGATTGATGACAATGTCGCAACTGCATCTTGTCATTCACCGCCAGAACAATCTCATGAAGACACATCAGACTTACCTGTGTTGAGAAGATCCACACGTGAAGTAAAAAAGCCTGATAGACTTAATCTTTGAGTACAATGTAAAGCTTTGAAAATGTGTTGACTGTTTTGAAAATGTTTATGTTTATAGAGCACTAACAAAAGTGTTACTGATATTATCTTTATTGTTTTCTTGAAAGTTGATTGATATTGATTTTGTTAAACCTCAAAGAAAGGGGGATGTAGTGATCAATAACATGTCATTCTATAGTGGACACTAGGTGGAGCCGTAGAGCTGTGTAGAGCTGTATATAAGACTACACTACCCAGCTGTATATATATTAAGACTACATTACCCATGAGGCACTAGGCTACCCACAAGGCAGCAGTCAAGATGGCAGCCTGCACACAGGAGCACACATGCTGCATCTCTACAGATACTGTACCTAGAGAACGTGTACTGAATAAATGACTAGCTAGAAGCTAGCTGTGTTCATAATAAGAATGTCTAGTTATTAATGAACATAACAAGCATTGGAGTAATTAAGGTGAATTTTAACTGTGAGACAGACGGCCGGTGGAATGGGTAGGCCACCTGCCCAATCCATTTTGACATCTGGGCCTTTTTACCATACATCTGGTGAGCTGCATTCCCCGAACGAGCATCCTACTGCAGTTCACTGGCTCCAGGCTGGTGCAATATCGAACAGCCTGAAGGCCGACACAGCCGGTAGAAAGGTAGGTCTGGGGTGGGAGAAGGGGTTGGTTGGTGGGGGGGTGGGGGTGCAATCATGGAGGGGGGCAGAAAGGCCAGAGTAGCAGCAGCTCCATATTAATATTGTAGAACCCGGAGCACTCCTTCTCCTCCTGTCCCCACAAATGATAAATTATTTTCAGGCTTCTTCCTCTTGCCCGCCAGCCTTTACTGAGTGGAGCGCCCATGCTCTAAAATAGCTGTGCTACATTTACAGCCTGTTGGATCCAACCCACTGCCATATTTCTGGGGGCATTCCACTGGACGGCCTACTGTGAATTTTCTACCCTAGTCTCTATGTGCTGAAAGCTTCTAGGCACACTGTCCAGTGCCAGAAGCGATCAATTGTGCTCAGAAAGCATCCTTTTTGAAAAGGTGAAGTGCCTGAGGTCTGCATCTGTGCCATGTTCAGCAGACAATGGGCATGAGCTTACTCTCCAGGCAGCTGGTTTCTTTTCCTCCTTTGCCATCACCACCTGCTCCTGTTTACTTATACTCCACATATCATTCAGTATACTCTCCTCAAAGTAGTCATCTAAATCTTAAAGGGTGGATATTGCTAAGCCCCTGTTTGGCAGGTAAAGAATGAGTAATGGTACATCTTGAGGTGGTCTTTCTGCAGCCATATCACTGGACCCCAACTCCAAGTCAAGTGACACTGTGCATCTCTTCTAATGAGAAGGATGGATGGTTCCCTGAAGTCTAGAGATGACTGAATCCAGAGTATTGATCTGAACTGCTCTAAAATTAATCTCGTCAGGGTGTTTTGTGAAAAGCCAGATTTAGACATAATATTAGATATACATTGCTTTTAACATGGTGCACCAAATGGCAGCACCCATGGGTGTAGGGGATGGCGTGTGTGTCAGCTTCACCTCTGACTCCTTTGAGCGGTTCGAATCGCTCCCACACCCCTGGGTTCTAGACACCGGACTTAGGTACAGGCGGCGATACAGAAAATCGAGTAGACAAGTGGTTTGGTGCAAGAAAACCGTAAATTTTATTAAAGGCTCAATAAAGTACAATCTTAACTGAGAATTACAGAAATAATTACAGGCATAAACAATTACACTTATATGGGAATGGGGAACACACGGCACATCGAGGGAAACAAATACATTAAAAATCCCCTTATCCTTATCCCACCCCCAATACCTAACTAGATTAAGCTATGAGGGGTCAGGAATTCATGCTCACCAATTCGAAACCTTTGATTTAACTGGTTGTGGGTTTTTTTTTTGAGGTTCACTCTTTTTGTCCTTTGGGGTCCGTTGTTGCCACGTGGTCACAGGGCACGGCGATGGAGTTGTTTGTGCGAAGCACCCTCCTTTTCCTCTGTTAACGTCTTCGTTGGGTACTTCGTCGCGATGGGTCTTCTTCTTCTTCGGGCGGTCGCCGACGGTATTACTGCGGTTGGGGTTCGGTTGGCGGTTTTTACCGTTAATGATTTTCCTATCCAAGCTTCGAACACCAGCTTATTCGTCACTGGGCTATTACTGTCCATGCATCAAACACCAGCTTATAACTAGGCCGTTTGTCTTGATTTCGCTACCCATGCTTCGAACGCCAACTTATTTTTAAACTGCGGTTTTACTGTCCATGCATCCCACGCCAACTTATTTATCAAACACCAGCTTATAACTAGGCCGTTTGTCCCCCAACGCGTCTTCCCGCTGCCCGTCTCTGCTTTCACCGGTTTTACCGTTTTCCTCGTCTCGTCTCGTCTGTTTGTGGCCCCGTGTGTCCTGTGCGTTTTCGATTCGGGTTCTTGTTCTCCTCCCGCGTTTGGCCCCGGTGTAATGGGCGTCCTTGGTGTTGAGCGGCGCGGGGAGGGAGAAGAGGGCCCGCCACGAGGCACGAGAGCGAGAGGCAGGAGCGAGGGGCAAGCGGCAAGAGCTAAGAGATAAGAGCTACAAGAGATAAGAGACCGATCACTACCGATGGGCCTACAATTATACCTGGTTCTTCACCCCTTATCTGCACGCCAAATCAGGTCAGTCCTTTGTCTAACTTTTGGCGAGCTCGTTTAAAATGATTACAGCCATTTACTTTAACGACTTCTGGGGTGGTTGTCTCCTGGTATAATGGCTTCGATATCCTGGCTGTTTGTCATTTATGAAACTTAATTGGGTTTCCTGGCTTGGCAGCTACCTGTGAGCTGTTACCGATTATTTATGCGAAGAGTTGATAGCTTTCAGATTAGAGCCATCCTGGCTTGATCTGTTCCAAGGTGAAGAATGCATATTCTGTGTTTACCTAGCTGCCTGGCTTTACAAAGTCTTTCACAGATTCATGCACGTTAGGTTTCGTTTCAGGGCCTGCCTTTTTGCAGGGCCTTGCTTTTAAAATCCTGTCGGTTTTGGTCACGAGGTTTCAGAAGCCATTTTGGGTACCCTTTTTAATAACTTGTCCAAACAGGGTCTCTTTATCCATAACTTTGGGGAATGTAGGAATTTTGAGAACCCTACAATGGGTAATAAGAGAAATCATGTTGTGTATTATTAGTAACACGCTGTATAAAATGCCTTTGTCCACTACTTTTAATGAAGGCACTAACCCATTTATTTTAATGGACTCATTGCTAACATTGCACTGAGCTATTCTCTGACTGCCCCCAATGTCTCCTTTGTGTCTGGGTGACCAGAATTGAACACAGTATTCAAATTGTGATTTTTACAGAATACCATACAGTTTGATACTATGAATACTCTACAGACTTGAACGGATATGGCGGACAACTAGTTTAGCCTTTCACTGTCAGATCTGTCTAGGCCACATAAAGCATAATCGGGTCATGCTCTCGTCTGCCAAAATGGCTCATTATTCCAGAATCATTTTGGAATGCAAAGATAAACTCCGGCTTCTATTCGCCACTGCTAACCGTCTTCTTAATCCCCTCTCCCCATCTCCTCCACCCTCACCTCCGACAACAAGTGTGAGGAGCTCATGGACTTCTTTGTCTCTAAGATTGAGACCATCCGTTCAGCTGCCTCTACCACTTCCCTTCCTTCCCTATGCCCACCGGGCCAAACTTCCTCCAAGATTCCCCCCTGCCCTAGCCCTGAACTCATATCTTTCTCCAGTTTCTCTCCGATCTCCCCTCATGACCTCTCCGAGCTCATCTTGTCCATGTGATCCACTTCCTGCTCCCTTGACCCTATTCCCACTAAACTGCTGATGACGCAACTTCCTTTTCTGGCTCCCATGTTAGCTGATATTGTTAACGGTTCGCTCTCCTCAGGCACTGTCCCCCTCTCCCTCAAATCTGCCGTCAACACCCGTCATCTCCTCAAAACACCAACCATTTGATCCCTCCCTCCTTGCAAACTACCGCCCTATCTACAATCGCCCTTTCCTATCCAAAGTCCTTGAATGTGTTGTCGCCTCCCAAATCTGTGCCTATCTTTCCCACAACTCCATGTTTGAATCACTCCAATCAGGTTTCAGCCCTTGCCACAGTACCGAAACGGCTCTCATCAAAGTCACAAATGTGACTGCGACAAAGGTAAACTATCCCTAGCTATGCCTGCCTTTTCGTGGAATATGTGGAACACTCTTTGTTCCAGTCCTACTCGGGTCCCCTCCCTCACCTCTTTTTCCGGTACATTGATGACTGTATCGGTGCCATTTCCTGCTCTCGCCCTGAACTAGACAATTTCATTCACTTTGCCTCCAATTTCCACTCTTCCCTCACCTTCACATGGTCCATCTCCGACTCTTCCCTTCCCTTCCTCGACTTCTCCATCTCCATCTCTGGGGATAGGTTATCGACCAACATTCAATACAAGCCCACTGACTCCCACAGCTACCTGGACTACACTTCCTCCCACCCCGCCTCCTGTAAGGACTCTATTCCATTCGTCCAGTTTCTCCATCTCCGCCGCATCTGCTCCGACGATGCCATCTTCCACACCAGTGCTTCCGACATGTCTTCCTTTTTCCTCAACCGAGGATTCCCCTCTACCATGGTTGACACAGCCCTCGACCGTGTCCGTTCTATCTCCCACACTTCTGCCCTCACCCCTGCCCCTCCCTCCCGGAACCACGACAGAGTTCCCCTTGTCCTCACCTTTCATCCCACCAGCCTCCACTTCAACGGATCATCCTCCGCCATTTCCGCCACCTCCAACGTGATCCCACCACCAAACACATCTTCCCCTCCCCTCCCCTTTCAGCATTCCGTAGGGACCGCTCCCTCCGAGACGCCCTAGTCCACTCCTCTATCACCCCCAGCACCCCTTCCCCTTCGTACGGCACCTTCCTGTGCAAGCGCAGGAGATGCAACACCTGCCCTTATACCTCCCCCTTCCCACTGTCCAGGGCCCCAAACACCCCTTCCAGGTGAAACAGCGATTTACTTGTACTTCTTGCAATCTAGTATACTGTATTCGCTGAACATGATGTGGTCTCCTCTACATTGGGGAGACCAAACACAGATTGGGTGACTGTAAGTTGCAGGGTTCTCAAAATTCCCGCACTTCCCAAGTTATGGATCAAGGGACTCTGTTTTGGGACAAGTTATTAAAAACAGAGTACCCAAAATGGCTTCTGTAAACCTCGTGACCAAAATTGACAGGATTTTTAAAGCAAGGCTCTGCAGACAAGCAGGCTCAGGGATGAAACTTAAAATGCAGGAATCTCTGAAAAAGGACTCTCTGGAGCCAGCCAGACAAAGTAAACACAGAATATGCATTCATTCAACTTGTATCCAATCAAGCTAGAATGGGCCTATAATCGTGGCCATTAGGTTTCTGTATGTTTAATCGGTAACAGCTCACAGTAACCATCAAGTCAGGATGGGGACAATTAAGTTTTATCCATGAGAAACAACCAGGACATCGGGGCCATTAGACCCAGAGACAACCACCCCAAAAGTAGTTAAAATAAATGGTTGTAATCATTTAAACAAGCCCGCCAAAAGTTAAACAATGGACTGACCTGATTTGGCGCGCAGATAAGGAGTTGAAGAATGGATATAATTGTAGGCCCATCAGTGGTGATCGCTCTCTTGACTCTGACCTCTTGCCTGTGGCTTTGGTCTGCTGCCTCTCGTACTCGCGCCCTGGCCTCATGGCGGGTTCTCTTCTCGCTCCCTGCACCGCTCAACAACCAAGGACGCCCATTACGCGGGAGGAGAACGAGACCCGAGTTCAAAGCCACACAGGACACACAGGCCACAAAGGGGTGGATGAGACGAGACGAGACGAGACGAAGAAGAAGGTAAACCGATAAAAGCAGAGAAGGGCAGCAAAAGACGCATTGGTAAAAACCAAACGCCTAGTTATAAGCTGGCGTTTGGTGAAGAAAGTGGCAGTGCATGTATGGACAGTGAGAATAAGTTGGCGTTCGTCACTTGAACATTGCGAATAAGCTGGTGTTAAACGTGGGTGGCGGCGCTCGCGACGAATAAACTGGCATTCGAAGCCTGGGTAGTAAAATCATCTAAGCGGTGAAAACCGCCAACCGACCCCCAACCGCAACATTACTGCCGACGACCGCCCGAGGGAGAAGAAGAAGAAAGCCCATCGCGACGAGACGATGACGGTAGCTGAGGAAAAAGAGGGTGCTTCGCATCAACAACTTCAGCACTGCGCCCTGAGACCACGTGGCGACGGGGTACCCCAAAGGACAGGGAGAATGGACCTCAAAACTCACAAGCATTAAAGCAACAGGTTTTGGATTGGTGAGCATGAATTCCTGGCCCCTCATAGCTTAATCTAGTTAGGTATAGGGGGTGGGATAGGATAAGGGGATTGTTAATGTAGTTGTTTTCCCTCGATGTGCCGTGTGTTCCCCATTCCCATAAGTGTAATTGTTTTATGCCTGTAATTTTCATACCAGTAATTTTTCATAAGATTGTTGTATTCTGCTTTTAATAAAATTTTGGTTTTCTTACACCAAACCACTTGTCTACTCGATTTTCTGTATCGCCGCCTGTACCTAAATCCGGTGTCTAGAACCCAGGGGTGTGGGAGCGATTCGAACCACTCAGAGGACAGTCAGAGGTGAAGCTGACTGGGCGCACACGCCACCCCCTACTGTGACTGCTTTGCGGAACACCTCCGTTCAGTCCATAAGGATGACCCCAAGCTTCCGGTCGCCTGTCATTTCAATTCACCGCTCCATTCCCACTCAGACCTCACCGTCCGCGGCCTCTTGCATTGTTCCACGGAAGCTCGGCGTAAGCTCGAGGAACAGCACCTCATCTTCCGATTAGGCACTTTACAGCCTTCCGGACTCAATATCGAGTTCAACAATTTCAGATCATAACCTCGGCCCCTATCATATTTTTATATATTTTTTATCCACACTTTTGGTTTGTGCCTTTTTCTTTTTTATTCTCCCCCACATGGCAGCTGTCTTTCACACTGCCAGCGCATTTCACACTTCATCTAGAGCCATCCTTTGTTTCTTCACCTGTCTTATTACCATCTCGTCTCGCCTTGAATATCTCTTAATGTCTCTTCACCTCACACAGACCTTCCCTTTTGTTCTTTCATCCCCTCCCCCATTTCCCAGCCCCCAAACTTGCTTTTTAATCTGTTTAATTTCCTGCTTTTTTCTCAGCTCTGACGAAGGGTCTTCAACCTGAAACATTGACTCTGTTTCTCTCTCCACGGATGTTGCCTGGCCTGCTGAGTTTTTCCAGCGTTTTCTGTTGTTATTTTGGATTTCCAGCATTCGCAGTATTTTGCTATCGTAAACTATCCCTCCTTGTCCTTCTTGACTTGTCTGCAGATTTTGACACAGTTGACCACTCCATCCTCCTCCAATGCCTCTCCACCGTCATCCAGCTGGGTGGGACTGCACTCACCTGGTTCCATTCTTATCTATCTAATCGTAGCCAGAGAATCACCTGCAATGGCTTCTCTTCCCAATCCCGCACCGTTACCTCTAGTGTCCCCCAAGGATCTATCCTTGGCCCTCTCCTATTTCTCATCTGCATGCTGCCCCTTGGCGACATCATCCAAAAACATAGCGTCAGTTTCCACATGTGCGCTAACAACACCCAGCTCTACCTCACCACCACTTCTCTCGACCCCTCCACGGTCTCTAAATTTTCAGACTGCTTGTCTGACATCCACTTCTGGATGAGCAGAAATTTTCTCCAATTAAATATTGGGAAGACCGAAGCCATTGTTTTCGGTCCCCGCCACAAACTCCGTTATCTACCCACTGATTCCATCCCTCTCCCTAACATCTGTCTGAGGCTGAACCATGTTGTTCGCAACCTTGCTGTCATATTTGACCCTGAAATGAGCTTCCGACCACATATCCGCGGCATAACTAAGACCACCTATTTCCACCTCTAACAGCGCCTGTCTCCACCCTTGCCTCAGCTCATCCACTGCTGAAACCCTCATCCATGTTAACTCTAGACTTTACTATTCCAACGCACTCCTGGCCGGCCTCCCACGTTCTACCCTACGTAAACTTGAGGTCATTCAAAACTCGCATGCCCGTGTCCTAACTCACACCAAGTCCCGTTCACCCATCACCCCTACATTGGCTCCCGGTTAAGCAACGCCTCAATTTCAAAATTCTCATAATTGCTTTCAAATCCCTCCATGGCTTCGCCCCTCCCTATCTCTGTAATCTCCTCCAGCCCCACAACCCCCCGCCGAGATATCTGCGCTCCTCTGATTCTGCCCTCTTGAGCATCCCTGATTATAATCGCTCAACCATTAGTGGCCGTGCCTTCTGTTGCCTAGGCCCTAAGCTCTGGAATTCCCTGCCTAAACCTCTCTGCCTCTTGATGCGCTATCAATTACTCAAAAGACTGAGGTTAAGCGAGTAACTAACAGGCTTTTATTAACAAGAGAATGAAGGTGTGCCTCGAGTGGTCGACCAGTCCAGAATACAGAGGGACTGTGGAGCAGTCACCTTTATACCTGGACTCGTGGGAGGAGTCAGCCGAGGCATGTACAGACATGTACACAGTGGAATACAAACACCCACACAGGCAGGTATAACCGTGGTTTACCACACCTCTCCACCTCTCTTTCCTCCTTTAAGATGCTTCTTAACACTTACCTCTTTGACCAAGCTTTTGGTCACCTGCCCTAATTTCTCATTATGTGACTTGGTGTCAAATTTTTTGTCTTATTACACTCCTGTGAAGCGCCTTGGGACGTTTTACTACGTTAAAGGTGCTATATAAATAAAAGTTGTTGTTGTTGTTGATCATGATAATTATGCTGGACCATCAAGGATCCCAAAGGCACTGCCTGCACCAAGGTCCTCCTAAAGTTTTATCAGCACAAGCACTGTCTCAACACTCACTGCAGTGCAAACAATAACCAGCACCGACACCAGTGCGGGGGAATATGCCCAAGCATAATCTATACCATCACCATCAGCACAGAGCATTCACACGGCCAGAGGAAAGGACATTTAAAAAAAATTTGTTCATGGGATGTGGGCGCCGCTGGCAAGGCCAGCATTTATTACCCATCCCTAATTGCCCTTGAGAATGTGGTGGTGAGCCGTCTTCTTGAACCGCAGAGAGCAGGTAAGAGTCAACCACATTGCTGTGGGTCTGGAGTCTCATATAGGCCAGACGGGTAAGGACAGCAGATTTCCTTCCCATTGCTGGCAAAGGAATAGTATTCAGGTTCCTTTCTTTCAACTTTAAAGAAGATGGAAGCAAAAGGGAGGGGAAAATGGCACAAACTGACTTCCTTGGTCCTACCTATGTGGGCTGGCTAGATAGACTGAAATTATCTTTTCCGATCCTATATACATTCCTATATTCCTATGTACCCTTAGGGAAAGAATTCTGTCATATCAACAGGAAGTGAATGTAGGCATTAGAGACCTACAATCTTCAAAGAAGCAAAGGTACCTTTCATCCTGTCCAATGCATAGTATCAGCACCCAAAGCAAACACTTCGAACTAACATTAAATGTTAAGGGCATTGTGTGCCCGGCTAGTGGTATTTATTCTGACTTCAGTTATGACTAAATATTGAATATTAATGTTGAGATTATTTTATGCTGAAAATACCATTCTTACTGATTGGCACCTAATAATTGCTTTAATTGGTCTTTTAAATAATAATTAAAGCCCAGCACAGGCTTACCTGCAAAATGTGAAGCAGTGGTAATTATATTAATGATGGATTATTGCTAGTGTTAACAGGCTGCAATCAGGGTTATATTTGGAGTAAGGCTCCTCCTTGAACATTTCATGGATCGATATTTTGCAACTCCTTTTAGAAAAAAGGGCTTCTATTTACTTTCAGTTTACAGTGAAGATTAAAAATAATGCCAAGAATATGTAAATAAAATTTATACGGTAATATATAAACGTACTGTTTAAAAAAAAGACTCAGTGTTGTAAAAGTTAGTTTATAATGTGTAGTGCATTCTTTTTGCCTAAGTGAAGTCTGCCTGCAGCTGCCCTGCAATTAGATTTCTCAGACATTTAGCTAGGAACTAAAGAGATTGATCTTTCTTCCAGTGGCATAAACATTGGTGTTACCGTGGCGGTATGTGGAGTTTGCCCATAGTCAATTCCTGCCATTGGCTGGCACTGTTGAGCAAGCATCAGAACGAGGCTTAACAAGGAAATGACGCTCTGCCCAGGAGATCTAGACAGATTGGGAAGAATATAAAACATATTAAAGAATTATGGCTATGAAATACCATAATATTATATGAAGATACTATCTGGAAGATATTAAGATTTTTACCATTGGGCAGGGGGTGGGTGCAGATTCAGGGTCGCACAATTTACATGCTTATACAGTTGACTTTCGCCATTCATTCTTGGGTTGTTACCAAGCGAGGGGGAAGGCGGTGCTGCTTTTTGCCTCCAATACTTGTAGTGCTTTGTGTTACAGGTAAATATGTAATTTAATCTACCTATAATTTAAACTTGAGCTAGTAATTAGTTAAACTATAAGCTAAGTTAATTAAATACATAAACTTTAATTAATTAAATTACTAAAACAAGGTTATATCAGTGGACCAAGACCTTGCTCTGTCAAGCCCGTGTGGTAGCTGGTGTGCAACGGCCACCCCACGTTAAAAGAATTCACGCACAGGCATCTTCCACCCTTTAAAATGAAGTTCAGGACTTGGAACGTCATGGACAACCCCAACAGTGACAGACCAGAACGCCGTACTGCTATCGTTGGCCGGGGGCTTAGACGTTTCAACCACAAATTTTCCTATAGTGAGGCGACCAGAACTGCACACAGTACTCCAGCTGTGGCCTCACCAGCGTTTTGTACAGCTCCATCATAACCTCCCTGCTCTTATATTCTATGCCTCTGCTAATGAAGGCAAGTATCCCATGTGCCTTTTTAACCACCCTATCTACCTGTTCCGCTGCCTTCAGGGATCCATGTACATGTACACCAAGGTCCCTCTGACCCTCTGTACTTCCTAGGGTCCTACCACTCATTGTGTATTCCCTTGCCTTATTTGTCCGTCCAAAATGCATCACCTCGCACTTTTCAGGGTTAAATTCCATTTGCCACTTTTCCGCCCATCTGGCCAACCCGTTAATATCATCCTGTAGCCTGAGGCTTTCCTCCTCGCAATTTACCACCCCACCAATTTTCGTGTCATCCGCGAACTTACTGATCATACCCTTTACATTCTCATCCAAATCATTAATGTAGATCACAAACAGCAAGGGACCCAGCACCGATCCCTGAGGTACCCCACTGGACACAGGCTTCCAGTCACAAAAGCAACCTTCGACCATCACCCTCTGCCTCCTGCCACTCAGCCAGTTTAGGATCCAACGTGCCAAGGCCCCCTGGATCCCATGGGCTCTTACCTTCTTGACCAGTCTCCTATGCGGGACTTTGTCAAAAGCTTTACTGAAGTCCATGTAAACCACATCCACAGCATTTCCCTCATCCACACACCTAGTCACCCCCTCGAAAAATTCAATCAGATTTGTCAGACATGATTTACCCTTGACAAAGCCATGCTGACTATCCCCGATTAATCCTTGCCTCTCCAAGTGGAGACTAATTTTGTCCCTCAGAATTTTTTCCAATAATTTCCCTACCACAGATGTTAGGCTCACTGGCCTGTAATTCCCTGGTTTATCCCTGCTACCCTTCTTGAATAATGGTACTACGTTAGCTGTTCTCCAGTCCTCTGGTACATCCCCTGTGGCCAGAGAGGTTCTGAAAATTTGTGTTTTGTGATTGCTTTGGAGAGGGTGCAGAGAAGATTCACCAGGATGTTACCTGGGATGGAGCGCCTCAGCTATGAAGAAAGACTAAACAGGCTGGGGTTGTTTTCCTTGGAGCAAAGGAGGCTGAGGGGGGACCTGATTGAGGTGTACAAAATGATGAGGGGCATAGATAGGGTAGATAAAGAGGAACTTTTCCCCTTAGTAGGGGGGTCAATAACAAGGGGGCATAGATTCAGGGTAAGGGGCAGGAGATTTAGAGGGGATTTGAGGAGGAACTTTTTCACCCAGAGGGTGGTTGGAAGCTGGAACTCACTGCCTGAAAGGGTGGTAGAGGCAGGAACCCTCACAACATTCAAGAAGCATTTGGATGGGCACTTGAAATGCCATTGCATACAAGGCTATGGACCAAATGCTGGAAAATGGGATTAGACTGGACAGGGATTGATGGACGGCGCAGACACGATGGGCCGAAGGGCCTCTTTCTGCGCTGTAAAACTCTATGACTCTATGACTCTATGACCATCTGCCCCACCTGTGACAGAGACTGTAGGTCCCGCATTGGACTCATCAGTCACCTGAGAACTCATTTTTAATGCGGAAGCAAGTCATCCTCGGTTCCGAGGGACTGCCTAAGAAGGGGGAAGCTACCAAGCACAGATCCAGAAATAAAGGAGGAAGACAGAGGTCAGCAGCATGAGATGCATCCTGCAACAGCAAAAAAAACAAGGAATGTCTTCATAATGGATAGTGACAGAAAGTAATCATTTTAGCAGGGTGACTTCTTCAGCTCCTGCTGTACATTTTAAGACATTTTATTGCGGGTCAGAGGTGGGGCGCTGGAACTCTGAGTCAATGCCCAGTCATTTACAAACTCTACAACTGTTACTAGTCTATTATTCAACCTCAGTGCTCATGGCTTGATGCACATCAAGCAGATCCAATTGATGCAGGGCCGAACAGCCTACTCCATCTCTGATTGTTCTATGAGAGACAGCATGTGATGTTTTGTCAAAAAGAAAAGAAAAACAACATTGAATTGAATCCCTGCTGTCTAATAAGCATAGAAATTATATAATTTTTTCAGTGGTCTCACTGAGCACTCACCAAGATCTTAGTTGACATGAAATGTTACATCTCCCATGCACTGTCAGGGAGGAACATCAGTCCTAGCAGTTGTCACTCGTTTAGAGTCAGACTCAATCATTTTGATTTAAAATGTCAGACTTTTTTAATGTGCCTTCCTTCTAAAAATAAGCAGCTCAATTTGTTGAAATCAATAATTAGTCAGTGCATGCTTCTTCCTCTCAGCTGTTAAGCGATTTCAAACGTTGTTTCTAAATTTGATTTGAGCCACCAGAAACAAGATATATTACAAGGCCCTCTCGGCCCCTCCACTAACTCTATTTTTCCTTTTCTCTCTTGTCTTGTCTGAGATGCGGTTCAACATGTGCAAGGTCAGTACCCAAACCAATTGGCTTTTATTCATTAGTAAACGTTCACAGCGTGTTAGAAGGCAACCTCAAGTCCATCATCAGGAGATTGATGGCATGAGGTTAACCCTGTGCGCGATACCTGCTGAACTGCATTAAAATAAATGTAAATGATGACAAAGTTCAGAATTATATCTGGAATGAGCTAACCACAGTCCTCTGTGATCATGGCAAAATACATTTCCGCAGGTACCCACATTGCCTACTTTTACGTACTGCGGCCCAGACTGGTATTTTAATCCGCAAAACATAAACCAGGGCTGCGATTTTACGAACCTCGGTGGGTCCGGGACAGGCGGGTTGGTGGCGGGTCCCGACCCCGCTGCTGGCTCCATCCCGGCCTCTGAAATGACTTTCCCCTGATCGGGCTTGTTAAGCCCGCCCCGCGCGTTTCCTGACCAATTAGAGGAAACGGGTCTGGTGACATCATTTGATGACACTTCATCAGCTGATTTCCTTAAAGGGACCATGGCCAACTTTATTTTGACATTTGTGCTGTCAGTGTTCTACAGCATTGAGGTGCTGCAAACACTGACAAGCACTGCACAGAGGTGCAGGGCTGCACCCAGGCTCTCCCCTGACTCCCTCTATATGTTTATGGAGGGAGTCAGAGCACGCAGGGAGGTCCTCTTCCCTTCCCATGGAAGGAAGGGATCTCTCCAGGAGCTCAACACAGCCTGGTTGCACATTGCAGAGGAGGGCACAAGCAGGGATATGGTCAGGAGGACCTGGGTGCAAAGCCGCAAATGTTTCAATGACCTCAGTAGATCACGAAACATTAGTACAAAGCCACACTCAACCTTATCCTGCTGTGCCTCTCATCACATCCCCATCACTCTGCCTTCCCTACCCTACTCCTGCGCATCCTTACTCATACCTAGCACAAAGGAAGTTGGCTGTGGTTGTTGGAGGTCATTCACCTCAATCACATGACATCACTGCAGGAGTTCCTCAGGGCAGTGTCCTGGGCCCAACCATCTTCAGCTGTTTCATCAATGACCTTCCCTCCATCATAAGGTCAGAAGTGGGGATGTTCGCTGATGATTGCACACTGTTCAGCACCATTCGAGACTCGTCAGATACTGACGCAGTCCGTGTCCATATGCAGCAAGACCTGGACAACATTCAGACTTGGGCTGACAAGTGGTAAGTAACATTCGCACCACACAAGTGCCAGGCAATGACCATCTCCAACAAGCGAGACTCTAACTATCTCCCCTTGACATTCAATGGCATTACCATCGCTGAATCCCCCACTATCAACATCCTGGGGATTACCATTGATCAGAAACTGAACTGGACCAGCCATATAAATACTGTGGCTACAAGAGCAGGCCAGAGGCTGGGAATTCTGCGGCGAGTGTCTCACCTCCTGACTCCCCAAAGCCTTTCCACCATCTACAAGGCACAAGTCAGGAGTGTGATGGAATACTCTCCACTTGCCTGGATGAGTGCAGCTCCAACAACACTCAAGAAGCTCGACACCATTCAGGATAAAGCAGCCCGCTTGATTGGCACTCCATCCACCACCTTCAACATTCACTCCCTCCACCACCGGCGCACTGTGGCTGCAGTGTGTACCATCTACAAGATGCACTGCAGCAACTCGCCAAAGTTCCTTCAACAGCACCTTCCAAACCCGCGACCTCTACCACTTAGAAGGACAAGGGCAGCAGACACATGGGAACATCACCACCTATAAGTTCCCCTCCAAGCCACACACCATCCTGACTTGGAACTGTATCGCCGATCCTTCACTGTCGCTGGGCCAAAATCCTGGAACTCCCTTCCTAACAGCATTGTGGGTGTACCTACACCATATGGACTGCAACGGTTCAAGAAGGCGGCTCACCACCATCTTCTCAAGGGCAATTAGGGATGGGCACTAAATGCAGGCCTAACCAGCGACGCCCACATCCCATCAATGAATTAAGAAAAACTCACACCAGCTTACCTTGCACCTCCACCCATCCCTCTCTATCTATATTATCACATCCCCATCTCAATAGCCACTCCTCACACTCACCCTCATCCTAGTGCAATCATACCAACTAACAACACACAAGGGTAGGCACTTGGGTGTTTTATGCAATGTTCATGTAAAGTTTCTGTTAATGTGGTATCAAACATTGAAACCTTTATTTTCAACACTTTGCGTTCTTGGACAGATTTGTGTGCACCTTTGGAAGTGTCTTAGTGATTTGCAGTGAATGGTGAGAAATATCGGAACCCCCCACAATGGTGATGAGTGTGAAAGGAATGGCTTGGTCATTGTTGGAATGTTTTATGGTGTTGGTGTGGGTTGGTGCCAACCTGACGCATCATGTGGCAGCCAGGGTGTACAGCATCAAGTGAAGTAAATCTGGCCATGGTGAGGCCATCCCTGGCTTCCCGGGCAGCAATGTGGTTGGGTGCTGATGCCCTCTGTCCTGTGCAGCATCAGGTGATTGCGGAGAAGGTTGGTGGTGTTGTTGGTGTGCCTGGTGCTGCTGGAGTTGGGGCTGATCATGGTGGGATTCTGAGGACCAACGTGAGAGAGTATAAAGGGCACCCATGCTGATAGAATAGATGGCAGGTGAAGTAGAGATGACAGAAGCGATCTGTCAATGGTGGGAGAGGTAATGAGGTCAGACTGGATGGCAACTTGTGTAAAGACTTGCAGCATCCTGAATCTGTACTGGAAATGCAGTTTAGAGAAGCTAGTGGTTAAGGGAACATATCTCAGTCAGCTGGGAGCTTTGACTTGACATTTGAAGCTGTCAACTCATCAGCTGATTCAATGGCCACTGACCTTCCGCCTCAGCTTCACAGATGAGGTCTAGGCACAGCGGAAAACCGGTGGGTGACCTGTCAAATTCAAAAAGCTGGGAAAAAACCATTAATTAGTGGCTGTAAACAAGCCACTAATGATTTGAATTGCCTCCCCCACCACTGCATGTCGGGTCTGCTCAGTGCTGGCAGACCCGACATCGAGAAGGTCCAGTGTGCGCTTTTTGACAGTGGATTCCCGACCATTTAAAATTTAACAGCTGACCCACCACCCATCCCATCCGCTGAGCACCAGCAAAATTCCAGCCTATGTTTTACAGATCCAAATAAACATTAATAAATGAATGTAACTGGCATAAGTTTCTTACAAGTTGTTGTGTCACTTATGCCAGTGATGAAAACTTGGTTCTGGGTTAGGGGAGCAACATTTGTAACACAGCAAACAAATCATTAGCTCTCCCTCCACCATAACACAGTGGAAAATGCACTACTTGATGGGGATAGAGCCATATGGACTAGGAACGTTTTAGGTTCAATATTTGGTCTGTGTTGAATTAACTGATCTCAGCTGTGACATCAGTTTTGGCCTCAGCACCTCCCAGGCTAAGTAACGTCCTAGGCCCAACCACCTTCAGCTGCTTCATCAATGACCTTCCTTCCAACATAAGGTCAGAAATGGGGATGTTCGCTGATGACTGCACAGTGTTCAGTGCCATTCACAACTCCTCAGATAATGAAGCAGTCCATGCCCGCATGCAACAAGACCTGGACGACGTTCAGGCTTGGGCTGATAAGTGGCTGGTAACCTGCGCGCCACAGAAGTGCTAGGCAATGACTATCTCCAACAAGCGAGAATCTAACCACCTCCCCTTGACATTCAATGGCATTACCATCGCTGAATCCCCCACCATCAACATCCTGGGGGTCACCATTCACCAGAAATGTAACCGGACCAGCCACGTAAACACTGTGGCAACAAGAGCAGGTCAGAGGCTAGGTATTCTGCGGCGAGTGTCTCACCTCCTGACTCCCCAAAGTCTTTCCACCACCTACAAGGCACAAGTAAGGAGTGTGATGGAATACTCTCCACTTGCCTGGATAAGTGCAGCTGCAACAACACTCAAGAAGCTCGACACCATCCAGGAGAAAGCAGCCCGCTTGATTGGCACCCCATCCACCACCTTAAACATTCACTCCCTCCACCACCGGCGCACCGTGGCTGCAGTGTGTACCATCTATAAGATGCACTGCAGCAACTCACCAAGGCTTCTTTGGCAGCACCTCCCAAACCCGCGACCTCTTCCACCTAGAAGGACAAGGGCAGTGGGTGCATGGGAACACCACCACCTCCAAGTTCCCCTCCAAGTCACACACCATCCTGACTTAGAAGTATATCGCTGATCCTTCATCGTCGCTGGGTCAAAATCCTGGACCTCCCTACCTAACAACACTGTGGGAGTACCTTCACCACACGGACTGCAGCAGTTCAAGAAGGCAGCTCACCACCACCTTCTCAAGGGCAACTAGGGATGGGCAATAAATGCTGGCCTTGCCAGCGACGCCCAGATCCCATAATCGAATTTTTAAAAAAAGGAAAAGATCAACCAGGACTTCCACTCCTGGTCAATGTTGAGCATGCACATGTATGAAAGTCAGGTGAGGACAGGATTGAGCTCAGCTGCGATGCCCTTTGGGATCAAATAACCTATTGGTTACTTATCTCACACATGAAGAATGGCAACATAGGCAAGGTATTGAATGAGCTATACACCATCATGTAATAATGGCCTAGATTTTTGTCATCAGCATCCAGACCTAGAGTTTTGCCTGCTGACAGCATCTATCAAAATTCGTCCTCGTGCCCCAGTTACCAATACGTGCTCTGCCAGGGGAAGCTCTATGTCTTGATGCTGGAGGTACAAAGCTAGGCCATTGGCTTCAAGAGAAAGGAAGGATATTTCAGATGAATACGTGGCTAGAGGAATGGTGCAGGGGGGAGGGATTCAAATTCCTGGGACATTGGAACCGGTTCTGGGGGAGGTGGGACCAGTTCAAACCGGACGGTTTGCACCTGGGCAGGGCCAGGACCGATGTCCTAGGGGGAGTGTTTGCTAGTGCTGTTGGGGAGGGTTTAAACTAAAATGGCAGGGGGTTGGGAACCTGAACAGGGAGACAGAGGAAAGGGAAACAAGGATAAAAGCAAAAGATAGGAAGGAGAAAAACAAAAGTGGCAGTCAGAGAAATCAATGGTTTAAATCAAACATGGCCACAGTAAACAATAATTCTAATAGATCTAAGAGCGTTAAAAAAACAAGCCTGAAGACTTTGGCCTAGAAATTCAATGGGCTGCACCACCAGTTAGCGCCGAAAGAGGGCACTTAGTGGCTTTAGCGCCACTGGCCACACCTCCCGCGATATTTAGCGGGGCGCTAATGGCAGCGTTAGCCTGTAGCGCTGCGCCGCCACCGATGACATCATCGGTGTGTGCAGCGCCCCGCTCCCGCCCCGATCACCATATTTGGTCGCGCCCGCCTCTTTAACGCCAGTCGCAAATCGCGACCGGTTCACAGGGCCTACCTGTGGCGGTAGTGGCGCAAGTTAAGGTGGAGGTGCGGGGCGGCCGTTTTTTCGGTGGCCACCTGCCAGCACCTCCGTCCCCGGCCTCCTAAACCCCCCCCCCGCGGCATTGCCGGCTGTTTCCCGAGAGCCCGGCACTTCTCCTTGGTGCCGGGCTCATTTGCCGGCACTCGCGAGCGGGGATCGCGCTGTTGCAGGCACCTCCCCCTTAACAGTGGGAGGAAGGCCTGCAGTACCGCAGCGTGCCGTGCCGCAGCGTGTGGCGCTGTGGCCCTTAGCGCACCGATATTCAGTGTGAGACGCCCCAAGTGGGGCGCGGGGAGCCTCGAGTAGCGGCCCGCTTCCGTTTGGGGCGCTGAAACTGAATATCGGGATGGCGCAAGTGGCTCCGCTCGCATCGGTAATTCCGGCACCCAGGCGAGCTTGGCGCCCCAAACGGGGCCCAACTGAATTTCTAGGCCTTTGTGTCTTAATGCAAGGAGCATTCAGAATAAGGTGGATGAATTAGCTGCACAAATAGAGGTAAAAGAATATGATTTGATTGGGATTATGGAAACATGGCTCCAGGGTGGCCAAGGCTGGGAACTCAACATCCAGGGGTATTCAATATTCAGGAAAGATAGGCAAAAAGGAAAGGGAGGTGGGGTAGAATTGCTGGTTAAAGAAGGGATTAACACAATTGTAAGGAAGGATATTAGCTCTGATGATGTGGAATCTGTATGGGTAGGACTGAGAAATACCAAGGGGCAGAAAACGTTAGTGGGAGTGGTATATAGACCTCCAAACAGTAATGCAGAGGTTGGGGATGGCATTAAAAGGGAAATTGGAGAAGCATGCAATAAGGGCACAGCAGTCATCATGGATGACTTTAATCTACATATAGATTGGGCTAACCAAATTAGTAACAATCCTGTGGAGGAGGAATTCCTGGAGTGTTTACGGGATGGTTTCCTGGACCAATATATCGAGGAACCAACCAGAGATCAGGCCATCTTAGACTGGGTATTATGTAATGAGAAAGAATTAATTAGCAATCTTGTTGTGCGAGGCCCCTTGGGTCGGAGCGATCATAATATGATAGAATTCTTCATTAAGATGGAGAATGAAGTAGTTGACTCAGAGCCTAGGGTCCTGAATTTAAATAAAGGAAACTATGATGGTCTGAGGCGTGAGTTGGGTAGGATTGATTGGGGAATGTCACTCAAAGGGTTGACGGTGGCTAGGCAATGGCAAGCATTCAAAGACTGCATGGATGAACTACAGAAATTGTTCATCCCAGGTTGGCATAAAAATAAAACATAAAAGGTGACTCAACCGCGGCTAACAAGGGAAATTAGGGGTAGCATAAGATCCAAGGAGAGGACATATAAATTGGCCAGAAAAAGCAGTAAACCTGAGGATTGGGAGCAGTTTAGGATTCAACAAAGGAGGACAAAGGGATTAATTAAGAAGGGGAAAACAGAATGAGAGTAAGCTTGCAGGGAACATAAAAACTGACTGTAAAACCTTTTATAGATATGTGAAGAGAAAAAGATTGGTGAAGTCAAACGTAGGTCCCTTGCAGTCAGAATCAGGGGAATTTATAATGGGTAACAAAGAAATGGCAGACCAATTAAATACATATTTTGGTTCTGTCTTCACAAAGGAGGACACAAATAACCTCCCAGAGATGTCGGGGAACATAGGGTCTGATGAAGGGGAGGAACTGAAATAAATCAGTATTTGTAAGGAAATGGTGTTAAGGAAATTGATAGGACTGAAGGCCGATAAATCCCCAGGGCCTGATAATCTACATCCTAGGGTACTTAAGGAAGTGGCCCTAGAAATAGTAGATGCATTGCTGATCATCTTCCAACATTCGATGGAATCTGGAACAGTACCCATAGATTGGAGGGTAGCTAATGTTACCCCACTATTCAAAAAAGGTGGTAGGGAGAAAACGGGGAATTACTGTACAGACCGGTAAGCCTGACATCGGTAGTGGGGAAAATGCTAGAGTCCATTATAAAGGATGATATAGCAGAGCACTTGGAAAACAGTGACAGGATCGGACAAAGTCAACATGGATTTACAAAAGGTAAATCGTGCTTGACTAATCTACTGGAATTTTTTGAGGATGTAACTGGTAAAATAGATAAGGGAGAACCAGTGGATGTGGTATATTTGGACTTTCAGAAGGCTTTCGATAATGTCCCGCATAAGAGGTTAGCGTGTAAAGTTAAGGCACATGGGATTGTGGACAAGGTATTGGCTTGGATAGAAAACTGGTTGGCAGACAGAAAGCAAAGAGTTGGAATAAACGGGTCTTTTTCCGAGTAGCAGGCAGTGACTAGTGGGGTACCGCAGGGATCGGTCCTTGGACCCCAGCTATTCACAATATATATTAATGATCTAGACGAGGGAACTAGATGTAATATCTCCAAATTTGCAGACGACACAAAGCTGGGTGGGTGTGTGTGCTGTGAGGAGGATGCCGAGAAACTCCAGGATGATTTGGACAGGTTGGGTGATTGGGCAGAAGCATGGCAGATGCAATATAACGTGGATAAATGTGAGGTTATCCACTTTGGTGGCAAAAACAGGAAGGCAGATTATTATCTGAATGGCAATAGATTGGGCGAAGGGGAAGTGCAACGAGACCTGGGTGTCCTTGTGCACCAGTCGCTGAAGGTAAGCATGCAGGTGCAGCAGGCGGTTAAGAAGGCAAATGGTATGTTGGCCTTCGTAGCGAGAGGGTTTGAGTACAGGAGCAAGGATGTCTTGCTGCAGTTGTACAGGGCCTTGGTGAGACCACATCTTGAGTATTGTGTGCAGTTTTGGTCGCCTTATCTGAGGAAGGATGTTCTTGCCATGGAAGGAGTTCAGCGAAGATTCACCAGGCTGATACCTGGGATGGCAGGAATGACGTATGAGGAGAGATTGGGTCGATTGGGCTTGTACTCGCTGGAGTTTAGAAGAATGAGAGGGGATCTCATTGAAACTTATAAAATTCTGACAGGACTAGACAGACTAGATGCAGGAAGGATGTTCCCGATGGTCGGGGAGTCCAGAACCAGGGGTCACAGTCTAAGGATAAAGGGTATGCCATTTAGGATAGAAATGAGGTGGAATTTCTTCACCCAGAGAGTGGTGAACCTGTGGAATTCTCTACCACAGAAGGCAGTAGAGGCCAATTCATTAAATATATTCAAGAAGGAGTTGGATATATTTCTTAAGGCTAAAGGGATCAAGGGGAATGGGGAGAAAGCAGGGACGGGGTACTGAATTTGGATGATCAGCCATGATCACATTGAATGGTGGAGCAGGCTCGAGGGGCCGAATGGCCTACTCCTGCTCCTATCTTCTATGTTTCTATGTTTCTATATTGGAAAACATTTTTAAAATGAGGCCAAGTTGCTGTTTAGTATCATTTTTGTAAACAGGTTATAACTGGGCACCAGTTGTATGCCTGTTGGAGGTGGCATATTGTATGTCACAGCTGCTGAGGTGTACAACATTTTGTTTGTTGGTGAAGCTTTAATAGTGCCTCCAAGCTGCTCTTAGAGGCACGCTACACATGTTATGCCTCAGCTATGAGCCTTTATTTGAGTAAAGCACAATCTAATCTGTGGAGTAATGGAATTGTGTGCTGGCCACTGCAATTGTTTTAGAACTCTGCCGACATCAGTGAAAAAGGAAAAAAGAAAGACTTGCATTTATATACGACCTCAGGATGTCTTAAAGCGCTTTACAGCCAATGAAGCACTTTTGAAGTGTAGTCACTGTTGTAATGTGGGAAACACAGCAGCCAATTTGCGCACAGCAAGCTCGCACAAACAGCAATGTGATAATGACCAGATAATCTGTTTTTGTTATGTTGGTTGAGGGAGAAATATTGGCCAGGCACCAGAGATAACTCCCCTGCTCTTCTTTGAAATAGTACCATTAGATTTTTTACATCCACCCGAGGGAGCGGACGGGGCCTCGGTTTTAACATCACATCCGAAAGACGGCACCTGCGACAGTGCAGCACTCCACTGGAGTGACAGCCTAGATTTTTGTGCTCAAGTCTCTGGAGTGGAACCCACAACCTTCTGACTCAGAGGTGAGAGTGCTACCCACTGAGCCACTGGCAGACACAAGATAAACTCTAGTCGCTATCCCTCAGTTAAAGAACCTCAATGTTTGAGTTTTCATGCAGATGAACATTGAAAGTAATTCTATCTAAGTTGGCTATTACTTATTTAACTAAATCATAAACTGCAGCAGGAAAAATGCCATTTCATTGCTTACTGGCTTGCATTCTACACTTCCTCCCACCCCGCTTCCTGTAAGGACTCTATTCCATTCTCCCAGTTTCTCCGCCTCCGCCGTATCTGCTCCGACGGCGCCACCTTCCACACCAGTGCTTCAGACATGTCTTCCTTTTTCCGCAACCGAGGATTCCCCTCTACCGTGGTTGACACTGCTCTCGACCGTGTCAGTTCTATCTCCCGCACTTCTGCCCTCACCCCTGCCCCTCCCTCCCGGAACCACAATAGGGTTCCCCTTGTCCTCACCTTTCACCCCACCAGCCTCCACATTCAACGGATCATCCTCCGGCATTTCCGCTACCTCCAAAGTGATCCCACCACCAAACGTATCTTCCCCTCCCCTCCCCTTTCAGCATCCCTCCGAGACACCCTAGTCCACTCCTCTATCACCCCAAACAGCCCTTCCCCTTCGCCTGGCACCTTCCCGTGCAAGCGGAGGAGATGTAACGCCTGCCCCTACACCTCCCCCCTTCCCACTGTCCAGGGCCCCAAACACCCCTTCCAGGTGAAACAGCGATTTACTTGTACTTCTCGCAATCTAGTATACTGTATTCGCTGCTCACGATGCGGTCTCCTCTACATTGGGGAGACCAAACGCAGATTGGGTGACCGCTTTGCGGAACACCTCCGTTCAGTCCGTAAGGGTGACCCCGAGCTTCCGGTCGCCTGTCATTTTAATTCACCGCTCCATTCCCACTCGGACCTCACCGTCCTTGGCCTCTTGTATTGTTCCACGGAAGCTCAACGTAAACTCGAGGAACAGCGCCTCATCTTCCGATTAGGCACTCTGCAGCCTTCCGGACTCAATATCGAGTTCAACAATTTCAGATCATAAGCTCGGCCCCCATTTCATTTTCTCTTGTAATTGTTCCACTCCTTTCCCCCCCCCCCTTTCCTTTTGTTTCTCTCTCACACCTGGCAGCTATCTTTTGCCCTGCCAGTACACTTTACACCTAATCCCAGCCTATTACCATCTCGTCTAGCTTCTAATCTCTTTTACTTCTTTTGTTTCTTTTATTCTTTTGTCCGATCGCAGCCCTGCCTTCGATCTAGTTTCTTTTCTTTCCAGTTTTGAAGAAGGGTCCAACCCGAAACGTCAACTCAAATTTCTCTCCACGGATGTTGCCTGACCTGCTGAGTTTTTCCAGCATTTTCTGTTGTTATTAAAGATAATCACTGTCTTGACAAAATTATATCAGAGCTGACCTTGATCTCACACAGTTTACAGAGTTCAGTTAAGTACCAATTTAAAATAACTAGATTGTAAAAGAACAGACATTGAGAATTCTGCTAATGAAATGAGAATTAAAATCCCGAAGTCAAGGAAAAAATTGTGCATGCAGCAATTTACAGACAGTAAGGTTATTATTATCATACAGAGCCATTTCATCAGAAGCTTTACTCATTTCCATTGCTTCATAATTCAGTAGTTGAAGACAAATAGATATCATGCTGCGTCGAATAGATTATTCAAGGTGGAATTCTGGAGCATAATCATACTGGCTTTGTTTATTGTATGTAGCAGTTATTTGTGTGGTTTCTCATTCAGTTCTTTCCCTCAGGGCGCACTTTGCATCCGGTAGTGACCGTAATTGTTTTTAGCAACTTAACTCAATTTTGATAACGGCGAATTCATTAAAGACTTCAAGTTGTGCTTTGCAAAAAATTAACCGCCTCGGCCCTGTTGTGGTGCCTGTGCACCGCAGCTGAGATTAATATTGTTATGTGTGGATGGACAGATTCCGGATTGGAATAGGTGATAAAGAGCTGATTACGTGATGGTGTTACTTTCTTCCTCCAAATGTGTAGCTGCCTATAATGGAACATTATTCGCTTATGGGATGTGGGCGTCACTGGCAGGCCAGCATTTATTGCCCATCCCTAGTTGCCCTTGAGAAGGTGGTGGTGAGCCCGGATGGTGTCGAGCTTCTTGAGTGTTGTTGGAGCTGCACTCATCCAGGCAAGTGGAGAGTATTCCATCACACTCCTGACTTGTGCCTTATAGATGGTGCAAAGGCTTTGGGGAGTCAGGAGGTGAGACACTCGCCGCAAAATACCCAGCCTCTGACCTGTTCTTGTTGCCATAGTATTTATGTGGCTGGTCCAGTTAAGTTTCTGGTTAATGGTGACTCCCAGGATGTTGATGATGGGGTATTCGGCGATGGTAATGCCGTTGAATGTCAAGGGGAGGTGGTTAGACTCTCGCTTGTTGGAGGTAGTCATTGCCTGGCACTTCTGTGGCACGAATGTTGCCTGCCACTTATCAGCCCAAGCCTGAACGTCGTCCAGGTCTTGTATGCGGGCATGGACTGCTTTATTATCTGAGGAGTTGTGAATGGCGCTGAACACAGTGCAGTCATCAGCGACATTCACATTTCTGACCTTATGTTTGAGGGAAGGTCATTGATGAAGCAACTGAAGATGGTTGGGCCTAGGACACTGCCGTGAGGAACTCCTGCAGTGATGTCCTGGGGCTGTGATGATTGACCTTCAACCACCACAACCATCTTCCTTTGTGCTAAGTATGACTCCAGCCAGTGGAGCGTTTTCCTCCGATTCCCATTGACTTCAGTTTTACCAGAGCTCCTTGATGCCACACTCGGTCAAATGCTGCCTTGATGTCAAGAGCAGTCACTCTCTCCTCACCACTGGAATTCAGCTCCTTTGTCCATGTTTGGACCAAGGCTGTAATGAGGCCGGGAACCGTGTGGTCTTGGCAGACCCTAAACTGGGCATCAGTGAGCAGGTTATAAGAACATAAGAACATAAGAAATAGGAGCAGGAGTAGGCCAATCGGCCCCTCGAGCCTGCTCCGCCATTTAATAAGATCACGGCTGATCTGATCCTAACCGCCAATCTACTATCACAGAACCATCTCCTGAATCTAACATAATTAGACACACAAAATGGGAGCAGGATCAGGCTACACGGCCCCTGGGCCCGCTCTGCTACCCACAGGGCCATGTCCGATCCGAACCTAGACTCATGTCCAAATTCCTGCCCGCTCCCCGTAACCCTTAATTCCCTTTACTTCTAGGAAACTGTCTATTTCTGTTTTAAATTTATGTAATGATGTAGCTTCTACAGCTTTTTGGGGCAGCATATTCCATGGACCTACCACCCTCTGAGTGAAGTAGTTCCTCCTCATCTCAGTTTTGAAAGAGCAGCCCCTTATTCTAAGACTATGCCCCCTAGTTCTAGTTTCACCCATCATCGGGAACATCCTCCCCGCATCCACCCGATCCAACCCCTTCACAATCTTATATGTTTCAATAAGATCGCCTCTCATTCTTCTGAACTCCAATGAGTAGAGTCCCAATCTACTCAACCTCTCCTCATATGTCCATCCCCTCATCCCCGGGATTAACCGAGTGAACCTTCTTTGTACTGACTCGAGAGCAAGTATGTCTTTTCTTAAGTATGGACACCAAAACTGTATGCAGTATTCCAGGTGCGGTCTCACCAATACCTTGTACAACTGAAGCAATACATCCCTATTTTTATATTCTATCCCCCTAGCAATGAAAGCCAACATTCCATTGGCCTTCTTAATCACTTGCTGCACCTGCATACTAACCTTTGAGTTTCGTGCACCAGGACCCCCAGATCCCTTTGTACTTCAGTACTTTCCAGTTTCTTGCCATTAAGATAATAGCTTGCTCTACGATTTTTCCTGCCAAAGTGCATAACCTCACACCTTCCAGTATTGTATTCCATCTGACAAATCTCTGCCCACTTACTTAGCCTGTCTATGTCCCCTTGCAGGTTTTTTATGTCCTCCTCACTCACTACGTTCCCTCCCATCTTAGTATCATCTGCAAACTTTGATATGTTACACTCGGTCCCCTCCTCCAAATCGTTAATATAGATTGTAAAGAGTTGGGGACCTAGCACCGACCCCTGCGGAACACCACTAGTTACTGATTGCCATTCTGAGAATGAACCATTTATCCCAACTCTCTGCCTTCTGTTAGATAGCCAATCCTCTATCCATGCCAGAATATTACCCCCAATCCTGTGATTTTTTATCTTAAGCAATAATCTTTTGTGTGGCACCTTGTCAAATGCCTTTTGGAAGTCTAAATACACTACGTCCACTGGTTCCCTTTTATCCACCCTATATGTTACTTCCTCAAAGAACTCCAGCAAATTTGTCAAACATGACTTCCCCTTCATAAAACGATGCTGACTTTGTCCTATTAAATGATGATTATCCAAATGTCCTGTTACTGTCTCCTTAATAATGGACTCCAAAATTTTACCTACCACAGATGTTAGGCTAACCGGTCTATAGTTTTCAGCCTTCTGTCTACTGCCCTTTTTAAATAAGGGTGTTACATTAGCAGTTTTCCAGTCTGCCGGGACCTTTGCTGAGTCCAGGGAGTTTTGGAAAATTATTACCAATGCATCCACAATCCCTACTGCCACTTCCCTCAAGACCCTAGGATGTAAGCCATCAGGTCCAGGTGATTTATCCGCCTTGAGTCCCATTATTTTACCGAGTACCACTTCCTTAGTGATTTTGATTGTGTTTAGCTCCTCCCCCCCTATAGCCCCCTGTTTGTCCAGTGTTGGGATATTCTTAGTGTCTTCTACTGTAAAGACTGATACAAAATATTCATTCAGTGTTTTTGCCATCTCCATATTTCCCACCATTAATTTCCCGGTCTCATCCTCTAAGGGACCAACATTTACTTTAGCCACCCTTTTTCTTTTTATATAACTATAAAAACTCTTACTATCTGTTTTTATATTTTTTGCTAATTTACTTTCATAATCTATCTTCCCTTTCTTAATCAATCTTTTTGTTATTTTTTGCTGTCTTGTAAAGTTTTCCCAATCCTCTATCCTCCCACTAGATTTGGCTACCTTATGTGCCCTTGTTTTTAGTCGAATACTATCCTTAATTTCTTTACTTAACCACGGATGGCTGTCTTTTCTTTTACACCCTTTTCTTCTCAGTGGAATATATATTTTTTGGAAGTTGTAAAATAACTCCTTAAATGTACACCACTGATCATGTATCGTCTTACCCTTTAATCTATTTTCCCAATCCACTCTACTCAATTCCGCTCTCATACCTTCATAGTCTCCTTTATTCAAGCTTAGCACGCTTGTTTGAGATCCAACCTTCTCACCCTCTAATTGAATATGGAATTCAACCATGTTATGGTCACTCATTCCAAGGGGATCCTTTACTAGGACATTTTTAATTAATCCTGTCTTGTTACACAGGACCAGATCTAAGGTTGCTTGCCCCCTGGTCGGTTCAGTTACATACTGCTCAAGAAACCCATCCCTAATACACTCAATGAACTCATCCTCAAGGCAGCCCTGCCCAATTTGATTTGTCCAATTAATATGATAGTTAAAATCCCCCATAATTATAGATGTTCCCTTATTACAAGCCTCAACTATTTCCTGATTGATACTCCGTCCAACATAGTTGCAACTGTTCGGAGGCCTATAGACTACGCCCACTAGTGTTTTTTTCCCCTTATTATTCCTTACCTCCACCCAAACTGTTTCATTATCCTGATCTTTTGACCCAATATCATTTCTCTGTATTACAGTGATTCCTTCCTTTATTAACATAGCCACCCCACCTCCCCTTCCTTCCTGCCTGTCCTTCCTGATCGTTAAATAACCTGGTATGTTTAATTCCCAGGCATCGTCACCCTGCAGCCATGTTTCTGTAATGGCCACAAGATCATACCCATATGTAGTTATTTGTGCCATTAACTCGTCTATTTTGTTACGAATGCTACGTGCATTCAGATAGAGAACTTTCAAAGATGTTTTGTGACACTTAGTTCCTGCTTTTGCCCTTTTTATGGTGAGTAACTGCCGCTTGATAGCACTGTCGATGACACCTTCCATCACTTTGCTGATGATTGAGAGTAGACTGATGGGGCGGTAATTGATCGGGTTGGATTTGTCTTGCTTTTTGTGGACAGGACAAACTTGGGCAGTTTTCCATATTGTCGGATAGATGCCAGTGTTGTAGCTGTAATGGAACAGCTTGGCTAGAGGCGCGGTTAGTTCTGGAGCACAAGTCTTCAGCACGATAGCCGGGATGTTGTCGGGGCCCATAGCCTTTGCTGTATCCAGTGCGCTCAGCCGTTTCTTGATATCACGCGGAGTGAATCGAAATGGCTGAAGATTGGCTTTTGTGATGGTGGGGACCTCAGGAGTAGGCCGATATGGATCATCCACTCGGCACTTCTGGCTGAAGATGGTTGCAAATGCCTCAACCTTGTCTTTTGCACTCACGTGCTGGGCTCCACCATAATTGAGGATGGGGATATTCATTGCGCCTCCTCCTCCTCCTGTCAGTTGTTTAATGGCCCACCATCATTCATGACTGGATGTGGCAGGACTGCAGAACTTTGATCTGATCTGTTGATTGTGGGATTGCTTAACTCTGTCTATAGCATGCTGCTTCCGCTTTTTAGCATGCATGTAGTCCTGTGTTGCAGCTTCACCAGGTTGGCACCTCATTTTTAGGTACGCCTGGTGCTGCTCCTGGCATGCTCTTCTACACTCCTTATTGAACCATGGTTGGTCCCCTGGCTTGATGGTAATGGTAGATTGAGGGATATGCTGGGCCATGAGGTTACAGATTGTGGTGGAATACAATTCCGCATGCTCCATCTCCAGGGACACTCGGGCGCAAACGTATCCACGGAAGAGGGGCAGCCAGTCATAGAGTCATAGAGTCATAGAGTCATAGAGTAATACAGCACGGATAGAGGCCCTTCGGCCCATCGTGTCCGCGCCGGCCATCAAGCCCTGTCTAATCTAATCCCATATTCCAGCATTTGGCCCGTAGCCTTGTATGCTATGGCATTTCAAGTGCACATCCAAATGCTTCTTAAATGTTGTGAGGGTTTCTGCCTCCACAACCCTTTCAGGCAGTGAGTTCCAGACTCCAACCACCCTCTGGGTGAAAAAGTTCTTTCTCAAATCCCCTCTAAACCTCCCGCCCTTTACCTTGAATCTATGCCCCCTAGTTATTGACCCCTCTACTAAGGGAAAAAGCTCCTCAGCATCCATCCTATCTATGCCCCTCATAATTTTGTACACCTCAATCATGTCCCCCCTCAGCCTCCTCAGCTCCAAGGAAAACAAACCCAACCTGCCCAGTCTCTCTTCATAGCTGAAGCGCTCCAGCCCTGGTAACATCCTGGTGAACCTCCTCTGCACCCTCTCTAACGCGAGGGTCAGGCCAAACGACCCCCTCGACTGCGTGTTGCCTGGACCTGTTGATGGCCACTTTGGCCAGGACATCCAATGTCTACCATTTCATTGGATAGCTTGCCTAATTCCCCCCCCACCTCCCCAAACCATACAGTTTTGATGAGGTGAACGCACTCGATTCGCACCCTCTAACAACAATTCATGTGACAGTTATCCTAGAATCAATGGGGAAAGAAGTGCACAGCTCAGCCTTACCATTCCACTAGTGGAGGAAATTTGTGGAGAATGACACCTGTCAAGACGAAATGAAGAGAGGAGCATGAAGAGAAAAAGATAAATTTAAACCAAAACATTTCCTGAGTAATTTTATTTTGCCAAACCTATGTGTGTGACCGTTTAAGTCAATGTTTCTCCCACAATAGTGAAGTCACATTGACATGGGTACATTGTGTGCAGGCTCCCCCGTGTGGTCAGAGAGGATTTATTGAATGGACCTTTAATGCGGGAAAATAATCCATGCACGTTGCTACTTCTGGGTCGCATGTAGTGTATTGAATTTAATGAGGGTGAAAGTGCCCTGGTGGGTGGCATTTTGTAGCATGTAGTTATAATGTAACGTAAAACCTACTTGTGTCAGCCTTGACTCAGTTCATAGCACTCTCAGCATCTGAGTCAGAAGTTTGTGGGTTTTGGTCCCACTCCAGAGACCTGAGCATGTAATCTAGGGTGACACTTCAGTGTCATACTGAGGGAGTACAGGGTAGCTTAATTAATGGGCTTGGTATATTCTGCCGAATTTTGCCATGTAAGAAGTTAGAAACTACAACTCTGTCGCTCCTATGTGTATGTTCACAGAATTCAGCATACTTTTACTAAAGGAATAAAAGTTTTTGAACACACAAAAAAATTTAACATTTTTTATGCAATATTTTTACTAAAACTGTGACCGTGAATTTTCTTAAACTTTCTTAGTGAAAGGAGCGTATCATGCTCTGAATAAAAATATACATATTTATTTTACAGTTTTCATGTTTATTTTACACAATCTTTGGAACTTCCTAAACTAAAATCAAATGTTTTCTTTGTGGTAAAATTGCAAAGTTTAGCTCTGTTTTTCTTAAACAATAGTTATCAGATCTGTAAGGAAATCATCGACATACCGCAAAATAAGTTGAAAATATGAAACAACAGTAAAATCTCTATTTTTGGATATTGTTCAGAAAGGTTATAACCTAAATAAGGTTTATTATTAAAGTATCTGAATAGATTTCAACTGCTTCTGTTTTCATAACTTTGATTTTTTTGATTTCATTATTCCGACTGGAACACCAACCTCCGGCCATCACGGCATGACTGGCATTCACCAATAACACTGGCGAGGAAGTAGCTGCGATGATTTAAAACACCTTAGCTGAACACGGGATTAGATTTCAAACTCTGCCGTAGATAAGCTCATGACAATGGAGCCAGCATAAGTCCTCTGGAGCTGAGGTGCTTCTTCGACAGAATCCACGAGCACTTTTTTCTCCATGTGCAGTGTGTTATAAATCTCATCATCAAGAAACTAATTATGAAATAACGCTGGACGGCCAGCTGGTGGCGCCGTCCAAGGAGTATAAATACTCGGGCGTGGGCCCCAGCTTGCCAGGGACATTTTGTAAGACAAGGAGCTAGTGAAATACAACTAGGCTTCCATGTTCTGAAACAAGTTGATTAAAGTCTTGCTTTATGCTCAAACCAAGTGTGTAGTGAGTTTTATTACGTCACAGGGTGTGCCATGAACCTAGTTGGTGTTGATTTGGCAAAGTCATCGATTGATTCCTACATTACACCAGTGACTCCACTTCAAAAGTACTTCATTGGCTGTAAAGCGCTTTGGGATATCTGGAGGTCATGAAAGGCGCTATATAAATGCAAGTCTTTCTATTGGATCACGTTCTTTGAGTGTCAACATAACAAAAACAGATTATCTGGTCATTATCACATTGCTGTTTGTGGGACCTTGCTGTGCGCAAATTGGCTGCTGCGTTTCCTACATTACAACAGTGACTACACTTCAAAAAGTACTTCATTGGCTATAAAGCACTTTGGGACGTCCTGAGGTCGTGAAAGGTGCTATATAAATGCAAGTCTTTCTATTGGATCATGTTCTCGGAGTGCCTTCGGTCATTGTACAATATTTTCAGCGCAAGTCCACAGAAGTTGGGCGAGTTCGAGGAAAAACGTTTCTGTTTCACTCCGATCAGCGTCTGATACACGGGGGTCAACGTATAGATTGTGTGCCTCCTTTTGCCAAGAAACTAAAAGGCTTAACGATAGCATTGAATCGAGTTGCTGTAAAATTTAAAAAACTGGCTCACTAATTCCCTTTAAGGAAGGAAATCTGCCGTCCTTACCGGTCATGCCTATTTGACTCTTAACGCTTAATTGTATCAAACCCCTCATCACACGGACTGCAGCGGTTCAAGAAGCAGGCCTACCACCACCTTCTCAGGGCAACTAGGGTTGGGCAATAAATGTTGACTTTGCCAGTGACGCCCACACCCTGAATTAAAAAAAGACTGTGTAGAGGTGGCAGGTTCCTTGAAGGATATTTTTGAACCACTATTTAGAATAATCTGGCAGCATTCATGGCCATTTTTCGAATGATATTGTTTTGCTTAACAATTATATTTTGATTATCTTTTTTAAGTTATCATAAACTGGGAATGAAATAAATTATATATTAAAACTTCCTTTGTTTCTTATAAACTGCATAGAATAATTACTTTGGTGCCTTGAGATATGTCTAGAAATTTGCTTGAAGACAAGTATGGTGGAATGTAGGGATCATGTTCCTCAATTTCATGATGTGCTTCGGGCCAAATAATCTGAAATTGCTCTTTTGAGAATGACTGAGGCAACCTCCGTAATAAAGCTGTAATATTCTTTGTTGGCCCGAATGCCATTGGAAAGGAAATGTGGCTGGGTGGGCTTTCTGCCCACATAAGCCAGTTGACAACCCTGGCAAATGTTCCGGAATCAGAACCATTATCATATTTTCTGCAAGTTCCTGGGAGGGTGGGAAATGGCTGCAGTTTAAGGGGTGGGGGCAGCCTCCAAGAATTAAATATGCGTTGATGTCTCTAATAAATGGTGAAAGTCGGCCACTGTGGAAGTGTTGATTGTTCGTCCTGCATTGGTATCGCAGGCTGCACCACCTAGCAATGTTGGGCATCCGTTGTGTACAGGCATGTAATGCACAGCATTGGACAGGTAGTAATGATGGAAAGTGCGACATTTTATGTAACGCCTCATTTGAACAGGCCTGGCCGTTGTTGGGTGGGCGCTTCCAGAGTTCCGCAGAAGTGAGATGGAAAATCATTTCATACCTTAAAATTGGGCGAGGGGGAAGAATCCAACATGACAAGAACCCTCCCAATTTTCTGCACCCATGTGCCTCATTACCAGCACTAAACCGATGGGAATCAAGTTGAAAATCCTGCTCCAAAAGTGTTAAAGGCAATTCCCTAACTGTCAATTCATTGCCTCTAGAGGGAGCTGCTGTATAGCTGCTGTATGACTTAAAGTTTATGGTTATGTCTGGATTATTAATACTTCATGGGCCGTATTTCCCGATCCTGCGTGTGGAGGCCTCCGATCTGGTAAAATCTGCGCCCTTTCCCGAGGACTCCCGAGGTGCGTATACTTCCGCTCCTGGGCCTCTCCAAACTCGAAATGCTCAGGGCCCACGTATCCCAGAGGTGCAGGCAGTTCGCAAGCGTCCCTGGGATCATGTGGGCCATGGGGATCCAATAGGAGAAGGGAATCTCCCTTCATACACTTGACAGATAGACCTGTCAAATATATGAATGGAGATCACCCCAAAAACACTGTAAAACATTAAATAAACTTACCTTTTTTAAAAGTATATTTAAATGATAAATGAGTGAAATTTTTTTAAAACTTTTTTCAACTCTTATCCTGGTAAAAGCAGACCTTACACCTGCTTTTACCAGGCGTAAGATTTCTAAGGGGGTTTCTGCGGGCGGAGGTCTCCAGAAAGCGGAACTATCCGCCCGCGGAGGCTCTTCTCCAGGGCAGGCGTCCAATCTGACAAGAGCATTCTTGACAGATCGGAAATGCCGGTTTTCAGCGCATGCGCTTTGCATGCCTGAAGCCGGCATTTCCTGATGTCCCTACGGGTGATTACACAGCGCGTACCCACCCGTAGGGATCGGAATATCCGGCCCCATAGTTTGAAGAAAAAGTGCAACCCGTACTATTTTTGAAGATAGGACTCAATTATTTCCCACTATACACCTTAAAAATGTAAATTAAATTACTACTAGATGAGTCACCTCGTGGGTTTCCTGTAAATGACAATGCTAATTATAAAGATCACAAAGATTAGTGCTGATAAGAGACTATTTGGGCAATCCAGATCCGCTTCAGATAAAGGCTAACCAAGTTTCATTTTAAATTCATAATATATTAGATTATCTGAAATTTGAAAGGTTTTATGGTTTGAAACAAGGCGGGAATCTGCTTCTGTCAAATTTGTGAAAAGGGCAGATTTTCCAACTTGTTGCCTGAATTTGCAGTGGATAACCAGCACAATAGATCGGAAGTAATGCTATTAGCTTAGTGTGCTGAGCCCTTTCCTTTGGTTTCCCAAATTCCACCTTACATAAACTCCAACTGTCCATAACTCCACTGTTTAGATCCAGAATCTCCCTCACCTATCACCCCGCCGCCGCCATTGATGTCCTCTTTTGGCTCCTGTTTGCCAGTGCATCATCTTCAAAATCGTTGGGTACAAGTTCCTCCATGGCTTTGCTCCACCTTTCCTCTGCAACCTCCTTTAACCCTACGTTCCTGCTCACATCCTTCACTACTCCAAACTGTAGTGTTCGCCCCTCCCTCTGCACTATTATCAGTGGCAGAGTCTTCAGTCACATTGCCCCCACACTCTGGCCCTCTCTCCCTAAGCTGTCTTCTGATTTTGAAAGCCTCCTTAAAATTTACCTCTAACATCGCAGTATGCCACTTCCTCTAATGTCCTTCCAACTCCTGTTCAGAGCTGACTCCCATCTACGAAGCACCTTGGGATACTTTGCTGTGTTAAAGGTGATATAAATGTATGTTGATTTTGTTGTTCTCACTATCCAGTAACCTCTGCTATGAAGTTTACATATGGACATCAGGATTGGCTGTGATGCCCCTATGTTTCAATAGCCCTCTAGTATCTCACTCAATTGCAATTCTTCATGCATGATTGTTGTCAAGCTTATGCTAACAGAGAGAAGGTTGGCAGAGTGACTAGAAAAAACGTGCGTGTATATTAATAGCAGTTTTAGTCAGTGTTCAGTAAAGCCTATCCAATATCAACACAAGCAAAATACTGCAGATGCTAGAAATCTGAAATAAAACAAAATACTGCGGATGCTAGTTTCCTGGCCCTAGCTGGCTCCTTTTCACTATGGACGTACAATCCCTCTACACCTCCACCCCCCACCAGGACAGCCTGAGAACGCTCCGCTTCTTCCTTGAACAGAGGCCCAACCAGTCCCCATCCACCACCACCCTCCTCCGCCTGGCTGAACTTGTTCTCACATTGATCAACTTCTCTTTTGACTCCACTCACTTCCTCCAAATTAAAGGTGATGCTATGGGAACCCACATGGGTCCTAGCTATGCCTGCCTTTTTGAGGGATATGTGGAACATTCTTTGTTCCAGTCCTACTCGGGTCCCCTCCCTCACCTCTTTTTCCAGTACATTGATGAATATATCGGTGCCATTTCCTGCTCTCACCCTGAACTGGAAAATTTCATTCACTTTGCTTCCAATTTCTACCCTTCCCTCGCCTTCACATGGTCCATCTCTGACTCTTCCCTTCTCTTCCTCGACTTCTCTGTCTCCATTTCTAGGGATAAGCTATCAAAAACATCCACTATAAGCCCAGTGATTCCCACAGCTAACTTGACTACACTTCCTCCCACCCTGCTCCTGTAAGGACTCTATTCCATTCTCCCAATTTCTCCATCGCATCTGTTCTGATGATGCCACCTTCCACACCAGTGCTTCCGATATGTCTTCCTTTTTCCACCTCCACCGTGGTTGACAGGGCCCTCGACCGTGCCTGTTCCATTTCCCATTTCCTGTACTTCTGCCTTCACCCCTTCCTCTCCCTTCCAGAACCACGATAGGGTTCCCCTTGTCCTCACCTTCCACCCCACCAGCCTCCACATTCAACAGATCATCCTCCATCAATTCCGCCACCTCCAGCGTGATCCCACCACCAAACACATCTTCCCCTCAGCTCCCCTTTCAGCATTCCGAAGGGACTGCTCCCTCCGCGACACCCTGGTCCACTCCTCAATCACCCCCAACACCCCCTCCCCTTCCCACGGCACCTTCACGTGCAAACGCAGGTGATGCAACACCTGTCCTTTTACTTCCCCTCTTCCAGGGCCCCAAACAGGTGAAACAGCGATTTACTTGTACTTCTTTCAATTTAGTACACTGTATTCACTGCTCACGATGCGGTCTCCTCTACATTGGGGAGACAAAACGCAGATTGGGTGACCGCTTTGCGGAACACCTCCGTTCAGTCCGCAAGCGTGACCCTGAGCTTCCGGTCGCCTGTCACTTTAATTCTCTGCTCCACTCCTACTCTGACCTCTCTGTCTTTGACCTCCTACGCTGTTCTAATGAAGCTCAAGGAACAGCATCTCATCTTTCAGTTAGGCACTTTACAGCTTTCCGGACTTAACATCGAGTTCAACAATTTCAGACTATAACCTCTTCCACTATTTTTTCAGATGGCAGCTGTTGATGACTCTGCCATCTGGGAAACAACTTTTAAAGCAGCTTTTTTTGGCCATTCTGATGACACACACCTGGACACTTCTAACAGGGTCAGACCACCGGCAGATTTTTGGACTCCCCACCCCTACCCAGAGTCAGGGGTCCTCAGGAGCAGATATGGCCTTCACTATGGGCATATCCTGGTTTGCTGTTATCAAGAGAAGGAGGAGGAGAAGGAGCACAGCATAGAGCAAAGGAGATTCAAGCAACATTTAAAGTATGCAAGGAAGAGAAAGCTTCTGTTATGTTGCCGCAAAGGACAGCTGTAGACTTGAGCTACACCAATCAGTTGTGGCAGATCCTTTGAGCCTGGATGTAGATATGGTGTTCCTCAACCATCCTTATATTCTGAAGGGGTGTCCCCTCAGGTGGTCTGCCTTTGGTGAGCATTGTGTATCAATTTGTCCTGCTAGGATATAGAGTAAATGAGGGGAAGGCTAGCAGGTGAGGAGTTTGTGCCAAGTAGCATGGGAGAGCTGAAGTAAGATGTGGGGGTATGAGGCCGTTAAAGTGAGGGATGGGGTTTTCAGGTTGAACATGCCAGTTATTGGTGTTAGGGGAGCTGTGTAGTCATAGTGCAGGATATGGAGTTAGAGTTTCACTTCACCAAAGTGCATTGTAAAGGGTTAGTTGAAAAAATGTCTTTAAGAGGGTGAAGAGTATGTTGGTTCCCAGGGTGGGCACGGAAGTCCTGTGCGTTACCTTGCCAGCCCTGGTGAGGTCATGAAACCTTTTGAGGCAATGGTGGTGAGGGAGGTGAACAGGTTACATTTCTGGCAGGCTTGTGGGTACCCACAGCCAGTGAAGTTATTTAAGAGTTAAGTGCAAGAGTCAAGCACTGTTCCTCTCCTACCTGGTTGTTCCCCCAGTGTGTTGCTGAAGAGTGCAAGCTGGACTGTCTCTTTAAAGGCTGCATGGAAGTTTCTTCCTCCACCATTCTAAAGTGAAATAGCCAGAAGGGAATGCAACCTCGCTATCGATCCAGTCATAGCCAGAGGATCACCTGTAATGGCTTCTCTTCCCATTCCCACACCGTTACCCCTGGGGTCCCCCAAGGATCTATCCTAAGCTCCCTCCTATTTCTCATCTACATGCTGCCCTTCCGCAACATCATCCGAAAACACAAGATTAGGTTCCACATGTACGCTGATGACACCCAGCCCTACCTCACCACCATCTCTCTCGACCCCTCCACTGCCTCTGATTTGTCACGCTGCTTGTCCGACATCCAGTACTGGATGAGCAGAAATGTCCTCCAACTAAATATTGGGAAAACTGAAGCCATTGTCTTCGGTCCCCGCCACAAACTCCGTTCCATAGCCAATGACTCCATCCCGCTCCCTGGCCACTGTCTGAGGCTGAACCGAACCGTTCGCAACCTTGGTGTCCTTTCTGACTCGGAAAGGAGCTTCCGACCCCAGATCCACTCCACCACCAAGACTGCCTACTTCCACCTCCATAACATCACCCATCTCTGCCCCTGCCTCAGCTCACCTTCTGCTGAAACCCTCATCCATGCCTTTGTTACCTCTAGACTTGACTATTCCAATCCTCTCCTGGCCGGCCTCCCAACTTGCACACTCCGTAAACTTAAGCTAATTCAAAACTCTGCTGCTCATATCCTAACTCTCACCAAGTCCTGTTCACCCATCAACTCTGTGCTTGCTGACCTTCACTGGCTCCCGGTCTGGCAATGCCTCAATTTTAAAATTCTCATCCTTGTTTTCAAATCTCTCCATGGCCTCGCCCCTCCTTAGCTCTGTAACTTCCTCCAGCCCTACAACTCTGAGATCTCTGCACTCCTCCAATTCTGGCCTCTTGCGCATCCCCGATTCTAATCGCTCCACCATTGGCGGCTGTGCCTTCAGCTACCTGGGCTCTAAGCGCTAGAATTCCCTCTCTAAACCTTCCCTCTACCTCTCTCTCCTCCTTTAAGATGCTTCTTAAAACTTACCTCTTTGTCACCTGTCCTAAAATCTCCTTATGTGATACGGTGTCAATTTTTGTTTGATAACGCTCCAGGCGCCCTGGACGTTTCACTATGTTAAGGGTGCTATATAAATGCAAGTTGCTGCTGTTGTTGTTGCATTGCCACTTTAAATAGGCCTCAGGCTGACCCAAATGAAATTGTGTTGCCAAAGTGGGTGAACTTCCCATCGTGACAGCAAATTGGGTGGGAAACCCACCCGTGAACTTATAATGAGGTCCAGGAGTTAAAGTACCCCAGGCCTGTTTTCTGTTGCACCGCACTACCCACCCTGGAGTTAAAAATCAGAGCCATTGCTTCTAGTACTAAACCATCGTATTGATTAATAGTTCTACATTCTTTTGCTACCTCTACTGCTGGAAAGAAAGAGGGAAAGAGAACCTTGGAATTCAGAGAATGGGGTGGGGGAAAGAGAGCCCCCAGAGTTTTGTCTTTATTTATAATTCATGCTGTACTGTGGGCTTTTGATCAGAACTTGCCAGAGCTGCTCATATGATGGCCCCATCCATCGCCACCCACATGTTGCATAGTCAGACCTTACAACCTAAGGAGCCGAAAGAAAAATTTCTCTTGCCTTCTGAACTTTCAAAATTCACAGAAAAGCTTGAGAAGAGCAAAGCCCCACCCAATGTCAGGGGCAACTATTTATATCTGCCTTTGGACACCCTTTGGGTGTTCACCTCGTGTGTGATATCTTGAGACACAGCATATATATACACAACAGCACAACATGGTTTCTGGTAAGAACTGTACTGCATATGTCTTTATTATTATATACATCAGTAGTCCACCAGGTGGCTCTATTTAACTTCTTCAATAAGGAGGGAGAAGTGTATCAAAACAAATAATCATTGTACATGACTTGCATGGTATACACAACTCTTGGTATACATTTCTCAAATGGAATCCATTTTATGTTCCCAAATTCTACTATGGAATTCTGTAATACAAACAAAAGGTATGAACTTATTTTCCATATTTACAGATTAAACTTTACCACTGGTTTTCTGTTTCAAAGAGGATATCTTCTTTCTTGAACAGAACTTTCAGATCTTGTTGTAGGACTTTGACTCATTCTAGACTGAGCCTGCGGAGAATTTTTCTCCAAGGGCTGACGTTGATCTACATTTGGACTCTCTACACTTTCAGACTGTTTGTCTGCCTGACTCGGGCTCAGACAAAGGGGGTGATTTTGCCAATGGGGACATGATGGAGACAGGACTGCTGCTTGTCAGGTTTTAGTCCCGTCTCCATCGACGTCCGGCCAACCCACACTATTTCCCCAGCGGGCTTAGGCCAATTAAGGGAAAGCCAATTAATGGTGATGTCAGCGAGTGATGTTTCATCTGTCAAGAGCTTTTGACAGATGAATTGTCATCATTTGACAGCTCTGTGAAGTTGTCAAACACTGACACTCTGTCCTCTAAGTTGAGTCCTGGGAGACAGGCTCTTTGCGAATGCAGCGGCCATTCTGCTTTCTCTGCCGGTGAGATGAGGGACTCCCGAGACCTGAAGGGTTGGAAGCCTGGAGGAAGAAGCAAAGGTAAGTAAAGCTTTTAAAACTCTTAAGACTTACCTCGCACACTCACTCTTGCACACATGGGCCCATCACTCACCTGCACACCGGACATCTCGGCCCCTCCAACCCCGCAGACCCACGGCCCGCTTCGCTGACCCTGGCGAGGTTCGGAGCCATCGGGAAGCCCACACTTTAGGGCTCAAAATAGGGATTATCCAAAAAACTGCCTGTTAACTACCTATTAACAGGCAGTTAATTGGCACTAATCCCCTTCCCGCCTCGAGGAGGCAGCTCCCAGCGCGGGTCGGGTACCCGCCTCCTGGGAAGATGGCACGGAGGTGGGTTGGGGGCGGGATGGGTACCCGCCCCCAGATTCTGCCATTTTCCCGGCAGTCCCGCCTCCATACCCGCCTCCCCAGGGCTGGCAAAATCGCCCCCAGAAATTCTGACTTTGTCTTGGACTTGTTTCTGGTACGTCTGATGTAGGATTTGCTACTGGTACTCTACTTGTAACAAGACTATCTGACTCATCAGAATAAATTGAATCATCCCAGCTTTCAACTCCTTCCACATCTGTAGGTAAGATATGATCAATGTGAACAAACATAACCTTTCCATGATCAAACAGCTTGACTAAATATGTACAAGGGCTACATACCTTCACTACTCTTCCTGGTAACCACTTTAACCATTTATGGTGATGGTTCTTCACTCTAACCTTCTGGTTCAACTTCACACTTCTCTCTCTAACTCTACCTTGATCATGACTCTCTTTCTGCCTTGATTGTTTCTCTTCTACGGACTGTGCCAAGTTTGACTTTAACAACGAGAACCTGCTTCATGGCTGTCGTTTGAGAAACAACTCTGCTGGTTTTCTACCAGTAATGGTATGAGGAGTATTCCGATAGGTAATCAGAAAATTTTCCAGTTTGTGGTCCAACGACAACTGACATTTCTTTGGATTTGGATCCAACATTTGCTTGATGAGGGCACGTTTGACAATTTGTACTGTGCGCTCTGCTGCACCATTTGAAGCAGGGTGGTATGGTGGAACTTTGGTATGTTTCACACCGTTTCTGTTCATGAACTGTGTGAACTCTTAACAACCAATTTATATCAAAGCAGACTTGTCTCCTGCCACTACTATGAGAGGCAAGCTCTGACACTGATCCTTGTATTTCACTGGTATGGTGACACTTCCTACTACAGGGATTTGCTCTCCCAAGTAGCCTCGCAGCTCTACCTTCAATTCCTCTAGTTGATAATCACGCAACTTGTAGCGATATAGTGATTCTAGTACTACGGTCACGGATGCACCAGTGTCGATTTCCATGGGTATCCTGGTTCCTGCGACATCTACTTGGATGACAATACCTCGCAAATCGCTGTTGGATACCTTCGTGCTCCTGACGACGTGAATCTCCAGAAACTCCTTGTCCTGCTGCTTCTCTTCAACAGTATGTAGTGTCTGGCGATTACTACTTCTAGCATTGCCAGTTGGTTTACTCTTCTGTCGGCACGCCTTCGCAAGATGCCCAGTTTTCTTGCAGTAGAAACACTCTGCCTTCACATATGGACAGCTTTGAGCAATGTGTTGTCCCAGGCACCGATAGCACGACCTCAATGCATTGTTACCTTGGCCAGTTGCTGAGGCCTTGGGGCCCAACTGCCTTTTACTTTTAGCCTGCAACCGATTCACTTCGGTTGTCTGATGGCTGGAAATGGCACGGAACTCTCTGGAGTATAGGTCGGCCATATCCATCGACATAGCTGTCTGACAAACTAAGGCAAAAGTCAAGCTACATAGAAACATAGAAGATAGGAGCAGGAGTAGGCCATTCGGCCCTTCGAGCCTGCTCCGCCATTCAATGTGATCATGGCTGATCATCCAATTCAGTACCCTGTCCCTGCCTTTTCCCCATATCCCTTGATCCCTTTAGCCTCAAGAAATATATCCAACTCTTTCTTGAATATATTTAATGAACTGGCCTCCACCGCCCTCTGTGGCAGAGAATTCCACAGGTTCACCACTCTCTGGGTGAAGAAATTCTTCCTCATTTCAGTCCTAAATGGCTTACCCCTTATCCTTAGACTATGACCCCTGGTTCTGGACTCCCCGGCCATCAGAAACATCCTTCCTGCATCTAGTCTGTCCAGACCTGACAGAATTTTATAGGTTTCGATGAGATCCCCTCTCAATCTTCTAAACTCCAGTGAGTATAAGCCCAATCGACACAATCTCTCCTCATACGTCATTCCTGCCATCCCAGGTATCAGCCTGGTGAATCTTCACTGCACTCCCTCCATGGCAAGAACGTCCTTCCTCAGGTAAGGTGACCAAAACTGCACACAATATGCAAGGTGCGGTCTCACCAAGGCCCTGTACAACTGTAGCAAGACATCCTTGTTCCTGTACTCGAACCCTCTTGCTACGAAGGCCAACATACCATTTGCCTTCTTAACCGCCTGCTGCACCTGCATGCTTACCTTCAGCGACTGGTGCACAAGGACCCCCAGGTCTCTTTGCACTTCCCCTTCTCCCAATCTATTGCCATTCAAATAATAATCTGCCTTCCTGTTTTTGCCGCCAAAGTGGATAACCTCACATTTATCCACATTATAGTGCATTTGCCATGTTTCTGCCCAATCACCCAACCTGTCCAAATCGTACTGGAGTTTCCCGACATCCTCCTCGCAGCTTACCCTCCCGCCCAGCTTTGTGTCGTCTGCAAATTTGGAGATATTACATCCAATTCCCTTGTCCAGATCATTAATATATATTGTGAACAGCTGGGGTCCTAGGACCAATCCTTGCGGTACCCCACTAGTCACTGCCTGCCACTCGGAAAACGACCTGTTTATTCCAACTCTTTGCTTTCTGTCCGCCAACCAGTTCTCTATCCAAGTCAATACCTTGCCCCCAATCCCATGTGCCTTAATTTTGCACGCTAATCTCTTGTGTGGGACCTTATCGAAAGCCTTCTGAAAGTCCAAATACACCACATCCACTGGTTCTCCCTTATCTAAGTTAGGTGTTGTCAACAATTTATTTCTGATACGTTCATTTTTCAACCCACAAACAAAGCGGTCACGCAAAGCTCGGCCCTGAAAGTTTCCAAAATGATAGCGAACAGATAGCTTTTTTAAAGCTATAATGTACTCACTGATACCCTCGTCATTTAATTGATCACATGTTCCAAAAAGATGACTTACAGCAATTTCCTGGTGCTCAGGTCTGTAGTGCTGTTCTAATTTGGTTATGATCTCCTTCAGTGGTGTGTCCTTCGGCTTGGCAGGAACAAGCAAATTTTTCAGGGTTTCGTACACCTCGGGGCCTGCTTCAGTCAAAATAATAGCCGTTTCATTTCTAAAACCGTCCAGTTACAGTTTACATCATCGGGGACTTTGACAATACTGTTCACGGTGAAAAACATTTCTAGCCACTCCACATACGCTCCGAAAGTCTCTCGGTCACGATGGAACTCACCCAAGTGCCCTATTATTCCCATAGGCACAGCCATCTGGACTCTGGCAACGTCGACAGTTCAGCCACGTGTGCTCGAAATTTACCTCAGATTTTTAAGTTTTTCTGCTAAACGAAGCACCTCTAACAGTCCCTCCATCGGTTGGCAGGATTATCCTCCAATAAAAATTTCAGCGAGGGAATCCACAATCGCATCCTCATTGCCAATTCTGTGATACCTTGAGACACAGCACAACATGGCTTCTGGTAAGAACTGTACTGCATATGGCTTTATTATTTTATACATCAGTAGTCTACCAGGTGGCTCTATTACTTCGTGAAGTAGGCATCAATGCCTTAAGATGCACTGGGTCTGTTTTAATTGTGTTACAGCATTGTAATGTAACTGTCATATTAACCAGCAGCCAGGCACCAGAAAAAGCTTTATTGGGCATTGTGCCTAAGGAGAGTACAAAGGAGTGGAAAAGTCATAATAGAAAGCAGGGTAAATTGACATGTTGGCATTATATAGGCATTACAGACCATCAAAATTTTCATTGAATTAAGCCATTTAAAAAAAAATCTAGAAATGGCTTGAACAAAGATACTTAGAGGGAGGGGTATGTGGGATTGATCAAAATCCTGCAATAGCAAGTGATTCATGCATTATATTCAGTTGCTATTATGGATCAAAGGGGAGTAAATAAACCAGTCAATTCTCATGAGTAATGTAACAGTGACAGTGCTGACTGACAAATACTTAAAATGGCAACTGCTGGGCTCAAAAAGGTACTGATAAATAATATGGAAACTGAGAGTTCCAATTTTTATTGAAGAGGTGAAGTCCCTGGAGACATTCCAAATTCTTTTAGAACAGATTATGCACTATCAGCTAGTTATCACAAATTCTTTAGCAACAGCCAATGTCAGATGTGTCTATTGGGGGTGATTTTCAACAGCCGGTCGCCTGTTTCTTGCCTGATAAATGGTCATTCGGCAGTGGGAAATTTGGGGCAGGAGGATACCTCGTCTGTACTATTGATGACCAAGGACGACCTTGTTACGTCCGTGTAACAATAAGAAAAGGACTGCAGAGAACGGTACAACAGGTGTTTACTCAACGTGGTTCAAACTGCAACTGAAACAACAGATTACTACTTAGCATTATATACAGGTGTGGTCACTGCCGGTACTACAGTATACATGAGCTGTAGAAAGTAGTTCCCCCCTTAAAGGTACATACATTACAATTCCTCCCCTTTTAGATTAACAGTACCATAACACTCATTTAACAATTAAATATCAAACTAATTACAATTAACACTTTTAACATGCAACATTAGCTGAAAATAGTCTATTTATAAATTCAGTCTTTGGGGAGGCTTCCTGATCCTTTCTAGATAGCGCCTTTCCCCGAGTGTCTTGCTCTTGGTGCGGAGGCGATTCTGGCCCCCTGTCGTCGGTTGGTTCATCAGCTTCCGATGCTACTGTTTCTGCGGTAGATGCTACCTGTACGTCGGGGTTCATCACCAGGTATGTATGGGCGAGGCATGGGGTTGACTCGTTCCTGTGACTCTAGGATCTGGTCAGCATGGCGTCTCACGATGCTCTCCCCAACGTCCACTGTGTACATTAGTGGCCCCTGCCGTGTGCATATCGTTCCTGGTTGCCATTTCTCTGTTCGGTAGTCGCGGGCCAAGACTGGTTGCCCTACATTGAAGCTCCTTGTCGGCTTCTCATTGATGTGCTGGAATTGCTTACTCTCAACATCTCTTCGTACATTTGGTCTGAGCAAATCCAGATGAGATCTCAACCTTCGGTTAAAGAACATCATGGCTGGGGCCTGGTTGGTGACTGCATGTGTCGCATTTCTGTAGGCTAACAGGAAATTGTCCACCTTATGCTGCAGTGGAATGTCGTCATCGCACATGGCCTTTACTGCTTTTTTAAAGGTTTGTACGAACCTCTCAGCCAATCCATTTGTGGCTGGATGATACGGGGCGGATGTGTAATGCATTACCCCATTCCTTTTCATAAATCTTCGAAACTCTTCGGACACATACTGTGGTCCGTTATCAGAGCAAATCTGCTCTGGCAAGCCGTTCCTGGCAAAAATGGTCCGTAGGACTGCAATAGTTTTCTCCGTGGTGGTGGAGGACATTTTGATCACCTCAGGCCATTTCGAGTGCGCATCCACGGCTATTAAAAACATTGAGTCCATGAATGGACCAGCAAAATCAATATGCACCCGTTGCCATGGAGATGAGGGCCACTCCCATGGGTGTAGAGGGGCATGTGGTGGTGCATTTTGGACCTTCTGGCATCCTGAGCAGCTCTTTGTCAGGTCCTTGATTTGCTGATCGATCCCCGGCCACCACACATAAACCCTAGCAAGGCTTTTCATTTTCACCCCTCCCAGATGACCTTCGTGAAGCTCACTGAGCACTCTCTCCCTTAACTTGGGTGGAATTACCACTCGGGATCCACACATCAAGGTCCCCTGGCATACTGACAGCTGTTCTCTTCTGGATGAGAATGCTGGCAACAGTGAGTCGCCATGTGCTGGCCATCCCTTCACCGTCAAATCATATACCCGAGACAGTGTTGGGTCATTTCGGGTCTCCTTCTCTATACCAGCGTTAGTTACTGGCAAGCATTCAATTATAGTCGAATAAAATATTTCGACAGGATCCACTGCTGGTGCTTCCTCCGCAGTAGGCAGTGGCAGGCGTGATAGCCCATCAGCGTTTCCATGCTGTTTCATGCCCTTATACTCGATTTCATATTGGTGCGCCCCTAGAAAAAGGGACCATCTTTGTAGCCGTTGCGCAGTCATCACCGGAACGCCCTTCTTTGGATTAAAGATGGAGACAAGTGGTTGGTGGTCAGTCAGCAAGGTGAACTTCTGCCCGTGCAGATAGCGATCGAACTTTTTCACTCCCCACACTAGGCTGAGGGCCTCCCTGTCAATCTGAGCGTAGTTACGCTCGGCTGAGGTTAGTGACCGAGACGCAAAGGCTACTGGCCTCTCCGAGCCGTCCGGGAATTTGTGCGACAGCACCGCTCCAATGCCATAGGGTGATGCATCACACGCCAACCGAATTGGTAGTGCTGGGTTGAAATGAGCCAACACCTCTTTTGATGTGATCAATGCTTTGCTCTTCTGGAAAGCTCGTTTACATTCGTCACTCCACTTCCATGGTACCCCCGTTTGCAGTAGGGTGTTCAGTGGGTGTAGTACGGTAGACAAATTCGGCAAGAACTTATGGTAGTAGTTCACCAGCCCGAGGAACGACCTCAATTGTGATACATTTTCCGGTGCTGGAGCCTTGACTACTGCCTCAATCTTTTCAGGGGACTCTTCATCAATAACGTGGCCACAATACGAGATCTGCTTCTGGAAAAACTCGCATTTGTGGCGATTAGCTCGGAGCCCATATTCCTTCAATCTAGTGAGCACCTGCTCCAGGTTGGCGAGGTGATCACTGTCATTTTGACCCGTGTACCAGGATGTCGTCCAAATAACATTGGGTCCCTGGAATCCCTTGCAGGACTTGTTCCATTGCCCTTTGCCAAATAGCTGGAGCTGATGCTACCCCGAACACCAGCCGGTTGTATTGGTAGAGACCTTTATGAGTGTTGATCGTGAGGTACTGTTTCGAGGCTTATTCTACCTCTATTTGCAGGTACGCCTGGGCCAGATCAATCTTAGTGAAGCGTTTCCCTCCAGATAGCGAGGCAAAAATATCTTCAATCCGTGGAAGCGGATATTGTACAGTGTGAAGGACTGGGTTCACTGTCACCTTAAAGTCCCCACAGATGCGAACCTTCTTTGGTTCCCCAGGCGTATTACTCAACGACCTCTTCATTACAGGAACGATGGGTGTAGCCCACTCACTCCAGTCCACTTTGGACAGTACTCCTGAACGTTCCAAACCTTCCAGCTCTGCTTCGACGGCTGGGCGGATCGCATAAGGTATCGGTCTGGCCTTAAAAAACTTTGGGCTTGCATTTTCCTCTATTTTGATCATTGCTGTTATGCCTTTTAGTGTTCCAAGTCCCTGCTGGAACACTTCTTGTGCGTCAGTTAGCATTTTTGACAGTCGGCCAGGTGTGACGTCGTCATCCTTTTTGGCATCTACAGTCAGTGCTTGTATGGAATGCCAATCTAGCTGTATCTTCCGGATCCATTCACGTCCTAGTAGTGGTCGTCCTCCATCTGGCAATACATATAGGTCCATTTTTGGTGTTTCCTTGCCGTTATATATAACGTTCACCCTTATTTTTCCTTTGGGGTAGACTTTTTGCCCCGTGTACGTCTTCAAGACAATCTTTGTATCTCTCAAGGGTATATGTGAGCATAGCCGCTTGTAGTCCCTTCGGTTTATGACTGTTAGGGCTGATCCTGTGTCCAATTCCATTTTCACTTGGACTCCTGCTATCTTGAGCGTGACCCAGATAGTTTGGTGATCCTCCGTTTTGATCACATTATGTAGTTTCAGACAACCCAGCTCCTTGCTTCCAGAGTCTGTATCACTCTTCTGTTCGTCTGAACTACTCTCCGTCACCTTATGTACCTTCTTGTACTTCTCCTGTGGAGATTTCTTGTTGCTGGTTTTCTTTCCCGACCTGCAGACTCTTGCTATGTGTCCTACTTTTCCACACTGTCTGCACACTTTGTCCTTGAACCAGCAATCATTATGGTCATGTGTTGTTCTGCCGCAGCGATAGCACTTCACTGTTCCGTATGACATTTCATTTGTGCCATATTCTTGCGGTCTCCGTTGTATCTCTGCAGCGCCCCGTGCTGCTGCTTCGTGTGATACTGCAATGCTGAAAGCCTTGTCCAGCGTAAGATCCTTTTCAGATAAAAGCCATTTCTGGGTTCCTTCACTTTGAAGCCCACACACAAACTTGTCCCTTAAAGTATCTGCTAGTCCTGTTCCAAACTGGCAGTGTTTCGATAGCTTGCGCAGTTCCGTTAAATACTCAGCATTACTTTCATCTTTATGCTGGTTCCTTTTGTGAAACTTAAATCATTCTGCTATCAGCAGTGGTGTGGGGTTTAAGTGGTCCTGTAGGATTGACACTATGTTTTCAAAATCCTTTTCTACTGGCTTCTCTGGGGTTACTAGGTTTCGTAGTAAGCCATACGTTTTTGCACCCATTGAATTCAACAATACCAGCGCTTTCTTGTCATCTGGCACTTCATTCGCCTTGCAGTCTATGCGTTCGACATATGTCGTCCAATCTTCGACTTCATTGTCGAACGCTGTGATACTGCCACTCTTCGGCATTTTTGGGTGTGGTTAGACTGGCTTAAAATGGCGTCTCCCGCGCTTTCCTTTCTTCCCCGCTGCGGCTTAAAATGGCATCTCCCGCGCTGCTGCCAACGCCGCTCTCGGCGGTCCTCTTGGCAAATGGCGATGCCCTGTGGGTTTCGTGCGCTGCTCCTGCGCTGCTGGCAACGCCACTCTCTGCGGTCCTCGTGGCAATGGCAGCGCCTCGCGTTTTCCTGCGCGCCTCTCTCCCCCGTTGACGCTGCTCGGCCCTTGACCACCGGCTGCGCTCTGCTCTCTCTCGCCTCTCTCCCCCGTTGACGCCGCTCGGTCCTGAACACCGGCTGTGCCCTGTGCGCTCTGCCCTCTCTCTCTCCTCCGTCGACGCTGCTCGGCCTTTTTCTGTGTTGCTCGGTCGGGCTCTAGCCCGTCGCTGTCCGGGAAGGGTCTGCGCAGTACCTGTTGCCAGCCCATTTCGCTGGACCACCATGACTGGAAAGCCAAGCCTGGCTCTCGACAGCCTCCCCTGCGATGCTCAAATCTCCTCTGGATGACTGGGCGGTTGCCCGTGGTCGATGCCCGTGCTTCTGGACTCGACCTTCTTCCACTGTTCTCCAGGAGCGAATCCCTGGGAGGTGATGCAGAGTTGCAGGTAGGTTCGAACTTGCTCGTCGCCACTGTTACGTCCGTGTAATAATAAGAAAAGGACTGCAGAGAACGGTACAACAGGTGTTTACTCAACGTGGTTCAAACTGCAACTGAAACAACAGATTACGACTCAGCGTTATATACAGGTGTGGTCACTGCCGGTACTACAGTATACATGAGCTGTAGAAAGTAGTTCCCCCCTTAAAGGTACATACATTACAGACCTGATGGTTGAGGGGGAGGGAGGGGGGAGGAGAGGATGGGGGGAGGAGGGAGGAGGGAGGGAGAGGGGGGAGGGAGTGGAGGGGGGAGGGAGAGGGGGAGGGAGTGGGGGGAGGGAGAGGGGGAGGGAGAGGGTGGAGGGGGAGGTGGAGGGGGTTGGTGGAGGGGTAGGGAGAGGGAGGGAGAGAAGGGGGAGGAGGGAGGGTGGGGGTGGTGGAGGGGGGAGGAGGGAGGAGGGGGGAAGGAGAGGGGAGGGAGTGGAGGGGGGAGGGAGAGGGGGAAGGAGAGGGGGAAGGAGAGGGGGAGGGAGAGGGGGAGGGAGTGGAGGGGGGAGCTGGAGGGGGGAGGGGAGGGGGAGGTGGAGGGGGGAGGATGGAGGGTGGGGGGAGGGAGTGGAGGGGGAGGGAGTGAGGGGGAGGGAGAGGGGGAGGGAGAGGAAGGAGTGGAGGGGGGAGGGAGTAAAGGGGGTAGTGTAGGTAGGAGTGGAGGGGGGAGTGGAGGGGGTGGTGGAGGGGGTGGAGGGTGGAGGGAGGGGGAAGGAGGGGAGGGGGAGAGGAGTGGGAGGAGGGAGGGCGGGGGTGGTGAAGGGTGGTGGAGAGGGAGGGGGAGGGAGGGTGGAGGGTGGGGGGAGGAAGGGGAGAGGGGTGGTGGGGAGGGGTGGAGAGGGAGGTGGAGGGAGGGGAGAGGGGTGGTGGGGAGGGGGGAGGGGGTGGAGAGGGAGGTGGAGGGAGGTGGAGTGGGGAGGGGTTGTGGAGGTAGGGGGGAAGGGGGGAGGGGGTGGAGGGAGGGGGAGGGGGTAGAGGGAGGGGGAAGGGGGGTAGAGGGAGGGGGTAGAGGGAGGGGGTAGATGGAGGGGGGAGGGGGTAGAGGGAGGGGGTAGAGGGAGGGGGAAGGGGGGTGGAGGGAGGGGGAAGGGGGGTAGAGGGAGGGGGGAGGGGGGTAGAGGGAGGGGGAGGGGTGTAGAGGGAGGGGGTAGAGGGAGGGGGAAGGGGGTAGAGGGAGGGGGAGGGGGGTAGAGGGAGGGGGTAGAGGGAGGGGGTAGAGGGAGGGGGGAGGGCTCGGACTGCGGCAGTGAGGAAGTGGGAAGAGGCGTGGTGGGGGATGGGGTGGTGAGAGATAGAGATCGCAGGGGGGCTGGTCAATCGTGTTTTTTTTGGCAAATCGCGGTGTGGTGGGGGGGGTGGTCAGCCGATAGCGGGGTAGAGGAGATGCGGGGGGGGGGGGGGGAGATTGCAGCAGAAGGTATGTTTGAGGGGCCGGGGAGGAAACATTCATGCTCCTGCTGACCCACACGCAGTGCTGGAAAATCACTTACCTGTTGGATCTGGCTGCTCCCGTCTCCCTTCAGCTGGCAAGTTTCCCGAGCCTGGGCAGCTGTTAAATTGAAATGCCTCCTGAAATCCGCTTCTCCAGAGTGGGTTGCTCAGCCGTCCCCGAACCCACCATGGTAAAACCAGAAGTAGGCGCGTTCACAGAGGGTTGAGGAGTCAGGCTTCACATTTTTAACAATTTCACCAACCCCCACAACCCTCTCCCACCTGTCGTGCGGGGTTTAAAATCTCCCCCCCCCGCCAAAGTTTCAAGCCGTCATAGGCACAATAATCATGATTGGCTCAAATAGCCACTTGTCTGTTAAGTTAACAATTAGGTATCTCATTTACTAAATCTGAATGAATCAATAGTTGCAAAAAACAACCCATAGAGAGCTGCGCAATCAGATCAAATTGCCCCATTTGCTGAGTCAGTGTATATGTGAGCCTAAAAAAGTACGACTTAACATAAGAATGGCAGAAAATCTGATAAAATTTACAAGAAAAAGATACTTCAACTGCTGCCTACATTGTTTCAATTGTATTACCAATCCCTGCAACTACACGTTCATCTGGAGTTCGAAGACGAGGTTCAATGCTCCTCTGACCTTCAATTGTTTGGTTGGATTCTACTGTCCATTTTCCCTCTGTCTCTTTTCATTATAAATTAAATGGGCCAGTAATTCCGGTCCCAACGTGTGAGTACGGACGGGGTACTCACGCGTGGGCCCGTTGGAAGTGCCGGATTTCAGCATGCACAGCGCATGCGCGGGAAACCGGCATTTCCTCCAAGGGGTTCAGAGGTCCAACACGTGCGCGCAGGACTCTGCGCGCACGCGTTGAACTTCCTTCTTTTTGACAGGTTTGCCCGTGTGTAAGGGCCTGAACTTTTTAGAAATGTAAAAAGGAGACATAAGGACTTGATTCTTTAAGGTAAGTGGTCTATTATTTAAAATTATAACATTTTTTCCACAGCTTTATTGTTTTTAAGGACTTTACAGTAAGGTAAGTTTATTTTTAGACCCGATTTCTTAAAAAATTATTTTTTTCAAAAATTTGATTAATTGTTTAAAATAGTTTTTTAAAGTTATTTATAGTTCATTTAATTCGTGGGATGTTTTTTAAAATTTTATTTAAAGTTTAAGTAGTGTTTTGGGCGCCCGTAGTTTTCATGAGTTTGACAGTTCTTACTATCAAACTCATGAATGAAGTTTCCCCTCCCCTGATTGGCTGCCCAGTGCTCACCTGATCCCAGCCGGCACATTGCACTAACTACGCCGCTGGATCAGGCAAGCACAGCGCGCCGACAGCTGAACCGGGCCAGTGACAGGAATTCCAAGCAGTCCCAGGCTTCAGCTGTCGGAGCGCCGGGTAAGTGCACATCGGGGGCTTGCACGCGCGTGCAAGCCCCCGATCCTAATTTCTGGGCCAATATTTTCGAAGCTTTGGATTATTTTTCCACTTATTTTTTGTCCTTTAGTCATCGATATGCCTTTTTTTGTGTTTTTGTGTGGTATTAAGGTTTTTATTTTCCTCCTGTAAACCAGCTATGGTGTCTGCCATTTTTTAAAAAAGTGTAATAATGATGATACTCCAATGTGAAAAGTGTAATGGTGCTTCTATTCCCAGCTCACTCAGTAGGTCCTTTACTGTTTGGTCTTTCTTTGTTTCTGAACTTCACAAAGCATACACATCAAGCAGCATGGGGGGGAATTTTAACCCCCAAAAATGGGTGGGTTGGGGTCGGGTGGGTGGTTAAAGTGTTAAAAAACGGAATCCCGACCACAAACAGCCTCCAATTCGCCCACTTCCGGTTTAACGGAGGTGGGACGGGGACGGGCAGCCAACCCAGGGGACGGGTCGCCTATTATATTATAATGGGATTGGCGGTCGCATATTATAATGGGATTGGCGGGCCTTAGATTTAACCAGTATTTCAAATTTAACTGTGGCTGGTTGGGTTTCGCAGGCCTCAGGGAACCTGCCAGCTAAAGTAAGGCGAGGACTGCTGGATCCAGGAGGTAAGTGCCTTTAAACTTACCTCCTGGATCCAGCGTTCCTGCCTCACCCACCCCCATGAGGACTCCGATCCCCCCCACCCAAAGAGGCCTCCCCAGGCCTCTGATTCCCCCCACAAGGCCTCCGATTCCGCCCCCCAAGCCTCCGATTCCCCCCCCCCCCCAGAAGGCCTCCAATCGCTTTCCCGGTCTCCCTTTCCCCCCTCCCCCCCCCACCCACCCCAATGCTCCTGCCTCGATGCCTCCCTCCCCCCCGATGCTCCAATGACTCCCTTCCTGATGCTCCCCCTCCCCCGATTCGATGCTTCCCTCCCTGATGCTCCGATGCTTCCCAATGCTCTGGCCCTGATCCTCTCATCACACTGCCCACCCCCACTGATCCTCTCCAGCCCCCGACCAACCCCCACACGATCCCTCCCTCCTCCCTCCTCTCTGCAGCCTAGTGCTGCAGGCCTACTCGCCCGCAGCCAGCCAGCCTCTCCATCTGGCTGGCTGCGGGTGGGAGACAGACCTTTGAAATGCAAATCAGGCCTTGCCATTAAATTCAGCAGGGCCTGCGGGAAACCCGCTTTTCCAGGCTTCCCGACTGCTTCCGAGCCCCCCCGCTGCTCCCAACCCGCCTCCCTATTAAAATTCCGGCCCATGTCTCTCAGACTAGTTCAAAGCATGTGGATAACCTATTTAGCAGCTAAACAGGACATATGACTCCCAGAATATCTTGATCTTGAATCTGTGCCACTATGCCAGTGCCACTAGGAGAAGTTTTATCACTACGTAATATTGCTTCACTAATATAAACACGTGGCAGTAAATTAGGTTATCACCAATTGCTGAGTGAGTTTATTCAGTGATCCAGTGACTAGCTGAGTCATACAAATCAGTAACATCCAAATTTCAATCTCCACTCTGTACTGATTTTGCTAATATCAGCCTGGACTGCAATTGGGACATGCTTCTGCCTTAGGGAGGGAAAATAGGCCACAGTTCCTGTTTCTGATTGCCATCCAGTAACCTTGGCTGGAAATGTGCGTGTATGTGTGTATCGGGTGAGGACAGGACTGGGCTCTGCTTGCTGTTATCCCACAGTCAAATAGACTGACAGAAATTACTTGTGAGTAATGGGCACTTGGGTGAGGTACTGGAAGGCACCCAGTGCCCATAGAACCTTACCCGAGCAAGGAGTCAGTGCCTTTCGGAGAGAGGGGAGGGAGAAAATTGACAAGAGAAAATCATACCTATATCTCCATTTCTTCCCTAATTCCTCATTATTTCTTCTTCCCCATTGTCTCGGTTTCAGCTTTACTATTTTAACTTTCATTTTATTTCACTTCTATATTAAATTTCTTTACCTATGTTTCGGTGCCTCTGATGTCACACTATCCATACTGAAGTTGAAACGCACATTGTCAAATATTGCTCTCTGATTGGTGGAAAACCCTTGAAGAGCTTCAAAAAATCTAATTGTTGGCACCCAAACAGCATAAATGCATCTCTCAGTACTGCAATCTAGGTACAATCTAGGCAGTTCTTTTTCAAAAGAAATGAGAAACATAGTGTAGCACATCACCAAGGTTGAAAAGAGTAAACAGGTTAACAAGATAATGGTAATAAGGAAATAAAAATCTTTCAGTTTATAGAAAGAAGGGAAGATTCAATGAGGAAGTCAGTAGTCCACAGGTTTGAGGCCTTGGGAAAGAATAATTAATAGGCTATTCAATGAGGAGAAAATGCGTGTAAGATGCCATATCGTGACATAGGGGCTGATTTTAACTCGGGAGGAAATTGGAGGTGCGGAAGCTGAAGTGAGCAGCGAACCATCCGGTCCCCCGGAGCGTGAGGCTCAGCAGATTTTAACTCCTAGGCCTCATTTACAATCCCCGACACTGACTCCCGCTCATAGCCAGTGGGATTGATGTCACCCCCGGTGGGCAAGAGTCAAAATTGGTGAGGGGGTTCAGGCTGCCACTGGGGACCGATCAAAATGGTCCCTGGCAAGATAAGTAAGGATTTGAGAGGTGGGTGGGGTAGGTCGGCATGTCTGTGATCGGTGGGGTGGCGGAGCGGGTGGGGCAGGCAAGGTATCCTTGTGAGTGCTCCTGATCCTCCTGGCCCCACAAGTAACCTTGGCCAGGATCCCTGATGCTGCCAGCTTTATCTGTCAGGTCCGAGACTGTGCAGCTCTTAGTCGGGCCCGCGGTTAAAGTGACTCTTCCTTTCAAATTAAGCCCTGCTCCTCTGGGGCTGGCGGCCTTCTCCCACCTGAATTATGGCAAGTAAATGGTGGGGGGGTGGCGGGGTGGGGGCAGGAATGCACCAGAAATGCAGTACGAACCCCCCGCCCACCCAGCCACCTTAACCTACCACCACTGGGCAGGGCGAGGGGTTAAAATCGGTCGTATAATATTCTATTCTGCTGTAACAGTTGTACATAAAAATGTGATGTGCTAAACTTTACTCATGTAGTGTAAGGTTTAAAAAAGACACTCCATCAAATTTAAGGGGAAGCTAAATAAACACAGGAATAGAAGGATATGTTGATGGGGTTAGACGAAGAAGGGTGGAAGGAAACTTGTGTGGAGCATAAATACCGGCATGGGCCTGTACAAAGCTGGGTGGGAATGTAAGTTGTGAGGAGGAGGCAAAGAGGTTTCAAGGGGATATTGACAGGGCAAGAACATGGCAAATGGAATATAATGTGGAGAAATGTGAAGTTATCCACTTTGGTAGGAAAAATAGAAAAGCAGAGTATTTTTCAAATGGTGAGAGATTGGTAGGAAAAATGGAAAAGCAGAGTATTTTTCAAATGGTGAGAGATTGGGAAATGTTGGTGTTCAGAGGGACCTGGGTGTCCTTGTACACGAATCACTGAAAGCTAACATGCAGGTACAGCAAGCAATTAGGAAAGCAAATGGTATGTTGGATTTGAGTATAAGAGTTAAGACTTCTTACTGCAATTATATAGGGCCCTGGTGAGACCACACCTGGAGTATTGTGTACTTTTGGTCTCCTTACCTAAGGAAGGATATACTTGCCATAGAGGGAGTGCAACGAAGGTTCACCAGACTGGTTCCTGGGATGGGGGGGATTGTCCTATGAGGACAGATTGAGTAGACTAGGCCTACTTTCTCTGGAGTTTAGAAGAATGAGAGGTGATCTCATTGAAACATACAAAATTCTTACTGGGCTTGACAGGGTAGATGCAGGGAGGATGTTTCCCCTGGCTGGGGAGTCTAGAACCAAGGGTCTCAGTCTCAGAATAAGGGGTCGACCATTTAAGACTGAGATGAGGAGAAATTTCTTCACTCAGAGGGTGGTGAATCTGTGGAATTCTCTACCCCAGAGGGCTGTGGAGGCTCAGTCGTTGAGTATATTCAAGACAGAGATCGATAGATTTTTGGATATTAAGGGAATCAAGGGATATGGGGATAGTGCAGGAAAGTGGAGTTGAGTAGAAAATCAGCCATGATCTTATTGAATGGTAGAGCAGGCTCGAGGGGCCAAATGGCCTACTCCTGCTCCTATTTCTTATGTTCTTATTTTCTTACATACCTATAGACGCTTTTACAGTCTGTTTTTATATAATTTGCTCGTTTACTCTCATATTCTATTTTCCCTTTCTTTATCAATTTCTTGGTCCTCCTTTGCTGAATTCTAAAATCCTCCCAACCCTCAGGCTTACTACTCTTTTTGGCAACATTATAAGCCTCTTCCTTTAATCTGACACTATCTTTAATTTCTCTTGTTAGCCATGGGTGGACCATTTTTCCCGTGATGTTTTTATTCCTTAAGGGAATTTATATTCGTTGCAAATTATGAATTATTTCTTTAAATGTTTGCCATTGCTTTTCTACTGTGATATCTTTTAATCTAGTTTCCCAACCTACCTTAGCCAACTCGCCTCTCATACCTACATAGTTTGCTTTGTTCAGGTTTAGGACCCCAGTTTCGGAGTTAACTAAATCACTCTCAAACTCAACATAAAATTTTAGCATATTATGATCACTGCTCCCCAGAGACTCCTTTACTACAAGATAATTAGTTAACCCTGTCGCATTGCACAGTACTAGATCTAAAATAGCCAATTCCCTCGTAGGTTCCTTGACATACTGATCTAGAAAACTATCTTGAATGCATTCCAAGAACTCTTCCTCTGCACTATTTCTGCAAATTTGGTTTGCCCAGTCTGTATGAAAGTTAAAGTCCCCCATGATTACTGTATTACCCTTGTTACATGCATCTCTAATTTCCAGATTTATACTCTGCCCGACACTATAACTACTGTTAGGATGCCTATAGACTACTCCCACTAATGTTTTCTGCCCCTTGTTGTTTCTTAGCTCCACCCAAACTGGTTCTACATCTTGTTTTTCCAAGCCAAGATCCTTTCTCTCTACTGTCTTTATTCCCTCCTTTATTATCAGGGCTACCCCTCCTCCTTTTCCATTCTCTTCTAAAAGTCAAATAACCTGGAATATTTAGTTCCCAACCTTGGTCACTCTGCAACCATGTCTCTGCAATGGCTATTAAATCAAACCCATTTATTTCTATCTGCACTATTAATTCATCTATTTTGTTGCGAATGCTTTGTACATTCAGATATAGTACCTTTAGCTTGAACTTTTTTCTATTTTTCCCTGATGTCACTTTAGTCACTAATGCCCTATTACCTTTATTAATCTTTCACTCCCTTCCTGATCCACTCTGTTTATCTTTACCCAGATCACTACTCTGCTCTACAGCCTTGACATTTCTCTTACTGCTTATGAATTTACCCTTTTCTGAACCCTCCCACCGCCCCCCACTTCATTAGTTTAAAAGCCCTATCTACTGCCCTAGATATTCAATTCACCAGGACACTGGTTCCAGCCCAGTTTAAGTGGAGCCCGTCCCAACGGAACAGCTCCCTTTTTCCCCAGTACTGGTGCCAGTGTCCCATGAATTGAAATCTCTTCCTCCCACACCACTCTTTGAGCCACGCATTTAAACCTCTAATCTGTTTGTCCCTAAGCCAATTTGCGCGTGGCTCAGGTAACAACCCAGAGATTGTTACCTTTGAGGTTCTGCTTTTTAATTTAGACCCTAGCTCCTCAAACTCTCTCAGCAGAACCTCATTCTTAGTTCTACCTATGTCATTGGGTCCTACGTGGACCACGACAACTGGATCCTCCCCCTCCCGCTCCAAATTCTTCTCCAGCCACGAGGAGATATCCTTAACCCTGGCACCAGGCAGGCAACACAGTCTTCGGAACTCCCAATCGTGGCTCAAGAGAACAGTATCTATCCCCCTGACTATACTGTCGCCTACCACTACAACCCCCCCCCCTTGAATGGCCACCTGTACCATGGTGCCGTGGTCAGTTTGCTCACCCACCCTTCAGACTTTGCCCTCATCCACACAGGCAGCCAGAACTCCATACCTGTTGGATAAGGGCAAAGGCCAAGGCTCCTCCAGCATTCCACCTGAGGTCCCCTTACCTGCCTGAGTTGCAGCCACACCCTCCTGTCCCTGACCACTAACCAGACCTGTACTACTACTGAATCTAAGGAGTGTGACTGCTTCCTGGATCAAAGTGTCCAGATAAATCTTCCCCCTCCCTGATGCCCCGCAATGTCTACACCTTGGACTCCAGCTCAACAACTCTGAGCTGAAGTTCCTTGAGTTGCAGACACTTACTGCAGATGTGATCATCCAGGATAGGAATGGCTCTTCACAAACTTCCACATGCTACAGTTGCGGCACACCACCTGCTCTGCCATCCCTTTATAACCTTGTTTTAATTATTTAGTTCACAGAAATCACAGAATCACAGAAACCCCACAGTGCAGATAGAGGCCATTTCGGCCCATCGAGCCTGCACCGACACATATCCCACCCGATCCCCGTAACCCCTACACCAACACATATCCCACCCTATCCCCGTAACCCCACGTATTTAATCCCCCTAACACTAAGGGTCAATTTATCATAGCCAATCAACCTAACCCGTACATCTTTGGACTGTGGGAGGAAACCGGAGCACCCGGAGGAAACCCACGCAAACACGGGGAGAATGTGCAAACTCCACACAGACAGTCACCCGAGGCTGGATTCGAACCCGGGTCCCTGGCGCTGTGAGGCAACCTTAATTAAGGTTTATGGAGGAAAAATTTGGTACCATAGCACCTCCTGTTCGCGCCAGCATTATCAGTGGGGCGAGGCGAGGCGAATCTACCGCCGCACATCAAATCCCGCCCCCGGAGCACCGTCACTACCAATTATCACCAGGAGCCTCAACGCCAGGGAAATAGTGATGCCCGTGACGCGCGCCCGATCTGCAGAATTGATTGTCGCCACCTACCTTAGCGCCTGGAGTCAAAAGCGACAGGGAGAGCTGGTGTGAAGCAACAGGAAGCCAGCTCCAGGGACATTATTTAAAGGGATCATCAGTAATGACTCACAGCTGTCAGGTTAGTGCAGTTTCAGTGTTTTCTTGTCAGTTTTACATAATGCAACAGTTTAGTTCAGTAATTTCAAGGTTATTTTGTATGAGGAGTGTTGAGGCAACCAAAAAATAGCTATATTTATTCTTTAAAAAATCAACCTGCTGTACTTGGTTACATTAATGGGGCTGTACTGGCAGTCGACCTCGCCTTCTAGGATCTACGGTAGAGGAAGTGGAGGCAGCGAGAAAGACTGGATAATGTGGTCAGAGGGAGGAGGGAGGGCCATCAGGGTTCTCAACAGGAGGCCTTACCCTCCGAGGGTATTCCGAGAGCACTTCTCCTACCTCCAATTAAGTGTATTAGAAGGATCTGCTCCCCCAAGGAGGTGGTCACAGAACTTTGCCACCTCCTGCAACCAGACCTCCAGCCTCAGATCAGGGCGACCACGGCTCTCTCAGTGGCAGTCAAGGTCACCATCACCCTCAATTTCTTCGCCAGCAGATCCTTCCAATCTGCAACAGGGGACATAGCTAACATCTCGCAGGTTGCCATCCATCGCTGCATCCAGGAGGTCACAGAGTCTCTCTATAGTAGAAGGGGCTACATTTCCTTCCCCATCACCAGAGAGAAGCAGGACAAGCATGCATGTGGCTTTGCCAGTATAGTGGGATTTCCCATGGTGCAGGGTGCCATTGACTGCACCCACGTGGCTTTGTGGGCACCTCATAACAATCCTGAGATCTTCCATAACCACAAAGGCTACCACTCACTTAATGTGCAGTTGGTGTGCGACCACAGACAGCAAATCTTCAATGTCAATGCCCGCTATCCTGGCAGCAGCCACGATGCCTACATCCTACACCAGACCGCTGTGCCAGCACTCTTCCAGCCACCACGTCAAGCTCGCAGCTGGCTGCTTGAAGGCAAGGGCTATCTGCTCTCCACCTGGCTCATGACTCCCCTCCGCAACCCCAACACTCATATAATGAGAACCATGCTGCCACCAGGAACATCATCAAGCAGACCATCAGGTGCTTTAGCAATGGTTTTGCTGCCTTGACCGCTTGGGAGGAGCTCTCCAGTATGCGGCTGAGTGAGTGCCCCGTTTCGTGGTGGTCTGCTGCATGCTCCACAACTTAGCCATCATGTGGGCCCAGCCCTTGCCACCAGGGATTGTGGGACCACCTCAGGAGGAGGAAGAGGGAGAGGGGAGAAGGAGGGAGATGAGGAGGAGGAGGAACAGGAGCGAGGGAAGAGGCAGACACTCAATCGGCCTTCCGGAAGGGCGACTGTGACCGCCTCATCAGACTGCGGTTCGAATAAATTAAACCCCAGATCCCCATTGCTCATCACATCCATATCATTGCATCCTTGTCGCAGGCCATATCACAGCGCAAAGCTGAAATGAGACACACCACAAAAGAATCTAAACTGAATTAATAAATTTATCAATAATCAGTGAACACATATTTACAACAAAAATATTAACTATTCACCCTTGTGCAAAATCTCTTAGTGCCTCTTGTTACTGTTCCTTTGCCTACTCTAGTGCTCGTACTGTGTTGGCCTAGTGGCTGCAACAGGGCTGGTGGAAGGCTGCTGAGTGTCCATAAGGGGGACTTCAGATGGCCTTGCAGGACGCCCTCGAACAGCTCTGGGCCTGGGAGGCCCGGCTGTAGACTGCACCACCTCAGCATGGGCGCAGCAGTCTGGGCTGGCTGGATGACAGGCAGTGACAGGGGCAATGGTGGAGTGGCAGTGATGGGAGCAGGAATGCTGTCATCTTGAGAGAGGACAGCAGGTTCCTGCTCCACTGACCCACTGTCACTCCCCCGGGGCTGCACCTCAGCATCCCTAGTAATCTGTTGGAGCACAGATTGCTGGCCTGCTGCGACACCGTGAAAGCCCCAGTCGACGGTGGTAGACCCAGCCATGATGGCAGCAGTCAGAGCATGCGTGGCATCAAGCTGAGACTGCATGAGAGCAGTCTGAGATTGGATGCCACCAAGCATAGACTGCATTACAGCACTAAGACGTTGTATCGCTTCCGCCTGTGCTGCAATGGAAGGTGCCATCACACGTAACATTAGGTTTGGGTCGCCACGGTCTCTCTGGGAGTCTATCATCCTTTGTAGACTGCAAATGCTGGACTCCATGGTGTGCGCAGAGCCATGTGCAATGTTGGAGGCGTACTCCTCCACGTTCCTTATCATTGCCAAGAGGCTTTTTCCCTCTCTTTATTTCTCTTTCTCTACCTGATTTGGCATTGAATTCACCCACTCTAAGTTACACTTCCTTCTCAGTCCTCGTGCTGTTAATTTCATAATCCTTCAATCTGATTGGTTAAGGGGATGCACAGTTGTGTGCCCTGTTCACTCAGGTCCCAGATGCCTGGTTTCCCTCACTGCGCCGTTATCAGTTCGCACTTTCAGCAACTTGTGGCGCACAATATCATCGAGATTAAAGGGGCAATGGCAAGTCTAACTAACAGGGGCCGGATATCGTCCATTGCCCTGCCACAGCAAATTATGGGCCAATATGTTAGAGATCACCACAAACTTTAGAATGAGGGGACACGGACTCCAGTTTAGAAGCATGAAGCTGCACAATTTACATTTAACTACTTTACACAGAAGTTGGTGAATGTGTGGAACAAACTTCACCAGAGAGACAATGGAGGGAGATAGTGTGGAAAAAATTAAGGGAGAATTCAACAGATATTTTAAGGAATGAGCAAATGAGAGTTTTTTGGACTGGCCAGATGAACTGCAGAGTTTGTTCCCATCCTGGACTATCTTATATTCCCTGAAGGCACTGATATCTTGCTGGGCTATGGTTCTGTGGGTGCCAGGCATCTTCCAGTACGTCACTGAAGAGGCCATTAACCATGTGTGAGTTTTGATAGTGATTTGACTGGTGTGGGGAAGAGCCAGGAAGGGGGGGAATCACAGTGGAATCTGATAACCGCACTTCAAGCAGCAGTTGCTAAAACCCTGATTAATTTCCCCCTGCCTAAGCTAGGGGCACTGAGGCAAATTGTAGCATCCCTACTGCTGTCCCGACTGAGACTAGCCAGCCCTGCACAGGCAGGCATCGAATCTGAGATCGTCCTGGTGTGTACGTGTGAGCTGCTGGTTAAACTTGTGGGTAGTTCTCTACATAGACATGTGGTGCATAAATGCGGGCACTTTACATGCAAAAGCACTTGAGAAGGTGCAGAGGAGAATACCAGGAATAATTAAAATTCTAGGTTAGAAATAGAAGTTCACAAACTTTAACTTGTTTTTGTTGGAGAAAGGTTTCAGTAGGGTCATGAGCCAGATTTTTTTTTTAAATACTGAAAGAAATGAATAACATAGATTTAAGCAGGTTTTTTAGGTTACACTGTGCTAGCAGAACTAGGAAACATGATACAAAATTAATAAGCCTCAACTCTGGTTATCTGAGACTACAAAGAATTATTTTCGCAGAGTAATAGATATGTGCAACAGACTTGCCTCAAAGACAATTAAAACTTTTGTTGATTAATTCCTTTAAAAGGAACCTAAATAAATAGTCAAGGCAGGACTGAATGTCAGAGGGATAGATGATTAAATTATGAAATACTATAGTTCCAGTAATGCTGAGATTTCTGGACTGTGTCCAATTGCGATTGAGTAGTGTTGAACTGATGTGTGGGAGTTTGGCCTTGCAGGGTCAGGGGCAGTTATTATGCCCCAATTGTGATTCTGGCTGAGATCATCCAACTCAGTACAGACTAAAGGTTGAACTGGATCTGCTGCTTTGTTCCATGTTTTCTTATGCTGTTGTTTTCAGGAGGCGACATCAAGTTGAGGTGCTTTTCTATAAAGAAAGAAAATACTCAGTAGTTGACTCATCCTGGGTTACTGTCATATGCCACATGGGGGAGGCTGGCTAGACAATGCAGTCAGCAAAGGTTTGAGATCAGGTTATCGGATCAGCTTTTTGCCTGCGAATTTTGCAGTGCATAGAAAGAACTGCAGGAAGAGAGAGAATTAATTTTAAAGTGGTGTTTTTTTTCACTCTTTTCAATAATTCAATATAATGTTCAAGGCTGGCTTTAATTTAAACTTGAAACTTCTGAAAATATGAAAATTCTTATGAGGATGCATTTGAAACAGCTGTCTAGGCCATACGCCCTGGAATTCCCTCCCAAAACATCTCCGCTGCTCCACCTCCCTCTCCTTCTTTAAGACCCTCCTTAAAACCCACTTCTTGCCCATTTCCTACTTTGGCGTGGCATCTTTTGTTGTCTGAGTGATAACACCTCTGTGAAGCGCCTTGGGACATTTTTCTATGTTAAAGTCACTCTATAAATGTAAATTGGTCTTGTTACTATTCAGCAGTTGAAAGAGCATTCCTGGTCTTCCTGGCCCACAAGGAAACCTTTTACAAAAACAACGTACTTACCTTTTCGACCCTCTTCTAGGCCCGCTGCTCCTTCACACCAGGAGTTCCTGGCGAGGCGCCGTGAGTTAAAATAATGTTGGGGTCTGAATTATGTCATCAGACCTCGACTTTTGAATATCAATGAGACCTTCGCCTGCCCAGTGCGTGCCTGTTAAATTGGTGCACAGTGTGAGGCCAGCAAGGAGCAGATGAGTAGGTCATAGCAAACGTTTTAACCACCTCCCCCCTCACCCCATTTCGTCGGGCAAGGGGGATTAAAATTGGAGCTTTTATCCTGACTGCAGAAGCATTGCTTTCCCATTAGTTAATTTAACAAAAACATGCCAGCTTATCAGATTTTCTTATTTGATTGTCTACTTATTTAGTTCATTAAATATTATTTTTCCAGTTAGGAATATTGGGGGAAAACATTCGGTTGATTTGCGCCTCCCGTTAACGCCCTAAGAGGGCGCTAGCGGGGCGCAAAACAACTAGCACCTGGGCACAGCGCCGCCAACGCCCCCGTGAAATTCAGCGGGAGGTTAGTGGCGGCGGTAACCGTTAGCGCCCCGCAGCACTGCAACGCCGGCGATGACATCATCGCCGTGCGCAGCGCACCGGCCGCGATCTTTGGTAACACCCCCTGACTTACTACCGGACGCTATGTCCGACAGGGTCAGGGGGGCCTATCTGCGGCCGGGGCGACGCAAATTAAAGGGGAGGTGCCGGGCGGCCATTTTTGTTGCTGGCCGCCTGCCAGCACCTGTCCCCAGCCTTCTGTGCAGCCCCCCATGGGGTGCTGGATGCGCTGCGTGAGCCCGGTACTTCTCGAGTGCCGGGCTCTTTTGCCGGCACTCCGATCCCTGGTGGCCCAGCTGGGCCCTGGGTCGTGCTGCGTTAGGCCCCGCCCCTTTAATAAGGGGAGGAAGGCCTGCAGTACTGCGGCGCGATGTGGCGCTGCTGCACGTAGCGCTGCGATATTCACTTGCAGCGCCCCAAGAGGGAGGCGGGGCGCTTCCAATAGTGCCCCGCCTCCCTCTTGGGGCGCTACCAGTGAATTTCGGGTGCGGGGGAGCTAATTTTTTCGAAGTTAGCACCCCAAGGAGGCGTGACATAAATTTTCCCCCATTGTCTTTTATGCCTTTAAATAAATTTATATTCCTTAATATCTTCAATCCAACAACAGCCAGAGGCTAGTTGCTGCACAGTTTCATGATGTGTCTTGCGATGATAAGATTCTCTTTATCTCACCAACATAGAACACTACTTTATCCTTGCGTGAAAATGCAAAAACATCAAAACAATTAACAAAGAAAATGAAAATGCAGTACACAATCACATATGCTATTAATAGGCTGTAGTATCCATGGATTTATAAGTCTGGATACTGTTGCTGGAAAACTTTAACAACTTTGTAAATGTATTGCACCATGCCACTACTTCAATAAAATATTTTTTAAAACTCCAAAAGCTGAAATCGAAACTTACCTGAAAGATGTGCGGGTCCCTTTAAGAAGCGCCGACAGCGTCTCTGTACAACTGCTGCACACACGTTTTTCCGTGCATGGTTAGGAGAGGGCGTCAGGGTGTGCGGTGACATCCAAAATCGCAGTTGTGCGTCAAATCAGGCCTTGCACACCGACTGATGTCCCGATCTGCACATTTACATTACATTTGGCCTCTCCAAAATGGTGTCCGCCGGGTCCCGCGCCGGAAGCAGGCGCAAGAGAAGCGGCTGCCATTTTTTCAAGAAAACCTGCCTTAACGGCCGGCGCTACTACGGGGAATTTCGCAGCCACCATATTTCTGGAATGTTCCATTCAGCATTTTCCTCAACAATAAAGGCAATAGCCTGGAATTACTCTCAACAAAAATGATTTGCAATGTTAATTCACTATTCAGTGGGAGAACTGTTATGTACAATCTCAAACATTGCAATATCATCATGAGATGAGTCCCTGTGACAGTCCTTGTGCATTCAAGTCACACAGCAGGAGGCTTAGCTAAGGCAGACAGATGAATGACAGCATTCTGCTTTCACATCAAAGTCGTTCCTCACATGGTAGTTGTAACATTTGCATATTGAATTATGATTGGCCCGCAGGCATCTGTAAGGAATACCTATTATATTCACATGTGATCACATGCTGAGTTGTCATTGGCCTGCAGGCATCTGTTAGGACTACTATTGTTTTGAAGACCCAGGCTAGGGGTCCTAATGCCAGGCTTCCTCCACGGGTGCTGTATGAGTAAGATCACAGACCTAATGCTTAATAAAAGAGTTAAACTGTAATACTCCGTTGTCCTGCAAGTTATTATTTTTGTACAAAGTGTGCAAAACAAGACATGGTGTCAGAAGTGGGATAAACAACATGACACAGCATTTCAGAAAATGAAAGACCTAATCACCAGAGAACCAGGACCAGTTCTTGCCTACTTCGACCCTAACAAAGAGCTCAGACTACAAGTGGACGCGTCAAAGTACAGACAAAGAGCACGTGACATTATGTTTTGGCCCGGAATGTGCAAACACATTGGAGGACATTGTCGGAAAATGTTACATTTGTCTAGAATGCCGCCCATCAAATGTCAAAGAGCCCATGATACCTCACTGTATCCCAGACAGGCCCCGGCAGGTCGCGGCAACGGATCTGTTCACATGGAACAACGAAGACTACATAGTGACTGTTGAAACATAGAAACATAGAGATAGGAACAGGAGTAGGCCATTCGGCCCTTCGAGCCTGCTCCGCCATTCAATGAGATCATGGCTGATCTTCGTCTGAGATCATAGCTGATCTTACCAGTTCAGTACCCCGTCCCCGCCTTTTCTCCGTAACCCTTAATCCCCTTAGCCTTCAGAAATATATCCAATTCTCTCTTGAAAATATTTATTGAATTAGCCTTCACAGCCCTCTGTGGCAGGGAATTCCACAGGCTCACCACTCTTTGAGTGAAGAAATTCTTCCTCATCTCTGTTTTAAATGATTTGCCCGCTATTTTTAGACTGTGGCCCCTGGTTCTGTGCTCCCCGGCCATTGGAAACATTCTCTCTGAATTCAGCCTGTCCAGGCCTGCCATAATTTTATATGTTTCGATGAGATCCCCTCTCAATCTTCTAAACTCCAGTGAGTACAAGCCCAAACTATTTAATCTCTCTTCGTAGGTCATTCCCGCCATTCCAGGTATCAGCCTGGTGAATCGCCGTTGCACTCTTTCCATGGCAAGAACATCCTTCCGCAGATGGGGCGACCAAAACTGTACACAATACTCCAGATGCGGTCTCACCAGCACCTTGTACAGCTGTAGTAAGGTATCCCTATTCCTATACTCGAACCCCCTTGATATGAAGGCCAACATACCATTTGCCTTCTTGATCGCCTGTTGCACCTGCATGCTCTCCTTCAGTGACTGGTGCACAAGAACACCCAGGTCCCTCTGCACTTCCCCATCTCCCAATCTATTGCCATTTAGATAATAATCTACCCTCCTGTTTTTACCCCCAAAGTGGATAACCTCGCATTTATCCACATTATAGTGCATCTGCCACGTATCCGCCCATTCCCCCAACCTGTCCAAATCGCACTGTAGCCTCCTGACATCCTCATCAGAGCCCACCCCTCCTCCTAGTTTAGTGTCGTCAGCGAATTTGGAAATATTGCATCCAATTCCCTGATCCAGATCATTTATATATATTGTGAACAGCTGGGGTCCCAGGACAGATCCTTGCGGCACCCCGCTGGTCACTGCCTGCCACTCCGAAAACGAGCCGTTTATTCCAACTCTCTGTTTTCTATCCGCCAGCCAGTTCTCTATCCACGTTAATACTTTGCCCCCAATCCCATGAGCCTTAATTTTGCATGATAATCTTTTGTGTGGAACCTTATCGAAGGCTTTCTGGAAGTCAAGGTACACCACATCCACTGGCTCTCCCCCATCTATTTTACCAGTTACTTCCTCAAAAAATTCCAGCAGATTAGTCAAACACGATTTACCCTTTGTAAATCCATGTTGACTCTGTCCGATCCTTTCCCCATTTGTCAAGTGCTCCGCTATTTTATCCTTAATAATGGACTCTAGCATTTTGCCCACAACCGATGTAAGGCTTACTGGTCTATAATTCCCTGCTTTCTCTCTACCCCCCTTTTTAAATATTGGGGTAACATTAGCTACCCTCCAATCCACGGGTACTGTTCCCGAGTCAATGGAGTTCCGGAAGATGATCCTTAGAGCATCTGCTATCTCCAGGGCCACCTCCTTAAGTACCCTAGGATGTAGTTTATCAGGCCCCGGGGATTTGTCGGCCTTCAGTCCCCTCAACTTACCCAACACCATATCCCTAGAGATACTAATTTCTGTCAGCTCCTCCCTCTCATTAGTCCCTATGTTTGCCGATATTCCTGGGAGGTTATTTGTGTCCTCCTTTGTGAATACAGAACCAAAGTATGAGTTTAATTGGTCTGCCATTTCCTTATTCTCCATTATATATTCTCCCGAATCGGACTGCAAGGGACCGACTTGGGATTTTACCAGTCTTTTCCTCCTGATATACCGATAAAAGCTTTTGCAGTCTGTCTTTATGTTTGCTGCAAGTTTACTTTCGTATTCTATTTTCCCCTTCCTGATTAATCCCTTTGTCCTCTTTTGCTGTATCTTGTACTGCCCCCAATCTTCCGGTCTGGTGCTTTTTTTTGCCAGTTGATATGCCCTTTTTTTTGATTTTATGCTGTCCCTAATTTCCCTCGTTATCCACGGTTGAGTCACCTTTTTAGGTTTATTTTTATGCCAAACCGGTATAAACATGTTCTGGAATTCTTCCATTCTATCTTTGAATGCTTGCCATTGTCTCTCCACTGTCAATCCCCCCAGAAACACCACCCAATCAATCTTACCCAATTCCCGTCTCATACCCTCGTAATTCCCTTTATTTAAGTTCTGGACCTTAGTCTCTGATTCAATTTCCTCACTCTCCATCTCGACTGAGAGCTCGATCATATTATGATCGCTCTGACCCAAGGGGCCTCGTACAAGAAGATTGCTGATAAGTCCCTTCTCATTGCACAATACCCAGTCTAAAATGGCCTGATCTCGAGTCGGCTCCTCGACATATTGGTCCAGATAACCGTCCCGAAAACATTCCAGGAATTCCTCCTCCTCAGAATTTTTACTAATTTGGGTAGTCCAATCAATATGTAAATTAAAGTCACCCATGATGACAGCTGTGCTCTTATCGCACGCTTCTCTAATTTCCCTTTTTATGCCTTCCCTCACCTCCATATTACTATTTGGAGGCCTATATATCACACCCACTAACGTTTTCCTCCCCTTGCTATTTCTCATTTCTACCCATACAGATTCCGTTTCATCCGAGTTAATATCCTTCCTTTCCATTGCATTAATCCCCTCCTTTACCAGCAATGCTACCCCACCTCCCCTACCTTTTTGCCGATTACTACAGCAGATTTTTTGAACTGGACAAGCTTCACAGCACCACATCTGTAGCTGTGATCCACAAGCTAAAGGCAGCCTTTGCCAGGCATGGCATGGGAGAGACTTTAGTCTTAAACAATGGCCCCAATACAAATCAAAAGAGTTTGAGTCGTTTGCCAAGGCATGGGATTTCACACATGTCACATCAAGCCCACATTACCCTCAAAGTAATGGCCTTGCTGAAAAAACTGTCCAGATTGCAAAAACACTCATGGACAAAGCCAAAGCCAAAGCGGACAAAAGAGACCCCTACATCAGTCTCCTTGAGTACCGCAACACTCCGGTTGACAACTTCAAGTCACCAGCACAGCTGTTGATGAGCCGCAGACTTCGCTCAATCCTTCCAAGCACCAACCAGCAGCTGCAGCCAGAGGTCGTCAGCTGCAAGCAAGTGCATGCAAAACGTGTACAGAGACAGCATCACCAAAAGAGATACTATGACAGGTCAGCTAAACTACTGCCGCCGCTGCACAATGGAGGATCCGTCAGAATCCAGGAGCATGACTACTGGAAGCCAGCAGTCGTCATCCAGCCAGCTGACACTGAGCGATCGTATCACGTCCACACCCCAGAAGGACAGGTGTACCGCCGCAATCGCAGGCACCTCCTCAACACCAAGGAACAACACCGTCATTCCGACGAGAGGATCAGTTCAACAGAGTGTGATGAACAGTGCAATACACAAAACACATCATACTTACCTGAATCTAAACCTGAACCTGAATTGTTGACTGATTCAGGAGCATGCTCAGTTTCATACCATACAAGGTCGGGACGAGAGGTCAAGCCTAGAGTTATCCTTGACTTGTGAACTGTCAAGGGTGTAGGCGGATCGCTGCCCTAAAAAAAACTGTACATCTTTATTGAAATGTTGAGATGTTTTCAGTGCTAGTTAAATGCTGTGTTTACTTATATGTTTATGCTACCGAGAACATTATGTAGAAGAAAGGTTTAAAAGTAATGCATAACATTTTTCTTTTAAAAGAAAGGGGATGTAACATTTGCATATTGAATTATCATTGGCCTGCAGGCATCTGTAAGGAATACCTATTATATTCACATGTGATCACATGCTGAGTTGTCATTGGCCTGCAGGCATCTGTAAGGACTACTATTGTTTTGAAGACCCAGGCTAGGGGTCCTAATGCCATGCTTCCCCCACGGATGCTGTATGAGTAAGATCACAGACCTAATGCTTAATAAAAGAGTTAAACTGTAATACTCCGTCCTGCAAGTTATTATTTTTGTACAAAGTGTGCAAAACAAGACAGTAGTGACTTTGAAATAACAGCTCTGTTGGCCAAGCGTCCCATCTCACAGTCTTAAACAGGATTTCACTTTTGTGGTCTCCCAGGCACAGGGTGACTTGTGTTTCGCAGCAGCAGCAAGAAGCAAGCCTTTTTTTTGTTGAAAAAGTCTAAATCAGATTAGATTTGAAAAACTTAGCTTGAGTTGTGAGCCCATGCTGGGGGAGTTAGTCAATTGAATCTTTATTATTTATCATAAATGGGGTCTGTAGGAAAATTGATTGTTCTTACTGTGAACACTGTTCACTTGTAGTTGTTCTAAAATCTCCTGTAAAGAGAAGAGAACTGAAATGGTGGCATGTGGGAGATTATAGCCTGCACACCGTTCCCTAGCCACTGACTCCATCCCTCTCCCTAGCATCTGTCTGAGGCTGAACCAGACTGTTCGCAACCTTGGTGTGATATTTGACCCTGAAATGAGCTTCCGACCACATATTCATGACATAACTAAGACCACCTATTTCCACCTCCATAACATTGCCCATCTCCGCCCCTGCCTCAGTTCATCCGCTGCTGAAACCCTCATCCATGCCTTTGTTACCTCTAGACTTAACTATTCCAACGCACTCCTGGCTGGCCTCCCACATTCCACCCAACGTAAACTTGAGGTCATCCAAAACTCAGCTGCCCATGTCCTAACTCGCACCAAGTCCTGTTCACCCATCACCCCTGTGCTCGCTGACCTACATTGGCTCCCAGTTAAGCAACGCCTTGATTTCAAAATTCTCATCCTTGTTTTCAAATCCCTCCATGGCCTTGCCCCTCCCTATCACTGTAATCTCCTTCAGCCCCACAACCACCCCAGATACCTGCGCTCCTCTAATTCTGCCCTCTTGAGCATTCCTGATTATAATTGCTCAACCATCGGTGGCCGAGCCTTCAGCTGCCTCGGCCCTAAGCTCTGGAACTCCCTCCCTAAACCTCTCTGCCTCTCTCTCCTCCTTTAAGACGCTCCTTAAAACCTACCTCTTTGATCAAGCTTTTGGTCATCTGCCCTAATTTCTTATGTGGCTCGGTGTTAATTTTTTGTTCTCCTGTTTCACTATGTTAAAGGCTCTATATAAATACAAGTTGTTGTTGTTGCACACTGTGTGAGGGATCTTTGTAATGGACCCTGAGTTATGCATGCTATAGTTTAACTAGCTATTAAGCAAAAAAGGATGCATTCTGGTTTACAAGGGACACAAGGTCCGCTTACTGGCAACACTGATCTCGAGAAAATATCTAACACAAAAACTGTGACAACTTTGTTTTTGATTATTTTTTTACTTAGGAGTGCCCCTGCTTTACGTACTGTTCCCAATCAAGATAGTGGACAGGTGATTCTTTTTCCTGAGCCAATTCCTAGCCACTATGCCACCAGCTTTAGAGAGGTGCACGACCAGCACAGAGCTACTTTTACCCTGATTCTATCTCAAGTGAAGCATCTTCCTTTAAATCCCAGCTAAGATCAGAAACTCCCCACATGCAGAATTATGGTCATGAAGCCCAACTGTTTTGTAAAAACCAGAAAATAACTACAACTACTTTCAGTCTGTCTATCTGTTTATCTAGAATTTAAAAAACATTGTGTTCCTGTTTTTTGAGATCTGATTGGTCAATTGCTTCAGTGATGTTAACAGAAAGATACATTTGCATGGCACTGTCCAGCCATTCTGTGACCTCACAAATGGGCAGGGTGTGAATTAAGCCCATTCGGAGCATGACTCTGGGGCAATTGCAAATTCCCACATTTTCTGACTAAAGTCACCTTTTTAAGTTAAGTACTTTAATGGGATAAAAGCTAAGCAAATAAAGAGAGGATAAGGAATCACCAAGGTCTTTTTCAACCCAATGACCTCATAATCAGAAACAACTGCTTTAAACAATATGCCACAAAATGAAGTTTAAACAAGGACAAAGCTGAAAAGAATTGGAACAACCTCTGCAGCAAGAACACCTAAGTTGAGCTTCTTTTGCATTTTTGGAATTAGCAACATTCATGTTGCATTCCAATAGGTGTTATCTTTTCAAGCATTTCATAATTACTGCATTTTGCATCCCGTCCTGGCTACTTTCCATTTGTAGTATTGATTGGTGTAGACTATTGTAGGTGTTGCAGATTTAGTATATACTAGTTGATCTCCTGTGGTCCACATGGTAAGTCAAAACTTATGGTCACTCTCTTACCTGTCTCAGTTGTCTTTGCGTTGCTGTTTCTCCCCTTCTGTTTCTGTCTTTCCTTCTCTTCTGCTTCACTCCAAACTCCCCTTAATTCTTTCTGCTTCTCTTTGTTTTGCTTGCTGCTTCCTCCTCACCCTGCCCCACATTTTGCTCCCATTGTGTCCCCTACTATTTCACCTTCCCACTGCTCATTCCACTTCCCATTACCCCCTCACTTCTATCACTACCCATTATCAACACCTGCCATTCACCTCACCCTTTACACTCCGTCCACACTGCTCCACTCCAACTCCATCCCTCCAAGGGCAGGTGGCAAGAGGCCACCTCATCCTCAACCAGTCCCCTCCTTCCCATATCATCTTCCTCTCCCTTCTAATGGTTTCCCCCAAAAAGGCCTTTCTGCTCATCTCCCTATTGTGTTTTTTCTCGCTCCCTCTGTCTTACAGATGTAAGTGAATAACATTGACCTTTTCTAACTGTCTACAAAACACAGATGTGATGATCAGTTGGCTTCAAGAGTCAACTGGTATTTTTGTTTGAAAATTGAAGTAGCTTATCACCCCCCGCACCAGGTGACCAAAGATCAGGAGCGTAGGACTGAAATGCAACCAAAAATTGAGGAGCAGCCCCTTCAAGTAGTGGAAGAGGGGCTGCAACCTCTCGCACTACGTATATGTGGAACACGGACTCCTCCAGGCTGCAGAAAAGGCAGGAGGCCTGGGAGTCCATGATCCGACTTAAAACATTATTGCATGGGACTGCCCCGTGCAACACCATCCAGGCCAAGTCCCCAATAGATAAAAGGAGGACTCCTACATAGAGAGCCCTCCACTGGGGACCCCCGCCTCTCCCGGACAGCAAGATGGTGCGCCAAGGCGTGTCCGGACGGCAGACGAGGATGACAAAGTGGGGGGTGTGCAAGAGCAGCCCGTACAGGAATCTCCTCCATGCAGAATGAAAAGGTACGAGGGGATTTCCCGGAGACGGCTCAAGTTGTGAGGTGTCAGCTGCTGAGGGGGGGTTTCGGGGCCGGGCACCGATGAGGCATTCCGTCTGAACGGGGGTCAGTTCGGATGGGATCGCCCCACCTGCTCCAGCCTCCTCGACACACCTAGTGGAGTCAGGGCCCAGTGCCACTTTTAGTGACTTGATGGCTTTGGCTGGGAGCTGGAATGACCCTAGTCTCTGTCTCTCAGATGTAAGCAATAATTAGTTGACCTTTCTGATCTTTTAATTGCCAGTTAAGTTGAATCAGTCAGTAATCCAATTAACAAAAGTGCCCCCTTTTAAAGGGGGCCCAAACAATAAGCTCCAAATTATAGAAAAAAATACTTAGCAAATTAAAACATTATATTTTCCATGTCGACTATGCACTCCAGTCCCTCTGGTGCCCATCGGTTGTGGAAGACCTCAAGTGTACAGATGGACACCGTGTGCTCCCTCTCCAGGGACACCCGGGCATGGTTGACTTTTTCTAACTGTGAAGGAAACAAGTGGATAATTAGTTGGCTTCAAAATTCAATTGCTGTTTTTTTACACTATAAATAAGCACAATATAAATTTATTTTCAAACTTTTTAGAATTTGTCCATTTTTTTTGTTCGAAATTATTTTTTAAGAAAAGCTAAAGTAGTAAGTGCGAGAATCTTAAACAAATTTCAATTCTTTCTGCTGGCTGAATGGTCCTGATGCATCCTGGGAAATTAGGCAGATGCTCAGACTGCACAAGCCAAACTTAACTTGCAGTCACGGCTCAACTTGCCCAGGGTTTTGAGGGAGGCCGAGGTCTTCAAATAAAAAACTTCAATGAAGGCATCAAAAGACGATTCAGTGGATACAATTAGTTATGTCATTGTGAAAAAATGTGAACTTTTGATTTTGTTTGGCCTATGAAAATGTTTTCTGAAAACATTTTGAATGAATTATGGGAACCTGCTGGCCATTTGTACAATCACAGGGTGATATACTTTCACTAAAATAATTGCTATTGTGTGCCAAATGGAATGATGCCTTCTAACATTGAACATTGAAAGTACCTATCACAAGTCCACCTACAGGAATAACAGGTACTGTGGCTACTTCTGCAATAGTTTTCAATGAAACACACACCTCATGAGAAAACTTAATTTATGATTGGTATTTAACATTGAGATTTTAAAAAAATCATTCAGGAGTACACATATTTTGCAAAGTTGCCATGCAGCAAGTACATAGACTCTACAGCACAGAAACAAGCCATGCAGCCCTACTGGTCTATGCCAGTGTTTATGCTCCACACAAGCCTTCTCCCACCTCTCCCTCTCACCCTATCAGTATATCCTTCTATTCCTTTCTCCCTCGTATGTTTGTCCAGCTTCTCCTTAAATGATTCTATGCTTTTGGCCTCAACTACTCCCTGTGGTAACGAGTTACACATTCTCATCACTCTCTGGGTAAAGAAGTTTTCCTGAATTTCTTGTTGGATTTATTGGTGACTATCATTTATAGCCCCTAGTTCTGGTCTCCCCCACAAGTGGAAACATCATCTCTACGTCTACTCTCTGAAACCCTTTCCTAATTTTAAAGACCTCTATCAGGTCACCTCTCTGCCTTCTCTCTTCTAGAGAAAAGAGCCCCAGCCTGCTCAATCTTTCCTGATAGTTATAATCTCTCTCTGTTGTGGTATCATCCTTGTAAATCTTTTTGTACCTTCGCCAGTACCACTACATCCTTTTTATAATATGGAGACCAGAACAGTGCACAGTATTCCAAGGAAGGAAAGTTGTGTGACATTAATTCAGGGAAACAAAGTTCACTGTGGCGGTGGGAGGAGGCGGGAGGAAGAAGCCAGCAATGGATCAAACTGTACTGCTGCAGCTTGCACAAGACTAATTATATTATCTGGGATCACTGCTTCGGAAAGATCTTAAAAATTGTTTTCAATTGTAAAAGGGAAATTTTCAATTAAAAAAAATAAAAAATAAAAATGTAGAACGGGGGGGTGGGGATGGAAAGTACTTGTGCCAATGACCCCAGCACTGTGGGGTCATTGGCACGATTGCGCATATGTTCAGCATGGCAATTTGTATGGGTTGGCTCCACCAATTCCCTCAGTGAAGTGTGACTATTGGAGAAGCTGTGTATGCTGCTACATGTTCTGGTCATGTCACGTGTTCTAGTCATGCTCCAGTATTACGCTATTCTGGGTAGCAGTTCAGAAAGCCGCAGGGAATATAATGGGCCTCATGTAGATCTGTGCCTTCTGGGCTTACACACCAAGAGGTGAACCACCCTTCCCCCACAACATATAGGCAAGCACAACTGTCATTACTAGCTAGAAGATGCAGCATCCCTTGCTGTGATGAAGTGCAATCCTCTTCACAGCAAACATACAACAACTTGTATTTATGTAGCATTTTTAACATAGAGGTGCTTCATAGAAGCGTACTCCAAGAAAAATTGACACTGAGCCAAAGAAGGAGATATTAGGAGGGGTGACCAAAACCTTGGTCGAAGAGGTGGGTTTTAAAGAGAGCTGTAAAGAAGGAGAGGGGGAGAGCTTTAAGGAGGGAATTCCAGAGCTTAGAGCCTAGGTCACTGAAGGCATTGCCACCAATGATGGGGCGAATGGAGTGGAACATGCACAAGAGGCTAGAGTCAGAGGAACACTGAGTTCTTGTTAGGTTGTAGGGCTGGAGAAGGCTAAAGAGATAGGGGGTGAGGCCATGAAGGGATCAGAACACAAGGATGAGAGTTGGGGCATTGGACGACCAGGAGCCAATGTACAGACTCCACCTGGAAATCGAGGTACCAGGCTAACCTCTCTATTTCTAAAACCGATTCTCAAATTTCACATGACCGAGGCACTTTTCATACACTCCCAGATCATTGCCCAAAAAGATCAGAACAAAAACATAAACTAGTAAATCCCACCCAATGTCCCACAAATGTTAACTATCCAATCTTTCAAAAGCCTTCAAAGCAGGAGCTGGATTCTCCTTCATGATCCCACTGGGACTGCCACTGACCACTCTTCTGCCGGATCTCTGGTGGATTTTCCTTCCTTCCGCATGTGTGACCATAATTTTCTGGAGTTGCCACAGGAAAGGTCGGCCCTGGAAAACAGCAGTAACGTCCCCGAAGAGTGTTCAGGGTGGAACATTAGAAGCTTAGGAGATACAAGAGAGGAAAGTTCAGAGAACTAATGACCATAGTAGATAGTGAATGTTTACGTTAATGCCATACTTTGTTACATTTGAAAATATCAGTTTGAGAGATTGAGTTTTGAGATATTAGACTATAGATTTTTGATATAAGCAAGGCAGAACTCGGGAGATGCAGTATTAATTTCTGCTACACTCAATAATGTGAGCAGCATAATACAAAATCACTTATCCTGATACCTATCTGCCAATAGTTACAAATTTTAAATTAAGAAATTATGGCTCAAAGATTTCATGTTATGTTTTTTAAAAATACAATTGTATGAATATGTACAATTGTAGAAATACATGAAACTACTAGGAGATTTGGTAAACAGTTGATGATTTGACAGACCTGTGAACTAGTCTGACTGCATATTTTTAATTGAGAAATAAATTACTTAATATAAATTAGGAGTTAACAAAGAAAAAAATGGGTTTGTGGCAATAGGTATGAAAGTTCACAGAAATTACCGCTCGGGTTCATTCATATCTTTGAACAGGTTGTCAATTTTTAACTCCAGTTTTTAAAATAAGTATTTTTTATATAATGTGAAGGCATTAGTTGAGTGTCAGCCAGTGGCTCAGTTGGTAGCACCCTCACCTCTGAGCCAGAAAGTTGTGGGTTCAAGTCCCACTCCAGAGACTTGAGCACAAAAATCTAGGCTGACACTCCAGTGCAGTGCTGAGGGAACGCTGTACTGTCGGAGGTGCTGTCTTTCGGATGAGACGTTAAACCGAGGCCCCGTGTGCTCTCTCAGGTGGACGTAAAAGATCCCGTGGGACTATTTCGAAGAAGAGCAGGGAAGGTATCCGTGGTGTCCTGGTTAATATTTATCCCTCAATCAACATAACGAAAACAGATTATCTGGTCATTTATCACATTGCTGTTTGTGGGGCCTTGCTGAGTGCAAAATTGGCTGCCGCATTTCCTACATTACAACAGTGACTGCACTTCAAAAGTACTTCATTGGTTGTAAAGCGCTTTGGGATGTCTGGTGGTCGCGAAAGGTGTTATATAAATGCAAGTCTTTCTTTCTTTAACATTGTCAATTGATTTTCATCAGCACCAATCAGAAACCCACCTACTCCTTAGCTCCAGTTTTAAACTGGATGAAAGGGCTTTCTAGTGCAAATAAAAACCTCAGGCACAGAAATATCAATCCCTTTTTCGCTGTAGTTTGCTACACAGAATTGAGAACTGGTCCAGGCAGCGGGCGGTCGTTCAGCCCGACTGCCTGCCTCTCTTCCGCGGTCACGTTCGCGCCCGGGTGGCCCTGGAGATGGAGCAGGCGGCGTCTGCCGGCACGCCCAAGGCCTTCCACCAGGGAGTCCAGAACCAGGGGGTCACAGTCTAAGGATAAGGGGTAAGCTATTTAGGACAGAGATGAGGAGGAATTTCTTCACCCAGAGAGTGGTGAACCTGTGGAATTCTCTACCACAGAAGGCAGTGGAGGCCAATTCATTAAATATATTTCTTAGGGCTAAAGGGATTAAGGGATATGGGGAGAAGGCAGGGACAGGGTACTGAATTTGGATGATCAGCCATGATCTCATTGAATGACAGAGCAGGCTCAAGGGGCTGAATGGCCTACTCCTGCTCCTATCTTCTATGTTTCTATCATCGCCCCGGCAACCAAATTTTAATTTAATTTAAGTTTCATGTATTAACTTTGGTTACAGTCTCATGTGTTTACACTGAAAGAGTACACAGAATGAATTGAGTAAAGACATTGAGCAATGTATGGGTGGCACCAACTGGCTGTGCCAGCTCAGGGTGAAGTCAAGCCCACCTCCCTTGTCCCGCCCACACTCAGGCGCCACTCTGATGACGCCGGCCGGAGAGAGGCGGGATGACGCTGCCTGTTGACGTCGACAATGCCCCTCCTGGCCAATCAAAGCGCGCTACGTCTCGGGCTCAGCGGCAGGCAGAGGGGAAGATGTCGGCGCCCATCCTGAAAGTGGCGACCCCGAAATGGGAGAAAGCGGCGAGAGGGAGCGTCTGCCTGCTCGGGGTGCTGCTATCGGTGTACGCCTACCATGTGGAGAGCGCCCGGGGCGGCGACCCCGGCTATGTGGCCATGTGCGACCTCAGCGAGCGGATGAGCTGCACCAAGGTGTTCGGCTCGAGGTGAGTTGGCACTGACTTTGTGGTGGTTGTGGTGGTGGTGGTGAGAGAGATGGGAAGGGGCAGCCGGCCTTGGCAGGTACAGGCCTTCCCTCCCCATTGTGGAGCCGCTCGGGGCAACCGGGGCTGTGGAGGAGAGTGTGTGGGGATCGGCCGCCCAGCGCATCGCTCCCAGTCTGCTCCCCATTCATACACAGTGCATTGAAACAGATGCTGCACAGCTGTAGGGAGGGGTTGTTGCCAATCCCAAGCCAAGGGTTTGACAGGTCGGGGGAAATGAAAATGGGTAACGCGATGTTGTCAGGAGCTAAAAGTGCTTTTTTGCTGGAGGAGATGGTGGAAATGCTACAGACTGCAGTGCTGTCTCTGAGATGTCAGTAAAGTATGACGGTGGGCATGTGAAATGTTTGTCCTGTACCTGCTTGAATTGTGAAATATACCCAACAGTATAGGTTTTATCTTTCTAAACTTGGGTTGTGTCTGGAGAGAGTATTTTGAGCTTTATCGCACTAGGGCGACGTACTGGTGGTTAGTGATCTGACACTAGTGGTGAAAACAATTTGAGGTGTTGAATGAATGATGAGTCTCGCAAGATCTATTTTTGCCCAACATTAAACTTGAACTTTTTTTTTTACTGGTATTGTGTTGGTATCAGTCTGCTAAATAGACCCAGTGATAACACTGGAGATAACTGTTGAAGCACACCACACATTAGAATAGGTGTTGCTTTCTGCAGCCATACTTTATTTGCAACACAATCTTATTTGGATATGCTGAGAATTTCATGGGCATTGTCAGGGTCTGTTTTGGCGAGTGCTACATTGCAACAGAATATTGGTCTCTGATGTGTTGTAGTTTTATGTGGAGTAGTATGTGCAGTAACGTATATTGTGAGTTGGTAGATCCAACTGCATGTACTTTTTAATATGTAGGAGATCTGAAGGAATATTTGGAACTTAATTTTGCTGAGAGTAATGTATAATCATGAGTAGTGTAAGTTACTGACCATGAGTAAATCTGCAGCAATGTATGCTATTGCACTGAACGTGTGCAGCAGAACTACTACAAAAATTAGCCTTGCGTTGAACTCTGGCCTTGAAGTAGGGTATTTTTTTAAACAAGCTGAACCGTGATTCACTGGGAGCTCCTGGCTACAGGTGAAATTCAGGGCTACCATAAAGTGCTCTAATTTATTGATGCAATTCAGGGATTGGTTGTCGGAGTCTGGCTTGTTCAAAGCTCAGTTGGAACCATTGATAGCCGATTTATTTGATAGATACATGTGGATAAGACTGCATGGAATTGTGGGGTTTATTTAAAAAAAAATCTATTCTTATAATTTGCAGCTAAGAGGAAGCAAGAAATGACGCCCCGGTTCAAACATTGGCATTACAAAGGTTTACTTGACTGGATCATATGGCATACTCTTTCTACATACCATTGTGACATGGGTAAGATGGCATGAAGTTGTGGAATTAAAAAAAAAATGTTGCAATTACAGCAATGAAGAAGAAAGGAACTTTAATCAGCAATAAACCCATGTAGTAAAATAGGCTGCTTGTTGGGGGCAGACTTGCAGATTTCATCCCTATTTTTTGTGTCTCCCTTAAATTCAGTGTCATTTGACCAAATGGATTTTTAGGAGAGAAATGCCATCATAAAGAGCCCCATTTTGAAAAATATGCTGGTGTGTGTGTGTGTGGGATTTCAAGCTGTTGTCCCACCACTCCATATCACCATTGCTTCCCTCCTGTAAGAATATTTTTTGGAACTCAAACAGTTACAAAGATGTCTGATTTTAGAGTTCAGTTTTTAAACTATTTGAAATCATGAGCTCTGATGTCAGAAAATACGATGAAACTGGATGGAGGAGTTGGAGCCCAATGAGTAGCAAAGCTTAAAAATTTAATCAGTTCTCGGGTAATGATGTTAATCGGTGACCCCATACAATCAATCAAAACATCAACCCCATTCATTTGGCTCTCTCAATGATCAGCACTTGCTTTTTAATGAATATTTTTTTAAAAAAGATGTTGAGAATGTTCAAGATACTATTGAATAAAACTCTTAAGTTCACTTCTTGCTTCCTCATTGCTAGAATTACTCCAAATAAAAAACTCATGACTTTGAGCCATCTTGTCCATAACTGTCATGTTGGAATATGTCACCAAACCACACTCCTCCAGTCAGTAGACTGTGGTCACATGATCTTCAGTTTAGTCATTTTTGCATGCTATGTAATAGGCTGAATCCTAAAGGGCAAACTTAGTTGCAGCCAACTTTTTGAAGTCCTGGCCATTAATAGCATCACTCAATCCTGTGTTAAATGTGTACCCTTTCTATACTGGGAATGTTACTTTGAGATGTAGTATTAATAGGTTTTTACCACTATCATCTAGTTTGTCGTCATTCCGTGTAATTATTTGTGGTTGGAGTGAGTAGTGATGCTATTTTATTTTGAGGAGTCCAAATGTGCTTTGATATTTTCACTTAATTCAGTCACTGCCTTTTGGCCTGGAAGGGAGTTATTAAGTGTTTTTGATAAGATGATAATGTCATGATCCATGAGGGAAAAGCCCAAGCAAATCAGAACCAGTGCATTTACTTCCTATATAACCCATTGTACTTAGAACGGTAATTTATTGTGTGACTCACTGAGCTGTTTCATTGTGATAAGACCATATATAAATGCAAGCAGCACAGTAATTGCTGCCTCGTATTTTAATGTTGCATTTTTAATTTTCTTCCTTTTACACAGTAGAGGCTGGGTGAAGTAGGTGAAAGTCGGGATGGTGATGCAGTAGCAGAAGGTATCTCATAACTTCTAATCCATATTGGCTGATATGGATGGTAGCTTGTTCTGTGCTGTATGGTTTACAGCTACTTGAGTTTACGAATGATGTAGCTGATGTTTGTGGAGTTGTACAGAATTGTGTGGCTGGAATTATGTCAGATTTATTTTCTCTGGCAGAATGCAGAAGAATGTAATTAGTTTACTTTGAGCTTCAACATCGCAACCTAATAGCTACATGCGCATTTTGGGGGTTAGCAGTGAATTGCCAGGAAATGTGTTAAATACTGTTAAAGCTTTTTTTTTTCTGGCTTCTTCACTTATTTTTATTTAGTAGAAGGATTAGTTGCATCCAGTCTTGTGAATGTAGTTCTGAAATGGTGGGGGTGGGGGGACCATTACAGCAGCTCCTCCTCAAACTGGCACTAAGTAATTACGCTGTATCAAAATGTCCTTGATGGGAGAGGTTACTTCTGTACACAGTATGTCCCCGCCCACATCTCATCTTTAAACATAATTAGCTTTTTTTCCCTATCCCCACACACTTCCTCGTTCAACTGTTGAACTAGAGACTCATTGCACTGCCTCTGGCTCCAACTCAAAATTTTCCACAACCTGAAAGCTCCTTATTTCCCTTCCTCCGATGATCTACAGGCCTTTAAAACGCAACACTTAACCACTTCCTTACCATCTAACCAACGCTCTTCTAACTGGAGCCCCTGCGCTATGGCCTTGACCCTTCACCTATATTTTTCTACAGTTTAACAAAACCAGGAGATGTTTTTGTTGGCGATATGATTGTAATTTTGTCTTCATGACCTCCAGTTTCAAATCTTATCTTGTGTCTTGAGTCTCTAGTTGTATATGTTGTGGGATTAGTTTTAATGGAAGCTAACATAAATCCACTAAAGAATTCAGGAGAAATTTCTTCACCCAGAGAGTGGTTAGAATGTGGAACTTGCTACCACATGGAGTAGTTGAGGTGAATAGCATTGATTATGGGGAAGCTAGATAAGCACATGAGGGAGAATGGAATAGAGGATATGCTGATGGGGTTAGATGAAGTAGGGGTGGGAGGAGGCTCGTGTGGAGCATAGACACCGGTACAGACCAGTTGGGCCGAATGGCTTTAAATTCTGTGTCACACTCGGGATCAGCCTGAAGCCAGTCTCTATTTCGGGTGATGGGTTTGTATTTTAGGCATTCACCATGAAGCACATGAGTAATGTATTCCACTGATGTAAAATAAAAGTACAAATTTGTGCTTCCAACTTAGACCAAGGATATGTTGCAGTTCCTGTTTGCTTTATTGATCTTTAAAATTAGAGTTGCCATGGTCAGTAATGCCAATTCCCGCAAATTAATCGCGAGACATGCGATTTTTAATGAAACTTTAACCCAACTCACGAGATCTCAATTCAACAGCGAAATCTTTGTGTATTTTTTCCTCGGGGAATGATGCCGGTCGGAAGTTGAACGGCACGGCCGTACTCCGATTGGTCAGTGCGCGGCATCGCTACTCGGCATTGGCCACGGAGATCGGAAAGCGCCCCCGGGGGCACGCGCTTTCTTATTCTAAAAGATGATAGATGGACAGCGTCAGTGGGAAAGTTCAGACTTGCCTGGCGTGCGCGGGTTCGCACTGCCACCCGGACTGCTCTTTGTACAAGGTAGCGGTGCTCCGTGATCGCAATCTACCTCAAACGGTCTGCCACCCGGTACCGCCCCTTGACCGTGCTCATTGGCTAATTTGCAGGCAGCTCCGCTGAGCCCTTCAAAGCGATTGGCTGGTTTTCCAATCAATTATACAAACCGACCACCGTGGCCACTGCTTCCGAGGTGAAGGAAGCGCTGCGGGGTGGGAGCAATCGGTTAGATTCGGGTTTCTCACAAACAAACTAAATTAGAGACGTAACTGAGGGATGTATGCTTTTGTAAATATTATTTATATTTTCAAAACAATTGGACTTGTTTGCACCCAGTTGATTCTTATGTGCCATTTATAGAGGGAAAAATAATCTCTAATCAAGATTAAGATTGCATTGGGTTAGAATTTAAGAGATCTCGAGGATTCCTGGATACAAAAAAACCCCAGAAAAGTAAAACCCTGAAAATCTTTAGCAAAACCAGACCAAAGCTGGTAAAGTGCAAGTCAGGGTGGCCCCTTAAAGACTGTAAACACTGTAGATCCTGCCCCTATTTGCCCATCGCCTTGGAATGCACAATACATGTGCAGCCCATATCCCTACCCTAAGGTACAACACCATGAATGTGGAAGGGTGTCCCTAATAGACTGCGTACAGCATTGGTAATTTTTGTTCAGAATACAATAACTTTGCACTTACCTGATACTGAAAAATCACCCACCTGAAACTCCAGAGGAGTAGCCAAAAATAGCAATGTGGCAATAACAGGTGGGATTGTTTAAAAGTGTTTTGTAAAGCATTTTCGGATGCAGTAATGTCGTTTTTGTAAAGAGCTTTATTAGAGATTAAATAAAGCCACAAATGAAGTTTATAAACAAACTGTCAATCTATGTTGGTTTATGTTTCAAAAAAACAGCAACTCCTGATTTCTTACCAAATCTCATGATTTTTAAGAGTTTGTCTCGTGATTTATGAGATGGTGGGGTTGGCAACACTGCACGATTCTATATCCAGGGTATGAGTTAACAATACATTAAAATAATGGCATTTTCCATGGTCTCTGCATTTTCCAGGATACTTCATTATTTGATGCCTTTTACTCGGTTATTGGACTAAAATCATACTGGTTTACAGTTAGAAGAAACAGTTGTATCATAGTGTTACATTTAATCCAATCTGATCAGGGCCGCTATCTGCAGCTTGGGCACATTTCAAATAGTGCCCAGTCAACATTATATCACTTGAGGGGAATGCTTTTCCTTATCCTGTGTGCAACCCCCCCCCCCCCCCCAGAAATGAAGACTTTAAACTATTTCTTGCTCCACACCCACCCCAGGAATGAAGACTACCAGCATTCTGCTCAAAAATGGAGGGATGGTCCCTGCCTCAGCCTGAGGCAAATATAGACCTCAAAGCCATTCAATTCTGTGCAAATAGTTGGTGCTTAATATAACAGCATGGAAATTAGTGGGTCAATTCTAATTAGAGGTTGAAGTTTGGGAAAAGATGAGGACCATATCCTGAAGGTTCTTAACTGTTGCTGTGGACGAGGCTGTGTGATTATCCGACTTCTTGTAACCGATATTTTAGGAAGACCAGTTTCCAGGTTATGTTGAGCAACTTTTTCTTGAGTTTTTATGCCCGATTTTAAAAGGTAGACCAACTGCCACCCGTAGCTCGCCTTTGTTGAGAATATTTTCTCCCTTCCCCTGTCTTGGTGCTCCGTGCGTAGTCGCTAGTTGAGAAGCTGGAAAGGCAGGCTGCTCTTTGGCCCGCTGCAGTATTGTATATGACGGCAGCCTTCTGCGCCTCTCCCTGTGGGGGAAATGTTGAGCCTCCACTCTCATTAGCAAACTTCCTGGGAGCTTTATACACCAATTTCAAACTTTGGTAAATTTAGCTTTGTACAAGTTATAGAAGCAAATATATGTTCAGTTACAATACTGAATGTAGCAATTAATTGAAAACGTTTGCTTCCTTTGTCTTATACAGGTACTCTATTAGCAAAACATAGGAACAGGAGTAGCCCATTCAGCCCCTCGAGCCTGTTCCACCATTCCAGGAGATCATAGCTGATCTGTATCCTAACTCCATTTACCCGCCTTGGCTCCATATCACTTAATACCCTTGGCTAGCAAAATTCTATCGATCTCGGATTTAAAATTATTGATTGAGCTGGCATCGACTGCTTTTTGTGGGAGCGAGTTCCACACTTCTGCCAGCCTTTGTGTGAAGAAGTGTTTCCTAGCTTCTCTCCTGAATGGCCTGGCACTGATTTTAAGGTTATGTTCCCTTCTCCTAGACACCCCCCCCCCCCCCCCCCCTCCCCCAGTGGAAAAGGTTTATCTCTAGCCTATAAATTCCTTTCAAAATCCTAAGAATCAAATCATCCCTTAATCTTCTATATTTCAGAGAATGCAAGCCTAGTTTATGTAATCTCTCCTCATAATTTAACCCTTGGAGCCCTGGTAACATTCTGGTGAAACTGCACTGCACTCCGTCCAAGGCCAATATATCCTTTCTAAGGTGTGGTGCCCAGAACTGTACACAATACTCCAGATGTGAGCTAACCAGGACTTTGTATAGCTGTAGCAAAACCTCCTCCCCTCTATATTCTCGCCCTCTACATATAAAGACTAATATTCCATTAGCCTTTTTGATAATTTTTTGTATCTGACCACTGCATTTTAGTGATTTGTGTACCTGGATCCCTAAATCTCTTTGGACCTCCACTGTTCCTAGCTTTTCACCCTTTACAAAATACTTGGCTCTATTCTTTTTTTGTCTAAAATGGATGACCTTACATTTCCTGCATTGAAATCCATCTGCCACAGTTATGCCCACTCAATCTATCAATATCTCTTCGTACTTTTATGCTCCCATCTACACTACTTATTAGAGTCATAGTCATATGGCACAGAAGGAGGCCATTTGGCCCATCGAGTCCGTGCCGGCTCTCTGTAGAGCAATCCAGTCAGTCCCATTCCCCCGCTCTATCCCTGTAGCCCTGCAAGTTTATTTCCCTCAAGTGCCTATCCAGACTCCCCTTGAAAACATTGAGTGTCTCCGCTTCCACCACTTCCGTCGGCAGCGAATTCCAGGTCCTCCCCACTCGCTGTGTAATACAATTTTTTCCTCACATCCATCTCTTGCCCAAAACCTTAAATCTGTGTCTCCTAGTCCTTGTACCATCAACTAGTGGGAACAGCCTTGCCCTGTCTAGCCTATCCAAACCAGTCATAATTTTGTACCCCTCTATCAAATCACCCCTCAACCTCCTTTGCTCTAATGAAAACAAATCCAGCCTCTCCAACCTGTCCTTGTAGCTAAGATCCCCCATCCCCGGAACCATTCTGGTAAATCTCCTCTGCCACCTATCTTTGTGTCATTGGCAAACTTGGATATGTGGCTCTCTATTATGTTATCGAAGTCATTAATAAATATAGTGAATTCTCAGCACAGATCCTTGTGGGGCATCAGTGGTCACTTCTTTCCAATTCGAGTACATACCCATTATCCTGTTGAGATTAACTTATCTCTGGTCTTTCGAATAATCAGGATTGACTGCAACCAATATGGTGGGTATATTGTGTTTAATCGGAGTTTAAGGTGGAACACTAGTTATACAGCAAAAACCTACGACTGTGGTGAGTAACGGCCCCAATCGGACAGACGACTGGCGTGCGCGAACAGCTCCTCACTCTCTCGCTCTACCCAAGAGTGTTAGACCGAAGTCAGCATGGATCCACCCTCGGGAGCTGAGCTCTCCACTCCACCGTTTGTGCTGGAGGCTTTTCAGGTCTTTCTTTTATACTTTTTGTTTCAGGGGTGAACCGGAGGTAGAATATGCTGAAGACTGTTTTCCCCTTCTCTCATCCGGCCCTGTCCTCCGAAGTTTCGAGTCAGACATGCCATTCTCAGCCTTCAGATGTTCGTAGCTGCTTGTTATCGGTTATTTATGTTCAAAACTATTCATGCAGCTTAGCTGTGCAAACTAACTATTTCATTCTATTATCAGACTATTGTACCATGGAATGAATCATTAAATTCCCAAAGATACCATCTATTCTATTCTCACACACTGGTTAACTTGCGTATCTTAGCAAGTTTTGTTAAACCGAGCCAAAATCCTAACTTGGCATTATAATATGGTTATTAGTGGTAGTGGAAGAAACCTAGGCGTTGGGCCTTGGTTGGCCAAATTAAAGATATAGTCAGCAGCCTTCCTAGCACACACACAGCAGACAGCTAGCCTGGGAAGCAAGGTCATATGTGACTGCCACTGTGTGGAATGTTAGAACATCCGCCGGGAACCAAAAACATAGGCAAATTTTAAACATCTATCCAGCTATTCTAATACTAGTCTGAAGACACTTTATCGCAAGCTCTAATACAGTCATCTAAACACAGTATTATTTGCGTCACAATTTCGTTCGCATAACCATATATTTTTAGGTAGCCCTAATTTCTAACAATCCCTACTCCCTGGTTAGGCGGTAAAAGACAATCTCCTAACCGGGTCAATAATTTGCCTTCAATTCCATGAGCTTTAATTTTAGCTAACAGTCTCTTAAGTGGAAGCTTATCAAATGCCTTCTGGAAGCCCATATAAACTACATCCATAGTCATTCCCCTGACTACTATAATTACTTTCTCAAAAAATTCAATTAGGCTCATTAGATGTGACTTACTCATTACATATTCATGTTGGCTCTTTCTACTCAGCTCAAATTTCTCCAAGTGCTCAGTCACTCTGTCCTTTATTATAGATACCAATAACCACTTCAGAACAGATGTACTAACAGGTCTATCATTTCCTGGTTTCTCTCATATCTATCTTAAATAATGGAGTTACATTTGCAATTTTCCAATTTAAAGGGACAGATCCTAAATCGAGAGAGCTTTGGAAGATGATGGCTAAAGCATCTGCAATTTCCTCATCTACTTTCTTTAAAATCCTGGGGTGGAAGCCATCAGGTCCTGGTGATTTGTCAGTCTTTTATTTTTTCCAATACTGTTTTCTTGCTTGCGTTAACTCTAGTGAGTAACAATCATTGACTCATTATTAGTTTCCCTGGAATGTCAGGTATATTATCCTCTTCCTCTACTGCGAAGACTGACGCAAGGTAATTATTCAACAAGTCTGCCATTTCCTTATTTTCAGTTGCAGTATTGCCCACAAATGTTTTTAAAGGGCCCACATTACCTGTGACTACCCTTTTTCTTCTAATATAATTGTAAAATCTTTTTGTGTTAATCTTTGCCATCCCTCGCAAGTTTCTTTTCACATTCCTTTTTGCAGCTTTTACTATCTTTTTTGTCTTCCTTCACTGTTCGTTATATCTCTACCAGTCCCCTGGATCTAGACTATTCTTTGCACTTTTGTATGCTCTTTCCTTTTGTTTTAAGTTACCTCTAGTCAACCATGGGTGTTGTATTTGGTAAGTCGAGCTCTTGCTAAAACAACTCTTGTTTAGGAATGGGTATGGCAGTGTAGTGGTCATGTTAATGGTCTAGTAATCCAGAGGCCTCGACTAATCCACTTCGGTGGGCATTGGTAGTACTTCTGGGACAATGGGAGCTATTCCACATGGAAAGGGCTACATCTGAACAGGCAGGGCGCTAATGTACTGGCAAAACGATTAAGTAGGGAAGTGATGAGTCATTTAAACTAGTCGGGAGGGGCTGGGATAATAGGTTAAAATGCATGTATTGCAATGAAGGAGTGAGGGTAATAAACTGGGGGAACCGGAAGCAATTATTTTACAGGAAGATCTGGACTTAATAGTATTAACAGAAACCTGACTGCAAATCTGACAAGAATGGAAAGTAAACCTATTGGGATAGAAAAGAAAGAAGATGGAGTAGGGAATACATTGTGTAGAAAGGGTTGATATCACTACAGGCACTCAATATGGTTGGAGCTCAAAGATAAAATGTTACATTAGTAGGGGTGTATTACATACTTCCAAATTGTGGAAAGGAAATAGAAGAGGAAACATGTAGTCCGAGAGATGAGTAGGAATAACAACTATTGCTCAGAGATTTTGGTTACCTGCTTATGATTTGAAACAGAGAGGGACTAAATGGAGAAAAGGTCATGGAATTACTGAAATGTGCACAGGACTTCTTCCTCCGGTAGTATGTTAGTTGGCCTACAAGGGTGCAGGTGTTGCTAAATCTGGTTCTGAGTAATTAAATAGACCAGATAGATGAGCTAAATGTGGGTGTGCACCGTAGAAACTTGAGCTCATTCAGTACGCTGCTGCCTGAATCCTAATTTGCACCATTGTTAAGCGTGGGGTAAGGCAAGCTAAGCGGCAGTATAAGGAAACTAATCAAAAATATCAATGTCGTGAAACTCCAGTACGATTTGGACAGGTTGGGTGATTGGGCAGAAACATGGCAAATGCACTATAATGTGGATAAATGTGAGGTTATCCACTTTGGTGGCAAAAACAGGAAGGCAGATTATTATTTGAATGGCAATAGACTGGGAGAAGGGGGAAGTACAAAGAGACCTGGGTGTTCTTGTGCACCAGTCGCTGAAGGTAAGCATGCAGGTGCAGCAGGCGGTTAAGAAGGCAAATGGTATGTTGGCCTTCGTAGCAAGAGGGTTCGAGTACAGGAACAAGGATGTCTTGCTGCAGTTGTACAGGGCCTTGGTGAGACTGCCCCTTGAGTATTGTGTGCAGTTTTGGTCGCCTTATCTGAGGAAGGACGTTCTTGCCATGGAGGGAGTGCAGCAAAGATTCACCAGGCTGATACCTGGGATGGCAGGAATGACGTATGAGGAGAGATTGTGTCGATTGGGCTTATACTCACTGGAGTTTAGAAGATTGAGAGGGGATCTCATCGAAACCTATAAAATTCTGTCAGGCCTGGACAGACTAGATGCAGGAAGGATGTTTCCGATGGCCGGGGAGTCCAGAACCAGGGGTCATAGTCTAAGGATAAGGGGTAAGCCATTTAGGACTGAAATGAGGAGGAATTTCTTCACCCAGAGAGTGGTGAACCTGTGGAATTCTCTGCCACAGAGGGCAGTTGAGGCCAGTTCATTAAATATATTCAAGAAAGAGTTGGATATATTTCTTAAGGCTAAAGGGATCAAGGGATATGGGGAGAAGGCAGGGACAGGGTACTGCATTTGGATGATCAGCCATGATCTCATTGAATGGCGGAGCAGGCTCGAGGGGCCGAATGGCTTACTCCTGCTCCTATCTTCTATGTTTCTATCAAAGAACAGTAAAGTATTTTGCAACTAATGAGTAAAAAAAATTGTCAAATGTGAGGTGGGACCCCCGAGAGGAGAGGATTGTCAATTTGTAGATGATCACAAGTACTTTGCATTGGCCTTTACTAAAGGGAAGCCTATCGGAGAGAGGCGAATCCTGAAGTGGTTGAGGGCAAGATGAATGATATGATGGATATAAAGAAATAAGTTAGTTAAGCCCTTGATACTCTCCCTTTTTAAATTTGCTTATCTTTTAAAAGATAACTGATTAACTGATACTTTGTGCAGTTCTGAGGGATTCGGAAAATGGAGTGCTCTCTGAGTAAAGTATTGTACCATATTTTTAAGTTTCACCTTTTTCTTCCAATACTGGTAGCTGATTGGTTGAGGAAAATTAAAGGACAACTGGGTACCAGATCCTCTGGACTTCATATGAGAGTACTTCAAGCAGTGGCTAGCAAAATCTGTCATGTCCTTGCCACTATCTAGTGGTAGTAGTATCCAAGGACTGAAAAGTGGTTAAACTAACACCAATCTAAAAAGGTCATTGAGATGACCAGCGATTCTAATACTTGTTGTGGGAAAAAGTATCAGAAGATATCCTGAATGCGATGATAATGAGACTGGTGGATTTAGTAAAATGAAGTCAGCATGCATTTATGAGATGGAGGTATTGAACAACTCTTATTGAAGTTGTTTGAGGATGATGGAAATTCTGTGGATCTAAGATCCTTAAGGGGGTAGATAAATTGAACCTTGATTATACATTTGAAATGACCACAAACTAGACCTAGGGCACATGAGCTCCCATTTAGAAGAGGGAAGATATGCAGCCATGTCCGAGAAGGCACCTGTCTGTTAACTGGCACTTTAATCTTTTGAGGGGGTTGGACAGATGTGTGCTCACGGAGGAATTGCCACCTCGTCTGAACCCATCTCCTTCCAAACCCCAGGTCCTGGCCACCCCTGCAGGATGTGCAGCAGTCTGACAGCAAAGGTTTCAGGACGGAGTGCCTTCTAAGAGAGGTAAGGTGCAAATATATTTTGTGCCACGCTAGTGTTGTGCCATGTACATACATCTTTAAAAGAAGGATGGGAAAAGATCATCCAGTTCAGCCATTTACTGCATTGATCACTCTTTTCCCTCGCTCTCAGTCATGCAATCTCCTGGGTGAGGTAGGAAAAAAAAGCCCTGAGGTCAATTTCGAAAGAAATGGGAATTTCCTCTCCCATTTCTTAAGAGAATGGAACAAAGTTCCAGGAGACTGCAGTAACCCTTAAATTGCAGCTAACCCACAACTTGCCCTCTACAACTGGAAATGCCCTCCTCTCTCAAAAACCTGTGCAGCTTCCTTTTAAGGGACTTCAGGAAATCCATACTTGCAGTGTGCTTCAGTAATCTGTTCGAAGGCTTTTTACATAGAATTATAGCACAGAAACAGGCCATTCGGCCCAACCAGACCATGCTGGTGTTTATGCTCCACTCGAGCCTCCTCCTATCCTTCCTCATCTAACTCTATCAGCATAATCCTCTATTTCCTTCTCCCTCATATATGCTTATCTAGCCTCCCCTTAAATGCATTTACATTATTTGCCTCAACCGCTCCCTATGGTAGCGAGTTCCACATTCTCTGAGTCTGATAAGGCACGCTTCAAAACTCTTAAGTTTTCTCCTAATATCCACTAGGCCTACCATCCCTATAGCCTGTGTAGTATTCTTAGTTTTATATTGTATTGTTTTAGAAATGCAGCATAAAACTCTATCTTCCTTTTCAGTGGCTTTGTCATTTTGTTTGTGGACTTTTATTTTATTAACAATGATCTGAATTCCCAGGTCCCCCTCTAGATCCTTGAGCTGATATCCCTGCATAGTATACACCTGCCTACAGTTTTCAAAATCCAAATGCTTAAGTACATTTAACCACATTGAAGGACATTTGCCACACAAGCCCATTCCTACAACTTATCTAAATCTGCCTGCGACTTACTGATTTGGTCTAAATTCCAAACTCCTGTCTCCATTTTTGTCATCTGCAAACTTAGGAATAGTTCCACTAGTTCCCTTCTCCAAATCAGTACGAAAGCTGATGAATAGCAATGCTCTGAACATGGAGCGCTGCAGAATACCCCTCGTGACCTGGCTGCAAACATCTCCCATCGATGATGGCAACCAATTACCTATACAGTATAATGTCTCTTATGATGTAACTTTTTTCCAATTAGCGCTCTGCGTGACCCTTCATTTGAGATACTCCTCTGTTGTTAATTGAATAAGGGTAACAATGATAAAAGATGATACTTGTGGGTAATGGGAGTGCACCCCAAGTTTTCCCTTCCCTATTCCTTCCACAGATTTTGGGCAAAAAACCCTGAGGCCCATAATCTCAAAACCTTGACAACTCCTTCAGATTGGCACGTCCCCATGACATTCTCTGACTTTGTGCACAGTTTTCTGGAAGTCACACAGGACATCTAGAAATTAGTAGAACATTTAGCCACTCACCCCTTTGGCCAATCCACATCGGAGATCGAACTCCAAACCATCATCAACACCTTCACCGAAGTGCATGAGAGCTTGGGCCTTACACTAAATATCTGTAAGACAAAGGTCCTCTACCAACCTGCCCCCACCACACAGTGCTGCCCCCCCCCCCCCCCCCCCCCTCTGATTATCAAAATCCACGACAAGGCCTTGGACAACGTGGACCACTTTCCATACCTCGGGAGCCTACTGTCCACAAGGGCAGACGTCGATGACGAAGTCCAACACTGCCTTCAGTGTGCCAGTGCAGCCTTCGGTTGCCTGAGGAAGAGAGTGTTTGACGACCAGGATCTCAAACCCGGCACTAAGCTCATGGTCTACAGGGCAGTAGTGATACCCGCCCTGCTGTATGCCTCAGAGACATGGACCATATACAGCAGGCACCTCAAAGCACTGGAGAGGTACCACCAACGCTGTCTACGCAAGATCCTGTAAATCCATTGGCAGAATAGGCGCACCAATGTCAGTGTTCTTGCTCAGGCCAACATCCCCAGCATCGAAGCTTTGACCACGCTCAATCAGCTCCGATGGACGGGTCACATTGTCCACATGCCCGATACGAGACTCCCAAATCGAGCGCTCTGCTCTGAGCTCCGGCACGGCAAGAGAGCCCCAGGTGGGCAGAGGAAACGCTTCAAGGACACCCTCAAAGCCTCCTTGAAAAGGTGTAACATCCCCACCGACAGCTGGGAATCCCTGGCCCAAGACCGCACAAAGTGGAGGAGAAGCATCCGGGAAGGTGCCGAACACCAAGTCTCGCAAGCGGAAGCCAAGCGCAGGCAGCGCAAGGAGCACACGTCAACCCAAGCACCCCACCCACCCGCCCCTTCAACCACCGTTTGCCCCACCTGTGACAGAGACTGTAGGTCCCGCATTGGACTCATCAGTCACCTGCAAACTCATTTTTAATGTGGAAGCAAGTCATCCTCGGTTCCGAGGGACTGCCTAAGAAGAGGAGATTCCCCCTTGTGGGAGTGAAATGCATCATGCATGTTGTTTCTGATGGCAGTAGAGTTTCAGAATATGCCTATCGACGTTTGTGTTGCAGTGTAAGCTAATTGTGTGCCCTATAGTTTTTCTGGAGTAATAGTGTGTGGGGAAAAATGCTTTGCGAGCTACTTCTCTGAAGATAATGCTGGTTATGGTTTGTGCCATGTGTGCTTTGTTACAATAGTAGTGTATGCAGCGGTAGGTACACTTACCTTGGCACTCCTCATTCCAGTAACCTTTATCCTATTTCCACGTCCTATTGACTGGGACAGTGTTGCCCAACAGAAATTGCTGACTACCCATGGGTGTGGCCAAGGCAATACCGTTTTAACTGCCTGCACTAATTTTAGTAAACGTCCTGCATACACTCCCAATACTTAATGTGTCAATTTACTTAATAAACATCTACCACCATTCGGTAACCAAGGAAGTAAAGCACTCGCAACGATCAAAAAACCCTTGGACACTCTTGTCTCACCATTTTACGAATCAACAAACGTACAATAAGGTTAAAGTGCACGTGTCTCTTCATTTTTTATTTACTAATCAGAAATGCAATTGGACACATCTGGATTTCTAATTAGTCACATGTGGCTAACATTTCAGACAACACTCGCCAGGGAGACTCGCTCCACTTACTTGGCAGCTACCATCTATGCAGTTTGTACTCTGCTTTGACAGGAGGGTGACCTTTCCTTCTGAACAGGGCCACCTTCCTTTACTGTACCTCCTGCAGCACAACTCCAAGTTGTTATCCATAAAGAGGGGACTTTCCCCACATTACTCCTGGCCTCTATTGTAGTTCCACCAAAGTGAATCTTCAGCCAAAGAAAAGCACTCCCTTCAAGAGCTATTGCCTAACTAAATCTCTCTTCTCTTTCTCTCCCTCCCACCTCGCCCAATAACTAGCCAATCGTGCTACTGACCAGGTTCACTGTGCTCATTTTCCATTCAGAGAGCACCTATTAAAATTAGGAGGGCCTAGCCTTGTCCAAGAACATAAGAAATAGGAGTGGGAGTAGGTCATACGGCCCCTTGAGTCTGCTCCGCCATTCAGTAAGATCATGGCTGATCTTCTACCTCTACACTGCTTTCCTGCCCTCTTCCCCATAATATAGAATTCTGTTTGTTCAGCCCCTCTTAGTGCCGGCAGTCCTGCCTGGGGGAGAGCTACCATGTTTTCTGCTGCTATAGCAAAATTTGGGCCTGTATCCAAAAGGAAAAGAAGTATCATTTTTTGAGTTGGCTGCAAACAAGAGGATATTATTAGAGTAATGGTACAATTTTGTGATTTTGGTCATTTGTCCTGCCACCCTAGTAGGACCTTGTTGCTTCTGTTAGTGGATCCAGTATCAAACAAACTGGGAATAGGGGATATTTTTGGCATTGTTCAGAGAGAAGTTGAAACCTGTTGAGATACTGTAATTTGACTGCTGCAGGAGGGATTTGCTGAACTGCACCATACACTGATGTTCTCTTTTAAAGTTCTACCTAGTATTGCCTTGTGGGACTTTATCTTCCAGATAATGCCCTCAGTTAGATAATGGCTATGTTGAAACATCTATGCTTCTCGCAAATTATTATTTTTGTGCCGTGACTGATTCTTGGCCAAACACAGCAGCCTCTCTCTGCCAACAGTGTTCCAAAGAAGCCAATCTGATGGATAATCAGATGATTTTTGTTGGGATAATTGAGGCTGGAATGTTGGCCAAGACATTGGAAGAACTCCCTGCTCTTTCAACAGTGCCATTTATTATCTACCTGAACAGACAAGACCTTGATTTAACCTCTTATTTGAAGAACAGCACCTAAAACAATGCAGCATTCTTTCACTTGAGTGTCAGCCTAAATTACGAGCTCCAAACTCTGGTCTGGAGCTTGAATCTACAACATCCTGTTGCAAGTAAGTGCTACCAGCTGAGGCAAGCTGATACACAGATGGGCTATTGACTTGGCCAGGAGTTTGTAAGATCTGTATCTGTGGAGGTTTTAGTAAATCTAGCTGTCACTATTTTGTCTGGGGTAAATGCGATCAATGGTCCCTTCTCTACTGCCTCCCTGAAGACACATAAGCTGTCTTGTCCCTAGGCAACTCTTCATGTGATTTTGATTGAGAGTCTGTCATGCAGGAAATCTATTATGTAGAATTTTGCGTTCCATTAAGAATATCATTCGGAGGATTTTTCAGACTGGTCATGTGCTAACTTGTGGAGATAGACTTGTGCAAAATATTTCAGATTGCTGATGTTCAGAGAACTGAAAAAACTAATTGATTTAGCAGAGTTGTGTATTATGATTAGTTAGTAATGCTGAGAGCTGAAGGTGTCATATTTTCTTTCCTGTCTTAAAATATAAACCAATGTTAATTTAATCACCTTTCCCTAAAAAGACGGCAGTATGTCTTGCCAGCAGATTATTACAGTACTGCCTGGTTATTGCAGTAGTTGGTCTGTTTTATTTTGAGTGTAATTATGTGTCCTTTGATGTGTGTGCATCCCAGAGTACACACACCCTAGTTTTCTCCCCCTTTTTTTCTCTGCTCCTGAAGGCACTGACTTTGTGAGATAATGGCCCGGATTTTGCATTTAAGAATAACGGCGAGGCTATCGGCGCTCCTCGTTACTATGGAGTAAATCGGACAGCAACGTCTGGAGTCCACACATGCGCCGCTAAATGCGGAAATCCTGAAGTTGTTGTCCGATTTTTTAAATTAATTAATTAATCTCCCCCCGCTCCTCCACAAGCTGCGCTCCACTGGTACCTTACCTATAGACTCGGCATTGAAATACATGTAAGGGAGTGAAGTTGCTGTACTTACCTGCTAAACATGCCGGAAAAAGTTAGGACGGGTGCATTCAGGTGTATGTGAATTTTTAATGGCGTGATAAGTCATCATTACTGCCAACTAGAATCTCTGGCACTGAAAATTAAATTTTACAAGTGTGGAGTCTCATTCCTTCGGAATTTAATGATTGTTGGATTTTTTTTTTTTAATTGCATTTTCTTTGTCTCTTTCTCTCAATCCTGTCTTTGTCTCTTTATTTCGCTTTCTGTACATGATTTTACAATGAATTAAATATTCTAATTTATATACTTCCCGGTTTAGACTCTGCGTGTCTCAGTGAGGATTCTTCAATCTGATTGGTTGAAGAAATACGCTGTTGCTTGCCCTGCTTTCTCACGCCACAGATTCCCTGTAGAGGGCGCCGTGCTGGGAATGATCTCTAGGAACCGTAAGTTGCCACTCAAAAGCCCGCAAAAAGTCTGTGGGCAGCTGTAAGCGTAATGGACGGCGAGCGCCGTTCCTTCGCTGCTGACTGCAAAATCTGGGCCATTGTTCATGGGTGCTTGAAGCTCTCTGGTACCTCACCCAATTGAACCTAGAAGGTAAGTGTTCAACAGGAGAGGGCATAATTGCTAAACTCTGTTGCCCTTCCTTGCACACATTCCATTAGAAGCTGCTGGATAGTAATCGGAAATGGGAAAACTTTCTAGACTAAGAACACTGAGGCCAATTTTAGTACACCAACTGTTGACCTGTCTGAGGTCAGCTAATTCTGCAGAGACTGGGAATCGCACCGTGGACCTTTGATCTGTATGGTCTAATTCTACACTGGGTTGTGCTTTTACCCACTCGGCCATCAGGGAAGCTGTCCTTGGAGTCTGGCTGTGACAAGTGAGGAAAAGGTATGAGAACTTTGAATGTGATGCAAGAGGGGGAACAGCAGTAACAGTTAAAGGAGATAATTGCAGTGAAAGAAATAGCATCATAGGAGCAGCAGGAAAGACCCCCCCAGCTGATGAGATTAAATATTGATGGGGTCATTGAAGATAGGAGTCTGAAGGAGGAAAAGCACGAAAAGGATTTTTTTTAAAACCCACCCGAGATGGAATTATAATGTTATGGGGTTGGCTTTGAACAGTAGAGAGGGATGTTGAAGGAATCTGGGTCTGAGAGAGAAGCATTGAGGCCTGTACGAACTGAGACGCTGGCTACATGGGGATTGATTTGTAGTAGTGAGGTGATCATTAATACTATTGTGGCTTCCATCAATTAATCAAATGCTAAAAGAATTAAAGTTGTGGTCATATTATTCCTACAGATCAGTCAAATCACTAGAAAACATGAACTGAACAGGCCAATCAGATGACCAGGAGAGAGTTGGAATAAACCCTTTTTAATAGAATAGAGGTGAAATATAGATGTTGATGGATTGTCTTACTTATGCTGCGAAGGCTGATATTTGTAGCTGGTGTGCCTGATGCAGCTGTTTTTGTTCTGCTTCTCTGAATACTCCTGGGTTGTTTCTGAAGTGTTAAAAATTGAATGCTTATTTGGTGGTAAGATAATGAAGAATGTGTAGAAGTTTTTTGCAGCAGCTTAAATACCTATAAACTGCTAACTATTACAGTTACCTCACCAGACCATCTGGTTATTTTACTGTCACTGTGCTATTACACTTGACTGTGCTATGAAAATCCAGTTAATTACCTTACGTAATACAAATCTTGCTTTCTGACCTATTTTCAGCAGGTAAAAGATGGTTTCAGGGCGAGGGTGGTGGAGAAATTGGGCGTGGCGGTGATATTCCTGTAATGAGGTAGCCTGCTGACACTGACCTGGGCCTGGATAAGTTTCTTCCTAGTCCAGCAGACTGGACTTGTGCAGCTCATGACCTTCAGAGTCTCCTGAATTGGGTGCATACCTGCTCCACTTGCTGGTGGGATGTTTCAGTTGGAAAAAATGCAAATACTGTAGGTCCATTGTAGGAGAAATGCCCTGAGAATTGCCTTAAATGCATCCTGAATCAATAGTCAGACTGAATGCTAGGAAAGGGCTAATACTAATTAAATCATGATCACAACTCGAGGAACAGCACCTCCTCTTCCGATTAGGTACTTTTACAGCCTTCCGGACTCCATATCGAGTTCAACAATTTCAGATCATAACCTCGACCCCTATTACATTTTTACTTATATTTTTTATCCACACCTTTGTTTTGGCCTTTTTCCCCCCACCCCCCCTTTTTTTTCTTTCTCTCTCCCACATGGCAGCTGTCTCCCATTCTGCCAGCGCATTTCACACCTAATCTAGAGCCATCTTTTGTCTCCACTAGTCCTATCACCATCTCGTCTCGTTTTGAATACCTCTTAATGTCTCTTCACTTCTCTTTTGTTCTCTCCCAGCCTGGCCTCTTAATCTATTTCATTTCCTGTGCTTCTTTAGTCTTGAGAAAGGGTTCACCCGAAACGTTGACTCTATTTTCTCTCCACGGATGTTGCCTGGCCTGCTGAGTGTTTCTAGCATTTTCTGTTGTTATTTTGGATTTCCAGCATCTGCAGTATTTTGCTATCGTACTAATTAAATCATGATGGCTTATGCAAATAGAACATTCCTTACCTTACAAATGGAAGTCAAGACTACAGGCCCGCAGACTGCTCGTTACATTGGACATAAGGATGTCCTGCCTTATTTGGACTTGTGTGTGACCCCTTGGCAAAGAGCTGAGAAACTAGAGACCAAACGAGTGACCTGGTATGTCTAGGTGCCGGTGCTTCATTGATTTGGAGGTCGTCAGGGTGCCAACATAGCTGTGTCAGATGATCGACACCTAAAGGGCTGAACTCTTCTAATACATGTCACTCGCATTCCTCAATAGAATTGAGGAGGTCTCTTTTTGGAAATTAAGGATATACAAGATGGTGTTTCTGACACTAAAGTCTTCAGTCCTTAGTTCTTTGTTTAGTTTTAGTTCTTTTTAGTAGTCTTTGTAGTGGATGGTATAGGAGTCTTTGGTTTTAACATGTATACAAGGTGTTTCTGTAAAATCGGGAAGCGCATCTTCAACAAAGGTTATAGAAGTTAAGATTGTGTGACAATACCAGCCAGATACAGGCAGATATATGTACCACATGTTTTCCGGAGATCAACAGAGATGAGATTTAAGCCAGCTAGTCCAAATACAGCTACCAGTGTGGAAGGTGAATTTACCCAGGGGCAGAGGATCCAGGAAGTACAGACTACTGCTCTACAGACCGAAGTTCATCACTCTGTCTTGAAGGCTAACACCATCTTCCCAGAGGAAGACAAGGCAACAAGTTCATCCATGGACATGGGCTCATAAGGACAGGGGTTGTGCAAGTTCTGGAAACATTGCTAACTACAAGCTTATAGACTTTAATCTATTCAATAGACTGGCTATCTGATGCTATTAACTTCTCCGCTATCTAAGGAGTCTAATCCTGAATTAATCTTACCAATTTATATCAATCTCAGACATGATCTCAACTGTAAATTTATAATCCGAAAGCAGTTACTGCTAAATTATTGTGACAACTGAACTTCCTCTGCAACTACTGTTACTTATTTTGTCAGTTAAACCTATATACTAATCATTTGCGTAATCAATGTTTAAATGCTGCTAACTGATTGAGATTAATAAACATTTGTTAGTTCATGACTTTGTCTGATTTCTTCTTTAATAATTAGCAAGAAGGAGTTAATTCATGTAGTAGCTTGTGCCGATCTTGATGGGCGGTTGGTGGTATAATTGCTAATGTAGTCCAGACTGGTTGATGTAAGACAATTTGGTCAGCCAAATTGAAGCTTTTAATGGGGGGAGATTACAAGCAAAGCGTGAGTCACATTGAGGCACCTTCATGGCACTCAACCTGAAAAGAAGGCATCTGAGAGGTGATCTTATCAAGGTATATGAGACAGTTAAAGGATAGAAAAGGTAAACCTGGAATATTACTTTAAATTAACTTGCAAGAGTTAGACATGGGTTCAAACTATTAAAAGATAAATTTAAGACAGATATCAGGAAGTACTTTGTCACAGAGTGTGTGCAAAACTTCGAATGGAATTCTGGATAGACCGGTAGAGGTGAAATCCCTGAAATCATTTAAGAAAACAGTTGGATACTGCAGTGGGGGGACTATAGGTTATTTCCTGATGGATGAACTTAGGTGGGCCAAATGGCTTTCCTCATTAATCTTGTGGCCAGTCATATCGTAGAGCAACATTGGAAAAGCCTGGCAGCAGGTTGGCAGCTCACCACCTCTGCTGTAGTACAAGGTAGGGAAGAAAGGGTTAGATTTAAAAAAAAAAAAAATCATCTTGCTGGGAAACTTAGAGCAAAGCTGTCATATAGCTCAAAGGAGATAGAATTAGACAAATATTTGGACTTTAAATTAAACACAGAGTTCCTTTTTATTAACATTTTCACATGTCTTCACAAAAGTGCAAATTAAAAAAAAAAAGATTTCGTAGCTCAGAATAAGACTGTTCCTTTTAATCCAGTTAGTTCCACCTCAGGTCACATCGGTGGTCACTTATTAAAAGAAAGAAAGACTTGCATTTATATAGTGCCTTTCACGACCACCGGACGTCTCAAAATGCTTTACAGCCAATGAAGCACTACCTCGAAACGGGATGGGTAGACAGGAAGGTCAACATGCAAAATGGCAGTCCTGGTGGAGAAATAGGTGCTGCTCTGGATATGATTTTTTAAATTGAGTGTTTATTTGGCAGATTGTTGGAGGGTAGATTTAAAATATTACTATTAGTGGAGCCAAAATACTCATCTGAATCAAATTTTAATACTTGTAGCATGCAAGTTTATCTGGTGGTTTTATTTTGAAGGTTGCTGTGCCCTCTAATATCAGGGGTAAAGCATAATTAAGCCAAAATGAGGCCAAAGACCTCCACAAAAATCATAACTACATAACCACTTGTGCCGGCTGTTCTTGTTTTCGTTCAGTTGCATCTCCTTTGCTGAATTTCCAGGGCTGCAGCGATTTGCCAACTTTTCTGTACTTCGCAGTGAAAGTTCTAAAAGATTAATTATACAGTAGTTTTAAATTTTTACCAACCCTGTCGTTTTTGCAACTTTGCCATTGTTTGCTGATTTTGTGTGTGTGTCTGTGTGGATATAGTGTTTGTACAATGGAGTTGGGGGTTGGATGATGTAGGGGTTGTAGGTGTGTGGATGTGGTGGTTGTGCATGCTGAGTTAGCTGTTTTCAGCCAGGGTAGTGCTAGGAGTTCTAGAATTGGCCTCTCTTGCTCCCAAGTGCAATCTAGTGATCTCTACTGAAAATGCATTTGCAAATGTTGGGTGAATAAAGGATCAGGTTTGGCTGTGGAAAATAGCCTGCTGACACTTTTTGGTCTGGTTAACACACTAAGAGTGACCACTTGTGAGGTACTAGAGGGTGACCTGTCAATGGCCCAACGAGTCTTTGATGTCTTGAGGGGAGTGATTTGAGTTGTGGAAACTTTAGATAATGGCCGGATGCCAGTACCACCATTTCAGTCTTCTCTCGGAAGGGGGATAGCTAGAAACCAAGTACTGTCTGTGTATCTAGAGATCTGTTTTGCAGTTTAGTGAGGAACACAATCCTGATGGGGTCAGCTTTCTTCTGACTATGTTTGAAGAAGCACTGATCTTATTTATTAAAAAAAAAAAAAAAAAATTCCAGTTACCTATTGATCATTAGGGTTGTCCTTCACTTGAGGCAGTGACGTCTGTTGTCATCGTTCCAAGGTTAGTCTGAGTCACAAAACTTTTAATCATGGGATTGCTTCAGTATATTCAGATCTCGTATCGAAACTGGATTTGCAGTAAAAAAAAAGGAAACTATTAAATCGTGAGTTCATTATGACATGTACCTATTACGTAGTATCTGTGGGAAAACCAAAAAGAGGGTGGGAGGCACATGAAGCAAAAATGGTCACAAATTCTTATGTCCATATGTAGTATTGTCGTTTATAACTAAATCTCAATTGAAGCATCAATATGAAGTATTGCAGTAGGGTGATCTGTTTAGAATCTAAGTATAAGTCTAAATTTGGAGAAGCCAAAATTTGCACTGCGCTGAGCCTACTGTGCAAGGATTTCTGCTTGAAGTAAATTAACCAAAAGCTTAGTCAGAAATTAGATACCATATTTGTCAGAGGTTTGGCTTTCATTAGACTATTATAAGATGCCAACAATTATATTCAGCAGCCAGATATAGCAACACTAGAATTGAGGTGATTGACTGTTGGTAAACTCATTTAAAAGCCACCTAAAGTCTGACTTTTGCTGTAATTGTAGGGAGTGCCGGAAAGTCGCTCTGAACATCATGCTATTGAGAATGGATTAATGTGTTTGGTATGCATTGCCATTAGTGCTGGTTACGTGTTGCATGTACAGAAAAAAAGTTTCATGTTCAGCATTCCTAATCAGTACTTTTTGATGCATTGAGGTCACTATCTGTAAATTAAGCTAGTTGCAAGTTGTGTAACTGAGCGGAGTGGAGGTGAGGGATGGAAATGACCAAGTTGCCTTGATGTTGGATACATTTCAAGCTAATGAGCACAATTTTGATTGTAGGTTGAACAAATATTGGAAGTGGTAGAGTTAATAGAAATGTCCGTGATTATACAATGCTGGCAGTTACCCAGCCTACTACTGTAAACTCTGCTTTTTAATAATTAATCCAGCTCCAAACAGCCAAGCTAACTCCATATTTTGCAGAATTAAATTGTATCCCGTTCTTTTCTCAGTGAACAACTTGTTATTCAGCCAATTTTCTGTATTGCAGTGTCTTAACTGCATTTTCATTTGAAAAGTCTCAAAGATGCAGGAGTCCCTCTTCCTGGTTGCACATCAAATACATAATCTCTCTTTCATCTGAAGATCACCTTCACATGGGTGCTAGAAACTCTCCAGTATTTTGGCAAAAAGGTCACCTCTGAACCAAGACAGTGAATGTTGGCAGTCTATTCAACTGTGAAGGGCCAGTTACATCACAGCCAAGTTCAATCCTGTCCTCATCCGGTGTCCACAGACTGCACTCTCCATATGTAGTCACTAGTTAGTGATCGGGAGCAGAAAGGGTGGGGGAGTGGGACTAGCTGAAGTGCTCTTGCAGAGAGTCAGCACAGGCCAAATGACCTCCTGCGCTGAAACCATTCTGTGATCCTATGATTCACCCCCTCCTCTCCTGATCTACCCTAAAGCCCAGGAACATCGAGACCAATTTGTGGCACCTCAGCTCACAAATTTAACACTTTAAAAAAAAAAAAAAAAAAAATTAAAATTTTAAAAGACTATAGTTTCCAATTCTCCTCTTTCTCCCCCCCCACCCCCCCCCCAAAAAAAAAGCCTCTTTGAAGATTTAAGATCTAATCATCAACAACTACAGCCTGCATTTACATAGAGTTGCTTGTGGCAAATGGGGGGGGGGGGAAAGACATTGAGCAAGTGGGGAGGAAAAAAAGGTAGAATGGAGTGGGTTAATGATTGAAAAGTCTTTATTAGGCGTTGCTAAAGCAAGAGCGGGAAGAAGGTAAAGTGCCACTGTTTTAGGTGGGAATTTGAGAAGCATGGTGTATGAAAGAGCAGTTGACATTGGCGGAGCAAAGAGTTGATTTTTGAATGATTGAAGTGCGGAGGCCAACTGGGAGACCATTAAAGAAGTCGAGCTGCGAGATATATTGGAGGTATCGATTAGGACTCTCGGTGGCAGTGGGGCAGAAGTGAGCAGTATTGTGAAGGTGGAAGATGGCTGTCTTGGTAACTGGATGTGGGGAAGGAAATTCGACTTGAGATCAAGCAGCACGCCCAGGTTCTGCCTCACCAGACTTGGCCTGAGGTGGTAGTTGGGGAGGTTGGGATGGAATCGAGGAGAGACGTGCATGAGTTGATGAGAGCAAAAAAAGGATGGCTTTAATTTTGCTTAATTAAGCTGGAGAAAATGTTTGCTTCTCCAAGACTTGATGTTGAGCAGGCTGTTGGCGAGTTGAACAACAGCCATGGAGTTGAAAGTTATGTCATCGGCATACAAATGGAAGCTGATCCTATGCTTTGGGGTGATGTCAGTACGGATAAGCATATGGATGAGGGAGAGGACCAAGGATTGAGCACTGGGGTACACCAACAGTGGGAGTAGGAAACATTGGTGCGAATGGAGTTAGGAGAGAACAGTGTCACGAAGGTGGACTGCAAAGGACGTTGGAGAATGATCAGTGTTAAAGGCAGCAGAGAGAGCAAGATGGCTGAGGAGGGACTGCGAACTGTAGTCAGAGGATGTTACATTTTGTGGGTCACATGCAAGCCTGTAAATGGAAGGCATGTTCTCTGAACTGAAGAGAATCAACAACACTGATTTCTCCGTGTACAGTTGGTGCAGTGGGCTTGGTTAACTGGGATCTTGGATTGTGGAGGAAAATATCTGAGGAAGATAGAGGTCCCAGGTAGATAATCTGCCATATTTTTGTTTTCCTTTTAAATTTTTCTGGAAATCGTACCTGGAAGGTGTCACGGAGGAGATCGCTATAACAACAACCACCTGTATTTATATAGTGCCTTTAATGTAGTAAAACGACCCAAGGCGCTTTACAGGAGTGTTATAAGACAAAAAAAGGATGTTGGAGAATGATTTTACTGGATGAATGGGAAATCCTGCCATAAAGTTTGATGTGCTGCAGTGTAGGCCATCATTTGGAGCAAAGTATAAACACAGTACTTTGCAAATGTGAGAGGATTATTTGGTGTAGCTCATTTGTAGGTTATCTAAAGGGAGCACTTTTTAAAGAAGGGGAACTAACCAACTCCCACCAGAAATGGAGTAAATTCAAGTAGGTAGATGTTTGTATAGAGCCCCAAATTTACTACACAGACCCAGCTAATGGAAAGGACTGATAATGACTTGTCTTTTATGGTATTTGTATTTGAGCAAATATTCTTAAATAAAAGTTAATTTCTTGCTAATATTCTCTGCCCTCCTGAGGGCATTCACTCCCTACTGAGGTACAACCCCATATTTTCTCTCTGGCGCTGCTCCCGGACAATATTGATGTGAGCACCTTGGCAGTGTTTGGCGGTAGATTACTTGACCATGGGGCCATCACGCCCAAGTCCAACTGATCGTCATTGATCTCTAAAAGAAAGACTTGCATTTGTATAGCGCCTTTCACGACCACCGGACTTTGGCCCAGAAATTCGGGTCGGGGACTTCCCGCGGGTGCAAGCCCCCGATCTGCACTTACCTTGCGCGCCGGCAGTTGAGCTGTGGGGCCCCGTGGAATTCCGATCCGGGGCCTGGCCCAGCTGCCGGCGCGCAGTGCTTGCGTATCCCAGGGGCGCAGTTAGTTCGATGCGTCCCCTGGGATCACGTGGGCCATGGGCAGCCAATCGGAGGAGGGAAAAGCCCATTCATAAGTCTGACAGGAAGAGCTGTCAAGACTTATAAATACTACGGCCCCAAAATAGCACTAAACATTCAAATAAATAAAAAAAAAAACACTTTTTAAATAAACTATAAATTACATGAAATAACTATTTTAAACAATAATTTAAATTTTTGAAAATTTGTAATATTCTAACGGGGCTAAAAATAAACTTACCTTGCTTTAAAGTATTTAAAAATAATAAACCTGTGGGGAAAAATGTTTTAATTTTAATTAATTCACCACTTACCTTGTAAAAAGCAGGCCTTACGCCTGCTTTTTATATTTCTAAATCCTGCAGGCTTACGATCCCGGGAAAACATGTTTAAATTTTTATTTTATTTTTTTAATGTAAGTTTGATGCGCACGCGCATCCTCCCCCACGCACGCGTTCGACCTCTGAACCTCTTTGTTCAGAGGAACGGAAGTGCCGGTTTCCCGCGCATGCGCAGTGCATGCACGAAACCGGCACTTCCATCGGGCTTATGGGTGAGTACCCTGTGCGTACTCACCCGTGGAGACCCTAATTTCTGGGCCAAAGTGCTTTACAGCCAATGACGTACTTTTGATGCGGAGTCACTGTTGTAATGTGGGAAACACGGCAGCCAATTTGCACACAGCAAGCTCCCACAAACAGCAGTGTGAAAATGACCAGATAATCTCTTTGTTATGTTGGTTGAGGGAGAAATATTGGCCAGGACACCAGGGATAACCCCCCTACTTTTCTTCGAAATAGTGCCATAGGATCTTTTACGCCCCCGAGAAAGCAGACGGGGCCTCGGTTTAACGTCTCATCCGAACGACGCCACCTCTGACAGTGCAGCAATCCCTCAGCACTGCACTGGAGTGTCAGCCTAGCTTTATGTGCGCAAGCCCATAATACACATACATACTTATAGCAAGTATCACTGGTTCATGATTAGGAGTAGAAACTTTTACATTCTAACTAGGATCAACTAACTCAGCATGGACCAGGGAATTAACCTGGGACTCTCCTAACCTGTGTGGCTCAGCTACTCACTGGATGAGTTCAGACATCGGGAGCTGTTACCATTCTGAGATTAGCAATGGAAGTGGTGGTGTTCCCATGCTGCTGCCCGTGTCCCTCTAAGTGATTAAAATTTGCTTGAGGTGCTGCCGGAGAAGCCTTGGCGACTTGCTGCAGTGCATCTTGTAGATGGTACACACTGCAGCCATGGTACGCCGGTGGTGGAGGGAGTGAATGTTTAAGGTGGTGGCTGGGGTGCTGATCAAGTGGGCTGCTTTGTCCTGGATGGTGTTGAGCTTCTTGAATGTTGTTGGAGTTGCACTCATCCAGGCAAGTGGAGAGTATTCCATCACACTCCTTACTTGTGCCTTGTAGATGGTGGAAAGGCTTTGGGGAGTCAGGAGGTGAGGCACTCACTGCAGAATACCCAGCCTCTGACCTGCTCTTGTTGCCACAGTATTTATGTGGCTGGTCCAGTTAAGTTTCTGGTCAGTGGTGAACCCCAGGATGTTGTTGGTGGGGGATTTGGCAATGGTAATGCTGTTGAATGTCAAGGGGCGATGGTTTGACTCTCGCTTGTTGAAGATAGTCATTGATTTCAAATGTTACCTGCCACTTATCAGCCCAAGCCTGAATGTCGTCCAGGTCTTGTTGCATGCGGGCATGGACTGCTTCATTATCGGAGGAGTTGTGAATGGTGCTGAACACGGTGCAGTCATCAGCAAACATCCCCATTTCTGACCTTATGTTCGAGGGAAAGTCATTGATGAAGCAGCTGAAGATGGTTGGGCCTAGGACACTGCCCTGAGGAACTCCTGCAGCGATGTCCTGGGGCTGTGATGATTGACCTTCAACCACCACAACCATCTTCCTTTGTGCTAGGTATGACTCCAGCCAGGGCAGACAAGTCCTACTCTCCAATCCCATACCATCCTCTCTTGCACACATTTGAAGCTGAAGTACATGGAAAGAATTGATCAGTGAGCCTCCTTTGCTATTTGTTACCCATGGCAGTTACCTTTTTTAATCCCAATCCCAATTCCATACCTATTCTCTGTATTCTTGCTTCTCAATTATGTATTTTTCTCCTTTTTTAAATGTCTATTCACTTTATATCTCTGGCCTTCTGTGGTAGTGACTGACGGTCCTTGCGTGAAGGTAGATTGAAATCAAAGATTATATCCCTGTTCTAGATTCATATACCAGTCAATTCCATTCACACCTAATAGCATCTCAATCATATCATTTAACCTCCTTATCCTCGGGGAATATAACCCTAGTTTGCCCAGACTCTCATCACAACTCCGTCCCAGTATCGTGGTGTGGCATTGCTGGATTTTTACATAGAATCTACAGCACAGAAACAGGCTATTCGGCCCAACTGCTCTATGCCGGTGTTTATGGTCCACACAAGCCTCCTCCCGCCCTACTTCATCTAATCCTATCAGCAGATCCTTCTATTCCTTTTTCCCTCATGTTTATCTAGCTTCCCCTTAAATGCATCTATGCTATTTGCCTCAACTACTCCTTGTGGTAACGAGTTCCACATTCTTGCCTCTCTTCGGGTAAACCTGTTTCTCCTGAATTCCCTATTGCATTTATTGGTAATTATCTTGCATTTATGGTGCCTAGTTTTGGGCTCCCTGCTCTCCCACCCCCCACAAGTGGAAACATCTACGCTATGTCTACCCTATAAAAACCCCGTTAGAATTTTAGAAACCTCTATTGAGTCACCCCTCAGCCTCTTTTTTCTACAGAAAATAGTCCCAACCTGTTCAGCCTTTTGTGATGAGTATATCTCAGTTCTGGTATCATAGGAGCAGAGGAAGAGGAGCCCCTCGAGCCTGTTCTGCTATTCAGTGAGATCATTACTGATCTGTATTCTAATTCTATTTACCCGCCGTGGCTCCATATCCCTTGATGCCCTTGGCTAGCAAAAGTCTATCGATCTAAGATTTAAAGTTATTATTGAGCTAGCATCTACTGCTTTTTGTGGGAGTGTGCCACACTTTGAAGAAGTGTTTCCTAATTTCTCTCTCAATGGCCTGGCTCTGATTTTAAAATTGTGTTCCCTTTCCTAGATTGCCCCACCAGCAGAAAACGTTTCTCTCCCTACCCTATCAATTCCTTTCAAAATACTTAAAAACCTCAATCAAATCACCCCTTAACCTTCAAGGGAATACAAGCCTATTTTATGTAATCTCTCCTCACGATTTAACCCTTGGCGTTCTGGTGAATCTGCACTGCACGCCTTCCGAGGCCAATATATCCTTTCTAAGGTGTGGTATATTTCCTTGTAAAAATTTTTCCAACCTCTCCAGTGCCTCTATATCCTTTTTATAATATGGAGACCTGTACTGTGCACAGTACCGTGGTCTAACCAAGATTGGATACAAGTTTAATATCCTTGCTTTTCAATTCTATCCCTCTAGAAATGATCCCCATTGCTTTTTTTTTATGGCCTTATTAGCCTGCATCACTACTTTCAGTGTTTTGTGTATCTGTACCCCTGGATCCCTTTGCTCCTCTACCCCATTTAGACTCTTATTCTCCAAGCAGTATTTGGCCTCCTTATTCTTCCCACTAAAATGTAACACCTCACACTTAATTGAAATTAATTTGCCAATTACACACCCATTCTGCAAGTTCATTAATGTCATTGTATTTTGTTGGAAGTGGCCCTAAAAATAGTAGATGCATTGCTGGTCATCTTCCAAAATTCTATAGACTCTGGAACAGTTCCCATGGATTGAAGGATAACTAATGTAACCCCACTATTTAAGAAGGGTGGTAGAGAGAAAACATAAGAACATAAGAAATAGGAGCAGGAGTAGGCCATTTGGCCCTTCGAGCCTGCTCCGCCATTCAATGAGATCATGGCTGATCTTCTGCCTCAATTCCATTCGCCGGCCTTATCGCCATATCCCTTGATGCCCTTACTAGTCAGAAATCTATCGACTTCTGTTTTGAATATACCCAATACAGCTCTCTGGGGCAGAGAATGCCAAAGATTCACCACCCTCTGTGTGAAGAAATTTCTTCTCATCTCAGTCCTGAATGGCCTACCCTTTATCCTGAGGCTGTGGCCCCTGGTTCTAGACTCCCCAGCCAAGGGAAACATTCTCCCAGCATCCACCCTATCAAGCCCTGTAATAATTTTGTATGCTTCAATGAGATCCCCTCTCATTCTTCTGAATTCAAGAGAATACAGGCCAAGTTTACTCAATCTCTTCTCATACGACAGTCCCGCCATCCCAGGAATCAATCTCGTGAACCTTCGTTGCACTCCCTCTATGGCAAGTAACGGGGAATTATAGACCGGTAAGCCTGACATCGGTAGTGAGGAAAATGCTAGAGTCCATTATAAAAGATGTAATAGCAACGCACTTGGAAAACTGACCGGATCGGACAAAGTCAACAAAGTTTACAAAAGGTAAATCATGCTTGACTAATCTACCGGAATGTTTTGAGGATGTAACTGGTAGAATAGATAAGGGAGAACCAATGGTTGTGGTGTATTTGGACTTTCAGAAGGCTTTCGATAAGGTCCTGCATAAGAGATTAGCGTGTAAAGTTAAAGCACATGGGATTGGGGGTAAGGTACTGTCTTGGATAGAGAACTGGTTGGCAGACAGGAAGCAAAGAGTTGGAATAAATGGGTCTTTTTCCGAGTGGCAGGCAGTGTCTAGTGGGGTACCGCAGGGATCGGTGCTAGGACCCCAGCTATTCACTATATATAAATGATCTAGATGAGGGAACTAGATGTAATATCTCCAAGTTTGCAGATGAACAAAGCTGGGTGGGCGTGTGTACTGTGAGGAGGATGCAGAGAAACTCCAGTACGATTTGGACAGGTTGAGTGATTGGGCAGATGCATGGCAAATGCAGTATAATGTGGATAAATGCGAGGTTATCCACTTCGGTGGCAAAAAAAGGAAGACAGATTATTATCTGAACGGCAATAGATTGGGAAAAGGGGAAGTGCAACGAGGCCTGGGTGTCCTTGTGCACCAGTCGCTGAAGGTAAGCATGCAGGTGCAGCAGGCGGTTAAGAAGGCAAATGGTATGTTGGCCTTCATAGCGAGAGGATTTGAGTACAGGAGCAAGGAAGTCTTGCCGCAGTTGTACAGGGCCTTGGTGAGACCACACCTCGAGTATTGTGTGCAGTTTTGGTCGCCTTATCTGAGGAAGGATGTTCTTGCCATGGAGAGAGTGCAGCGAAGATTCATCAGACTGATACCTGGGAATGGCAGGAATGACATATGAAGAAAGATTGGGACGATTAGGCTTATATTCGCTAGAGTTTAGAAGAATGAGAGGGGATCTCATTGAAACTTATAAAATTCTAACAGGACTAGACAGACTAGATGCAGGAAGGATGTTCCCGATGGTCGGGGAGTCCACAACCAGGGGTCACAGTCTAAGGATAAGGGGTAAGCCATTTAGGACTGAGATGAGGAGGAAGTTCTTCACCCAGAGAGTGGTGAACCTGTGGAATTCTCTGCCACACAGGGCAGTTGAGGCCAATTCTTTACATATATTCAAGAAGGAGTTGGATATATTTCTTGAGGCTAAAGGGATCAAGGGATATGGGGAGAAAGCAGGGACAGGGTACTGAATTTGGATGATCAGCCATGATCTCATTGAATGGCGGAGCGGGCTCGAGGGGCTGAATGGCCTACTCCTGCTCCTATCTTCTATGTTTCTAAGTTGCAGTCTTCACTATACCCCCCAATTTGGTGTCGTACGCAAATTTTGAGATTGTACTTCTGATTCAAATTATTATGTAAATTGTGAACAACCGTGGTCCCAGCACTGATCCTTGTGGAACACCACTTTGCACTTTTTGTCAGTCTGAGTAGCTACACTTAACCACTGTTTTCTGTTCTGTAGTCAGCTTGCTACCTATTCTGCTACTCGTCCCCTGACCCCACATGCTCTGACCGTAGTCATGAGTCTACTATGCGGTACCTTATCGAAGGCCTTTTGAAAACCCAAATATATTACATCGACTGCATTACCCCATCTACTCTTTCTGTTACTTCTTCAAAGAATCCATTAAGGTTGGTCAAACATTACCTTCCCTTTTGAAATCCGTGCTGACTATTAGATTTTCAGTTTCTTGATGTTTTCCTCCATGGCTGTTATATCCTTCTGAAAGTGAGGCACCCAAAACTGAACACAAATGAGTTCTGACCAGTGTTATGTATGGCTTGGAGACTTGTCTGACTTCTGTCTCTTTATTTTATCTTAGTTTTCCTTTTTATTAATTGTGTTTTCTTTACTTCATTAATCTCTACTTTTCTGTATCCCTCTTGTTGTTGTATCCTGCTCTACAGTGAAGATGGAAGTAAAATATGTATTTAATTCTTCTCCCATATCCTTATGCTCTATATTATAAATAAATCTCTTTTTATTGGGCTTACATCCTCCTTTTACCAATCTCTCTCCTGATGTATTAAAACTGTTACTGTTGCTTTGATACCGTCTGCAAATTTTTTCACACTCTGTTTTGCATTAGTATATTCTTGGTCTCCTTTTGTTGCTTTCTATAATCCTCCCAACTCTTGCACTTGCAGCTCATTTTTCATGCTTACATAAGGTGCCTCCTTTTGTTTAGTACTCATTCTAACCTTGTTTGCAAATAAGGTCCACTGTCAAGTCTGTGTAGATTTGCTGCCTAATTTCTACCACCCTGTTCCAGCCAATTCTTTATTGTCCCTGCAAAGTTAACCCAATGTCACGTTTTGGGATTTCTGGCTATCGCTTAAGGAGGCTCTTGGTGTAATTTGTGTTTTTTTAAATGCTCTGAATGGGTTAAGTTCACAAAATAGCAGAGTTGGGAAATGTAGTTTAGGATTAAGATGAGTCTGCGCCAGGGAGCTTTAGAGAATAAAAGTTAGTTTAGAGTGTCCAGGGACGTTCACGCCTATTGAGGTGGGATTGTTTCTACTCGTCTGAGTCCAGCTTGAGGTGTCTCCTGAGAATATACTTTTGGAAGAGGGCGTATTTGGTTTGCTTGATAATGAGGAATCACTGAACATGAAATAAGTCAGAGGGACAGCTCTCTCACTTGCTAAGAACACAAAGGAAAAAAGAGAAGGGAACATTTGGATAGTCAGTCAGCCAGCCAAGTCTGAGGAGGAGGCCTGAGCTAGTCAGCGTAAAAGCTAAGTGAGGCTGCTAGGAGAGATATTTTTTTTCTCTTATTGAATTGAGGTGAGATTTGATTACATCTGTTACTCTGTGCTCTTACTTGCTGTCTGTAAAAATAAAGCCGCGTAAAAATGTTGTATCTGGCTTTGTCTCACTAAAGTGTTTCAGTCTGGATGGAGTGGAGAAGCACGAGGGCATGTGTGAAAGGCAGTATATCCAGTTCTGATCTCGAGGAGCTCCTAGTGTTGCACCCCGGGGTTATGCTATCATATAATTAGATACGGATGATGCATTCACACTTCCGATTGTAAGACACTTGGACTGCTAAGGCAAATCTGAAACTGGTAACACCTGGTTTAAGTTCAAGCTAAGCCAGAGGAAACAGATTTAAAATAAATGGCAAAAGAATCAGAGGGGAGATGAAGAGAATATTTTTTACGCAGCGAGTTGTTACAATCTGGAATGCACTGCCTGAAAGAGTGGAGGAAGCAGATTCAAAAACAACTTTCAAAAGGGAATCCGATAAATACTTGAAAAGGAAACATTTTCAGGGCTATGGGGAAAGAGCAGGGGAATGGGATTAATTGGATAGCTCTTTCAAAAGGCCGGCACAAGTATAATGAGCCGAATGGCTTCCTTCTGTGCTGTATGATTCAAAGTTCAAAACCTTTAGTGTGTGACCTTCCTTTATCACTTTCAAGCCGTTTATGCTGTTTTTTTCCTCCAGGATTGCTACAGCTATTCTGCCACTGTCACGGTGGCCAAGTGAGTGAACCACTGCAGAAATTTACCCTCGTGTCTCTCTTGGATGGGAATGCATTTTCCCCAATTTGATCACCTAGCGTCAGCATTAAGCTCTATCAAGTTGGGTGTAACACGACCAGCAACCTATGCTCTGGCCCAGTGTGTCTCGACACGCTCTTGCACCAATGTGATTTTTTTTTTCTGCTTCCCACCCCAGCCATTCCTGTTGCTAATTTTATATTTTACAGCGTCAGAAAAAAATGAGCCTCCTCCTTTCACTGGTTCAAGGCAAGAACATGTCCTCATGTGGACAATAATTGTGACGTGCACAAATTATATCCTGCACCATTAGGAACAGATGTTAAACGAACTAATGCTTTCAGAGATGGAAACGAACACCTGTCCCTGGGGTAGGCACGACACAATAAGCACTTTTACCAATTCTACCCATCTTAGAAGCAGCTGAAATTTCACAACTGCCAAAGTGTTTTTGTTCTATCTTGAGCCAATGCAGTATGATTATAAGTTTAATAAGCCTGAGCTGGTGTACTTGTAAAAATAGTAGGTGTTATTTTCTTTCCATGCTGCTGGATGTGCAAACAGATGGTGTTTTCTATCTCCAGTTACTAATATTTCATGCCACTTAACTATAATTATCATTTATTGCAGATGGGGAAGAGGATTTGGCCTTGTTGGGATCATTTTTGGAAAGGATAGTGCTTTGAATCAGCCAAACAGTATATATGGACTTATTTTCTATATACTACAAATGTTGTTGGGTGAGTACTGTGTACATCTGGGTATATGATTCACACCAGGATTTGTTGGGGCAACTGAGCTTCCATTATTTACAATTAGACCAGTGTTCACTCAGAAGCCTATTGTACATGCAAGACTAGAAACTTTCTTATACAATGAATTGGTTGACAGCCACAACGTTTTGAAGTGTCATCGCTCATTCAAACAAAACAAGACATTCCATTTGCAGCATTTCCATTGGTTGCTTATGAATACAGGAAGCTGTTGAAGTACATTTTGATTGGGGCTTTGCCGAGTGATTGAGGGATAGTGATCCCTGACCATGCAATTGCATTAAGAAAAGAACAAGGGTGCTCCAAAATCCTACCGCTAAATTTTAATTCAGAGGAGGAGGGGTTTGGTAAGTTATGTTTCTGTTTTGAGTGCTGCATTCTTTTTAAAATTTTAAATAGAATCTCAATTTTAACTTTCTACATGAATAAAGAAGTATTCATTTTTTTTCCTGGGTCCCAAGAACATTTTTTTAGATTTTTAAATAACCAAAAACCATGGCTACTATTTGAAGGGCTTTACTTCTGCAGCGCGATCTTTTCAAACTATTTAATGTTGTACTGATGCGATTTTTAAACTATGCATAGAACTTCAGTGAAAGCTTAACTTGCTGAATGATAAATTTGTGCAGAGCTGATCTTTTTTAATACTTAATTTACCTGAGAATGTTGCTATAGCGAATGAGACTGTTTATCCATCCCAGTTTTATTGGCTACAGGCTTTCCTGTTGCTAATTTTTTTTTGTTGGAGTTAATGGTCTCCTCTTGGTAGTCCTTCAGATGCCATTCACTCCAAATACTAATTGTTCCTTTTAAATTAATGTATTATTAGAACTGTGAAAATGTACTTTTATTCCAGCAAATAATTAAATCAAATTGATCATGTGATTTATGAATGGCAACAATTACTGATTTCAGTTCTTGCAATGAGTGTGTTTCATAAGAACATAAGAAATAGGAGCAGGAGTAGGCCAATCGGCCCCTCGAGCCTGCTCCGCCATTCAATAAGATCATGGCTGATCTGATCCTAACCGCCAGTCCACTATCACAGAACTATCTCCTGAATCTAACAGAATTAGACACACGAAATAGGAGCAGGATCAGGCTACACGGCCCCTGGGCCCGCTCCGCTACCCACAGGGCCATGACCGATCCGAACCTAGACTCATGTCCAAATTCCTGCCCGCTCCCCGTAACCCTTAATTCCCTTTACTTCTAGGAAACTGTCTATTTCTGTTTTAAATTTATGTAATGATGTAGCTTCTACAGCTTTTTGGGGCAGCATATTCCATGGACCTACCACCCTCTGAGTGAAGTAGTTCCTCCTCATCTCAGTTTTGAAAGAGCAGCCCCTTATTCTAAGACTATGCCCCCTAGTTCTAGTTTCACCCATCATCGGGAACATCCTCCCGCATCCACCCGATCCAACCCCTTCACAATCTTATATGTTTCAATAAGATCGCCTCTCATTCTTCTGAACTCCAATGAGTAGAGTCCCAATCTACTCAACCTCTCCTCATATGTCCATCCCCTCATCCCCGGGATTAACTGAATGAACCTTCTTTGTACTGACTCGAGAGCAAGTATGTCCTTTCTTAAGTATGGACACCAAAACTGTACGCAGTATTCCAGGTGCGGTCTCACCAATACCTTGTACAACTGAAGCAATACCTCCCTATTTTTATATTCTATCCCCCTAGCAATGAAAGCCAACATTCCATTGGCCTTCTTAATCACTTGCTGCACCTGCATACTAACCTTTTGAGTTTTGTGCACCAGGACCCCCAGATCCCTTTGTACTTCAGTACTTTCCAGTTTCTTGCCATTAAGATAATAACTTGCTCTACGTTTTTTCCTGCCAAAGTGCATAACCTCACACTTTCCAGTATTGTATTCCATCTGCCAAATCTCTGCCCACTTACTTAGCCTGTCTGTCCCCTTGCAGGTTTTTTATGTCCTCCTCACTCACTACTTTCCCTCCCATTTTCACCTGTGAAACACCGTCAATAAAACTTGATCAACTTCTAGATGCACCATTCTTCTGATCAGTGACTACATTTTCCACCACGGAGATTGGGTAGGAAGACCACTGTAGCTGTACTGCACTCCCTGTCAGCTAGTTCAGTCTAGCTGAATGCTGCCTCTCCAGAGCTTGTGAATACTTTCAAAGCCCATGCTGCATGTCTGACCAGTGCTGGTCTGCATTCAAGTTTCTTTTGGTATCTTGAAAAGACTAAATTCAAGGTTTGATTGCATCACTGCCACCTGGAATGGTCTCAAACAGGGGATTGTCACCTCAGAGTGGCATTCCCTTTTTCAGTCAAATGATCCGGATGTCATTTACCCTCAGACCAAGTAAATCCTATTTAATGATAAGACACCAAATGCAGTTCAAATTAAACATTGGCATCCATTTGAACTGTAGTTTAATAAAGTGTTACAGCTCTAGCCAGAAAGCACAAATGCTTTAGTAAGTGGGAAAAATCGAGGAAATACACCTACATACTAAATTCCCGTACCAGTATGGAAATACCCAGAGTAAGCTCACCAGAGTTGTAAGTCTAAGATCTGCTCCAGTCTCTGATTTTCAACGGCTGTGGAAAAATGGTTAAATCTGTTTTCAGCATCTGTACCAGTCCCACTAACTCGTCACCTGAGAAGAATTTAGTTATGTGCCACACAGTAATGATACAATGGAGTTGTTATAATATTTGCTGGAAAAGAAAATCTGAGATCCTGGATCAAGTACCATAAGTTTGGTTGAGTTGGCAGAAACAAGGTCTAGCAGAACAAAGTTAACTATCTCCTTCTAAACATGATGCCACAGAAATTAGCAGTCCCTGATAGTGCAGGCTCTCACAGCTCTATTAAGGAAACTAGCTTCTGTCATGATTCATGAATCCTTGTTGACCAGTGTTGCTGCTTCTGAGTGGAAAGCAGCATTATGCTAAAGATCAATACAGGAAACTTTGTTATCTGGAGGCTAACTGTCCGGAATGCTCGAGCCACCGGCAAAAATCAGGAGCCGTTTCGTTAGGTTTTTTTTCTTCTCGAGGTTTTTTTTCTTCTCGTTGCTTTTTTTCTCAACAGTCAAGCTCTGCAAGGTCTCGCTGTTTGAGGGAACGGCAACAGCTCGGTCCCGTCGGTGCCGGATAGCACAAAGTTTCCTGTATTCTGTTGCACCATTCTGTTAAAGTTTATGAGAACATAGTGAATGAAAATTTATTATAATGTCTTAATCACAACTTGCTTGGTTCCAGAACAAATGGATTGATTTATAATGCACTCCATTTCTTATTCCAAGAATGGAATGATTCCAATGTGAGGTCAGCAGTAGGCCTCAAAATGTGATGGAGCCTTAAGTATTGTATGGTTTCTTAGAATCATAGAAATTTGCAGCACAGAAGAATCATAGAAATTTGCAGCACAGAAGAAGGCCATTCAGCCCAATGTGTCTTGCGCCATATCTGTTGTTAAATGCAAATTCAGATAGATATGTGGATGTTATTGCAACACCTATACAAGTGTAGTATGGTTGCCCCACTCTTTGTTGGCTTAATATTAACCTGGTGCATGCGGTCAAATATTACTGGGATTAGTCATTGGGAAAATGATGTGTTGTATAAAGTGCTGAAGAAGAACTGTGACTTTGTTGAAAAAGTGGTGTGCTGTTAACATCTGATCTATGCTGGGGAAACCATGGTTGTGATGATGGGGAAAAACTGGTTGAAGAATGGAAATTCATAAAATGGTCCCCACTTACTCTCAACAATGTATTTTCCTGATTTTTGCTTCCCATTGGAAGGATTTTAGAATTCAGCAAAGGATGACCAAAAATTGATCGAGAGAGAAAATAAAATACGAGAGTAAACTAGCAAGAGACATAAAAACATATTGTAAAAGCTTCGATAGATATGTAAAAAGAAAGAGATTAGCAAAAGTAAACGTGGGTTCCTTGTAGGCAGAGACGGGAGAAATTATAATGGGGAATAAGGAAATGGCAGAGACATTAAACAAATACTTTGTTTTTTGTGTCTTCTTCCGTGAAGACAGATACATTCAGGAAATAGTGGGGAAACCAAGGGTCTAGTGAGAATGAGGAACTTAAAGAAATTAGTATTAGTACAGAAATAGTGCCGGAGAAATTAATGGAGCTAAAAGCCGACAAATCCCCTGGACCAGATGGCCTACATGCTAGGGTTTTAAAAGAAGTGGCTACAGAGATAGTGGATGCATTGGTTTTGATCTTTCAGAATCTAGGGAATTCTGGAACGGTCCCTGCGGATTGGAAGGTAGCAAATGTTACCCTGCTATTCAAGAAAGGAGGGTGGGAGCAAACGGGGAACTATAGACAAGTTAGCCTGACATCAGTGATAGGGAAAATTTTAGAATCTGTTATTAGGGATGAGTTAACAAGGCACTTAGAAAATCATAATATGATTGGGCAGAGTCAGCACGGATTTCTGAAAGGAAAATCACGTTTGATAACTCTTAGATTTTTGAGGTAACTAGCAGGGTAGATAAATAGGAACCAGTGGATGTGATGTATTTGGATTTTCAAACAGCATTTGATAAAGTGCCGCACACGAGGTTATTACACAAAATTAGGACTCACGGGATTGGAGGTAATATATTAGCATAGATTGGGGCTTGGTTAACAGACAGAAAACAGAGTAGGAATAAACTGGTCATTTTCAGGTTGGCAGACTGTAACTAGTGGGGTACCGCAAGGATCAGTGCTTGGGCCTCAGCTTTTTACAATCTATATCAATGACTTACATGAGGGGATCGAGTGTAATGTATCCAAGTTTGCTGACGATAAAACGCTAGGTGGGAAAGTAAGCTGTAAGGAGGACGCAAAGAGGCTGCAAAGTGATTTAAACAGGTTAAGTGAATGGGCAAGAAAATGGCAGATGGAATATAATGTGGAAAAATGTAAAAGTTATCCACTTTTGTAGGAAAAATAGAAAAGCAGAATATTTTTTAAATGGTGAGAGATTGGGAAATGTTGGTGTTCAGAGTGTCCTTGTACATGAATCACTGAAAGTTAACATGCAGGTACAGCAAGCAATTAAGAAAGCAAATGGTCTGTTGGCCTTTATTACAAAAGAATTGGAGTATAAAAGTAAAGAAGTCTTACTGCAATTATTTGGTGAGACCACACCTGGAGTATTGTGTACAATTTTTGGTCTCCTTACCTGAGGAAGGATATACTTGCCTTTAGAAGGGAGTGCAACGAAGGTTCACTAGACTGATTCCTAGGATGGGGAGATTGTCCTATGTGGAGAGATTGAGTAGACTAGGCCTATATTCCCTAGAATTTAGAAGAATGAGAGGTGATCTCATTGAAACTTTATAAAATTCTTAAGGGGCTTGCCAGGGTAGATGCTGGGTGGATGTTTCCCCTGGCTAGGGAGTCTAGAACCAGGGGTCACTGTCTCAGAATAGGGGGTTGGCCATTTAGGACTGAGATGAGGAGCAACTTCTTCACTCAAAGGGTTGTAAATCTTTGGAATTTTCTACCCCAGAGGGCTGTCGTTGAGCATATTCAAGACCGCGATCGATAGATTTTTGGATACAAATGGAACCAAGGGATATGACGATAGTGCAGGAAGGTGGCGTTAAGGTAGACGATCAGCCATAATCTTATTGAATGGCAGAGTAGACTCGAAGGGCCGAATGGCCTACTCCTACTCCTATTTCTGCTGTTCTTAACTCCACTGCTGTGTGGATGGTGATGACTCGTGCTTAGCGTGGTTCTATGGATACCAGCAGCCCCCTCATACCTCAGCCAAGTGATCTAGTTGGTGAGTACCAACAGGCTAAAACAATGTTGGCAACCTGGATCCTGTCCTCACCCAAAGTCCATGCTGGGCTTCTAGTTAGTGATCAGGAGTGGGATCCTTGCCTCTTATTTTTCTTCCCCCTTAGCCTGTGGATGCTGATTGTAGGACCTCTGCCATTAAAATATTTGTTAGGTTTACAAAGGGTGACAAAACAATTACTTACATTTATATTATGCTGTAGCAAAATATGCCAAGGCAGTTCACAGTAAAATCAGGCATCCAGCAGTGGAAGGAAAATCATAGAATAAAATCATTGAACCATTCCGCCCATCCTGCCTGTGCCCAAACACAGTAGTCCCAGAGCCCTGCAAATTTTTCCTTTTCATGTGTATATATGCAATTCCTTTTTGTAAGTTACTATTGAATCTGCTTCTACCACCCTTTCAGGCAGTGCATTCCAGATCATCATAACTTGTGCAAAAAGATTCTCCTGATCTCCCCTCTGATTCTATTGGCAATGATCTTAAATCTGTGTCCTCTAGTTACCGACCCTCCTGCCAGTGAGTACAGGTTTCGAATGTCTCTATTAAATCTCCACTTAACCTTCTCTGCTCGAAGGAAAACAATCCCAGCTTCTCCAGTCTCTCCACATAACTGAAGCCCCTCACCCTGGTACCATTCTAGTAAATCACCTCTACAATCTCTCCAAGGCCTTGACATCCTTCCTAAAGTGTGGTGCCCAGAATTAAACACAATGGGGCAGAAATTCCTCCCCAAACACGTGAGTACGGAAGGGGTACTCACGCGTCTGGCCGGAGGAAATGCCGGTTTTCAGCATGCACAGCGCATGCGCTGAAAACCGGCATTTCCTCTCCTCCAACCCAAGAGTTGAAGAGGCTAGCGCATGCGCTGTAGGGGGCAGCGCGTGCGTCTTGGATTTCCTCTGTTTTGGGGGATTTGCGCATGTGTAAAGGCCTCCAGTCTTTACGCTTGTAAAAAGCACACGTAAGTATTTATTTTTACAGGTAAGTGGCGTTTTAGTGTAATTTAGAATTTTTTTTCCCACAGGTTTATTATTTTAAAGAATCTACAATAAGGTAAGTTTAGTTTTAGACCCTTTCTATTAAAAATTTATTATTTTCAACAAAAAAAAAATTATTGCTTAAATTATTTTTTTAAACTTATTTATACTTAATTTAATGATTGGGATGTTTTTAAAATTTTTATTTAAAGTTTAAATAGTGTTTTGGGCCCCCGTAATTTTCATGAGTTTGACAGTTCTTACTCTCAAACTCATGAATGAACCTTCCCCTCCCCTGATTGGTTGTACAGTGCTCACCTGATCCCAGCCGGCACATCGCACTAACCACGCCGCTGGATCAGGTAAGCACTGCGCGCTGACATCTGAACCGGGCCTGTGAAAGGAAATGCAAGCAGGCCCGGGCTTCAGATGTCAGCGCGCAGGGTGAGTGCAGATCGGGGGCTTGCACCCGCGGGAAGCCCCCGACCCGAATTTTTGGCCCAATATTCCAGCTGAGACCTAACCAGTGTTTTATAAAGGTTTAGCATAACATCCTTAGAAAAGTTAGGGAAAGTGACCAATGGCTTGATTAGAGGTAGGTTCTGAAGAGGCTTGTGAGGGTGAGGAGAAAAGTAGCAAAGCAGAGGAGTTTGAGACTGAGTTTTTGAGAATGGGGCCAAACAGTTGAAAACTCTTGCCACCAAAGCTGGAGTGGAGAGAGGGGGGGGAAATACAAAGTTAATGTGTGCTGGCATGTAGGGCCGAGAGGAGGTTGTATAGATGGGGACATGCGAGACTGGAGGGATTTTAAAAAGGTTAAAAAATTTAAACTCGGAGGGGGGGAGATAATGGAGAGTGGACAAGGGAGCAGGACTTAGTGTGAGAGAGGATACAGGTGGACGAGTCGTGTTTGTGTAGTGTAGATTTTGGGAAGCTGTTCAGTATTAGAAGTTGAGTTTGGAGGTGACTAATGCCGGACTGAAGTTTTCAGTGGTGGAGGAGTAAAGTTAGATGCAGGTGACGTTGTCTCGATATATAACCGTGACTGTAACTTGGCTCAGGGTCACAGGATACTGGAGCCTCTCAGTCGGGTTGAGCTTAAGCAAGCCGCCAGGCAGGAGAATGATATTTGAGGACCAGTGCAGAGATGTTGGCAGGAGCTGAATAGGATAGTTTCAGTCTTGCAAGTGTTGAGTTGGAGAAAGTTTTTAATCATTCAGTGTTGTTAGAAGTAAGCAGTCTGACAGGATAGTGTTGGCACCAGAGAGGTAGGGCTGGGTAGCGTTAGCGTACATATGGAAAGTGACGATGCCTATGGATGACGCAGCTGCGATGTGGTATGTAGATGAGGAAAAAGAGAGAGCCAGAAATGGAACCTTGGGGCACTCATGAGGTGAATACCTGTTGGAGGGGACAGGAAAGAAGTAATTAAAGGAGATGTGCTGGCTACTTTGGGACTGGAACCAGTGGCGATGGATTATTTTCAAAAAAGCAGACAAGCAACTGCAGATCTATTGATGTTCAGAATCTGGTAACATAATGGAATCAACTTGTGGGAGTAAACTCTGAGGAGAGTGAGGTACAGCAAAGTATGGTCGAGCCAGATTTGGTGATTGAGGCTAGTTTTATGGTACACTGGGTTTTATGCTCTTTTTATTTAAGGGAACAAAGATGGGGATGTAACAAGCGGAACAACAAGATAATGGTTTTGCTGGGAACCAGGGCATCAAATGTGGAGGTGAAGGAACGGTTTAGTAGGTTGACATCAGTAGTTGTATCATGGCCAAAGGAGAGGGAGTTGGAGATTCTGCCTAGCCACCTCATTAAGTTTAAGTTACATAGGATATACGGCACAGAAACCGGATTACATAGGATATACAGCACAAACAGGCCATTCGGCCCAACCAGTTCATGCTGGCGTTTATGCTCCACACGAGCCTCCTCCCGTCTTTCCTGGTCTAAATCTATCAGCATAACCCTCTACTCCCTTCTCCCTCATATGATTGTCTAGCCTCCCCTTAAATGCATCTATACTATTCGCTTCAACCACTCCCTGTGGTAGCAAGTTCCACATTCTAGCCACACTCTGGGTAAAGAAGTTTCTTCTGAATTCCCTACTGGGTTTCTTGGTGACTATCTTATATTGATGGCCTCTAGTTATGCTCTTCCCCACAAGTGGAAACATTCTCTCTGTATCCACTCTATCAAAACCTTTCATAATTTTAAAGACCCCTCGGCCTTTTTTTCAAGAGAGAAGATACCCAGCCTGTTCATCCTTTCCCGATTTATGTATACCCTCGCATTTCTGGTATCATCCTTGTAAATCTTCTCTGCACCCTCTCCAGTGCCTCTGTATCCTTTTTATAATATGGCGACCAGAACTGTACGCAATAATAAGTGTGGTCTAAACAAGGTTCGATACATGAAATTAGTGACATCCCATGTGGTTTAGGGGCCTCTACTGTTTCCAACTTACATTAACCACTTGGATTTGCAAGCTCAGTGCAGATTTGCAGATGTTACAAAACCTAAGAGGGGTATTTGAATCTAGGGAGGTAGCTTGGAAACTACAACATGGTCGTCAGAATGCACAAGTGTGTAGACCAATGGCATATTAAATATAACTGAGACGAGTGTAAAATACTGAAAATAGAGGAAAAAATAGGTAACATAAGGACTCCATGAATGATACTAAAGTGGTTATGAAACTTTCACGGTCTGGGGGTTCTGGTGGATTTGACACTCGGTATCATTACAGAGCAGCAATCAACAGAGCAAATGGACCCAAAACAGAAGGGTACAAGTCAGAAGTCGGGTCCTTCTCATCTTTATCTGGTGAATTTTGTATAGACTCCGAGTCAAACCTGTGACCTTCCTGGTCCATTGCTTAGTACCACAGCATTTGATTTTTTTTTTCTTTTTGTTTTTCTTCCCCTTTCTTAGCCTGGGGCCACTGCAGCCAATTGTAGCATCCTCACTTCTAAATTAGCATAGAACAACTGCTGCCATTACTGGTGTGCAACAAAACCCGTCCACCTAATTGGTATATTTTAGCAAATTTCGTCCGGCTACAGAGAAAATCAATCAGCAGTTTATTATGTGTAACAAGAAACAGATAGTAAAGTGGCAATTCTTGGATTCCATATAGTCCAAAGCCATTCAGAGGACTGAACTTGAGTTCACCCTATACTACATTAGCTGTAGCTGAGCTGTAGGCCCTTTTCTATCGCCTCTGCAAGACTAGCAGTGCTACAGGTTGTGAGCATTTATGCCAAGTTAATGTAAGGAATCCGAGAGCTGGTACAGTTCTAGCTCCAATCCAAAACGTTCACACAAGGGCCCCAAATTTTCTAAAATGGTGTAACCAACAAGTTCCGCCAAAATTTATGGCGATCTTCCTGTCAGCGAGTTACAACACATCAACTTGCATTTATATAGCGCCTTTAACATAGTAAAACACCCCGGGGTGCTTCCCAGGAGCATAATCAGGCAAAAATTGACACTGAGCCAAAGAAGGAAATATTAGGACAGGTGACTAAAAGCCTGGTTAAATAGGTAGGTTTTAAGCAACATCTTAAAGGAGGGGAGAGGTGGAGGTTTAGGAATATAATTCCAGAGCTTAGGGCCTAGATGGCTGAAGGCACGGCCGCCAATGCTGGGGCGAAGGAAGTGGGGGATGCACTGGAGACCATAGCTGAAGGAGCGGAGAGTTCTCGGTTGGAGGAGGTTACAGAGATGGGGAACAGAGACCATGGAGGGATTTCAATACGAGGATGAGAATTTTTAAAATCGAGTCATTGCTGGACCAGGAGACAATGTAGGTCAACGAGCACAGTGGTGTTGAATGGGACTTGTGCAAGTTAGGATACAGGCAGCAGTTTTAGATGGCACGGCATGCTTAAGAAATGCAATTGTGAATGTTTTTCAATCTTATTGCAACTCGTACTAATGCCATAAAGATCCATTCAAAGATAGAAAAAATACAATTTAAGTCTCTAGTAGGAAAAATGAAAGAAATCACTGAAATAATTGCCATAAAACACCAGAAATATAACTTTGGGTCCTGTTGCACCTAACATTTCAGGCCTAAATTTATAGCCTGTTCAGAACTGATGGAAATTTGCGTGAACAGCACATTTGCATGGGGGCGGGGCTATGTTAATGAGCAGTAGAACGTTTCGGCAGAGATTTTGCAAAATCCCCATAAGATTGAGGTATTTTGTGCGTAGTATAAAAATGTGCCAGTTATTTATACCCGAACTTCCGCTGTTGTGTTGAAAAGCCATATTATAACATACTTATGCCATTGTTTTGGCACAAGTTTTCAGGAAATTCCAGGCCAAGGTGTCTGGTGAAACTTTTGTATATCACTCCACCTGCCTGTGAACACTTCCTTCACGTGCAGAAATTTAAGTGCAGCTAACCTTTGGTTGCTGGAGCCTACGTTCTGTTATTGGAACTCTCTCGTGCTCGCTGCTCCAGTACAGTTTCTCAGGCTTTGACCCTCAAGCAGCCACCTAAATCAGTTTCATTATCTTTCCTTCAAGTCTACTTTGGCTGCACAAATGTATGTACATTGCACTTGCAGGAGAACCTGATTGTGGGGGTTATACTGCAAGATCAGATCATTAAATGGCAGAGCAGGCTCGAGGGGCCAAATGGCCGCCTCCTGCTCCTATTTCTTATGCTCTTCTGTCTGCATGTAAATTTCTGGATACCTAAATCATCCTCGGGTGATATTCCAAGGGACTAATCGGTTTTCTTGGTATAAGCATCACACTTATTCTATGGAAAATGGAATTTTAGCCACTTTACTATCTGTTTCTTGCTGCACATAATAATCAACTGCTTGAGCATCGGTACGGTGGTCTTGTTCAGTAGAACCTACTTGTCGACTGTGGCCATTATCAAATCATAATTTATTGCTATGCAAGTTAGCTTTAGAACTGCCGTGACATTTACTTATGCAAATATGCGTAAATGTTAACGCCTTGTGTAGAGAGGAAGTACCTGCTCATGAAATAACGTTCCTCCCTTTCTTACAGGTATGACGGTGAGCGCAATGGCTGCTTTAATACTGATGACGACGTCCATAGTGTCTGTGGTGGGTGCACTGTATCTAAGTTACATCCTGTACTTTGTACTGAAGGACTTCTGCATAATCTGCATCACTACATATGTCCTGAACTTCATTCTCTTTATCATCAACTATAAACGACTGGTTTACTTGAATGAGGCCTGGAAACAGCAACTCCAATCCAAACAGGAATAATCTATATGATCTGCGAACCTAACACCTGGAGAGCCTGCTTCCATTATGTCTATTTGGCAGTAATTTTTTTTTTGAGAGAGATGTATATGATATAAAGGAAATCAAAATCATTGAGAACCAATTTTTTTTAATTGAATACTTGTTGTGTGGGACCCTGGACTTTACTTTGGTTTATCCTCCCTCACATGAAGATTAACAGACAAGCCAACTGAAAGCAAGCTTTAACTGTATTACACATTCCTTAGAAGATCTGAATTCTGAAAAACTTGCATACACTAAGTGGCATTTGTGTTTTTTTTTAAAGCAGTTCCCCCGCCCCCCTCCCCGATAATGCAAATTGTATGTTAAATTGTGATTGAAAGTGCCTTCTGTTACAGAGGAATTGTATATGATTTTTTTTTAAAAACAGCAAGTGTTTTATATTGCACAGGAAGTGGCTAATAGGCGTGCTGGGTCTTGGTGCTCTAAAGAGTGGGTCTGGAAATTGTCCATCTTGGTTGAACGACCAGATGCGAATGTTGCAAGTCCAATTTCTTCCAGTACAGTAGTAATTTGTCACGTGTCGGAGGGTAACTTTACATTCAGAAATGCTCAGGTCCTCTAGGCCTAAACTTTGTCCGAGTGCACGCATGATTTTAAAAGGCCCGCAACTATGCAGTCGCAGCATACCACAAAGGTATTTAAACTAGCACAATTCACAGTGTGGGAAAGCTCTCGTCACAGCTTGCTAGGATTTTAAAACTATGCTTGAGAGGATCTAGTAGTTAAATAACAAGTTTTAATCTTTTCAGATTTGACTAACATTGGGCCAGGATTTCATGTAAAAAGCATATCTCTTTAAAAATTTGTGACACGGTTTAGCAAAAGTGCAGTATGATAGGTGACCAATGCATTTGATTTTTTACTGAAAGTTTAAAACTTCCCATGAGTTGCACTTTAAGACGGCTTCATTTGGACTGTTATTTTACAGTTTATTTCAGTATTTTAATACTGCTGAATAAAGCAGCATCAGGACCAAGATTGTATAAATATGTGGTCAACCAGGCCCATAATGTTTGAAAATTGGGTCCCTTTTAAGGACCTTATTTAAGGGACCCCTATTGGTTTCAATCTGATCGTGCTGCATACGACTTTATTTTTTTTTAATAGTATTTAGTTTGTATTGAAGTTTTCAGTAGGTTGAGGGCCTTTTTGTCTCTAATGTAACACCATTGTGCCATGTATTAGATTAATAAGGAATAGTTGAAAATTTGAAAAGCATTGCTATATTAAAAATAAAACTTTTACAAATTAATTGGTTGGATTGGCTGGGTGGAGATGAGGCTTTTTTTATACAATAAAACAAACATGTTTGATAACTGGCATTAAAAAAGTATTTAAATTCAATTTTGACCTACTTAAACCATATTTAGATTATACATGACCACCGCTTGAACAAAAAAATCCTTTCTTGCATTCTATACAAATGCCTGTTCATAAATTGTAAAGCACGATTTCACTGAACATTGTTTTAGAGCTGATTTTGGGAGTGCTCATTTAATCTACCCCATTTTATTCAGGTAGACAATTGGGTCAGAAGAGGCTTTTGCCTAGCTTTGAAACTTCCTTGCTAATGTAGTTCAGTGCCTCCTCAATTATTGCTGGAAGGAGCTGTAGTTTTGTGCATTCACTGTATGTTGTGCTTTTAATTGAGACCTTTTGTATCTATTGCAGCAATGGATACCAAAGTATCAATTAAATGTGTTAGTGTCCCCAAAACTACTAGAATTGAGAAGAGATGGTAACAAATTTATTAGCTTTTTTCAAACCTGATGTAATTATTTACATCGAGAAACATTCTGGGCCATTGCGCTAGATGATGGCCTTAACAGCCTTTTGAATTTCCCAAGTAGCTTATGATTTCATTAGAAAGAGGTTACTTTCATTTCCTGGAACCAACCTATTGAATTGTATTGCGAAAATGATTAATGGAATAGTGTAATGCCAACTTAGAACTGGTAAATATTGGTTTATAGCATCAGTGGTTTAAATAACATTTTTCTCCTAATGGTGATTTTTAATGACTTAATGCCTATGAACCAACCTACAATAAAATGTATCAATTTTAGTATACCTCAGATACTGTGTTCATAAGCACAGGATCCATCTGACATGGCTGATAAATCTATAGTCACCCAGTCACCCAACAGTTCGTATCAATTTTCTGTAAGCCTTTACTGTGCCTGCTTGACGTGGATAGATGGTTGTGTCAAATGGATGGGGCGGTGCTTTTGATCAGTGGATCAGGTATCTACTGGTGGAAAAAGTCCAGTTCTATCAGATGACTATCTTTGTCAAATGGGCATTTGTATGTAAATCTAATGCACGGTGATTTTTTTTTAAAAAACCTAAAGCTTGTTAATGTGCAGGATGCTGCACATGTAAACTTAGTAACTTATGCAATCAGTATTTTCTCAACACTAAATTTGTTGTATGTGCTTTTTTGTGCCCTTAACTAAACTGGGTCTCAAAACAGATTATTTTTTAGCCCTTGCACTGTAAATGTTTAGTTGGCAAACTTTAAAGCCATTACTATGTTCTTCATAGAACGCAAATAATCCAGAGAATGTTGGGTACAGTTAAAGCTTGTCACAAAGGATTGAATCCTGGACGCGGGGGAAATGCCTTTATCGTGTCTGTGCTCATTGAAGCTGCTGGTACAGTAAGTTACCTGAAGTCCATCTCTTTCCGAGCTCCACAAGACCACTGAATGCTATTGTACTATTATTGTGACATTCCTGTGACCCAATAAGCTGTAAAAATTCCAAAGGGGTTTACTGATACTGTATATCTTGACTGTGGACGACACTTCTGCTCATCCTTGATCCTATTTTTTGAAGTAAAACTCATACTATGTATCTGCAGTTCTACATATGTTTGGTGCGAAACAAATTGAATATTGATTTTAGCCAATGTTTTGGGCTTGGTTTAAATATTTTACTTTGTGCATCTCCTGGTGTTAGACCTTTACTAGCAACAGAGGGATGGACAAATTAAGATCCCAGAAGTACAGTTGTATTTACCCTCTTCCTCCACCATCATTTGTTTATATTGCACTGTCTAGCATGAAGCCTATGTTTACTGCTCATGAGGTACTGTAATTGAATATAACTATAGATTCATTCCTATTGGTATTGGTCTATCACTACTTATCCCTGGTACCTGTGTCAATACAGGCACAAGTAGGCCCCTAATTTAGGAACAGTGAAATAAAATGGTTTTCATTACAGTAAATCATTGTCAATTCAATATGAAAGTGACAGGGTGACAGATGCTCTTTATTTTTGTAAACTGTATTTAGCATGGCAGAAGTACTATGTTCTTGATCTGTATAATATGTTCCATCAAAGTTATTTATTGATGCTGCTTCAAGCTCATGAGCACGTGTTAAAACTTTCAAGGTGGACTCTCTGGGCATTGATCCCCTTCACAGCCACAGATGAGAACGGTTTTATACATAGGTTCAGGAATATGATTTTGCTAAACGGCAAAAATTGTAAATATGTATGAATGTGTATTCATTGCACAGAATTTTTTGGTATGAAATAAATGTAGAATCTACATGATGCCGTCTTCTGCAATTTTTGAATGCTAATTTTGGTTATAATGGACTGCTCCTGCCATTCAAAAAATCCTGCAAGCAAACTTGTAGGTGAAGTTCAAATAAGACCATGAACTGAAGAAGCCCACCACAGCTATCAATACTTGATCGATTTTCATCTTATAATGTGGATTTTTGTTACTTTCCTTGTCCTTTTATACAATATGCTTGTTTACAGCAAACCTCTTGTGTTGAAATGTGGATTACACTGTATAATAGCCAGCTTTCAATCAGTTTTGCTTGTGTAAAGGAGATGTGGATGGAATACAAAGTATACTATAAGCTCATTACATTGGTGCCTACAGCCTGCAAACCTTGGATGAATGTGGACTAAATCAAATCAATGAACAATGTAATTTGTTTGGCTCAGCTTGGCCATAGCTAATTGTAGTGCAGTGCTCCTGCCAGATGTATAAAAGAATGGATTTTAATCATTTCAATACTAGGTTTACACTTTTTAATTATCTGCAGAAACTAATTCATCCTAAAATGTTCACATTTTCTGGTCAGCTAAGTAAAACTTGCTCTGGAAAAACTAGGATTTTATGGATGAACCTCACCTATTCTGTCTGTGTATTAAAATTCTTCAATATTTCATGCACTTCCTGTCCACAAATGTTACTTCCTGTAGCACTTTTTTTGTCCACGTTTATAATGAAAACCTGTTAACATTTATAATGGTGAAATCTGCATCTAAACGTTTTTATAAGAAACCTTATACACATTTTAAAAAGTTTGATGAACTATTCAGATCACTATGCTTTTTCTGAAAAACACTGTTTACTGTCTTTTCCTCAGTAACTGAAATTTCTACTATCCAAAAATGGTTTTAACATTAAAAAAATACATTTCACAATGACATGATCAAACTTAATCATTGAATTGTCTTTTAAAACTGTTCAGTTTTTATTTTAAGGCTTTAAGCTCATTCAAAAACTTGGCACTGGTATTTTTAGCCAGAGCTATAGAATGTGTGTGTGTGTACACTCAATTTTCTAGTACCATTGACTCAACAGCACTCTTGAATTATTTTGTTTGCTTAGTTTTTCAAATTTATTTGAAGTAAAGCTACAGGGAAAATTTCAACAGCTTTATTTGGGTTAAACCCACATTTAAAAAAAAGTATATAACAGTATCTTTCCTTATCCTAATTTGAATTCATTTTTCCAAACTGAAAATTGAATTTTGACACAAACAGCCTCATTATCCAGCTGTTTTGTTGATGAATGTAAACATTCTAATTACTGAGAGAAAGAGGGGCAGACTGTATTGTAATTGGAGTTTTTCTAAAACTCAAAACTCCAACTGGTACATCTTGTATACTATCTTGCTGTGGATTCTTGGCTTCAAAACTGGTAAGATAAAATGTTATATATTTTTCACAGAATAATGGGATAGTTGTGGAATTCAATCCCAAAGCACTAGTAAACAATCCCAGCATACCATTGAATAAAGTGACTTGTAAATGTGACTTGCTATCCCCTACATGGCAGTTATAAAACTCTGACTCACCATGAACAATGCCACTAGTTAATCCTAAAATACAGAAAGTGGTAGATCTGTCTCTGCAATCTCAATGTTTTACTGTTCACCTAGTTTAGAGGGAAAATATGGTTGCAGCTTAAATTGGGGGTTAGGCTGTACGAGGGTATTAATATCACCCTTTCCATGGTTGTTGTGTTCCTCCTCTTGCGATTGGCAATGGATCAGTTACCTGCCTAAGTAACTTTAAACTAGGGTTGTTCAAGCTAGATACTTGCTAAGCAGGGATTTATTTTTGTGCATTTTTGCACTTCTTACCTGCTAATTATTGAACATGCCCAGATTGTTATCAGCAAAGATCAGAAGCTTCTGATATGGTGTTACCAATATGAATCTTTCATAATAGCTATTTGTGCTTGAATAGGAGTGCTGATTCATACCCAGAAATGAATCATTGAAGCTTTGGATAGTGATGCCAGATCCATATAATAGGATTGGTATTTTAGTTTAACATTAACATACTTCCTATCCTGAAATTGTATTGTGTTGGCTTAAAAATTTTTTTTTTAAAAACCCACTGAATTGTGGAACCTGCTACTGCTGTCCTTATGCACAATTCAGTATCAATAGAATAGGACTTCAATAATGTAATTAGATATGAAATGCTCTTGCCCAAACTTGAACAGATAAATAAGCACTAGCACTATTATAGATATTGTCCTTCCCAACTTGATGTGAGGCTAGAAAGCACTTTGACTTACAGAACTCCAGGGTGAAGTACTAGTCTTCAAAGTTGAGGAAATAAATTTAGTATCACTTTGCGAAATTGAATAGGGTCAATACATTTCCTTAGTATAGTAGTACCAATACATTAGGGTCAATATTAACATGAATTTACAATTAATAAAATCTTCTGTACAGTTTCTTCTGTATTCTCAGTGATGGCCACCAGCGTGATGCCTTAAAGGAATGTATCTTGTCTCATTTGCCAGTTTCCAGTAGCGATCCCGAAGAATGAAAGCTGACGACTTAGGCTGTCTCTGGCGAGTGAAGATCCCTTTTTTGTTCCCGCCTACACGTGTTGTGCCTGCAAGCAAATGAAGCTCTTAATGTAAAAGTGCTTAAACATAACCTTCCCAGAAAAAAATTGTGCTTACATCACTAAATACAGCTTCCCCCCACCCACATGCAGCAGCTTGTATATTAAACTGTGAAATATTTAACTTCAGAGGATCGTTGCCCTTGTCCAAATCCACTTGTAATTAGTTCAAGTTTGTGAGGGATGAAGACACTGGGTTGTCTGGCTTAAGTTTGTCTAGAGTGCTGCATTGTGGATAACTGGTCTCTTGGAGATTGCTTTGTAGAAGCAGAGGAATTTACTGAAAGAGAAAAGCAAGAAAATAAAGCTCCTTCTTCAGTCATATACTCAAATCCCATTTTCCTGCTCTTGTTTAATAAAATGTGGAATTTTTTTGTGCGCTCATCAAGGAAGGTTGGTGCTGGGAAATGGAAGACATTCCATTTCAAGCACTCCCAAGTCAGGTATAGCATGGTTAGATGCAGGGTAAAACTCCCTCCATTACACCGCAACAAAGTGCTTCAGCTCCCAACTACTGCACTAGTGTGGCATTCTTCTATTTCCCACACTAGCATCCTGTGGCCTCTGAAAATTTAGTACAGTATTAGCAGCCTATGCTTACTAGGAACTGGCCAAACTCTTACCACAGAACCTGTACAACCAACTAACAGACTTTCATCCCATCAGTCCAGCTCAGATTGAGAACCCAGAAAAATATTTAAATTATCACAAGTTCCAGTAAACAGTAGTGGCAGCAGGCTGGGCTATTATATTTTTAGGTCACCAAAAATGTTGTATTTGGTGTGTGGCACAATTAAGCAGCAGGATCTCTGCATGTAGGTAATTCAAAATAAACAAAACCATCCTGCAGGTTAATTAAAATTTATTCTGGATGCTTTCATAGCTTATCAAAAACCATAGAGCTTAAAAGAAATTAGTAACATGTTTCTAAATGACATGCAACAGAAGCCAAGCCCCATCATGTCTCAAACAGGAACATTTCTAGAATGCATCACGTTTTACCCATGGCTTTGTGTAGAACGATAGCAAAATGCTGGAAAAACTCAGCAGGTCAGGCAACATCCGTGGAGAGAAATTTGAGTTGACATTTCAGGTCGAACCCTTCTTCAAAACTGGAAAGAAAAGAAATTAGATCGAAGGCAGGGCTGCGATCTGACAAAAGAAGTGAAAGAAACAAAAGAGCTAGACGAGATGGTAATAGGCTGAGATTAGGTGTAAAGTGTACTGGCAGGGCAAGAGATAGCTGCCAGGTGTGAGAGAAACAAAAGGAAAGGGGGGGCGGGGGGAAAAGCAGTGGAAAAATTACAAGAAAAAATGTGTAATAGAGGCCGAGGTTATGATCTGAAATTGTTGAACTCGATATTGAGTCTGGAAGGCTGCAGAGTGCCTAATCGGAAGATGAGGTGCTGTTCCTCGAGTTTACGTTGAGCTTCCGTGGAACAATACAAGAGGCTAAGGACGGTGAGGTCCGAGTGGGAATGGAGCGGTGAATTAAACTGACAGGCGACCGGAAGCTCGGGGTCACCTTTACGGACTGAACGGAGGTGTTCCGCAAAGCGGTCACCCAATGTAGAGGAGACCGCATCATGAGCAGTGAATACAGTATACTAGATTGCGAGAAGTACAAGTAAATCGCTGTTTCACGTGGAAGGGGTGTTTGGGGCCCTGGACAGTGGGAAGGGATGAGGTATAGGGGCAGGTGTTACAGCTCCTCCGCTTGCACGGGAAGGTGCCAGGCGAAGGGGAAGGGCTGTTAGGGGTGATAGAGGAGTGGACTAGGGTGTCTCGGAGGGAGTGGTCCCTACAGAATGCTGAAAGGGGAGTGGAGGGGAAGATACGTTTGGTGGTGGGATCACTTTGGAGGTAGCGGAAATGCCGGAGGATGATCCGTTGAATGTGGAGGCTGGTGGGGTGAAAGGTGAGGACAAGGGGAACCCTATCGTGGTTCCGGGAGGGAGGGGCAGGGGTGAGGGCAGAAGTGCGGGAGATGGAACTGACATGGTCGAAGGCAGTGTCAACCACGGTAGAGGGGAATCCTCGGTTGCGGAAAAAGGAAGACATGTCTGAAGCACTGGTGTGGAAGGTGGCATCGTCGGAGCAGATACGGCGGAGGTGGAGAAACTGGGAGAATGGAATAGAGTCCTTACAGGAAGCGGGGTGGGAGGAAGTGTAGTCCAGGTAGCTGTGGGAGTCAGTGGGCTTGTAGTGAATATTGGTCGATAACCTATCCCCAGAGATGGAGAAGTCGAGGAAGGGAAGGGAAGAGTCAGAGATGGACCATGTGAAGGTGAGGGAAGGGTGGAAGTTGGAGGCAAAGTGAATGAAATTGTCAAGTTCGGGGCGAGAGCAGGAAACGGCACCGATACAGTCATCAATGTATCAGAAAAAGAGGTGAGGGAGGGGACCCGAGTAGGACTGGAACAAAGATTGTTCCACATAGCCCATGAAAAGGCAGGCATAGCTAGGACCCATGCTGTAGAACATTAGCTGTGGCCATGAGCAATCGGCCTGGATTTTGTGGTAGGAATTACGGCGAGGCTATTGGTGTTCACGATTAAGGAGTAAATCTGACAGCAACTTCCGGCGTCCACACATGGGCAGTTAAACCCAGGAATCGCCGTCCGATTTGCCCTGCTCCTCCAGAAGCTGAAAGACTCGCCATTCACACATGAAGGGCATGAAGTTGCTGTATCTGACCACTAGATACCCCACTAAACATGCCAGAAAAAGTTGTGGCTTGTCCATTTTAGTGTAAGTGAATTTAATAGCGTGATTAAGTCTTAATTACTACAAAACAACCTCTCTGGCACTGAAAATTGACTTTTAAAAGTGTGGACTCAGTCCTTCAGATTTTTTTTAAAAAATGCTTTTACTTTTTCTTTGTCTCTTATCGCACTCTCTCTCTCAATCCCCTCTTTATTTTGCTTTCTGGACATGATTTTTACATTGAATTAAATATTCTAATTTACATTTCCTGGTTTAGACTCTACGGGGGTGATTTTCACTCAGAAGTCGGGAAGGAGGCGGGACTACAACTTTTGGGGTTGTAGTCCCGCCTCCATCGAGATGCGGCCAATCCACGCAATTTTAACTTGATTGACCTTGTTGAGCCCGCCCAGCGGGCTCAGCAGGCCAATTAAGGGCCACCCAGCAACAGGTGATGTCACAGACTGAAATTTCATCTGTCAAGACGTTTTGACAGATGAAATATCAGTGTTTCACAACTGTTTGAAGCTGTCAAACACTGACAGTCTTACTTCTAACCTGAGTCCTTCTACACAGACTCAGTTAGAAATCTCTCCGGCACAGAAAGCTGCAGGCTGTCACTTTTGACAGTTCGCAGCCGTTCTGCTTTCTGTGCCTGTTAGATGATGGACTCCCAAAACCTAGAGGAAGGAAGGCTGAAAAGGTAAGTACAGGTAATTTAAACTTCTTTACACACTTTAGACACACCAAACACACTTACCTTTGCACTCATGCACCCATCACTCACCTGAACACCGACATCTCGACCCCTCCAAGTCCTTCGGCCCGACGACTCTAACTTGGCGTGGTTTGGAGCAGTCAAGAATCCCACACTTCAAGGTTTAAACTAGGGATTAGGCTAAAAACTAAAAGTCCCGAATTCGGGGGTCTCGACACCATCCCGCCCCCAACCCACCTCCTTTGAAACTTACATGGAGGCGGGTTGGGGGCGGGATGGTGTCGAGACCCCCGAATCCCGACTCCACGGGTTAGTTAAAATCAAGGCCTACATGTCCCAGTGAGGATTCTTCAACCTGATTGGTTGAAGAGACACACTGTTGCTTGTCCTGTTTACACGCCATAAATCCCCTGTAGAGGGCGCCACGCAGTATACCATAAGTTTCCGCTCAAGATCTTTGGCCATCTGTAAGTGTAATGAACAGCGAGAGCCCTTCGATCGCCGACTGCAAAATGTGGGCCATTTTGTCTTCACGTCAGGGAAGAAAAGCCTTAAAAGAAAGTGGCTGGAAATAATATTTCTGGGGGTGGGGGGGGGGGGGGGGGGGAAGGGTCATCTGGCCTAGCCAATTTCCTCACAGCGATGTCACTGCCTGTATTCATGATTGCAGCAGAAACTAATCTTTAAAATATACAAACCTGCAGACTCAAATCAGACAAGAATGATTTCTCCAGGGATCAGGCATCCTGAGGTGGCAACTCAACAGAAAGTCAAGAGCCTACTTGTCACACCTTACTTAAGCAACAAATTAATATCCAGAGTGCCCAACTATTAAAGGGCCCCTATGATCTTGAGTATTAAAACCAATCTGAAGATGAAAATTGTTGTAAGAGTGAATTTCATTTATTATAAAGAGGCTGCAGTATGGAGGTCGACAACTTTCACGTATAGTAGAACTGATACTACTCTCCTTTCCAATGGGTTATTTTCTATTTTGGTCATTTTTATTTTGCAAAATCTCTCTCCAGTTACATTCCCTCAAATTATTTTTTATACATATTCTACCAAAATTAAATTTTGCCCAATGCAGTGAAGCTAAATAAAATTCTCCAAGATACTGTTACTATGGCAGTTATCTATCCAATACCTCGAAAATAAAGTTTAGAAGACAAAAAAATTCAATTGGCAGGGGGGGTGGGGGGGGGAAAGAGGAGGGAGGAAGAAAAACTTAAACCCATTAATGCCATCAAACTCGAGGCACCCACGCCGGGCCCACTGACCATTCCTGACCTTGGGTGCATTTTCTCCCAAAGCTTCACCACCCAGTAGTCCAGCTAAGGTCAGACATTTTAAGGTAAACAAAAACACCAACTCCCATGAGCCACTACCTGGCTTAGCCTCCATCATAACACATGTACAAGGTGTGTATATGTAACGAGACCAATGCAACAATCATGGAACCAGATAACTCCTCGAAGCCTATAGTTCCAGATTCCCCCACTCCCTCCCTCTCACCTACACAGCAGCCCCATATCTCATTATTCCCACCTACCATTTAATTTAGGATAATTACAAGAGAACTTCAATGTCAATGGGAATCATGGGGGGAAACTCTCCATTGGCTGGAGTCATACCTAGCACAAAGGAAGCTGGTTGTGGTTATTGGAAGTCAATCATCTCAGCCCCAGGACGTCGCTGCAGGAGTTCCTCAGGGCAGTGTCCTAGGCCCAACTATCTTCAGCTGCTTCATCAATGATCTTCCTTCCATAAGGTCAGAAGTGGGGATGTTCGCTAATGACTGCAGTGTGCAGTTCCATTCGCAGCTCCGCAGATAGTGAAGCAGTCCTTGCCCGCATGCAGCAATATCTAGACGACATTCAGGCTCAGGCTGATAAGTGGCAAGTAACATTCGCGCCACACAAGTGCCAGGCAATGACCATCTCCAACAAGCGAGAGTCTAACCACCGCCCTTTGACATTCAACGGTATTACCATCGGCAAATCCCCCACCATCAACATCCTGGGGGAGGGTGTCACCATCGACCAGAAACTTAACTGGACCAGCCACACAAATACTGTGGCAACAAGAGCAGATCAGAGTCTGGGTATTCTGTGGCGAGTGTCTCACCTCCTGACTCCCCAAAGCCTTTCCACCATCTACAAGTCAGGAGTGTGATGGAATACTCTCCACTCAACCAGGCGAGTGCAGCTCCAACAACACTCAAGAAGCTCGACACCATCCAGGACAAAGCAGCCCGCTGGATTGGCACCCCATTTACCACCTTAAACATTCACTTTGTCCACCAGCGGCACACTGTGGCTGCAGTGTGTACCATCTACAAGGTGCACTGCAGCAACTCGCCAAGGCTTCTTCAGCAGCACCTCCCAAACCCACGACCTCTTCCACCTAGAAGGACAAGGGCAGCAGGCGCATGGGAACACCATCACCTGAAAATTTCCCTCCAGGTTACACACCATCCTGACTTTGAAATATATCACCGATCCTTCATCATCGCTGGGTCAAAATCCTGGAACTCCCTCCCTAACAGCATTGTGGGTGAAGGGGTTAAAATGAACCCTCTCAGAATTCAGACAGCCGAGGTAACCACTAATTAAGTGGTGCCAGCAGAATTAAAATCAGAACAAAGGAGCGGAGTCATGTGAAGATGAACAAGAGCTAAAAGGAACCAGGTGGCGATAAGAAGTCTCATACCAACAACTTTCTTATGTGGAAAAAAAAGACAGTACAGACTGGGAAAGTGCTACTCTCACTATTCTTGCACAAAGGACAGTGTGTAGAGAAGCTTTGCAAAACAAAGATAAGGTGCAGCTGTGGGAAATGTGCTGCTTTAGCTAAAAATTGTAGACACAGCAGAATATAGGGGTCATGGGAATTTGACCTGTGACCAAAGGCATAGTAAGATGTAACTAACCTTTACTAATACTGAAAAGAATAAATAAGCCATATGTGATCAGGTGATTATTGTAATACAATGTGATTGGATGAAAATAGAATAAAAAGCTGTACCAACCAAGAGAGAACAAGAAGGATGTCACTAGACCGCGGTGTCTATGACCTTCTCCCAGAACGTTCTGTTAATAAACTGTGTACTTTCACTTTTACTTTAAGACAGACTCGAGTGAATTTATTTTTCACCAACAGTGGGAGTACCTTCACCACACGGACTGCAGCAGTTCAAGAAGTCGGCTCACCACCATCTTCTCAAGGGCAATTAGGGATGAGCAATAAATGCTGGCTTTGCCAGCGACGCCCACACCCCAGGAACGATTAAAAAAATCCCTAATGAACAATTCTGAGGTCACACCCCGAGGTCAAATACAGAAGTCCTATTGCAAGAATTTAGCCTGGGAGAAATACAAAGTCAAGTATCCATCAGATATAAATATTTCAAAGTTTCTCTGGTCAGTCAACACAACTGATAACAAAATACATTACTTACTTTGGGCAGTCATGAAGTCTGCAAAATTCCAGATTAGTTCTCCAATCAAGTAATCTTTCTTTTTTTCATCAAATATTGTAAAATATTCCTGCATTACAGCTTGCTGGTACTCTTCTGTAAACATTACTGGGGGATCCTAAAGATACAAATGCACATAATCCGCTAAAGAACAGTCAACATTACATCTTGTGTATAGCGTGCATTTCCTGCAAGTTATTTCTATCACGCCTGCCTGTCACACTTCAATTTCTCTCGGCATTTCAGCTGTCTCCAAGGCAGGTGATGCTGTTTTTGGCCTCATGAACCATCTCATGCCCACTAAGAGCCAAAAGTGCTCCCAAACTGCCCGTCCCCATTACCTCGTCTCATCTCTACTTAGAGGTAACTTTGGCTCCCGGTCCCGCAACATCTCAAATTTAAAATTCTCATCCTGCTGATTAAATCCCTTCATGGCCTTGCCCCTCCCTATCTCTAACTTCCTCCAGCCTCGCCATTGGAGACTGTGCCATCAGCCGTCTAGGACCCACACTCTGGAATCCCCTCCCTCTCCTCCTTTAAGGCCCTCTGTAAAACCCACCTCTTTGACCAAGCTTTTGGTCACAATTAATATCTCTAACTTTATCTTCATGCCCATTTTTGTCAGATTATATCCTTGTCAAGCACCTTGGGACCTCTTTCCTACATTAAGTGGACAATGCAACTCCATTTATTGCACCAAAAATGCTACCACTAGTATGACTATACCACAAGATGCACAAACATTACAGGAAATCCTTAGTCTATCATTCCTAACTTCTTTTTGTGCAATTAGTTAAGTGTAAACTAGTACTGGGTTATGTACAGCCTTGTAACTGTTGATGTTTACTGTACTTACACTGTGCAGTCCTGCAATAGTATCTGCTCCATATTCGCTCTGAATAATTGGTTTTTGGTATTTATTATACCAGTCCTCAAACTGACTGGCAAGTTGCAATTGAATGATCCCCAAATGGCCTGGGTCATGGTACCAGGAAAAATAGCTGTTCACGCAAATAACATCTGTGTATTGCATCTGTGAAAACATAACCAAAAACTTTCACTTTTCCAGAAATGTGTTTTTCCAATAAACAGCTTGCAATCCTACACAAATTATTGTGTTTCAAAAATCACATTCTTGGTTTTCTCAACAATTCTTCACTTGGGGATTTTCAGCAGGAACAAGAGTTACAATTCAAACGCACAATACGACCAACAGCTAGGATATCACTAACTCACAGTGTGGCCAGCAACCAGGGAAATTATTATTATTTTTTTTTTTTTTTTTAAAAACGATGCGAGAATTAACCTTTACCGAGCTTTGAATCATGAATATTCAATGAGTCAGGCACCTATGCTTCGAACCAGCAGTCAAACACGGAAAAGGAGAAAAAGGTGTGTTCACGTCATAATTTTTTTTTCATTCATGGGATGTGGGTGTCGCTGGCAAGGCCAGTATTTATTGCCCATCCCTAGTTGCTCTCGAGAAGGTGGTGATGAGCCACCTTCTTGAACCGCTGCAGTCCATGAGGTGCAGGTACTCCCACAGTGCTGTTACTGAGGGAGTTCCAGGATTTTGACCCAGCGACGATGAAGGATCGGCGATATAATTCCAAGTCAGGATGGTGTGTGACTTGGAGTGGAACTTGGAAGTGGTGGTGTTCCCATGCGCCTGCTGCCCTTGTCCTTCTAGGTGGTGGAGGTTGCGGGTTTGGGAGGTGCTGCCGAAGAAGCCTTGGTGAGTTGCTGCAGTGCATCTTGTAGATGGTACACACTGCAGCCACGGTACGCTTCTTGAGTGTTGTTGGAACTGCACTCATCCAGGCAAGTGAAGAGTATTCCATTGCACTCCTGACTTGTGCCTTGTAAATGGTGGAAAGGCTTTGGGGAGAAAGAAGGTGAGACACTCACCGCAGAATACCCAGCCTCTGACCTGCTCTTGGTGCCACAGTATTTATTTAGAATATAAATGTTTTCCCCCAAACTTGTCACTGACAGAACCCACAAGGCCACAGTGCAAGTATTCACACAGTAGGTATCAGATCTATCAGACTTAAAAAGGAGAGAAAAAAAGGGCAAGAAAATAGTTCCCCCCTCAATGGACATCAGCAGATATCAAGATGATCTAGAAAATAGTTCCCCCCCCCCCCGACCTCAAGTGGACATTAACTTAGCATTACAACTATTGATCATTTGTTGAGGAGACTTCATTTTCTGTAGTCATTTTCAACAGTTACTCACAGCTTTGTCATCCTTATAGTTGGTCGGTTACAAAGGTAACAGGCCTGGTTGGATCCGTTGCTTGGGTATACGACATTAAAGTCATGCACAATATTCCTTAATGAGAAACTTTTTTTTTTTTAAATTTAAAAAGTCACCCGTTTCAGGCATATTACATACATTATATATTCTCATTGGACGATCTCTCAACTTCACAGATGGGCCTCAAAAGGAACCTCCTCCTGGCACTATTGGAATGCAGCAATGAATACTGAATACTCCACCCACCTCGAGAGCAACCAATTTACATTCCAAATTAGCCACGGCAACCTGAGTAACTTTTTTGTATTCCATCAACAAAAGGTGCTCGGCAAAAGAAAACGTTGCGGCTTTGGGCATCCCGTGTCAGCATTAAGCTTTCCCAGGTCAGTAACAGAGTGACCAAATGTGCAGCAAAGCTCCCTTTCCTCCAGCCCAACACTGCACAGTGCACAATGTAAAAACACGGTGTGGCCTGAAGCAGAATTCCCAGGGTTCGAACAGTGACATAAAACAGGCAAATGTTACTCTTGTGCTTTAGATCTTCAGGAAACCAGTGCGTTACAACCATATTGACCGGGTTCAACATTTCTTGGACAGACTTCATTTTCTGTACTCTCAGTCATTTTCTAGTTACTTACAGCTTTGTCAATCGCGTAGTTGGTGTCTGTTACAAAGGTAACGGGCCTGGTTGGATCCATTGCTTTAGTATATGATATTAAAGTCCTGATTAAAAAAAAAAGACACTGTCTAAAACAACAAAAAATAACAAGCTAAATTTTTAAATGCTAAATAGATTCCACAAATTTACTCCTGAAATATTAACGATTTTGAAATTCAAAGCATGAAATCATTGCAATGCGGAGTTCTTACTTGAAGTAATAATCTGCTTCTGGTAGTCCAGATGCTGGTTCATTAGCTACAGACCACATCACTACCGATGGCCTGTTTTTATCTCTGTGCAGTAGCTCCTCCATTACAGTCAAATGATGAGCGAGAGATTTATTTCCAAAGCTCAGACTAAAAAAAAAACAAATGTCAGAGTCATAAGTGCACAGGAGGCCGTTCGGCCCATCGAGTCTGCACCAAAATGCATCACCTCACACTTCTCTGTAGAGCAATCCAGTCAGTCCCATTCCCCCGCTCTATCCCTGTAGCCCTGCAAGTTTATTTTCAAGTGCCTGTCCAGTCTCCCCTTGAAAACATGGAGTGTCTCCGCTTCCACCACATTCGTCAGCAGTGAATTGCAGGTCCTCACCACATGCTGCGTAAAAAACTTTTTCCTCACATCCCCCCGTATCTCTTGCCCAATACCTTAAATCTGTGTCCCCTAGTCCTTGTACCATCAACTAATGAGAACAGCCTTTCCCCGTCTAGCCTATCCAAACCAGTCATAATCTTGTACACCTCGATCAAATCACCCCTCAACCTCCTTTGCTCTAATGAAAACAAATCCAGCTTCTCCAACCTGTCCTTGTAGCTAAGATCCCCCATCCCCGGAACCATTCTGGTAAATCTCCTCTGCACCCTCTCAAGGGCCTTCACATCCTTCCTAAAGTGTGGTGACCAGAACTGGATGCAATATTCCAGTTGTTGCCTAACCAGGTTCAGCATAACGTCTCTACTTTTGTACTCAATACCTCTATTAATGAAGCCCAAAAGCCCATATGCTTTGTTAAACACTCTCAATATGTCCTACCACCTTCAGGGACCAATGCACATTAACTCCCAGGTCCCTCTGTCCCTGCACACTCTTTAAAACTGTGTCATTAAGTGTATATTGCCTCTCCGTTCCTTCTGCCAAAATGCATCACCTCACATTTCTCTATTAAATTCCATCTGCCACTTGTCTGCCCATTCTGCTAGCCTTTCTATGTCCTGTTGCATTGGATTGGTATACATAAGAACATAAGAAGTAGGAGCAGGAGTAGGCCATACGGCCCCTCGGGCCTGCTCCGCCATTCAATAGGATCATGGCTGATCCGAACCTAGACTCACGTCCACTTCCCTGCCCGCTCCCCATAACCCCTAATTCCCTTATCTGCTAGGAAACTGTCTATCTCCGTTTTAAATTTATTTAATGTCGCAGCTTCCACAGCTCTCTGAGGTAGCAAATTCCATAGATTCACAACCCTCTGAGTGAAGAAGTTTCTCATCTCAGTTTTGAAACGGCAGCCCCTTATTCTAAGATTATGCCCCCTAGTTCTAGTCTCACCCATCAGTGGAAACATCCTCCCCGCATCCACCCGATCAAGCCCCCTCACAATCTTATATGTTTCGATAAGATCGCCTCTCATTCTTCTGAATTCCAATGAGTAGAGGCCCAACCTACTCAACCTTTCCTCATAAGTCAACCCCCTCATCTCTGGAATCAACCGAGTGAACCTTCTCTGAACCGCCTCGAGAGCAAGTATATCTTTTCTTAAATATGGAAACCAAAACTGTACGTAGTATTCCAGGTGTGGCCTCACCAGTACCCTGTATAACTGAAGCAAGACTTCCCTGCTTTTATACTCCATCCCCCTTGCAATAAAAGCCAAGATTCCATTGGCCTTCCTGATCACCTGCTGTACCTGCATACTAACCTTCTGTGTTTCATGCACCAGGACCCCAGATCCCTTTGTATTGTAGCACGTTGCAGTTTCTTTCCATTTAGATAATAACTTGCTCTTTGATTTTTTCTGCCAAAGTGCTTAACCTCACACTTTCCAACATTATATTCCATCTGCCAAATTTCTGCCCACTCACTTAGCCTGTCTATGTCCTTTTGCAGGTTTTTTAATGTCCTCCTCACTCACTGCTTTCCCTCCCATCTTTGTATCGTCGGCAAACTTGGATACGTTGCACTTGGTCCCCTCCTCCAAATTGTTAATATAGATTGTAAAGAGTTGGGGTCCCAGCACTGACCCCTGCGGAACACCACTAGTTACTGATTGCCAACCCGAGAATGAACCATTTATCCCAACTCTCTGTTTTCTGTTAGATAGCCAATCTTCCACCCATGCCAGTATGTTACCGCCAATCCCGTGAATTTTTATCTTGTGCAGTAATCTTTTGTGTGGCACTTTGTCAAATGCCTTTTGGAAGTCCAAATACACCACATCCACTGGTTCCCCTTTATCCACCCTGTATGTTACGTCCTCAAAGAATTCGAACAAATTTGTCAAACATGACTTCCCCTTCATAAAACTATGCTGACTCTGTCCGATTAAATTATGCTTATCCAAATGTCCTGTTACTGCTTCCTTAATAAGGGACTCCAACATTTTACCAACCACAGATGTTAGGCTAACTGGCCTATAGTTTCCAGCCTTTTGTCTACCTCCCTTTTTAAATAAGGGCGTTACATTAGCAGTTTTCCAATCTGCTGGGACCTTTCCTGAATCCAGGGAGTTTTGGAAAATTACCACCAATGCATCCGCAATCCCTAGCGCTACTTCTCTCAAGACCCTTGGATGTAAGCCATCAGGTCATGGGGATTTATCCGCCTTAAGTCCCATCTCCTTAGTGATTTTAATCGTGTTTAGCTCCTCCCCCCTATAGCCCCCTGTTTGTCCAGTGTTAGGATATTTTTAGTGTCCGGATATTTTTAGTGTCCTCTACTGTAAAGACTGATACAAAATATTTGTTCAGCGTATTTGCCATCGCCATGTTCCCCACTACTAATTTTCCGGTCTCGTCCTCTAAGGGACCAACATTCACTTTAGCCACCCTTTTTCTTTTTATATAACTGTAGAAACTCTTGCTATCCGTTTTTATATTTTTTGCTAGTTTACTTTCATAATCTATCTTCCCTTTCTTAATTAATCTTTCAGTTATTCTTTGCTGGCTTTCAAATGCTTCCCAATCTTCTATCCTCCCACTAGATTTGGCTACTTTATATGCCCTTGTTTTCAGTCAGATAATGTCCTTTATTACTTTACTTAGCCATGGATGGCTGTCTTTTCTTTTACGCCCCTTTTTCCTCAGTGGAATATATTTTCCTCGAAAGTTGTGAAATATCTCCTTGAATGTACACCACTGCTCATGTACCGTCTTACACCTTAATCTATTTTCCCAGTCCACTTTAGTCAACTCTGCTCTCATACCTTCATAGTCTCCTTTATTTAAGCATAGTACGCTGGTTTGAGATCCAACTCTCTCGCCCTCCAACTGAATTTGGAATTCAAACATGTTATGGTCACTCATTCCAAGGGGATCCATTACTAGGACATCTTTTATTAATCCTGTCTCATTACACAGGACCAGATCAAAGATTGCCTGCCCTCTGGTTGGTTCAGTAACATACTGCTCAAGGAACCCGTCCCTAATACACTATGAACTCTTCAAGGCTGCCCTGCCCAATTTGATTTGTCCAGTCAATATGAAAGTTAAAATCTCCCATGATTATAGCTGTTCCCTTATTACAAGCCCCAACTATTTCCTGATTTATACTCCGACCATCCTCGCTGTTTGCCACACCCCCAAGTTTGGTGTCATCGGCAAATTTAGAAATCCTACTCTGTATTCCAATAACCAGGTCATTTATATATATCAAAAAAGCAGTGGCCCCAGCACTGACCCTTGGGGAACACCACTGTCTACCATCCTCCAGTCTGAAAAGCAGCCATTTACCACAACTCGCTGTTTTCTGTTCTTAAGCCAATTCCTTATCCAAGCTCACCACCATCTACTCAAGGACAATTAGGGATGGGCAATAAATGCTGGCCTTGCCAGCGATGCCCACAGCCCATAAACAAATTTAAAAAAAAGCTGCCACTGACCCACCTATTCCATGAGCCTCAATTTTGTTAACTAGCCTTCTATGTGGTACTTTGTCAAATGCCTTCCGAAAATCCATGTAGACAACATCCATTGCATTCCCTTCATCAATCCTCTGTTACTTCATCAAAACATTTAATTAGATTAGTCAAACATGCTTTGCCTTTTACAAATCCGTGTTGGCTCTCCTTAATTAGCTTAAGCCTCTCCAAGTGCCCGTTAATTTTTTCCTTGATTATTGTTTCTAAAACTTTACCCACCACTGATGTTAAACTGACCGGCCTGTAGTTACTAGGATTGTCCTTACACCCTTTCTTGAACAATGGTGTCACATTTGCCACTTTCCAATCCTCAGGCACCTCCCCCGCATCTAGGGAAGATTGGAAAATTATGGCAAGCCCTTCAGTTATCTCCTCCCCCAATTCCCTTAGCAACCTGGGATGCAAGCCATCTGGACCAGGCGACTTGTCCACTTTTAAGCATATCCAGCTTTTCTACTACATCCTGTCCATCAATTTTCACCCCTTCCATCACCTCTACCTTTTCCACTTCTACCGATATTTTGTCAGCATCCACCTCCTTAGTAAACATGATACAAAGTACTCATTGAGTATTCTAGCCTTGCCCTGTGCCTCTAAGCATATATCACCTTTGTCTCCAATAGGCCCCACCCCACCTCTTACTACCCGCTTACTGTTTACATGCCGGTAGAAGATTTTTGGATTCCCTTTTATGTTAACTGTCATTCAACACTCACATTCTCTCTTTGCCAATCTTATTTTCATCTTCACTTTCCCTCTTATTGTATTTGTTCTGGTTCTCCCTTGAAGAATTCACCTGACATGCATCATACACTTTCTTTTTTTGTTTCATCAGCTTCTCTATCTCCCTTGTCATCCAAGGAGTCCTTGCTTTGGTTCCCTTACCCTTCCCTCTTCTTGGAATGTACCTAATCTGTACTTGGAACATCTCCTCCTTAAAGATCACCCATTGTTCCATTACAGTTTTTCCTGTCAGTCTTTGGTTCCATTTTACCCTGGCTAGATCCTTTTGCATCCCATTGAAGTTAACCCTATTCCAGTTTAGAAGTTCCACTCTAGATTGCTCCTTGCTCCTCTCCATTGCTAATCTACATCATATGATACGATGATCAGTCGTACCCAAGTGTTCTTCCACAGACACTTGGTCGACCTGGCTCACCTCATTCCCCAGCACCAGATCCAGCAATGCCTCCTTCCTAGTTGGGCCAAGAACATACTGGTCAAGGAAATTCTCCTGAACACATTTTAGAAATTCCTCCCCCTCCTTTCCCTTTACCCTAGCATTATCCCAATCGATATTTGGGTAATTAAAGTCCCCCAATATCACCACTCTATAGCTCTTGCATATCTATGTGATTTCCCTGCAGATTTGCTTCTCTACCTCCCTCTCACTATTTGTAAAAGATTAGCATTAAAGCTTGTATATGCCAATAGTCACCTGTGGGAAAGGATATGTTTGGTGCTATGTAACAGTTGTTATCCAGGTCAATGATTAATGGTTATCGAATAAGGGGAGAGATGATTTTACTATGGAGCATTGTAGGAGCGTTCATGATATTGTCAAGTACAAAATCGATGATTATGTGCATATTTGCGTGGAAAGTAAATCTGTATCCTTGATGACTATTAAAGTGTTTGCTTTTAGCTCTAACTTTTTGTTGCAGCTCAGGATACAGAAGATAGTTGGGAGGTCACATCAGGCTGCTGCCTGGGGGTTTTTAAGCCACCTCCAGAACACTGGCAGCACGCCCAACTTTCTGATAATTAGCTGACTCTGGGAAATGGGCGAGGATTAGCAATGTATACTAGATGGAGCTTGGTCTTTTGTTGTCCAGCAATTCCTACTTTCCTATGTACACAATGGGTGGGGAGAAGTCCCACCCTCCCCACGCTTCCGGTACGGTCACAGGAAAATCCAGACCGAAGTGTTTACTGAACAGCAATTAGACTTTGCAGTCTTCAAGGGACAGGCATTAAGTGGCATAATGATCCTGATCTTGTACATCCCGTGATTTACTCCAAGCAGCACCACAGGAGATTTATTATCTGGTGTGCAGTTCTCGTTCGTCACACTTAATTTCTGTGCCACATTTGAAAATAATAAGCAAAGGCAGCCATTTGACGCAGACAGAGTTGCACAAAGGTTACAGCAATTCCATCACATTTAAAAGAGAAAGTCAGAATTGGGTCTTGCAGGCTTAACAGCAATTAGACACTAATGTCACCCAGTGTTTACTTAACAGCAATTAGACTGTGTGGCCTTAAATGGACAAATCAGCAGCAGAATGCTTCATTCTGCAAGAACATGGCCAAACATAAAACAGCACATCATGTGACTTGCCATAACCAATGGCACTGGAGATCCATTAGTTCCCTTTTAAATACACAGTCATCTTTATTCGACAAGAGCAGGCAACATAAACCATATTTTCTGCAAATGACAATGCCTATTTTAGCCACAATTCCCTCAAAGTTTTCTCAGTGGAGGGGGGGGGGGGGGGGGGAAGGGAATGAGGAAGCTTAATCAAACTTCAGTTTGAACTCGGAAGCATTGCTCAGTATCAAATATAATGTAACCACCTTTTATGAGCCCAAAATATTTTGAAAAATAAAATTTTCAACTGAATTCAAAAGAAGCCATATTTGTCTTTGGGGGGAAAAAAAAATGGTACGGTTACCTTGGTGGGGAAAAACACAAAGGAGAGTCCTTTTTGGCCCTTAGAGGGAATATTGGTTTTAACTATGCTGTGACCAGCGTGGCAAACTACTCAATTAAGCAAATATGGATTCTACCAATTCAAATGTACTTGAGTCATAGCCAAACATTTAACTCAACAGCCTATTGTTGGTCCAAATTTAACGAAAATGACAACTGCTTACCAACAAGGGAAGAGAATGTGATGCCAGAACCTCAAGATCCAAAAAAAGTATGATTTTGCAGAACACAGAATGTACATCAATTGTAAAAAATCTCTTTTCACATTAAATAAAATTAACAGTGAACCAGAAACATTCTTGCTGTAGTTGAGCACCTCATGAGAATTCTACCAGACTTTTTTTTTTTTTTAAATTTAAGAAGCATTTCTTACGGATCTTTGATGCCTACACCCGGGCACTCATCAATGACCACAATCCCATATTTGTCACACAAATCCATAATTTCTTCCGCATATGGATAATGGCTTGTACGAAATGAATTTGCTCCCAGCCATCGCAGAAGGTTAAAGTCCTTGATAATCACTGACCAGTCGAGGCCTTTCCCTCGCATCTGGTGGGTGGGTGGGGGGGAATAAATGAACATTTCATATAAAGGCATGCTTGCAAAACATATTTTTTTGTTATACTCTCCCCTCCAGCCCCAAGACTGAACCAATAGCTTTGATAGACGTACGCAGTTGCAGAATCCAAAAAAAAAATCTCCATTTAATGGGCAACACTACTACTCTTGATGCCTGGCAATTTCTCCAGTTTTAGGATTTGTATATTCCGACCTAGACAATTGAGTCTTTAGCAGCTAATGGATGTTGAGGTGGTTCAGGGGATGATGAAGCCCGAGGAAGCAGATGGTCACTTAAGCAAAGATCTAGAAACCGAGCTGAAATTAGAAATAGGATAATGTTTCCCGAGGAGGAAAAGTTAGCCATCACTCTGGAAACACAATGTAGTGCCCACCTCCAATTACATAGAATTTACAGCACAGAAACAGGGCATTCGGCCTAAATGGTGTTTCTGCTCCACACGAGCCTATTTGCAATTATGAGTGTCCTTTGGAGATAAACCTACTGTTACTTATAGGAGTGAATTTAGCCTACTTCAATGGTTAGTATTATATCATAACGTTCATCCAATCTATTATGATGAATGAGTGTTTGCTGCCAACAGTGACACCTTTGTTCAAATGGAGATAAAATGGTGGACAAACAAATTGAATATGGTACTAATACTACTTAATGGCCCAAGAAATGGTGCTGTAGCCAAGACGAAACAGATGCAAACAGGTAAAATACAGAAACTGTACACGAATACTCACATCTGAGTCTTCATGTTTATTTACTCCATGGAAATAAAATGGCTTCCCATTGATAAGGAATTGGGTCTTAGTAACTTGGACCTTGCGAATTCCTACTGGTAATGTGTAAGCATCTTCATACCAAGTGCTGCCATTTTTGCTCTTCATGTAAACCTAGGTATAAATGTTTTAATAAAAAATATATTAAGCTAGCAATAGATCTGAATTTAGAGACTCTAACGTAATCCCCATTTTCCAAGGAACTGTCAAATTATATTTTTTAAGTTTAACTGGTTGATGGGATTTCAAACTGCAATGAAAACTGTTCACCTACATAAAAAGGTGGGGGAAAAGGCACAAATTTGCAGAACTCACCCTTAAGCATTAATTTTCACATTCATTGTCATGTTGACAAGAAAGCAGGTTAAACAACTTAGTGAACATATGAATGTTGAGCAATCTGCTCTGTGTTTATTTTGCAATACTTTACAATCATAAGTAAGGAAAGGATCGACTTTGCACTGCTTCCCTATAACAACGGAGGCGGGAATGAAAATAAACGAAAACATTAAAAATTCCTTCAAAGATTTTGAAAATGTATCAACAGCTATTCAGATTTGTAGAACAACGCTACAGACCCAGAGAAGCTGTATTAATGCAAGTCCAATTGTGCTACAGCTACCTAAAGTTACATTACTGTAATAAGTCTCATTTTGTGTTACAAAGCCTTGATTATTTCATTTCCCGACAGAGAAAATTACTATTCTGCTGTTGGATTAGTCGGTTATTTTAACATGGCGACTTATTGAAAATATTGGGAGGCTTACCTCAAGGCTATAAAGGTACGCAGGGTTCTCGTGCATAAGGTATGGCCACCATAGAGAAGGTCTATATAACTTCAGCTGTCCAATTGGAGGTCCATCTGTGACCAAAGCAACAACCTGCCCTCTTTGATCAGACAACTTCAGCGACAACGAAAAGTGAGCGCTCCCCTGTATGGATACGTTATAATTTACAATCCCTAGAGGAAAGTAGAATCAGTTACTTGAAAATAGAAAGTCTGAAAGCTATTTGGTTTGTGTGTTCTCCTCCATTTATGCAGAACAGAAGTAGGATAAAAATTCAAGAAAAAGCCACACCACAGCATCCCATTACCAAAAATGATACTCTTTCGGATGAGGCATTAAACCGAGGCCCCGTCTGCTCTCTCAGGTGGACGCAAAAGATTCCGCGGCCACTATTTCGAAGAGGAGCAGGGGACTTGTCGCCAATGTCCTGGCCAATATTTCTCTCGCAATCAACATCACTAAAACAGATTATCTGGTCATTATCTCATTGCTGTTTGTGGGAGCAAATTGACTGCCGCGTTTCCTAAACTACAACAGCGACAACAATTTTTAGAAACTTGTAAAGGATGATTAAAAAGAAATAAGAGGGATAAAATAGATTGAGAGTAAACTAGCAAGAAATATAAACAAACAGTAAGAGCTTCTACAAGTATATAAAAAGGAAGAGAGTAGCTAAAGTAAACATTGGTCCCTTAGAGAATGAGACTGGAGAATTAATAATGGGAAACAAGGAAATGGCAGAGACTTTGAACAAATATTTTGTATCCGTCTTCACGGTAGAAGACACTAAAAGCATCCCAAGAACAGTAGAAAATCAAGGGGCTATAGGGAGGGAGGAACTTAAAACAATCTCTATCACTAGAGAAAAAGTACTAGGCAAACTAATGGGACTAAAGGCTGACAAGTCCACTGGACCTGATGGCCTGCATCCTAGGGTCTTAAAAGAATTGGCTGCAGAGATAGCGGATGCATTGGTTGTAATCTTCCAAAATTCACTAGACTCTGGAAAGATCCCAATGGACTGGAAAACCGTAAATGTAACGCCCATATTCAAGAAAGGGGGGAGACAGGAAGCAGGAAACTATAGGCCAGTTAGCTTAACATCTGTCATTGGGAAAATGCTGGAATCCATTATTAAGGAAGTAGTAGCAGGACATTTAGAAAATCATAATACAATCAAGCAGACTCAACATGGTTTTATGAAAGGGAAATCGTGTTTGACAAATTTATTAGAGTTCTTTGAGGATGTAACGAGCAGGGTGGATAAAGGGGAACCAGCAGATGTAGTGTATTTGGATTTCCAAAAGGCATTCAATAAGGTGCCACATAAAAGGTTACTGTACAAGATAAGTGCTCATGGTGTTGGGAGTAATATATTAGCTTGGATAGAGGATTGGCTAACTAACAGAAGACAGAGAGTCGGGATAAATTTTCAGGTTGGCAAACTGTAACTAGTGGAGTGCCACAGGGATCAGTGCTGGGGCCTCAACTATTTACAATCTATATTAATGACTTGGATGAAGGGACCGAGTGTACTGTTGCCAAATTTGCTGACGATACAAAGATAGGTGGGAAAGCAAGTTGTGAGGAGGACACAGAATCTACAAAGGGATATAGATAGGTTAAATGAGTGGGCAAAAATTTGGCAGATGGAGTACAGTGTGGGAAAATGTGAGGTTATCCACTTTGGTAGGAATAGAAAAGCAACATTTTATTTAAATGGAGAGAGACTACAGAATGCTGTGGTACAGAGGGGTCTGGGTGTCCTCGTACATGAAACACAAAAGTTAGCATGCAGGTACAGCAAGTAATTAGGAAGACAAATGGAATGTTGGCCTTTATTGCAAGGGGGGTGGAGTATAAAAGTAGGGAAGTCTTGCTACAACTGTACAGGGCGTGGGTGAGACCACACCTAGTGTGCAGTTTTGGTCTCATTGACCCAGAAATTCGGGTCTCCACGGGTGAGTACGCATGGGGTACTCACCCGTAGGCCCGATGGAAGTGCCGGTTTCCTGCATGCACTGCGCGTGCGCGGGAAACCGGCACTTCCGTTCCTCTGAACGAAGGGGTTCAGAGGTCGAACGCATGCGCGGGGGAGTCTGTGCGTGCGCTTTGAACTTATGTTTTTTTTTTTTTTTTTAAAACAGGTTTTTCCGTGAGGGTAAGTCTGCAGGATTTAGAAATTTAAAAAGCAGGCGTAAGGCCTGTTTTTTTTAACAAGGTAAGCGGTCAATTAATTAAAATTAAAACATTTTTTCCCACAGGTTTATTATTTTTAAATACTTTAAAGCAAGGTAAGTTTATATTCTAAAAGGGGCTAAAAATAAAATTATTTTTTTCAAAAATTTAAATTATTGTTTAAAAGTTATTTAATGTAATTTATAGTTTATTTAAAAAATGTGATTAAAAAAATGTATTTGAAGGTTTACTGCTATTTTGGGGCCGTAGTATTTATAAGTCTTGACAACTCTTCCTGTCAAGACTTATGAATGGGCATTTCCCTGCTCCGATTGGCTGCCCATGGCCCACGTGATCCCAGGGGACGCATCGAACTAACTGCGCCCCTGGGATACGCAAGCACTGCGCGCCGGCAGCTGGGCCAGGCCCCGGATCGGAATCCCACGGGGCCCTACAGCTCAACTGCCGGCGCGCAAGGCAAGTGCAGATCGGGGGCTTGCACCAGCGGGAAGCCCCCGACCTGAATTTCTGGGCCCTTATTTAAGGAAGGATATACTTGCATTGGAGGCAGTTCAGAGAAGGTTCACTAGGTTGATTCCTGGGATGAAAGGGTTGTCTTATGAGGAAAGGTTGAGCCTATACTCATTGGAGTTTAGAAGAATGAGAGGTGATCTTATTGAAACATAAGATTCTGAGGAGGCTTAACAGGGTAGATGCAGGGAGGATATTTCCCCTCGTGGGGGAATCTAGAATTAGGGGGCATAGTTTCAGAATAAGGGGTCGCCCATTTAAGACGGAGATGAGGAAGAATTTCTTCTCTCAGAGGGTCGTGAATCTTTGGAATTCCCTACACCAGTGAGCTGTGGAGGCGGAGTCATTGAATATATTCAAGGCGGAGATTGACAGATATTTGAGCTACAGGGGAATCAAGGGTTATGGGGAGCGGGCGGGAAAGTGGAGTTGAGGCCAAGATCAGATCAACCATGATCTTATTGAATGGCGGAGCAGACTCGAGGGGCCGAATGGCCTACTCCTGCTCCTATTTCTTATGTGCTTCAAATGTACTTCATTGGCTGTAAAGCGCTTTGGGGTGTCCCGAGGTTGTGAAAGGCGCTATATAAATGCAAGTCTTTCTTTCTTCAACATGGTATTGATACCACTATATAAAATGTTAATGAATCCCAAGAACAAATACCATGAGGTTGTACGGACATCGTTTTTGGTATAGAAAGCAGTGAAGGGTCCTTTTAGTCTTCTATATCGAGCATTTGAAGCTAATGTCAGCACCCACTAGATTTACTTGTAAGGCTTACATCTGCTGGTTCTGGTACTGGGGAAGGTCAATCCGTTCACGGTCAGAATGTCCTACCTGTGTCATCTTGAAAGTCTGTTGTAACCGTCAGGTCATCTATGTAGACGTTGGGCGTGGTGTATAGTAGAACTGGCCGATGAATCCCAGCATAGTTGAAGAAATCAAAGTTTGTAATCTGCACAAAATAACCCGGAGGGTAGCTGAAGAAATGCATAGAAGTGAGTTTAACCGGGATACTAAATGCTCAATACTGTGTTTTGTGACTACTTTATACCTATTTATATACACCGTTAAATGCATCACCAATAACCAAGGTGTCTTACTTTATTGTGGAACATGGTGATGATGTTTCAGTTAGAATTCAATAATCCCTGTAAATTAGTGCAGCTTTGTAGTTCTAGAACACAAGAAAAAGCAGTAAAGAAAACGAGGAATAAATTAAATCCAAAATAATCATTGCAAGTGATTGAGGACTGTCTTTCTGGAGGGTTGATATTCTAAGTGTCACTTTGCCTAGTGAGTGTATGCAAAGGCAGGGACCAAGGGGTGTCACAGGGTTTCTGAGCTGCAGGAGAGACTATCAAGAGCTGGAACAAAAGACTGAGAACGGCAGTGATTCAAGTCTAGTCAGGTAAGGTGGCTTTGTGACCTAGTTGGCTGATATCAACCGACATGGCTTAGGGCACTACCTTCAGTCTCAGTGCCCTGGGTTAGGCAGGGGAAAACTAGTCATGGTTCCTGCTTCTCATGAGTATGCACTGCCCCCTGCTGGAAATGTGGGCATCGCTGGCAAGGCCAGCATTTATTGCCCATCTCTAGTTGCCCTTGAGAAGGTGGTGCCAAGCCACCTTCTTGAACCGCTGCAGTCCGTGTGGTGAAGGTACTCCCACAGTGCTGTTAGGGAAGGAGTTCCAGGTTTTTTCACCCTGCGACGATGAAGGATCGGTGATATATTTCCAAGTCAGGATGGCATGTGACTTGGCAGGGAACTTGGAGGTGGTGGTGTTCCCATGCGCCTGCTGCCCTTGTCCTTCTAGGTGGAAGAGGTCGCGGGTTTGGGAGTTGCTGCAGTGCATCTTGTAGATGGTACACACTGCAGCTACGGTACGCTGGTGGTGGAGGGAGTGAATGTTTAAGGTGGTGGATGGAGTGCCAATCAAGCGGGCTGCTTTGTCCTGAATGGTGTCGAGCTTCTTGAGTGTTGTTGGAGCTGCACTCATCCAGGCAAGTGGAGAGTATTTCATCACACTCCTGACTTGTGCCTTGTAGATGGTGGAAAGGCTTGGGGAGTCAGGAGGTGAGACACTCGCTGCAGTGTATACCCAGCCTCTGACCTGCTCTTGTAGCCACAGTATTTATGTGGCTGGTCCAGTTAAGTTTCTGGTCAATGGTGACCCCAGGAGGTTGATGGTGGAGGATTCAGCGATGGTGCCATTGAATGTCAAGGGGCGGTGGTTAGACACTCTCTTGTTGGAGATGCTCATTGCCTGGCACTTGTGTGGTACAAATGTTACTTGCCACTTATCAGCCCAAGTCTGAATGCTGTCCACGTCTTGCTGCATGCGGGCATGGACTGCTTCGTGATGAGGAGTTGCAAATGGAACTGAACACTGTGCAATCATGAGTGAGCATCCCCCACTTCTGACCTTATGATGGAGGGTGTATGCATGTGGATGTCAGGTGAGCACAGGACCAGACTCAGCTAGGGCCGCCTCCCACGGTCGACACTCCCCTGCTCTTTTCCCATAGTCCTGCAAATCTTTCCTCTTCAAGTATTTATTCAATTCCTTTCTGAACGTTATTATTGAATCTGCTACCATCACCCTTTCAGGCAGCACATTCCAGATCATAACACTGTGTACATTTTTTTCCCCCTCATGTTGCCTCTGGTTCTTTTGCCAATTACCTTAAATCTGTGGACCCTTCTGCCACTGGAAACAGTTTCTCCTTATTTACTCTACCAAAACCCTTCATGATTTTGAGCACCTCTATCAAATCTGCTCTTAACCTTCTCTGCTCGTAGGAGAACAACCCCAGTTTCACTAGTCTCTTCACGTAACTGAAGTCCCCCATCCCTGATACCATTCCAGTAAATCTCATCTGTACCCTCTCTATGGCCTTGGCATCCTTCCTAAAGTGTGGTGCCCAGAATTGAACACAATACTCCAGCTGGGGCCTAACCAGTGTTTTATAAAGGTTTAGCATAACTTCCTTGCTTTTGTACTCGATGCCTCTATTTATAAAGCCAGGGATCCCGTATTCCTTTTCAACAGCCTTCTCAGCTTGTCCTGCCACCTTCAAAGACTTGTGTACGTACACCCCCAGGTTCTTGCACCCCCTTTAAAATTGTGCCATTTAGTTTATATTGTCCCTCATTCGTCCTACCAAAATGAATCGCTTCACACTTCCCTGCGTTAAATTTCATCTGCCATGGGTCTTCATTTCACCAGTCTGTCGATGTCCTGCTGAGGTCTGTTACTATCCTCCTCATTGTTTACTGCATTTCCCAGTTTCGTGTCATCTGCAAACTTTGAAATTATGCCCAAGTCCAGGTCATTAACATATATCAAAAAGCGTGGTGGTCCCAACACCGACCCCTGGGGAACACTAGTTACACTTCCCTCCAGTCTGAAAAAACAATCGTTCATCACTACTCTGCTTTCTGTCCCTTTGACAATCTCGTATCCACTCGGTCACTGTCCCTTTAATCCCATGGGTTTTAATTTTGCTAACATGTCTATTATGTGGTACTTGTTTATTTTAGCTTTCCTGATTGCATTATAGGTTTTAAAACTTAACATTTTATGAGGACTACTTTTGTTTGAAGTGCCAGTTTCAAAGATTACAATGTTGACAACAAAGAGCAACCTATGGTATTACTTAAAAAACAGACGACAACCCTCGGAGGTGACCACACACCACAGTTGACTTATCCACTCGGTTTAGCTTGTGTACATGTTTCAAATATCAAACATATCCTCTAATTACTACCAACACTAATTGAACCTTTGCGTCAAGTTAGTTGATCTTAGTCAAGTGATGGCAGGGGCATTGCAATTGGCCGCTGTGCTCTTGGGCTAGAATCAAAAATAAATACATACTCAGAGCTCCAGCTCCTGATTGTTATGTCATGCCATGAGCCCTGCTGGAAGCACTGGTGTGTATGTCGTGCCATGACCCCCTGCTGGAAGCACTGGTGTGTGAACGTCAGGCATGCACAGAATCCGACTTAGCAGTAGCATCTCTGTCACAGTCAAACAGCCTGCCAACATACATGGCCTAGTCTCTCACGTGGAGAATTGCCACTTGGCTATGGTACTGGAGGGCACCAAGTGTGGAACCATATCAAATATTAATCAGCATCTTCAGAAGAAAAATTGGATTCCCCGCCCCCACCTAACTTCAGCAGTAAGAATAGTTCTGGTGACTAAGTCTTTCAGTAAAATTCAAGAGTTAAAGATAGGGTTGTAGCTGCTTAAAACCTGTTGCATCTCTAACTTTTTCCAGTTCTGACGAAGGGTCATCGACCTGAAACGTTAACTCTGTTTCTCTCTCCACAGATGCAGTCTGACCTGCTGAATGTTTCCAGCATTTTCTGTTGTTATTTGTAGCTGAATTGTTTGGTATCCTACCAAAAAAGTTTAATTTTGATATATTCACCCAAAGCCCTTTAGCTTAATTAGACAAACTTTAAAAATATTAAGATGTAGTTTACAGAGATAAATTATTCCCAATACGACTGACAAAAGTCCAGTTTCTCGTATTTTAGAATATACTAAAGAAACAAAAATAACAATGTACGGTTTATCACTGTCTATTACTGAAACTGTCTCACCTTTTTGTATCAGTCATGTATTGAATCCTTCCTGGAGGTAAAGTATATGGGGTAAGTGTGTTGTTTACTGCAATGGTGATTCTGCACTGAAGAGTTGGACTACTCTGAAGAACTTTAGTGATGTCAGCTTCAAAAGGAAGGTGGCCACCTTCATGGAAGGCAACCCGAGCACCATTTACCCACTGCGAAAAGACAAAGGCACATCAATTAGGACACTAACATTTTTCACTTTACAAAACTCTAAAGTTAATGGAATTATTATTTTTTGGAGCTCTCTCAAAATATTGGTGCGGTGATCAAAATATATTCACAGGGTTATATAAATCCTTACCCATTTAAGTTTATATAATTACTTAAAAGCAAAATAAAGGCCCAAAATTTCCTGAAATTTTTAGTGCAAGAGTGGCATAGTGCAACACAGAAATCTCCTCAATCGTTTGCCCCAATTCTGAGACACGTCTGCTGAAACTCGTTTACATAGCCTGGCCTCCTGTGCAAAAGACCAGGTCACCCGAACTGGCGTAGAGTTATGCCCAATAATTTTATTGCCACACAGCCCGAAGTCACCTCATAAATCAGCGTAACTGAGATTTCTGGGGTTTGATAATGATTTGCTTTGGATTTTTCTTACTGGGAGCCACGGTGCTGTCAATCTCGGTGCACCTGCCCCTCCTCCCAGGCGTTCAGAAGGACTGGGCGGCTGGAATGGTCTTTCCAATGGGTAGGCCCCTGTCCTGTCTAATATTTGAAGAGGAAAAGGAGCAGCAGAGGCAAGAGGCTCCGAGGGCGAGACATCATGTCAGAAGACAGCAGCCCACCCGCTATTCCCATATCGGTGGCGCTGCGGTAGCGTTTGTTTTACACCAGTTTTTAACATTCCGCAGGAAATTTGGAAACAAGCTCCTGTCGGCAAGATTGGCACAGAACCAGCCACTAACTGTGCACTGCTACAGTGTGTTTACTAGAGAGAAGACAAAGACATTTTTCTGTTACAAGAAGTCACAACGGCAAGAAAATAGGAAGCTGCACTATTTAACATACAGCAAAATGACTTCCTTGGTAAGAAATTTCAATTAAACAAAGTCCCATTTTATTCATAACGATTTCCTGCACTGACCTCTTGTTAAAGAAATCGCACGAGACAGATTTTCTTAAGTGAGATTTTCTTGTAAAAAAAAAAGAAAAGCACTAAGCCTAGTCCAGAGGAGTGGACAGAATGCACTAAAAGTGTTTCACAGAAGAGTTCAGTACAAAGATTTCCTAATGTGGGCCTTATTGCTGAACCTCACTGTACAAAATGCACGCAAATTCAATGATCTTCATTAACATGGTTTCTGAAAGTACCGCAAAAAATGTGAGTTTTAAATCGTAACGAGGTATGCACTTCCTAAAAACTTCTCTCCATTTACGAGGTAATTCACTTTTGCTACTTTTGGTGTTAGATATTTGCCAAAATGTCTGATGCATCAGCTGACAGAACAATTTTATACTAAGTGGAATTATTAATCATCTTTAACTCCGCATCTTCAAAGCGAATTGAAAAACAAATCTCTTAAAAGATTAATAAAACAATAAAGATCTGCACAAAAGTTTAAACACTCATCCTAACTAGTGGCTCACTGGGTTTAAGCAACGAATAACTGAGCCGTGTAGGACAGGAAGGTACCAGGTTTGATTCACAGTCTACGCTCAGCCATATTAGGAGTGCTACCATTGGCCTTATCAAGTCAACCAGCATTCCCATTGCAGACCACTACCTAGCAACTCCTACTGGAATTATACATGTGAACATCAGGTGGAGAGAGGTTTGGGCTCGGTATCAAGGCCGGCATGAATGGTCACTTGAGTGAAATGCTGGAGTGTCCTGTACCCATAAAAGCAAACACATTAAGGAGTCAACGCTTTCAGAGGAGGAGGATGGAGACAAAACTGGCAGGTAGAGCATCCATCCTGGACAGACCTACTAATGTAACAAAACCAATTTAATGTTACATACAACCCAACTGTATAGGCCGATCCTCCCGTAGCAGTGCTCAGGAGGAATGTGTAAAACTTTTTTTTAAATTTTAAACAAAGCATTTTTCCATTGCGTTTGCCCCCTATTTAGTCAGGTCACGTTTTATCCTTTCGCTGTTGTTGCACCTTTCTGCAGCACTATCTAACATCAGTCAGAAAAGTGCAGAAGTATTTTCAAAACTTCCTGTTTTTGCCTTATCCTTAATGACCAGCAGTGTACTCGCAACAAATTCTGAAACTAAATTATAGATGAGGAAGGTGATTTGGCCCATCTTAATTCATCCATCCAAGAAGACCCTGCTGCATCTAAATGTTTCTTAAAATTATTCCAGGGTTTTCACCTCCACTACTCTATCTGAAAGTGCTACATTAACATTTTACTAGTTTGAATTTGTATGCCCTTGTTGTATGCTCACAGTTTGATATTTGTATTCCAGATGTATCTGTTCCACTCCCTTACCTATTTTATATTTCTCTTTAGGCTGAAAAGCTCCAGTTTCTCCAGGCTTTCTTCATAATGCAAACCTTTGACACTAGGGATCAGCCTCACAGCCCCTCTCCACTTTGCTGCCAGTGCTTAAACATCTCCCTTGTTCCTCAGTTACCAGAACTGTACACAATACTCGAGGCAAGATCTGACCAGAGCACTATGCAGTTTGATCATGGCTTCCTCAGACTTACATTCTACTGTTTTGGCTATGTAGTTCAACATTCTATTTATCTTTATAGATTGTGGCTCTGTATTGAGTAAGCATGCCGAGTGTCAAGTCTACCAAGACTGCTAGGTCTCTTTCGACGTTATCCTTAGCTATTTCAACAGCAACATTCATGGAGTGTATGTGTCACCCATTTTTCCTTCCTGTGTGTCATACTTTACATTTATCTGTATTAAACATCATCTGATATTGCTCTGTCCACTTACACATTTTGTTCAGCTCATTCTGTAATTTCTGAGCCGTTATCTTCAATTCCACTACCTCCCCTCGCCTGGTATCATCTGCACCTCAGCCAATCCACATTGGGTTTCCGAATCCAAGTCACTGAACTAGAGGCTACAAAACTAATCCTTCAACAGAAATTTTAGGCTGAAAATTTTTCAAACAGAAGTTAGAACTGGACCACCCCTGAGCAAGATGCTTAATCAGTTACTTCTACCAGACCCAGACACCATATAATATGTGCATACTTCAATTTTGCGAGTTGCAGTTACATTTCTAAGCACCTGTAATTACATGACTAGTTCACTGGCACATTATCATCAACTCAAAGGCCTATTATTTCACCACATCACTTACCTTGCTGATCAAATCAAAATAATTCTTATCTGCTGTATGCATTCCAAAAAACTTCACATATTCAAATATTTTGCCCAAAATAAAACAATTATGCTAGTGGTGAAGATTTTTCCCAAATGTTAGCTTAATACAATATGAAATGATTAAGAACACTTACAACAACTGAGTAGTAATTGGCACTGCCAACACTCAGCACAACTCTCTTTCTCGCATCAGGTGAAATCCACTGCCTGGGCACCCAAACCTCCTTTTCATACCACACCCAGCCAATGAAATCTCTCAGCTTGTGGTCCTGTGTGATGTCGTTGTAACTTGCTGGAACAGGCATGTCAAGCACTGACCCAGTCTGACAACAAAAGAAGAAAATACTTTGATGGGACATAATGCAAACACACAGTTAAGATGCAAGTATCTGGTGCAATTCAAAAGGCTCTTCTGATGAAAGTTTCTGATGATCTGCTATTACATATTGAATGGATACAGTACTCAAGGTGTCTTTCACGGGTGAAGGGCAGTATTTTTGAGCTGATAATGTACGTGTTACCTAAAAGCCGGGGGGTTGGGGGGGGGGGGGGGGGAAAGAGAGGGGGTGGTGGGCAGGGGAAGCTGGTACGTTTTGCATTGATAATGTCCACATTATCCCTACTGGGGGGATAAGTCTTGCCTCGAGTCTGTAAACATTATGGGGAGGGCAATAATTTGCATCGAAACCATCCATTTTATTCCTCCCAGATGCATTTTACTCTTTATACAAAATTAATTACCACTCTTAGGGGCTGCTGAGAACATCGGTCAGGGCTCACTGGGATGTCAACTTACCAGAACATTAGCCATCTTGAGGGCTACTGGGATCTTACCTCACTTGGGCACTGTCCCTCTTAGAAGCCATTGAAACAAATACACAGGACTCGCCCGAGTCAGAAGATTATGGGTTCAAGTCTCACACCAGAGACTCGAGCACAAAATCTAGTGCAGTACTGAGGGAGTGCTACACTGTCTGAGGTGCAGTCTCTCGGGTGAGATGTTAAACCGAGGCCCTGTCTGCCCTCTCGGGTGGATGTACAGGATCCCATGGTACTATTTTGAAGAGCTGAGAAGTTCTCCCAAGTGTCCTTGCAAATGTTTAGCCCTCAACCAATATCACTTAGCAGATTGTCTGGTCATTTATCTCATTGCTGTTTGCCAGACCTTACTGTGTACAAATTGACTACTATGTTTCCTACATTACTGCATTGGCTGTAAAGCGCTTTGGGACGTCCCGAGATCATGAAAGGTGCTACATAAATGCAAGTTATTACATTATTGCCTTTAAAGACTGCTGGGAAGTACCACTACCAGGTATGCTGGTGATAGCAAAACACTGCGGATGCTGGAAATCTGAAATAACAACAGAAAATGCTGGAAACACAGCAGGTCAGGCAGCATCCGTGGAGAGAGAAACAGAGTTAACGTTTCAGGTCTGTGACCCTTCGTCAGAACTGGAAAAAGTTTAGAGATGTAACAGGTTTTGGCAAGTGTAGAGGCTGGGGGAGGGGAGGAAAGAACAAAAGGGTCGACAGGATGGAAGGCAGGAAGAGATTAAATGTTGCAAATGGGGATGGCAAAATCAGCAACAGCTGCTGCCTGAAAAAATAAGGGCAGAGGTTACAGTCTGAAATTGTTGAACTCTATGTTGAGTCCAGAACACTAAGTGCCTAATCGAAAGATGAGGTGCTGTTCCTCGAGCTTACGTTGAGCTTCGTTGGAACAGTGCAAGAGGCCAAGGGCAGAGAGGTCAGAGTGGGAGTGGAGTGGAGCGGAGAATTAAAGTGACAGGCGACCGGAAGCTTGGGGTCACCCTTACGAACTGACCCGAGGTGTTCCGCAAAGCAGTCACCCAATCTGCGTTTGGTCTCCTCAATGTAGAGGAGACCACATCGTGAGCAGCGAATATACGGTATACTAAATTGCAAGTAGTACAAGTAAATCACCTTCACCTGAAAGGGGTGTTTGGGGCCCTGGACAGTAGAAAGGGAAGAGGTAAAAGGGCAGGTGTTGCATCTCCTGCGCTTGCACGGGAAGGTACCGTGGGGAGGGGAGAGGCTGTTGGGGGTGATTGAGGGGGGGACCAGGGCGTTGTCGAGGGAGCGGTCCCTCCGGAATGCTGAAAGGGGAGGGGAGGGGAGGGGAGGGGAAGATGCGTTTGGTGGTGGGATCACGCTGGAGGTGGTGGAAATGGCAGAGAATGATCAGTTGAATGTGGAGGCTGGTGGGGTGAAAGGAGAGGACAAGGGGAACCCTATGCTGGGACGTTACCTCACGGAGACAGTGGCCTTTTCATGGAATAACTAGGGCATTACCCTTCTCAGGAGACACGATCTCCCTCAGTGGGATAAGGCATTTACACTGTGAGCAGGACTCTGTGTCTCTCCCAGGGAGGCACCAGGACATGAACCTTCTGACCTGGGACGTTGCCCTTTCAACAGGAACCTTACCTCTCTTAGGGGTCGCCGGTACCAATCCTCCTCGAAGCCCTGGTTCCTGGTGGAGGACTGATCCGCCCGGAAGCTCCACAAGCCGCTCAGCACCTTCACCTCCCGGAACGAGGACTCCCGGGGGCTCAGAGCGCTGGTGAAGCCGAGCAACAAGACCGAAAGCGGCCAGACCATCACCATCCTGCTGGCTGATGGCCGTCAGCTGACTTCCGCGTCACATTACAATCCCCATCACATGATCAGAAAAGTATCAAGTTGAAGCTTCGCAGCGTTCTATGTCAATATCCATCGGCAACTCCGAGCTCAAGCAATAGCTATGGCACTAATGGCAACCCCCATTTTCAGTGTCCCCATTTACCTGCAATACCTGTTACGCCTCTAGTTAGCGTTGCTATAAGCGGTTTAAAAGTTAACCCTGGTGTGGAGATGCCGGAGTTGGACTGGGGTGGACAAATGTAAGAAATCACACAACACCAGGTTATAGTCCAACAGCTTTATTTGAAATCACAAGCTTTCGGAGCGCTGCTCCTTCTTCAGGTGAAGTGGAGAAATGCATAAAGACACAGCTTATATAGTCAGAGAATCATGTCAGATGTTTACAGGTAACCTTTCCAACTGCCATTTGTCACACCTCGGCAGAGAGATAATCACAGCAGTCAAAGGTGTGAATGGTGTCCAAACAGGTCAGTCAGGGAAACATTACATCAAAGAACAATGAGGTGGGGTCACAAGGGGTCAAATATTGCAGATGCTGGGGTCTGTATGAAAAACAAAAAAAGACAAAAAACATTTTTTTTGGCTGGAAATCACAGCAGGTCCGGCCGCATCTGTGTAGAGAGAACAAGCCAATGTCGACTCGAGTCTGGATGACCCTGCATCAGGTGGGGTTACATGTAGCGTGACATGAACCCAAGATCTCGGTTAAGGCCGTCCTCATGGGTGCGGAACTTGGCTATCAGTTTCTGCTCGACGATTTTGCGTTGTCGTGTGTCTCGAAGGCCACCTTGGAGAATGCTTACCCGAAGATCGGAGGCTGAATGTCCTTGACTGCTGAAGTGTTAACCGAGATCTTGGGTTCATGTCACGCTACATGTAACCCCACCTGATGCAGGGTCATCCAGACTCGAGTCGACATTGGCTTGTTCTCTCTACACAGATGCGGCCGGACCTGCTGTGATTTCCAGCCAAAAAAAATGTTTTTTGTCTTTTTTTGTTTTTCATACAGACCCCAGCATCTGCAATATTTGACCCCTTGTGACCCCACCTCATTGTTCTTTGATGTAATGTTTCCCTGACTGACCTGTTTGGACACCATTCACACCTTTGACTGCTGTGATTATCTCTCTGCCGAGGTGTGACAAATGGCAGTTGGAAAGGTTACCTGTAAACATCTGACATGATTCTCTGACTATATAAGCTGTGTCTTTATGCATTTCTCCACTTCACCTGAAGAAGGAGCAGCGCTCCGAAAGCTTGTGATTTCAAATAAAGCTGTTGGACTATAACCTGGTGTTGTGTGATTTCTTAAAAGTTAACCCGTCACATAATGTTAGTTTTGCTGGAGAGTTTTGATGTAATTGGCCTGGAGTCTCCAGGAATTGAAGATTAATCTGCTGCAGCGAGCAGCCCAGGAGAGAAATCATAGGGCCATTAAAAACAGGTTTTTTTCCCCATTTTCTTTGAACACTTATTTATTAGTTACAAAACTATTAGAGATGGAGAAGATAGCTGTTTGACTGGGCAGGGTGGTTGGAGGCATTAGTTCCTGTGATAAAACCTCCAGGACTATGTCCCTAGTGTAACTTGCTGCCCACTGGGGGTCTTTCTAGCAACGGGTTCACCCGCAGCGACAATGCGGCTGGATTTCAAGCTGCTTTTAAGGTGAAAGAATTGAATAGATTAAGTGTCCGCAACTGTAGAGAAAGATTAAGCTCCTGGTTAAACAGGATGCCCTGGAATTTGCGGTCAGCGGCGAAGTGACGGCGAGCGCCGCTAGCCTCAAAAAGCTGCCCACATAGATCTCGCAATCTCTGTGGCGAAAACTTTAGGTTTCGCGACGTTAATTTGATTGTAGCGCTGTCAAAAGGGGATCCCGAGTGTAGAGCAGCAGTGATGTCATCAAGCTGTCTAAGCGGACAATCGCATTGAAACATAGAAGATAGGAGCAGGAATAGGCCATTCGGCCCCTCGAGCCTGCTCCGCCATTCAATGCGATCATGGCTGATCATCCAAATTCAGTACCCTGTCCCTGCCTTCTCCCCATATCCCTTGATCCCTTTAGCCTTAAGAAATGTATCCAACTCCTTCTTGAATATATTTAATGAATTGGCCTCTACTGCCTTCTGTGGTAGAGAATTCCACAGGTTCACCACTCTCTGGGTGAAGAAATTCCTCCTCATTTCTGTCCTAAATGGCTTACCCCTTATCCTTAGACTGTGTCCCCTGGTTCTGGACTCCCTGACCATCGGGAACATCCTTCCTGCATCTAGTCTGTCCAGTCCTGTCAGAATTTTACATGTTTCAATGAGATCACCTCTCATTCTTCTAAACTCCAGTGAGTATAAGCCCAATCGACCCAATCTCTCCCCATATGTCATTCCTGCCATCCCAGGTATCAGCCTGGTGAATCTTCGCTGAACTCCTTCCATGGCAAGAACATCCTTCCTCAGATAAGGTGACCAAAACTGCACACAATACTCAAGATGTGGTCTCACCAAGGCCCTGTACAACTGCAGCAAGACATCCTTGTTCCTGTACTCAAACGCTCTCGCTACGAAGGCCAACATACCATTTGCCTTCTTAACCGCCTGTGGCACCTGCATGCTTACCTTCAGCAACTGGTGCACAAGGACACCCAGGTCTCGTTGCACTTCCCCTTCTCCCAAGAATACTCACAGACAGCAACCCAGGAAATAAAAAGCACTGATTCAATTCACTTAAAAAACATTTTTTACAGAGAGCGAAATAAAGATTGGGACATGCACATTACGGTAGAAGCTGAACTATCATAAACAAATTATTTAAAAAATTTTAAATGTTCTTTTATTATTTAAAAAATCTAGTAATTTTCTATCATAATGGAGAAATTTGACATTCCACAAATATAAAATTAGTTTTTCAGGGCCAGGATGTTTGTTCAGCAGTCAATACGCCATTAAAACTCCAGTTACACTTATTCAAACAAGGCTTAATTTTTAATGGGGTGTTTAACAGCGTAATTAGATAGGAAAAACATAAGTTTTCGTACAATCATACCTTTTGTCATTTAATCTCTCCTGCCTTCCACCCTATCACAGACCTTCCCTTTTGTTCTTTCCTCCCCTCCCCCTTTCCCTATCTCTGCACTTGCTTAAAACTTTGTTATATCTCTAACTTTTCCAGTTCTGATGAAAGATCATCGACCTGACACATAGGGCTGGATTTCACTTACCGAGATGAGTTGGGGGTGGGACTGCTGCCCCCTGCGACATCTGATGAACAGACCCAGGCTCTCCAATTACTCTCTCCTTAGGATAAAATAGATGGCAGCTGTAGCTGAGATTGCAGAAGCCATCTGTCGCTTCTCCCGATGAGATGAGCTACACAAACACTTCACAGCTTGTCACCTGCAGAAACATCTAACAACATTAAAAATGACTTTCCCAACATTTCCTTACCTCTGATACTAAACATTGTCCCATTGCATCCTTCACACCACTTCTGCAGCTGTCACCCAAACACCAACATAACAATAGACCCACAGCACACCTCACTTACCCTGGCGGGGTTCCCCACGTCGGAAAGCCCGCAGCAGATGCCGTAAAATTGGGAATAGCCTCTTAACCGGCTATAATCCACTTCCTGCCGCTAGGAGTCAGGTCCCTGCGCAAATCAACGACCCGACTCCCGGTTGGTTGGAGGCGGGTTGGGAGCGGGTTCGGGACCTGCTCCCATTCTTTTTGACTTTCCCAGCAGTTCCGCCTCCAAACCCGCCTCCTCAGGGCTGGTAAAATCCAGCCCATTAACTCTGTTTCTCTCTCCACAGATGCTGTCTGACCTGCTAAGTATTTCCAGCATTTTCTGTTTTTATTTCAGATTTCCTGCATCTGCCGTATTTTGCTTTTGTGTTAAGTGTTCGTCAGTTCAACTGATTTCATTGATTGTAGGCTCTGGGAAGTTCCACAGCGCAGCCTGTGGTGGAGCAGGGAATGACTGACCACAACTTCAGGATTTTCACATTTACTTGCGCATGCGCTAAATCCTGAAGTTACGGTCAGTTTCAGAGAGGTAATGACGGCCAACGCTGACAGTTTGCCGTCATTACCACCGCAAAATCTGGCCCAATGCCTCTGCTTTCTGCCACTGTCTGCTTTCTGTGGTTCTGAGTATCTAATCTCTCACAAACGATGTAGGCTGACTAAATTCCCTCGTTGTTTAGGAAATCTGCAATGCGAGGGCACAGTGACAGTGGTGCAACCTTCCCAGTCACATTGGAAGCCTGAAGTGTGAGGTCATATTGACATTTGCAGCACTCCACAACCAGCTGTGCACTGCTTCTCTCTCCCCCACCCCAGCTGTTGACTTTCCTGACCCAGCCCTTCTCTGTTGCCTATAATAAAGTGGTGGTCTTTCAACACCCCCAACCCCTTTATTCTATTTTTCTCTTCATTTGCTATCTTTTTCTGTGTTTCCCCTTTCTCTCTTCACAGTCCCCCTGACTGTGCAGTATTTCCTCTTTCTGGGCACAGGGCTATTCTAGCTCTGGTAAAGACCCTCTATTAGAATATAAACTCTATAGTTTTGACAGGAAAGCTAATGCTACTGCTATGGTAGTCCCTTACTTCCCTTCACTGGAGAGTGGAGAAAACAGGCAGAAAAAGACGTTAGGAAAACTTTAAAAAGAAAAACAATATTGCGTACTCTGCTTCGAATTAACGGAAGCCTCCCTTGTATTGTCAGCAGTGTAAATGATAATCCATCACTGTATTCAAAATGTAGCTTTGTCTATCGAGCAACTATAACTGGTTAAATTTGGTCTCTCACTTCTCATTAAATGTATTGATGTTGCAATCATCGTAACAGGAAGAATATTGCAGATTGACAGGAAATGTGAGGAAAAGTTATGAAATAACTGTGTTTGTATGTTTTTATGGTATCCTAATATCTAGAGCCATTATAAGTCTAGAAATTACAGTTGGCCATATTAGTGTACAAGCACTTAACAAGTTCATATGGCTTTTTTCTGCCCTTTATTTTTTTACAGAGGCATTAGCTCTTTTAAAATGAACTGATTTGCACCTCCATTAAAATAACTGGAAGATGAATGTCAAAGGAATGCATTAAGCGTTGGTTCACTAACATCGCCAACAATCATTTCTAGGCTACTGAGAACTGTTTGCATCATGCGCTAAAAGGAGATGCGTGACAGGTTCGCCCATTTGTGCTCTTGAAGTACCCTCTGTTTCAGAGCTGGCCTCATGTGATTGGTATCACAAAGCAACCAAGCAGGGCCTGTGATGATGCTCAGCAGCAACCAGCTTCTTCTTTAGCCACCACTTCTTCCCTTTTCCAAGTAGTAATTAGCCCTGTGTTTCCTTTTTTAAATCAGTAAAAAAAAATCTTTGGAATGTGATGTCTCTGGGCTAATACGTGCTTCAAGTGCTGATGTTGCTAAGCAGGGAGTGTGGATTCGCAGCAAACATTCACAAGGGAGCTGGATGAGTTCCTGACATCACCACATTTTAAAGGTAAGTGGGGTATTGATGATGTGGTAAGGCTCATTCATGAGAGCGCCTGGCTTGATACTGCTGGACATCTGTAATAAAGAAAATGGCATATACGTAAATGTATGTAAATAGCATTGTTGCTACACAGATAGATGCCATATTTTGCAGCACAATACAGTCACTGCTTTACACCAAATTTGCACAAACACATCTGCCTTTCAAAGTGTACAAACCTGGAGCACATTCCTCTCCTCCTGCCCAAACAATATCCATGCTGTCTATACTGTCCCAGTCAATGCCCTCTATGATCACATAAAATGGGAGTGTGAAGCCCTCCACCTGTCTGCACTTTGTTATCCTTTCTTTTGAAGGCAACCTTTTTCTACAAGAAGATGAATATGCATTAGATTAATCTTATTGCTTCCGAGCCCCCCTCCCATGTTGTAAAAATCCACGGCCCCTCTGTAACATAACATAAGTATTTTCTCTGTATAAAAATTAGATATTAGTTAATTATAGCTCTATTACACCTTGCATAAAGAAGAATTTATTCAAGTCCTAAATTTACATAAGCAAAATACCGCAGATGCTGGAAATCTGAAATAAAAACAGATAATGCTGGAAATACTCAGCAGGTCAGGCAGCATCTGTGGAGAGAGAAACGATGAAAGGTCATCGATCTGAAACGGTAACTCTGTTTCTCTCTCCACATATGCTGCCTGACCTGCTGAGTGTTTCCAGCATTTTCTGCTTTTATCCTAAGTTTACATTGGCCCAGAAATTCGGGTCTCCACGGGTGAGTACGCATGGGGTACTCACCCGTGGGCCCGATGGAAGTGCCGGTTTCCTGCATGCACTGTGCATGCGCGGGAAACCGGCACTTCCGTTCCTCTGAACGAAGGGGTTCAGAGGTCGAACGCTGTGCGCGGGGGAGGCTGCGCGTGCGCATCCAACTTCGTTTTTTTTTTACAGGTTTCTCCGGGATCGTAAGCCTGCAGAAGTTAGAAATATAAAAAGCAGGTGTAAGGCCTGCTTTTTACAAGGTAAGTGGTGAATTAATGAAAATTAAAAAAAAATTTCCACAGGTTTATTATTTTTAAATACTTTAAAGCAAGGTAAGTTTATTTTTAGCCCCGTTAGAATATTAAATTATTTTTTTCAAAAATTTAAATTATTGTTTAAAATAGTTATTTAATGTAATTTATAGTTTACTAGCTGAAGTGCCCGGCGGTGCCGAGGCTTTTTCGAGGGCATGTTGTTGTTGGAAGAGAGAGAGAGAGAGAGCGACTGGGGGGGTGGGGAGAGAGAGAGAGAGAGAGTGAGACTGGGGGGGAAGAGAGAGAGCGACTGGGGGGTAGAGAGAGAGCGACTGGGGGGTAGAGAGAGAACGACTGGGGGGGAAGAGAGAGAGAGACTGGGGGGAAGAGAGAGAGCGCGGGTGGGGGGAGAGGGCGGGGGGAAGAGAGGGCGGGGGAAGAGAGGGCGGGGGGGAAGAGAGGGTGGGGGAAGTGAGGGCGGGGGGGAAGAGAGGGCGGGGGGAAGAGAGGGTGGGGGGGAAGAGAGGGTGGGGGGGAAGAGAGGGCGGGGGGAGGAGAGGGCGGGGGGAAGAGAGGGCGGGGGGGAAGAGAGGGCGGGGGGGAAGGGAGGGCGGGGGGGAAGGCAGGGCGGGGGGGGAAGAGAGGGCGGGGGGGAAGGGAGGGCGGGGGGGGAGGGGAGGGCGGGGAGGGTGGGGGGGGAGGGGAGGGCGGGGGGGAAGGGAGGGCGGGGGGGAAGGAAGAGAGGGGGGAAGGGGAAGAGGGAGGGGAAGGGGGGGAGGGAGGGCGGGGGGGCGGAGGGAGGAAGGGAGGGCTTGAGGCTGAGAGACGGCCACGGCCACGCCCGGTTGCCGGGGTAACCCTGCCGCGCCGCCCCGCACTCCCGAGAGCCCGGCTCTCCGAGCCCCGCACTCCCGAGAGCCCCGCTCTCGAAGCCCCAGCCGCCCCGCCCCGCACTCCCGAGAGCTTCGAGCCCGCCCCGCACTCCCGAGAGCCCCGCTCTCCAAGCCCCAGCCGCCCTGCACTCCCGAGAGCCCCGCTCTCCGAGCCCCGCCCCCCCCGGCCGAGAGCCCCACTCTCCAAGCCCCGCACCCCCCCGGCCGAGAGCCCCGCTCTCCAAGCCCCAGCCGCCCCGCCCCGCACTCCCGAGAGCCCCACTCTCCGAGCCCCGCCCCCCCGGCCGAGAGCCCCGCTCTCCAAGCCCCAGCCGCCCCGCCCCGCACTCCCGAGAGCCCCGCTCTCCGAGCCCCGCCCCCCCGGCCGAGCCGGCTTGAAGTCCGCCGATTGCGGCTCTGAGAGACGGCCGGCGGGCCCGGTTGCCGGGGGTAACCCTTCCCGCTCACCAAGGCCGAGATCCGCACTCTCGAGAGCCCCGCCCGAGCCGAGCGCGGAACAGAGAGAGACGCCGCGTCTCACCTGCTCCTGCTGTGCACGCACCCTGACCCTCGTGGCTGATGCCGTTGCCCCGGGTAACGTGACACGGGGGGGGGGGCAGCTGAGGAGCTTAGCAGAAGCCCAATTACCTAGCTTGGGCCTGGCTGGGCAAGAAAGGCCCAGGCTTTCCGGCCTAAGAAAAAAACGGGGCAAGGTAGGAAAAAGAATCTTCAGGTTAGAGAAAATATTTACAAATGAGTGATTTTTTTAAAAACAATTCAATAAATACAATTTTATTTTGCTGGAAATGTATATTTGAAAAGAAAGACGCAGAAAGCAGGAAAAAGAATGGAAGCAAGATGGCGGCTACTCATCTCGGTTCAGAACGATAAGACCCGCCCACACACGCACCGATTGGTCGACCGTCAGGTGACCAAAGCGTAGGATTGGTCAATCGTCCCGTCACTCGACCGTAGGAGGGCCCGGCCGCACGCGGCAGCAAGCCGGCGTACGATTGGTCGACCTCGAGGTCACTCTGTCGCTAATGAGCGGATAATGAGATGCTAATGAGCGGAATGTTGAAGGTTTTTCGGATACCGCGGGCGCAATTTTAGTCCGGCCGAAACGTAAATACGCTTATGACCGTTTGGGAAAGGTAAGCTTTCTTTTGAGGTAACGCACGCGTAGGTACGCTCTGTAACTTTCGAGCGCATAGCCGCCCAGACGCACACGTGCAGACAGACAGAAGGACAGAAGGACAGACAGACAGATCGACCGATTTATTTATATATATAGATTTAAAAAATGTGATAAAAAAAAAAATTATTTGAAGGTTTAGTGCTATTTTGGGGCCGTAGTATTTATAAGTCTTGACAGCACTTTTTGTCAGACTTATGAATGGAGCATTCCCTGCTCCGATTGGCTGCCCATGGCCCACGTGATCCCAGGGGAGGCATCGAACTTACTGCGCCCCTGGGATACGCAAGCACTGCGCGCTGGCAGCTGGACCAGGCCCAGGATTGGAATTCCATGGGGCCCTACAGCTCAACGGCCGGCGCGCAAGTTAAGTGCAGATCGGGGGCTTGCACCCGCGGGAAGCCCCCGACCCGAATTTCTGAGCCATTATGTGCCCATTTTCTGCCCAAGCTCTGCTCCACCCCATCAACCATTTACTTAACAGGAAATGAACCAGGAGCAGCAAACACAGCACTCACTACAAGCTTGTTTAGTGCACTCGGTCGGACTGGACTAAAATTCCAGGTCCACCTCCTCCATTTCGGAAACAGAACTTCCCTCTTATTTCGATACCAAACCCAACACAGTGGTGAAAGCCAGTGACTTGAATTAACTGCACCAGTAGTGGCAGAGGCGAATGGAGAAATAGAGAAATAAACAGGGCCCTGAGTGACTTTACCCACCTGACCTCATCGCCATAAATCCTTTAGTAACAAAGGCAGCACCCCCTCTTTTTCCTCCTCCCCAACTCTTTCACAAATAGCCGACGGTCTCTTAAAGGACATGGGCGGCCAGATTAGGATGACCTGTCCGTCAGAGAAGCACATGGTCATGAATATAAAGCTCCGAGTCTGAGATAATTTTCTCGCCTCTTTGCTTCACCTCCATTTTGTGTGCATTATCCCTGTGCCTTGCTCAACTATTTTCACAACTTTTTATTCTTTTGTCTTTTTATTGCCTCATTCAAACAAGCAACAGTTTTGGTGGTCAATGTATTAACTGCTCCTCTGCAACAGGCTGACTTGACTTCCTCCCTGCTGTTCCTTCCCCTGCCGTTTGGTTGTGTTCAGTCCTATGAAGTAGCTCATCCATCTTCGATGAAAGTTCAACAGCCGATGCATTTTTTTCTTTTCACGCGGGATCGGTGTATTTCGTTCATCATCTGTTTTTATTTCTTTGACTCTTACCTGTTGAGCTCCCCTCCCCTCTGCTCTTGGTTCAGTCCAAGAAGCTGCTTTTCTATTGGTTTCCTGCCATTTTATCTGCTGCCAGCTCCTGACATGTGGGTCTTGTGCAGCCGGCAGCAACTGGGATACTGGGTCTCCCCAATAGCTGGCCTTAGTGTCTCGGTGGCTGGCCTTAAGTGTACCTGGCAAGCTAACTTGAGGGTTGCCACCAGCTTCAGGAGAACCATGTATCAGGAGTCAGCAAGAAAGCAACATAAAAGCAGCTATAGAAGGAACTTAATACAAGAGCAAAATACCGTAGATGCTGGAAATCTGAAATAAAAACAGTAAATGCTGGAAATACTCAGCGGGTCAGGCAGCATCTGTGGAGAGAGAAACAGAGTTAATGTTTCAGGTTGATGACCCTTCGTCAGAACTGGTTCAGCGACCTGAAACGTTAACTCTATTTCTCTCTCCACAGAGGCTGCCTGGCCTGCTGAGTATTTCCAGCATTTTCTGTTTTTATTATAGAAGGAACTTGTTTATTTCTCGATACCTAAATGGAAGAATCTAAGTCGAAACATTAGACAATCTTGTTGTATTCCAAATGCCGATGGCCCTGCCGTGTATTGCCAGCAACTTCCGTTTCATTAATTTCCACCATTTACAGTTTTCTTCCCCCAAGTCAGCAGATCGCCCTCTGTGCTAGGGCTGATGTTAATTACAGCGTGTGTGCCGAAGTGACTTCATTACAATGGGGTTGAAAGGAAGTCTCGCACTACCTCAGCCCACGCAAAGGGGCTTGTCTAACCATACAAGTGGTGTCCAACAGTAAGGAGCTAAATTGACTGCGCATGCACAGTCTTTGTATCACCGAGACTATGCCATAAACATCTGTAGTCTCCCCTGTATATTGCTGAGACAAACCAACTGGAGGATACCCTGAATTCTTCTCATGAGTGTCTTGGCGCAGTGGTAGGACTCTCCCCTCTGAGAAGGTTGTGGGTTCAAGTCCCACTCCAGAGACTGAGCACAAAAGTCTAGGCTGACACTCCAGTGCAGCACTGAGGGAGTCAGAGTGCCGTCTTTTGGATGAGATGTTAAACCAAGGCCCTGTCTTCCCTCTCAGGTGGGTGTAAAAGATCCCATGGCACGATTCATAGAAGAGCAGAAGAATTCTCTCTAGTGTCCTGGCCAATAGTTATCCCTCAAGCAACATCATTAAAACATATTGGCCTGGATTTTGCGGTTGACCTCGAAAAAGCTGCCCACAAAGATTTAGCGGGCTCTGGAGCATAGATTTCTTCTTTTCCAATGTCAATTTTAATTTGGTGCCTTCTACAGGGGGGTCTGTGGTGTCCAGCAACAGGGCAGGCAGCAGGCAGGCTGATCAGCCAATCAGATTGAAGAATTCGCACAGAAGGAAAGCCGGAAGTAAAAAGCAGGGAATATAAATCACATTTAAATCATTGTACAGAAAGCAAAATAAAGATTGGGACATACACATGGGGTTAAGGGAAAAAAGTAAATATCAGAACAAAAACGTTTATAAAAATATATATATATTTTTTTAAATCTGCAATTTTTAAATGTTCTTCTAAGAGAGTGAGACTCCACACTTGTAAAATTTGTTTTTCAGGGCCAGAGAGGTTGTTCAGCAGTAATTATGACTTAGTACACCGTTAAAAGCTCCGTTACTCCTAATTGAACAAGGCTTACATTTTCATTGTTTTTTAAGGTGAGAATATTGCGTAAAAAGCTGAAGTTCGTGACAAATCAGTGATTTCCTATTGATTCCGTCTGCGAAGACTGCAACAGCGCACCCTATGGAGGAGCACGGTGTCACTCACAGCAACGCCCGGATTTCCGCGTTTAGCTGCACATGTATGGTTGGCAGAAGTTGCTGTTAGTTCTACACTGTAATAATGGTGAGCGCTGACAGCCTTGCCATTATTACTACCGCAAATTCCGGGCCATTAATATCTCACTGCTGTTTGTGGGACCTTGCTGTGCGCAAAATTGGCTGCCGCGTTCCCTATATTATAACAGTCAAAGGTAGTTCATTGGCTGCAAAGTGCTTTTGGACGTCCTGAGGTCATTCATTTTTTGCCCCGTGTATTTTGGGCAACAGTGCAGTTTTATGGACTTACGCTCAGCTTACCTGAATGTAAAGTATCTTACCCACAGAAAATGTGTGAGAATATGTGAGAGCTGACTGAGTGCTGTGTAATTGCCAATTGTATGTGTGAATAATTATAGCCCGTATTCAATCTTTCTCAGCTGTATCATTCTACATTCTTTTTTTAATCTGTTGATGTTTCTCAGCCATTTCCATTATTTCCCTGTGTGTTGCATTTGCAGCAAGCTAATTCTGGTTAAGTGCACTAAGGTACTCAAACTATGATTGGCATCAGTGACTAACTACAAATATGCAACTCGAGGGAAGGTTATGGCCTACTATGATCATTTACTGTGACCTGCAGATCTTGCCATGTAAATTTTGCTTCATGTCTTCTGCGCTCTCCCTTATTTGCTCACATAATTGTGCATTCCAGAGCTAGAATGGCTCGCAATGCCTTATTTATACCAGTTAAGTGACTATTGAATACAGCAGGTTCACATTTGTGTTGACCCTGTGCATCAGGGACCAGTAGTCTTAGCACAGGCCTCACAGAGTATAAATTGCATAAGCATAGAACCAAGTTAGCTGTCGGACAGGAGTTCTTCTCACAGTGAGTGATCGAGCTATGAAATGAAGTTGCCAGCTTGTGCAGTGAGTTTGGATTCACTGCAATCATTCAAAAGGGAGTTGGATGAGTCCCTGACTTCACCGCATTTAGAAGGTAGGTGGGGGATTGGTGAATGGAATAAAGTTGAACATTTTTGCCCGTATTTCACAAAACAAAGCTAAAAATGTTAATTCCTATTTAATACGCTGCCTGTGCACTGAGTAATTTCACTCTTCCATCTCTTTCATAACATTGAATTTTCAGTCTCGGGGCCATCTTGTAACTGTCTCCTCTCCTATGAACCATCTTTTTGAAGGTAAGATGCCCAGGTTTGCACACAAGTGAGGGAAGTTTCAGTCTCCCTGCCGCCCTGTTTTCAGTAGGAATGGGGCGGTAGTGGGACCAAAACCACTAAAAATGCCGTCTTTCTGCCCGCTGCCATATTCGAGCCGGAAACAGGCGGGAGCCTCATTAAGATATGCTAATCAGGGTCCTATGAGGTCGACAGCATCCCAATTAGCATTTCCAAATTAAATCATGCGGTGCCTACGCTCAGCTAGCCCCACCCACTGACCCTGGTAAAGATGGCAAACCAGGGCACCTTAAAGGGGTCGCTCAGAAAAAGGTGAAAAAATGTTTTGTGGAGGCTTTTTTGGGAGTAGGAGGAGCATGATTGATCTTCATGAGGCTCCACAAAAATCCTCCAGACTGTTGTTGTGCCTTCTACCATGCCACCTCTCTCTCTCATATCTCACACATCATGCTCTTTGGAAGAATATATTAAATGCAAATTGAATGACTATTAAAAAGTACTTATGCTGTCATTAGATTATATGGGTGGGGGGGGGACCTCTTTCAAATAGTGACACACTCTGAGACCCCAGCAAATATTGACACATTCCTGAGGAACCCAATCACAATTTTGGAAAGGAAAACATTGGTATAAACAACAGAAATAACCTGCTAGTAGATCAATAAAAAAATACCAACCTCGTGACAGAGAAGCCGAGATCTGATGAGCTAGTAGACCCTGAAGGTCAGGGCGCCCCGGCTTGGAAACCTTAAATAACCATTTACACGGTAACAGTGGAGATGTATTCCAGACAGAAACTATATCAAACGTCCAGTTACGTTCTGTGGAATTGAACATTTCCAGGTTATGTCTGACGGGTGTCAATGAAACATCCATTCATTGCATTGCATTGATTTCTGATGAAAGACATTGTGAAGTGAACAGTCATTGTGATTTTTCGTCATAATATGGCTGAGTGACGATCGCTGCAGTTTAGCTGAAGTGTTGCAGTCAAACAAAATCTGGATAATGAGCAGGGATTTCCGCCCGGGTTTCAGCGATGGTTTCTTGTTCTGTGCAGTCTTTTTATCGAGTTTCATTATTTTAGCAAATGGAGAAGCTGGAATAGGTAAGTCTGCTGCCTCGCTGCCGTTTTCATAATGACTAAAATTCTTTTTTCCCCAGTTAAAATAAACCCCAGACAAAATGAGGGATTTTTGACGTTTCTGTACATTAATGTATTGGTCCAAGCATATTAACGCCAGGTTTGAAATTTAGTCATTTAAACTGTTAAACATAACCTTGGAAATGTGAGTCTTCATGATTAAACGGCAGATATGAAATAACATTCTACAGATAATGATTATTTCCTTATCTCTCCCAATGTTGCAAATGTTAGTATAACATCTGCTGAGATGTCAAAGGTTATGACAAGTGTAGAATTGTGGCCCTGCTCTATAATGGGCAGGAATTACAGAATTCTCAAACTTCTGAGACACTTAGAAAAATGGGACCCTGTGGTGGTTAGGCAATTATTTAATGGCGGGATTCAGCACATAGGATTACATAGGATATATACGGCCATTCGGCCCAACCAATCCAAGGCGGCCTTTATGCTCCACTTGAGTCTCCTCCCGCCTTTCTTCTATCAGCATAACCCTCTATTCCCTTCTCCCTCATATGCTTATCTAGCCTCCCCATAATAGCATCTATACAATTTGCCTCAACCACTCCCTGTGGTAGCGAGTTCCACATTCTCACCACCCTCTGGGTAAAGAAGTTTCTTCTGAATTCCCTATTGGATTTCTTGGTGACTATCTTATATTGATGGCCTCTAGTTATGCTCTTCCCCACAAGTGGAAACACTCTGGGGGAAAAATTGGGTTGATTTGCACCTCTTGTGCTAACGGGGCGCAAATCCCCTAGCTCCCGGGTGTGGCGTCGTGTTAGCACCTCCCGTGAAATTCAGCGGGAGGTTAGTGGCGGCAGAAGCCGAAAGCGCCCTGAGGCGCTGCGCTACCGGCAGTGACGTCATCACCGTACACAGCGCCCCGCTTGCACCCCAGCCGCAAACTTCCCTTGCGCCGTCTGTTGCATGTAGCACCACGATCTTCAGTAGCAGCGCTCCAAGAAGGAGGTGGAGTGCTTCCAGTAGCGCGCGACCTCCTGCTTGGGGCACTACTACTGAATTTCCGGTGGAGGGGTGCTAACTTTTTTGGGGAGCTAAAATTAGCGCCCTGGTGACGTTAGCGCACCGAAAGGGGCACCACCCAATTTTTCCCCCTCTCCCATTATCTACTCTTTGAGTAAAGAAGTTTCTTCTGAATTCCCTATTGGATTTCTTGGTGACTATCTTATATTGATGGCCTCTAGTTATGCTCTTCCCCACAAGTGGAAACATTCTCTTTGTATCCACTCTATCAAAACCTTTCATAATTTTAAAGATCTCTACTAGGTCACCCCTCAGCCTTCTCTTTTCAAGAAAAAAGAGACCCAGCCTGTTCAACCTTTCCTGATATGTATACCCTCGCATTTCCGGTATCATCCTTGTACATCTTCTCTGCACCCTCTCCAGTGCCTCTATATCCTTTTTATAATATGGCGACCAGAATTGTATGCAGTACTCCAAGTGTGGTCTAACCAAGGTTTGATACAAGTTTAGCATAACTTCCCTACTTTTCAATTCTATCCCTCTAGAAATTAACCCTAGTGCTTGGTTTGCTTTTATTATGGCCTTGTAACCTGTGTCGCTACTTTTAGTGATTTGTGTTTTTGTACTCAGTGATCCCTTTGTTCCTCTACCCCACCTAGACTCGCACCCTCCAAGTAATAAGTTACCTCCCTATTCTTCCTACCAAAATGTAATACCTCACATTTATCTGCATTGAAATTCATTTGCCAATTATATGCCCATTCTGCAAGTTTATTAATGTCCTCCTGTAATTTGTTGCAGTCCTCCTCAGTATTGACTATCTCCCCCAATTTGGTGTCATTCACAAATTTAGAAATTGTGTTTTTGATTCCAAAGTCTAAATCGTTAAAATAAATTGTGAACAACAGTGGTCCCAGCACTGATCCTTGTGGAACACCACTACCCACCTTCTGCCACTGTGAATAGCTACCCTTTACCCCTATTCTCTGCTTTCTGTCTTGAAGCCAGCTAGCTATCCATTCTGCTACTTGTCCCCTGACTCCGCATTCTCTGACCTTGTTCATCAGTCTATTATGTGGTACCTTATCGAAGGCCTTTTGAAAATCTAGATAAATTACATCTACTACATTACCTTTGTCTACTCTCTCTGTTACCTCTTCAAAAAATTCAATGAGGTTGGTCAAGCAAGACTTTCCCTTTTGAAATCCATGTTGACTATTCATTATTATATTTTTGGCTTCTAGATGTTCTTCTGTTTCTCCTTTAGTAGAAATTCCATCATTTTTCCTACCACCGATGTTAAGCTAACTGGTCTATAGTTCCCTGGACATGTTCTATCTCCCTTCTTAAATATCGGTATTACGTTAGCTATCTGCCAGTCCTCTGGCACTACACCTTTTTTAACGAATTATTAAATATGTGTAGTAATGCCTCTGCTATCTCTTCCCTAGATTCTTTTAAAATGCGTGGATGTAATCCGCCCAGACCAGGGGTTTTCTCCTCTTTGAGTTTGATTCGTTTATTTAATATATCTCCTCTTTTTATTTTAAATGCATTTATTTCATTACTAATCTCATGATCCAATGTCATGTCCACCTTTTCTATCTCCCTAATACTGAAGTAAAGTAATTATTTAATATTTCTGCCATCTCTCTGTCGCTGCCTGTGGTATTATCCTATCCATCCCTTCGTGGCCCTATTCCCATCTAGACCTTTTTTATTTATGTGCCTGTAAAATATTTTACTATTTTGTTTTATGTTCCTTGATAATTTAATTTCATAGTTCCTCTTTGCTTTCCTAATTGCTTTTATTATTTCTCTCCTAATATCTTCGTATTCTCCCTTATCATGCTCTCCCCTGCTGTACTTAATGTATGCCTCTTTCCTTACCCTCAGTTTTTTCCTTATGGCTTTATTCACCCATGGTGTCCCTTTAGTGTTTAGTTTTTTTTTAGCGGAATATATTTTTCCTGGACTCTGTTGAACACCGTTTTAAATGTTTCCTATTGCTGTTCTACGTCATTGTTTGCCAATATTGTTGTCCATTTTATTTTCCAAAGTTCTACACAAAACTTTGGTTTACCCGGAGGTTATATGTCCGGAATACTCGATCTAACGGCAAAAATCAGGAGCCGTTTTCTATAAGTTTTTTTTAGCTCTCGTTGCTTTTTTTTCCCCAGTCAGACACTGCAAGGTCTGTAGCTATAGCAACAGCTTCAGCTAGAGATGCTTGCAGCTGCAGCCGACTGTTTTGAAGCTGCAACAGGGTTTGTTGATTCACACGGAGCTTTTCAGTTCCGTATGTTTCAACATTAACGCTGGTATGTCCGGCACTTTTGATGGTACGGCACCAGCTCGGTCCCATCAGTGCCGGATATCAGAAAGTTTCCTGTATTCTCAGCCCCTCAAAACCAGTTTTTCTCCAATCTATTACCCTGGTCTTTGTCATACTTATGTCCTTCTCAATTATTATCTTAAAGCGTATTACATTATGGTCACTATTGCCTAGATGTTCCCCTACTTTTACCTCTTTTATCTGCTCTGGTTCATTCCCCATCACTAGATCCAATAGCGAATCCTCCCTTGTTGGGCTTTTAACATATTGGGTTAGAAAGGAGTTCTGCACACATTGTAGGAACTCCACTCCCTTATCCCCTTTACCTACCTCTTCTGTCCAATTAATATCGGGGTAGTTGAAATCCCCTGTGATTAGTATTCTACGTTTTTTACTCATTTCCTTAATTTGTTTGCAACCTGAACCTTAAGAGTATAGGATAGCATTGAGGGGCTCTCCCTGGCATTGGATATATATGGTTTTAATTTTATAGCATTTTATAACTCATTGCTGGGGCTGCTTTTGTGCTGGAAGTGGCTGTCAGGACTCACACTTAAATGTCAGTGTGTACATGACCCACATTGAAGAGTTAAGATTATGATGTAATCTCTACGAGATTATTCGTTTCTTTAGCCCAAATGAGAGTATTTGGAGGATTTCTGTTTGGACAAATGAGTAAACTGCTTCTCTGGGTTATCTATTTCAACTGCCTCTTGTCCAGCAATGTTGTACCATCTGAGCAGAAAACCCCAATATGGTGTTTATTCACAGAAAGGACCCGCTAAATATAGACGAACATCTCTAGTCTCGACTGTATCAAGGCCTTGGAAATTAGGCGATCTTACTTGTACTTGGTAGCAGCAATATATATTTGTGTAATATGTCTTGATTTCTGCCATTACTCTTCCATCTTCAATTTGATACGTCAGAATTTTGCAAACTGTGTGAAAATTTGGTTTTACACAAAAATTTGAAGACTGCTTATTAATTACAGCAAGTTGGTATCTCTGCAATACCTTTCTTTAAATAAAATAAGATAATCAATACTTGATTGTGTGGGAAATAACAACAGAAAATGCTGGAAAAACTCAGCAGGCCAGGCAACATCCGTGGAGAGAAATTAGAGTCGACGTTTCGGGTGAACCCTTTGTCAAGACTAAAAAAGCACAGGAAATGAAATAGATTAAGAGGCCAGGTTGGGAGAGAACAAAAGAGAAGTGAAGAGACATTAAGAGGTATTCAAAATGAGATGAGATGGTGATAGGACCAGTGGAGACAAAAGACGGCGGTGATTTTGCCAGCCCTGGGGTGGCGGGTAAGGAGGCGGGACTGCCGGGAAAATGGCAGAATCTGGGGGCGGGTGCCCATCCAGCCCCCAACCCGCCTCTGTGCCATCTTCCCAGGAGGCGGGTACCTGACCCGCGCTGGGAGCTGCCTCCCCAAGGCGGAAAGGGGATTAGTGCCAATTAACTGTCTGTTCGCAGGTAGTGAACAGGCAGTTGTTTTGAGAATCCCTATTTTCAGCCCTGAAGTGTGGGCTTCCCGACAGCTCCGAACCTCGCCAGGGTCAGCGAGGCGGGCCGTCAGTCTGCGGGGGTTGGAGGGGCCGAGATGTCTGGTGTGCAGGTGAGTGATGGGTGCAAGTGTAGAGAGGTGAGTGTAAAGTGTTTTAATAAGTTTTACTTACCTTTACTTCTTCCTGCAGGCTTCAACCCTTCAGGTCTCGGGAGTCGCTCATCTCACCAGCTCAGAAAGGAGAATGGCCGCTGAACTGTCAAAAGCTGCAGCCTTCTGCTTTCTGCTCAGGAGAGATCAAGTGAGCCTGAGTGGAAGGACTCAACTTAGAGGACAGATTGTCAGTGTTTGACAGATTTACAGAGCTGTCAAATGCTGACATTTCATCTGTCAAAAGCTCTTGACAGATGAAACATCACTTGCTGACGTCACCAGTAACCGGCTTTCCCTTAATTGGCCTGCTAAGCCCGCTGGGCAGGCTTAACAAGGTCCATCAAGGGAAAATAGCGTGGGTTGGCCACAAGTCGATGGAGGCAGGACTAAAACCCAACAAGTGGGAGTCCCACCTCCACAAGCTCCCCATTGAGAAAATCCAGCCCACAGTCTCTATCTATTATGAGGAGAGTCAAGATAAGGTAGCAATACAAAACAGGACATAGGAATGTATAGGATCGGAAGAGACCATTGCCATCTAATTGACTAAATCCTAAATTCAAAAAATACCATAGACTACTCTATCTCCCATATCTCTCAATCACTTTCTCTGTAAAACATCTATCCAGTCCCCGCTTGAATTTATTGACACTATCAACTATAAAGGATGTTCTGGCAGATGATGTCTGCCAAAACACTAATTCATTCATGCCAAGTGTTGGCATTTCAGTGTTTCTTGAGTTGTGTCCACTTGTCAGTGTTTGGTGACAGACATGATTGTGGGATTTAAACATTCCCATGCTGGCTCACTGCTACTGCAGGGTTGCCCAGAATGCTCTACAAATCTCTTCTGTGGCTGCAGGGAACCACGTGATCCGGTCACGTGGCAGCAGGTAATTTAATTAGTACTTCAGACTAAAAACACACGATCGCCACAGCTTGATGCTAATGTTTCCTGATTAACTTTTCTTTCAACACTGGTTAAGCCGCTTGAAGGATTTTATAATAATTTGATTGAGAAGTTATAGACCATTAGTTTTTGGATACAAATGACAATTATAAAAAAATTGTTCTTAGCATGCGGGTGATGCTGGCAAGTGCGTTTATTGCCCATCCCTACTTGTAAGCGACTGTTTGCACAACTGAGTAGCTTGCTCGGCCACTTCTGAGAGCATTAGCAGGTAACGTCACAATTTAACTTAACGTTGTATAGCACCTTCAACATTTACTCCCTCCACCACCGGCGCACTGTGGCTGCAGTGTGTACCATCTACAAGATGCACTGCAGCAACTCGCCAAAGCTTCTTCAACAGCACCTTCCAAACCCGCAACCTCTACCACTTAGAAGGACAAGGGCAGCAGACCCATGGGAACATCACCACCTACAAGTTCCCCTCCAAGCCACACACCATCCAGACTTGGACCTGTATCGCAGTTCCTTCACTGTCGCTGGGCCAAAATCCTGGAACTCCCTTCCTAACAGCATTGTGGGTGTACCTACACCATATGGACTGCAGCGGTTCAAGAAGGCGGCTCACCACCATCTTCTCAAGGGCAATTAGGGATGGGCACTAAATGCAGGCCTAGCCAGCGATGCCCACATCCCATCAATGAATTTTTAAAAAAGATTGTGGCAAAAATTGCAGAGGTTTTTCCTCATTCCGTGAGAAATTGGGGTTTCTGTGGATATGTATCAGTACCTTCTGTTGCTAAATCCAATTTTAGTAATGGAGTGTAATGGAGGTGTGTTCCTCCACTCGGTCTTGTAATGTGGACTGGAATCAAGTGTAGGCCAAACGAAGGTGGCAGGTTCCCTTCCCTGAAGGGCATTAGTGAACTGGTTGGGTTTCTATGACAATCCAGCAGCTTTCATGCTCATTTTGTATTCTGGTGATAGCTCACAAATGACCAGATTTATTGAATTCAATTTCACAACTTGAACTCATCTCGGGGTTACTGATCCAGTACCATAAGCCCTACACTACATGGACATGGATCAATCTAACACATGTATCAATCATCCATGTTCTATGTGGACACTTAGGGCTAGAAATTCGGCTGGTTAGTGCCTCCCGTTAACGCCTCCGGGAGGACGATAATGGGGCGCTAACCACTTACCGCCCAGGCACGGCGAGAATATCGCCTCCCGCTAAATTCGGCAGGAGATTTGCGGTGGTGGTATGGCGTTGCGCCACGATCACCTTCGCCCGGAGATCATGACGTCATTGCCGTATGCATCGCCCCAGTAGTGCCCCGGACCCGAACTTTGGTTTCGCCCCTTGCAGCATCGCTGGGCGAAAACACCGGCAGCTGCAGGAGGCGTTCATCGGGAGGCCGGGCGCTTCGGGGGCGATAATTAAAGGCGAGGTGGCCGAGGTAGGAATAAAAATACAGAAATGCTTGTTCTCTGTTTTTTTTTGCTTTTTTTCCCGGCGCTCGATCAGCCCGGCACTCTGCTGCAGTGCATCGGGCTGAATCACGGCTGCCGTCGGGGACTAGGTAAGTTGCTTTCTCTTGCAGAGCCTGCAGCGATGGCCCTTCCCTTTAAGGGAGGGAAGGAGCCTTCCAATGTGGCAGCGCTGCATGGCCCAGTGTCCAACGCTGCTCACCTACTACCCCGCCTGCTGCCTGTCGCGCTCCAGGAATGAAGTGGACGCTTGATTTAGCGCTCCACTTCCTTCCTGGAGCGTAAATCGGAATATTTTTTAAAGTTGAAAGACATTAGCGCCTGGTGCTAATTTTTTCAACTTTTAAAAGTTAGTGCCCCAAACGGGGCTATAATAGAAACATAGAAACATAGAAGATAGGAGCAGGAGTAGACCATTCGGCCCTTCGAGCCTGCTCCGCCATTCAACGAGATCATGGCTGATCATCCAAACCCTAGCACCCGGTCCCTACACCGACAGCCATCCCACCCAAGCCCTATCCCCGTAACCCCACGTATTTAATCCCCCCTAACACTAAGGGTTAATTTTTATCATGGCCAATCAACCTAACCCGCACATCTTTGGACTGTGGGAGGAAACCGGAGCACCCGGAGGAAACCCACGCAAACACGGGGAGAATGTGCAAACTCCACACAGACAGTCACCCGAGGCTGTGTGGGAATTTCTCCCCTTCAGCATTTAAGATCCAACATCCACTTACCTGCACTGATGGATAAAAATTAACAATGAGTAAAATTTCTCATAGTAACGTCAAATGAAAATGACACGTTAAGTTATAAAATAATTCTTATTGATGCTTGAGGCTGGGCTGGGGGAGGGGAGGCAGCAATTCGTGATCTTACCATAGTTTTGTGGGATTAAAATTTCCACCCGCAGCAGAGTTGGATCCCAGTGCAAAGCTGCAGCGTGAGGTAAAAGCTGAGAACAGCGGCATGGGGCAAATCTGGGTATCAGTGCCAGTGGGGGGAGTATAGGGAGAATAGTGCCAGCACTCCCCGGAGGAGAGGTCAGAAGAAGAGTGCCTCTGTGACCTGGGCGATCGATGGGAGAAACACGTCCCCACAACACTGTGACAGTTGTTAACTGCAGCTTAATTGTAGACTTAGCAACAGAGGGAACCAATACAGACCCACAATAGCCCCAACTTCTCCTTGAGAAACAAAGAAAAATCACTGCACTTTTTGCAATCCTCTGCCATACAAGTGATGGATTGTTAGGTATATCTGTGGCTTAAATTGACAAGTGAATGATCCATTGCACTTTCAATGTGGTAGACCGATATTCAAAGCTGTTTTTGAGTTATCATTTTTTGGCGTGAACTTTTGCTAGTTTTCTAACTTGCTGTAGGCAAACAGCAGATAAAAAGTGAAATATAACTGTTCCCTCAGTGAAATATAAATGTTCTATCATTAAACAAATATTTTGTCTTCACCAGTAGAAAACACAAAAAAATACCAGAAATAGTGGGAAACCTGGGGGGGGGGAAATTCGGCTGATTTGCGTCTCCCATTAGCACCCTAAGCGGGCACTAATGGGGCGCAAAGCAACTAGTGCCTGGGCGCAGCGCCGCTAATGCCTCCCGCGAAATTCAGCAGGAGGTTAGTGGCGGCGGTAACCGTTAGCGCCCCGTGACGCTGCGCCTCTGGCGATGATGTCATCGCCGTGCGCAGCGCCCCGCTCACGCCCCGGCCATGATCTTCGGTAACGCCCCCTGACTTACCGCTGGACGCCATGTCCGACATGGTCAAGTGGGCCTACCTGCGGCCGGGGTGTTGCAAATTAAAGGGGAGATGCCGGGCGACCATTTTTGTTGCTGGCCGCCTGCCAGAACCTGCCCCCGTTGCTGTCCCAGGCCTCCTGTGAAGCCCCCCCCCCGCAGGGTGCCAGCTACACTCTGTGAGTCCGGCACTTCTCTTGAGTGCCGGGCTCTTTTGCCGGCACTCCGATCCCTGGTCGCCCAGCTGGGCCCTGGGTCGCACTGCGCTAGGCCCCTCCGCTTTAAGAAGGGGAGGAAGGCCTGCAGTACCGCGGCACGCCGCTCCACAATATTCACTCGCAGCACCCCAAGAGGGAGGGGGAGTGCTTCCAGTAGCACCCCACTTCCCTCTTGGGGCGCTACCAGTGAATTTTGGGCGTGGGGGCGCTAACTTTTTTGGGCCCGGCGAAGTTAGCGCCCCGAAGGGGGCGTGACCCAATTTTGCCCCCAAGTGTCTAATGAGATTGAGGAACTTAAAGTCATTAATATTAGCAAAGAGAAAGTACTGGAGAAATTAATGGGACTAAAATCCAACAAATCCCCATGTACTGATGGCCTACATCCTAGGGTTCTAAAAGAGGTGGCTGCAGAGATAGTGGATACATTGGTTGTGATCTTCCAAAATTCCCTAGATCCTGGAATGGTCCCAGTGGATTGGAAGGTAGCAAATGTAACACTGCTATTCAAGAAAGGAAGGAGAGAAAAAACAGGGAACTACAGGCCAGTTAGCCTGACATCAATAGTAGGGAAAATGCTGGAATCCATTAAGGAAGTGATAACAGGGCACTTAGACAATCATAATATGATTAAGCAGAGTCAACATGCTTTTATGAAAGGGAAATCACGTTTAACAAATTTATTAGAGTTTTTTGAGGATGTAACTAAGGGGAACCAGTGAATGCAGTGTATTTGGATTTTCAAAAGGCATTCGGTAAGGTGCCACATGAAAGGTTGCTACGCAAGATAAGGGCTCATGGGTTTGGGGGTAATATATTATCTTGGATAGAGGATTGCTTAATGGACAGAAAACAGAGAATAGGGATAAACGGGCCATTTTCAGATTTGGAGGTTGTAACTAGTGGGGTGCCGCAAGGATCAGTGCTTGGGCCTCAGCTATTTACAATCTATATTAATGACCTAAATGAAGGGACCGAGTGTACTGTATCCAGGTTTGCTGACGATACAAAGCTAGGTGGGACAGTAAGCTGTGAGGAGGACACAAAGCTTAGAAATTCGGTGGGGCGCCAAGCTCGCCTGGGCGCCGGAAGTCCCGCCCCAGAAGGAGCCGATTGCGCCAGCGCGATATTCAGTTTCAGCGCCCCAAACGGAAGCGGGGCGCTGCTCGAGGCGCCCCGCGTCCCTCTTGGGGCGCTGAAACTGAATATCGCAGCGCAACGTGCCGCAGCGCCACACAGCCGGCACTGCCCGGGGGTGGGGGGGGGGGGCTCAGGAGGCCGGGGATGGCGGCATGAGGAGGTGCTGGCAGGCGGCCAGCAAAAATAATGGCCGCCCCGCACCTCCCCTTTAATTAGCGCCACTACCGCCGCAGGTCGGCCCCCCTGAACCGATCGCAGATTGCGACCGGCGTTACAGCGGGGGGCGCGAACCAATATCGCGATCGGGGCGGTAGCGGGGCGCTGCGCACACCGATGACGTCATTGGTGGCGGCGCAGCGCTGCAGGCTAATGCCGCCATTAGCGCCCCGCTAAATTTCGCGGGGGGCGTGGCCAGTGGCGCTAAAGCCACTAAGTGCCCTCTTTGGGCGCTAACTGGTGGCGCAGCCCACCGAATTTCTAGGCCAAAGAGTCTACAAGGGGACATAGACAAGTTAAGTGAGTGGGCAAGAAGGTATCAGATGGAGTATAATGAAGGGAAATGTGAGGTTAGAAAGAATAGGAAAACATGGTGAAAAACTATTAAATGTTGGTGTACAGAGGGATTTGGGTGTCCTTGTACATGAATCACAGAAAGTTAACATGCAGGTACAGCAAGGAATTAGGAAGGCAAATGGTAGGTTAGCCTTTATTGCAAAGGGTTTGGAGTGCAAAAGTAAGAAAGTCTGCTACAATTGCACAGGGCTTTGGCGAGACCACACCTGGAGTACTGTGCACAGTTTTGGTCTCCTTATCTAAGGAAGGATATACTTGCCTTAGAGGCGGTGCAACAAAGGTTCACTAGATTGATCCCTGAGATGAGAGGGTTGCCCTGTGAGGAGAGATTGAGTAGATTGGGTCTATATTCTCTGGAGTTTAGAAGAATGAGAGTTAATCTCATTGAAACATATAAGATTCTTAGAGGGCTTGACAGGGTAGATGCTGAGAGGCTGTTTCCCCTGGCTGGAGAGTTTAGAACTAGGGGGCATAGTCTCAGGATAAGGGGTCGGCCATTTAAGAGTGAGATGAGGAGAAATTTCTTGGACTCTAAGGGAATTGGGGATTGGGTGGGAAAGTGGTGTTGAGGTCGAAGAGCAGCCATGATCTTATTGATTGGTGGAGCAAGCTCGAGCAAGCATACGAGCAAGCTGTATGGCATAATCCTGCTCCTATTTCTTATGTTCTTATGGTTCCCCCAGCTCCACAATATATTTTATAAAGTAAAGGAAAATGTAGTAGACTTATTTATTTTGCTGATTTTAGCTATCATCATAGTGCCAAAATCTTAAAGCAGCGAACAGTTCATGCTGATCTTGTTAGTATATAATTGGCTATAGCAAGAACTGAAAATCCCCTCCAATGGTTTGACCTTCTGGGAGCTGCACTGGCTCCAGACCACCAAGGGTGTCTGTGTGAAGGAACCTTATGAGTTCTGCTGGTAAAGCGGAGAGATATTAAGCTTTGTAAATTTAAATCTCTTTTTTTTCAGAATGTGGGACAAGATCTGTTTCGGTAAGAACAAGTCAATCACGAATAGTAGGAGGTCGGGCTGCAGTGGAAGGTGCATGGCCTTGGCAAGTTAGCCTTCAAGTGACAACTATACACGCACATGTGTGTGCAGCATCAGTTATCAGTCAATGGTGGCTCTTATCAGCAGCACACTGCTTTCCTAATGACAATGGATACAAGTATGTTTCCCAGATAAGATTATTATTTTAATATTCTGTAGGAGATTGTTGAGCAGCCTTAGTTTGCTTATTTCTTTCTTCCTGATTCAAAGTTACCATTGCACCACATAACAAATTATAATAAATAATTAAGAATTCAATTCAATTCACAACATCAAATTAGATTTCTCAGTGGAAGTACATGAGTTTCTTGCACTTAATGTTAGAGGTGAGGGTGGAAGGGGTGGGGAGAGGGTAAGAAGTTTCAGGAGGTGGTTTATTGCGGAGAAGAGGAGTCGTGGTTTATCCTTGCTTTCCAGGATGATCTTGGAGCAGTATCAGAATTTGTCTGTTGGGTGGAAGGCACAGAAACAAGGCTAGTTGTTCACTCAGGTCTGTGACTTTTGGACTTTAGGGAACACCTTCTTTCCTGTCCAAGGTCCTTGAACATGGCAGCTGTCTTTCGTTCTGCCAGCGCAATCTACACTTCATCTAGAGCCATCCTTTGTTTCTTAACCTGTCTCCTTTTGCCTTGACTATCTCTTAATGTCTCTTAACCTCTCCCGCCTTTCATCCTATCACAAACCTTCCCTTTTGTTCATTCATCCCCTCCCCCCTTTCCCAGCCTCTTCACTTGCTTAAACATCTGTTCCATTTCCTGCTTTTTTCCAGTTCTGTCGAAAGGTCATCGACCTCAAACGTTAACTCTGTTTCTCTCTTCACAGATGCTGCCTGACCTGCTGAGTTTCTCCTGCATTTTCTGTTTTTATTCCTTGAATATGTTATCACTTCCCAGCTGTGTGCACACCTCTCCCATGACTTCCTTTTTGAATCCCTTGCGTTCACTTTCTGCTCTGCTCATAACACCAAGACCACCCTAGTCTAAGTGACCAATAGCAGCCTCTGTAACTGCAACCGTAGAATATTGTCCATCTCAACCTCTCTGTGGCATTCAACATGACCTTCCTCCTCCACTACTTCTCCTTCACGGTCCAGCTGCACGGACTGTCCTTGTGTGGTTCCACTCCTACTTGTCCCAGTAGAGCCACGCATATACAAGCTTCTCCTCCTGTGACTTTGGAGATCCCAAAAGATCCATCCTTAGCTCTCTTCTCTCCCCCATCTACATACTACCCCTCAGTGACACCAACCATAGGCAAGGGATCAGTTCTATACTTACGTTGAAGACACAGAATTCTACCTCTGTACCACTTCCTTTGACCCCAGACTGCCTGCCTGACACTTAGTAGAGGATAAGCCAGAATTTCCTTCAATTGAACTGTAGTGTATGTATCCGTCTACCTTTAAGAAAACCATTGTATGTAACCGTTCACCTTTAAGAGAACTATTTTAGGTGTGGCACTACTTTGTTGGCTTCTGTATACTGTAATACCGACGGTGACCACACCGGTATATACGTGCTGTGTCAGGATTTATTTGGCAGATTCGCCCTGACCTTCGAATAGTAAAGTCCTGTTTTAAGTTACTCTGGTAGTCTGTGTATTAATTAACTAAACAACCCACAGACTTTACAGTGGCGACGAGTCCGATCGTACCCTGCGGCAACAATACTTCCGAAGCAGTTAACGAGCGTCGAGAAGAGGCAACCGCCCTCGTCATTCTGCTGGGAGAAAACTCGAGTCTGCAGAGCTGGAAAGGAGGAAGAATTCAGAGACAAAGACTTCCATCAGCAACAGGCACTGACTGTCCCTTCTGCCACGGTAAGGAGTGAGCCGATCAGCACGAGAAGCAAGCCGGCCACGGTGACTGTGAGTAAGGGAAAAGTAAAAAGAATAACCGGAGGATAAGGGCGGTGCACTCAACCACGGTCGAGGGGGAAAGGAGCCGGACAGAAGTTGGGCCCAGAGGTGCTGAGACTGGGGCAGCGTGGAGCAAGGAAGCCGCGGTACAGACAGGCTGGGGACGCAATGGCGTCGTGAGACAGCTAGACCGCGACCGGCGAAAAAGGCCGGGCAGCGACCGAAGCCACGAAGCGCTGCGACCGGGAGCGTAGGCGCAGGAAGATATAAAAACTCAGCCGCAGCCGGGGAGGGAAGCACCGGACTGCGAGAGGGCTGGGAGGCGCGATTGGGAGCCGAGCGAGCGGGAGAGGCAGAGCCGACCAAGGGAGACTGAGCGAGAGCCAGTCCAGCGGCTGAAACTGTTCGCCGTCAACGGGGTGTACCCAGCGCCGGTAGAGCCGAGCGAGCGGGAGAGAGACAGAGCCCGAGCAAGGGGAACTGAGCGAGAGCCAGCCCAGCGGCTGAAACTGTTCGCCGTCAACGGGGTACCCAGCGCCGGTTGCCCTGCCGAGAAAAGGGAAAGCACTGAAGCCGACGCGCAGGCTGTGAACCTGAAAGCCAGCGGCCGTCGCCCATGGGGAAAGTGTACCCCTCCCGCCAGGGGAAGAAACGCGGGAAGCCGCCATTAGGCGGAGAAGAAGACAGAAGCGGGGAACCGCCATTGAAGTGGGCGGGGAGAGAAGATAAGCGCGGGAAACCGCCATTTTCGCGGGAACCGCCATCTTGAAGAAAAAAAAAGAAAATTTAAAGAAATAATCCGTGGTGTTATCAGGAAGAGAGGAAGATGCCTAAGCGTGGTAACATCAACGATTTTAATTCCGAGGTAGAAGACTGGGCCACGTATGTGGAACGCATTGAGATCTATTGTGAGGCCAATAAAATAGAAGAAGATGACAAAGCTATAACCTTGCTAAACTCGATGGGCGCGAAGACATACGGGCTCTTGAAGCATCTACTAGCACCAGCTAAACCGGCGGATCAGACTTTCGATGATATTGTGACTGTTCTGAAGGATCACTTGAACCCCACACCGTTGATGTTGGCGGAACGATTCAAATTCTATGCGAGAACGCAACGGAAAGACGAAAGCAACGCAGAATACTTGGTCGAACTGCGTAGACTAGCGAAACACTGCCAGTTTGGAGGGAATCTGACAGAGGCATTGCGAGACAAGTTCGTGTGCGGGTTGTCAAAGGAAGGAACGCAAAAGCGACTACTCGAAGAGAACGACCTTACACTTGACAGGGCTGTCCTTATTGCAGCATCGCACGAAGCCGCAGCGAAGGGAACTGCGGAAATGCAGCTAAAGGCAGCGGCACTCAGTGTGGATCAAATTACCTCGAGCACAACAAAATGCTATCGTTGTGGGAAGACAACACACGACCAGAACCAATGCTGGTTTAAGAACCAGGAATGTAGGAAATGTGGCAAACTGGGTCACATAGCTAAGGTATGCCGGTCAGGGAAGAAGACCAACAACCAAAGGAAGCCATCACAGGAAAAGTACAACAAGGTACACAAGGTGGCTGAGAAGAGTTCAGACGAACAGAATTCGGACTCAGACCCAAACGGCCAGGAGCTGGGCAGTCTGAGAATTCACAATGTGAGTAAGGAAGCTGACCTACAAACTATCTGGGTCATGCTAAAAATAGCTGGAGTCCAAGTGAAAATGGAGTTGGACACTGGGTCAGCTCTATCAGTCATAAATCGAAGGGATTACCACCGGCTATTCTCACATATACCCTTAAGAGATACCAAGTTCGTATTGCAGACATACACGGGGCATAAAGTATACCCCATGGGGAAGATAAGAGTCAAGGTGAGAGATGGGGGTAAAGAACACCCAAGAATGAACTTATACGTACTACCTGAGGGAGGACCACCACTTCTGGGACGGGAGTGGATCAAGAAAATAGACATGGAATGGCACTATCTAAAAGCCATAACGAGTGAGGACTCGGTGCAGACAATCAGCTCAGATTCTGAAACGGATGACGATAAGACCAACCCAAATATGAAAGACAAGGCTAAAATGGACTTGCCGACTAAGGTTGGAAGAACGAAGGCATGCATAAAGGCTTATGCTCCAGAGAAGAACAAAGTTTCAGAACAGAACTCCACCGAACAACGACAACATAGTTTGACAGAGAATTCTGAGTCTGTTCAGTTTACGGACATATCCATGACTGACGAACACCGAGCTCGGACTCAACTTTATTTCAAATTACGACAGCAAGTAGAACAAGTGAGTTACCATCTCGAACAAGAGATGAAAACAATGAAAAAGTTCTATGACACCGAATGGGAGAATCTGGAAAGACAACAGAAGCAGCTAGCTCAAGCAGAGAGCGACCATAGAGCCATTGTGACCAATTACCGATCACATCTCCCTTATGCTGTTCAGGAGTTAGAATATTTGCAGGAAGGAGCAAATGAAGAGGAATCTTCAGGAAGCCAGGATTTTATTCCCGTTCTTCTCTACGACTCCTTACAAGCAGAGTTTGAGAAGTTGAAGGAACAGTATGAACAGGCCCAGGCTACAATCCTGGAGGGGATTAACTCGGCAACCTCCGAAAAGCTAGTTTCAGTAGAAGCATATGAGCAACTAAAGGTTGAACACGAGCAAGAAATCCAAAGGCTGCAGGAAATTCTTGATGAGCTCAAGGCCAAGACAGACTCATCGGTAGAAGTTCCATCCATAGATGAGAAATTAGAGGTGAAAGACATGGCAGAACATGAAAGACAAGATGTCCAAGAACTCATAAAAATATTGAAGGAAACCCAAGACAAATATGAGGCGGCAATGACCGAGGTTCAACAACTTGAAGAACAGATTCAACTGGGAATCCTTTCAGTGGAAGAAAAGGAAACTGTAAGAAACACAGAGACTGTAAGAATGGCCCCTGAACATGAGCTAGAGAGCATCAAGGCGCAACTTCTCCGAGCGCTGAAAGCCAAAGTACAAGAGGAAAAGAAGGTGAAAGCATTGGAGGAAAAGGTGGATGAAATGGAGAAGACTCTGATCCACAGTGTTCCCGTGGAAGAGTTAACAGTCAGCCAACTCCTTCATATGCTGAGGGACAAGACTCTGCAATGGGAACAATCTGAACACGAGTTTCAATCTTCAAAGGGAAGGAGTTCGGAGCTCTCAAAAGTTATGGAAATAGCTGAGGTTGCAACACAGATTTTACTGGGATGCCAAAAGTACGCTGAATCACATCTATGTGAACAACAGAATGTTGAAACAGCTGCTCCAGTAGAAGGATTGAATAGCCCGATCAATCAATCCCCGATGGAAGGGGAAGTGTTGAAATCACAAATGAGGTCATTAGTGAAGGATTTGCAGGAAACCCAGGAAGAGCGGGATGAATATGAACGCATGAAGAAGTCTCTTCAGGAAAGATGTCTAGGGAGGGAACAACAGTCGGCTAACGTCCAGTTGGGTAAGGAAGAAGTAGCAGGCCCTCTCGCTAGATTAGTTCAGGACGACACCGAATATTACCATGGCCTGTTGAGTGACACGGAATATTACGAGGACTTGGTCTGCCCAGCTTGTGATGAAAACTCCCAAAGTGCAGAAATCAGGATGAAGCACTTAAAGTCTAAGGAACATAGGGAGATGGTGGTGCTACAGCTGGCAGCTGATAAGGGAGCCCCGAGAGTCTCCAAGAAGCAGAAAAGAAAAAGACGAAGCAGAAGGTGATAACCATCTAAATCATTATCACTTCTACCAGATCATGTACGTGGGCCCTACGAAGGGAGCCAAATCAGTTGGCAAGTAGGAAAAATTACCAAGGCAGTCCAGCTGTTTGTAAAAGTCAGCACTGCTGGTTCAGCAGGACGGAAGTTCAAGCTGTTAAGTCAAGGGAAAGACTATTGGATGAGTCACGCTAGCAATGTGAACCGGCTACACCGCAGAGATGTTGTTCGGACCGAGTCAAGACCAGAGACTGAATCTGTGAACTGTTCCCGCAGAGACTGAATCTGTAAACTGTTTCCTGCATAGATTATACCTGTGAATTGTTTTACATGAAGTTGAATATATGTTATGTTTAATGGGGGACTAAGTATGTTGTAAGCTAAAAAGGGAGGATTGTAGTGTATGTATCCATCTACCTTTAAGAAAACCATTGTATGTAACCGTTCACCTTTAAGAGAACTATTTTAGGTGTGGCACTACTTTGTTGGCTTCTGTATACTGTAATACCGACGGTGACCACACCGGTATATAAGTGCTGTGTCAGGATTTATTTGGCAGATTCGCCCTGACCTTCGAATAGTAAAGTCCTGTTTTAAGTTACTCTGGTAGTCTGTGTATTAATTAACTAAACAACCCACAGACTTTACATGAACAACAGCAAAACCAAACCCATTACACCCTAAAAACTCTGCTCCCTTGACACTGATTCCATCCCCTTCCCTGGCTGCTCACCAAAGCTGAACTAGGCTAATAAAAAACCTTATTATCCATTTCAACCTTGACCGTAATATCACACCTCATGACCTAGTCATCACCAAAACACTTATTTCCATTTTTGCAATGTTAGCTGCCTCCACTCTACTCCTCATCTCACCCACATTGCCAAAACCTTTATCTATAATTTGTCACATCTAGAGTCAATTTATCCAATTTTCTGCTTCCCAATCTTCAACCTCAAGAATCTCCAACTTTTCAATACACCTCCGCTCATATTCTGTCTCACGGTAAGTTCTGTTTGACCATCACCACCTCAGTGTAGGACCTACACTGACTTCATGTCCTCCAATGCATCAAATTTAAAATTCTCATTCTCATCTACAAATCCCTTGCATGGCCTTCCTAGCCCTAGCTCTTCAACCATAACCAGCTTTATGCTCATCCCCTGTCCTGGAGGCTTCTGACTGATCTTTTGTTCACTGCACCATCTTCCACTCTACCATGCTGGCACAGCCCTACTCTCTGAACTCCCTCCTTAAATCCCTTAGCCTCTCTACTTTTATCTCTGCCTTTAAAAGGCTCCTGAAAACCTATCTCTACAACCAAGCATTGGCCACCTCTCTTAATCCCCTGACAAAGGTTTATGATCAATTTTTCTCATATACTGTGATGAAGCTTAGGTAATGTTTTAATGTTAAAAGCACTACAGGAAACTCTCGTTTAAACGGCACCTAATTATCTGGAATTCTCTAATAACCGGCAAAATTCAGGAGTAGGTTTTGAGACTTCCGTATACTGTATAATTGCGGCTGTGTAACCGGGGATCTCGTACCTTTTGCCGTGTAACCATGGCTCCTGCACCTCTGGTTGTGTAACCGGGTCCCCTGTACCTGTGTTACGGGGCTGCAGCACTTCTGGCTGTGTTACGGGGCTCCAGCACTTCTGGCTGTGTTACGGGGCTCCAGCACTTCTGGCTGTGTAATTGGGGCTCCAGCACTTTTGGCTGTGTTACGGGGCTCCAGCACTTCTGGCTGTGTGATTGGGGCTCCAGCACTTCTGGCTGTGTTACGGGGCTCCAGCACTTCTGGCTGTGAAATGGGGCTCTCGTACCTTGGGCCATTGTCACTCCATGTCCCTTCTTCCTTATCCGGAATTTTTAATCAACCGGCATCATCCCGATCCCGTCGGTGCCGGATACCAAAGAGTTTCCTGTATATAAATATCAACTGACATTTCTGTGATCTTTCTCAGATACACATAAAGAAAAGAAATGCAACTCCTCTAATTATTTATAATAAATTACACAATATATGAAAAATGTAAATAATGGCTATTTCTCAGTACAAGGTTATGTGCGGTATTTGCCAAATAAACAATCCCTTGAATATACCTGCATTTTTCTCATAATTAATAAATGAATAAATTAATTTACAAATTGTGGTTGCCTTGCATTGTTCTAGGAAAATTGCTTGTAAAGTACAAGGGGGAGATTTTTATTTCAGATCCGAACGGGCTCACAATGCCCACCCAAGGTAAGTCAGGAGACCCTAACCATTATCATTTTTGGGTTCATTTAAATTATACCCACGGGTGCCAAATGGACGCTCAGCTGCAGCTCATCAGTTTGGTGCCCTGAAAATTGACCGGCTTCTGTATGGCCTTTTGCGGGGGGCGGGTGGAGGGAGCAGGGCAGGGGGAAGCGCAGAGCGGATCCTGGGGGAGAGGGAGAACAAGAACAGGCCAGCAGCGGGCCTGAATGTTCCTCCTGGCCCCACTAAAATCTTTAAAAAAAAAAAAGAACTTCCCTTTTTGGAGCGACATCTAACGATCCCTTTAAGGACCGCTGTTTAGACCTCTCAGCTCCTGAAAAAAGTGAGACTAACATGTCAATTTCTCCACAAAAATTAAAATCAGGGTCCTACAACTGGCATAGAACCCTTACTTACATAAAGTGCTGGACGCCCATTCAAAGGCTTGCGGGAAAATAGAATCAGGCAGGCAAATGGGTGTCCAAGTTCCCCACCATAGGACCATAGAAACAGGAGTAGGCCATTCAGCCCCTCGAGCCTGTTCTGTCATTCAATGAGATCATGGCTGATCTGTGACCTAACTCCATATACCCGCCTTTGCCCCATATCCCTTAATACCTTTGGTTAACAAAACTCTATCAATCTTAGATTTAAAATTAGCCATTGACCTAGCATCATTTGCCGTTTGCGGAAGAGCATTCGAAATTTCTATCACCCTTTGTGTGTAGAAGTGTTTCATAACTTCACTCTTGAAATAAAAACAGAAAATGCTGGAGATACTCAGCAGGTCAGGTAGCATCTGTGAAGAGAGAAACAGAGTTAACGTTTCAGGTCGATGACCTTTCGTACGTGAGCAGTTCTGGGCACCACACCTTGGGAAGTATATACAGGAAACTTTGTGCTATCCGGAGGTGAGCTATCTGGCAATCTGGAGCCACCGGCAAAAATCAGCAGCCGTTTTTTATTCTTTTTGTTTGATTTTTTTGCTTTGTTTGAACAGTCAAGCTGTGCAAGGTCTGTAGCTATAGCAACAGCTTCAGCTACAGAGCTTTAGGGCCACACCCGAGTGTTTAGAAGCTGTTGCTAAGCAACAGTGTTTGTTGTCAAATACGGAGATAAGAATCTCCGTATCTCTCAACATTAACTCTGGAGAGTACGGAAGTTTTGAGGCAACGGCAGCAGCTCGGTCCCGTGGGTGCCGGATAGCACAAAGTTTCCTGTATTGGCCTTAGATGGAGAGCAGTGCAGATTCACCAGAATGATATCTGGACTCCAAGGGTTAAATTACGAGTTTACGCAAGTTAGAGTTGTATTCCCTGGAATTTAGAAAGTTAAGGGGTAATTTGATCGAAGATCTCAAGATATTAAGGGGAAATGATAGGTTAGATAGAGAGAAACTATTTCTGCTGGTTGGGGAGTACTTGAGAAGTTTTACTCTTGTTTTTTTGTATCCACGGTCACCATGGAGTTCTCCCAGGGCACATTTACTAAAGGGTGGGAGCAGGGCAAAGTCCTAACCATAACTGTAATGATCAATAACATGTCATTCTAGAGTGGTACACTAGATGGAGCCGTAGAGCTGTATAGAGCTGTATGTTTGGTTGTATGTGTTTAAGACTACACTACCCACGATGCACTAGGCTACCTACAAGGCAGTAGTCAAGATGGCTGCCTGCACACAGAAGTATACATGCTGAATCTCTACAGATGCTGTACCTAGAGAACGTGTACTGAATAAATGACTAGCTAGAAGCTAGCTGTTCATTATGAACATAACATGGTACCAGGATTGGTGAAGATCTGCTCAAAATTGTGAAACGCGACATGGAGAATTTGAAGCCACCGGAGTTTTTGAATCTCACGGGAAATGTCGACTACAATTGGCGGACTTTCAAACAACAATTAGAACTCTACATTGCTGCCATCGGGTTCGGTACGAAGCCAGACGCAAGGAAAATAACATTGCTGCTCACGGTTGCAGGCCCACAGGCGATAGAGGTATTTAATACATTTGTATTTAATCCAGAGGAGAACAGAAACAAATTAGACGATGTGCTAAGAAATTTGATACACATTGTTCTCCCAAAAAGAATGAAACCTATGAGAGGTATGTGTTCTGTTCAAGGACACAGCAGCAAAATGAGACTTTTGATAGCTTTGTGACTGATCTGAAACTGAAAGCACAGACATGTAATTTCTCTGAGCTGAAAGCATCCATGATTCGTGACCAAATTGTGTTTGGTATTCATGATAAAAAGGTCAGGGAACGTCTGTTGAGTGAAACCGAACTAACATTGGAAAATGCTGTGAAAATATGCCAAGCCAGCGAGCTAGCTCAAAAGCATACGAAGACTTTCAGTGAAATCAATAATGATGCGATTGTAGTCAGTGCTGCTGTCGGTGCTGTGTCCTACAAAGGAAAGAAACATGGGCAGAACAGAAATGAAAAGCAATCGGAGGAAGGAATTTTTAATTGTAAACGTTGTGGTTACAAACACCAGTTAAGACAATGCCCAGCGTTTGAAAAAATGTGCACAAAATGTCATGGAAAGAATCACTTTGCCAAACAATGCTTTTCAAAAGTAAAAACAAAGAACGGGCAACAAGTCCGAGTTAATATGATTGAGGACACTGATTTAAGTGAGACATTTTTTGTATGAATGGTGTCATGTGACAATATCAAAAAGGATACAGAAAATGTGCAGCCCTCAGATATGGACAATGCTGAACATAACGTCAATGCAGTAAAAGAGGACAAATGGATGATCCCAGTGCAGGTAAATGGAGCATTAGTTACATTGAAACTAGACACTGGGGCAAAAGCAAACTTAATCAGTATGAGTGACATTAAAAATATGAAAGAAAAGCCCAAAATACAAAAAACGTCAGTACTACTGAAGAACTATAATGGACAGAAAATAGATAGCTTAGGTGTATGCAGACTTAAAGTGACAGTCAAAGACAAAGTGCATCATCTCATGTTTTCTGTTGTGGCTGAAGGACTTGATTCACTACTAGGTGACAAAGCTTGTGAAGACTTAGAACTGGTCAAGAGAGTCTACCGTATAAACTGTGCCATAAGCAGACCAGATGACTCAGTGGATTCTGTAGTGAGTAATTTCCAGGATGTGTTCAAAGGATTTGGAGTTCTACCATTCACTTACAAGATCCAGCTAAAGGAGGATGCTCAGCCAGTGGTACATGCTCCACGAAGAGTTCCAGCACCCCTGCGTGACCGGCTCAAGAAAGAACTGGACAGAATGACCACACTAGGAGTCATCAGGAAAGTCGAAGAGCCAACAGACTGGGTTAACTCCATGGTATGTGTAAAGAAAAAAAACAATGATCAAGAATATGCATGGATCCAAAGGACTTAAATGCAAACATAAAACGTGAACACTACCAGATTCCCAAGCGAGAAGAAATCACCAGTGAAATGTCAGGTGCCAGATACTTTACAAAGCTCGATGCCTCACAAGGATTTTGGCAACTAAAACTGGATGAAGAGAGCACCAAATACTGTACCTTCAACACACCATTTGGCAGGTATTGTTTCCTCAGAATGCCTTTCAGGATAATATCTGCATCTGAAATCTTTCATAGAGCGATGGAACACATAATTGAAGGTCTGGAAGGAGTCCGGGTCTATGTTGATGACATCATCATCTGGGGCTCCACACTGAAAGAACACAATGAGCGACTGACTAAAGTGCTACAGAGCATACGCTGGAATGGACTGAAGCTCAACAAAGCCAAGTGTCAGTTTGGCATCCAGGAAGTCACTTTCCTAGGAGATATTCTATCTGGTAAAGGAATAGAGCCAGATATGGAAAAAGTAAACGTCATACTCAAAATGCCCCGACCAACTGACAAAAAAGGAGTACTACGCGTCATGGGGATGATAAACTTCATTGGAAAGTTCATTCCTAACTTGTCAGCCAAGACAACCTGTCTGCGAGACCTGCTACATAAAACAAATGAGTTCGCATGGACAGAAAGACATGAACAAGAGTGGATGAAGCTCAAAACAGTGCTGACAACCACACCTGTACTCACTTTCTTTGACCCAACAAAGAGAATCAAAGTGTCAACGGATGCATCAAAAGATGGCCTAGGCGCGGTCTTGCTACAAGCAGAGGGTGAAGATTGGAAGCCCGTTGCCTATGCCTCCAGGTCTATGACTGATTCTGAGTGTCGATACGCCCAGATTGAAAAGGAATGTCTAGGCTTGGTAGTTGGACTAGAAAAGTTTCATGGCTACATATATGGACTTCCCACCTTCACAGTTGCCATCATAAAAAAGAACCTGAATGAGATGTCTCCAAGGATTCAATGACTCATGATGAAGCTGCAAAGATATGACTTTGAACTGATCTACACACCAGGCAAATACATAGTGTTAGCAGATGCACTATCCCGAGCACCCACAATGAGTCATGTGAGCTCTACTGAAGAAGACGTGGATGTTCATGTGAGTATGGTCACTGCTGCGCTGCCCATGTCAGACACAAAATCAAAGCATATAGCAGAAGAAACAGTAAAAGATACAGTGTTACAAACAGTAATAGAGAACATTCATCATGGTTGGCCAAAAGGTTCCTGTCCAAAATATTTTCACAAGGTCAGAATTGAGTGTCGCAAGTGGACTATTACTAAAACAGAACAGAATAGTCATTCTGCAGGCTCTACGTCAAGACATGCTCAAAAGGATTCATGAAGGACACCTCGGAATTGAAAAATGCAAAAGGAGAGCAAGAGACACTGTTTATTGGCCTGGCATAAATAAGGACATTGAGAACATGATAGGCAAATGTGAGACATGTCAGAAACACCAAAACAAACAAACAAAGGAACCAATGATAGTAGCTGACTTACCAACGGCACCATGGCAAAAGGTTGGTATGGACCTCTTTCATTTGAATGGTAAAGAATATCTAATAGTGATTGACTACTATTCTAACTATCCTGAGATGGCGCTGCTCTCAAGCACCACAGCAAGCAGTGTCATAATGCATGTGAAATCCATCTTCGCCAGACATGGAATTCCCAGGATTGCCGTTAGCGACAATGGTCCGTGCTTCAACTGTAAGGAGTGGCAACAGTTTGCAGCACATTATGACTTTCAGCACATCACATCCAGTCCTTTGTATGCTCAGTCAAATGGTAAGGCAGAGAAAGGTGTTCAAGTTCTCAAGCAGCTACTGAAGAAAGCGACAGAAAGCAAGTCTGATCCTTATCTCGCCCTGCTGAGCTACCGAGCCTCACCTTTAGACTGTGGTTCTTCACCTGCTGAACTACTAATGGGTTGCAAGTTGCGCACCACGCTACCCTGCTGTGCAAAAGAAAAGCAAAGTAAGGAACTAAGACAGAGACTTCAACTGTTAAAGCTGAAACAGAAATCATACTATGACAAGTCATCCAAAACTCTAAAACTCTTGACAAGGGATGATGTTGTCAGGATTGAGGATCCAGATGCATGGAACAGGAAAGCTACAGTTCTTGAGGAAGTACGACCAAGGTCATACACTGTTAGAACTGAGGAAGGACAGATTCTCAGGAGGAACCGCCATTCCCTCCTAAAAACACAAGAAACTATCCAACAGCAGATTGATGACAATGCCGCAACTGAATCTTGTCATTCACCACCAGAACAATCTCATGAAAACACATCAGACTTACCCGTGTTGAGAAGATCCACACGTGTAGTAAAAAAGCCTGATAGACTTAATCTTGGAGTACAAAGAAAAACTATATTGAAAATGTATTGACTGTTGTGAAAATGTTTATGTTTATAGAGTACTAACAAAAGTGTTACTGATATCATCTTTATCGTTTTTCTTGAAAGTTGATTGATATTGATTTTGTTAACCTCAAAGAAAGGGGGATGTAATGATCAATAACATGTCATTCTAGAGTGGTACACTAGATGGAGCCATAGAGCTGTGTAGAGCTGTATGTTTGGTTGTATGTGTTTAAGACTACACTACCCACGATGCACTAGGCTACCCACAAGGCAGTAGTCAAGATGGCTGCCTGCACACAGAAGTACACATGCTGAATCTCTACAGATGCTGTACCTAGAGAATGTGTACTGAATAAATGACTAGCTAGAAGCTAGCTGTTCATAATAAGAATGTCTAGTTATTAATGAACATAACAATAACCTCCAAAGAGAACCCTGCTACTGCACCAATGTAACATTTCCTGCTTCACTCTGAGGCCTTTTTCAATAAAAATGGCTGTTTGAGTGCCAATTAGTTGACTGTATTATCATTTTCTAGTTACTCCATTCAATGAATCCTGACTTTGCCTCCTGCTAGATGGCATAAAGGAATTCAAATATCTACTTAGTTGCAGTAGTAGTTAATGCAAACCACGAAAGACTAATTTTATATAGATTTTATTACAAAAATACTGATCATGAATGTTTCTGTGATGTTAATTGCAGACACTGTGTAGCCCTATTGTTGCTCCTTTGGCTTTACTGCCACAAATAGGAACCCACTCAGTTGTGTAAATGATTTTGGTTTCATCATTAAAGTTGTTTTCTTTTCTATTGTGCTAGTAACAAAAATATCTGGAGAGCTGTGATGGGACTGAGAGAACTGGGAAGGCCCGATAGATGGACAGTAACTCGGAAAATAGATGCCTTAATAATACACGAGAACTATGCCCCGGTGAAAAATGATGTGGCGGTGCTTAAAGTGAACAAAGCAATCCCATTTGGGGACTACGTCAGACCGGCATGTTTACCAAAACCAGGCAAATTTCATATTGACAAGTGGAACCATTGTCACGTTACAGGATGGGGACTTATGGAACAAAATGGTAGTATCCTTACCAGTAATATTTTATATTCTGCCTAAGAAGAAGAATATTTTATATAGAGAGCACACAAAATCACTTTTAAGGGACACGTTAAAAAGTTTTGGGGACAGGCTTAACTCCCAGGTTAGCTTGCTCTGAAAAGCCACCACGGAGCAGCTACGCTGGCCAATGGGGAAGCTGACACTCCAGCAGAGACCATACCTTCTGCCGAGCAACTCTTTAAATACCATTTTTAATTTGTTATCTCATTATTTGCTTAAACAAAAAAAGTACAGCTCCAGATGTGATCAGTCATGCAATAACTATGTCTGTAGAGATGTGATCATCTTATGTTGCAGTTGGCAACATGATGATTATGATATTGCATCCTCCCCCTGTACATATGAATTGTAAAGAGTGTTAAAAAGTACAGTAAACTCTCGTTTAAACGGCACTTAATCATCCAGAATTTTTTAATAACCGGCAAAATAGATCACCGGTAATATTGCAGAATCCATCCATTTTTCGTTTTTCCGAGTACAAGTTTCCTGCGATGGCCGAGTTAGTCCGTGGTTTTTATTTTTTTTGTGTTAAAAATTTCCTACCTCTGTTATCCGGGATTTTTCATCAACCGACACCATCCTGGTCCCGTAGGTGCCGGATACGAAAGAGTTTACTGTACTAGCATTTCTGCAACACATTTAAAACAAAGTATGTAATTGGTAAAATATTTTTAATGTTTGTTAAACGTTTATTGATCATAATAATACTGATCTGTGGCTCTGATTACAAACTGCACCACACGATATATATTCACAGGGTTTGTGTGTGTAGTATTCATATAAAAGATAAGGAAATGTATTTGTATAGATTGATTATAAACATGTCACTCAGATAACTTGCATTTCCTGTAAAGAATGATAAGATATGAGGGAATATGTTTTTGGAGTACCTCACAACCTTCTCAAGGGCAATTAGGGATGGGCAACCAGCATCGCCCACATCCCATAAGCAAATAAAAAAATCTGAAGTGACGTTCATTTAAAAGTTAATTGTATGCTTAAGGTATTCCGATGAAGTCCTAAGAAATAATCTCAGAATGATGTCCAAATCAGTTATTAAGAGTTATAAACAAAAGGCGACACTGTGATAGCAAAACTTATGGGCTGGATTTTCCTCACCTAAGCATGTCCGGGGCAGGCAATGCTGGTGGCGGGTCCCAACCCCGCTGCTGGATCCATCCCGCTCTGGAAAAAAGATTTTCCATTGATTGGGCTTGTTAAGCCTGCCCAGCGTGTTTCCCAGGCCAATTAGAGGAAGCAAGTCTGGTGACGTCATTCATGACACGTCATCAGCCGGTTTCCTTAAAGGGACCATGGCCAACTTTATTTTGACATTTGTGCTGTCAGTGGTCTACAGCATTGAGGTGCTGCAAACACTGACAATCACTGCACAGAGGTGCACGGCTGCACCCAGGCTCTCCCATGACTCCCTCCATATGCTTATGGAGGGAGTCACAGCATGCAGGGAGGTCCTCTTCCCTTCACATGGACGGAAGAGACCTCCCCAGGAGACCAACACAGCCTGGTTGCACATTGCACAGGAGGGCACCAGCAGGGATGTCATCAGGAGGATCTAGGTGCAGTGCTGCAAACCTTTCAATGATCTCATTAGATCATGAAACGTTGGTACAAAGCCACACTCAACCTCATCATGCTATGCTTCTCATCACATCCCCATCACTCTGCCTTCCCTACCCTACCCCTGCACATCCTTACTCACACCAACTTACCTTGCATGTCCACCCATCCCTTTCTATCTATATTATCACATCCTCATCTCACTAGCCACCCCTCACACTCACCCTTATCCTAGTGCAATCATACCAACTAACAACACACAAGGGTAGGCACTTGGGTGTTTTATGCAATGTTCATGTAAAGTTTCTGTTAGTGCACTGTCAAACATTGAAACCTTTATTTTCAACACTTTCCGTTCTTGGACAGATTTGTGTGCACCTTTGGTGTGGCTTAGTGAGTTGCAGTGAATAGTGAGACATAACGGTACCCCCGCAATAGTGGTGAGTGTGAAAGGAATGACTTGGTCATTGTAGGGATGCTTTATGGTGTTGGTATGGGGTGGTGCCAACTTGGTGCATCATGTGGCAGCCAGTGTGTACAGCATCAAGTGAAGTGAATCTGGCCATGGTGAGGCCATCCCTGGCCTCTCGGGTAGCAATATACCCAGGTGCTGATGCCCTGTGCCCTGTGCAGCATCAGGTGATTGCGGAGATGGTTGATGTTGTTGTTGGTGCTGCTGGTGTGCCTGGTGCTGCTGGTGTTGGGGCTGATCGTGGTCGTATTCTGAGGACCAAGGTGAGACAGTATAAAGGGCACCCATGTTGATGGAATAGATGGCAGGTCAAGTAGAGATGACAGAAGCATTCTGCCAATGGTGAGAGAGTTCTTCTAATGAGGTAAGAGTGGATGGAAAGTGGAAAGCCTGCAGAATCTGTGCTGGAAATGGGCTGAGAAACAGCTTGTGGCTGAGGAAAGTGATGATCTGTCAGGTGGGAGCTTTTACTGTACATTTGAAGCTGTCAATCAGCTGGAGCAATGGCCACTGAACTCCCGCCTCAGGTTGACAGATTTGGTCCCCGAACAGCGTGGACCCCATGGCCTGACGTTAAAGTGAAAAGGTAAGTTAAAAAAACCTGTTAATGCTCTGTCAACTAGATGCTAATGAGTTTAATTGGGTCGCCCGCCGCTGGTGGCGGGTCTGCTCAGCGCTGACAGACCCAATATTGGGAAAGGCGCGTTCGGGCAGGTTGACAGTGTGTCCCATAGAAACATAGAAGATAGGAGCAGGAGTAGGCCATTTGGCCCCTCGAGCCTGCTCCGCCATTCAATGCGATCATGGCTGATCAACCAAGTTCAGTACCCGGTACCTGCTTTCTCCCCATATCCCTTGATCCCTTTAGCCTTAAGAAATATATCCAACTCCTTCTTGAATATATTTAATGAATTGGCCTCTACTGCCTTCTGTGGTAGAGAATTCCACAGGTTCACCACTCTCTGGGTGAAGAAATTCCTCCTCATTTCTGTCCTAAAAGGCCTACCCCTTATCCTTAGACTGTGACCCCTGGTTCTGGACTCCCCGACCATCGGGAACATCCTCCTTGCATCTAGTCCCGACCCGCTAAAATTTAATGGATGGAAAGTTCTGGCCAGTGCCTGCAATTTTCTATTTATGCTGTACTGGAGGGTTAGGCTCCAATGCAAAGTGGAGTGCAATGAGAAAATTAACCTTCACACTTATATTCTGGGGCAATGTATAGCAAAACAAGGTCGGTATATTTCTGAGAATAAACCTGTTTTTTAACTATGTATGTTCCATGTCAGAAAGAAAGAAGCTAGGTACCCCATATACAAAAAATCATGATTTTTGCCATGGGGGGGGGGGGGGGGGGGTCATTTTTAACTTTGTTGCCTGGGTGTTAACATGGCGGAAGGGATTGCCCAGCTATTGCAGACACCCTCCCCCTCCCCCACCCCCCGATTTTCATTACATTGATTTAACCCAGGCGGCAAAGTAAAAATGGCCCCCCATTGTGTCCCTGCAGCTTAGAGAGATGAAAGATGATTGACATGAACTAAGTGTTGTCAAATTGTCAGGACTATTTTAAATCATACATCTCTGTAATTTGATTTCAAAACTCAAGCTGAAGTAATCACTATTTGTAGAAACTTCACTGCATTCCCATCAGTGTCTTCAACCAAGCCTGATATTGGGGTGAACAAATGAGTAACATTGCAAGCTGTAAGCAAAATCCGACTTCAAAGAACTACTCACATTGATGAAGGTGTTTCCTATGGAGTGATCTTCAAGGCCCATTATGCTACTTTGATCACTTTCTTCCTGCAAAAAATCATTAAAGGAATTCAATGTCAACCACCAAATCCATTTGATACCTTTCTTGAATGACCAAAATCAATGGTGGATCAATGATAACATTTACACACTTAACCAATCCTCTGCATAATGTAAACATGTTTGATTCTAAGGAAAACTTATTAGAAGAGAAAGAAGTGTATCTTGCAGATGGTTTTTGAGACCAAAGAAAGCCTATTGTGGTGATGAAATGCCACAGCGACGGAATAGGTAGAATCAGACTGTGAGGCGGCATTTACATGCATATTTTGTAAAGAATCTAAATCCCAGTAGAGTTGTCCTGTGAAGGACTGACTCAAATCTGGCAGCTTGTGCCCAAAATATTGCATCTGCTTGGGTCAATTGAGTTTCTCATTAAGACTGGTGTGCATTGAAAAACATTGCTTCAATACTGTAGACTCTGCTGCCAGAAATGTTGGTCAAGGCATATCAGTGGTCATACCAAGAATCCATATTCTCTCTGGAAGTGGCACTGCTGATAGTTGATTTAGTAGAGTGGGAATGGCAAAATGGATGGTGAGAATGACTGATTATTTAGATCTGTTGAAGATCTGTCTAATATTTCCACTATGCAGCCAAAGCACATGTATAGCTTGTGTCACTTTTGTATGGTAGAGGAGTCATATTATCTTTGAATGAGCTTTTGATATGAATTGTTACTTTAAAAGTCTTACAAATGCCTTTGATAGACACTTTCTCAATTTTAAGTTAGGTGTTCAACTGGCTTCATGCCACTCAACAGTATTTGGACTTTTACCTGAGGATAATGGACACTGGCTGGCAATGCTCGGTGGGTTTCAAATGCCATGGCATAGCTTTTAGCTCCCATGCTGTACTGGAACTGTCTGCAGTGCCAGTGCAAGGTCAACTGTGCCACTAGATGGGGCAACTGCTGCAGAAAAAGCAAAATATGCGCAGCTGCCTTCGCTTGTGAAAATGAAACTCCCTGAACAAACAGCTGACATTTCCAGCCTTACAGGCATTACGGCACCATGGACAGTAATGTGGTGGAAAATGCTTTTACTTACTGTCTAAGTGGAAATTCTGCAAATGCCAACAAACAGCATCTTAACTTATTGCTGGTGGCAAGTTGACACAAATCAGAAGCTCGTTGGAATTATCCAAATCTATTGCTTCAGTGAGCAAGAACTTGGCACTTTACATTTTAACTAATGCTGATAAATATTCTGGTGGTGGTAAAAGAGCAAAATGGAGACTTAGGCCAGGATCTTACCTGAAGAGGCACGTTGGGGGTGGGACTGCTGGTTTCCGGGTTCTAGTCCTGCCCCCAGCGACGTCTGACGACCTGATGCTGTTTTCCCTTGAGTGGCCTTGTTAAGCCCGCCCTGCGGGCTTGCCGGCCAATTAAGGGAAAGCCGGTATCAGATGACATCAGTGCATGACGCTTCATCTGCCGGTTTTGTTAAAGTGACAGGCACCATAATTCTTTGACAGTTGAATTGTCAGTGTTTGACAGCATTGAGGTGCTATCAAACACTGACAATCACTGTCCAGAGGTAAGCCCTTTCACCCAGGCTCACCAATGATTCTCTCCTTAGGAGAAAACAGATGGCAGCTGCATGTGAGATTGCTCTTATTTTTCTATGTTTCTATGTTTCCAACACCACTCATATAATGTTCATGCCTTTATATAACCTAATACCATCCAGATGCACACTAACATGGCCACATAATACTGTGCCATTGGATTGGGTGTAGTAAGTGGGGCAGATTGGCTCTCTAGACAACTATTCATCACTGGTATAAAACTTGGGAGCTCTGCTCTTTGTTTCTCCTGAATGTTGCTATTCAGTATAATTTGGAGATACTCAGAGATAAGTTAACAACAGCATCACCTACCTTGGAGCTCAAGCTTGGGAGACCCAATCAGAGCTAAGTAAGATGAAGAGACAGAAAAGTCTGACACTCAGGGCAGGAAAAGCATGATGAAAATTGACATGACAGGAAAGTTTTATAGGATGTCCGTGCGACATTTATAGGAATTATGCACATACACAAGACTTAATATATTACTGGCAGATTTCCCATTTTATTTTTAAAAAGGAGTGTTTCAACAAAATGTGATCAGCAAAGTGTTACAGGAAGTAAATGTTACACTTACAGGAAGTATGCACAATACACAAGAGTTTTAAGATATTACTAGCAGATCGCAATGGCATGAGCTGGAGAATAAACTGTTTGATTTCATTAAGGGCATTTATCCATGAGCCTCCGTCCTTGAGGTACATGAGTACAAGAGGCAAGGCTGAAATGTGTCTTCAGCCAAAAGTGGCAAGTGGACAATCCTATTCAGCTTTCTCCCACCATTATCGATGTTAGGGTCTAGTCTATTTGGTTCACTTCAGGTGACATCAAGAAGCAGGTGAGTGCACTGGACATAGCAAAGGCTATGGGCCCTGATGACATCCCAGGTATCCAGAGTTAGCCATTCCCCTAGCCAAGCTGTTCCAGTACAGTTATGGCATCTGCTCACCAGTGTGGAAGATTGCCCATGTATGTCCCTTCCACAAAAAACCTGGACAATTAATGCTCTATCAGCCTCTTCCCAATCATCATTAAAGTGATGGAAGGAGTCATCAGTAATGCCATCAAGTGGCACCTACACACCAAATACCTGCTCACTGATGCTCAGTTTGCATTCTGCCAGAAACACACAGACCTCACCACAATCCTAATCCAGGGATCGATGCAAGAGCTGAATGCTAGAGGAGATTAGCTGCCCTTGACATCAAGGCAGCTTTGACCAAGTATGGGACCAAGGAGAGCTAGCAAAACTAAGATCAGTTGGGGGGGGGGGGTCAAAGGGGGAAATTTTCCAGTGGCTGAAATCATAGGAAACACAAAGGCAGATGTTGTGGTTTTTGGAGCCCAGTCCCAGGACATCACTGTAGAAGTTGCTCAGGGAAGCATCTTTGACCCAACCATCTACATTTGCTACATCAATGACCTCTACCCTCCATCATAACGTCAGGAGTGGGGCTGCCCATTGAAGATTCTGCAATGTTCAGCTCCATTCACAACTCCTCCAATAATGAAGCAGCCCATACCAGCCTATAACAGGACCTGGATAACATCCAGGCTTGACTGACAAGTAGCAGGTAACATCAGTTCCAGGGAATGACCAAATTGAACAGAGAGAGCATGGCTATATCCCCCCAGATCTTCAATAGCACCACCATCACTGAGTCACCCACCATTAACATCTTGGGGTCATCATTGACCAGAAGCTGAACTGGACCAGCCATAAAAACGCCAGAGATACAAGCGCAGGGAAGAGACTGGGTGCTCTGCAATCAGTAGCACACTTCCTGATCCCTCAAAGCCTGTTCACCATCTAGAAGACTCAAGCCAGGAATGTGATGGAATGCTCACCTCTTGCTTGTATGGGTGTAACTGCAACAACACTCAACAAACACAATACCATCCAGCACATATCAGTTCATTTGTTCAGTGCCCCTCTCACTGGACTCAATATCCACCGCTCCACCACCGGCATACTATGGCTACAGTATGTACGATCTATAGGATGAACTGCCGTAACTTACCAAGATTATTTCAGCAAGACTTCCCTTCCCTGTGACTTCTACCATGAGGAGGATAACAGCAGCAATGTCATGAGCACACTATCACCACAAGGACTGCAAAGAGAAGAGCACCCACCACCTTTTCAGGGTAATTTGTGATGGGATAAATAACAACAAAATGTAGGTGAAGATGAATAGAGTCTTTCTGTTTGCCGAAGAGGCTTTCAAAATGTAATTACATTGCTTTTTTTTCTCTTTAAAACTCAAATTAAGATGATAAAACACACTCTCCTGTCTCTATCTGTCTAGGGAAATTATGCACATTGCACATACTCAGATCTCAGGATCTGCCATCAGCTACTTGAATCACAGCTCTGGATAAAAATATCAAGGCCAAAGCCAGGCTTTCGGGTAAGCCTGAGGTTTACGTGTAAAACGTTCATTAAAGTCACTAAAGAACAATCAAAACACCCCAGTGGCTAAACATAATGCATCTTATTGTGAAATATAAAATTTTTGATGATTTTATTTGTTTTGAAATCTTACTTTGGATATTAGAAAATAGTGTGGACTTTTACTATTTTACAGTATAGATAGGTAGATTATTCATTTATACTTCCGATTGGACTGATGAAAATTATGTTAACATGTATGTTAGTTTTGCAATACAGAATGAATTTCTCCTTATTTTTTATTAGGCAAACCATCACATATACTTCAGGAGGCTGGAGTTAAGCTGATTCCATTAGAAACCTGCCAACAGAACAACTGGTACGGCCATCAAGTAACTGATAAAATGATCTGTGCAGGTTTTGCAGGTGGAGGCATTGATGCCTGTCAGGTAAAACACAATTTCCTTGTTTGATAAGTATAGAATACCTCTTTATCATATGCCTAGAGCTAACTTCGTAATATATATATTTTTAATCAGCTCCCCCCCACTGGCAATTTATGAGAATTAATAAATACATAGACAGAGCGAAGATGCCAGGTTCTTTTATGTTTGCAAGCTGCAAAACTGCTTGCATCCCACAATTTTGCAGCATGGATGAACCAGAAGCAGTACATTCCGTTTTTCTCACAGTGCGGTATTATGCGTATAACACACTAGCAATAACGCAGCAGTAATATTGGATAATTTTGCTGCTTCTGCACTCCGAGCACAGAGCAACACGTATCAGGACGGCATAGTAGAACACTGGTGCGAGGATTGTGCGCACATTATGCAGCCTGCCCGTGTCTGGGGGATTAGAGGACGCACTAGCTATGACTCTCACATTGTACATTACTCTTCCTCTGAGTAAAGGAAAGGGAGTAGGTAGCCCATAAAACTCAAAAGCTATTACTCCTATATACCCTTAATTACCCTCACCCCCAATTTTTTTAAATTTGTTCCTGGGATGTGGGCATCGCCGGCAAGGCCAGCATTTATTGCCCATCCCTAATTGCCCTTGAGAAAGTGATGGTGAGCCGCCTTCTTGAACCGCTGCAGTCCGTGTGGTGAAGGTATTCCCACAATGCTGTTAGGGAGGGAGTTCCAGGATTTTGACCCAGCGACGATGAAGGAACGATGATATATGTCTAAGTCAGGATGTTGTGTGACTTGGAGGGGAATTTGGAGGTGGTGGTGTTCCCATGCGCCTGGTACCCTTGTCCTTCTAGATAGTAGAGATCGCTGGTTTGGGATGTGCTGTCGAAGAAGCCTTGGCGAGTTGCTGCAATGCATCTTGTAGATGGTACACACTGCAGCCACGGTGCGCCGGAGGTGGAGGGAGCGAATGTTTAAGGTGGTGGATGGGGTGCCAATCAAGCGGGCTGCTTTGTCCTGGATGGTGTCGAGCTTCTTGAGTGTTGTTGGAGCTGCACTCATCCAGGCAAGTGGAGAATATTCCATCACACTCCTGACTCAATGGAATATGTCTCACGTGCTTGTTTTTTCAGGTGCGCTAGCTTTCTGGGCAAGCGTTTCCTGTGCCTGTAGCCTATTCAAATTAGGTAGCAGTGTGGGGGGGGGGGTGGACTCCTAATACATAATTAGACATAGCTCACCATCTGCATGAGCTGGCACTACAGGTTAACCTGTGCCATGGGCTGATACAACCTAATTTTTTACCTGTCTCACAAAATTGTGGCATATGTATTATCCTCAGCTAGTCCTCACATATTCTGCTGCAGCTGGTAGTTATGAGGATCTGCTTCCATACTTGTCTCCATCCTTCCACTACTATCTGGCAGTCCAGTCCTTGTCCCCCAACCCCTTTCAGGCTTTTTGTGTTGTCTTTTTGATCTGGCAACAAATATTGAGCTTAGTTTGGAAATATGTTAGCATGTGTCTGTTAGCATGGTGGAGGAAATGCTCTGGTGTGGGCTGGGGGGCGGGGTGGGGGGAATGAGGTTTGGCCCTTAGAACTTTTGCAGTATGGCTGGGTCCTGGAGGAAGTGTTTAATTTGGAGACAGGAATGTTGGTCACAATGGGGAAGCAGAATTTATCCAGCAACTTTCGAAGGAGACAATCTGTCCAGGAGTTGGCCTAGCCTTTCTCATGCCAGGTTTGGAACTTGCCCCCAGTGGAATGCATTTGTGAGTTCACTGTTGCATCAGGTTGGGTTCATAGGCCTGTGATATTTTCACAGAGATATAGGTGTCTTTCCAGGCTGGTAGTATTGCTGTTATTATTGGGTGTTTACAAGTCTCTAATGGTCTTCGCAGGCAGTCTAGGAAGCACAGGCTGTATACGTAGGCTGCTTTGGAAGCTGTGGTTTCTGAACCCAGTCATGGGTCACATGAGTAAGCTAGGTTCCAGGCCATAATATACAGAATTGGGCCACCTCACTAGTAATGCTCGAGATTGGGAAGGCTAAGCCCTCCTTTCTGTTTGGGGACTTGGAGGTTTTGATGTGTATTTTTGGTTTCTTGCCTGTCCATAAAAATCTGGACATGCACCTGTTGAGGTTTTGGAATTGCTGAAATGGGAACCTAACTGAAAGTATCTGCAATAGATGATGGAGGTGAGGGAGTATGTTCATAGTTATTGTGCTTGCTCTTCCCAGGAGGGATAGTGCAGGTTGTTCTCCATGCTCAGGTTAGGATATATGCTGTCCAGAATAGAAAGTTACAAAGGCAAAATACTGCTGATGTTGGAAATCTGAAATATAAGCAGAAAATACCGGAAATACTCAGCAGGTCAGGTAGCATCTGTGAGGAGAGAAACAGAGTTAACGTTTCAGGTCGGTGACCTTTCTCATTTCCTAGAATAGCATTGAGGAGGTATCAGGTCCTCCATAAGCTGGAGCTGCAGAGAAAACATGAATTCTGGATTGCCATGGAGCAGAGGGTTTAAGGGCCAGGGCTGGGGCTGGCAGTAAGGTAAGGGAATGAAGGTAAGCTGGAGGGTAATTGATGTGTTGGATCAGAGATGGCTATAGGCCCAAAGGCGTAGCGCTTGACAGGTGCAATTACTTCAGGAAGAAATAATTTATTCTGCAGAATATTTTCTGTGGGTTTGTGTGTAAGATATATTCCTTGTTTGTGGATTGCATGGCTGATTGACCCATGCCTGGGTCATTACAAGGATCATATCTCAAAAACCCTACGTGGGCATGGATCTGCATGAGGGCTAATGGTCTGTAGGTACATTCTAGTGTCAGCTCTAAGGAAGTGTTACATATCTAAATATTTCAGTCATCAGTAGATCTGTGAGGATAGGATATTTAACTCAGCAACAATATGTGGGCTGAACAACAAAAGTACACATTTTTTAACACTGCGAACTGTTATGTAAGCATAATGGCAGACCCATTTACTAGTTCAGCTGGAGTTTGTTGATAGACAGTTTTGATTATCTGAAGATTACTTTTGGATGTTGATTTTGTGTCTAATTATTATTTGTGTCTACATATTTAAAAACAAACTAAATCAAGAGAGATAAAATAAACGGATCTTGAAATACTTGACCTTACTCAACAGAATGCATAAAATGTGTCTGGAAAGCGGCTACACTTACAGATACTGGTCTGGCTTTGTTTTTCCTCAGGGTGATAGCGGTGGACCTCTGTCATGTGAGGCTAAAGGTTCAGATCGGTATTACGTGGTTGGAATAGTTAGCTGGGGAAAAGGCTGTGCACAGCGTTTTAAGCCCGGTGTTTATGCAAGCACAAGCACATATGGTGACTGGATTGAACAGAAAACTGGAATATCGATTTCCCAAAGTGATTCCAGTGTGCAATACGCGAATGTCGACAGCGGTGCAGCAGCAGGAAGCTCAAAAGAAGAAAAACTGCCAGTGTCCTCCATTGCCAAGGATCATAGTACAGCACCACCTATCTCATTGGTGCGCAGAAACTCACCTGGACGAATAATTCCCCTTTTAAATCTGCTTATTGTATTGTATCATTTTTGTACTAGTTGTTGTTCCTGAACTAAACTTTTTGTTACGTATGATGAAAATACTTTTGAGAAAGAAATACAAAACCTTTAGTAAAATTGATGTTGCATCCAATGTGATTTAACCTTTATTAAGGTGCATCATATCTCTGCCCTCATCCCCCATTTCAATCTCTTATTTGCTCTTCAATTGAGGAAAAAACAATACAAAAAAACAATGGCCCAGAAATTCGGGACTCCACGGGTGAGTACGCACGGGGTACTCACCCGTAGGCCGAATGGAAGTGCCGGTTTTCTGCATGCACTGCGCATGCGCGGGAAACCGGCACTTCCGATCCTCTGAACGAAGGGGTTCAGAGGTCAAACGCGCCCGCGGGAGAGGCGGCGCGTGCGCTTTGAACTTAGGTTTTTTTTGCAGGTTTTCCCGGGATCGTAAGCCTGCAGGATTTAGAAATGTAAAAAGCAGGCATAAGGCCTGCTTTTTACAAGGTCAGTGGTCAATTAATTAAAATTAACACATTTTTTCCACAGGTTTATTATTTTTAAATACTTTAAAGCAAGGTAAGTTTATTTTTAGCCCCGTTAGAATATAAAATTATTTTTTTCAAAAATTTAAATTATTGTTTAAAATAGTTATTTAATGTAATTTATAGTTTATTTAAAAAAAAAAATTATTTGAAGGTTAACTGCTATTTTGGGGCCATAGTATTTATAGGTTTTGACAGGTCTTCCTGTCAATCTTATGAATGGGCTTTTCCCTCCTTCGATTGGCTGCCCATGGCCCATGTGATCCCAGGGGACGTATCGCACTAACTGCGCCCCTGGGATACGCAAGCACTGCGCGCCGGCAGCTGGAGCAGGCCCAGGATCGTAATTCCACGGGAGCCCAGAGCTCAACTGCCGGCGCGCAAGGTAAGTGCAGATCGGGTGCTTACACCCGCAGGAAGCCCCCGACCCGAATTTCTGGGCCATTAAGACTTGCAAGACTTGCATTTTTTATATAGCGCCTTTCACGACCACTGGACGTCTCAAAGCGCTTTACAGCCAATGAAGTACTTTTGGAGTGTGGTCACTGTTGTAACTTAGAGAACGTGGCAGCCAATTTGTCCCACAAACAGCAATGTGATAATGACCAGATAATCTGTTTTTGTTATGTTTATTGAGGGATAAATATTGGAGATACTGGATGAGATAAAAATTGATAAAGAGGAGGTACTAGAAAGGCTGTCTGTACTTAAAGTTGATTAGTCACCAGGACCAGATGGGATGCATCCTAGGATACTGAGGGAGGTTAAGGAGGAAATCGCGGCGGTACAGGCCATAATCTTTCAAACCTCCTTAGCTACAGGGGTGGTGCCAGAGGACTGGAGAATTGCAAATGTTACACCATCGTTCAAAAAAGGGTGTAAGGTTAAACCCAGCAACTACAGGCCAGTCAGTTTAACTTCGGTAGTGGGGAAACTTTTAGAAACGATAATCAGGGACAAAATTAACAGTCACTTGGACAAGTGTAGATTAATTAAGGAAAGCCAGCATGGATTTATTAAAGACAAATCGTGTTTAACTAACTTGATCGAGTTTTTTGATGACGTAACAGAGAGGGCTGATGAGGGCAATGCCATTGACGTCGTGTACATGGATTTCCAAAAGGCATTTGATAAAGTACCACATAATAGGCTTGCCAACAAAGTTGAAGAGCATGGAATAAAAGGGACAGTGGCAGCATGGATACGAAATTGGCTAAGTGACAGGAAACAGAGAGTAGTGATGAACAGTTGTTTTTTGGACTGGAGGAAGGTATACAGTGGTGTTCCTCAGGGGTCGCTACTGGGACCACTGCTTTTCTTAATATATATTAATGACTTGGACGTGGGTGTACAGGGCACAATTTCAAAATTTGCAGATGACACAAAACTTGGAAGTATAGTGAACAGTGAGAAGGATAGTGATAGGCTGGTGAAATGGGCGGAAATGTGGCAGATGAAATTTAACGCAGAACGCAGAAAAGTGCGAAGTAATAGATTTTGGTAGGAAGAACAAGGAGAGGCAATATAAACTAAAGGGTACAATCCCAAAGGGGGTGCATAAACAGAGCGACCTGGGGGTATATGTGCACAAATCGTTGAAGGTGGCAGGGCAGGTTGAGAAAGTGGTTAAAAAAGCATACGGGATCCTGGGCTTCATAAATAGAGGCAAAGGGCTGGATTTTGTTAATGGGGACGTGATGGAGGCAGGACTCCCACTTTTTGGGTTGTAGTCCCGCCTCCATCGATTTGTGGCCAACCCACGCTATTTTCCCTTGATTGACCTTGTTGAGCCTGTTAACAGGCAGTTAATTGGCACTAATCCCCTTCCCGCCTCGGGGAGGTGGCTCCCAGCACAGGCCGGGTACCCGCCTCCTGGAAAATGGGCATGGAGGCGGGTTGGGGGCGGGAAGGGTTCGTACCCACTGATTCTGCAATTTTCACCCCACTCCCGCCTCCACGGGGCTTGGAAATTCAAGCCCATAGAGTACAAAAGCAAGGAAGTTATGATGAACCTTTATAAAACACTGGTTCGGCCTCAACTGGAATATTGTGTCCAATTCTGGGCACCGCACTTTAGGAAGGATGTGAAGGCCTTAGAGAGGGTGTAGAAAAGACTTACGAGAATAGTTCCAGTAATGAGGGACTTCAGTTACGTGGCTAAGACTAGAGAAGCTGGGGTTGTTCTCTTTAGAGCAGAGAAAGTTGAGAGGAGATTTGATAGATATTCAAAATCATGAAGGGTCTAGAAAGAGTAGCGAGAAACTGTTCCCATTGGCAGAAGGGTTGAGAACCAAAGGACACAGATTAAGGTGATTAGTAAAAGAACCAATGGTGACATGAGGAAAAACTTTTTTACGCAGCGAGTGGTTAGGATCTGGAATGCACTGCCTGAGAGGGTGGTGGAGGCAGATTCAATCGTGGTTTTCAAAAAGGAGTTGGATAAGTACCTGAAGGAAAAAAAAGTTGCTGGGCTACGGGGAAAGGGCGAGGGAGTGGGACTAGCAGAAGTGCTCTTGCAGAGAGCTGGCACAGGCTCGATGGGCTGAATGGCCTCCTTCTGGCTTGTAAACATATATAATCCAGCCCATATTTTCCTTCTTTAAGAATAAAAATTAAAGTTTCAACTCATTTAACCACCATTCACGGGCATTAGGAACACAGGGCTAGATTTTCAGTATAGGCAGTTTTGGGGCGCTAACCTTAGCGCCCGCCCGAAGTTAGCGCCCGCCCCAAAGTAGCGCCCCGTTGCCGGAAATTCAGTGGCTTCGCCCTAAGAGGTTGGTGGAGCGCTAAAAGAGGCGTTCCACTACTATCTTTAGGCGCTAAGCCGGCGGTCCAGAGGGATAGCGCCCAGGCGGGGCGCAGCGCGGGTGCGGTCATTTTTTGATTGACAGCAGACCCCGTGGCGCCGACCAGCTCTTAAAGGGGGAAGGGACGAATTGGTCTGCTGCCACGCCCTGCACACTGCAGCCTTGCAAAGAGGCCTCAACACTGCTGCTCAGCCCCAGGGAGTCATGGCAACGCCAGAGAAGGCCCGTCAGCGTGCCCTGCGCTTCTCAGAGGGTGATCTGGACATAATGGTCACAGCTCTGGAGGTGAGGCGCAAGATCTTGTTCCCAGAGAGTGGGAGGAATCCAACCCACCACGACTACACCAAAGCCTGGAAGCAGATCGCCCAGAGGGTGACGTTCACCGGCGATGCCCCCAGGACCCACAAACAATGTCGTAAAAAATACAACGACCTGACCAGGATTGTCAGGGTGAGTACCCTTTCCAGTCTCCTCCTCATTCTTGCATGTACACCTGACATGATGGGCAAAGGGAGCTGAAAGTCCTATTGGCCAGCCCTCAGCCAGCAGCATTGGGACAGTCATGAGCATCAATTGGCCATTCGGCACTCTACACTCTGGCCAAGCTATTCCACCATGGGAGGCAGTGCACACTACATCAGGGCTTCACTCTGTCCAAGCTATTCCACCATGGGAGGCAGTGCACACTACATCAGGGCTTCACTCTGGCCAAGCTATTCCACCATGGGAGGCAGTGCACACTACATCAGGGCTTCACTCTGGCCAAGCTATTCCACCATGGGAGGCAGTGCACACTACATCAGGGCTTCACTCTGGCCAAGCTATTCCACCATGGGAGGCAGTGCACACTACATCAGGGCTTCACTCTGGCCAAGCTATTCCACCATGGGAGGCAGTGCACACTACATCAGGGCTACACTGCGCACTTACAGCCCGTCCTTTCTCTTGCAGGCTAAAGTAGCCTTTAATCGCCAGGCCCGTGCCAGGGGTGGCCGCGCCAAGCTGCAGAAGCTCACTCGGCTGGAGGAGCGCGTGTGTGTGCTCATGGGAGCCCGTGTGATCGTCCCCACAGCGTGCGGAGTAGCCGACCCTCCACTGCCCGGCAATGGTAAGGACCTCGCCTTTTGGCCCTCTCGCGTCGCACTGGCCCATCCGAGCTACCTCCTTTGCCACTGTCCCACCAATGCGCTGAATGCCACCAGTCCTAACTCCCTCGCTGACGCCGTCTCCTCACTCTGAAGCTACTCTTGTGCATTCCTGCTTTCAGCTGGTGACGACCAGGACCCTGAAGCTGCCAGCGACAGCACCTCCGAGCAGGAGGAGGAGGAGGAGCAAGCCGGTCCATCGGGGGAACAGTCACGTCCCGCAGGAGAGGAGGAAATGCTTGACACCTCCTCACTGGACGAGTGCCTGGAGGAACTGTCGCAGGGCAATGCAGCTTCTGGGACCAGTGGCGTCCAGCCACCCAGGAGCTGTGCGCGTGGCCCATGGCCTTCCCCCCAAAGGGGGGAAGGATCAGAGGGGAGTGCTGCTGATCGGCACACTCGCCACCACCAACGTGGCAAGGGTCCCCTAGTTCGGCCCCCTCCTCCCCAGCGGGAGAGTCGCGACTCCAGTCCGGACACCTTCACCTCGGAGGAGGTGCGGAAGCTGGATAAGATGGCCGAGGATTCGGACCGGCGCCACACGGAGCTCATGAGCATGGTGGGGCGCATGCCTGAGGCCATCGAGTCGCTGGCGACCAGTGTGCGCGAGTTCAGGGCAGCAACTGCCGCGAGTGGCCGCATGCTGACTGATGCCGTCAAGAGCCTGGCGGATGTGATGCGGGCGCACACCAGGACAACAGGGGCACTCACTGCTGCCACACGCGCTGTCTCAGGCAGGCATCGCCAGGGCAGCCGCCGCGCTGGACCATCCCAGCAAGCCGCCCCTCGGCTGATTGTTGCGGATCCTGCAGTGCGGGCCCGGCCGAGTGCCACCGCGCCACAGCACCAGCCAGCGCATCCCAGACGCCAGCTGGCCCACATTGCGCCATCCGTCGCCGCCATTCCCCCACTGGGGCGTCAAGGGCAAGCGGCTGCAGCTGATGGTGGCCAGGCTCAGGTGCGCCACTCAGCAGACGGCCCCTCGAGGCCCAAACGCCGTGTAGGCCGCCCCCCAGCGGCATCTGGCGGAAGGGCATCTGAGCCTCAGGCGCCTTCCCCCAGCCTCGCAGCAGCCACTGGGCAGAGCTTGCGAAGGAGCAGCAGGCCGGGCAGGGGAGGCAAAAGGCTGGGCAAGGTCTCGCCCTCGCGGGCCACTCAGTAGAGGGTGTGGCCAGCTTTCCTTTTATATGGCGGTGGCCATCTTTATTTTGCCCATGGTTGTGTTGTTGGAGGGCTTATGTTTTGCGTTAGGCCGACGTTGAGGCCCGGTTTGAAGAAATGTGGAGTGACTCCTCCCCAGTTTGTGGGAGTGAGTCGTTTGTTGGGCTTTTTGTGGGGCCCGTTTATTGTTTTTGGGGATTCATGTGGGAAGGGCTTTTCATTTTTGTGTAATAAATAATTATCTTTATTCATGCAGTCTCCATGGTTGTTCTTCTTAGTGTTTGTTGGCTTCGCCGGCTGAGGGCTTGCGGAGCGGCTGCATTCATCTTCCCTCATGGCCCCTGGCCATTCCCTGACAGGGGGCTTAGAAGTACCGTGTAATAATGTGGCGTCGTGCGGCCCTTGGCCCTGGTCGCTCCCTCCTGGGAACGTACTCCTGCTCCTCCTCCTCCTCCTCCTCATGCTCCTCCTGCTCCTCCTCCTGAGGTGCTGGTCCAACGTCAGGTGGCAGTGCCTGAGTCCTGCGGATAGCCAGGTTGTGTAGCATGCAGCAAACCACCACAAATTGGGAGACCCGGTCCGGCGAATACTGGAGAGCTCCTCCGGAGCGATCAAGGCAGCGGAACCGCTGCTTGAGGACCCTAATAGTTAGCTCGATGATGTTGCGGGTGGTTTGAGGGCTCTCGTTGTAGGCCTCTTCAGCAGCGGTCCTGGGCGCGCGGAGCGGGGTCATGAGCCAGGTGCACAAAGGATAGCCTTTGTCCCCGAGTAACCATCCTCTTGGGGGAGGCTGTGCCTGGAACATGTCATGCACGGTACTCTGCCGCAGGATAAAGGCATCGTGGCTGCTGCCTGGGAAGCTGGCATTGACTGCCATGATGCGCTGCTTGTGGTCACACACCAGCTGCACATTCAGAGAATGGTAGCCCTTCCTGTTGCGATACTGCTCGCCATGCTCCAGAGGGGCCCGCAAAGCCACATGCGTACAGTCAATGGCGCCCTGCACCAAGGGGAATTCCCCGAGTCTGGAAAATCCCAATGCGCGCTGATGTTGGCTCTCCAGGGCCATGGGGAAGGAGATGAATTGGCTTCTCCTTCTGAACAGTGCTTCGGTCACCTGGCGGATGCAGCGATGCGCGCCGTCCTGGGAGATGTTTGCTATGTCCCCAGCAGCGTATTGGAAGGAGCCGGTGGCATAGAAGTTCAATGCCACCGTCACCTTCACTTCCACCGACAGAGACGTCCTGCACCTGAGCTTTGGCCGCAGATCTCGGCGAAGCAGGTGGCAGATCTCTGCAATCACCTCCTTTCGGAATCGGAGCCTTTTAACACATCGCGCGGCACTCATGTTTAGGTAGGAGCGCTGCTGGCGGTATAGCCTGACTGGGTAAGGCCTACGTGGCCGACGCCTGTAGCCCCCTCTGCCTCTAGCCAGGGCTGCCCCTCTCACAATGCGTCTGCGAGCCCTACGGACATGGAGCTGCAGCTCCGCGTTGGCACCCCATGCAACCCCCATCAAATCCTGGCAAACACTCAAATTTCCAAAAGGCCACTTGCAGCGCTCTGGCCTGAGTCCAAAAATACCTGAGCTCTTGCTGCTTGAAACCAGTTAGCTATCCTCCTTGTTGTGTCTCCAGAAATGCGTTGCACAAGAGTGTTTTCTGAAAAAAGGCTGGCCTTTATACTGGAGTGCACGTCCCCTTTAATTTGCGCCCCCCGGGGCCCGCGCTGGTTGTGTTGCGTTCCTTTTTCCAAACGCTCCGGTCGCCAGCCGCACAATGGGGCGGTCCGACTGAAGTTTGGAATCAGTGCGGCCAAAGGGCGTTGCACGAGGATGTGACGTCATTTTCTGCGCGCGCATCCGGGCGGGCGCTAAACTTTGCGCCGGCGCTAACGGGCAACTTAATTTGGGGCGGGGTGCAAACTGCGCTGCGCACGGGCGCTACATGCATAGCGCCCGAAAATCACTTCTCTTAAGGCGCTAACTGCTGGCGCTAGCAACTGAAAATCTAGCCCAATATGTTTAAGAAGCTGTAATCAGGGAACATTTAAAATTTTTTATGTGACTTACTCCATAAAAATGCATTCAAAGAAACAGAAAATACAGTGCAGGTCTCAATCAGGATAACTTTTTTAAAAACGCTCAAAAGATTGCATTGAACACCAGCAGGTATGGAGGCGGGACTGCCGGGAAAGTTGCAGAATTTGGGGGCAGGTAGCAAACCCGCCCCCATCCCACCTCATTGCCCTCTTGCCAGGAGGCGGGAAGCCGTCCTGCCCTGGGTCCCGTCTCCTTGGAGGCGGGAAGGGATTAAAGCCTATTAACTGCCTGTTAACAGGCAGAAAATAGGATTATCGTCATTTTTCGTCCTGAAGTGCGGGCTTCCCAACCTGGGGGAACCCCGCCAGGGTGTAGGAGGCGAATAGGAGATCTGCGGGGGTCGGAGGGGTCAGAAAGTGCGATGTAGAGGTGAGTGATGGGTGCAAGTGTGGAGTGGTAAGTATGTGAGGTGAGTTTAAAGTGTTAGAAAATGTTAACTTACCTTTGTTTCTACCTACAGCCTTCAGCCGCTGTGGAGCCGGAGTCCCCGACATCTCCATTGTAGAGATCACAGACTGGCTGTTGCATCCTCTGATCCAGCAGCCAGGTGATTTCTGCAAAGTAGAAAGGTTTGATGAGTCCTGAACACAAGGGCTCATCAAACTACATAGAATGTCAGTGTTTGACAGCTTCACAGAGCTGTCAAACGATGACATTTCTTCTTTCAAAAGTTCTTGACAGATGACACGTCATACGTTGACATGCTCTGTCACTGACTTCCCCCTAATTGGCCTGCTGAGCCCGCTGGGCGGGCTTAACAAGGTCAATCAGGGTAAACTCCCGCTGGTTGGCCAGAAGCTGATGGAGGCAGGACTGAAACCTGGCAAGCAGCAGTCCCGCCTCCAAAAGCTTCCCATTCAGAAAATCTAGCTCATGGTGTGAATTTAGCTCTTTCCTTGGGCCTCGATTGTTTACTGTGATTTACGCCCAGTTTACATTCGGGCATATTCTAATGAAATTTTCAGGAAATTTGAGTGTAACTTGACATCGGCAGAATGTAAGAATTTTCGAGTCTAACGTCCGGGTTGCGCCCACGGAGGAAACTCCAGGCCATGGACTCCCATTAGATTCTCTGCAGCTTATCTGGACTCTGCACATCCTAGATGTAAAGTTGAGAGTGACGGTGACAATGGTTATTTTTTGGGCAAGCTATGAGGTACATGTTCAAATGACTGTTGTGCACTGGATATTTCAAGAACTTATGTGATTATGGCCCGTATTTTCCGATGCCTACGCGCTGTGTACACACCCGTAGGGACATCGGAAATATCGGTTTCAGGCATGCGGAGCGCATGCGCTGAAAACCAGCATTTCTGATCTGTCAAGAATGCTCTTGACAGATTGGACACCTGCCCGGGAGAAGGGCCTCTGCGGGTGGAGAGTTCCGCTTTCTGCAGAACCTCCGCCCGCTGAAAACACTTAGAAATCTTATGCCTGGTAAAAGCATAAGGCCTGCTTTTACCAGCATAAGTGTTGAAAAAAACTAAAAAAAAAAAAATGTTTTACTTTTAAAGAAGTTACGTTTATTTTTAGCCCCGTAAAAAACTTCAATTATTTTTTCAAAAAATTACATTTTTGTCTAAAATATTTAATTTAATGCCATTTTAACTCATTTTAAAAACGTGATTTTTTAAAATGTATTTAATGTTTTGATGTGTTTTTGGGGTGATCTCTATTCATACTTTTGACTGGTCTATCTGTCAAAAGTATGAAGGGAGATTCCCTTTTCCTATTGGCTGGCCTGGCCCATTTGATCCTAGGGACACTTGTGAACCGCATGCGCCTCTGGGATACGTGGGCCCTGCACATTTCGACTGTGGAGAGGCCCAGGATCGGAAGTGTCCGGACCTTGGGAGTCCTCAGGTAAGGGCGTAGATTTTTTTCCAATAGGAGGCCGCCGCACGCAGGAAGCCTCCTATCGGAAATTACGGGCCTATGTCATCTAGTCGGGCCTGCTTTAGGACTCTAACTGAATGATTGGCTGGTTGTGCAAATATGTCTATTGGCTTGGTCCTGATCATCTTCTGCCACTGGTTGCTGCTGTCCGTCTGATATACCTATCAATTCGTCCAATAAAAAGTGACGAGTTAGGAACGTAACTAAAGGTTTTTATTGACTAAATAACAGAGCCCACCCTCGTGGGTGATCGGGTCCAACAAGGAGGAATACCAGCCAGTCGACTACCTTTATACCTGGGCAGGTAGGTGGAGCCATGGGCGGAGTCGGAGGTGGTCAGCCCAGGTATAACAGCGCGACAAGAGGCGACCTCGTATAGTGATACAACAGTGAGAACAGTGATAACAGTAAAACAGTGATAACTATAGTGTAACGATAGTGAACGATAAAAGTGGTTTACCACACCGTCTTCTCCTGTCTGTCCCACAGCAAGGCCTCTCTTTGCAGGATGAAGCTGTGTTGCTACGTGCTTTCCATGGGGAAATAGATGATTTAAGTGGCCTGAGCCAGCAAAGCATTTGCGACCTGCATAACTGTACACTGCAGGTGAGGAGACTTTTAGCAGACAATTCCTGTTGGTGATTGGGAGAACTTAGTGGCATCAAAATTCAAGGAAGTGTATAACTTTACAGCCATCTCCAGAACAGTCCTTGTGATAGAAGTGGTTTCCAGGTCTCAGTTTCAGTTACAAGTTTCTTGGGGAATCATAGGGCTAGATTTTCCCAGCCCTGAGGAGGCGAGACTGCTGGGAAAATCCAAAAAAATGGGAGCGGGTCCCAAACCCGCTGCCAACCCGCCTCCAAGCAATTTTCCCTGGAGTCGGGTCCCCGATTTGCGCAGGGACCCGACTCCTAGCAGCAGGAAGAGAATTATAGCCACTTAACTGCCTGTTAACAGGTAAGTGAGGCGTGCTGTGGGTCTGTTGTCATGTTGGTGTATAGGTGACAGCTGCAGAAGTGGTGTGAAGGATGCAGTGAGACACTGGTTAGTATCAGAGGTAAGGAAATGTTGGGAAAGTCATTTTTAATGTGTTTAGATTTATCTATAGGTGACAAGCTTTGAAGTGTTTCTGTGGCCTCACCTCAATGGGAGAAGTGATAGATCGCTTCTGTACCCTCACCTGCAGCTGCCATCTGTTTAATCCTAAGGAGAGAGTCGCTGGAGAGCCTGGGTGCAAGGGCTCACCTTTGTACAGTGATTGTCAGTGTTTGACAGCATCTCAATGCTGTCAAACTGTCAAATCATCTGTCAAAAAGTTATGGTTCATGTGCCTTTAAGAAAACTGGCAGATGAAGCATCATCCACTGACGTCATCTGACACCAGCTTTCCCTTCATTGGCCAGCAAGCCCGCAGGGCGGGCTTAACAAGACAAATCAGGGGGAAATAGCATATCTGCGTCGGACATCGCTGGGGGCAGGACTAGAACCCAGAAGCCAGCAGTCCCGCCCCCAATGCGTCTCGGTAAGTAAAATCCAGCCCATAATTTCCACATTCAGATTTCTGGGTACATAGCCCATGGAATAAAAGGGACAGTGGCAGCATGGATACAAAATTGGTACAGAAAAGATTTACGAGAATGGTTCCAGGGATGAGGGATTCAAGTTACGTGGATAGACTTACGTTGCTGATCATCTTCCAACATTCGATGGAATCTGGAACAGTACCCATGGATTGGAGGGTAGCTAATGTTACCCCACTATTCAAAAAAGGTGGTAGGGAGAAAACGGGGAATTACAGACCGGTAAGCCTGACATCAGCAGTGGGGAAAATGCTACAGTCCATTATAAAGGATGTAATAGCTGAGCACTTGGAAAACAGTGACAGGGTTGGACAAAGTCAACATGGATTTACAAAAGGTAAATAGTGCTTGACTAATCTACTGGAATTTTTTGAGGATGTAACTGGTAAAATAGATAAGGGGGAACCAGTGGATGTGGTATATTTGGACTTTCAGAAGGCTTTCGATAAGGTCCCGCATAAGAGGTTAGCGTGTAAAGTTAAGGCACATGGGATTGGGGGCAAGGTATTGACTTGGATAGAGAACTGGTTGGCAGACAGAAAGCAAAGAGTTGTAATAAATGGCTCTTTTTCCGAGTGGCAGGCAGGGATCGGTCCTTGGACCCCAGCTATTCACAATATATATTAATGATCTAGACAAGGGAACTAGATGTAATTTCTCCAAATTTGCAGATGACACAAAGCTAGGTGGGCGTGTGTGCTGTGCTGTGAGGAGGATGCCGAGAAACTCCAGGATGATTTGGACAGGTTGGGTGATTGGGCAGAAGCATGACAGATGCAATATAACATGGATAAATGTGAGGTTATCCACTTTGGTGGCAAAAACAGGAAGGCAGATTGTTATCTGAATGGCAATAGATTGGGAGAAGGGGAAGTGCAACGAGACCTGGGTGTCCTTGTGCACCAGTCGCTGAAGGTAAGCATGCAGGTGCAGCAGGCGGTTAAGAAGGCAAATGGTATGTTGGCCTTCGTAGTGAGAGGCTTTGAGTACAGGAACAAGGATGTCTTGCTGCAGTTGTACAGGGCCTTGGTGAGACCACATCTTGAGTATTGTGTGCAGTTTTGGTCGCCTTATCTGAGGAAGGATGTTCTTGCCATGGAAGGAGTTCAGCAAAGATTCACTAGGCTGATACCTGGGATGGCAGGAATGACGTATGAGGAGAGATTGGATCGATTGGGCTTATACTCGCTGGAGTTTAGAAGAATGAGAGGGGATCTCATTGAAACTTATAAAATTCTGACAGGACTGGACAGACTAGATGCAGGAAGAATGTTCCCGATGGTCGGGGAGTCCAGAACCAGGGGTCACAGTCTAAGGATAAAGGGTAAGCCATTTAGGACAGAAATGAGGAGGAATTTCTTCACCCAGAGAGTGGTGAACCTGTGGAATTCTCTACCACAGAAGGCAGTAGAGACCAATTCATTAAATATATTCAAGAAGGAGTTGGATATATTTCTTAAGGCTAAAGGGATCAAGGGGTATGGGGAGAAAGCCGGGACCGGGTACTGAATTTGGACGATCAGCCATGATCTCACTGAATGGCGGAGCAGGCTCGAGGGGCCGAATGGCCTACTCCTGCTCCTATCTTCTATGTTTCTATGTTCTCCTTAGAGCAGAGAAGGTTGAAAGGAGATTTGATAGAGGTTTTCAAAATCATGAGGTATCTAGACAGAGTAGAGAGAAACTGTTCCCATTAGCAAAAGGGTCGAGAACCAGACGACACAGATTTAAGGTGATTAGCAAAAGAGCCAAAGGCAACAGGAGGAAAAACTATTTTACGCAGCGAGTGGTTAGGATCTGGAATGCACTGCCTGAAAGTATGGTGGAAGCAGACTCAATCGTGGCTTTCAAAAAGGAATTGGATAAGTACCTGAAGGAAAACATTTTGCAGGGCTACGGGGGAAGGGCAGGGGAGACGGACTAGCTGAAGTGCTCTTGCAGAGAGCTGGCATGGGCTCGAAGGGTTGAATGGCCTCCTTCTGTGCTGTAACCATTCTATGATTCTATTCTATGATTCTCTATCTAGGTATAATTGTTGCACAATCATAGGTGACAGCATAGGGTGGGGTCTAGTGATCTCCCAAGTTGCTGACGTACCTGTCTGGCATAACTCCTCTGATCTTTCTGTTCCTGCAGAACCTGTAGCTGCAAAAGGATAACATTCTCATTTATTTACTATATAGAAGCATACAATGAACTATTCCCGGTAAAACTGGCACAGACAGTAGATGAGGTCTTGCACTTATGCAGCTGTTGGTAGGTTCCTTTCCTGCCGAACAGCAAAGCACATAACCTGTACAGGCAAAAAACTAAACAGCAAAGAAGCACTGAAATCCGTGGAACCAAGCCAAAGTCAGGCCCGCGGGGTGGGGCGGGGGTTGGGCACTGAGCAGCTGGCAGTGGGCCTGAAGATTTTTGTTGGGCCAGGAGAATTCTTACTAAATAACAACAGAAAATGCTGGAAAAAATGCTGGAAAAACTCAGCAGGCCAGGCATCATCCGTGGAGAGAGAAATAGAGTCAACGTTTCGGGTCGAAACCCTTCTATAGAACTGAGAAAAAAAGGCAGGAAATGAAAAGATTAAAAGGCAGTTTGGGGGCTGGTAAATGGGGGACAGGATGAAAGAAGAGACATTAAGAGATATTCAAGGTGAGACGAGATAGTAATAGGACAGGTAAAGAAACAGACAATGGCTCTAGATGAAGTGTGAAATGCGCTGGCAGAGTGAGAGACAGCTGTCATGTGGGAGAGAGAAAAAAAAAGGGAAAAGGCACAAACCAAAAGTGTGGATAAAAAATATAAAAATATAATAGGGGCCGAGGTTATGATCTGAAATTGTTGAACTCGATATTGAGTCCGGAAGGCTGTAAAGAGCCTAATCGGAAGATGAGGTGCTGTTCCTTGAGTTTACGCTGAGCTTCCGTGGAACAATGCAAGAGGCCGCAGGCGGTGAGGTCTGAGTGGGAATGGAGCAGTGAATTGAAATGACAGGCGACCGGAAGCTCGGGGTCACCCTTACGGACTGAACGGAGGTGTTCCGCAAAGCGGTCACCCAATCTGCGTTTGGTCTCCCCAATGTAGAGGAGACCACATTGTGAGCAGCGAATACTATATACTAGATTGCAAGAAGTAAAAGTAAATCGCTGTTTCACCTGGAAGGGGTGTTTGGGGCCCTGGACAGTGGGAAGTGGGGAGGTATATGGGCAGGTGTTGTATCTCCTGCGCTTGCACAGGAAGGTGCCGGGCGAAGGGGAAGGGGTGCTGGGGGTGATAGAGGGATGGACTAGGGTGTCTCGGAGGGAGTGGTCCCTATGGAATGCTGAAAGGGGAGGGGAAGATGCATTTGGTGGTGGGATCACGTTGGAGGTGGCAGAAATGGCGGAGGATGATCCGTTGAATGTGGAGGCTGGTGGAATTCTTACTCCTGGCCCTGCATAAATCTTATTTTAAAACCCCACAACCAACTGGTTGGGAAGCATGCAGTTCACACCTATGCTGCAACGTCTTTCTATGCTCTTGCAAACTTGAGGCTTTTAAAACCTGTGCTTGGCTTCTCCTAACATCTGATGTACTTTGGCTTTTTTCAAATTTGGTGAGATTACTTCCGTTGTCCCTTCTTCTAGGTTATTCAATAAAAAGGCACTTGGTCTTTCATTTTGGAATTGAGAGAGATGTGCAAAGGACTAATATGAATTTGTCTTAAATTGGAAAATAGCAAATACGCTAACAATATCAGATAAGGGTTTGATGGTCCTGTTGTGGCTTGTTGATCAATTTGCTAATTACAAAGATTTCAAAAGTAAGTACAACTTATAAAGGCAATTGAATACTTTAAACCATAACAACTTAGAATGATGACAGCCCATAGAATACTTTTAACATCCAGGGGTAGCGTTTCCGCTTGCTTGCGCCAGTACTATCAGCACAATCCGAGCGGAATGGGCCGAACCAGCGCAAAAAGATCAGGGAATTTTAAAGGTGAGTTACACCCAACACCACTTATGTTCGTGTTTTCTGCGATCTTTTACATTGGTTTAAGATTCAATTCGCCGGATCAGGCCTCGCCCACAAAAGTGGCCACGCCCCCAGGTTAATATTGTGATATTCCACCAATTGCGCTGGTTCGGGAAGGCTCTCCAAAGTGCGCTCATTTTCTTGGCCGCACAGGCACTTTCTCCACATCAAAATATATTTAATTTACTAAGAAACTGACTAGTGTACACAAATGAAACTAGTAAACGGTTTACTAAAGTTTTTTAAAGTAATTTTCACTTATTAAAAATGCTTATTTTTTTGTGATAAATCCATTTTCAGTGGTATTAACAAAAGTGGACCAGGTTACCACTCTTAAATAAATCAATGAATACTTTTTAATGGAAAGAGAAAAAAAACAAAAACGATTACGCTGCCCGATTGTGCTGGTTCACGGAAGTTTTACGCTTGTGATTATGCAAATGATTTTAATCGGAAACTTGAACTGTAACCTACCCAGCACAATTTTGAGTGCATTTTGGGCGCAATTTCAAAGCAGAAACTCTACCCCACAAAGTTGAAATGAAAGAGCTACAGTTCAAAACTGAGTTCTTATAATCTTCATTTTTCTGGTGCTATAAAAACATACACTAAAACACTTTGACCAAGAAATTTCCCTTTTATACTTTGGTTTCTGTTGTAATATTAGGTGGGTACTTGCAATGTGTAGCTCAACCCTGATAAGTTAGGAAAAGGGCTTGTGATTTGTAACTTGCCAAACATTTTGCAGTGTGAGATAACCCAAATTAGTAACCATGTAGAGGTCACCAAAAGCCTTGCATTACTTTATATTGCACAGCTGCTTTCCATAGAGTTAAATATTTATTTAAATTTAAATTTGATAGTGTTTTGTAATATTTAAGTACTTGCGCAAACTAGGAAGATTAGAATTGAAAGAATAAACAGACAGTCCTTGACATGATTAGTCTTAACGTCCAACTTTTATTATGGGTCAACATTGTTTCTGGGTCAGTACGTTTGCAGTGTAGTTGCCAAAAGTGTTCAACTACGCCATTGGCATTCAAGAAACATGCTCAACAGGAAGACACAGTTTAATAAATGCAGTTCCCATTTTTAACTGAGGAACATCTCCATCTTGGATATTCCAGTTTACCGTGAGCCCAATACCTATCTTTTGTGTAGGTTGCCAGCCTGTGCAAAGTTATTTTGCAGCCGATGCATTTCAATGCTAATTTAAATTAAAGCAGGCAGTTAAACTGTATAATATCTCAACAATGTGAAAAGCATTATGCTTATCGTCATAGCATCTCTGACACACAGCAAACCCCTGTAGGTCCAAGTAGACATTTACAAATCCAAGTGTTAATGTTGCACGCTGATGTTCTGAAATAACGAGTATTTTGCAACGTCAAATATGATACAGTAAGTGCTTATTTTGAACTTAATCAGAAATAAATTGCTATACCACGGGGTATGGCAGCATAGTGGTAATGTCACTGGGCTAGTAATCCAGAGGCCTGGACTAATGACCCAGAGACGCGAGTTCAAATCCCACCATGGCAGCTGGGGAATTTATAATTCAATTAAATAAATCTGGAATGAAAAGCTAGTATTAGTAATGGTGACCATGAAACTACCGGATTGTTGTAAAAACCCATCTGGTTCACTAATGTCCTGTTAATTAATAGGGAAGGAAATCTGTCATCCTTACCCGGTCTGGCCTATATGTGACTCCAGACCCACAGCAATGTGGTTGACTCTTAACTGCTCTCTGAAATGGCCTAACAAGCCATTCAGTTGCTACAAAGACTGCAGCGGTTCACCACCACCTTCTCAAGGGCAGTTAGGGATGGGCAATAAATGCTGGCCATGCCAGCGACACCCACGTCCTGTGAACGAATAAAAAAATAACCTTTCTCCGTGCACTCTTATAATGGTCAGTCCTTTGAAATGTCACCAAGAAGCTTCTGCTTTGTACCAGAGAAGGTGCCTATCCTTGAATGAACACAATTAAACCATACTGCAGATTAATTACGTGATTCACAAAGCTGGAAGAAAAAGGCTCAACTAACATCAACCATGGCTTGTTTACCTCAATCAATTTATACAGTGATTGCATTCATTAATGGAAACACCCTCAGCAAAGTGTGTTTATCTGTAATAGATTAACAAACTAATAGTGATGCCTTGGGACAAAAATGTTTTGAAACCCTATCAATTAAACTGAGCAATAGAACAAGATTTGATTGATTAAAAAATCAAAAAATACATATATACTTTGTAATATCACTGTACAGTTGTCACACAGTGCTTACAGAAAAAATACATTGGCCCAGAAATTCGAGTCGGGGGCTTCCCGCGGGTGCAAGCCTCCGACCAACATTTACCTTGCGCGCCGGCCGTTGAGCTGTGGGCCCGCGTGGGGTTCCGATCCTGGGCCTGCTCCAGCTGCCGGTGCGCAGTGCATGCGTATCCCAGGGGCACAGTTAGTTCGATGCATCCCCTGGGATCACGTGGGCCATGGAGAGCCAATGGGAGCAGGGAAATGCCTATTCATAAAATTGACAGGAAGAGCTGTCAAAATTATAAATACTATAAGCCCCAAAAATCACGAAAACTTCAAATAATGTTTTTTTTAAATCACATTTTTAAAATAACTATAAATTATATAAAATAACTATTTTAAACAATAATTTAAATTTTTGAAAAAATTAATTACATTTTCTAACAGGTCTAAAAATAAACTTATCTTTCTTTAAAGTATTTAAAAATAATAAACCTGTGGGAAAAATGTTTTAATTTTAATTAATTCACCACTTACCTTGTTAAAAGCAGGCCTTGTGCCTGCTTTTTATATGTGTAACTGATGGAGGCTTACCCTCCCGGAAAAACCTGGAAAAAAAACGTAAGTTCGATGCGCACGCGCTGCCTCTCTGGTGCACACGTTCCACCTGTCAACCCCTTCTTTCAAGGGAACGGAAGTTCCAGTTTCCCGCACATGCGCAGTGCATGCACGAAACTGGCACTTCCATTGGGCCTACCCGAATTTCTGGGCCATTAGCACTGCGAACAGTATGCTAATTGGGAGTCAATATACCCTGGTAATAGTCCTTAGGGTTTGTCTGGTTCACTGAAATGTTGAGACTAGCTTGTCGGCTACGAGTTCATGCATTTCAGTGTGAGTATTTTACTTACTTCATTCATAACTTTTAAAACTAACATAATTTTCCATAAATGTCTATTTTTCCTAAATTGAGTGACTGGCTTGACGGCTGTAAGCTCATTCATTTGAGTGTGTGAATTGTCAGTGGGAGATGGGTCACATCCAGTTTGCCAGCAGGATTAGGGCTGGGTTGGACTAGCAACCAGAATTAAATTGGGTTGAAGCTACCAACAGGAGTTGGATCAGGCCAGTCAACAAGTGGGGGAGAAACTGCATGTGGCGGGTGCAGAACAGGGCCAAAAGGCACCGATTTCATGATGGAGTCTCCTGCACTGCAAATTGGGTCAGACGATCTTTCAAGCACCGCAGGCGGCCGTCTAAAACGGGCATTAGGACCTTTACGCATGTAAATTGGACGGCGCGGAGAGGCGCAGTCATCGGGCCTGCTCCACTGAGGATGTCAGTATTCGCTGTGGCTAAGCACCTTTGCCGACAGGAAGAGATGTATTCCAGGGTTTTATTGGCAAGGCCATGGCAAAAATGATTGGAACATGGAGAAGGATAGACAGACAGAGAGGTTGATGGGAAATTAAGGCTCGCTTAGCATTGGCTTATGAGGCAAATAGCTTGGTGTTTAAATTAGTATTTCCTTACAGCTAGAATAGTCATTAGTTTCAAGGTTTCCATTAACTGTTGAATAAATAAAGTTTGTAGGAAGCTAAAAACAAAGATAAGCAAAGTCTCTGTCTAATTGATAGAGCTAGGCACAATAGTGCACCATCATAATAATCCATAGATAATGTGTGTGTAATCTTGCTAGCAAGTTAATTGAACAAAAGACATTGGCCTAGAAATTGGGTATAGCCCCGCTTGGGGCATTAGAATTGGCGGAGCGCAAATTTTATAGCCAGACGCAACTTATCGACACCTCGTGCGATATTGGGTTGCAGCGCCACAAAGGTGATTGAGGCGCGAGTTCAGGTGTTACACGGGGCACCTAAGGCGCTAACATGCCAGTGCAACCCAATATCGGGGCGTCCAGCCGCAGCGCAGGTGCTCTCAATTACCCATGACCACGAGACTTCCAGGCGCCGGCCAGCTCTTAAAGGGGTGGGTCAGGCAGCTCCAGCATCCACAGTCTGCACCTTGTAGGCCTGCAAATCGGCGCAAGCCCTTCTCTGGCGCAAAAAACTTGGAGCATATGGAGAGGGTGAGGCAGAGAGCAGAGTGCTTCAGGCAGAGAGCAGCGTGCTTCACCAATGAGTCTCTGGAGGAATTGGTGGCCACAGCGGAGCGCCGGCGAGATGTCCTCTACCCCGACAATGGCAGGAGGCCTAATCATAAGGACTACCGACGAGCTTGGAGGGATGTTTCTCAGAGGGTCAACTCCAGCAGCATGGCGACCAGGAGCCCTGTGCAGTGCAGGAAGAAATTCAACGACCTCACTCGGGTCGTGAGGGTGAGTGGAGTTAATGTAAACTTATGCATCCCTCCATTAGCACCTGACTTTATGGCTACAGGGTGCACTATGCCCCACTGGTCATCTGTCAGCAAGCACCCATGGCCCTTTCTGGTCACACACATGCAAATTTGACTCAGGGCATCATGTAAGGGCTGGTCCACCATGGGGGGCATGAGATGATAACCCAGGGCATCATGTAAGGGCTGTTCCACCATGGGGGGCATGAGATGATAACCCAGGGCATCATGTAAGGGCTGTTCCACCATGGGGGGCATGAGATGATAACCCAGGGCATCATGTAAGGGCTGTTCCACCATGGGGGGCATGAGATCATAATTCAGGGCATCATGTAACATCACTTCCCGTCCTTTGCCCTGCAGGCCAAGCTGGCGAGAAACCGCAAGGAGCAGCTTCGCACCGGAGGAGGCCGTCCTCAATTGGAGCCTCTGACGGATCTCGAGGAGAGAGTCCACCAGATTGTGGGAGGACGCCTGAGTGGTCCTGTCACCACTGCAGCTGCCGACCCCATTGTCCACAGCGATGGTAAGGTTCTCACCATTTACAGCTGTCACCTTCCAGTTGTTTCCCCCGCCAGCATGCCTTCTCAATGTGGAGCCATGTCATAGCATTGCCACACTGTTGCATCCCTTGCTGCCAAACTGTCCTTTTGCTAAAGCCACTCTTCAACCTCCCTGCTTTCAGATGCTGCATCACCAGCTCAGGAGCCGGCCCCTCAAGCTGCCAGTGCCAGTGCCTCCGGAGGCGACGACCAGGAGGAAGCCGGACCATCCGTGCCAGCCTCAGGGGAGCCACCGCATCTGGAGACTGGGGATAGTAGTTCCCTTGAGGGGAGGGGGGGGTGCTCTGATGAGGAGCCAGTTGCAGGAACCAGCGGCCTGCAGCAACGCGCGGGGGGTAGGGACGCTCGGGGGCCGTCTCCCCGGAGGGCGAGGCAGGCCACCATGACTGCTGCACAGAGTGCAGAGGAGGTGCGTAGCCTTGCTGAGATGAGCACCCAGGCCCGGCTCAGGCACACTGAGCTGATGGCTGCAGTGCGGAGGATGCCTGAGTCGATCGACACACTGGCAAAGAGTGTGCTGGACTTTGGGGCAGCAATGGAAAGGACTGTCCAGGGCTTCGGCCCAGCAATGGAAAGGACTGTCCAGGGCTTCGGCCCAGCAATGGAAAGGTCTGTCCAGGGCTTCGAACCAGCAATGGAAAGGTCTGTCCAGGGCTTGTCCGAGGCAGTGGAAAAGTCTGTCCAGGCCTTGTCCGAGGCAGTGGAAAGGTCTGTCCATGGCTTTTCCCAAGCACTGGCACCTGCCACGCAGGTCCTCACTGCTGCCACGCAGTCACTTGCTGGCCTCGTCCACATGCAAATTGAGGCCACGCGAACACGCTCTGCTGCCACCCTAGCTGCATCAGGCAGGATCACCCCAGGCCCTTGCAGCACCACAGCAGGCCATGAATCTGTGGAGCAATCGATTGTGGCGTATGATCCTGTGCGGCCCCATCAGAGTGCTAGTGTTTCGGCCGACCACGGTGCAGGTGTCCTCTCTCTGCATGTGAGCAGTCCTGATGCCACCGCTGGCACGTCAGCAGAGCAGCTGCCACCACCTGCGCGGCAGACTGCTAGCAGACATGCCCAGTTGGAGCAGCCTGCTTGCGGGACCTCCAAGCCCAGAGGTCGTCCAGGCCGTCCCTCAGGGGCTTCAGCGCTTCCAAACACTCAGCAGGCATCCCCCAGCCTTGACGCAGCCACTGGGGTCCAATTACGGAGCAGCTGCAGGGAGGGAAGGGGCCGACCTCGTAAGAGGAGTCGGTCTCCATCAAGGGGTCACCAGTAGAGGGAGGTGCTAAGACGTCTCTTTTTCCGGATTTAAGGCCGTCCACACCTGCTGTGTTTGTTTGTTATGGTTTGGTTAGTTTCGCCGGGTTGCCAGACAGTTATCTGTTAGTTTGTTAGTTATGATTTCTGTTACCATTACGTTGTCATGCTGGAAGGAAGCACTTGTTTGAAAATAAAGAAAACTTTTTATTTACAATTGAGCTGTACACTATTTACAATCATCGAGGCCTTCATAGGCTTACAGCGAACCGGAGGGCGCTGTTCGAATCACAGCCACCATTCCGTCCGAGGGGCCTAGACCCGAGTCCTTATGAGCCTCTGACGAACGGCCCTTCCAGTTTCTGGAGCCCTCCCATCTTCCTTCTCCTCCTCCTCCTCCTGATCCTCCTTGCCCGCATGCTCCTCCTCCTCCTCGTCTGCCTGCTCTGCTGGACCTTGAGTGTCGGCTGGCATTGGCTGGGTACGTCGAATGGCCAGGTTGTGGAGCATGCAGCAGACAACAACGATGCGCGCCACATGCTCCGGCGAGTACTGTAGGGCGACACCCGAATGGTCTAGACAACGGAAACGCTGCTTCAGCACACCAATTGTGTGCTCCACAGTGTTCCTGGTGGCCTGATGGCTGTTGTTGTAATGCTCTTCTGCCGGGGTGCTGGGAAAACGGAGCGGGGTCATGAGCCATGGGCAGAGAGGATAGCCCTTGTCGCCCAGAAGCCAGCCTCGTGGGTGAGCCGGGGCCTCAAAAAGGTCAGCCACTGAGGTCTGCCGCATGGCTGCTGCCAGGGAATTGTGCGTTCACCGCCATGATCATCTGCCGGTGATCACAGACCAGCTGCACATTAAGGGAGTGGAACCCCTTTCAGTTACGGAACTCCTCCGGATTCTGTAATGGCACCCGCAAAGCCACGTGTGTGCAATCAATGGCCCCCTGCACCATGGGGAAGTCCGCAATAGCCGCAATAGCCGCGAAGCCCTGGGCGCGCTCCCCCTGCTTCTCCAGGGACACAGGGAAGGTGATTAATTCGCACCTCCTTTTGTAGAGGGCAGCTGTCACTTGCCAGATGCAGCAATGCACCGCAAATTGAGAGATATTTGATATGTCCCCAGCTGCTGCCTGAAACGATCCGCTGACGTAAAAGTTGAGCGCAACAGTGACTTTCACGGCCACCGACAGAGAGGTCCTGCACCGTATCCACGGCTGCAGATCCCCAGCAAGCAGGTGGCACAGCTCAGTGACAACATCCTTACCAAATCTGAACCTTCGCAGACATTGCTCCTCCGACATGGTAAGGTAGAAGACCTGCTGCCTGAAAACCCTGGCAGCGTATGGTCGGATTTGGCGACGTCCATTGGCCCTCCTCCTTCTGGCCAATCCCGGCCCTCTCTCCCTCCATCTCTGTGCCCTTGCCAGTTGTTCAGCCAGGATGACGTTCCCCTCCAAAGCAGCTCCCATTATTCTGGCCGACGAGTAAGACGCAGTCAGCTTTCTGGATCCAACTGTTCTGGACAGGGCTGAAGGTCCCAAGGCTCCTCTGGCTCAATAAGAACAAGTCTGTGTAACTGAAGGTCTGCAACTCTCTCCAGCAGCGAGCAGTATGGCCAGGCCAAATGGCTGCCGGTTTTATACTAGTGCTGTCCCCTTTAAAGAGTGCCCCCCGAGTCCGAGAAGGATCTGGTAACGTTCCATCCAACTGTCACTAATAGCGCCAGGCGGAACGGAGGGGGGCGCCACCGAATTTCTGGTACGGGGCGCCAAAAAGGCGTTGCACAATGAAATGACGTCATTATCTGGCTGCGCCCGCAAGCGGGCGCAAAGACTTAGCACCAGCGCTAACAGGCTACTCAATATGGCAGGATGCGCTAGGATCACTGCGCACGTCCGAAAATTGGGTAACGCCCCAAATCTCGGGCTCTTTAGGCGCTAATCACTGGCACAAACAACCGAATTTCTAGGCCATTTGGCCTAGAAATTGGGTATAGCCCCGCTTGAGGCGTTAGAAATGGCGCTGCGCAAAGTTTATAGCCAGACTAAACTTATCGCCGCCTGCCGCGATATTGGGTTGCATCGCCCCCCAAAGGGGATTGAGGCGCGAATTCAGACATTGCACGGGCCTCCTAAGGTGCAAAACTTCCGGCGCTATCCAATATCGGCGCGGACGGGCGCAGCGCAGGTGATCTCAATTACCGACAACCACGAGACCTCCAGGCGCCGGCCGGCTCTTAAAGGGGTGGGTCAGTCAGCCTCAGCTTCCACACCCATCGGCCTGTAGGCCTCAGAATCAGTGCAGGCCCTTCTCTGGCGCAAAAAACTTGGTCAAGATGGAGAAGGTGAGACAGAGAGCAGAGCGCTTCAGCACTGAGGCTCTGGAGCAGTTGGTGTCCGCAGTGGAGCGCCGTCGAGATGTTCTCTATCCTGACAATGGCAGGAGGCCGAATCAAAAGGAGTACCACCGAGCTTGGAGGGATGTTTGTCAGAGGGTCAACTCCAGCAGCATGGCGACCAGGAGCCCTGTTCAGTGCAGGAAGAAATTCAATGACCTCACTCGGGTCGTTAGGGTGAGTGTTGTTTATGCAAACTTCTGATTCCCTCCATCTGCACCTGATTCGCGCACCCTATAGCCATGATGCCCCAATGGCCATCTGTCAGCAAGCACCCATGGCCCTTTCTGGGCACACACATGCACATTTGACTCAAGGCATCATGTAAGGGCTCTTGCACCATGGGGGGCATGAGATGATCACTCAGGGCATCATGTAACAGAACTTCCCCTCCTTTCCCCTGCAGTCCAAGCTGGCGATGATCCGCAAGGGCCAGCTTCGAACCGGTGGCGGACCTCCACAAGTGGTCACTCTCACAGATCTCGAGGAGAGAGTGCACCAGATTCTTGGAGGACGTCTGAGTGGTCCTGTTACCACTGCAGCTGCCGACCCCATTGTCGACAGTGAGGGTAAGGCTCTCACCTTTTTCAGCTGTCTCCTTCCACTTGATCCCCCCGCCAGCATGCTTTCTCAGTGTGCAGCCATGTCAGAGCCTTGCCGCAATCTGGCATGCCTTGCCGCCAACCTGTCCTTTTGCTAAAGCCACTCTTCGACCTCCCTGCTTTCAGATGCTGCATCACCAACTTGGGATCTGCGCCCTGAAGCTGCCAGTGCCAGTGCCTCCGGAGGCGAGGATCAGGAGGAAGCCGGAGCATCCGTTCCAGCCTCAGGGGAGCCTACACATCTGCAGACTGGGGATAGTAGTTCCCTGGAGGGGAGCAGGGCGGGGCTCTGATGATGAGCCAGTTGCCGGAACAAGCGGCCTGCAGCAACGCGAGGGGGGTAGGCAAGTTCGGCCTCCGGCTCCCCGGAGGGCAAGGCAGGGAACGATGACTGCTGCACAGAGTGCAAAGGAGGTGCGTAGCCTGGCTGAAATGAGCACCCAGGCCCGGCTCAGGCACACTGAGCTGATGGCTGCAGTGGGGAGGATGCCTCAGTCGATAGAAACACTGGCAAAGAGTGTGCTGGACTTTGGAGCAGCAATGGAGAGGACTGTCCAGGGCTTCGGGGCAGCAATGGAGAGGACTGTCCAGGGCTTCGGGGCAGCAATGGAGAGGACTGTCCAGGGCTTCGAGGCTGCTATGGAAAGGACTGTTCAGAGCTTCGGACAATCCCTGGAAAGGTCTGTCCAGGGCTTGTCCGAGGCAGTGGAACGGACTGCTCCGGCCTTGTCCGAAGCAATGGAAAGAACTGTCCAGGGCTTCTCCGAAGCACTGGCACCTGCCACACAGGTCCTCACTGCTGCCACGCAGTTACTTGCTGGCCTCGTCCACACCCAGATTGAGGCAACGCGAACTCTCACTGCAGCCACCCTATCTGCATCAGCTAGGATCACCCCGGGCCCTTCCAGTACCATACGAGGCCAGGAATCAGTGGAGCAGTCGATTGTGGCGGATGAGCCGAACCGGTCCCCTCAGAGAGCCAGTGTGTCGTCCGACCATGGTGCAGGTGTCCTCTCTCGGCAGGTGACCATTGCTCATGTCACCGCTGGAACGTCTGCAGTGCAGCTGCCACCACCTGCAGGGCACACTGCTTCCAGCCATGCTCAGATCAAGCAGCCAGCCTCCGCACCCTCCAAGACCAGAGGTCGTCCAGGCCGTCCCTCAGGGGCTTCTGCGCTTCCACACAGTCAGCAGGCGTCCCCCAGCCTTGACCCCGCCACTGGGATTCAATTATGTAGGAGCAGCAGGGAGGGAAGGGGCCGACCGCGAAAGAGAAGTCGTTCTCCATCAAGGGGCCAGCAGTAGAGGGAGGTGCTGAGACGTTTCTTTGGCCAAATTCAAGGACTCCCTCACCTGTTGTGATTGTTGGAAATGGTTTGTTTAGTTTTGCGGCTTTGCCGAAGAGTTAACTGTTATTTTGTTAGTTATGGTTTCTGTTGACATGACGTTGTTACGCTGGAAGGAAGGACTTTTTTGACAATAAAGAAGTTTTAATTTGCAATGGTACACGTTACTATTTACAGTCATGCTGGCCTTCAGGGGCTTTGAAAGATCCGAAGTGCGCAGGACGAATGACACCCATCATTCCGTCAGAGGGGCCTCGAACCGAGTCCTGATGAGCCTCTGACGGACGGCCCTTCCACTTTCAGGAGCCCTCCCATCTTCCTCCTCCTCCTCCTCGTCCGCCTGCTCGTCCTCCTCCTCCTCCTCCTCGTCCGCCTGCTCTGCTGGACCTTGAGGGACAGCTGGCATTGGCTGGGTGTGTCGAATGGCCAAGTTGTGGAGCATGCAGCAGACGACAACGATGTGACCCACTTGCTCCGGCAAGTACTGCAGGGCTCCCCCCCGAATGGTCTAGACAGCGGAAACGCTGTTTGAGCACACCAATAGTGTGCTCCACAATGTTCCTGGTCGCCTGATGGCTGCTGTTGTACAGCTCTTCTGCTGGGGTGGTGGCCAAACGGAGTGGTGTCATGAGCCATGGGCAGAGAGGATAGCCCTTGTCCCCAAGAAACCAGCCTCGTGGGTGAGCCGGCCCCTCAAAAAGGTCACAAACTGAGGTCTGCCGCAGGATGAACGCATCATGGCTGCTCCCTGGGAATTGGGCGTTGACTGCCATGATCATTTGGCGGTGGTCACAGACCAGCTGCACATTGAGGGAGTGGAACCCCTTGCGGTTGCGGAAGTCCTCAGGATTCAGTAATGGCGCCCGCAAAGCCACGTGTGTGCAATCAATCGCCCCCTGCACCATGGGGAAGTTCGCAATAGCAGCGAAGCCCTGCGCGCGCTCCGCCTGCTTCTCCAGGGTCAGAGGGAAGGTGATGAATTGACGCCTTCTTCTATAAAGGGCAGCTGTCACTTGCCGGATGCAACAATGCACTGCAAACTGAGAGATATTCACAATGTCCCCAGTGGCTGACTGAAAGGATCCGCTGGCATAGAAATTGAGGGCAACAGTCACTTTGACGGCCACCGACAGAGAGGTCCTGCACCGTAGACGCGGCTGCAGATCCTCAGCAAGCAGGTGGCACAGCTCAGTTACAACCTCCTTACCGAATCGGAGCCTTCGAACACACTGCTCCTCTGACATGGCAAGGTATGACACCTGCTGCCTGAATACCCTCGCAGCGTACCCTCGGATTGGCCGACCTCCATTGCCCCTCCTCCTTCTGGCCAATCCCGGCCCTCTCTCCCGCCATCTCTGTGCCCCTTCAAAGTGTCCGGCCATGAGGACGTGGCCCTCTAAAGCAGCTCCCATTCCGATGCCAGTCGGGCAAAACGCTGTTAGGTGCAGCGCTCCAACTGCTCCGGACAAGTCTGAAGGTCCCAAGTATTCTAAGGCTAAATCCAAAAAAATCTGCTCAACAGTAGCTCACCAACTCTCTCCAACAACGATCACAATGAACAGGCCAAGTGGCTGCAGCTTTTATACTAGAGCTGTCCCCTTTAAATAGCGCCTCCCAACTCCGAGAAGGGCCTGGTAACGTTCCATCGAACTGTCACTAATAGCGCTAGGCGGAAAGGTTCCGGGCGCCACCGAATATCCGGTCAGGGGCGCCTAAAAGATGTTGCACACTGAAATGACATCATGATCTGCCTGCGCACACGGGCGCGCGCTAACAGTTAGCGCAGGCGTTAAATGTATAGTCAATATGGGAGTTGTCGCTATCTTCATTGCGCCCGCCCGAACATTGGGTAACGCCCCACATTTCGGACTCATTAGGCGCTAATCGCCGGCGCTAACAACCGAATTTCTAGGCCTTTGTGTTTTAAAGTTTAGTACAATGTTTGGCTGCATGCTTACATCTATTGTACTCTGTCAATGTACTCTGCTTGTAAATTGCTTTACATGCTGAAGGAAGAAATAAAAGTATTGAACCTGAAGCAACGACTATTTGCATTACTTCTCATGTACAGAAACAACGTGGGTCTCTTTACCAACATCATTTTGCTTCATTTTTTCTAATGATGTGATGTATTATTAGTATGGATATGTGAATGTTGATATTGCTACGTTTGTTCTTAGATGAGGGAACATCTCAGTTGCAAAGTGTTTCAAACATCTTAATCTGTTCCCAGGAAGAGAATCTTTGGGAGATTTGAGCTCAAGACTGCCATAGCAACATAGTGAGCTATTAGAAGAGAGGTATACATACTATGGAAAGGACCCCTGGACACTGAAGCTCCAATGCAAGTGCCCTGCTGGACTGCACTTCCAATGACGTGGCTCGGCATGGCGGCAGGCAGTGGGCTCCTCTCCAGTCATCACCAAGCCTTGCAAGGTGTTTTGCAAACTCTTCAATGACTGCATATATGTGCCTTCTTTTTAAATGCAGGCATCCTGTGGTTCAAAGCTGTGGCCTGTGCACCTGAGGAAGGACATGAACTAACCCACCAGCGAGCAAGTTGCTGCTCCTCCATTGCCAAACACCACATGTTCCTGCTTGCTCATGTTCTGTGATTCACCTCGTGCTTTCTACTCAAAACTATTTAAATCCCCTGACGTGGATGCATCTGTGAATAGTGGAGTCAGCGATGTATGGTGTTGTCAAGCTGTACACACTCCTTCTATCTTCTTTGTCTTGGTGAGTGGCCCCTTGAAAGACGCTCAAGAAATTGAAATTTCTCCCCCATTCTATGCTGCTTCTATCTGCAAGCACAGAAGCTGCTTTGAGGAGTACATACAGTGATGGCCAGGTGCCCATCCTACATCAAAGCAGGTGTATAAATGAACATGCTTTCTTGGAAGATTCCTTTCTGGGACATCTTCATGGATGCAAGTGCAACCAGAGCTCCAGTTTAAAGCTGTAGGTAAAAAGTGTACTCAGCTGCAGTAGGAATATACATTAGCATCTATGAAAGAGCTGGAAAGTGGTTTGCTTTGCCTGCATCCACAGTCAAGTTGTAACAAGTTGATCCCAACCTTTTTTGAAGATGGAAGGTTGTGCTACGAGCTTTGCGTCCACACCTGCCATACACCATGACCCTGTCGGACCTCTTGAAGTTGACCCCGATTTAAAATTGATGATGAACCCCTGGTTTGGATTGGCCTTCCTATTGGAAGTTCACTCAATGGAGGTTGCGTAATTGTTCCCGCCCCTTTACTTGGACCACAATCTTCTCTCGGGTGGGCAGACAACCTGCTTTTAGGATTCTGTCGATGCTGCTCTGAAATTGGCCACAAGGAGGTGCATGAGAGATAGCGGGTGAGGTGACGGTGACTCCAATTTCCCTTCCCTCACTGGTGGAAAGTGCCTGTTGGCACCACTATTCCCAGCCAGAATGGAGATGATGGGGTAATTCCCCCTTCAATCATGTCTGGAGACCACACTGCTGTAACTGACTAGGGTTGATTTTACACACAATTTGTATCCAGTCACTGCATTTTACTGGAGAAATCACCCTGCTTTTATTGGGAGATGTTACTGTAGTTTTGGCAGTATTTTCTCCTAGAGACACCTTTTGTTGTGTAAATAGACTTCCTTTGGTTTGCTGAGTAAAATAGATTGATCATAAGTCCCACCCCACCTCCAGCTCATTGGCCGATACAGTGGTGTCAATCGACACTGGCTGTCTCCCTATAGAATCTAGGTCGCGATCCGAGATTAGGCATCATGCCTGTTGTGGGCACAAATTCGCATCATACCACTCTGTGAAGTCTATATAGTTGACCTTTTTGAACAGATCAAATGGGAATGGACCTACCTTTGTCCTTTAAATGTATTCACTGCAGAACTGAACTATGTTAAAAAATACAAAAGCTTTTTTTTTTGTTTGCTGCAGGCATTTTCCATTGCTTTGTGTTACATCCTGGTCATCCTGTCACTAGTATTCTAGCATTTTAACAACAGAGAGAGGTATGCCTTCAGCACATGTGAGGAAAGGGTGTTCAGCTCAGCAGTGATGTGTCGAGGTGGGTGGTCATAGGAAAAGTAAAACTTTGAAATAAGGAAAAAACTGTTCTGAAATTTCTGTGTCAAGTAAACACAGGTGGATTCCTGGAGGACATGACTTCAGTTGTGTAGAACAGAACAGCCTGTGTGGAGGTGCCCAGGAATGCTTCAGTTTGCCAGCAGCTATTATATCTCTGACCCATCCTGGCTGTTGCAAAAATTATCCTTCAACCGGAACAGGGTGGTTTTAACAGCAGCTCCCGTGAGAGTCAGGAAGCAGTTCTCTAATATAAATAAATAGGCTACTAAATGCCCCAGTTTGAGATTTTTTCCCCCACTCCTGAAGAGATTAAAATAAGAGTGAATGTACGTACAGCAGTGAAATCAGCCTCAGACTGCATTCCATCAAGATTTATTTTGCTTAAATTTTCTCTTGTAGACCAGTTGTGAATTACAGCTAGATACAGTACCATAGGAACATCTTTACAAAGGGCAACCTTTTACAATTTAAATATAGATTCAAGTTCCATTTACTGCCGATCATTGCTCAACTTAACACCATCACTGTGGCAACTTGCTAGCCAGATTTTGTCTTAATCCAAAAACCGTTGATATTTAGTAGAATCCCCCCCGATAGAAAATTCTTCCTATGGTTAACGAGTCAACAAATCTTGCGTACTTCCAATGCAAGTCACTTGGGTTTTCGATCTATCTGCTTAAGTGCTCTGTCTTTTTTTTAGCCATGCTCTCAGTTGCTCGATTTGTGAAGTCACGCTGCTGCGTGCAGTCCCTCCAGCTGCCGCATACTGCTCCACGCTGTTGGTATAATCCCACACCTTTGACACATCGCTCTCAAATAGAGGGCTTTTTGTAAAAAGAGAAGACATTTTATTAGATGCTACTCAACAATTAGATCCTTGTATCCCAGGAGATTTACTACAACAGGGATTGTTTGTGCACTATGTTGAAACAAACACTTGCGCGGTAAAGCCCCTACACATGCCCTTTATTGGAATTACTATAATTGATCACATTCTGTTTAACTTGTTTTTAAATTAACACCCCCACAGAAAGAAATAAGTACTAGGAAAAATAATCAGTTCCACCTTCTGATAAACCAGATAGTAACAAAAAGATTCAGCTCCCCTTTAGGTATCAATAGATTTCCCAGCTTCAATGTCACGTGAAACACAGAAAAGAGGCAAGTCCTATCTTATCTCAACAGTAGACCTTCTGTCTCTTTCAGCCCCCCACCTTCCCAAGTACATTTTCACCAGCACTCCCTCAGCCCTAACGAGTACTTCCTACTGCTTCGATAGAAAAATACTGCGGATGCTGGAAATCCAAAATAACAACAGAAAATGCTGGAAAAACTCAGCAGGCCAGGCAACATCTGTGGCGAGAGAAATAGAGTCAACGTTTCAGGTCGAAACCCTTCGTCAGGACTTCCTACTGCTTGTTTGCTGCCTCTCCACCCCCATCTCATTGAAGGAGCCTTCGCTCTTAACTCCCACATGCTCTTCACATTACCCTCTTGCCTGTTCCCATGCCTCGACTCTTTGGCCCCGAGTAATGCCGCTGAAGATGTACTAATGTGAACAGTGAATCACCAGCCCATCGTGACTCATTGCTGATTTGTGTATTGACATCTACTCCTACCAAACTGCATCAATAAATAAGCGCAACAGGTCTATAATACATGCCTAATGGTCTTCAAGTCATCCAGCGAGAGTTGATTTACTTCAATACCCTTATTTTCTGCCAAATGAACAGCTCTTCCAGAAGTACTGTGGGCTTCTCTAAATGGCATCTGCAATGAGACAGATCTGGTCAAGAATTGAGGCATAATCACAAAATATAAACAGACTGAAAAATACACACAAACAATAATTTTATCCATGTGGTAATGGAATTTCTAACTATATAGTTCTATACAGTGATCATTATACAGTGCGACGTTTGTAGTCTTTAACAGAACTAGGCAGCACAGGCCTATTTAGAGAGAGGCTTCTTTAGAAACCAGAGTAGTAGAGCTTAACCAGGCTGAGTTGAAAAGGCTGCGCCATTGAAACCATGGTTACATTTCTGTAATGATAGAAAGCTTTAACAAAACAAGGCACAAAAGGTACAAAAACAAGATCTCAGTTCAGTCATTTAGACTTTCCATTCTTTATCTCTGCTTAATGCATGAAAGGCTGTAACAACATCCCGTCTAAATCTGTATTTCTAAGGATTATTTCACATAAAAACAAAGAGATAAAAGATTTTATTTTTATTATCACTGCTAAAGTATCATAAAATTTCATGTAACAATGCAATCTGTGTATTCAGAAAACCAGAAAGGAATACAGAATCAAGATGCACGTCCCAATTTCACCACTGGGATTGATATTCTAATACTGTACAATTTCTTAATTAGCGTCATCATAGTACAACAACGGTCTACATCAAGAGACTGTGGGAACTACAATAACGTCACCCTCAATGAAAGAGTTAGAGGTTTATCGAGTGGAGATAGCAGCAGAATATGATATGCAAATTTCAAGTTAATTTAATTTGTTGAAACTGAACCAACATATAACTGCTCTACTCGTAGGTATAAAAGCACTATTTAGATGTTTTTCCACAGAAAGAAATAAGTACTAGGAAAAATAATCAGTTCCACCTTCTGGTAAACCAGATAGTAACAAAAAGATTCAGCTCCCCTTTAGGTATCAATAGATTTCCCAGCTTCAATGTCACATGAAACACAGAAAAGAGGCAAGTCCTACCTTATCTCAACAGTAGACCTTCTGTCTCTTTCAGCCCCCCACCTTCCCAAGTACATTTTCACCAGCACTACCTCAGCCCTAACGAGTACTTCCTACTGCTTGTTCGCTGCCTCCCCACCCCCATCACATCGAAGGAGCCTTAGCTCTTAACTCCCACATGCTCTCACAGAATATGGCCGAGTTGGCAGAGCAAAGCAACAGATCTTATCTGTCCTACTAGAAGTTGCTGGACGGGCACCTGCATCACTGTACTCTATGCCCAGTGCCTCTCGATACCACAGCAGGATAGTTCAAGCTTAGAGCTCCAGGCTGTAGTGCATTAGCTGATCTTAAATAGATCTATTTGGAATTGGACAATGGAAACAGCCTGATGGCAGATGGATCTGACTTTTTCCACTGTTGTTACTGACTGGGGGTTTCAAGGAAGAAGTTTCTTGCTAATCCACAATGGCTGCCTCTCTGGAAGATCTCCAGTTACTGTACCCAAGCGGCTGCCACATTCACTGGGTGATGTTATGGGTATTAAAAAAAAAAAATTCAGCTTCAATGCGTAGTACAAATGCTCACCTTCTTTCGAACCAAGTAATAAGCCAGATCTGTAGCCAGCATGTCTGGGCTCAAAGCTTTCTTCATGGCATTTTCATGAACCTTCAGGAAAAGGTAACATCACACACAATTAACTAAACAGTACCTTCTTAAAAAGGGGCAGGAAAGTCATGGGGAAATGCTTCTTGTTCAAAGCAAATCTCCCCCCCCCAACCCCACACCTTATAGAACAAAATATTAGCCTCAAGAGAATTTGGAGTGATGCTTTAAAAAAATCAGCTACGAGACAGTTAAGTAGTAGACTAATGTCTCAGCAAAATACTCAGCTTAGACTTTCCTTCCTGATTCCCACAAGTATTTAACAAGAATTTAAGTATTTGTCCCAGTGTTGTGCAAGTGCCAGTAATAATCTTAATAAATGTTTAATTGTTTAAAATTAAAAGCTAGTTACAGAAGTTTCCTGTTCTAGTTAGAGTAAAACATCTAAATTGTACCTTTACATTTTAGCAGTTAAATGTCAATCACGTAATTAGTAAGACGTTTTAATTTTTAATTAATTTTTGCTCGGATGTCAAATCCTAGGGAATGGAACAGTTTTACCAATGGTCATTGTATGTCTACATCAAGTGCTTTCCCAGCTCAGCTACAGATTAAAATTCCCTTCACTCAATCCTAATGATGTTCTTTAGTCTTGTCCCAGAAAAGCTACTGCAGTAGCATGAATCTTTCCACTTCCTATAGTTCTAGAAACATAGAAGATAGGAGCAGGAGTAGGCCATTCGGCCCCTCGAGCCTGCTCCGCCATTCAATGCGATCATGGCTGATCATCCAAACTCAGTACCCTGTCCCTGCTTTCTCCCCATATCCCATGATCCCTTTAGCCTGAAGAAATATATCCAACTCCTTCTTGAATATATTTAATGAATTGGCCTCCCTGCCTTCTGTGGTAGAGAATTCCACAGGTTCACCACTCTCTGGGTGAAGAAATTCCTCCTCATTTCTGTCCTAGATGGCTTACCCCTTATCCTTAGACTGTGTCCCCTGGTTCTAGACTCCCCGACCATCGGGAACATCCTTCCTGCATCTAGTCATGTCAGAATTTTATAAGTTTCAATGAGATCCCCTCTCATTCTTCTAAACTCCAGCGAGTATAAGCCCAATTGACCCAATCTCTCCTCATATGTCATTCCTGCCATCCCAGGTATCAGTCTGGTGAATCTTCACTGCACTCCCTCCCTGGCAAGAACATCCTTCCTCAGATAAGGAGTGCAACTACGCAAACTAATGCCAAATTGGAGGCAGTTTGTCCCGGTCGGCATGTGCTCTCCAGGTTTGGCACTGTCCTTACAGCCAGCAGACAGAGGAATCTCCGATTCCACCATCCTGGGTTGGATTCCAATCAAGGCCCCAGACGCGAAATGCAAACGTTTAGCCCACTGTGCCACTCAGCATTCATTTTATTCTGAAGGTTAAAAGAGGCTATTACCTGTAATGTAGAGATAACGCCCGATGCCACTTGGAGTACTGCAGTGATGGTGTCAATGCTTTCAAACATTGCCTCTTTGTCTTCCTGTATAAGTGAAACAGATTCTCAACATCAGTAACAGACAACACCATTTCCTTCCTTCTTTCCCCATCCCCATTTCCCCCCCCCACCAAAAGGTCAATTTCTTGCTGATGAATAGGGAAAGGGCTTTGGGGAAGAGAGCAGGACAGTGGAATTCGTTTTGGATTGTTCTAACACAGGAAAAATGGGCTGAATGGCCTCCTTGTGTGCTCTAAACCTCTATGGTTCTATGATGCTATGAGTGCTGGTTGCTCTCTTGTAACTCATCAAAGTGGCCATTCTTCTTGTGTGGGGCTTGACAGTGAGTATGGAGAGTCTATTTAATTGTGAGGTGCAGGCATAACAACCAACCCTGATTCTCTCCTTAGCTAACTGGATAGTGATAGGAACAGGAACCCAGGATGATAGTCCCCTCCCCAATCCAGACACTAAACCAATTGTAGCACCTCTACTGCGGCTACAGATAAGATCGGCTAACTCAGCATGCCAACTGTCATGGTGTGGTGGGAATAGTTCTAGGTTATTAAAAAAAAGTGACACAGACATTAGTAAACATTTTTATAAATTTTTTTTAAAGACATTGGCCCGTGATTTCCGATAGGAGGCTTCCTGCGTGAGGGCACTTCCGCTCCTGGGCCTCTCCAAAATCGAAACGCGCAGGGCCCAGGTATCCTATCCCAGGGGCGCATGCAGTTCGCAAGCACCCTGGGATCACATGGGCCAGGCCAACCAATAGGAGAAGGGAATCTCCCTTCATACTTTTGACAGATAGACCGGTCAATTATATGAATGGAGATCGCCCCAAAAAGATACTAAAACATTAAATAAATTAAAAAACCATCACGTTTTTAAAATGAGTTAAAATTACATTAACTTAAATATTTTTAAACAAAAATTTTCTTTTGAAAAAAAAAATTAACTTTTTTACGGGGCTAAAAATAAAGTTACCTTTTTTTAAAAAAAAGTATTTACTTTTTTCAACTCTTATGCTGGTAAAATCAGGCCTTCCTCGGTGTAAGATTTCTAAGGGTTTTCAGCGGGCGGAGGTTCTGCAGAAAGCGGAACTCTCCCCCCGCAGAGGCCCTTCTCCAGGGCAGGCGTCCGATCTGTCAGGAGCATTCTTGACAGATCGGAAATGCCGGTTTTCAGTGCATGCGCTTCACATTTCCGATGTCCCTACGGGTGTGTACACAGCCCGTACACACCCGTAGGCATCGGAAAATACAGGCCATTGTTTTTAAAACCTGAAGATTAGCTTTAAATATAAAAGCACTGCCACATTTTATCTTTTTGGGAAAGGAAACAAAAAGAATGACTGCAACTTTACTGCTGAAGTATAATGTGACACAGATCCTGAAACAGGTCCTGTATACCTGCAAATCCTTATTGTATGTGCTTGGCAGTCCCTTAAGATTCATTAAAAATCCAGAGCACTGTAAAAAATAAAAAAAAACATACAGTTAATAGAAAAGTAGCGATGGGGAATAATGGCTTTCAAACATTGTAAAATCTGGTGAATTGGTTGCACACACATACACTCAGCTGCTGGCAAAGTATCAAATTATACCAGTGCACAAGTCATATCATCCAGATCATTAAAAAGTTGCACTGAAATTTCAAATTATGCAGTGGATTTTACAGCAAATATCACATTTCTGCAACTCAATCAATGAAGTGCTTCATTAAAAAAAATTCTCAGATGCATCAGTCAACTATTTATGGAACTCTCTTGGCATTTGGGGGAATCTACAACTGGCTGCTGTGACCCTGGACAGGGGCATGTGCGAACAGGGGAGGAGGGGTGATAAACACCGGTGGTGCCATTCCAATAACACCTGTTGGAAAGTTCACACAAGGACCAGAGTCAGCGGTGATGCCCTTGCTGGATGAATAGCCAGCTGACACTCAAGGTTCACGTGAAAAATGGTCACTTGGCCAGGTGCTAGGAGACAAGGCCCCTGTGAAACTCTACTTCAACAAAAGGAGGGGAAAATACTGGGGGGAGAAGTACTGGGGGGGGTATAGTCTACATGAACAGTGCGGAATTGCAAATTAGGAATTACAGGGAAGCCTAATTTTTGCACTGGGACTTGTTTCTGAATTCTTGTTTTAATGAGAGTGAGTGAGCGAGTGCACATGCACACGTACAAAAGCTGAGAGGACGACAGTGCTTAGTCATGCATATTTTGCACTTTGTCGTGCACCTGTGAAAACATCAAACACTCCCAGGTCAGATGTTGCATAAACCTCCACACAATTCTGGCAATGTGCCTTAACTTCTCAATATCTTGGCAACTTGTCAGGTTTGTTCCAAAAAAAAGGATGCGCTTTTGAAAGTGGGACATTTTCTTTCATTGGGAAATACACAAGTACTAATCAATAGTTTAGACATGAGGGAACAGCTGAACTGATGGGACTCTCCAATTACACTGTCAAACAATATCCTTACCCTCCCAAACACACGGCCCGCCTTGCCTCGAATCAGTTCCAAACTGTCTGCATTCTTCTTCTGGGGCATCAGGCTACTCCCCGTGCTGAAAGAACACAGAAACTCTTAGCACAATCAAACATCTAAATGGTCTATTGTATGTGCAAAGCAGTTGTTCTCTTACCCCATCCACACACATACATACACATAAATGATCCTCCTCTAAATGGAAGTGGAACAAAGTAGCCTGCTGGCACTGTGAGCCTTTCAGGCTTTTCCACTCCCTTTCAGATTTTTTGAGGATGTAACTGGTAGAATAGATAAGGGAGAACCAGTGGATGTGGTGTATTTGGACTTTCAGAAGGCTTTCGATAAGGTCCCGCATAAGAGATTAGCGTGTAAAGTTAAAGCACATGGGATTGGGGGTAAGGTACTGACTTGGATAGAGAACTGGCTGGCAGACAGGAAGCAAAGAGTTGGAATAAATGGGTCTTTTTCCGAGTGGCAGGCAGTGACTAGTGGGGTACCGCAGGGATCGGTCCTTGGACCCCAGCTATTCACAATATATATTAATGATCTAGACGAGGGAACTAGATGTAATATCTCCAAGTTTGCAGACGACACAAAGCTGGGTGGGCGTGTGTGCTGTGAGGAGGATGCAGAGAAACTCCAGTATGATTTGGACAGGTTGGGTGATTTGGCAGATGCATGGCAGATGCAGTATAATGTGGATAAATGCGAGGTTATCCACTTTGGTGGCAAAAACAGGAAGGCAGATTATCTGAATGGCAATAGATTGGGAAAAGGGGAAGTGCAACGAGACCTGGGTGTCCTTGTGCACCAGTCACTGAAGGTAAGCATGCAGGTGCAGCAGGCGGTTAAGAAGACAAATGGTATGTTGGCCTTCGTAGCGAGAGGATTCGAGTACAGGAACAAGGATGTCTTGCTGCAGTTGTACAGGGCCTTGGTGAGACCACACCTTGAGTATTGTGTGCAGTTTTGGTCACCTTATCTGAGGAAGGATGTTCTTGCCATGGAGGGAGTGCAGCAAAGATTCACCAGACTGATACTTGGGATGGCAGGAATGACGTATGAGGAGAGATTGGGTCGATTGGGCTTATACTCGCTGGAGTTTAGAAGAATGAGAGGGGATCTCATTGAAACTTATAACATTCTAACAGGACCAGACAGACTAGATGCAGGAAGGATGTTCCCGATGGCAGGGAAGTCCAGAACCAGGGGTCACAGTCTAAAGATAAGGGGTAAGCCATTTAGGACAGAGATGAGGAGGAATTTCTTCACCCAGAGAGTGGTGAACCTGTGGAATTCTCTATCACAGAAGGCTGTTGAGGCCAATTCATTAAATATATTCAAGAAGGAGTTAGATATATTTCTTAAGGCTAAAGTGATCAAGGGATATGGGGAGAAGGCAGGGACAGGGTACTGAGTTTGGATGATCAGCCATGATCTCATTGAATGGTGGAGTAAGCTCGAGGGGCCGAATGGCCTACTCCTGCTCCTATCTTCTATGTTTCTATGTTTCACAATTAACCGTATCAAGCAAGTAGAACTTCCTCTTATAGCAACTACTTGAGGAATTAGTTCTCCAATATCATTACCACAGCTGTAGAAACTTTCCACAAATATAAACACGACAGTTTCTACAGCTGTCAGACTTTAAGAATGCAACGGTTTTGGCCGCTCGGCAGCCATGTTTTTTGACCACTTGAGGCACAGCTGAAGTGATCTATTTTGGTGGCATATGTCACCCAACTGCAGGAGTGTCACAACATTCACATTAGGTATTTGCTGTCGGCAGCATCAGTGATAAACTCAAAGTATATGGAAAATAAATGAGATTCAAGTGCAAATGTCAGTTGAAAGTAAGATTTAAACTCGGGTCTCCTCGTCAGCCTTCCCAACAGTAGCTTAGCAATGGACCCGCTGGACTGATCTGGGTGACTTTTTTAAAAATAAAAGTTAAGTTAATCACCTCTACTTTTTCCACTATCGTCTTCTATCTAAAGTTACAATTTCTCACATGCATATAACAAAAAAATTACCTCACAGGAAGATAAACCTCTGCGCTCAAACCAAAAGCCTCAACAGATGTCCCAGCAGAATACCCCTTTGTTGTTACAAAACATTTACCCATAAAGGAATTATATCAGAAAATAAAGGCAACAAACAGCTCTAGCTTGAATGATCCATCAAAATAGCTTCATGGCCAAGACTTGCTTGTTGGTATTTTTGGATATATTTCTGGTTGCACATTGCCTAGGCCTCTTCATATAAACCGTGGTGATAATTTTTCAACTGCCAAATGCAACCCCTGGAAAATTTACACATTTAATTTGAGATAAAACGTATACCTAACCCAAACAAATAATATGTCGCTGTTTGGCCACCAGCTCCAATAGAAAGTATGACTAAATTAATGCTTATGGAATTACCTGTAGGCATCAGACAGGGTTATAAATCCAAATTCCTTGGTGCTGTAAATTATTAGATCCTCAGCTATCTTACTCAGGTGAATCTGGCACAGGGTGCACCAGAACAGAATCTCAGCTTTAATAAACCAGAGAAAAAGTGTTAAGCACATAACCTATGGAAACAATTGTGATGTTTCTTAGCACAAATAAAAGACACCAATGGACATTTATCTTATAACTGCAGTTCACTTAGTTTCCGAGACCTTACAGAGTTCCTTCAGATCCTCCTTTACCAAAAAGAAGGAAATGTACAAAACATGTTGACTTACAGCAGAACAAGCTAACTGGCTGGAAGACAGAAAGCAGAGAGGAGGGGTAAAGGGTAGTTATTCAGAGTGGCAGAAGGTTGAAAGTGGGATCCCACAAGGATCAGTGCTGGGACCACTGCTGTTCAAATTTATGTTAATGATTTAAGACTTTGGAATCAAAAACACAATTTCTAAATTTGCAGATGACACCAAATTGGGGGGAAATAGTCAATACTGAGGAGGACAGCAACACAGAAGATAGGAGCAGGAGTAGGCCATTTGGCCCCTCGAGCCTGTTCCGCCATTTAATGAGATCATGGCTGATCATCCAAATTCAGTAACCTGTCCCTGCTTTCTCCCCATATCCCTTGATCCCTTTAGCCTTAAGAAATATATCTAACTCCTTCTTGAATATATTTAATAAGTTGGCCTCAACTACCTTCTGTGGTAGAGAATTCCACAGGTTCACCACTCTCTGGGTGAAGAAATTCCTCCTCATCTCAGTCCTAAATGGCTTAGACTGTGACCCCTGGTTCTGGACTCCCCCGCCATCGGGAACATCCTTCCTGCATCTAGTCTGTCTAGTCCTGTTAGAATTTTAAAAGTTTCAATGAGATCCCCTCTCATTCTTCTAAACTCTAGCGAATATAAGCCTAATCGACCCAATCTCTCTTCATAAGTCATTCCTGCCATCCCAGGTATCAGTCTGGTGAATCTTCGCTGCACTCCCTCCATGGCAAGAACTTCCTTCCTCAGATAAGGCGACCAAAACTGCACACAATACTCAAGGTGTGGTCTCACCAAGTACGGCGTAAAATTCTGGTCCCATATTATAAAAAGGATATAGAGGCACTGGAGATGGTGCACAAAAGATTTACAAGGATAACAAATTACAAGAAGACATTAATAAACTTGTAGAATGAGCATAAATTTGGCAAATGAATTTCAACACAAGTGTGGGGTATTGCATTTTGGTAAGAAAAATAAGGTCACATATTACTTGGAAAATAAGAATCTAAATGGGGTAGAGGAGCAAAAGGATCTGGGAGTACAAATACACAAATCACTAAAAAGTAGCGAGAGATTAATAAGGCCATAAAAAAGCAAAACAAGCACTAGGGTTTCTCTCTAGATGGATAGATATGAAAAGTAGGCTAAACTTGTATCGAACCTTGGTGAGACCACACTTGTGGAGTACTGCGTAAAATTCTGGTCACCGTATTATAAAAAGGATAAAGAGGCACTGGAGATGGTGCACAAAAGATTTACAAGGATAATACCAGAAATGCGAGGTTATACCCATCAGGAAAGGATGAACCCTTGAAAAGAGAACACTGAGGGGTGACCTAATAGAGGTCTTTAAAATTATGAAAGATTTTGATAGAGTAGATTGAGAGAGAGTGTTTCCACTTGTGGGGAAGAGCAAAACTAGAAGTCATCAATATAAGATAGTCACCAAGAAATCAAATAGGGAATTCAGAAGAAACTTATTTACCCAGAGAGTGGTGATAATGTGGCGAATTGTATAGATGCATCTAAAGAGAGGCTAGTTAAACATATGAGGGAGAAGGGAATAGAGGGTTATGCTGATAGAGTTAGATGAGGAAAGATGGGAGCAGACTCGAGTGGAGCATAAACGCCGGCATGGACTTGTTGGGCTGAATGGCCTGTTTCTATGCTGAATATCCTATGTAATTCATTGTAACCGTAAAATACTGCAGATGCTGAAAATCTGAAATGAAAACAGAAAACGCTGGAAACACTCAGAAGGTCAGGCAGTATCTGTGAAGAGAACAGAGATGCAGCCTGACCTATTCAGCATTTTCTGTTTTTGACTTACAACCAAATGTGCAGATAAGCAAGGTTTCATTACAGGTTACAAGATAAGATACAAATGAAGGTCATTTGGCCATCTTAGGTCATGCTTGCAGAAACGACCCTACAGTCCCACCATCCAACTGCTTCTCAAATAATTCTAGGATTTCTGCCTCCACTGTCCTACCCATTGATGATTTTGTGTAAAGAACATCCTAAACTAAACTTGCCTTTTGCTAGTTTGAACTGATGTTTCCTGGTCCTATGGTTTAGTTTGGAGTACTACTTTTGATCTATATCTTTTCTACATGGTTCACCAACTTATCGTCTCTCAGCTGTACAACTCTCCCCACCTCTTCCTCCTACAACAACCTTCCAAGAATCTTCACTTCCCCCAATACACGAATATCCATGACTTGTTTCTTCCTCTCATCTTTCAACAATTTAATAATGTTGGTTGGTTTCAGTGCATCAATATCCTTATGTTTTACACAGACGGTATATTTCCCTTCCTGTCAAAAAACTCAAACAATCCTCTCGTTTCTTGAATTATCAGCATTTATACAAATAATCCCGTGGAGAAAAACTTGCCATGTAATTCTTCCCATTTAATATCTCTAACAGTCCATTCTCTTAATGTTTCTTTTGTAACAGAATCTTTGAAATGCACCATTAATCTCAGCTTCTCGTTCTGAATGCTTCCCTTAATGCTTTCTTTGTTATTGCAATCCTGCTAATCCCATAGAAGTGGTTATACAATACGGTCTGGTCCCCCTTGTGTCTAACCCACAATGTTTGAACTGTTGGGCAGATTTGACAAACCGTGATAATTGTCCGTACGCAACAGCTCAAAAGCTATGAACGCCACTCTAAAGCAACTGTGCGTGTGCAGTCCCCACCCCATCCTTGTTCCCACCACGGCTGGGTGTCTGGCTATTTTCTAGGTAGAACCCCCATTCCTGACACTACACTCAGGCAGGACCCTCTCCTATCGACCTTGGTCTCAGGCAAAACCCTTTTGATCTAATCCCATTCTTGGGTAGAAATGTCAAGTAACGGAGCAAGTCAACTGCAAGATCATTTATTCCAGTAGCAGCTGATTAAAATTTTTATTCATAAGCAACACCACACCACAAAAAGGTACATGTTGAATAGAGACTGCCTCAATACAATAACTTGCATTTATATAGCGCCTTAACGTAGCAAAACATCCCAAGGCACTTCACAGGAGCATTATCAAACAAAATTTGACACCGAGTCATAAAAAGATATTAGGATGTGACCAAAAGCTTGGTCAAAAAAGTAGGTTTTAAGGAGCATCTTAAAAGGAGGAAAGAGAGGTTTAGGGAGGGAATTCCAGAGCTTAGGGCCTAGGCAGCTGAAGGCATGGCCACCAATAGTGGAGCGATGAAAATCAGGGATGCGCAAGAGGCCAGTATGGGAGGAGCACAAAAATCTCAGGAGGGTTGTAGGACTGGAGGAGGTTAGAGAGATAGGGAGGGGAGAGGCCATGGAAGGAATTGAAAACAAGGGTGAGAATTTTAAAATTGAGGCGTTACCGGATTGCAGAATCAGAGAGAATTCCTTTAGGCTGGTGGGTCAGGTGATCCAATGTTACTCCACTTATATTTGAAAAATCTGTGTTTACTCTCTATATAATCATCTACCGATTGTTTACTTCGTGAATGGAATTGTACTTACCAACAAAGTCTCGTCCACTGGTTGCATCCATGCTGTTCAAACTAATGGCATCAAACTGCAGCTCTGAAAGTCAAACAAGCAGTGCGGCAGTCAGTGTAATGCAGGTTAATTCTCGAGGGACAAAAAAAAAATGTCGGAGCTCCCATTTGAGGCAATTTAAACTCCGGGGAAGTTAGATGAAGACATTTGTCCTAAAGAAAATACAACAGACTGGGTTTCTTTTTAAAAAAATTGTCAGTAAGATTTCCTCCATTTTTGTCCCCATTCCCTAATCATTTTAGGCAACCTACATCTGACAGCACTCAAATCATCTTCCAGCCCAGAGTTATTGGTGAAGTTGTACCTCTGATACAGAACATTCAAGAACCATTATAGTCAATTTAGGAATGCCAACAACTTTCATGGATGCAAAAATATGATAAGGAAAAAAAAATTAAGTAATTAATCTTCTAACTTTACTCAATCCCGAATGAGCCCTGCTGTGGTGCCATTTTTAGGGGGCATGATTAAGAAGTAGGGGGTATTAAGAAGTTTGCAGATGATACAAAAATTGGTCGTGTGGTTAATATTGAGGAAGAAAGCTGTAGACTGCAGGAAGATATCAATGGACTGGTCAGCTGGGCAGAAAAGTGGCAAATGGAATTCAATCCAGAGAAATGTGAGGTAATGCATTTGGGGAGGGCTAACAAGGCAAGGGAATACACAGTAAATGGTAGGATACTGACAAGTGTAGAGGAACAGGGGGACCTTGGAGTGCATGTCCACAGATCCCTGAAGGTAGCAGGACAGGTAGATAAGGTTGTTCTGCCTTATAATTGCAGGAGTTTCGTTTTGTTGCCGCCAGTAGGTGGCAGTAAATGGAAATGGCCAGTAGGGTCACTCAACAGGAAGTAGTATAGTGATAGCAAACAAAGAGGTCACAGCAGCATGGAGCGTGCTGCAAGTTAATCCGCTGTAATCTTACATTATTACGCCTTCGAAAGCATTGCCTGTGAGTTGAATGGCTTCATTACATATTCATGTTTAGATGTTAGTTATATCTCATGTATGTAACAAGGTGTATTTCCTTCTTTTTTCTTTCTCAGTTTTACTCCAACCCAATGCAACTGATTTGTATTGTTTCATTGACCTCATACAAGTGTGGCATTATTAAACACCGGAGCTTGGACGCTACATCCTGACTCCCATGTCGTTATTGAAAGGAGTTTGGCTGGCTGTCTAACTGCGTACAGACACATACACGTAGGGAGGACAGTACAAAGGTGGTTAAGAAGGCATATGGGATACTTTCCGTTATTAGCCAAGGTATTGAATATAAGAGCAGGGAGGTTATGCTAGAGCTGCATAAAACACTAGTTAGACCACAGCTAGAGTACTGTGTACAATTCTGGTCACCACATTACAGGAATGATGCGATTGCACTAGAAAAGATACAGAGCAGATTTATGAGAATGTTGCCAGGATTGGAGAATTTTAGCTATGAGGAAAGATTGGATAGGCTGGGGTTGTTTTCTTTGGAATAGAGGAGGCTGAGGGGAGACCTAATTGAGGTGTATAAAAGTATGAGGGGCCTAGATAGAGTGGATAGGAAGGGCCCATTTCCCTTAGCAGAGAAGTCAATAACCAGGGGGCATAGTTTTAAACTAATTGGTAGAAGTATTAGAGGGGAGTTGAGGAGAACCCTTTTCACCCAGAGGGTGGCGGGGGTCTGGAACTCACTGCCTGAAAGGGACGTAGCGGCAGAAACCCTCATTGCATTTAAAAAGTACTTGGATATGCACTTGAAGTGCCATAACCTACAAGGCTACGGACCAAGAGCTGGAAAGTGGGATTAGGCTGGATAGCTCTTTTTTTGGCCAGCACAGACACGATGGGCCGAATGGCCTCCCTCAGTGCTGTGAATTTCTATGATTCTAATTATCACAGTCTTAACCAAATATAAAAACTTTTGAGCAATTTTTTTTAATTAAAAAAAAACTTACCATTACAAAGGAATTCTCTGTCAATCTGAAAAGGATTTCCAGCAATAGCACCACTAGGAAATTAAAATAGTAATTCTAAATGAATAGACTGTGGTACATTTCTACTTGATGCAGTTAGTATTGAAGTATAACATGTTCTGGTTTGCTTGCGAGGAGAACCAGTACATTAAATTACCACACAAAGAACCAAGATGATTTACTACAAAAAGTATTAATCCAAAGAAACAAGAGATAACTTTTCTCCTCATAAAACTGCACATTTTCCTTGGTATCCCATTGGTAGAATAGTTGAGGCATTCAATGCATAGTAAGTCTGTCATGTGTTTTCAGCCTGTGTGTGGTCCTCGGTCAGTTCAGTGAAATAAAACATTTACTGGTGCCTTATGTTTAAAGAAAATTACATAGGTTTTAAAAACCACATAACTCAGAATACTGCAGTAGAGTCTAACAAAGGTCTCAATGGGCTGCAAGATGAAACCAAAAGCTAATTAAAAATGCTGGAGGACTATGATGGTTTTAACCTTAGCATCTCCAATATGGAGGGCAGGGGGAAGAAGGGGTTATGGTTAAGAAGATGTTGGGCTGCCACAACTGGCCTCAACATCAACAATCCTCAGCTAGCAAAAGGGAAAAATCAACTATGGTTTCCATTCCTGGTGACAGCTGCTGGAAAGTGGAGGCCTCTAGATGTTGGATGTGAACTGGATCAGGCTTGACTGCAATAGCTCACACTCAATAGAGCCCAACACTTACTGTTCAGGCTCACAGGTGAAGAATGGACATTTGGCCGAGACACTGAAGGGCTGCTAGTGTTTGCGGAACCAAAGCCCAACAAGAGTTAGTGCTTTCAGGAAGATTCGGAGAAAGACATAGATAAATAAATAGCTAGGCCTCTATTAGCAAGGAGTGTTGAATCAAATGCTGCCGTCTATGATCTGATGTGGGCCATTTCTATTTACAAAGATGCAAAACCACCATTATCATTGTTTCGTGTTCAATGGCATGTCTTTATATAAAAATGCCCATCACAAGAAATGCAGACCACATTTACAGTGATGCAAACATTCCTGTGCTTTCAACAGGAGATTCGAGTGTCCGAGCTCCATGCCGGCCAAGGTCAGAGCAACAAAGGTCGTTTTAGAAAAAATGGTTTGGTGCAATAGGGTAGGATATCAACCCATGGTGGCATCACGAGGGTTAATTCCCAATCTTAGTTTGGGTGGTTGAGAGTGGGGAACTAAGCTCCCAGTTTTTGTTGCCTTGAGATCTATTGCTATACGTCAAGTTCACAGTAACTGAGGGCAGGCAGAAAAAAACAAAAAGAAAAATGCATTTTGTATTCAGTGGCAAGTATGCACCAAACCCATGATCATGATTGTCAAAAGGAAACTTATTGCTGGATATCTGGCCCTGGTCTTTAGCTAATCCCTAGCATGTTCAGGTACTGTAAATTCGATGGCTAGATATGACAAACCAATGGAGCAACTAATCATACATAGAATCATAGAGATTTATGGCACAGGAGGAGGCCATCGTGTCTGTGCCGGCCAAAAGAGCTATCCAACCTAATCCCACTTTCCAGCTCTTGGTCCATAGCCTTGTACATCAAGTGCATATCCAAGTACTTTTTAAATGCGCTGAGGGTTTCTGCCTCTACCACCCTTGCAGGCAGGGAGTTCTCCTCAACTCCCCTCTAATCCTTCTACCAATTACTGTAAACCTATGCCCCCTGGTTATTGACCTCGCTGCGAGGGGAAATAGGTCCTTCCTATCCACTCTATCTAGGCCCCGCATAATTGTATACACCTCGGTCAAGTCTTCCCTCAGCCTCCTCTGTTCCAAAGAAAACAACCCCAGCCTATCCAATCTTTCCTCATAGCTAAAATACAGTCTATTTAGTCCAAGAGAAATAGCTATTTTACAACCTAATGTGACAAAATAAATCAGATTTAACTCAAACCAGTACTTCTATTCATTATTGCCCTCTAAAAGGCACTGGATATATATATTTAAAAAAGCACCTTCCCAATGGCAGCACATTGGTTCTTCTCTTAATTTCATCCAGTCGCTCAGCATCACGAGACAAGGCAACAGCATGGCTAGAATACAGAACAAACATGGAGGTTCTTTGAACAAAATGCAGCAACAAATTAACCTCTTACAGTACTGCCATAGTTCATTCACATTAGTGATTTTCCAAACGATAACCTTTTAGCACTTTTAGAAGAGGAGCAACATTTTGGTGTCTAATTAAAAGTTACATTGATAGAACATCTTTAACATCTTCAGCACTTTGCAACCAATGGTTACTTTTGAAGTGTGATCACAGTCATGTTATGTAGCAGTCCACTAACGGCAAATGATCAGATAATCCATTATTAATAGTGTTGCTTGAGAAATTAATATTGGCCAGCACACTGAAGAACTCCCTGCTCTTCTTTGAATAGCGAGATATTTTATATCCACCTGGACAGACGGAGTTCAGCGATTCAATCAAAAGGTTACTTTCTGCGGCACTTGTACTAAATGCAAGATTGCAACTGTTTCGCTCTGCATAATCTCCAGTCATTTTTATGACTTGCATTTCTATAGCGCCTTTCACGACCACCAGACGTCTCAAAGCGCTTTACAGCCAATGAAGTACTTTTTGAAGTGGAGCCACTGTTGTAACATGGGAAATGCGGCATCCAATTGCGCACAGCAAGCTCCCACAAACAGCAATGTGATAATGACCAGATAATCTGTTTTTGTTATGTTGGTTGAGGGATAAATATTGGCCAGGACACCAGGGATAACTCCCCTGCTCTTCTTTGAAATAGTGCCATGGGATCTTTTACCAGACAGGGCCTCGGTTTAACGTCTCATCCGAAAGACGGCACCTCTGACAGTGCAGCACTCCCTCAGCATGGATTCTTCAATTTTACTTTACAATAAAAACTAAAACTATCTAGACCTTAAGCGAGAGTCTGATGGCGTCTTGTAAACTATAAATAATTCTGAGCTTGTCATTTAGCTTGACTATACATTTTTTAGCCCGTTGCTTGTTTTCGAATTTAGCATGCTAAAAAGTGTTTTTCTTCCTGCTTTTCCTTTGAATTAATCCAGGTTTTTTTTTTTTTTTTTTGGAGGACCAATTTCCCCCAACCTGATTTTCTCCCTTTAACACAGAAAATAAACCCCCCCAAAATCCCAGTTTTCAAATTGGAAATAAAAACTGACTTTAATTATCCCTAAATATCTTCCTCCGACGTCTTACGGTTGAAATCACTGTGAATTTCATCCGTCAATTAAAAACCTTTAGTGTAACTCCAGCTATTTCTTTGCAAACCTTCTGAACTGAACCCTTGTCATTACAGTTGTCATTTGAAAATTAGATTTAGCAGCACGAATGCATCACAGTGTGTGGTGGTAAAAGGATATCTATTTTTATCCGTGTTAGCAAATATAACTAGGGACCTGATAAATGTTACATTTTTCAGATAGTTAATCTAACGCCAACAAAAGTAGTGATCACCTCAGAATCCAGTGACTCCATCGAATCGGCTGGGCTCTCTGCATATGAGTATATCCAGGAAAAAGGATATCAATCTCCCTAAAAGAACAAAGGACTTAGTTATCACCTTGCAGAACAGAAAGTATTCCAACAATGTAGGAACAGAATCACACGCTTGTGGAACAGAGTACCAGAAATATTAGTTAATTCTGGTTTAATTGATACCTTTTAAAAAGGAACTGAATTGGGCAGAGAGAGTCCATGAGTGAGGTAGTTATGCACAGACTGCAGAAGGGACAGGCATGGTGGACCCAATGGTCTTTACTTTAGCTAAGCTTAATTAAATTCCTTAATAGCAATATAATGGTTCGTTCGACGGTTCAGCTTGTTAAGGCGGTGAGTATTAAGAAAGGGGGTTGGAGGGGGAAAAAAATCAGTGATCCCACTGCATACCATTATCCAACCACCTCTGGTGCAAGTCACGCATGTAGTTACTGAGTGAAAGCAAGATTGGACTTGGCTTTGATGCCACCCCAACCCTCCGGAAATATAGCCTGCTGACACTCACTGACTATTGAGCTGATGCGGGCGGCAATAGGGTGCTGGAACAGACTTTATTTTCCCTGAACTTTAGGCAGAACAGAAGGAAAAGGGGGGGGGGAGAAAAAAAGTCACGACCCTTGCTTCTGCTCACCAAAGAAAGCCCTGCAGGAAAGTACATTATTGTGGACATGTGGCAAGGACTGGAATGGGCACGGCTGTGATGTTTTCTTAATGGTGGTCAAACAGCCTCCAGACAGCCACTGTCTGGAAGAATGCTCACTTGAGAGAGGTGCCAGAGGGCTGTCTGCATCTGTGCAGCCATACTCCAGCAGGATGTCAGCACCTACAGCACAGGAGGTGAGGAGGCAAGTTAAAAAGACAAATGCAAGAAGCAAATGGTGACAATGATTAAACTGGCTACACCAGTGCCGTACATCGCGAGGGATTTATGATACTGGAGCTTCAACATGCAGACAGCATCACAAAAGGCAAAGCCCAAATTTTTACTTGTAGATTCCTGATATATTCCTCACTGAGATTCTGCTCAACTCATGTTACGCAGTTTCAGTCACATCATGTAAAATAAATGTCTTATCTATGTATTGATTAGAAGAGTCTTCAGACTCTCTGTAAAAACAATGAAGTACAGAACAAAGAACTTACACGGCAGCCCTCTCAATCATCGTTTTAATCAGCTGCTGCAAGTGGCCCATCAGAATGGAGATTTCATCTCGCAGCCATATTCTCTCATCAGTTACCACCTATAAAAAGGGTCATTGTATTGATAGTTATGTACAACTTACAGTGCAATGGCAGTGTCCAAAAACTGTGCAGCACCCCTATACACTGGCACACAGACAACCATCTATTGCAGAGAACAAATGCTGGCCTTTAGGGCATCTTGGGATCAGCTGTAGAAGCCACTGCTGCCCATTCTGTGTCTCATACCAACTTGGGATTGACATTTGACAGCTCACTGGCAAACGTATAAAACATGTGAGCAAGCATGTGCATGCTGACTGGTAAAATTGCACTGCACTTTAAAAAGTATTAACTAAAGCTTGTATTCATCAATTCATCTGAAGGTGTCCAAATCAGAAATAATTCTTGGGCCTCTCTCTGTGACTGAAGTCATTAAGACTCAGTAGCTGAGCCATACAAACCTAGAAGGCCTCTAGGTGTAATCCATGGTCTGTGCTGTGTCAATGGATTAAAGCGCCATAGTTTACCTCAGCACTCTTGAAGGAAGTTATGCTAAACCTTTATAAAAATCACTGGCTAGAACTCAGCTAGAGCACGGTGACCAATTCTAGGCACCACACTTTTAGGAAGGAGTTCAAGGCCTTGTAGAGGGCGCAAAGGAAATTTCCCAGAATGATACCAGGGTTTAGGGACTTCAGTTATGTGCAGAGACTGGAGAAGCTGGGATTGTTCTCCTTAGAGCAGAGGTTAAGGTGAGATTTGATAGAGGTGTTCAAAACCATGAAGGGTTTAGATAGAGCAAATAAGGAAAAAATGTTTCCACTGGTGTGTGGATCAGTAACCAGAGGACACAGATTTAAAGATAATTAGCAAAAAAGAGAGGCGGGGGTGGAAATGACGAGACTACGGGCTGGATTTTGTCAATGGGGGAGCGTTGGGGGCGGGACAGCTGGTTGTCGGGTTTCAGTCCTGCCCCCAATGACGTCTGGCCAACCCACGCTATTTTCCCTTGATTGACCTTGTAAAGCCCGCCCTGTGGGCTTAGCCAGCCAAATAAGGGAAAGCCGGTGACAGAGGACGTCAGCGTAGGACGTTTCATCTGTTGAAAATTTTTGAGAAGCTGTCAAACACTGACAATCTCTGATCTAAGGTGAGCCCTTGCACTGAAGGCTCACCAATACCTCTTTCCTCAGCAGAAATCAGGTGGCTGTTGCATCTGAGAATGCAGCAGCCATTCTGTCATCTCTACCATTGAGATGAGGCACCTCCAGATCTCCAAGGGTTGAAGCCTGCAGAAAGAAACAAAGGTAAGGAAACTTTTTCCCACACTTTACACTCACCTCTCATACTTACCTCTCCACACTTACACCCATCACTCACCTCTACAGCGGACTTTTTGATCCCCCTCACCCCCACAGACCCACTGCTCGCCTCACTGACCCTGGCGAGGTTCGCAGCCGTCAGGAAGCCCGCACTTGCAGGGGTAAAATGGGGATAAGCCTCAAAACTGCCCGTTAACTACCTGGTAAAAGGCAGCTAATTGGCTCTAATCCCCTTCCTGCCTCGTGGAGATGGGTCCCTGCGCGAGTTGGGGACCCGCCTCCTGGGAAGATGGCATGGAGGCGGGTTAGGAGCAGGTTCGGTACCCACTCCCAGTTTCTGCCATTTTTCGGCAGTCCTGCCTCCCCAGGGTTGGGAAAACTCCCCCCATATATCTCAAATCACTATAATCTGGAATGGTTGAGAAAAGAACGGGGGAGTGGAACTAATTGGACAGCTCTTTCAAAGAGCCCACACAGACAGGCACAATGGGCCGAATGGCCTCCTTGCGCGCTGTAAGATTTTATGATTCGAACGTGAATCCAATTTACCTGATCATTCCTGCTTCGACCAGTATGTAATTTCCCTCCAGCTTCTCCGATCAGCTCCTGAAATAAAAAGTAAATTGCACAGAATGTTTTATTAGAATACCCACAGCTGTAGTTAATCATTTCTGCTAACTTTAGTTCTATACACATATAGATAGTAGCACTGGAGATCTGCCAGTGTGTCCGATACCAACCACATCTTTACATAGACACTAGAAGATCTCCCCTGGTGTTGCTCATTGTGAGTGAGAGGAAATGTGATCTTATAAGGGTGTTATCAACAAAATCTGATGGGACATTAGATTAAGTTCATGCTACACACAAGACTTTCTTTACTATATCTATTTCAAATACTTTCAATTACGCCCAAATTCACTGAAATCAATAGGTAACGCTGTAATGTTAATGTCTGCTTTTTTTTACTTCCTCCAGAGGTGGTAATGAGGCTTCTTAAAAAGGATCGGTTTTCTTCTGCCTTTTGCCTGGGGAAATTGACATTCTGCAGGTGTAGGGAGAAGGAAAAAGGGGCAGAGACTCGGTAAAGAAGGTCTCCGCCCCTTTTACGCTGCCCAGGGATTTGCTGGAGCTTCCCCAGATGTGAAACTAGGTCTTCCCCTACTGTCTGCACAGACCCAGCATAGCAATTTTACTGACGAGAGGGATTCCCAGCTGCCCTGCCTTATTTACCTTGGAATCTGCTCACTGGGTGGTCCAGTGCTGGGGTGCTCATGAGAACCTTGGAGGCACCTAATGATTTTTTAATTCTCCAACGTCCATTTTAGCACCAAGGGATTTCTGGCTGTTGATCTCAGTTAGTCGCCAGAAGGCCCAATTATTGGCAATCCAGCCCCGAAGCCATGTTCAGATTTCCTTCCAAATTTTTAGGTTTACAGCTGAGCCAGGAAGCAGACTTGTGCCTGGAATCTGGCTGGGCCTTGCAAGTAACCGAAAGGAGGAAAAAAGTAGGCAGCTGCTTCCTTACAGGTGCAGCACACCGCAGATGCACTACCGGGAGCCCATAGAGGAAAATCTATCCTATTACAAGAAAGCCTGTTTTTCTTGTTCCATATGTGGTCTTGTAACCTCTTACAACAAGCATAGTTAAAAAAAATACAATTTTCTCCAACTAATCACGTGCACTAGTAAGTGTGTACATATGTTCTACTTGGCACAGACTTAACTAAAATCTTCCCCCTCCGCCTTTTCCAGTTTTCGAATCAAGATGGGAAGCAGAGAAAAGGGGGCTGGAATCAAACAGACTTGCTGTGCCTGGTGGATTTCCAGTGACCTCTGCTCTTCTGAGTACCCCTCATTCCTCTGCTGCACCATCAATGACAGAGTGTTCAGTCATCACACTCCTGCTTTCTGGAATCCCCAACCCCCTCAGCTTTGCTACAGGTCGTTCCATCTTTAAAAATCTTCCTCAAAAATCTAATTCTTTGGTCCCCTCCCCTAACTCTTCCTCCAACAGCTGTTCAATGTCTGCCCCACCCTCCCTTTGGGAGGTTTCCCTATACTAAAGGCACCTTATTAAACACAAGGGCCTAGAAATTGGGTATAGCCCCGCTTGGGGCGTTAGAATTAGCGGAGCGCAAATTTTATAGCCAGACGCAACTTATCGACACCTCGTGCGATATTGGGTTGCAGCGCCCCAAAGGTGATTGAGGCGCGAGTTCAGGCATTACACGGGGCACCTAAGGCGCTAACATGCCGGCGCAACCCAATATCGGGGCGTCCAGCCGCAGCGCAGGTGCTCTCAATTACCCATGACCACGAGACCTCCAGGCGCCAGCCAGCTCTTAAAGGGGTGGGTCAGGCAGCTCCAGCATCCACACTCTGCGCCTTGTAGGCCTGCAAATTGCCGCAGGCCCTTCTACATAAGAAATAGGAGCAGGAGTAGGCCAATCGGCCCCTCGAGCCTGCTCCGCCATTCAATAAGATCATGGCTGATCTGATCCTAACCGCCAATCCACTATCACAGGACTATCTCCTGAATCTAACAGAATTAGACACATGAAACAGGAGCAGGATCAGGCTACACGGCCCCTGGGCCCACTCCGCTACCCACAGGGCCATGACCGATCCGAACCTAGACTCATGTCCAAATTCCTGCCCGCTTCTCTGGCGCAAAAAACTTGGAGCAGATGGAGAGGGTGAGGCAGAGAGCAGAGCGCTTCACCAATGAGTCTCTGGAGGAATTGGTGGCTGCAGTGGAGCGCCGGTGAGATGTCCTCTACCCCGACAATGGCAGGAGGCCTAATCATAAGGACTACCAACGAGCTTGGAGGGATGTTTCTCAGAGGGTCAACTCCAGCAGCATGGCGACCAGGAGCCCTGTGCAGTGCAGGAAGAAATTCAACGACCTCACTCGGGTCGTGAGGGTGAGTGGAGTTAATGTAAACTTATGCATCCCTCCATTAGCACCTGACTTTATGGCTACAGGGTGTGCTATGCCCCACTGGCCATCTGTCAGCAAGCACCCATGGCCCTTTCTGGTCACACACATGCATATTTGACTCAGGGCATCATGTAAGGGCTGGTCCACCATGGGGGGCATGAGATGATAACCCAGGGCATCATGTAACATCACTTCCCATCCTTTGCCCTGCAGGCCAAGCTGGCGAGAAACCGCAAGGAGCAGCTTCGCACCGGAGGAGGCCGTCCTCAACTGGAGCCTCTGACGGATCTCGAGGAGAGAGTCCACCAGATTGTGGGAGGACGCCCGAGTGGTCCTGTCACCACTGCAGCTGCTGACCCCATTGTCCACAGCGATGGTGAGGTTCTCTACTATTACAGCTGTCACCTTCCAGTTGTTTCCCCCGCCAGCATGCCTTCTCAATGTGGACCCATGTCATAGCATTGCCGCACTGTTGCATCCCTTGCTGCCAAACTGTCCTTTTGCTAAAGCCACTCTTCAACCTCCCTGCTTTCAGATGCTGCATCACCAGCTCGGGAGCCGGCCCCTCAAGCTGCCAGTGCCAGTGCCTCCGGAGGCGACGACCAGGAGGAAGCCGGACCATCCGTGCCAGCCTCAGGGGAGCCACCACATCTGGAGACTGGGGATAGTAGTTCCCTTGAGGGGAGGTGGGGGGGGGGGGGGGGGGCGGGGGGGGGCTCTGATGAGGAGCCAGTTGCAGGAACCTGCGGCCTGCAGCAACGCGCGGGGGGTAGGGACGCTCGGGGGCCATCTCCCCGGAGGGCGAGGCAGGCCACCATGACTGCTGCACAGAGTGCAGAGGAGGTGCGTAACCTTGCCGAGATGAGCGCCCAGGCCCGGCTCAGGCACACTGAGCTGATGGCTGCAGTGGGGAGGATGCCTGAGTCGATCAACACACTGGCAAAGAGTGTGCTGGACTTTGGGGCAGCAATGGAAAGGACTGTCCAGGGCTTCGGCCCAGCAATGGAAAGGTCTGTCCAGGACTTCGGCCCAGCAATGGAAAGGTCTGTCCAGGGCTTGTCCGATGCAGTGGAAACGTCTGTCCATGCCTTGTCCGAGGCAGTGGAAAGGAGTGTTCCGGCCTTGTCCGAAGCAGCAGTGGAAAGGACTGTCCATGGCTTATCCGAAGCAGTGGCACCTGCCACGCAGGTCCTCACTGCTGCCACGCAGTCACTTGCTGGCCTCGTCCACACGCAAATTGAGGCCATGCGAACACTCTCTGCTGCCACCCTAGCTGCATCAGGCAGGATCACCCCAGGCCCTTGCAGCACCACAGCATGCCATGAATCTGTGGAGCAGTTGATTGTGGCGTATGATCCTGTGCGGGCCCGTCAGAGTGCTAGTGTTTCGGCCGACCGCGGTACAGGTGTCCTCTCTCTGCATGTGAGCAGTCCTGATGCCACCGCTGGAACGTCAGCAGAGCAGCTGCCACCACCTGCGCGGCAGACTGCTAGCAGACATGCCCAGTTGGAGCAGCCTGCTTGCGGGACCTCCAAGCCCAGAGGTCGTCCAGGCCGTCCCACAGGGGCTTCAGCGCTTCCAGACACTCAGCAGGCGTCCCCCAGCCTTGATGCAGCCACTGGGGTCCAATTACGGAGGAGCTGCAGGGAGGGAAGGGGCCGACCTCGTAAGAGGAGTCAGTTTCCATCAAGGGGTCACCAGTAGAGGGAGGTGCTAAGACGTCTCTTTTTCCGGATTTAAGGCCGTCCACACCTGCTGTGTTTGTTTGTTATGGTTTGGTTAGTTTCGCCGGGTTGCCAGACAGTTATCTGTTAGTTTGTTAGTTATGATTTCTGGTACCATTACGTTGTCATGCTGGAAGGAAGCACTTGTTTGAAAATAAAGAAAACTTTTTATTTACAATCGAGCTGTACACTATTTACAATCATCGAGGCCTTCATAGGCTTACAGCGATCCGGAGGGCGTTGTTCGATTCACAGCCACCATTCCATCCGAGGGGCTTAGAGCCGAGTCCTTATGAGCCTCTGACGAACGGCCCTTCCAGTTTCTGGAGCCCTCCCATCTTCCTCCTGATCCTCCTCGCCCGCATGCTCCTCCTCCTCGTCCGCCTGCTCTGCTGGACCTTGTGGGTCGGCTGGCATTGGCTGGGTGCGTCGAATGGTCAGGTTGTGGAGCATGCAGCAGATAACAACGATGCGCGCCACATGCTCCGGCGAGTACTGTAGGGCGCCCCCCGAATGGTCTAGACAACGGAAACGCTGCTTCAGCACACCAATTGTGTGCTCCACAATGTTCCTGGTGGCCTGATGGCTGTTGTTGTAATGCTCTTCTGCCGGGGTGCTGGGCAAACGGAGCGGGGTCATGAGCCATGGGCAGAGAGGATAGCCCTTGTCGCCCAGAAGCCAGCCTCGTGGGTGAGCTGGGGCCTCAAAAAGGTTAGCCACTGAGGTCTGCCGCAGGATGAATGCGTCATGGCTGCTGCCAGGGAATTGTGCATTCACTGCCATGATCATCTGCCGGTGATCATAGACCAGCTGCACATTAAGGGAGTGGAACCCCTTTCGGTTACGGAACTCCTCCGGATTCTGTAATGGCGCCCGCAAAGCCACGTGTGTGCAATCAATGGCCCCCTGCACCATGGGGAAGTCCGCAATAGCCGTGAAGCCCTGTGCGCGCTCCCCCTGCTTCTCCAGGGTCACAGGGGAGGTGATTAAATCGCGCCTCCTTTTGTAGAGGGCAGCTGTCACTTGCCAGATGCAGCAATGCACCGCAAATTGAGAGATATTTGATATGTCCCCAGCTGCTGCCTGAAACGATCCGCTGGCGTAAAAGTTGAGCGCAACAGTGACTTTCACGGCCACCGACAGAGGTCCTGCACCGTATCCGCGGCTGCAGATCCTCAGCAAGCAGGTGGCACAGTTCAGTGACAACATCCATACCAAATCTGAGCCTTCGCAGACACTGCTCCTCCGACATGGTAAGGTAGGAGACCTGCTGCCTGAAAACCCTGGCAGCGTATGGTTGGATTTGGCGACGTCCATTGGCCCTCCTCCTTCTGGCCAATCCCGGCCCTCTCTCCCTCCGTCTCTGTGCCCTTGCCAGTTGTTCAGCCAGGATGACGTTCCCCTCCAAAGCAGCTCCCATTATTCTGGCCAACGAGTAAGATGCAGTCAGCTTTCTGGATCCAGCTGTTCTGGACAGGGCTGAAGGTCCCAAGGCTCCTCTGGCTCAATGAGAACAAGTCTGTGTAACTGAAGGTCTGCAACTCTCTCCAGCAGCGAGCAGTATGGCCAGGCCAAATGGCTGCCGCTTTTATACTAGTGCTGTCCCCTTTCAAGAGTGCCCCCCGAGTCCGAGAAGGACCTGGTAACGTTCCATCCAACTGTCACTAATAGCGCCAGGCGGAATGGAGGGGGGCGCCACTGAATTTACGGTACGGGGCGGCAAAAAGGCGTTGCACAATGAAATGACGTCATTATCTGGCTGCGCCCGCGAGCGGGCGCAAAGACTTAGCACCAGCGCTAACAGGCTACTCAATATGGCAGGATGCGCTAGGATCACTGCGCACGTCCGAAAATTGGGTAACGCCCCAAATCTCGGGCTCTTTAGGCGCTAATCGCTGGCGCAACCAACCGAATTTCTAGGCCAAGGTGTTGTTGAATAACAGTAAAGGTAACTAAATGGAGGTAGTTACTCGGCTAAAAAATTAATGATGGAATATGAGCCAATTCCACAATGAGCTTGATTAATAACTGTAAGCTTCCATTAAATCATAGAACTCATTTAATTCTTAAGGTTAGTTAACAGTAACATTATACACAAGCTCATTTATAAAGCATAGGAACCAAACCCATTCACAGCACAACAAACTAAATGAAATAACTTAGAGCACATTCCCACTTTGCTAATCAACATAGTTTAAAATAAATTCAGCGTTTAGAAATAATTCTTGACAAGAGGTTTCCTTGGGGACTTTAGCATTAAAAAAAAAGAGAATGAGCAAGTATAGCTCGTCAGGATTTATCCCTGGCCTAAAACCCAGGGTTAACAGAAGCAATGTTAACCACCACCAGCTACTCTTAGAAATAATTAATGATTATTATACTTGGTGACAGATTTGTTGACCTATGTAGCAACTAATATGCCAATCAATAACTTGTCATTGAGACTGGCCCAGATGTTTCAACTCTAATTTTTCCTGCTCGTATTCCTTGCTGTGCACATGAGCTTTGAAAAATAAGATGAATTAGTATCAAACCACATGTACAAAAAAGGCGGTCACTAACACAATAATGTCAATTGCTATGGACCTTGGACCAGATAGAATCTTGACAGTGGTGGAAGTAATCTGGGTAGTACTATTGACCAGAAACTTAACTGGACCAGCCACATAAATACTGTGGCAACAAGAGCAGGTCAGAGGCTAGGTATTCTGCGGCGAGTGTCTCACCTCCTGACTCCCCAAAGCCTTTCCACCATCTACAAGGCACAAGTAAGGAGTGTGATGGAATACTCTCCACTTGCCTGGATGAGTGCAGCTCCAACAACACTCAAGAAGCTCGACACCATCCAGGACAAAGCAGCCCATTTGATTGGCACCCCATCCACCATCTTAAACATTCACTCCCTCCACCACTGGCGTACCGTGGCTGCAGTGTGTACCATATACAAGATGCACTGCAGCAATTCACCAAAGCTTCTTCGACAGCACCTCCCAAACCCGCGACCTCTTCCACCTAGAAGGACAAGGGCAGCAGGCGCATGGGAACACCACCACCTCCAAGTCACACACCATCCAGACTTGGAAGTATATCGCTGTTCCTTCATCGTCGCTGGGTCAAAATCCTGGAACTCCCTCCCTAACAGCACTGTGGGAGTACCTTCACCACACGGACTGCAGCGGTTCAAGAACGCGGCTCAGCACCACCTTCTCAAGGGCAACTAGGGATGGGCAATAAATGCTGGCCTTGCCAGCGACGCCCAGATCCCATAAGCGAATAAAAAAAAAAATTCAAATTGCATTTCCATACCTATATCCGGATATTCCCGATCATTTCCAGTTACTGTATTATTCTTCAAAAGGATCCTTGAGTTTTGGGGAAGATATATTTAGTGGCCACCCCTACCTTTAGTCTCCGCTCATGGGCTGTATGAATGTCCTCGTCTCCTTCTTTAATCTGGAAAGTTCCATTTGCCCATTCTTCATAAATCTAACAGTTTGAAAACAAAACCTTTTAGCACTGAATCTCACAGCTCATGAAGTATCATTTGTACAAAAACAATCCCATTTCCCCCAGTAAAATTATGGAGACCAGCTTTCAGAAACATTAGTTTTTAAAAGGAAAACAAGTACTGCACTTCTAGTTCTGCAACATGTATACTTAACTGATTCACACAACACAAGCTGGGATTGTTCTCCTTAGAACAGAGAAGGTTAAGGGGAGATTTGATAGTGGTGTTCAAAACTATGAAGGGTTTTGATAGATTAAATGAGAAGCTGTTTCCACTAGCAGGTGGGTTAGTAACCAGAGGACACCGATTTAAGATAATTGGCAAAAAAAACCAGAGGGAAGATGAGCAGACTTTTTTTTTTAAAATGCAGGGAGGTATGATGATCTGGAATGCACTGACTGTAAGGGTGGTGGAAGCAGATTCAATAATAACTTTCAAAAAGGAATTGGATATATGCTTGAAAAAGGTAAAAATAAAACAATCAAGGCTAAGGGGAAAGAGCGGGGGAGTGGGACTAATTGGATAGCTCTTTCAAAGAGCCGGCACAGGCACCATGGCTGAATGGCCTCTTTCTGTGCTGTATGATTCTAGGATTTTATACCTACTCACCTCAATGACTGGACTAGCACTTAACTAGTCTGCCAAAATTCACAGCACCGGGTAACCTCAACATGCCAGTACACCAAGATTAGCAAAGAAAATATTCAAAACCACAAAGGACTCAGAACAAAAGAATATTCACCAACTGTGAGTAGGATAAGAATCAAAAGCAACAGAGTAACCATGTGTAAACCAGGAACTCTCAAGGATGAAAAATAGCAAACATTGACAATAATGCACAAAAGAATGATCAGAACTTCCTTTTGGACTAGTGACTCAAACTTAATGAAACCAAATATCAAGATTTTTCATCAGACCTAGTAAGAGAATGTGTCTACTGAATCAGGCTGTATGACTGAAACAGGAAAAGTGGAGGAAAAGCTTGAACTGCGAGACCTGCTTACTGCATCCAATATTTTTAAGTGAATTGATTTCCCATGGCATTGCTCAAGAACAAAGCCCTCTGAATGGGACCTGGTCTGGTGAGATTATGCTCAAGACCATAACATGTTGAATGGGTATCAGGGGGCGAGACAACTGTTGTAACTTGAGGCTCATTTGAAATTGAATTGAAAAAGTTGAGCTTGGAGATGGGATTGTCCACTTGTGTGCTCACCAGCCCAGGATTTTGCTCTCCACTGAAATAAATGGAGGGGAAAAAAACTACAGGCTGTCCAGAGCACAAGCAGAAACCGCCAGCCTACAAATTCCATCTGAACTCAAAAGGTGGAATTATATTCAACTCAATCCTTGAGCAGTTTTATTTTACACAAAACTCCAGTAACTTACTGGTGTACAGACTACAGTTGAATTAAAGACCGAAGACCTCATTAGTTAAGCCAGTTCATTGCAAAGGTTCTTACCTTGTCCATTCCATTTAGAATTTGATCCAATTCAGCTTTTGTTACCAGTCCTGCTTTCTCTAAAGCCTTGGCATAGGCCTTGCTTCCTTTAATATCTGCATCCCACATTCGTTTATCATAAGATATGGAGGCATTAAACTTCTCCATAATTGGATCTATGTTTCCTACAAATCTTCCACCCCATAGTTTAGCACCCTAGAGGATATGAAATCATTAGCATTTATTAGAAAGTTTGACTTGCAAAACATTCAATACTTACCTGGTCTATACAGCCCAGTACCACACCAAGAAATGCATCTACCCAGTCAGTCATTGTTGAAGCATGAACAGTAAGTTAGTTAATGTGACATATTAAAGTTTGGCTTAAGTTTTGTCCCAAAATCCCAATTATAAAGATGAATCTCTAAATCTTCTAGTTACTCTCAGTAACCTTGTTTTATGCTTTAGAACCATCATGTGGAGTCAGCCTGAAAGCAGAGATTGTGTGTAAAACTCCCATTCATGTTACAGCATAAATGCAGGCAATGGGTTGGGAAAAGAATTCCTCAATGTTGTGAGGTAAATTTTAAACAAAGAGTCTACTAGGCTGCCTCTAACCAAGAGTTCCAAGGAAACAAGGGGAACAGACATCTTCCTTTGTAAAATTTAGCATTGTGCAACAATACAACAGATAACACTTCCCCTTAAATATATGCATTATATACAATGGAAAACTAGAGAGAGTTGAGATGCAATTAAGTCCAACAGAACTGTACTTGTCTAACATGCACAGGGTATATCAGGGCAAGGACTGCTACCAGCACATGATCAATAAATACTTGAAGTTAGACTGCTGATGCTTTTATTTTCTTATACTATCCCATGGCCCCAAACAACCTTGTTAGATTGGCAGGTTCAGCCAGCTCAGCAACACATGTAACCGGCCTCTTCCTTGCGGAGGCTGAACGCTAACTCTCCGACGCCTCCTCCTACCTTCCCCTGGACCATGACCCCACAACCGAACATCAAGCCATCGTTTCCAAGACTGTCACTGACCTCATCTCCTCTGGAGATCTTCCCCCCAAGACTGCCAAACTCATAGTTCCCCAACCCCGCACAGCCCACTTCTACCTCCTTCCCAAGATCCACAAACAGGACTGCCCTGGTAGACCCATCGTTTCAGCCTGTTCTTGCCCCATAGAACTGATTTCTTCCTATTGCGACTCTTCTTGTCCAGTCTCTTTCCCCCGACATCCGCGACTCTTCAGATGCCCTCCGCCACTTTAGCAGTTTCCAGTTTCCTGGCCCCAACCATCTCCTTTTCACTATGGACGTCCAATCCCTCTACACCTCCATCCCCCACCAGGACGGCCTGAGGGTGTTCCACTTCTTCCTTGAACAGAGGCCCAAGCAGTCCCCATCCACCACCACCCTCCTCCGCCTGGCTGAACTTGTTCTCACATTGAACAACTTTTTTGACACCACTCACTTCCTCCAAATTAAAGGTGTTGCTATGGGAATCCGCATGGGTCCTAGCTATTCATTAAATATATTCAAGAAGGAGTTGGATATATTTCTAAGGTGAAAGGGATCAAGGGATATGGGGAGAAGGCAGGGACAGGGTACTGAATTTGGATATCAGCCATGATCTCATTGAATGGCGGAGCAGGCTCGAGGGGCCGAATGGCCTACTCCTGCTCCTATCTTCTATGTTTCTATGTTTAGCTATGCCTGCCTTTTCATGGGATATGTGGAACATTCTTTGTTCCAGTCCTACTCAGGTCCCCTCCCTCACCTCTTTTTCTGGTATATTGATGACTGTATCGGTGCCGTTTCCTGCTTTCGCCCTGAACTAGAAAATTTCATTCACTTTGCTTCCACCCTTCCCTCACCTCCACATGGTCCATCTCCAACTCTTCCCTTCCCTTCCCTGACTTCCATTTCTGGGGATAGGCTATCAATAAACATCCACTTTAAGCCCACTGATTTCCACAGCTACCTGGACTACACTTCCTCCACCCCGCTTCCTGTAAGGACTCTATTGCATTCTCCCACTTTCTCCGTCTCCGTCGCATCTGCTCCAACGATGCCACCTTCCATACTAGTGCTTCTGATATGTCTTCCTTTTTCCTCAACCGAGGATTACCCTCTACCGTGGTTGACATGGCCCTTGTTCGTGTCCATTCTATTTCCCGCACTCCTGCTCTCACCCCTTCCCCTCCCTCCCAGAACCACAATAGGATTCCCCTTGTCCTCACCTTTCACCCCACCAGCCACATTCAACTTTCACCCCACCAGCCACATTCAACGTATCATCCTCCGCCATCTCCAGCGTGATCCCACCACAAAACACATCTTCCCCTCCCCTCCCCTTTCAGCATTCCGAAGGGACCTCTCCCTCCGCGACACCCTGGTCCACTCCTCAATCATCCCCAACACCTCTTCCCGTGCAAGTGCAGGAGATGCAACACCTGCCCTTTGACCTCCTCCCTTCCCACTCTTCAGGGCCCCGAACACCTCTTCCAGGTGAAACAGCGATTTACTTGTACTTCTTGCAATTTAGTATACTGTATTCGCTGCTCCCGATGTGGTCTCCTCTACATTGGGGAGATCAAACACAGATTGGGTGACCGCTTTGCGGAACACCTCCGTTCAGTCCACAAGCGTGACCCTGAGCTTCCGGTCGCCTGTCACTTTAATTCTCCGCTCCACTCCCACTGTGACCTCTCTGTCCTCAACCTCTTGCACTGTTCCAACGAAGCTCTACGTAAGCTCGAGGAACAGCAACTCATCTTTCGATTAGGTATTTTACAGCCTTCTGGACTCAACATGGAGTTCAACAATTTCAGATCACAACCTCGGCCCCTATTTTTGTTTTACATGGCAGCTGTTGTTGATTCTGCCATTCCCATTTACACCTCATCATGGCTCATTTTTTGTTTCTTGTCCCATTACAAACTCCTTTTGCCTTGCACCATCATCCCTTTTGTATTTTAATCTCTCCTGCCTTCCATCCTATCACAGACCTTCCCTTTTGTTCTTTCCTCCCCTCCCCCTTTTCCCTGCCCTTGCTTAAAAATCTGTTTCATCTCTAACTTTTTCCAATTCTGACGAAGGGTCATTGACCCAAAACGTTAACTCTGTTTCTCTCTCCACAGATGCAGCCTGACCTGCTGAGCATTTCTAGATTTTATTTCAGATTTCCAGCATCCGCAGTATTTTGCTTTTGTAACACATGTAACTTCTTGGTCAACCTATGAAAAATAACGTGCATTGCAACACAGTGGAATATCCTCCATTACCCAACACAGCCTCCTTTAATTGCTAAATTTATGACAAATTCACATCCTTGAATAGAGGGGAAGAGGGCAGGATATAGGCACTGAACACAGAAGAATTGAGCACAATAACAGCATCCACATTCATTTAGAATTTTTTTTAACCCCAAGTCAGAAACATTCGGGCAAATCAGGATGTTTAAGGGTAAATATGCCACTAGCTTAAGCAAAAGATGTCAACACTCATGGGAGAGCGGAGAGGAAGAGCTGAGAATAAGGAAGTAGATGCCAAGAGTAAAACCAAGAAAACAGAAACTAGAGCATCTCTCTTCTCTTGTGAAATATCCATTAACTTCTAGTTCTGTAGCATTCTAGTACAGGAAAGTTTTCACCGAGTTACGCGTGTCTGCTGCAACAATGGGCAATAATGCAATACTACACAGAATGCAAAATGAGGGTAAGATCTTGCTGAATTGTGATGCTTTTCAAGGTGAAACAGCCTTCCAACATTCAATGCCCGCGCTTCTGCATGAAGAATGAATGGCTGGCGGGGGAACTGCTGCTACTGTCCACGTACCCGCACCTCCCGAGTCAGCCCCTCAGAGGAGGAGGAGGAGGAGGAGATTGGCAGGGCAGGAAAAAAAGGGCAAAGGGGAAATCACAATAGGAGGAAACACTGGACAATCCCCCCAAAAAATAAAACTGAAGGCTTTCCTCTTGAATTAAAAAGTTGAGGAAAACATCTTACCTCTGAACTGGCCATTTCTAGCGCTAGACTTCGGCTCCAGGCAGATGGAAAGAGTTCTGACGCACACAGGTAGGTGGAATCTGTGAAGAGCGTTGTCCTCGACCTGTCTGTGGAATAAACAAGCGTCAGTATTTACACAAGCCCCCCAAAAAGTTCCGTATCTGCTCAGGTTGCCGATCTTTGGACGGGTTACCACTCTCTGTAAACACACACCATCGACAGTACCTAGGATAACAGAGAATCCTGATCAATTTCAGTCTCGAAACTCCCAGTGCCAGGAACCGGAAAAGCAAACTGCCAACAAAGGTTGCTGGGATTTGTAGTCCACATCCAAACCTGTTCCATTTACTCCAAACTAATCAGGCACCGCTTACATCTGCTACTCCCTCATGCAAAAGGTCTCTCTGCAGATGGACTCCATGAGTGCTACTGTACTCTGTCCTTACTGAGATGTGCATTAGAAGCTTTGTTCACTTTATTTTATTCACATATATACAGATTACAGTCAACTAAGTGTAACAGTAACATAATAGCTTTTGCAGAGTCTTGCACGTCACTGGAACTCCCTCCTGGATTGTTCAGGAATTAAAGATTAATTTCCTGTTGCAGCAACCCTGGGGAAAAATCATAAAGACCTTAAAATAAATTGTGCGTTTCTTTTCATTTTCTTTTAACCCTTTTGTTTGTTAGTTATGTAGATACTGGACATGGGGGGAAGGTTGTTCGACTGGGCAGGGTGGTTGGAGGGCATGTGACAAAAGCTCCAGGAATACATCGAACCACAGTTGGCAACCCTATTGTTCAAAGTAAAGGGTACTTCAATTTCTTTCCAATTTTTCTGTTCATTCTACCAAGAAACAGATTATAATCATAATAGGAATAGCAATAGAGAACACTTACAGTATCAATTTGCTCCCAATAGATGTATTGAACAACAACTTGCATTTATATTACAATAGGATATAGGGCACAGAAACAGGCCATTCGGCCCAACCAGTCCATGCCGCCATTTATGCTACACTCGAGCCTCCTCCCGTCTTTCCTCATCTAACTCTATCAGCATAACCCTCTATTCCCTTCTCCCTCATAAGCTTGTCCAGCCTCCCCTTAAATGCATCTATACTATTCACTTCAACCACTCCCTGTGGTAGCGAGTTTCACATTCTCACCATTCTTTGGTAAAGAAGTTTCTTCTGAATTCCCTATTGGATTTCTTGGTGACTATCTTATATTGATGGCCTCTAGTTATGCTCTTTCTCACAAGTGGAAACATTCTCTCTGTATCCACTCTATCAAAACCTTTCATAATTTTAAAGACCTCTATTAGGTCACCCCTCAGTCTTTTTTCAAGAGAAAAGAGACCCAGCCTGTTCATCCTTTCCTGATATGTATACCCTCGCATTTCTGGTATCATCCTTGTAAATCTTCTCTGCACCCTCTCCAGTGCCTCTATATCCTTTATATAATATGGCGACCAGAACTGTACTCTAAGTGTGGTCTAACCAAGGTTCAATACAGGTGTAAGGCTCGCAAAATTACACAGATTCCCCCAAAGTAAGAAAAGAAGAGATATTGGACTGTTTGAAATAATATTGGGCCAAAGGGGACCTAAAATCAAAACCCCAGGAAGATTGGGTAGTTTAAAAGGCATGTTCAGGTCTGTGGGAAAAAAGCTGCAACAAAAGGAGGTGGGATGGGCCCCCGAAATACAGGCAGTTTGAGTATTGGAAAGGCCAGATCGTCTGGGAATGTTCTGAGCCATCCCAGTCATTCTACACAAAGACAATAAGCCCACAAAAAGACTGTTCCTGCTGAAAACCCACAGGGCCATTAAGAACATGAATAATACAATACATGCCAATAGTCAACTAAAGAGAACCTGGCCCCAGCAGGAAAAGGACAATCAAACAACAGTTTAAAACCACTCAGAAAGATTTCCAAAACACTTTACACAGTTTAAACTGATTTCAAGGCAATCCCGAAACCAGTTAAAAGCCAATTAAAATAGATGGGACCATCCCTGAAACTCGATGAGAATTTAAATGTATTAAAGTTAACGAGCCCGCCCAAAATCTAACAAGATTAGCAGGCTTCGTTTAGTATAAACTAAAGACCTGTCTCCACAAGAAATCAGTTCGATGAGTTCGATGGGTTCGATCAGTGAAACAGCAGTCAGTGAATTGAAGTCAGCAGTACAGTTCGGACAGACACAGAAAGAGGCACAGCTCATTCGAAAGACATCAGCCTCAGGACAACAGAAGGAGAACGGAAGGAATCGCAGCAACCAAGGGCCCCACGAAACAAACAACCAACAATATTACCAACAACTAGGTAATATTGGGCCACCGTGACCAACAAGAAACCAACTCGGGAGAAACCAAAGATCTGCAAGTTTTTCCCACTCCACAAACTATTCCTGCGTTTGGTGAGCATTTCCTGGTCCTCTGGAATTCAACCTAGTTAGGATAGTGGGGTTGGGAGGGTAAGGTATTTTGTCTATTGTAATTCTCCCTCGCATATTCCGAAGTGTTCCCCCCTTTTAGTGTATAAGATTTTATTGTATTGTATATTTTTCTTGTCTCAAATAAAATCCAAGTTCTTTTCACCAACTCAGTTCATTACAACCCACAAATAAGTCCAGGTCTAGAACCAAGGGAATGGGAGTGATTCGAACCGCTCAGGGAGTCAGAGGCAAAGCTGACCACACACACCACCCCTTACACAGGTTTAGCATAACTTCCCTACCTTTCAATTCTATCCCTCTAGAAATAGCACTTTTTAATGTAGGAAAACAACACATGGCACTTCACAGAAGTATAATCAGAGAAAAACTGAGATCAAACCAAAGAGGGAGCTATTAGGAGTGGTGACTAACAGCTTGGTCAAAGAGAGAGAGAAAGAAAAAACAAACTTGCATTTATATAGCACCTTTCATGACCTCAGAATGTGCTAAAGTGCTTCACAGCCAATGTAATAATATAGGATCTGAAATAAAACCAGAAAATGCTGGAAATACTCAGCCGGTCAGGCTTCACCTTTTGAGAGACAAACAGAGTTAATGCTTCAGGTCAATGGCCTTTCGTCAGAACTGGAAAAGGTTCGAGATGTAATAGGTTTTAAGCAAGTACCGAGGCAGGGAAAGGGGGGAATGAGGAAAGAACAAAAGGGAAGGTCTGTGATAGGTGGAAGGCAGGAGAGATTAAATGACAAAAGGGATGATGGTGCAAGGCAAAAGGAGATGGTAATGGGACAAGTAAAGTAACAAAAGATGATTCTGGAGGAGGTGTAAATGGGAATATCAGAATCATCAGCAGCAGTTGTCGTCCGAACAAAATGGGGGCAGAGGTTATGATCTGAAATTGCTGAACTCAATGTTGAGTCTGGAAGGCTGTAAAGTGCCCAATAGAAAGATGAGGAGATTCCTCGAGCTTTTGCTTTTGTAGTAATGTAGGATATGTGGCAGCCAATTTGCACACAGCAAGGTCCCACAAACAGCATTGAAATAAATGACCAGATTATCTGTTTTAGGTGTTAGTTGAGGGATGAATGTTAGCCAGGGCAGTGGAAGAACTCTCCTGCTCTTCTTTGAATAGTGCTGCAATACTTTCAGCTGAGAAGGCAGACCTTGGTTTGACGTTATATCCGAAAGACAGCACTTCCGACTGCAGCACTTCCTCAGTACTGCACTAGAGTGCCAGCCTAGATTATGTGCTGACTCTGGAGTGAGCCTTGTCCCCACGGCCTTCTGACTCAGAAGCAAGAGTGCTATCACTGAGCAAAGACAAGTTTCAGTCTTTCCAATGTTATAGACTGGAAAAATCAGATGGGCAAAGGTAGCCTAGATGAGGAGTTCATAGAATGTTTTCGGGATAGTTTCTTAGAACAGCACGTTCTGGAGCCAACCAGTGAGCAGGCTATACTAGACCTGGTATTGTGCAACGAGATAGGATTAATTAATGACCTCATAGTGAAGGCGCCCCTAGGTAGCAGCGATCATAATATGATTGAATTTTACATTCAGTTTGAGGGAGAGGAGTGGGTCCAAGACTAGTATTTTAAACTTAACTAAGGGCAATTATGAGGGCATGAAAGTAGAGCTAGCTAAAGTGAGCTGGCAAATCAGGTTACGGGATAGGTCAATAGAGTTGCAGTGACTGACATTTAAGGGGATATTTCAAAATACACAGAATATATACATTCCAACGAGAAAGAAAAATTCCAAGGAGAGGACCCACCATCCGTGGTTAACTAAAAAAGTTAAAGAGAGTATCAAACTTTAAGAAAAAGCATATAATTGCGCAAAGATGGGTGGCAGGTCAGAAGATTGGACAGAATATAAAAAACAGCAAAGAATAACTAAAAGATTAATGAGAGAAAAATTAGAGTACGAGAGAAAGCTAGCTAGAAATATAAAAACAGATAGTAAGAGTTTCTATAGATATTTAAAAAAGAAAAGAGTTGACAAAGTGAGTGTTGGTCCTATAAAAAGTGAGTCTGGAGAATTAATAATCGAAAATAAGGAGAAGGCAGTTGAATTGAACAGGTATTTTGCATCAGTCTTCACTATAGAGGATACAAGTAACATCCCAGAAATAGCTGTAAATCAGGAAATGGAAGGGAGGGAGGGGAAAAAGAACGGAGGAAGGGCGGTGAACTCGACCACGGTCGGGGGGGAAAGGAGCCGGACAGAAGTCGGGCCCAGAGGCGCTGAGACTGGGGCAGCATGGGGCACGGAAGCCGCGGTGCAAGCGGGAACGCAGCCGGGGTGAGCGACCGGGCTACCAGCGGGAACGCAGCCGGTGTGAGAGACCGGGTTACAAGCGGGCTGGGAGACACAACAGCGTCGTGAGACAGCTCGACCGCGACCGGCGAAAGGCCGGGCAGCTACCGAGGCCGCGAGGCGCTGCGACCGGGATCGTAAGGCGCGGGAAGAAATAAAAATAAGAAACCGCGGAGAACTCAGCCGCAGCCGGGGGAGGAAAGGACCGGACTGCGAGAGGGCTGGGAGGCGCGATTGGAAGCAGCTGAGGGAGAGACAGAGCCCGAGCGAGCGGGAGAGACAGAGCCGAGCGAGGGAGACTGAGGAGATTCAGCCAGCGGCTGGAACTGTTCGCCGTCAACGGGTTGTCCCCAGCGCCGGTTGCCCTGCCGAGAAAAGGGAACAAAGAACGCACTGAAGCCGGCGCGCAGGCTGCGAACTCCGAAAGCCAGCGGTCGTCGCCCGAAGGAAGGCTTACCCCTCCCGCCAGGGGAAGAAACGTGGGAAGCCGCCAGTAGGAGGGGAAGAAGACAGAAGCGGGAAACCGCCATTTTGAAAGTGGGCGGGGAAGAAGACAAGCGCGGGAAACCGCCATTTTTGGAAAAAAAAAGTAACGAACAAATTCGTTGTGGTTTCTCAAAAAGATAGTGAAGATGCCTAAGCATGGTAACATCAACAACTTCGATTCCGAGGTGGAAGATTGGGCCACGTACATAGAATGCATCGAGATATATTGTGAGGACAATAAAATAGCAGATGATGATAAAGCTCTCACCTTATTAAACGCAATGGGGGCGAAGACATATGGGCTATTGAAGCATCTTCTATCACCAGCTAAACCGGCGGATCAGACTTTCGCTGATATTGTTGCTGTCCTGAAGGATCATTTGAACCCCACACCGCTGATGTTGGCGGAACGATTCAAATTTTATGCGAGAACGCAACGGAAAGAGGAAAGCAACGCGGAATACTTGGTCGAACTGCGTAGACTAGCAAAATACTGCCAGTTTGGGGGAAATCTGACAGAGGCATTGAGAGACAAGTTCGTGTGCGGGTTGTCGAAGGAAGGAACACAAAAGCGACTGCTCGAAGAGAGCGATCTTACACTTGACAAGGCTGTCCTTATTGCAGCATCACACGAAGCAGCCGCGAGAGGCACTGCGGAAATGCAGCTGAAGGCAGCGGTACTCAGCGTGGATCAAATGACTTCGGGTACAACAAAATGTTATCGTTGTGGGAAGACAACACACAACCAGAACCAATGCTGGTTTAAAAACCAGGAATGTAGAAAATGTGGCAAGCTTGGTCACATAGCTAAAGTATGCCGGTCAGGAAAGAAGACCAATAACAGGAAAAAGTCACCGCAGGAAAAGTACAGCAAGGTACACAAGGTGGCTGAGAAGAGTTCAGATGAACAGAATTCGGATTCAGACCTGAACGGCCAGGAACTGGGTAGTCTGAGAATTCACAATGTGAGTAAGGAAGCTGACCTACAAACTATCTGGGTCACACTAAAAGTAGCCGGAGTCCAAGTGAAAATGGAATTGGACACAGGATCAGCCCTATCAGTCATAAATCGAAGGGATTACAATCGGCTATTCTCACATATACCCTTGAGAGATACCAAGATCGTATTGCAGACATACACGGGGCATAAAGTATACCCCATGGGAAAGATACAAGTCAAGGTGAGAGACAGGGGCAAAGAACACCAAGGAATGGACTTATATGTACTACCTGAGGGAGGTCCACCACTTCTGGGACGGGAGTGGATCAGGGAAATAAACATGGAATGGCACTACCTAAAAGCAATAACGAGTGAGAACTCGGTGAAGACAATCAGCTCAGACTCTGAAACGGATGACGACAAGACCAGCCCAGGTGCGAAAGACAAGTCTAAAATGGACTTGCTGACTAAGGTTGGAAAAACGAAGGAGTGCATAAATACTGATGCTTCAAAGGAGAACAAAGTTTCAGAACAGAATTCCACTGAACAACAACAACATAGTTTGGCAGAGAATTCTGAGTCTGTCCAGTTTACAGACATGCACAAGTCTGAGGAACACCGGGCTCGAACTCAACTCCATTTCAAATTACAACAGCAATTAGAACAATTGAGTTGCCGTCTCGAGCAAGAGATAAAAGCAATGAAAACGTTCTTTGACACAGAGTGGGAGAATCTGGAAAGACAACAGAAACAGCTGAGGGAGAAAAGGGAGCAGGAGCACACAAACCGTCTGCGCAAGGAGGCCAAGCGAATCAAAGCTGATTCGGTTTCTGAAGGTGCGTGCTCTAATCTGGTGGAGCAAGATGTTCAGCAACTGAAGGCGCTTGTTAGCAGATTGCAGGCAGAAAAGGCTGAGTTGGTCGCCATGAATTCCGAGCTCCTACTGAAGTTGGGTGCAGCATCACCGGACGATTCATTTGTGGAAATTCGAATGGTGGAGGCTGCGGATGATGGCGAAGTAGAAACAGCAAAGGAGCCCCAGGGCAAGGTTATAAACAGCCCTGCAGCTACTGGGAAATGGATGAGGTCAGAAGAGTCAACGGTCAGCCAACTCCTTCATATGCTGAGGGACAAGACTCTGAAATGGGAACAATTTGGACATGAGTCTAAATCTTCAAAGGAGAGGGGTTTGGAGCTCCCAAAAGTTATTGGAATAGCTGAGGTTGCAACACAGACTGAGAAGATGGCAGCAGAGCAAACCTTGGATGCCAAAAGTACGCTGATTCACGTCAATGTTGAACAACAGAATGCTGAAACAGCTGCTCCAGTAGAGGGATTGAATAATACAATCAATCAATCTCCCAATGAAGTTGAAGTATTGAAATCACGAATGAGGTCATTAGTAAAAGACTTGCAGGAAGCCCAGAAAAAGCTGGATGAAACTGAACGCATGAAGAAGTCTCTTCAGGAAAGATGTCTGGATTTGGAACAAAAGCTGGCTAACGTCCAGCTGGGTATGGAGGAAATAGAAGACCCTCTCGCTGGCCTAGCTCAGGACGACACCGAATATTACCATGACCTGTTGGACGACACCGAATATTACGATGACCTGCTCTGCCCAGCTTGTGATGAAAACTCCCAAGGTGCAGAAACCATGAAGAATCACCTAAAGTCTAAGGAACATCGGGAGATGGTGGCGCTACTACGGAAAAAGGAGGACGAGAAGGAGGAACGGTGCATGCAGCTGGCAGCTGACAGTGGAGCCCAGAGAGTCTCCAAGAAGCAGAAAAGGAAAAGACGAAGCAGAAGATGATGACCATCTGAACCATTATCCCGTCTACCAGGTCACGCACGTGGTCCCTCCGTACGGAGCCAAATCAGTTTGGAAGTAGAAAAACTTCCCAAGGTACTCAAGCTTTTAAAAGTCAACAATGCTGGTTCAGAAGTGACGGAAGTTCACGCTGTTAAGTCCAGTGAAGGACTATTGGACGAGTCACTCCAGCAACGTGAACTGTTTCCCGCAGAGACTGAATCTGTGAACTGTTTCCGCAGAGACTACATCTGTGAACTGTTTTTACATGAAGTTGGATATATGTTATGTTTAATGGGGAATAAGTATGTTGTAAGCTAAAAAGGGAGGATTGTAGTGTATGTAACCGTTCTACCTTTAAGAGAACTATTGTATGTAACCGTCCACCTTTAAGAGAACTATTTTAGGTGTTGCACTACTTTACCTTGGCTGCTGTATACTGTAATACCGGGAGTGACCACACCGGTATATAAGTGCTGTGTAAGGATTTATTGGGCAGATTCGCCCTGACCTTCGAATAGTAAAGTCCTGTTAAAGTTACTCTTGTAGTCTGTGTATTAATTCACCATATAACCCACAGACTTTACAGTAGAGAATTCCAAAGATTCACGACCCTCTGAGAGAAGAAATTCCTCCTCATCTCCATCTTAAATGGGCGACCACTTATTCTGAGACTATGCCCCCTAGATCTAGATTCCCCCACGAGGGGAAACATCCTCTCAGCATCTATCTTGTCAACCCCCCTCAGAATCTTATATGTTTCAATAAGATCCCCTCTCATTCTTCTAAACTCCAATGAGTATAGGCTCAAGCTGCTCAACCTTTCTTCATAAGACAACCCCTTCATCTCAGGAATCAACCTAATGAACCTTCTCTGAACTGCCTCCAATGCAAGTATATCCCTCCTTAAATAAGGAGACCAAAACCAGTACCAGTACACTAATGCCCTGTACAGTTGTAGCAAGACTTTCCTACTTTTATACTCTGTCCCCCTTGCAATAAAGGCCAACATTCCATTTGCCTTCCTAATTACTTGCTGTACCTGCATACTAACTTTTTGTGTTTCATGTATGAGGACACCCAGATCCCTCCGTACCCCAGCATTCTGTAGTCTCTCTCCATTTTGCTTTTCTATTCTTCCTACCGAAGTGGATAACCTCACATTTTCCCACATTATACTCCATCTGCCAAATTTTTGCCCACTCACTTAACCTATCTATATCCCTTTGCAGAACCTTTGTGTCCTCCTCACAACTTGCTTTCCCATCGTAGATATCATGATGGCACCATGCAGCATGCAAGTAGATTTTATATGAGAAACCTTGGAATATTGTAGTGTTGCAAGGCATTCTGTTGAAATTTCTGCTCTGTGGGAATCCATAGCCACAAGAAAAGATCTATAATGTCGTGTGCAGTCTTGGCATGGGCCAGCAGTACATGTGCAACAGGTTGCCTGGCAACACTTTGTGGTGTGCATACATGAACTGGTAAATGGAATTTATGGGTATGCTTTCGAGGCAGTTTCCTTAAGGCATGTCACTTTTCTTCTGTGCCTGTTTCAAGGTTTTGCATGTGGAAGAGAGTGTGGCCACCCACTCCTGCCAGACATGCTGTCTTGGTGTCCTCAGGGAAGGATGCATCTCCCTCTCCCCCTTCCTTTGGACCCACCTCATGCAGCAATGCTGTCACTTGACCAACTATCAGATGGATAAGTACTGCAATGCTCCACTAGTAGCCCACAAACTTCTTTAGTTGCTTCAACGTTTTATTGTAACAGCCATTGGGTATTGCCAGCCGCTTTCTTGTCCCAAAAAGCTTTCAGAAAGAATTCTAGGCTTTTCAAAAGCTAACACAATTTTTACTCTCATATGCAGCAACTTACAGTACTTTTAAATGGTTCTGTCTCTTTAAAGTTTTCCATCATTTCTTTAAAGGCTGCAATTTCTCATTCCCTCTGGCCCAGGAGCTCACCGGTTATATCAAAATCAGATTGACCCCAGCGCTCCAGCCAGACCAACATTCATCCGGTTGGATGGTTGCTATTCTTGTTGTTCTTACCTCCTGCTGGGTCTGTGCAGGGACCAGACATTGACCCTGCTGTTTCTCACTACTTCTGTACTATTCCACTTGTAAATAAACCCAACTTTTAGTATTAACCTGTACACATTGTCCTGACTTCATGGTATTTCCATCTTTCAAAGAAATCAGGACAATTTATTGGGATCCCACATGATCTCTAGTGGTGAAAATCATGATTCGGGGTAATTATTTATCCTATGGCACTTTATCCAACTCGCAACACATATAAGGGCATAGCGCTTCAATGGTTTCATAAAATTGTCACCAAGGGAATGAGGAGTGAGATTAGGAGAAATTTCTTTACACAGAGTTATTACAACATGGAATGCCTTGTCACAGGACATGGTTGAAGCAGAGACCATGACATCTTTTAATGGAAAAGTGGATAAATATTTGAAGTAGAGGGCAATGGAGCGTTATGAGTTGAATGATCTTCTCTGTGCTGTATACTATGGTTCTATGGTCCTAGGTTTCAGTTCTTAGGAGGTTCAGTCTGCATATGGAGACTGCCCTTTTGCCATGATTGCAAATGAACAATGATGGGAGAAAGCCCATATTATAACAAAGACACATTGCGCTATCTCTAATCTGTGTGTGATGGCTGTGTTACACAACAGCAAGATAAGAAGGCCACGCTCATAAACAACAACTTGCATTTATATAGCACCTTTAATGTAGTAGAACGTCCCATGGCGCTTATAAATAAATGAGACCTTACTGAAAGGATTGAAGCGTTCACTGTTGAAGTTTATAATAGGACTTTGAGAGGAACCAGCTTGCGATATTCAGTCTATATCTTCCAGGATTGTGCGTTTCTATTCTAAATTTGTAACTAGTTGGCTTCCAAAATTCTTTTTAAATCTTGGCTTCAATTTTTGCTGTTGAGGTTTTGAAAATTTTTCCCAGAAATGGTCTGTAACGCTTTCTGCATTATTTTGTTTTTCACCGTGTTTTATTCTTGCTGATTCCCAAGCAATTACTGAGAAGCCTGTTTAAGGTCAGGACCCTGAACAAGTATTGTTAGAGAAAGGTCAGAGTACAGAATGATTATAGTTGTTGCTGGACATTATGAATTATAGCACAAAATGGTAAGCTGTTTTCAAATCTCTGCTCCCGTTTACATCTCTCAGTATCTCTCTATTGCATACTGCATGCTGCAAATAATCTATGGCTACCATGCATTTGTGACATGGCAAACATAGCGGGAAGATTTTGTATACTTGCTATTCCTAGAGGGGATCTCATTGAAACATACAAAATTCTGACAGGGCTAGACAGACTGGATGCAGGGAGGATGTTTCCCCTGGCTGGGGGGTCTAGAATGAGGGGTCACAGTCTCAGGATACGGGGTAGGACATTTCGGACTGAGATGAGGAGAAATTTCTTCACTCACTGGTGAACCTGTGGAATTCTCTACCACAGAATGCTGTGGAGGCCAAGTCACTGAATATATTTAAGAAGGAGATAGATAGATTTCTAGACACAAAAGGCATCAAGGGGTATGGGGAGAGAGCGGGAATATGGTTTTGAGATAGAGGATCAGCCATGATCATATTGAATGGCGGAGCAGGCTCGAAGGGCCGAATGGCCTACTCCTGCTCCTATGTTTCTATGTTTCCTACTGATACTGTAAATGTGATCTAAAAGAAAATGTTCACACTTTCACTAGAAGTAGCAATCAGAGAAGACCTTCCCACTATGTTTACAATGTCACTAACAAGTGGTAACTAAATTCAAATGAAAGCCATGGAGAAATTAGCAGATAGCTGAAAGATTTTATTGAATGCAATGCCCCACAGCTCTCTTTTTATTTAAAGTCCAGTCGCTGTGTTTAGTTGTGCTCATGTTCCTGGTTTTGTGATTTGCTAAGTATTTTGTGTTTTTCTATCAATAATAATGAATTGAGTTTTATTTTACATTACAATTCTTACCACGCAACTTTTAAGCAGTTATTGATATATATTCCAATTCCAGGGAGTAATTTGGAGATCACCACCGCATCGTAGAGGACATCTGTAGTTGCTTTCAGATGTGACAGAGGTTCTTCCGTTTGCTATGTGTCATGTTATGAGGTCCTTTGCGCTTCCATTGTGCAGATTTTGTGCTGTGGTAAAACTGATTTGAAGCCTCCCTGGAAAGAGGGAGGGAAAAGCAGAAACGGAGTCCGCTTATGCTGCTTTCACCACCTCCTAGCATAAGAGAGCCAGGAGCAGGCTGAGGATGCAAGGAATGCAAAAATCAGCATATATACTTGAATAAAAACTGTTACCCATGTAATGAGCAATGCAGAATGAGGTGGGGCAGTCCCAGTGAAGTAGTTGTGTTGCAGTGTACAGAGTCCCACCTGTTTCCAGAGTTGATCAGGGCAGATTTACCAAAAATGGTGCCTAGCAATAAAACTTACAAAAGGATGACGAAAGCTGTGTCGTGGCTCCTTCCAGTGGCTAGTGGGTAAAGGCACATCTATTTACACTAGACTGAATGAGTTCCTAACTGCTCCAGTGACTTGTTATTATCTGGTTCACACCCGCTTGTACTTAATTACCCCAAAAAACAGGTGGGTTGGGGTTGATTGGGAAGTGAAAGTGTTAAAAATCTGAATCCCGACCAGAACCCGCCTCCAACCTGCCCACCTCTGGTTTTAACGGAGGTGGGACGTGGGGGGCAGGCCCAGGAGGTGGGTCGCCCGTTTAAACATTATAATGAGGATGGCGTGCCTCAGATTTAAACTGCATTTTAAATTTAACTGTGGCTGGTCGGGTTTTACAAGTCTCAGTGAACCCGCCAGCTAATGGAAGGCGAGGACTGCTGGATCCAGGAGGTAAGTACCTTTACAGTTACCTCCTGGATCCAGTGTCCACGCCTAATCCACCCACCGCAATCAGTGACCGCCCCCCCCGCCCCCCCCACCACAAGGCCTCTGATCGTCTTCCCGGCCTCTCCGCTATCCACCCCCACCCCCCCCCGATCGTTCTCCAGGCCAGCCCCGTTCACTCCCTCCCCCTCGACCCCCGATGCCGGTCCCCGATGTTCTCTCCCTCCACCACCACCACCCCCCCTCCCGCCCCCACCACCGATGCCTCGATGCTGACCCTCTTTGTTCTCTCCCTCCCCCCAATGCTCGAGTCCAGCCCCCGACCACCCCCTCGGCCCCCACTCGATCCCTCCCTCCCCCCCTCTCAGCAGCCGAGTGCCGCAGGCCTACCCGCCCAGCAGCCAGTCAGCCTCTCAATCTGGTTGGCTGCGGGTAGGAAACAGAGGTTTCAAATGCAAATCAGGCCCTGCCGTTAAATTCAGCAGAGCCAGCGGGAAACCCGTTCACCCGGGTTTCCTGAGCGCTTCCGAGCCCCCCACTCAGCGCTCCCAACCCGCCTCCCAATTAAAATTCCAGCCCGTGTGTCAGCCAGGGTTCCTACTGATGTTTGCTGTCCACCAACACTGACTGGAATGTCCATGTGAGTGGGATGCTGGGTGAGGACACGTTTGGGTTTGATGGTGCTGCCTTCCATAGTCGGATAGCTTGTCAAAATTCACTGCCAAAGCTCACAAAGTATAGCTACTTGAATAAGGTAGCAGAGTACAACTGGCAGCCCCAGTGAGAGTAACACCTTTAAAAGAGGAAGGGAGAAAATGGACAATAAAAAATAAATACATTGAATACAGTATCACATGTATGCTTTGTTAAACATTTTAAAAAGGATTGAATCAAGTAATTCACTTGATGCTGTTTATTGCTTCCCAATATAAACATTACAAATATAATCTATGGATCACATGACTGGAGAAAGGGTATTACAGGGCCTTCAAGTGAGTGGGAATTACTCAGTTTTATCGAATCCGTGTTATGATCATTTTGTAAATGTCCAGGTGACAAATTGAGTAAATGATCTAAGTTATAAGGAACGTATTTTTGAGGTAAGTCACAGTTTTATGGACCGAAAAATAGAGACATGCTGTTGTCGTGGACTTATTTATCTGTCAGCAATATTATATTCCACCAAATGGGGACAGCATTGTGCTTCCTGTAAACTGGAAATAACTCCTTGGCTGATGCTGAAACTCGTGACCTACCATTTTGCCATTTATTTATGTTTAGGAGCTAAAGGGGAAAACATCTATAGTTACATCAAGGAGAATAAAACATCCGTAGTTAGGTCAAGGAGAGCATGTCTATGGCAATACTGTATAAAGAACATTTCTTTGGGTATGTGCTGATTATTTTTATTTTCAAGCATTTGTTTTTCCATTAAAACTATGTACATAATTGTGAAAGTGATTAACTGTACAGTGCTTTGATATATAATAAAACTGTCAAAAGATATTCTTCATGAGGCTATGGCCCTACATGCTGTTCTTCTTTGCTGCAGTCTCACTGGGTTGAAATGAAGCCAGTGTCCTCTTCTCAAACTCATTCTTTCATGGGACTTCAAAATTGTGGTGCCTTCGCCCCGTTCTCCAACAAATTATAGTCCATTAAGACCCAAGCTTTGTGTCACCTGGTTACTACTTCTCATTTACCTCGCCTTCTTTCCTACTTTAAGTGCTGTCCTGTAATATGGATCTTGGACTTACATCCAGGTTTCTCAGTTGGGAAAAGGGACTCTATGGGCGCGATCTTGCCAGCCCTGGGGAGGCAGGTATGGAGGCGGGACTGCCAGGAAAATGGCAGAATCTGGGGGCGGGTGCCCAACCCGCCTTCATGCCATCTTGCTAGGAGGCGGGTAGCCGACCCGCGCCGGGTCGCCGACCCGCGCCGGGTCCCGTCTCCTTGGAGGCGGGAAGGGGATTAGATAGTTAACAGGCAGATAAGAGGATTATCCCCATTTTACCCACACAAGTGCGGGCTTTCCGAAGGCTGCGAACCCCGCCAGGGTCACCAAGGCGAGTAGTGGGTCTGCAGGGGTCGGAGGGGTGCAAAAGTGCGCTGTGAAGGTAAGTGATGGTTGCAAGTGTGGAGAGGTAAGTATGTGAGGTGAGTGGAAAGTGATAGAAAAAGTTTACTTACCTTTGTTTCTTCCTGCAGGCTTCAATCGGTGGGTATGTGGAGAGTCTCGCATCTCACCGGCAGAGATGACGGATGGCCGTGTCATTCTCCAATGCAACGGCCATCTAATTTCTGCAAAAGAAAGAGGTTTGATGAGTCTTAAATTCAAGAAGTCATCAAACTACAGAGAATGTCAATGTTTGACAACTTCACAGAGCTGTCAAATGATGACAATTCATCTATCAAAATTTTTTGACAGATGACGTTCTCTGTAACCGGCTTTCCCTTAATTGGCCTGCTAAGCCCGCTGGGCGGGCTTAACAAGGTCAATCAAGGGAAAATGGTGTGAGTTGGCCAGAAGTTGTTGGAGGTGGGACTGAAACCTGACAAGTGGGAGTCCCACCTCCAAAAGCTTCCCATGGCAAAATCCAGCCCATAGTGTTGCCCATTACTCAAAACTTGCACGAAATCAAGCTGCTGCTAGCCTTGCCAGTCACAGACGCTGAACCCAGGAGTGAGAAACCAGAGACCAGCAGCATCATTGAGTTTCTGCATTCAATATATTGCTTCTTTAATTGTCCACTTTCTCCCTTTCTCTCTCTGGGGCTGCCAGTTGTACTCTGGTATCTTATTCAAGTAGCTATTCTTTGTCAGCTTTGTTCCTTGTGATGACCTTTGCTATGAAAACGTAACTATCTACGTAACATGTTACTAGGATAAATATTTGGTAACTTTCTTGCTTCTTTAGTTTGCTCGTGTAAGCAGAAAGAAATATGGGTCAGCACAGCTTTAATGAGGTTTTGTGATTCATAGAATGGTTACAGTGTGGCGGAGCCACTAAGGGACTCCGATCAGTTGTATATAATTCTCTTTAATAATATGTTAGCTACAGCCTAAGTCTGTATCTTTGTTTTCACTGTTTACATGTACAGAGCGCGATCACTTTAATAGCACGGGTAAACGCGATGACGTCACGCCGTTCATCACGTGATCCCCCACCGGTGGGAAAAACGTGATGACATCATGACGTCAGCCACGGGACCGCCCAAGCAGTCCTCGTGGAGCCTCCGAACTGACTAGACCTATATTCGATGTTCTCCTGTAGTTATCCATTAAACTCTGTTTGTTTTCATTAAACCTCGTTTATTTGACCACCTGAGTGGACCTCAGTCTTTTGGATAGGAACTAGACATTCCTACATTGGTGACCCCGACTTTTGCGAACGGTTTTCGCAGAAGTTACTGAACATGGAATCGAACGCTGTCGCTTTGAAGCTACCACAGTTCTGGGTGCAACAGCCAGCCACGTGGTTCATCCAGGCTGAAGCCCAGTTCACCATCAGGAACATCGCTGCGGATCAGACCCGTTACTATTACGTAGTCTCCGCCCTCGACAGTGCCACAGCCTCGCGGATCGTCAGCCTGCTTGGTAATCCACCAGAAGATCGCAAGTATGAAACGATAAAGGCACGGTTGTTACAAGTCTTCGGGCTCACGAAGTTGGAGCGCGCCCGCCGGCTGCTCAAATGCCTGGCCTTGGGGGCTCCAAGCCGTCCGAGCTCATGAGCCAAATGCTCACGCTCCTGGGCTCCAAACCGGAATGCTTCCTCTTCAGGGAGCTATTTCTCAGCCAGCTACCGGAGCAAGTCCAGGCTGCCATAGCCAGGTCGGAAGTCACAGACTGCGCAGAGCTGGCTGCCGATGCGGATAAGATCTTCACGGTGACACAGCAGTACTGCGCTGCCATGAGGCGCCCATCCCCCACAGACGCTGCTCCAGCCCCTCAACCTGCGGGGTTGTGCTTCTACCACGCCCGTTTTGGCGCGAAAGCAAGATGCTGCCGCCCTCCCTGCAGCTTTTCGCTCAAAAAAAAACAGCAGCCACCCTGCCGAAAGAGGACCGGTTATAACGAGCGCCCCGTTGCTGCGATGGCAATCGGTAATTCGGGAAAACTCCTCTTCATCAACGACTCCCTATCTGGTCGACGTTTCCTCTGGGGCGCAGCGTAGCATCCTACCCGCGTCAAATCCTGATCTACAAGCCGGGGGGCATGGCCCCTCCCTCCAGGCAGCTAATGGCGGGGCCATTCGGACCTTCGGAAGCCGACGGGTCCAGGTGTGCTTCGGTGGCCAGCGGTTTTACTGGGATTTCATCACGGCCAAAGTCTCTCAAGCCATCCTCGGGGCGGATTTTTTGTGCACCAACGGCCTCCTGGTGGATGAACGGCACCGCCGGTTGATCAATGCAGCCACTTTTCACTCCATCCCGTGCCACCGTGGTAACACCATGGCGCGCAATGTCTCCTGCGCGTCCCCACCTCCGGATGACTTCACTCGCCTCCTCGGAGATTTCCCAGGCCTGACCAGACCCACTTTCTCTTCCACGGCCACGAAACATGGTATCGAACATCACATCACCACTACTGGCTCCCCGGTCTACGCACGGGCCCGGCGCCTCGAACCTGGCAAGCTCGCGGCTGCGAAAGCGGAGTTTGACATGATGGAGCGGCTAGGGATTATTCGCCGGTCGAATAGTCCCTGGTCTTCGCCTCTCCACATTGTTCCGAAACCTGGCGGCGGATGACGGCCTTGTGGCGACTACCGACGCCTGAACGATGCCACTACTCCTGATTGGTACCCGATCCCTCATATTCAGGATTTCTCTGCCCATTTGGCGGGAAATACCATTTTTTCAAAAGTCGACCTTGTCCGTGGCTACCACCAGGTCCCCGTACACCCACAAGACGTCCCGAAAACTGCAGTCATCACCCCATTCGGCCTGTTTGAATTTCTGCGGATGCCATTTGGATTGAAGAACGCTGCACAGGCTTTCCAGCGCTTGATGGACTCCGTGCTTCAGGACCTCAAGTTTCTATTCGTCTACCTCGACGACATCCTCATCGCCAGCCCTAATAAAGAGGAGCACATCTGCCATTTGCGCACCCTCTTTAGACGCCTCAGTCAACACGGCTTGATCATCAACCCGGCCAACTGCCAGTTCGGCCTGCAGCAGATTGATTTCTTAGGCCATCGCATCACATCGGACGGCGCCATTCCCCTGCAAACGAAGGTGGAGGCAGTTACTTCATTCCCGTGCCCGCAGACCGTCAGGGCCCTGCAGGAGTTCCTCGGGATGGTAAATTTTTATCACCGGTTTGTCCCTAATGCAGCTCTGCTCATGCAGCCCCTGTATGAGGCCCTCAAGGGCAAGTCCGGCAAGGATCCGATTAGCTGGATGGTCGACATGGACCGGGCGTTCGTCGACACAAAAGGCGCCTTAGCCAACGCAACCATGCTGGCGCACCCACTGCCAGGTGCCACCATCGCCCTTACCACCGACGCGTCGGACTACACCATCGGTGCAGTGCAGGAACAGTGGGTGCATGGGACGTAGCAACCGCTGGCGTTTTTCAGCCGTCAACTACGGCGAAACGAACGGATGTACAGCACGTTCGACCGGGAGTTGCTGGCTCTTTTTCTGGCCATCCGCCATTTCCAGTTCTTGCTAGAGGGACATCTGTTCACGGCTTTTGTGGACCATAAGCCACTAACGTTCGCTATGGCCAAGACCGCCGAACCGTGGTCAGCTCGGCAGCAACATCAGTTGCCGTTTATCTCAGAATTCACCACTGACATTCAGCATGTGTCCGGTAAGGACAACCTGGTGGCGGATTGCCTCTCCCGCGCGACCGTTCATGAAGTCCAGCTCAGCATCGACTATGCCCTCATGGCTGCGGATCAAGCCTCGGATCCGGAAGTCCAATCTTACAGAACCAACCCCTCTAGCCTCCAAGCGGCCGACGTCAAATTATATGCCGCGGGCACTATGCTACTCTGCAACATCTCCATAGGAGATCCTCGCCCTATCGTGCCGGTCACCTGGCACCGAAAAGTTTATGACTCCATACACGGGTTGTCGCACCCTGGCATGAAGGCCTCGCAATGGCTGATGTCGTCCAAATTCGTGTGGCGGGGCATGCACATGGATGTTCGCGACTGGGCCAACACCTGCGTGGTCTGTCAAAAGGCCAAGGTGCAGCGTCACGTCAAGGCTCCATTGGCCACTTTCGCTGTTCCGGAACGTAGGTTTGATCATGTGCATGTGGACCTGATGGGGCCACTTCCGCCTTCGCACGGGTTTACTCATCTTCTTACAATGGTGGACCGCACCACTCGATGGCCAGAGGCGGTTCCTTTATCATCCACCACTTCCGCAGACGTTGCCAGGGCATTCATCTCCTCTTGGGTCGCCCGTTTCGGGGTGCCGGGGGACATCTCTTCTGATCATGGGCCGCAGTTTTCTTCTGAGCTCTGGAACGCTGTGGCTCAGGGGCTCGGCGTCAAGCTACATCGCACCACTGCCTACCATCCACAGGCGAACGGCCTGTGCGAACGATTCCACAGGTCGCTCAAAGCCGCACTGCGAGCCAGCCTTCAAGGCGCGGGCTGGGTAGACAGGCTTCCATGGGTCCTTTTGGGTCTTCGTACGGCACCTAAAGAAGATCTTCAGTCGTCCTCGGCGGAGCTCGTATATGGCCAGCCGCTACGTGTACCAGGAGATTTCCTTCCAACTCCAACAGAGCCATGGTCCGCATTCCAGCAGCTCAACAGCCATCAGGAGGCGGCCAGAAGTTTCGCTCCAGTGCCTACATCATGTCACGGCTTGCAGAGCTCCCACGTCCCAGCTGAGCTGAAGAACGCTGACTATGTGTTTATCCGCCACGATGCTCATTGGGATCCGCTCAAGCCCCCTTACACTGGTCCTTTCCGCGTGATAGAGCCGGGAGACAAAACTTTTTCGGTCGATATCGGTGGCAAACCGGACCACATTTCGGTTGACCGGTTGAAGCCGGCACATTTGGACCTTGACCGCCCAGTCGAGATCGCACAACCGCCGAAACGTGGCCGACCGCCTACAGTCGCCGTGCCAGATCAAATGCAACCGCCCGCCAGCTCACCTGCCGTCATTCAGCTTCCGCCTCAAGGCTACAGAAGTCGATCTGACAGGCTTGTCAGGCCTCCTCGCCGTTTTACTTTTGCTATTAAAGGCAATTCTGGGGGAGCACATGTGGCGGAGCCACTAAGGGACTCCGATCAATTGTATATAATTCCCTTTAATAATATGTTAGCTACAGCCTGAGTCTGTATCTTTGTTTTCACTGTTTACACGTACAGACGAGATCACTTTAATAGCGCGGGTAAACGCGATGACGTCACGCCGTTCATCACGTGATCCCCCACCAGCGGGAAAAACGCGATGATGTCATGATGTCAGCCACGGGACTGCCCAAGCAGTCCTCGTGGAGCCTCCGAACTGACTAGACCTATATTCGATGTTCTCCTGTAGTTATCCGTTAAACTCTGTTTGTTTTCATTAAACCTCATTTATTTGACCGCCTGAGTGGACCTCAGTCTTTTGGATAGGAACTAGACATTCCTACAACAGCACATTCGGCCTGTCAAGCCCGTGCCCGCTCTCTGCAAGAGCACTTCAGCTAGTCCCACTCCCCCGCCCATTCCCCGTAGCCCTGCAAATTTTTTCCTTCAGGTGCTTATCCAATTCCCCTTTGAAAACCACGATTGAATCTGCCTCCACCACCCTCTCAGGCAGTGCATTCCAGATCCTAACCACTCGCTGCGTGAAAAGGTTTTTCCTCATGTCGCCTTTGGTTCTTCTGCCAATCACCTTAAATCTGTGTCCTCTGGTTCTCGACCCTTCCGCCAATGGGAACAGTTTCTCTCTATCTACTCTGTCTAGACCCCTCGTGATTTTGAACACCTCTATCAAATCTCCTCTCAATCTTCTCTGCTCTAAGGAGAACAACTCCAGCATCTCCAGTCTATCCATGTCCCTCATCCCTGAAACCATTCTTGTAAATCTTTTCTGCACTCTTAAGGCCTTCACATCCTTTCTAAAGTGTGGTGCTCAGAATTAAACATAATAATCCAGTTGAGGCCGGACCATTATTTTATAAAGGTTCATCATAACTTCCTTGATTTTGTGCTCTATGGGCTGGATTTTCTCAGCCCCAAGGAGGTGGGTATGGAGACGGGACTGCTGGGAAAGTTGCAGAATTTGGGGGTGGGTAGCCGTCCTGCCCTGGGTCCCATCACCTTGGAGGCGGGAAGGGATTAAAGCCTATTAACTGCCTGTTAACAGGTAGTTAACAGGCAGAAAATGGGATTATCCCCATTTTTCGTCCTGAAGTGTGGGCTTCCCGACCTGGGGAACCCTGCTGGGGTGTAGGAGGCGAGTAGGAGGTCTGCGGGGGTCGGAGGGATCTGAAAGTACAATGTAGAGGTGAGTGATGGGTGCAAGTGTGGAGTGGTAAGTATGTGAGGTGAGTGTAAAGTGTTAGAAAATGTTAACTTACCTTTGTTTCTACCTACAGCCTTCAGCCGCTGTGGAGCTGGAGTCCCCGACATCTCCATTGTAGAGATCACAGACTAGCTGTTGCATCCTCCGGTACAACAGCCAGCTGATTTCTGCAAAGTAGAAAGGTTTGATGAGTCCTGAACATAAGGGCTCATCAAACTACACAGAATGTCAGTGTTTGACAGCTTCACAGAGCTGTCAAACGATGACATTTCTTCTTTCAAAACTTCTTGACTCACTGACTTCCCCTTAATTGGCCTGCTGAGCCCGCCAGGTCAATCAGGGGAAAATCCCGCTGATTGGCCAGAAGCTGATGGAGGCGGGACTGAAACCTGACAAATGGGAGTCCTGCCTCCAAAAGCTTCCCATTCAGAAAACCCAGCCCTGTGCCTCTATTTATGAAGCCCAGGATCCCATATGCTTTTTTAACCACTTTCTCAACCTGCCCTGCCCTGCCACCTTCAACGATTTGTGTACGTATACCCCCAGGTCTCTCTGTTCATGCACCTCATTTTGAACTGTACCCTTTCGTTTATATTGCCTCTCCTCGTTCTTCCTACCAAAATGTATCATTTCGCACTTTTGGGTATTCTGCAGCGAGTGACTCACCCCTTGATTCCCCAAAGGCATTCCACCACCTACAAGGCACAAGTCAGGAATCTGATGGAAATATCTCGACTTGCCTGATTAAGTGCAGCTCCAACAACATTCGATAAGCTCAACACCATCCAGGACAAAGTAGCCTGCCTTATCCACCACCAGCGCATCATGTCTGCAGTGTGTACCATCTACAAAATGCACTGCAGCAATTCGCCAAGGCTTCTTCAACACAGCTCCCAACCTCGCGACCTCTACCACCTAGAAGGACAAGGGTGCAGGCGCACGGGAACACCACCACCTCCAAGTTCCTCTTCAAGTCACACACCATCCTGACTTAGAAGTATATCACTGATCCTTCATCATCGCTGGGTCAAAATCCTGAAACTCTCTATGTAACAGCACTGTGGGAGTACCATCACCACACGGGCTGCAGCAGTTCAAGGCAGCGGCTCACCACCACCTTCTCAAGGGAAATTAATAAATTAAAAAAAGATGTTTTGTATATTAGCGCTTGTTTAGTTTGCATTGTGAGAACACACTGAGTTTACAATTCTGCCACCAGGATGAAAGAGCCGACTTTGTTAGATCCGTGATTCTGAGAGTATGATGTTTTTCAATAACCACACGGATGCTGTAACTTAACAATCAACCGGTATTTACTGGAGTAGGGTAGTCTCAAGACTGGGGTACAGAGGCATGCTCAAGGCTTATATACAGGTGTGGTCACTGCCGGTACTTACAGTATACAGGAGCTGTAAAAGTAGTTCTCTCTTAAAGGTACACACACTACAATTCCTCCCGTTTTAGATTAGTAGTACCCATAATATTCCAATAACAATTAACACTTTAACATGTACATTAAACAACAATAGTCCATTTATAGATTCAGTCTTTGGGGCGGCTTCCTGATCCTTTCGGGATAGTGCCTTTCCTGAGGTTCTTGTTCTTGGTGCGGAGGCGATTCTGGCCCCTTTTCATCGGTTAGTTCATCGGGTTCCACTGCTACTGGTTCGGAGGTAGATGCTACCGGTATGTCGGGTTCATCCCCAGGTACGCAAGACATGGGGTTGACTCGTTCCTGTGACGCTAAGATCTGATCAACGGGTGTTCTCCACCATCGACCTCAAGTCAGCATACCACCAGCTCCCTATCAGACCAGAGGACCGCCCGTACACCGCCTTCGAGGCGAACGGACGCCTCTACCAATTCCTCAGAGTCCCCTTTGGGGTGACGAATGGGGTCTCGGTCTTCCAGAGGGAGATGGACCGCATGGTCGATGACCACCATTTGCAGGCAACCTTCCCCTACCTCGACAACGTCACCATCTGCGGTCACAACCAGCAGGATCACGACTCGAACCTCGAGAGGTTCCTGAAAACCGCACAAAAACTCAACCTCACTTACAACGAGGACAAGTGCATTTTCAACACCACGCGCCTCTGCATACTAGGCAGCGTGGTGGAGAATGGGGAAATCGGACCAGACCCCGACCGATTGCGCCCCCTATGGGAGCTGCCCCTGCCCAACACTCCCAAAGCCCTGAAAAGGTGCCTGGGGTTATTTTCTTATTATTCCCAATGGGTCCCCAACTACTCCGACAAAGCCCGCCCCCTCTTGAAAGCATCCTCTTTTCCGCTCTCTGCTGAGGCCCACGCCGCCTTCAAAAGCATTAAGCGGGACATTGAGCGGGCCACGCTACAGGCAGTGGACGAGAACACTCCCTTTCAAGTGGAAAGTGATGCGTCTGACTTTGCCTTGGCGGCCACCCTCCACCAGGCGGGGCGGCCCGTAGCTTTCTTCTCGAGGACCCTCCAAGGGCCCGAGATCAGACACTCCTCCGTGGAAAAGGAGGCCCAAGCCATCATGGAGGCAGTGCGCCACTGGCGCCACTACCTAGCCGGCAAACGCTTCACCCTACTTACCAACCAGCGGTCGGTAGCATTTATGTTTAATAATAAACAGAAGGGGAAGATCAAAAATGATAAGATTCTCAGGTGGCGGATCGAGCTCTCCACCTTCGAGTATGACATCATTTACCGGCCAGGGGCCCTTAACGAATCCCCCGACTTTTCCTTAGTAGTTCTTGTAGTGTTGCTTTTCTTTCCCGACCTGCAGACTCTTGCTATGTGTCCCATTTTCCCACATTGCCTGCATACTTTGTCCTTAAACCAGCAGTCCTTCTGATCATGGGTTGTTCTGCCGCAGCGATAGCACTTTTCTGCTTCATACACCATTTCGTTAGCGTGGTATTCTTGTGGTTTCTGTTGCATTTCCGCAGCTCCCCGTGCTGCTGCTTCATAGGATACTGCCACGCTGAAAGCCTGTTCTAGCGTCAGGTCCTTTTCCGAAAGTAGTCGTTTCTGGGTTCCTTCACTCTGGAGCCCGCAGACAAACTTATCCCGTAAGGTGTCTGCCAGTCCTGCTCTGAACTGGCAGTGCTTTGATACTTGCGTAGTTCCGTAAGATAGTCAGCATTGCTCTCATCTTTGTGCTGGTTTCTTTTATGGAACTTGAATCTTTCTGCTATCAGCAGCGGTGTAGGGATCAATGTGCACCCATTGCCATGGAGAGGAGGGCCACTCCCATGGGTGTAGAGGGGCATGTGGTGGTGCATTTTGGACCTTCTGGCATCATGAGCAGCTCTTGGTTAGGTCTTCGATTTGTTGATCGATTCCCGGCCACCACACATAAGCCCTAGCAAGGCTTTTCATTTTCACTCCCCCCAGATGACCTTCATGTAGCTCATTTAGCACTCTCTCCCTTAACTTGGGTGGAATCACCACTCTGGATCCACACATCACTGTCCCCTGGCATACTGACAGCTGTTCTCTTCTGGATGAGAATGCTGGCAACAGTGAGTCGCCATGTGTTGGCCATCCCTTCACCGTCAATTCATATACCCGTGACAGCGTCGGATCATTGCGGGTCTCCTTCTCTATGTCTGCGTTTGTTACTGGCAATCGTTCAATTATCGACGAATAAAATATCTCGATAGGGTCCACTGCTGGTGCTTCATCCACAGTAGGCAGTGGCAGGCGCGATAGCCCATCAGCGTTTCCATGCTGTCTTGTGCCTTTATATTCTATTTCATATTGATTCGCCCCTAGAAACAGGGACCATCTTTGTAACCGTTGTGCCGTCATCACTGGAACGCCCTTCTTAGGATTAAAGATGGAGACAAGTGGTTGGTGGTCAGTCAGCAAGGTGAACTTCTGCCCATGCAGATAGTGGTTGAATTTTTTTACTCCCCATACTAGGCTGAGGGCCTCCCTGTCAATCTGGGCGTAGTTGCGCTCGGCTGAGGTTAGTGACCGAGACGCAAAGGCTACTGGCCTCTCCAACCTGTCTGGGAATTTGTGCGACAGCACCGCTCCAATATCATAGGGTGATGCATCACATGCCAAACGAATTGGTAGTGCTGGGTTGAAATGGGCCAACACCTCTTTTGATGTGATCAATTCTTTACACTTCTGGAAAGCTCGTCTACGTTCGTCATTCCACTTCCATGGTACCCCTGTTTGCAGTAGGGTGTTCAGTGGGTGTAATACCGTGGTCAAATTTGGTAAGAACTTATGGTATTAGTTTACCAGCCCGAGGAACGACCTCAGTTGTGTCACATTTTCCAGTGCTGGAGCCTTGACTACTGCCTCAATCTTTGCAGGGGACTTATGTAACCCCTCTTCATCGATGACGTGGCCACAATACGAGATCTGCTTCTGGAAAAACTCGAATTTGTGGCGATTAGCTTGTAGCCCATATTCCTTTAATCTGGTGAGCACCTTCTCCAAATTGATGAGGTGATCACTGTCATTTTCGCCCGTGACCAGGATGTCGTCCAAATAACACTGGGTCCCTGGAATCCCTTGCAGGACTTGATCCATCGCCCTTTGCCAAAGAGCCGGAGCCGATGCTACCCCGAACACCAGCCGGTTGTATTGATAAAGACCTTTATGAGTGTTAATCGTAAGGTATTGTTTCGAGGCTTCTTCTACCTCCATTTGCAAGTACGCCTGGGCTAGATCAATTTTGGTGAAGCGTTTACGTCCAGATAGCGAGGCAAAAATATCCTCAATTCGTGGAAGCGGATATTGTACCGTGTGAAGGACTGGGTTCACTGTCACCTTAAAATCCCCACAGATGCGGACCTTCTTTGGTTCCCCAGGCTTATTACTCAATGACCTCTTCATTACAGGAACGATGGGTGTAGCCCACTCGCTCCAGTCTACTTTGGACAGTACTCCTGAATGTTCCAACCCTTCCAGCTATGCTTCGATAGCTGGTCTGATCGCATAAGGCACTGGTCTGGCCTTAAGAAACTTTGGGCTTGCATTTTCCTCTATTTTAATCGTTGCTGTTATGCTTTTAGTGTTCCGAGTCCCTCCTGGAACACTTCTTTTGCGTCAGTTAGCATTTTTGACAGTCGTCCAGGTGTGACGTCGTCATCCTTTTTGGCCTCAACCTTCAGTGCCTGTATGGAATGCCAATCTAATTGTCTCTTCCGGATCCATTCACGTCCTAGCAGTGGTGGTCCTCCATCTGGCAATACATACATATCCATTTTAGGTATTTCCTGGCCTTTATATATCACTTTCACCCTTATTTTTCCTTTGGGGTAGACTTTTTGCCCCGTGTACGTCTTCAAGACAATCTCTGTAGCTTTCAAGGGTATATGTGAAAATAGCCGCTTGTAGTCCCTTTGGTTTAGAACTGTTAGGGCTGATCCTGTGTCCAATTCCATTTTCACTTGGACTCCGTCTATCTTGAGTGTAACCCAGATAGTCTGGTGATCCTCCATTTTGGTTACCTTATGTAGTTTCAGACAACCCAGCTCCTTGCTTCCGGAGTCTGTGTCACTTTTCTGTTCGTCTGAACCACTGTCCATCACCTGGTGTACCTTTTTGTACTTCTCCTGTGGAGATTTCTTACTGTTGGTTTTCTTCTCAGACCTGCAGACTCTTGCTATGTGTCCTGCTTTTCCACACTGTCTGCACACTTGGTCCTTGAACCAACAATCCTTCTGGTCATGTGTTGTTCTGCCGCAGCGATAGCACTTCCCTGTTCCATAGGACATTTCATTGGTGCCATAATTCTTGCGGTCTCCGTTGTATCTCTGCAGCGCCCCTTGCGGCTGCTTCGTGTGATACTGCCATACTGAAAGCCTTGTCTAGCGTAAGATCCTTTTCTGATAGAAGCTGTTTCTGGGTTCCTTCACTTTGCAGCCCACACACAAACTTGTCCCTTAACGTATCTGCTAGTCCCGCTCCAAACTGGCAGTGTTTCGATAGCTTGCGCAGTTCCGTTAGGTACTCAGCATTGCTTTCGTCTTTGTGTTGGTTCCTTTTATGGAACTTAAATTGTTCTGCTATCAGCAGCGGTGTGGGGTTTAAGTGGTCCTGTAGGATTTCTACTATGCTTTCGAAATTCTTGTTCACAGGCTTCTCTGGGGTTATTAGGTTTCACAGTAACCCATAAGTTTTCGCACCCATGGAATTTAACAAAACCAGTGCTTTCCTAGCATCTGGCACTTCATTCGCCCTGCAGTACACCTCAATACGTTCCACATATGTCGCCCAATCTTCGACTTCATTGTCAAACATAGAGATACTGCCACTCTTCGGCATCCCTGGGTATGATTTAACTGTCAAAAATGGCGTCTCCCGCGCTTCCCCTTCTTCTCTGCTGGCACAAAATGGCGTCTCCCGCGCTTTCCTCGGCTTCTAAAAATGGCATCTCCCACGCTCTTCCTTCTTCTCCGCGGCTTAATGGCGTCTCCCGTGCTCTCCCTTCTTCTCCCCGTGGACACTGTTCAGCCCTTGAGCCCTGGCTGTGCTCTGCGCATTCTTTTTTTTTGTGCGCCTTTCCCGTTTCCGCCGCTCGGCCCTGAACCCGGCTGTTGCTTTACCCTCTCTCTCTCCGTTTTGTTTTTCCTCAACGCCGCTTGGTTTTCAACCCCCGGCTGCGCCCTTTGCGCTTCACCCTCTGCCTTACCCCGTCGACGCTGCTCGGCTTTCTCTCCGCCGTCGGTCGGCTCCAGCCGCCGCTATCCGGGAAGGGTCTGCGCTGTACTTGTCGTCAGTCTATTGCTGATCGTCGTGGCTGGGGAACCAAGCCCGGCTCTCCACAGCCTCCCCTGCGATGTTCACTCTCTGCCGGACGACTGGGCGGTTGCTCGTGGTCGACGCCCGTGTTTCTGGCCTCGACTTTCTTCCACCGCCCTCCCGGAGCGAATCCTCGAAGGGAAATGCAGAGTTGCAGGTAGATTCAAATCGACACTCGTCGCCACTGTTAGATCCGTGATTCTGAGAGTATGATGTTTTTCAATAACCACACGGATGCTGTAACTTAACAATCAACAGGTATTTACTGGAGTAGGGTAGTCTCAAGACTGGGGTACAGAGGCATGCTCAAGGCTTATATACAGGTGTGGTCACTGCCGGTACTACAGTATACAGGAGCTGTAAAAGTAGTTCTCTCTTAAAGGTACATACACTACAGACTTTAGCAATGCACATGGGTGCCACTCATGATCCAGAATCAACAAGTGGCAATGTGATCGCACCTATAGAGTAGGACACTGTGCAATGATTCTCAAACAGAGAGAAGCTGAAGCAAGCATGTAGGACAGCATCTCAGCAACTTAGAAGGAACAGCAAAAATCTCAGGAGCACTGATCATAATAGTGTTGATAAAGTAAAGACAAGAATGAAACTGGAGGTCAGGCAACGAACACTCTCTTGGGTACTATCCAGAGCGCAAGAGAATTGCTAGCAGTTTCTCCCCAGATATGGAACCAGTTTTCAAGTTTTGGACAAATTGATCTTTATAAAACAGATGAAGATTTTGAACAGAAAAACAGTGTTCATCACAAAATAAAAACTTGAGCTTCCAGGCAGCTTTTGCAAGGAAAGGAATTTGGAAGTTTCATTTGTCAGAGCAATGTGTGAGGCAAAAAGTGTGAATAGATGGAGGAGTAAACATAAAGCCATCAAAAGATATCAGTTTAATGTGTCAGGACCAATTAAACTATAAACCATGAATCCACAACAAGACATCAATCCCGATATATAGTTTACTAACTCATATGTAATTCACTCAGGATTGCAAGGAACTGCAAACTATTTTGAGATAGCTTACATTTACCATTGCATTAAAAAAAAATCCATACCAATTTTTCACCAATAATTTTAACGGCCAATATTTATACCATTGAGTATTCTATTATGAATGCAGGGCTGCTTTATACAAATTTCACCTAGTTATTCAAATCCAATCTACACAAGTATGTTGACGATATGAATGTGCAAATATCCACCAATCTATCACCTGCTCAAGTAAAATGGCTTGCACAGCCCTACTGGGACTTAGCCAAGAAAGGGTCTCAGTTCCAGACAGAATTTTTGATCCGCTGTGAGGAGTTAGTGCCCTGGCCAGACTGATTGTCATGCTGTTACCATTGGCATTAAAGCCCCAAGGCTAGGGGGGAAAAAAACAAACAGCCAAGGTTCTTGCTCCTTACTGCTATCTCATGACTCCTGCTATAAAGTGTATGTGTGGCGATCAGGTGAAAGCTGGATCAGGCGTAACTGTGATGCCCCTTGTTAGATCCGTGGTCCAGTGGATAAATAATTACACGGATGCTGTACATAAACAAATAACAGGTCTTTACTGGAGGAGGGCAATCTCTAGACTGGAGTACAGAGGCATGCGCACAGCTTTATAGACCGGTGTGGTTACTGCCGGTACTACAGTATACAGGAGCTGTAAAAAGTAGTTCTGACTTAAAGCACATACACTACAATTCCTCCCTTTTTAGATTAATAGTACCCCCTTAATATTCAAATAACAATTACATTTTTACATGTACATTCAATAACAAAAGTCCATTTATAGATTCAGTCTTTGGGGCGGCTTCCTGACCCTTTTGGGATAGCGCCTTTCCGGAGGTTCTTGTTCTTGGTGCAGAGGCGATTCTGACCCCCTTTCATCGGGTAGTTCATCGGGTTCCACTGCTACTGGGTCAGAAGTAGATACTACCGGTATGTCGGGTTCATCCCCAGGTAATCGAGACATGGGGTTGACGCATTCCTGTGATGCTAAGATCTGATCAACGTGGCGTCTCACAATGTTCTCCCCGACATCCACTGTGTACATTAATGGCCCCTGCCTTGTACATATTGTTCCGGGTTGCCACTTCTCTGTTCGATAGTCCCGGGCCAAGACTGGTTGCCCTACATTGAAGCTCCTTGTCGGCTTCTTGTTGATGTGCTGGAATTGTTTGTCCTCAACATTTCTTCGCACATTTGGTCTGAGCAAGTCCAGACGAGATCTCAACCTTCGGTTAAAAAACATCATGGCCGGGGTCTGGTTGGTAACTGCATGTGTCGCGTTTCGGAAGGCTAATAAGAAATTGTCCATCTTATGCTGTAGTGGAATTTCCTCGTCGCACATGGCCTTTATTGCCTTCTTAAAGGTTTGTACGAACCTCTCAGCCAATCCATTGGTGGCTGGATGATACGGGGCGGATGTGTAATGCCTTACCCCATTCCTTTTCATGAATTTTTGGAACTCATCGGACACAAACTGTGGTCCATTATCAGAGCAGATCTGCTCTGGCAACCCGTTTCTGGCAAATATGGTCCATAGGACTGCAATCGTTTTCTCTGTAGTGGTTGAAGACATCTTTATCACCTCAGGCCACTTTGAATGAGCATCCACTGCTATTAAAAACATTGAGTCCATGAATGGACCAGCGAAATCAAAGTGCACCCGTTGCCATGGAGAGGAGGGCCACTCCCATGGGTGTAGAGGGGCATGTGGTGGTGCATTTTGGACCTTCTGGCATCCTAAGCAGCTCTTAGTTAGGTCTTCGATTTGTTGATCGATTCCCGGCCACCTCACATAAGCCCTAGCAAGGCTTTTCATTTTCACTCCCCCAGATGACCTTCATGTAGCTCATTTAGCACTCTCTCCCTTAACTTGGGTGGAATCACCACTCTGGATCCACACATCACTGTCCCCTGGCATACTGACAGCTGTTCTCTTCTGGATGAGAATGCTGGCTGATGCGCTATCAATTACTCATAAAAGACCGAGAGTTAGAAGAGTAACTAAAGGCTTTTATTAACAACAGAATGGAGGTCTGCCTCGAGTGGTCGACAGGCCCAGGATACAAAGGGCTGGGGAGCAGTCACCTTTATACTAGGACCTGTGGGAGGAGTCAGCCGAGGCATGTCCAGGCATGTACACAGTGGAATACAAACAGGACAAACAGGAATACAAACAGTGGTTTACCACACTGGCAACAGTGAGTCGCCATGTGTTGGCCATCCCTTCACCGTCAATTCATATACCCGTGACAGCGTCGGATCATTGCGGGTCTCCTTCTCTATATCCGCGTTTGTTACTGGCAATCGTTCAATTATCGACGAATAAAATATCTCGATAGGGTCCATTGCTGGTGCTTCCTCCACAGTAGGCAGTGGCAGGCGCGATAGCCCATCAGCGTTTCCATGCTGTCTTGTGCCTTTATATTCTATTTCATATTGATTCGCCCCTAGAAACAGGGACCATCTTTGTAACCGTTGTGCAGTCGTTACTGGCACGCCCTTCTTAGGATTAAAGATGGAGACAAGTGGTTGGTGGTCAGTCAGCAAGGTGAACTTCTGTCCATGCAGATAGTGGTTGAATTTTTTTACTCCCCACACTAGGCTGAGGGCCTCCCTGTCAATCTGGGCGTAGTTGTGCTCGGCTGAGGTTAGTGACCGAGACGCAAAGGCTACTGGCCTCTCCAAACCGTCCGGGAATTTGTGTGACAGCACCGCTCCAATGCCGTAGGGTGATGCATCACATGCCAAACGAATTGGTAGTGCTAAATGGGCCAACACCTCTTTTGATGTGATCAATTCTTTACACTTCTGGAAAGCTCGTCTACGTTCGTCATCCCACTTCCATGGTACCCCTGTTTGCAGTAGGGTGTTCAGCGGGTGTAATACCGTAGACAAATTTGGTAAGAACTTGTGGTAATAGTTTACCAGCCCGAGGAACGACCTCAGTTGTGACACATTTTCCGGTGCTGGAGCCTTGACTACTGCCTCTATCTTGTCAGGGGACTTATGTAACCCCTCTTCATCGATGACGTGGCCGCAATACGAGATCTGTTTCTGGAAAAACTCGCACTTGTGGCGATTAGCTCGTAGCCCATATTCCTTTAATCTGGTGAGCACCTTCTCCAAGTTAGCGAGGTGATCACCGGCATTTTCGCCCATGACCAAGATGTCGTCCAAATAACACTGGGTCCCTGGAATCCCTTGCAGGACCTGATCCATTGCCCTTTGCCAGATAGCCGGAGGCGAGGCTACTCCAAACACCAGCCGGTTGTATTGATAGAGACCTTTATGAGTGTTGATCGTGAGGTACTGTTTCGAGGCTTCTTCTACCTCCATTTGGAGGTACGCCTGGGCCAGATCAATCTTAGTGAAGTGTTTCCCTCCAGATAGTGAGGCGAAAATATCCTCAATTCGTGGAAGCGGATATTGCACCGTGTGAAGGACTGGGTTCACTGTCACCTTAAAATCCCCACAGATGCGGACCTTCTTTGGTTCCCCAGGTGTATTACTCAACGACCTCTTCATTACAGGAATGATGGGTGTAGCCCACTCGCTCCAGTCCACTTTGGACAGTACTCCTGAATGTTCCAACCCTTCCAGCTCTGCTTCAACTGCTGGTCTGATCGCATAAGGCACTGGTCTGGCCTTCAGAAACTTTGGGCTTGCATTATCCTCTATTTTAGTTGTTGCTGTTATTCCTTTTAGTGTTCCTAGTCCCTCCTGGAACACTTCTTTTGCGTCAGTTAGCATTTTTGACAGTCGTCCAGGTGTGACATCGTCATCCTTTTTGGCCTCCACCTTCAGTGCCTGTATGGAATGCCAATCTAAATGTATCTTCCGGATCCATTCACGTCCTAGCAGTGGCGGTCCTCCATTTGGCAATACATATATATCCATTTTAGGTATTTCCTGACGTTTATATGTCACTTTCACCCTTATTTTTCCTTTGGGGTAGACTTTTTGCCCCGTATACGTCTTCAAGACAATCTCTGTAGCTTTCAAGGGTATGTGTGAAAATAGCCGCTTGTAGTCTCTTTGATGTATGACTGTTAGAGCTGACCCTGTGTCCAATTCCATTTCCACTTGGACTCCGTCTATCTTGAGTGTAACCCAGATAGTCTGGTGATCCTCCATTTTGGTTACATTATGTAGTTTCAGACAACCCAGCTCCTTGCTTCCGGAGTCTGTGTCACTTTTCTGTTCGTCTGAACCACTGTCCATCACCTGGTGTACCTTTTTGTACTTCTCCTGTGGAGATTTCTTACTGTTGGTTTTCTTCCCAGACCTGCAGACTCTTGCTATGTGTCCTGCTTTCCCACACTGTCTGCACACTTGGTCCTTGAACCAACAATCTTTCTGGTCACGTGTTGTTCTGCCGCAGCGATAGCACTTCCCTGTTCCATAGGTCATTTCGTTGGTGCCATATTCTTGCGGTCTCCGTTGTATCTCTGCAGCGCCCCTTGCGGCTGCTTCATGTGATACTGCCATACTGAAATCTTTGTCCAGAGTAAGGTCCTTTTCTGATAGAAGCCGTTTCTGGGTTCCTTCACTTTGTAGCCCACACACAAACTTGTCCTTTAACGTGTCTGCTAGTCCCGCTCCAAACTGGCAGTATTTCGATAGCTTGCGCAGTTCCGTTAGATACTCAGCATTGCTTTCGTCTTTGTGTTGGTTCCTTTTATGGAACTTAAATCGTTCTGCTATCAGCAGCGGTGTGGGGTTTAAGTGGTCCTGTAGGATTTCTACTATGCTTTCAAAATTCTTGTTTACCGGCTTCTCTGGGGTTATTAGATTTCGCAGTAACCCATAAGTTTTTGCACCCATGGAATTTAACAGAACCAGTGCTTTATTAGCATCTGGCACTTCATTCGCCCTGCAGTACACCTCAATACGTTCCACATATGTCGCCCAATCTTCGACTTCATTGTCGAACGTAGAGATACTGCCACCCTTCGGCATCCTTGGTTGTGCGTTAACTATCACCAATGGCGCCTCCCGCGCTTCCCCTTCTTCTCCGCTGGCACAAAATGGCATCTCGCGCGCTTTCCTTCCTTCCCGCGCTCGCCCGTCTTCTCCGCTGCGGCTTCGCAAAATGGCATCTCCCGCGCTCTTCCTTCTTCTCCGCGGCTCAATGGCGCCTCCCGCGCTCTCCCTGCTTCTCCGCGGCTCAATAGCATCTCCCGCGCTCTCCCTGCTTCTCCACGGCTCAATGGCATCTCCCCTTGCTTCGCTCCACGGACCCTGATCAGCCCGTGATCCCTGGCTGTGCTCTACGCGTTCTTCTGTTGATATTTGTCGATGCCGCTCAGTCTAGAACCCGGCTGTTTCTTACCCTCTCTCTCTCCGGTTTTGCAGTATTCTTCCTCGACGCCGCTCGGTGATCAACCCCCGGCTGCGCCCTGCTCTCTTCACCCTATTTCTTACCCCGTCGATGCTGCCCGGCTCTCTCTCTCTGCCGTCGGTCGGCTCCAGCCGCCGCTGCTCGGAAAGGGTCTGCTCTGGACCTGTCGTCGGTCTCTTACTGCTCGTTGTGGCTGGGGAACCAAGCCCAGCTCTCCACAGCCTCCCCAGTGAAGTTGGATCTCTGCCTGACTTGGGCGGTTGCTTGCGGTTGACGCCCGTGTTCCTGGACTCGACTATTTTTTTTTGTTTAATGTTGCAGGTAGATTCGCATCAACACTCGTCGCCACTGTTAGATCCGTGGTCCAGTGGATAAATAATTACACGGATGCTGTACATAAACAAATAACAGGTCTTTACTGGAGGAGGGCAATCTCTAGACTGGAGTACAGAGGCATGCGCACAGCTTTATATACCGGTGTGGTTACTGCCGGTACTACAGTATACAGGAGCTGTAAAAAGTAGTTCTGACTTAAAGCACATACAGTACACCCCTCAAATTGGAATGGCCTGCAACCCTCACCATCTTGGCTCACATGGCCAACTGAATAAGATACCAGCAAGAGGAAGAGAAAATTGGAAAAAAACCATGGGAACTGATGTGTCCCAATATTAATGCCCAGAAGTAAAACTGACAGACGGGAACTTGAACCACATTGGCCTGTTTTCTGAACCGTGAGCTAATGCCAGGATAGTTGCATAAGAAATTAAACCATTATTTAACCACAGGAGGTTATGAGTGCCTGTGTTGAATGATAGTAACCGCTACTGAAACAGAAGAAAGGCACTTTAATACGAAGCATATTTCTGTTACTGAATAATCCATTCTCAGATAGTTGAAACAGATTATAAATAGTTTATGCCATGGTATCAGTTGTCATTTTTATTAATTTCTGTAAAGCTTAGCACAAAAGGCCCTTGTTCGAGTTGAATCTGCCTTTGGCATAGGGCTGAGACCATGGGTCTGGTGTGTAGTCTGATGGGAATTATTTGATCTATAGGCTACATTTTACTATAATTTGTCTTTTACAATGAGCAGTGTGATTCCAGCAGTATGAGTCTTTTTTAGCTTCTCCAGATGAATCGCTGTGTGGTGCGCCCTCTGCTGGCCCAGCTGACTACTGATCAAAGTCTCCCAGCCAAAAGCAGGTGGATTTGAGTGTCAGGCAGCGTTGAACTCAAGACTTTGCAGCCTTCCGTTTTAAACCAAGAGCGTCAATGATTTCAACTTTCGGCTACTTGGATCAGGATTTTAATTCTAGGCTGGTGGTTATTTGTAGATACTTTACGGAGATCTAGAATGGAAATCAGCCACTTCCCGTGGAGAAGCCTACTGTATTTAGTAAATTAATTTTGAGGCTGAAGAGCCTAGGTTTTGTGGCATTAATAAGGCAGGTGGGAAGTGGGACGGAGATGTGTGATGCTGGATCTTTGCCAGTTTAGCATGCCACCTTCTGCTGTCATGTCTGGCGGTGAATGAAAGTGCCTGTCCATTTTTAGGCCAGTACATGCAAATTAGGTGATGTCAAACAGCCCATTTTCTTTCATTTCTGTCCCATTTGTGCTGATTCATTGTCACACGGGCTTGATCTGGGTGTCAGGGGTTGCTAGGCCCCATGGAAACGGCAAAATAGAATTGAAAGGGCCTAGATTCAATCTTAATAGGTGCAGTTAATACCTTATTTCGCAGTTGTTTTTCTTATTTTTTGATGTTGACAGCTATTTTGTCAGCTGCCTTTGTGCATTTGCCATTTTGGCGCCTCACCTCCATTTCACAGAGGGCATGGAGGCTTTTTCCCCATATAAAATCCCCATTTATGCTTGTTTCTTGGCAGAAAAGACAGAGGAGCAACAGAGGGAGGCCAGACTGGCGAGGCTACACCAGAGACACCAGTGGCACTTAACAACAACAAATGCAACAACTTGCATTTATATCGAGCACCTTTAACATAGAAAAATGGCCCAAGGTGCTTCACAGGAGCATTATCAAACAAAATTTGACACCGAACAACATAAAGAGGTATCAGGACAGAAAGAGATAGGTTTTAAGGTGCGATTTAAAAAAGAAAAAGAAAGACTTGCATTTATATAGTGCCTTTCATGACCACCGGAGGTCTCAAAGTGCTTTACAGCCAATGAAGTACTTTTGGAGTGTAGTCACTGTTGTAATGTGGGAAACACAGCAACCAATTTGCACACAGCAAGCTCCCACAAACAGCAATGTGATAATGTCCAGCTAATCTGTTTTTTGTTATGTTGGTTGAGGGATAAATATTGGCCAGGACACTGGGGATAACTCCCCTGCTCTTCTTCGAAATAGTGCCGTGGGATCTTTTACGTCCACCTGAGAGAGCAGACGGGGCCTCGGTTTAACATCTCATCCGAAAGATGGCACCTCCGACAGTGCAGCACTCCCTCAGCACTGCACTGGAGTGTCAGCCTAGCTTTATGTGCTCAAGTCCCTGGAGTGGGACTTGACCCTGGAGTGGGACTTGACCCTGGAGTGGGACTTGACCCCACAACCTTCTGACTCAGAGGCAACTGAGCCACAGCTGACACTATAAAGGAGGAAAGAGAGGCAGAGATTTAGGGAGCGAATTCCAGAGCTTAGGGCCTAGGCAGCTGAAGGCACGGCCGCCAATGGTGGAGCGAAGGAAATCGGGGTTGTGCAAGAGGCCAGAACTAGAGGAGTGGAGATATCTCGGAGAGTTGTAGGGTTGAAGGAGTTACAGAAATAGGGAGGGGTGAGGCCATGGAGGGATTTGAACTCATCCACCAGTGTATGCAGGCAGGGGCACTCCTACCTGGATTTGACTGAGCAGCAATGCTCGCAGAAGGTTTACTTTCCAAAGTTATGTTTAAGAACCATTAAATCAGTGTTAATTTTCTGTTAAAAAAACCCAGGTTCTTTTTTATCAGGTGTTTTCAATTTTTATTTTTAATGCGAAAATCAGGGGGGAAATTAGAGTTGCACAAGCTAGGGTAAATTCGAAGAAAATCTGTGTTTATTTGGAACATCATTGAAATGTAATATTAAGGGGGTGTATATGTGTGCTTTTCCACGATCACGAAATACTGTTAAGCGATATTAACAGCAAAATGCATTTATACTATTTGTGAATGGATTGTGCTTTGAAAAATGTTGAATGCCAAAGTGTTTTATTTAAAGTAGAAAATCTCCACCACAGTATTGTGAGGCATGAATATTGTTAAAATGTGTCTGAAAGATGAAATAGTTTGAGGCTAACTTTTAATTTTCCAGTGCTGTGTGTCAGTTTCACGTGCTATGAATGGTATGTTACAATCATTGAATGCAGTGTATCCATTTTGTTAAGATCTTAACTGTAGTCCTTATCAAGACTCTTCAAATATACTTCAGCTTGTATATTTTGTTTCAAAGTTGATCTCTGTTCCACAGTATAAAAGCTCTTCATGGGCATACATCTTGCATACAATGAACATACACGTGTGCATCTTGGGATCCACTGAGACCAGGGAGAATTTGTCCTGTGGAAGGTCAAAATTGGATAGAAATTGTGTTTTTTATTGATCCGCCATCCTGGCCAAAACTGGGAATTTATAGGTGAAAATTGGTTAAAAAAAAAGCGATTTTGGAGCGGTCTATTTATGCCATATGCTGCAAGTAGACCTATAGCCCACCTGCACCACAGCCGCTATATGGTCAGTCGCTCATAATTTCCATGCAACAGAGTATTTCCAGGCTGTCATTGGGGATATCTGTAACATTAGCCAAACTGCTGTGGACTGATGCATTAAGCAAGTCGAGGATGCATTCTCCCTAGAGTTAGCAATATTATCTCCTTTCCCGTGGACAAACAGCGGCAACATGATCAGGCACTGTAATTTTACAGAGTGACAAATTCTCCAAGATCAAAGAGTCGTAGACTGCACCAACGTGGCCATACATGCTCCCTTGCTCAACTCTGTACCTTTGTCAAGGAATGAATGAAAGAAGTCCACACTGCCAATGTGCAGCCTATTTGCAACCAGCAGCACACCATAATGCTTATTTTCCTGGGAGCTGCCACAATGCCTTCATTTTATCGTAATCAGTCATACCAGCACCCTTTGACCCAGAACAGCAAGTCTCTCGTTGGCTTCTTGGAGAACAAGGCTATCCTCTACAGATGGCTGATGACAGCTGTGCACTTTCCCAGTGCATCAGATGGGCACCACGATAACGACCTCCATTCATCCACCAGAGCGATCACTGAGCACACCACTGGCAGGTTGAAGGGGTGCTCCAGGAGCTTGGATTGATCTGGGTGAGCTGCAGTTCAGTCCTGCAGGATGCAGCATGCATGTAAGACAACTTAACCTTAGAAAGAGGCCTCCTAATGGAGGAAGGCACTGAAGTAACTAACATTTGTGTTTAAGGTTTCGTTCATGTGTATTACATTAACAGGAAGTAGCAAATTGATCAAAATGTCGGACGCCCGCTCCGTAGTTGCAATTAAGAGGACTTGCTTGTAGAAAAGGTTGTATATATATATATATATATATATGTTTAACCACTGTCAAAAAGTTGAGAAACAAGACGTGAAAGACAAGGTTAAAGGAAGTTTGTAATGTACAAAACTAAAATGGCTGTCTAGACAGGGTTGATTGGAACTAATCACAATCTACCTGCTTGTACAAAAGAAGTAATTTGAGCTTGTTACGAAAACAGGAACTGTTATCTTAAGAAAACATGTTACTGAACAAATCATCTGGCCAGAGACAAAGGGCGGTTGTTGCAGCATTAAGACTAAGCCAAGGCCGCAGTCACAGAAGGTCCCGGAACCAACTGATAACAGAAATGTGATTAATGTCATGCTTTATATTTGCCATTCAGATGTTGATAGCTTTGCACCCGCCCCTAGGGCAGGGTTTGATTTTTGTGTATAATTGTGAACGTCGTGAGGGTATCAGTGGAGTCGAATCTGAGAAGGGTCTCAGAAGGTTCTCCCCAGGCCCTCCCCAGGCCTGTGAAAATTAAAGGAACATTTTGAACCATCACTCGAAGTCTGTCATCTGTACCCAACTAAGCGTCGACCTTGTATATCACTTGGTCTGCTTTTGGCTTACATCAGGCACCAATGGGCAACAAGGGGAATCAGGAAGAGGAGCACCAGCAGCCCGAAGAAGATGTGGACAATAACTTGGTGCTGGCTGCAAGACACATTTAATACGGAGATCTTCTCTTGACTACCATATCTGGGCATTGCATTAACAGTCCTGTCTACATCCTCCTTCCCGCCACTAATATGCCATCATCTACAGACCTTTCTCTATGGAAATCAACACACACATTGTCCATTCATGCTACCTGATGAGAGCAATTTCCAAACCTTGCCATGAACAATATCTGCATGCACAACTTTTGTGTAGCCATCATTGTAATGAAAACCTCAACTGTGTGCGCCTAGTGTTGCTTAACAACATTCTTCCCCCTTGGTGCCAGTGCGCGAGGTGTGAACTCTTAACTCTATACCTTGTGCTTCTCTAGGTCTTCCCGAGTAGCTGGAGTGTGTGAGCTGGTTAGCTGCTGCATTCCAATAAGGGCTTTTTGGGACTGAGGTCATCCTCATCTCACAGCAGCTAAGAAAGAAAGACTTGCATTTATATGGTGCCTTGCACAACCTCAGGACGTCACAAAGCGCTTTGACAGCCAATGAAGTGCTTTTGAAGTCTAGTCACTGTTGTAATGTAGGAAACATCTGAGCTGGGGCCTGAAACATGCCCACTGTATGTAGGCTGCAGTTCTTGTGCTGCTGCAATGGGCAGACTGGTGATTCATCCTTTTAGCCGCATGTGCATGATTTGGATGGAGTTGGCTGGAGGGTCTCCATGTTGCCATCCTGAGTAACTGCACCATCCTGTGCGCCCATTCCTGCCATGCCAATAGTACTGAGCACTGCCTCCACATGGCACTAATCTGTGGGAAACTAGACGTAATGGTAGACCAATGAAGCCTCATGTAGTGTTTGTCTGCAACCCAGCTCCGATTCTTTCAATGCCAGTAGAGACAGTCTGCTCCAATTTGGTACCCCAGACCTCTTGGGCAACAGTCTAAACATCCATGGAAGAAGCACAGACTTCCCATAGGGTCTCTGTCATGGGCTCCTCCACTGCACATGTTCCTGAAGCTGCCACATACTCGCAAGTGGACTGAAGTGCTTCACATATGAATCATTGACTCTGCCACTGAATCTACCAGCTGCAGCACACTGACCTGGCCCCCAGGTCCTATGCATACATTGATGTTTGAAAAGCAGGATCTGTGAAATCTGAATCCTCAGCCTCTTCAGCCAAGGGGTCACACACCAGTCAGCAATGTCTTCCTCCTCATGTTCCACCACCATCTGCTTCTACTTATGCTGTGTATGGCACCAAACAACTCGAGCACACTCTCCCTGGGGTGGTTGTCTCTGGCTGACCCTTACAAGGAACTGAGTGAAGTAATGAGCTCTGAAGTGCTGTCAGGGCTGAATCCAGCTAGTTCTGCTTTCTCTAGCATATTTCAAGGAAGAAAACTTCTTTACCCAGAGAGTGGTGAGAATGTGGAACTCGCTACCACAGGGAGTGGTTGAGGTGAATAGTATAGATGCATCCTGATGTAAGAAAACTACTAGGCACTTGGTCTAAGCGTTAAAGAAAGCTTTAATCAACTGTTTAACAACATGGAGGTCTAGTTGTGTCCATCACTAGTTCCTGTTAAGAATGTCCTGCGCAAGCTGGGCCTGTGCCCGAGTATTTATACTCTCCCTGGACAGCACCACCCGTAGGCCGCTCAGTATTATTTCATAAGTCTTTCTTTCATGAATGACTGATTCATGTCACATCCCTTTCCTGCATTACAACAGTGACTACACTTCAAAAAGTACTTCATTGGCTGTAAAGCACTTTGGGATGTCCGGTGGTCATGAAAGGCGCTATATAAATGCAAATCTTTTAAAGGAAAGCTAGATAAGCATATGAGGAAGAAGGGAATGGAGGGTTATGCTGATAGATTGAGATAAGGAAGGATCGAGTGGAGCGTAAACGGCGGCATGGACTGGTTGGGCCGAATGGCCTGTTTCTGTGCCGTATATCTGATGTAACAACAACTTGCATTTATATGATGCCTTTAACGTAGTCAAACGTCCCAAGGTGCGTCACAAGAATGTAATCAGACAAAAATCGACATCATTGGTGAATGTATGTATGCTGCAGATCAAATCAAATCAAATCAAATCAACTTTTATTGTCATTGTTAGTGCACAAGTGCAGTACAACGAAATGTAGGCTTGCGGCTCCCGAGAGTGTACAATTTGGATTAGGACACTTAAACATTTCAACATACATTTGTACATATATATTAGCATAAATATGACCATAATAAAGTGCATCGGCAGATGTGCAGGCTTTAGTGTTTATTTGTGGAGTTCAGTAGGATGACAGCCCTGGGAAAGAAGCTGTTCCTAAATCTGGTCGTACGGGTGCGAATGCATCTGTAGCGCCTTCCAGATGGTAGGAGGGCGAACAGACTGTGGCTGGGGTGGGTAGGGTCTTTGATGATGGACCGTGCCCTCCGTAGGCAGCGTTTCTGATATATATGTTCTATGGTCGGTAGCCGGGTGCCGGTAATGCGTTGGGCAGTTTTGACTACCCGCTGCAGGAGATGAAGGAGAACTTTGAGCAGGGTGCCGTACTGCACTTTGAACAAAGTTCTATGTTGAGTTGGGACTGTTTGATGCTGATGATACACAAATATCATGAACATTAAGGATTTCAGTTGTGTGTTAAGGCAGTTCCTTCACATTCTTGGCCTCACTGTGACACTGTATCAGTGTCCAGGGATGATATCATCAACACACATTGTTTAATTTTCTTTTTTAAATAAAAACAAATATGAAAAATAACAAAAGAACATTGTAGTTAATTAGAATTGTTTGTAATTGTTTGATCTTAAAAGGTGCATTTATGGTGCAGCTTCCTCTTTAACACAACATAAACAGAACATTTTTTTAAATACAGCAGAACAGGATGCCAAGTTACTGACAACAACTGGTAATTATCGTTATACCCAACATCCAGAGGGCTCAATTATACTGGAATTACAGCCCAGTTTTGATAGACAAAATAAACTTATCTTCACATTAATCTTTCAACATAACAGAGAAAAAAGTTGTGTAGAAGTGAACATTTTAAAATGGATGTAAGAGAATTAAATATTAAACTAAACTTAGCCCTCTATTTTATCCTTACATGCAATAGCCATTCTTTATGTCTGGGTTAAGACAGCGAATGCCAGCAGCCTAATCAGCTGTGGGGAGCAGGACAGCTGAATCTGATCTATTGTGCAACTAATGTTGACAGACTTTCCAACAGGGATTACCGAATAGCGTCTGTGAGGGGGAAATCCTGGCCCAGTTTTCCTTGTTAGGTCAGAGATACCGAGGCCACTTGCTGAGCCTGCAGTGCTGCTGCCCAGTGGCTGAGATTGGTTACCTCAGTTTGAACCAAGCAATTAATCTGTGACCTTCCTGGTCTGAATGGTTCCATTTATTTGGCAAATGAGTCACTGTGAATCCCCATAATGAGTGGTTTGTATGTCTGTAGATCTTTAAAGGTGAGTATGATTGCCTCAGTGGTACGATTTTGCATGTCAAGGCCCACCAGGAACATACAGCACACAGCCTTTTCATACTGAGGTGGACTTGTCTGTTGGATGGATGTGTTTATAGTTTCTTCTTTTAACATTACATGGGCTAACAACAGAGAACAGCTGGAAACAACTATAACAAGGATACATGTTTCAAGAATTTGACCTTGGTGATTGCTGATTTGTGTTCCTGCTGTAAACATGGCGTAATGATACATCAGTTTAAGTATGAAGATGTAGAGATGTTCCCTTCAGTATAATTTAACAAGTCCACTGCGTGGCTTTGGGATTACTGAATCCACAGACTTTAGACTGATTCGTCTATTGCTTGCCAAACAGGGCCACGATATCTTATTGCTGGCCAGATTACAGGATTTGTGAAATATGGAACTTGTTGAAGCAGTTTTCCTTGAGGATTCCACTCTTTTACCAGCTTTCTCAGTTATCTTTGTTTGCCTCTGCATAGATCAAATGTGCTTAAACAAATCAAGGTAGCTGAACATGAGCAATTGAGAAAAATTCCCTCCTCCTTCAGACTAGAAATTCCTCAGTTGCTTCTGAAGCAGAAGAAAATTATTCCTGCAGGTGCACTGTGATTGGCTGCAACCTTTCTGTTGCTGCTAATGAAATATGAAATTGCATTCTCATAAATCACACGTTTCAAATCTTTGCATTCCACAACTTTGTTAGCAGTTCATTGACATCAATGAGAAACCTGCTTTACTCCCTGTGTTTTAATGAAGACAGGACTATTGGCTTTCTGCTGTTCAAATGCAGTGTCAGTTTGGCTCAGTGCATCGCACTTTTGCCTCTGAATCAGTAGGTTGTAGGTTCAAGACCCACTCCTGGACTAGAGCACATAATCTAGGCTGATATATCAGTGCCGTACTGAGTGAGTGCACCCCCCCCAGGAAACTCAAACAGGGCAACAGCCCTTTCTTGCATGTCTGGCAGAAGCACCTCCAACACAGAACCTGTAGTAGCCAGTATTCTGCGACACTCCCCAGCCATCTCAGTCTTCTTTGCTGCAGCAAAATTTCCTGGCCAATTAATTTCCCCGCAGGCCAACACGTACACGTACTTTTTAAAGAGCAGTCGGAATCCTTTAAGAGCTGGAGCGGTGCGCAATTTCCAGAACCATGTTGTCAGCGAGCTCTTGCCAGCAGGCCCGATCTGAGATGGGAACTCCCTATGAATATTTAAATAGGCCGGCCTTGGGAAATCACATGTGGTCGGCTGTGCAAGATTTTAGTAAGCAAAAAGCTTCAGTGCTAGGACCAAAAAAAAATACCGTTATTTGTTCACACATTGCACCATTGCAAGAAGTGGTGGGGCAGTGTGGGAGGTTGCGCTTTATAACATGGGATTCTATGTAACTGCTATACCAACAGTAATTCTTCTTCTTAGGCAGTCCCTCGGAACCGAGGATGACTTGCTTCCACATTAAAAGTGAGTTCTCAGGTGACTGATGAGTCCAATGCGGGACCTACAGTCTCTGTCACAGGAGGGGCAGACGGTGGTTGAAGGGCGGGTGGGTGGGGTGTACGGTGTTCCAGTCTGTCACTGTTGGGGTTGTCCATGGGGGTCCTGACATTCCAGGTCCCGAACTTCATTTTAAAGGGTGGAAGATGCCTGTGTGTGAATTCTTTTAACGTGGGGTGGCCGTTGCACACCAGCTACCACACGGGCTTGACAGAGCAAGGTCTTGGTCCAATGGCAAGGGGATCCAAGACGATTGGAGACCAGGCTCTGCTACATCGGCCTAGCACACACACAAACATACTCCTACTGTCCTCCTCCCTCCTTCCCGCAGGTCCCCTCTGCCTGGGTTCCATAGGATGCATTGTGGTAGTCTTGACGGCAAAGAGGTCTGGGAATTTGGGAGCTAAGTTTAAGTGAAGAGCCAGCGCTCACTGATGAAAACAAAAAGGGGTGTCAGTCTAGACTTCCGCGCTCCAATCCATGGAGTGGGACTATGAACCCACAACCCTCCGACCAAGAGGCGAGAGCGCCACCCACCGAGCCACGGGCCGACAGTACAGCCAATGAAGTACGGTTGAAGTGCAGCCATTGTTGTAACGTAGGAAACACGGCAGCCAAGTCAGATGCAGAGACACCCACTGTGCACTTCCAGCATTTTATGTGTGTCTTTAATGTTATCTCTGCAGAGCGATATTGTGCTTGTGTGTGTGTGTGTGTCAGTGTGTGTGTGTCAGTGTGTGTGTGTGTCAGTGTGTGTGTGTCAGTGTGTGTGTGGGTCAGTGTGTGTGTGTGTGTCAGTGTGTGTGTGGGTGTGTGTCAGCGTGTGTGTGTCAGTGTGTGTGTGTGTCAGTGTGTGTGTGTCAGCGTGTGTGTGTCAGTGTGTGTGTGTGTCAGTGTGTGTGTGTCAGTGTGTGTGTGTCAGTGTGTGTGTGTGTCAGTGTGTGTGTGTCTGTGTGTGTGTGTCTGTGTGTGTGTCAGTGTGTGTGTGTCAGTGTGTGTCAGTGTGTGTGTGTGTCAGTGTGTGTGTCAGTGTGTGTCAGTGTGTGTGTGTCAGTGTGTGTGTGTCAGTGTGTGTGTGTGTCAGTGTGTGTGTGTGTCCGTGTGTGTGTGTCAGTGTGTGTGTGTGTCAGTGTGTGTGTGTCAGTGTGTGTGTGTGTCAGTGTGTGTGTGTCAGTGTGTGTGTGTGTCAGTGTGTGTGTGTCAGTGTGTGTGTGTGTCAGTGTGTGTGTGTGTCAGTGTGTGTGTGTCAGTGTGTGTGTGTGTCTGTGTGTGTGTGTCTGTGTGTGTGTGTCAGTGTGTGTGTGTCAGTGTGTGTGTGTGTCAGCGTGTGTGTGTCAGTGTGTGTGTGTGTCAGTGTGTGTGTGTCAGTGTGTGTGTGTGTCAGTGTGTGTGTGGGTCAGTGTGTGTGTGTGTGTGTCAGTGTGTGTGTGGGTCAGTGTGTGTGTGTGTGTCAGTGTGTGTGTGTGTCAGTGTGTGTGTGTGTCAGTGTCTGTGTGTGTGTGTCAGTGTGTGTGTGTGTGTCAGTGTGTGTGTGTCAGTGTGTGTGTGTGTCAGTGTGTGTGTGTCAGTGTGTGTGTGTGTCAGTGTGTGTGTGTCAGTGTGTGTGTGTCAGTGTGTGTGTGTCAGTGTGTGTGTGTCTGTGTGTGTGTCAGTGTGTGTGTGTGTCAGTGTGTGTCAGTGTGTGTGTGTCAGTGTGTGAGTGTGTCAGTGTGTGTGTGTCTGTGTGTGTGTGTCTGTGTGTGTGTGTCAGTGTGTGTGTGTCAGTGTGTGTGTGTGTCAGTGTGTGTGTGTCAGTGTGTGTGTGTGTCTGTGTGTGTGTGTCAGTGTGTGTGTGTCAGTGTGTGTCAGTGTGTGTGTGTGTCAGTGTGTGTGTGTGTCAGTGTGTGTGTGTCAGTGTGTGTGTGTGTCAGTGTGTGTGTGTCAGTGTGTGTGTGGGTCTGTGTGTGTGTGTGTGTGTCAGTGTGTGTGTGGGTCAGTGTGTGTGTGTGTGTCAGTGTGTGTGTGTCAGTGTGTGTGTGTGTCAGTGTGTGTGTCAGTGTGTGTGTGTGTGTCAGTGTGTGTGTGTCAGTGTGTGTGTGTGTGTCAGTGTGTGTGTGTCAGTGTGTGTGTGTGTCAGTGTGTGTGTGTCAGTGTGTGTGTGTGTCAGTGTGTGTGTGTGTCTGTGTGTCTGTGTGTGTGTGTCTGTGTGTGTGTGTCAGTGTGTGTGTGTCAGTGTGTGTGTGTCTGTGTGTGTGTGTGTCAGTGTGTGTGTGTCAGTGTGTGTGTGTGTCAGTGTGTGTGTGTCAGTGTGTGTGTGTGTCAGTGTGTGTGTGTGTCTGTGTGTGTGTCAGTGTGTGTGTGTGTCAGTGTGTGTGTGTCAGTGTGTGTGTGTGTCAGTGTGTGTGTGTCAGTGTGTGAGTGTCTGTGTGTGTGTGTCAGTGTGTGTGTGTGTGTCAGTGTGTGTGTGTCAGTGTGTGTGTGTGTCAGTGTGTGTGTGTGTCAGTGTGTGTCAGTCAGTGTGTGTGTGTCAGTGTGTGTGTGTGTGTCAGTGTGTGTGTGTCAGCGTGTGTGTGTCTGTGTGTGTGTGTCAGTGTGTGTGTGTCAGTGTGTGTGTGTGTCAGTGTGTGTGTGTCTGTGTGTGTGTGTCTGTGTGTGTGTGTCAGTGTGTGTGTGTCAGTGTGTGTCAGTGTGTGTGTGTGTCAGTGTGTGTGTGTCAGTGTGTGTGTGTCTGTGTGTGTGTGTGTCAGTGTGTGTGTGTCAGTGTGTGTGTGTGTCAGTGTGTGTGTGTCAGTGTGTGTGTGTCAGTGTGTGTGTGTGTCAGTGTGTCAGTGTGTGTGTGTCAGTATGTGTGTGTCAGTGTGTGTGTGTCAGTGTGTGTGTGTATCAGTGTGTGTGTGTCAGTGTGTGTGTGTCAGTGTGTGTGTGTGTCAGTGTGTGTGTGTGTCAGTGTGTGTGTGTGTCAGTGTGTGTGTGTCAGTGTGTGTGTGTGTCAGTGTGTGTGTGTCAGTGTGTGTGTGTGTCAGTGTGTGTGTGTCAGTGTGTGTGTGTCAGTGTGTGTGTGTGTCAGTGTGTGTGTGTGTCTGTGTGTGTGTGTCAGTGTGTGTGTGTCAGCGTGTGTGTGTCAGTGTGTGTGTGTGTCAGTGTGTGTGTGTCAGTGTGTGTGTGTGTCAGTGTGTGTGTGTCAGTGTGTGTGTGTGTGTCAGTGTGTGTGTGGGTCAGTGTGTGTGTGTGTGTCAGTGTGTGTGTGTCAGTGTGTGTGTGTGTCAGTGTGTGTGTGTGTCAGTGTGTGTGTGTGCCAGTGTGTGTGTGTCAGTGTGTGTGTGTGTCAGTGTGTCTGTGTGTCAGTGTGTGTGTGTCAGTGTGTGTGTGTCAGTGTGTGTGTGTGTCAGTGTGTGTGTGTGTCAGTGTGTGTGTGTGTCAGTGTGTGTGTGTGTCAGTGTGTGTGTGTGTCAGTGTGTGTCTGTCAGTGTGTGTGTGTCAGTGTGTGTGTGTGTCAGTGTGTGTGTGTGTGTCAGTGTGTGTGTGTCAGTGTGTGTGTGTGTGTCTGTGTGTGTGTGTCTGTGTGTGTGTGTCAGTGTGTGTGTGTCTGTGTGTGTGTGTGTCTGTGTGTGTGTGTGTCTGTGTGTGTGTGTCAGTGTGTGTGTGTCAGTGTGTGTGTGTGTCAGTGTGTGTGTGTCAGTGTGTGTGTGTCAGTGTGTGTGTGTGTCTGTGTGTGTGTGTCAGTGTTTGTGTGTGTCTGTGTGTGTGTGTCAGTGTGTGTGTGTGTCAGTGTGTGTGTATGGTCAGTGTGTGTGTGTGTCAGTGTGTGTGTGTCAGTGTGTGTGTGTGTCAGTGTGTGTGTCAGTGTGTGTGTGTGTCAGTGTGTGTGTGTCAGTGTGTGTGTGTCAGTGTGTGTGTGTCTGTGTGTGTGTGTCAGTGTGTGTGTGTGTCAGTGTGTGTGTGTCAGTGTGTGTCAGTGTGTGTGTGTCAGTGTGTGTGTGTGTCAGTGTGTGTGTGTCAGTGTGTGTGTGTCTGTGTGTGTGTCAGTGTGTGTGTGTGTCAGTGTGTGTCTGTGTGTGTGTGTCAGTGTGTGTGTGTCAGTGTGTGTGTGTCTGTGTGTGTGTGTGTCTGTGTGTGTGTGTGTGTTTGTGTGTGTGTCAGTGTGTGTGTGTCAGTGTGTGTGTGTCAGTGTGTGTGTGTGTCAGTGTGTGTGTGTGTCAGTGTGTGTGTGTGTCAGTGTGTGTGTGTCTGTGTGTGTGTGTCAGTGTGTGTGTGTCAGTGTGTGTGTGTCAGTGTGTGTGTGTCAGTGTGTGTGTGTGTCAGTGTGTGTGTCAGTGTGTGTGTGTCAGTGTGTGTGTGTCAGTGTGTGTGTGTGTCAGTGTGTGTGTGTCAGTGTGTGTGTGTGTCAGTGTGTGTGTGTCAGTGTGTGTGTGTCAGTGTGTGTGTGTGTCAGTGTGTGTGTGAGTGTGTGTGTGAGTGTGTGTGTGTGTCAGTGTGTGTGTGTCAGTGTGTGTCAGTGTGTGTGTGTCAGTGTGTGTGTGTGTCAGTGTGTGTCAGTGTGTGTGTGTGTGTTTGCTCGGTCGCCTTGTTCAAGCTGACTTTGTCTGCCAGGTTCATGACTAACGAGACAGGGAGAGCCGTGAACTCCTTGGGCCTGAAAAATGAAGGCACTGGAAACATCCACCATATGAAGAGCGGTGTAACTGAAAACAAGTGGTACATTTACATTCATTGAGCAGTCAATGTCCCTCAGGGGGGTATTTAGCCTTTGTCCAGCCACCCGAGGGAGGGCAGCCTGCAAAGTATTCAGTGCGGACCAGTAAGGAGTCCCTTTCTAAGAGTTCAACCTTGGAATGATCGGATGTAATTTGTCCTCGTTTGCATTGAATTTAGCACTGGTTGGTACCAAGGCTGCCTCAGTGCTCGCTATTCCAGGCACTCAGTGCCGTGAGCTCTCAGCACCAAGAACTGTTCTGAGGGCCCTTGCCTAGTCCCAGGGCTGTCTGGGTGCATTTTGTGCACAAGAAAGTTTGGCAAGTTGCTGTAATCATATTTAAACAACAATTTTGTACGCTGGTTGTGAATGGACTACTGGATTTTGCAAGCTATTCAATACCTTCAACAGATACTGGTGTTATCATGTTGACCCCATTATGGAGACACTTGGTTTTGTTAAACACAAAGTATTGCATAGGTCATTGCCAAAAGGTACATCGCTCTCTGTGCTGAGTTGAAGTTTCAATTTGTGCCTTCTGAAATCAAGAAGGACTTTTTCCACACAGAGGGTCATGGAAATTTGGAACACTTCCTCAAAACATAAGAACGTAAGAATTACTCATCCAGTGAACTGTAAACTTTGCCAAAAACAAAAAGTGATTAATAGTGGTGTAATGCACAGTGGATTTAAAATTGTGAAGGACCAATCTATCCACATCCCTATAAAGATTTACTGAAACTAATTGACTCACAGAAAAGGGAATTTTGATCAAATCCACCCTCCGACATTTCAAAACCGATTGCAAAGGTAGAGGAGCTACATTTAAATCAGCGAGAAATATTTTCCAACCAGTGTCGTTACTCTGAGATATCACTGTCAGTAAAGACGTTTTTCTTAATATTTGTCTTATGTCTGGAAAAAATCTATCAGATGGGATACTGGAGGCAAAAACATTAGGGATGTTCAAAATAGAGCTGGATCTATAATGGGGAAGTTAGCATACGGGAGGAGTAAACTTCAATTGGTGTAATGGCCTTTTCTTGTCCTTGACAATTTTTATGAGTCTTGAGAGTGTTACCCTCTGTACTGACTGAAATTCGTTGGGCTAATGTTTAAGTGTGTTCCGCTGTTGATAAACTGTTTTGTTGCCAAGGTTTATGCCACAAATGCAATTTAGAGGCATGCAAATGATGTCGATTATTGTGTCCTCTCTCCCATAAACAGCAGCATAAACATTTTGCAATACACTGTTCTGAACAATGCAGGCACAGTATTTAGACACCTTTGTAGGTCCTTCTACTGGAACTGTACTAAATTTCGAGCAGTCCACCTGTCTCGGGCTCTTGCCGTCTTACTGGCATCTCAATGATGCTTCACAGCCATTCATTTCTTTTAAATGTTTTTATTTTATTTTATCACCAATTTCCTCTGTTTCTGAACTGAAAGTGGTGACTCCTTGCTGAGATGTGGTTCCATGGACACCAGTGACTCTTTGCTGCCTTGCACAAGTGGTCACAATTTATTTCTGAGCCTTGTTGGTGAGTGTTGGCAGAGGATGGGGGCCATCACAGCTGAGCCAGATCCTAACCTCACCTAATATGTACGTGCGCACTTTCAGCAAGGGTCCGCTCGACAGAAATCAGGAGAGGGACCCCTGGCTGATTCTTGGCTCTCTAATCAAGGGACATTGAGGCCAGTTGTAGCACCTATCCTCCTACTCTGACTGAGATCAGCTAATTCAGCATGATGCTAGATCAATTGTTAATTTTAAATCGGAGATTGATAGCTTTTTGTTAACCAAAGGTACTAAGGGATATGGGGCAAAGGCGGGTATATGGAGTTAGGTCGCAGATCAGCCATGATCTCATTGAATAGTGGAAGGCTCGAGGGGCTAAATGGCCTACTCCTGTTCCTATATTCCTAGCACGGACTGTAGATCAAACCTGGGGCCTTTCTGGTCTGTATGGCTCAGTTACTTGCTAGATAAGCTATTTGAGCTCACAGGGGAGCTTTTCACAGTTACGAATTTACAGCACAGCAACAGGTCCATGCCGGTATTTATGCTCCACATGAGCCTCCTCCAACCTTACTTCATCTCACCCTATCAACATATGCTTTCATTCCTTTCTCCCTCATACTTATCTAGCTTTGCCAGAAATGTATCTATGCTATATCCCTCAACCGCTCCATGTGGTAGCAAGTTCCACATACTCACCACTCTCTGGGTAAAGAAGTTTCTCCTCAATTCCTTATTGGATTTATTAGTGACTATCTTATATTTATGGCCCCTAATTTTAGATTTCCCCACAAGTGAAACATCTTTTCTACGTTTACTCTATCAAACCCTTTCATAATTTTAAAGGCCTCTATTAAGTCACCTCTCAGGGCTGGGTTTTCTCAGCCCCGAGGAGGCGGGTATGGAGGCGGGACTGCCGGTAAAGTTGCAGAATTTGGGGGCGAGTGGCAAATGCGCCCTCTTGCCAGGAGGCGGGAAGCCATCCTGCCCTGGGTCCCGTCTCCTCGAGGCGGGAAAGGGATTAAAGCCTATTAACTGCCTGTTAACAGGCAGAAAATAGGATTATCCCCATTTTACCTTCCCAAGTGCAGGCTTCCCGACCTCCGGGAACCCTGCCAGGGTGGAGGAGAGGAGGAGGTGGTCTGCGGGGGTCGGAGGAGTCTGAAAGTGCAATGTAGAGGTGAGTGATGGGTGAAAGTGTGGAGTGGTAAGTATGTAAGGTAAGTGTAAAGTGTTAGAAAATGTTCACTTACCTTTGTTTCTGCCTACAGCCTTCAGCCGCTGAGAAGCCAGAGTCCCGACATCTCCATTGTAGATTTCACAGACTGGCTGTTGGATCCTCCGAACCAGCAGCCAAGTGATTTCTGCAAAGTTGAAAGGTTTGATGAGTCCTGAACACAAGGTCTCATCAAACTACACAGAATGTCAGTGTTTGAGGCTAGAGAAAAGAGGCTTTGGTTGTTTTTTGAGCGTAGAAAGTTCTAATCCTCTCGAAATGAACCCCAGTGCTTTGTTTGCACTTTTTATGGCTTTGTCAACCTGCGTTGCTACTTTTAATGAATTGTGGATCTGTACCCCTGGATCTTTTTGTGCCTCTACCCCATGTAGACTCTTATTTTCCAATGAGTAGGTGGCCTCCTTATTCCTCCTACAAAATTGCACCACCTCACACTTTCCTATATTGAAATTCACGTCTATTCTGCAAGCTTGTTAACGTCTTCTTGTATTTTGTTGCAATCTTCCTCAGTATTAACTATACCCCCCAATTTGGCGTGATGCACAAGTTTTGTATCCTCTTTGCTACACCTAGGTGGGAAACGTTAGTGTTGCATGAGGCCATATTCTACCCAGAACTCCACTGTAATTCTAAGAGTGCGTGAATCCACTGCTAGCCGTGATACTGAATCATGTTCTGACGAAAGGTCATCGACCTGAAACCTTGACTCTGTTTCTCTCTCCGCAGATGTTTTTCCAGCGTTTTCTGTTGTTATACTGAATCATAGGCCCCGATTATAAAGGCCGGGGGCGGTTTGCGGGTGGGTACGGTGCACACCAACCACAAAGCGGGTGCTCACCCAGGGACGTGGAGGCCCGGCCAATCTTAACAGCCGGAACTCATTACCATAAATTTCACTGGAGTCCGCCCGAATCCGGACAGATGTACGGCCTGGCTGGTGGTTGGGAGGCGGATGGTGTTCGGGGAGGGGGCGAAGGTGACTGTGGAAGAAGGGTAAAGCCCGGGGCAACGGAAGAACAAAGCTTCCTTGTGAGGCTTGGAGGAGCGCTCTTGCTCATCCCAGCCCACAAGGAAACCTAAAGTCAAAATTTAAAAAACCTACCTGCCTGGGTCTCTTCTGGCCCATGACCCCCCTCCCGATAGACTTGACCTGACGGGGAAGGCGTCACTGCTCCCCCCGCTCAGGGTCCTGATGATGTCACCCGCTCGGCATATTTACACAGGACCCCGCTGCCTTCCTGCTCAAAAGATCAGGTTAATATTCGGATCCATTGGGTAGGCAGAGGGGGAAGGTCATTCCCCCTCGTTACAACCGTGCCCCCGCCCAGTTTCCGTCATGCGTGGGGGTGGGGGATAAAACCAGGGCCATGGAGTTGCTGGTTCAATTCCTGGTCTGTGCTGAATTAGCCAATCTCTGTTGAAAGCTTCAGCTGACCTCGGGGTTCCTGGCAAAGAAGACTAATTTAAACCTTTCACTGGAAATGTTCATGTGTTGACGTCAATTACTGTCAGGTTCAAGTCAGCAGCTGTGCCTCTAGAGTTGAATGAATTGCTGTAAATATGCATCGTCATCCTTACTTGGAAATACAATCTCATTCCTTATCTGAAGTGCTACTTGCATTACAACAGAAAAATAAAGTACTTCTTTCTTACGGTGGAAACAGTGCCTGGCATCCATGAGTCGCTGGCATTCATGCTGCACTAAATACAGCTGAGAATGTGCTAAATATTTCCTTTTGTTGTGGACAATATGGTAGATAGAATAACCGCTAGCAAATCTGTCCTTGGTGTGGAGAATTCTTTGCATATTGTCACACACAACTGGGACACGCAGCGAATGGTAGCTTTCTCTGTTAAGAAAGTTGAGGGGTCAAACTGTTGGGTGGGCCAACAGCCAGAGACTTCGGGGTCAAAAATAAATGTTTCCGCAAAACAAAATTGCCCAGCTACATTCTGCCCTTGCTGCCGGTTTGCTTATTTTAATGCCTGTTCTTTGGATACCCTTGAAAATGGGTGCCACACAAACAAGAGAGGAGGAAGTCGAAGCACAGAGTACTGGGAATTCCCCTTCTGCCTCATTTACCTGACATTGTTGGGTCTGTGCTCAGTGCAGGCACGAGCCCAGACATACCGCCAGGAATCCTGGGGCAATGTCAAAGTGACAGAGGCCACTATGACTTTTGTATCCAGGGAATGGGTATTCAGCATGGCAAAGGGTCAATAAAATCAATGCCATAATGTCTTGCAAAGTTGTAAAGGTGTAGGTAAAATACTAGTACGTGTATCATTCACAAATTTAGTGCAAGCTGCAGACATTCCTTAGAAGCACTGGTTACAATTTTCTGAGTTCCCTCCATCAAGTTGTAGGCGGAACTTGAGCAGACTGGGGGTAGGGAATGGCGGGTCATTTATGGGCAGATGCATTGCAAGCATATGTAAATGAAGGAAATACTTCCACTATTGCTATGACAGTGGAGAGGGGTGGATTTAATTTTTCTTTAAATCTAGAAAGTCTATGCAGTTTAATACACCAATTTTTAAATTTTAAAAACAACCTTCAAAGTTCGGAGGCTGCAGTTATTTTCTAGTCCGATTCCAGGTGGACTCCTCGTGGAGTCCAGGGTGTTCCCCATAATTACACAACTCGCCCTGAGACTGGAAAATCAGCTGGTAGTCCCGCTACACCACAGATACACCAGTTATCTGCTAAAGCAGAAAGCCCAGGCTGCTATGTTTGGCATTTAAATTTGCAAGGGATTAAAAGATACTATTACCTTAGAGAGGATGCAAAGAGAGAAAATTCTAGCTTTTTCCTGTTGCGAGACAAAGCTACTCTTCCCAGCCAGTTTCCTCAAATGAGCCAATAGCAACAAAAATATTCCGGGAAAAAAAGCACAAAATAAATGGGCCTCAAAACGTTACAGGTACAGGGGCGATTTTAACCCTACTCGCTTAGCAAAAACCTGGTGGGTGGGCAGTTAAAATCGCCCTGGCTCTCATCTGTTCAAAAGCTGTCATGATTGCAACATCTGCAATTTTAACCGGCTCTCCTGAGCAGGCAGCAAGGACACACGCCCGGAGCCAACAGGGTCCTTCACATGCATATGCATGTTGTGGCCCGATGACATCATTGAGACCCGACTGTGATTTTAACTCAGGCCTGAGCGGGGAATCCACATGGAGTTAAAATCGGGGCCATGTGGAAATGCAAATTTCAAATTAAGTACTTCTCTCTCTCCCTAATGTTTATATTCTAAAGAAATATGGTAGTACGTACTGATAATTTTACTGGTATTTTTCCTTAGTGGTTAAAGTAGACTTTGTTAGAAGTCCTACCGTAGCCTTTTGTAACCTTTGACCCAAGATGTGTGACTTGAATGTGCACTTAGTCAGCCAGCAAAATCTAAGAGAGTTACTCAATGAAGAGGAAAACAGGAACATTACGGCCTAGAAATTTAGTTTGGGGTGGCCAGCTCGCTCGCGCCCAGAAAGTACCGCTGCGCGCGGAGCCACTTGCGCCCACCGGAAATTCAGTTTCAGCGCCCCAACTCGAAGGCGGCCGCTATTCAAGGGTTTCGGCGCCCCCGCTTGGGGCGCTGAAACTGAATATCGGTGCGCTAGGTGCCGCAGCACCACCCGCTGCGGAGCGGCAGGCTGCGGTACTGCAGGCCTTCCTCCCTCTCTTAAGGGGGAGGTGCCTGCAACAGCGAGATCGCCGCTCGCTAGTGCCAGCAAATGAGCCCGGCACCACGGAGAAGTGCCGGGCTCCCGGAAAACAGCCGGCAATGCCGCGGGGGGGTGGTGGAGGAGGCCGGGGAAGGAGGTGCGGGCAGGCGGCCGCCGAAAAAGCGGCCGACCGCACCTCCGCCTTAACTCGCCCCACTAACGCTACAGGATGGCCCCGTTTTCTGATCGCTGTTTGCGGCCGCTGCGGAAGAGGCGGCCGCAACTAAATATGGCAGTCGGGCCGGTAGCGGGGCGGTAGCGGGGCACTGCGCACACCGATGACATCATCGGTGGTGGCGCAGCGCTACTGGCTAACGCCGCCATTACCGCAGCGCTGAATATCGGCGAAAGCTCAGCAAGTGGCGCAAAAGCCCTCTTTGGGCGAAAACTGGGCGCAAAGCCTACTGAATTTCTAGCCCTACGTTTCTTATTCCCCCCTTATAAGGAGAGGCCATTTTGCAATACCCTAGGCTCTTGTTGGTATGAAAGGGTGATACATTTTTTTTGGAATAATTAGCTAGGTAAAGATTCAAGAGAAACATAAAAGGGAGGGAAGGGAGAAACAAAAGTGGAAACGAAATGAAAGTGAGGGAGAGATCAAGAAACAAAAAACGGAGGAGAAAGGAACAAGGAAGTCAAGGAGGATTGAGAGCAAAGTTGTAAAGGAGAGACAGAGAGAAACAGAATTGAAAGGAGGAGAGACATTTTTTTTGAGGTTGCCAATACAAGTATTAACAGTTGGAGGGGTGTGAGAGGCTAGAAGTGGAAAATGGGTTTGTGAGGCATTCTGCTGAAATGCTGCCCCAACAATACCTGTAAAGTCTTTCCTCCAGAAGGTTACATGTTTAACACTGCCAGGTGGCTGCCGATGGGGGAAGCCGGGGCTAAAGAATCTTCATAGGATTGTTCTAACTTTGCTTTAGATACTTGCTGGAAGTCATTTTTGTTTTGTTTATTTTATCTATACCTTGTCAGTTGAGCACTGTCCCTGGTGTTTTACAGCTTAACCTGGAACCTTTAGGCGACAATGACATATCCATGAAAGATTCCCTGTACTTGCACCATTTAGAGGAAGAAAAGGAGGAAGAGGAAGAGTAAGAGTGCAGGGTGACGTGGCTAATCAGGCGCTGTGCGAGACATCTAGCACCCACCCACAGGTGCCCACGCACATGCAGCTACAGAGTAAGGCGTTCCTATCTGACCAATGATCAGTCCTTCAGGAGGGGAGTTAAGGGTTACCTCTGTTGTTGATCATTCTGGAATTATGGAGCTTTCACATGCCCTGACATATTGAATAATAGTGCCACAGGTGCAGTTAATGGACTCCGCTAGTTCTATGCCACTTTAACCTTTAAAAAAAAAGGATGCAGTACGAAGCTCCTTTGCTTGCCATGAGGATTCTTCAAAAGGGGTGATAATAGGTGAAGGACATGAGAAGCTACATATTATAACATAAGTAGTAAGAGCAGGAGTAGGCCATACGGCCCCTCGCTGCTCCGCCATTAAATAAGATCATGGCTGATCACCTCAACTCCACTTTCCCACCCGATCTCCATATCCCTTGATTCCCCTAGAGTCCAAAAATCCATAGAAACATAGAAACATAGAAGATAGGAGCAGGAGTAGGCCATTCGGCCCTTCGAGCCTGCTCCGCCATTCAATGAGATCATGGCTGATCATCCAAATTCAGTACCCTGTCTCTGCCTTCTCCCCATATCCCTTGATCCCTTTAGCCTTAAGAAATATATCCAACTCTTTCTTGAATATATTTAATGAACTGGCCTCCACCGCCCTCTGTGGCAGAGAATTCCACAGGTTCACCACTCTCTGGGTGAAGAAATTTCTCCTCATTTCAGTCCTAAATGGCTTACCCCTTATCCTTAGACTATGACCCCTGGTTCTGGACTCCCCAGCCATCAGAAACATCCTTCCTGCATCTAGTCTGTCCAGGCCTGACAGAATTTTATAGGTTTCGATGAGATCCCCTCTCAATCTTCTAAACTCTAGTGAGTATAAGCCCAACCGACACAATCTCTCCTCATACGTCATTCCTGCCATCCCAGGTATCAGCCTGGTGAATCTTCGCTGCACTCCTTCCATGGCAAGAACGTCCTTCCTCAGGTAAGGCGACCAAAACTGCACACAGTACTCAAGGTGTGGTCTCACCAAGGCCCTGTACAACTGTAGCAAGAGATCCTTGTTCCTGTACTCGAACTCTTAACCGCCCGCTGCACCTGCATGCTTACCTTCAGCGACTGGTGCACAAGAATACCCAGGTCTCTTTGCACTTCCCCTTCTCCCAATCTATTGGCATTCAAATAATAATCTGCCTTCCTGTTTTTGCCACCAAAGTGGATAACCTCACATTTATCCACATTATAGTGCATTTGCCATTTTTCTGCCCAATCACCCAACCTGTCCAAATCGTACTGGAGTTTCATGACATCCTCCTCACAGCTTACCCTCCCACCCAGCTTTGTGTCGTCTGCAAATTTGGAGATATTACATCCAATTCCCTCGTCCAGATCATTAATATATATTGTGAACAGCTGGGGTCCGAGGACCGATCCTTGCAGTACCCCACTAGTCACTGCCTGCCACTCAGAAAACGACCCGTTTATTCCAACTCTTTGCTTTCTGTCCGCCAACCAGTTCTCTATCCAAGTCAATACCTTGCCCCCAATCCCATGTGCCTTAATTTTGCATGCTAATCTCTTATGTGGGACCTTATCGAAAGCCTTCTGAAAGTCCAAATACACCATATCCACTGGTTCTCCCTTATCTATTTTACCAGTTACATCCTCAAAAAATTCCAGTAGATTAGTCAAGCATGATTTACCTTTTGTAAATCCATGTTGACTTTGTCTGATCCTGTCACTGCTTTCCAAGTGCTCTGCTATTACATCTTTTATAATAGACTCTAGCATTTTCCCCACTACCGATGTCAGGCTTACCGGTCTATAATTCCCCGCTTTTTCTCTGCCACCTTTTTTGAATAGTGGGGTAACATTAGCTACCCTCCAATCCATGGGTACTGTTCCAGAGTCTATTGAGTTCTGGAAGATGACCAGCAATGCATCTACTATTTCTAGGGCCACTTCCTTAAGTACCCTGGGATGTAGATTATCAGGCCCTGGGGATTTATCGGCCTTCAGTCCCATCAATTTTCCTAACACCATTTCCCTACAAATACTGATTTCTTTCAGTTCCACCCTTTCATCAGACCCTATGTTCCCCGGCATCTCTGGGAGGTTATTTGTGTCCTCCTTTGTGAAGACAGAACCAAAGTATGAATTTAGTTGGTCTGCCATTTCTTTGTTCCCCATTATAAATTCCCCTGATTCTGACTGCAAGGGACCTACGCTTGACTTCACCAATCTTTTTCTCTTCACATATCTATAAAAGCTTTTACAGTCAGTTTTTATGTTCCCTGCAAGCTTACTCTCATATTCTATTTCCCCTTTCTTAATTAATCCCTTTGTCCTCCTTTGTTGAATCCTAAACTGCTCCCAATCCTCAGGATTATTGCTTTTTCTGGCCAATTTATATGTCGTCTCATTGGATCTTATGCTATCCCTAATTTCCCTTGTTAGCCACGGTTGAGTCACCTTTTTTGTTTTATTTTTATGCCAAACTGGGATGAACAAATTCTGTAGCTCATCCATTCGGTCTTTGAATGTTTGCCATTGCCTATCCACCGTCAACCCTTTGAGTGCCATTCCCCAATCAATCCTACCCAACTCGCTCCTCAGACCATCGTAGTTTCCTTTATTTAAATTGAGGACCCTAGTCTCTGAGTCAACTACTTCATCCTCCATCTTAATGAAGAATTCGATCATATTATGATCGCTCCGACCCAAGGGGCCTCGTACAACAAGATTGCTAATTAATCCTTTCTCCATCTATCTCAGCCTTGAATATTCTCAAAGACTCAGCATTCACAGCCCTCTGGGGCAGAGAATTCCAAAGATTGACAACCCTCTGAGTGAAGAAATTCTTCCTCATCTCAGTCTTAAATGGCCAACCCCTTATCCTGAGACTATGCCCCCTAGTTCTAGACTCTCCAGCCAGGGGAAACAACCTCTCAGCATCTACCCTGTCAATCCCCTTCAGAATCTTGTATGTTTCAATGAGATCACCTCTCATTCTTCTAAACTCCAGAGAGTATAGGCCCATTCTACAAAATCTCTCATCATAGGACAGCCCTCATATTATTTCAGGCTTTCACTGCTTTCCTTCATGTTAGTTTATGAGTGAAGGAATAGTTACCAGAGAATAAAAGGGTGTGAAGAGTCTTGAGGTCACTCATGGTCAATCCTGTTAAGTAAAAGGTATTCAACAGGGAGGCTAAAGTGATGAAAATGTGAAACATCCTTATTACTTTACATTGGCACAAAGTATGAACTGACCCTCTTACCTTCGCTAACCTGTTGAGGTCATTGCATTTCTTCTGGCACTGAATTGCCATGCAGGAGTTGGTGGAGGTAGCGCTGACTGTCAAGGCCAGCTCCTTGCACCGTGCCCGTGCTATTCCTTTCATGGACCTCCTCCCCTCTGTCCTAAAGAGTTGTTGCCTCATTTTTCTTACTTGAGTCAATAAAACTTCTATGGGGGAGTCTAGGGAGCTCTGGACCCTGTGGCAGTACCTTCAGACATACTTCTTCATAGTCATTCTGCTTACCTCCTGATGTTCCTATTGGAGAGTGCAAACAGTACGGCAAGCAACCCCAAATATGATAATTAAGCTGAGGAAGGAAAAGATAATAGCATCATATCTATGGGTAGAAGTCCCACTCCAATGCATTTCCTGCAGGGTCACTGCCGCAGAGGAAAATCTAGACCGTTATGTCAACAGACAAATAATTGGGGCATCATTAATGTCAACAAATCCATTTCAGGACACAGCTGCAGTGTAAAAATAAAGAGCTATTATTTGGCTGAAATGTTCCTGCTACTCAACTTCTTGAACCCCAGCCAAGAAGTATTATGAAAGCAGCTCGGTGTTTGGTGCAAACAAGTACTGACTGCGTGCTCATACTTCCCAACACCAACTGCACCAAATATGGGTGGAACAGTCAGTGAGAATCAAGTCTCATCAGATTTTATTCCAATTATTTTCAAAATTCTGCAAGTACAGAACAAAAAAAAAGCACAGATACAAAGCTTGAAATGGTACAAGCAAAGGCTATGGGCTCCGACAACATCCCGGCTATCGTGCTGAAGACTTGTGCTGCAGAACTAGCCGCGCCTCTAGCCAAGCTGTTCCAGTACAGCTACAACACTGGCATCTATCCGATTGCCCAAGTATGTCCTGTCCACAAAAGCAGGACAAATCCAATCCGGCCAATTACCGCTCCATCAGTCTACTCTCAATCATCAGCAAAGTGATGGAAGGTGTCATCAACAGTGCTATCAAGCGGCACTTACTCACCAATAATCTGCTCACTGATGCCCAGTTTGGGTTCCGCCAAGACCACTCGGCTCCCGACCTCATTACAGACTTGGTCCAAACATGGACAAAGGAGCTGAATTCCAGAGGTGAGGTGAGAGTGACTGCCCTTGACATCAAGGCAGCATTTGACCGAGTGTGGCATCAAGGAGCCCTAGTAAAATTGAAGTCATTGGGAATCGGGGGGAAAACTTTCCACTGGCTGGAGTCATATCTAGCACAAAGGAAGATGGTTGTGGTGGTTGAAGGTCAATCATCACAGCCCTAGAACATCACTGCAGGAGTTCCTCAGGGCAGTGTCCTAGGCCCAGCCATCTTCCCTCCAACATAAGGTCAGAAATGGGGATGTTCGCTGATGACTGCACAGTGTTCCGCACCATTCACAACTCCTCAGATAATGAAGCAGTCCATGCCCGCATGCAACAAGACCTGGAATATGTTCAGTCTTGGGCTGATAAGTGGCAGGTAACATCCGTGCCACAGAAGTGCCAGGCAATGACTATCTCTAACAAGCGAGAGTCTAACCACCTCCCCTTGACATTCAACGGCATTACCATCGCCAAATCCCCCACCATCAACATCCTGGGAGTCATCCGTGACCAGAAACTTAACTGGACCAGCCACATAAATACTGTGGCAACAAGAGCAGGTCAGAGGCTGGGTATTCTGCGGCGAGTGTCTCACCTCCTGACTCCCCAAAGCCTTTCCACCATCTTCGGCAGCACCTCCCAAACACGCAACCTCTTCCACCTAGAAGGACAAGGGCAGCAGGCGCATGGGAACACCACCACCTCCAGGTTCCCCTCCATCCTGACTTGGAAATATATCGCTGATCCTTCATTGTCGCTGGGTTAAAATCCTGGAACATAAGAGAACATAAGATGTAGGAGCAGGAGTAGGTAATTTGGCCCCTCGAGCCTGCTCCGCCATTCAATAAGATCATGGCTGATCTGATCTTGGCCTCAACTCCACTTCCCTGCCTGTTCCCCATAACCCTTGACTCCCTTACCATTCAAAAATCTGTCTATCTCCACCTTAAATATATTCAATGACCCAGCCTCCACAGCTCCTGGGGAAGAGAATTCCAAAGATTCATGACCCTCTGAGAGAAGAAATTCCTCCTCATTTCCATTTTAAATGGGTGCCCCCTTATTCTGAAATTATGCCCCCTCGTTCTAGATTCCCCCACGAGGGGAAACATTGGGCTGGATTTTCCTCCAGAAGTCGGGAAGGAGGCGGGACTACAACTTTCAGGTTTTAGTCCCGCCTCCATCGAGATGCGGCCAATCCACGTGATTTTCCCTTGATTGACCTTGTTGAGCCCGCACAGCGGGCTCAGCAGGCCAATTAAGGGCCACCCGGCAACAGGTGATGTCACAGACTGAAATTTCATCTGTCAAGACGTGTTGACAGATGAAATATCAGTGTTTCACAGCTGTTTGAAGCTGTCAAACACTGACAGTCTTACTTCTAACCCGAGTCCTTCTACGCAGACTCAGTTAGAACTCTAGCCGGCACTGAAAGCTGAAGGCTGTCACTTTTGACAGCTCGCGGCCATTCTGCTTTCTGTGCCGGCTGAATGATGGACTCCCGCAGCCTAGAGGAAGGAAGGCTTAAAAGGTATGTACAGGTAATTTAAACTTCTTTACACACTTTAGATACACCAAACACACTTACCTTTGCACTCATGCACCCATCACTCACCTGAACACCGACATCTCGACTCCTCCAAGTCCTTCAACCTGACGGCCCGCCTGCTCTAACCTGGCGTGGTTTGGAGCCGCCGGGAATCCCACACGACACCCCTCAAAATAGGGATTAGGCTAAAAACTGCCTGTTAACTACCTGTTAACGGGCAGTTAATTGGCACTAATCCCTTCCCGCCTCGGGTCGGCGGGTCCCAGTGCGGGGCGGGTACCCGCCTCCTTTGAAACTTACATGGAGGCGGGTTTTGGGCGGGATGGTGTCGGGACCCCCGAATTCGGGATTTTTGCCCCCCGCACGCCTAAAAGCCCGCCTCACGGCACACTGAAAATCAACCCCATCCTCTCTGCATCTACTCTGTCAAGCCCCTTCAGAATCTTATATGTTTCAACAAGATCCCCTCTCATTCTCCTATAGGCCCAACCTGCTCAACCTTTCTTCATAAGACAACCCCTTCATCTCCGGAATCAACCTCGTGAACCTTCTCTGAACTGCCTCCAATGCAAGTATATCCTTCCTTAAATAAGGAGACCAAAACTGTACGCAGTACTCCAGGTGTGGTGTCACCAACGCCCTGTACAGCTGTAACAGGACTTCCCTACTTTTATACTCCATTCCCTTTACTATAAATACTCCATTCCCTTTGCAATAACTCCCTAACAGCACTGTGGGAGTACCTTCACCACACGGACTGTAGCGGTTCAAGAAGGTGGCTCACCGCCACCTTCTCAAGGGCAATAAGGGGTGGGCAATAAATGCTGGCCTTGCCAGCGACGCCCACATCCCATAAACGAATTTAAAAAAAAGGAAGCCCTATATCAAACCAGAATACATCTTTAGTTCACAGACTTTGAATATTTACAAATTTTGAAACTTTAGCTTTGACTGAAGTGCTGAGCAAAAAATTCTCTCAGCTCTGCAACTAAGAGAGGATTCCGCAAACTGCCTTTCAGCAGTTTCAGGCAGGGAATTCCTTTTGCTTCTCACCATTCTGTCATGGAGCCCTTAATGTGGGCCACAGTATGGGAGTCCTCATATATGTCCTTACGTTGGAGGTAGAATAGGAGCAGGAGGAAGATGAAATGACAGAGGTATGCAGATTAAGGCTGCACTAAAGGAGAAAAAACTCCAATTAGGAGGTACCAGAGTCTACGAGACGTCACTAGTCCCTCGATGATGTCTCAGAAGATGTCTGCTTCAGGAGCCAATGTTTTAATAAGGAGGCATTGAACGAGCTCTGTATTCTGTTGTAAACTGTTCTCCAATCATCCTCTCAAACACAAGAACCAAACAGAGAACAGAAATGTCTCAGAACTCTGCACATCATATCACAAAGTAGTTTTACCATGCACGTATATATCTAGGTGCTACTTATAACCACAGTGCTTACCCTGGTGCCATACTTAAAGCTGTCCTGGTGCTGTGCTGAGGTGCTATCTGATGTCCAGGGATGCCAGTGGTGCTTGATTGCACTGTGGTATCATGAACCTTTTGGCACTGAGGTGGCCCTCATAACATGGCTTCTGAGTCCATGAGGACCCTTCAGCAGGCTGTATGACCACTGCAGGTGGCACTGCCATGGTCACACAGCAACCTCTCTCCAGAAAGAGCATCCTGTCTGCTTGGTGGGTTCTGGCCACTGCCCCCAAACAGCCTGCCCCTCCTGCTCTGTATCTCCATTAGGGGAACATTCAGGTTAGACTCCCTGAAGTTGGCTGCTCTTCTTTTGGCCCATGCTGCCACCCTTGCTGCCCAAGTTGATTGCTTCCTTTAGTGCTACCAGTTCCCCTTTAAGTAGCAGCAGGTTTTATATCCTGCAGTTGCACTGTCTCAGCCTCTCTTCCAACTAGTTTCCACCCCTTCCCCCACCCCCTTCCCATTCAGGACACATTTGGGGCCTAACTCCCAAGCTTTCTTGTTTTTTCTGCCCTTCTGACATATCTGAGGTGTTGTAGACTGGATTTACACAGCCTGCATTTCTCTCAGAATGGTAATCATCTGACTCTGCAGTTTATGGCGGGGTCAGCACCGTGACAACATGACGCCTCACTTCCTGCGATGCAACAGCACTCTCAGAATTTCAGAGGTTTACTTTCTGATCGGTGAAGTTCAGATATGAATGCCTAGTGTGCCCGTACTACATTCTCCTGTGTGCTATTTTTCTATTTTTAAACGGGCATCAAACTATTTAAAATAAAGCACTTTCAAATTTGTGTACAATTGCCCAAAAACAGCAGAGAGAGGAATGTTGTATCAGCGTGTTAAATGTTCATACCAGAACCTCGCCAGTTGGCAATTATATCCCTGGACATCCTCCGGGTCGACATCTACCACCTTCAAATGACATTCAAAGGAACAAAAATTCAGAAAGGAATATCAAATGAAGCACACATGCCTTATTTCCTGATTAATAAATAATGCAAACATCTTTTCTAAAATTATCCATCAATATAATATGAGCCTGGAAATGACTGAGAGTGGTATCACCATATGAATGTTTAACAGGCTCATATTAAATTTCTCGTTCTGCTATTTTAAATGAGGTGCCAACCTGTTTATTCTAAAAAGGTTGGCACTTCCATTAAATAGAGGAGAGATAAATTTAATACAGGTGCAGTAGACATTTGTACAATAACATCCCTCGCAGCCATTTCCAGGCTATGATATTCACAAGGATCTTGAAGGACACTTTATGGAGAAGCGTTTCTATGCTATTTTTCATCATTGTCACTGATAATGAAAAATAGCTAATTTGGAAAGACCATTTTACAGAATTACATCAAGTTGGCATAATTTCCCATCCTGCTTTGCTTCTCAGCCATTCACCATTTTATACAGGCTTTTTAGGTTTTTAACATACAATTTCACATATTACACTTATTTAACAATGGGTACAAAATCTTAACAATGTTTATTAAATCATACAGGTATACTCTATCCTACAAGCGCATTCTCATTTATGGATAAAATTGTTCTAGGAAAAAAAAATCTGTTCACAGATGCCAAAACCTGATGGACCTTAGTGCTCATATGAGCAAAGTTTTCATTTCAGATCATTCTGTCACGAGGAGGGAATAACCTCTTTAAGTTTTCCTCTGTCGCACGAGGCCATGCCACATGCCATTTGGTTAAACTACTGTGAAAGCCGACAGAAACACGTTAAAATTAGGTTCTCATAGTCAATCAGTTTCGCAGGGGCTACAGAGAGGGAAAGGGTCTAAGACCCATTAAGTCGGGTCTCCGCCCACTGTATGTTGCCCTTGAATTTCTAAGGCTTCCCCACAGTGGTGGACTGGCCCTGCAACAGGCGCAGGACAAGGGCAGCTATTGAAATGAGGTGCGAGAGGGCTTTCCTGGCACTGCCACCTTAGTTTCCTCTTTGAGGGGCGCCCAAAGAAGCTGGAGCCAGGCCTTGTACCTGAGCCCCTCAGATTGAAGGGTCTAAGAGGGGCCAGGCAGGTGGGCCCGAGAAGGTAAATCCTACCTTCTTTTCATGCCTTCCCTTGGCGCTTCAGGCCTGGAGACCTTCTGGTTACTGTTCTCCAACAGTAGCCTGAGACCAGTGGTCAATCTCACAGGGCCAAGCTCCCACCCACACTTGTTTTACACACAAGGCCCTGCCAGGGGTGGGCTTGCTCTGGGGGTGTGACTGGACTATGCAAATTACCGGGATCACCAAATTTGGGTGCTCGGAGGCCGCAATAGGTGCAGTGCACTTAGGGCACATCGCGCCTGTCCAGGCAAAAATGTGGGGGAATTTTTTGTGTCGCCCAATACAGTCTTTCACCCATGCCACCGTGCTATCGGAAACTGCTCGAGGTATCAGCACTGCGACCAATTACACAGAATTATACAGCACAGACACAGGCCATTCAGCCCAACACGCCTATGCCTCCTCACGAGCCACAAGGTAAATCTTAAGTTCAGCCTGGTATCACTAATTCAAATTAAATCCAAAGATCATGCAGCAGTTAAAGAAATTATGCCTATGTACTCACAATAACTCTTGGGAGTTTTACAACCAAAATTTGATGAAACTCTTGGATTGAGCCACTGGGAAATTCTTTTGGATGTTTGATTTAGAAATGTTATTAAGTAGCAGTGCAGTGCTCCAAACATGGTGTCTGACTGGGCCGGGCTACATGTTGGTAGGAGGCAGATTTATGTTCAGATTCACTACACAGTGAACTCCAGACCTTGCCTATGCCAACAGCTGAGAGTGTCACATGAAGGTAAGCAAGAGGGATGGAAAATTAACAGCTGAAATACTCAGGGACTCGGTGCTCAATAGCAGAGTGACATTCCATGAAACTTGAGAGCTTTTCCTCTGCACCAGGATGCTGTTCATGAGTACAGGCCATAAAACATGAAGGCCTAGAAATTCGACAAGGCCCGAAAACGGGCAGTAGCACCCCGGGGCTAGATTTGCTTGCACTCATTTAAAAATTGCAGGCAGCACACTATTTTGGTGCTGCCTGCTGATTGGAATGATTTCAGCGCACAGCCCAATGACAAACGTGCTGCTTCAAGCTGTCTGCTCAGCAGGAGGCCCAATGTCATGTCCCTGGAATGAAGCTGCATTTTCTTAAAGCAAGGCTGTCCTTTTAGAAAGCAGTCTCGAGCCCTTAAAGGTGAACTGCCTTCTGAAAAAAAAATTAAGAATCATTCAAAAATAGGTAGGCGGAGAGTTCAGTGGGTGGGATTGTGGCGGGTCGAATGGGAAAGTGTTTTTTTTTGACAGCGGGTCGGGACCCCGCTGTCAACCCGCCGCAACGTGCCTTTCCCAAAGTCGGGTCTGTCAGCACTGAGCAGACCCAACAGGCAGCGGCAGGTGACCCAACTGCACCACTCACACACTGCTCAATGCACGACCACCCCCATCACTCACCTACCAACAACTCTACCAAACACAAGGCGCACCTCACATTCCTAGCTTCACCTCACCCCATTGGATGGGGACGGTGCTAGCCATTCTTGGCAGGGGCATGGCTGAGCCCTTGGCCAGCGGCGGGGCTGAAAGAATATAAGATGCTGGTATCCTCATACGTTATCTTCCTTCTCACATCCCACTTCTCCCTCAACCCACAATCTCTTCTGATGTACAAGCTGTGCATGGTGTAAGCATGCACCTCTTGCTTTCCCACTCTCCCCTCACCACATCCCTAACCTTGTGCCTTCCTCATTTCAAACACCCAAGAAATCCAGGCTGCCCAGCCAGTGGTGACCAAGAAGAGGGAGAGGATAGTGAAGAAGAAGAAGAAGAAACACCATCACTCGATTTCACACTCCCAGCCACCAGCTCCTTGAGGTTGTCCTGCAAGGCCATCTGCAGTCTCCGCCACTGAAAGTCAGCGGCCTTCCGCCAGCCATGCTGCAGCCACTGGGGTAGCACTGCGTAACATCAATAGGATAGGCAAAGGCAAGACGGTCACTAAGGGAATGCACAAGGGCGGTTAGTTGATTTTTTGATGTAATATTGAATGCATATATGGGTAAGAAAGTTTGCTTTGTGGTGGCTTTTATATCAGCATTGTGGCCAAGAGGACGCTGTGATGGTCAGTAACAGAGGGAAGGTAAGGTGTGGGACAAATGTTGAAAGGGGAATTGGGGTTGTGGTCACTGGTACCACAGGCGGATGATTCAATCTGAATATCTCGGCCAGAAATAGGCTGTCTGGGTTGCATCCTTCCTACCACTTCCTCCTCTCATGCTTCCTCCTCCTCTTCTTCTTTTTCCCTCTGTGAGTAGCTTTTCCCTTTTGCTGCCTCTGCTTCATCTCCATTTGATATTGCAGCCCAAGAGGGACTGTAACTAGAGCTCCCAGGACTGTGAGCAAGTGGTCTTCTCAGAGGCCTTCCTTTAACATCCAAGCCGTGCAAGCATCCAGCTGCACTCTGCACACGTTAACAACTTTTTAAATGTATTGCACCAAGCCACAATTTCAATAAAATATTAAAAAAACACTCCAAAAGCTGAAATCGAAACTTACCCGATAGATGTGTGTGTCCCTTTAAGAAGCGCTGACAGCATCTCTGTACAACTGCTGCACGCACATTCTTCCATGTGTGGTTAGGAGAAGGCATTATGGCATGTGGCTACGTCCAAAATCGCAGTTGTACGTCAAATCAGGCGTTGCACGGCGATTGACGTCACGATCTGCGCATTTACATTGGAGAGGCAACAGCAGCCATTTTTTCAAGAAAACCGGCCTTAACGACTGGCGCTACTATGAGGAATTTCACAGTCGAAGAATTTGTTTTGTAAAAAAGAGGTCAAACTTTCAACGCACGGCAGCTCCCGTTGAAGTCTGTCTTGCAATTCTTTCCTATTGAATTCAATCATTCCTTGCCTGGTTGAGCAGCAGCATATGCATTTTCATCGTGCTATTTTACAAATGCACTTATCATTTATTTGAAAGAAAAAAAGAACGTGTTAAGTAAATGATAAAATATTGGGTGGCATGGTGGCGAATGGTGCCCTCCTGATGCCCTCCAATGACAAGCAGCAATGTTATGATCTGTCTTTCTTTCTAAAGTACCACTTTACCGACCGACAGTTTCACAGCAGTTCTTGTGAGTGGACCTTGTCCCCCTATGAACGCGAGAGCTACATGTTTCACATTGTCTGCCCTTGGTGGATATTGCAGGTCTTTTGGTCTAACAATTAGCACAAATGCAGTACTGAAATATACACTCTCAATCCACTCTGTAATAGCAGATCAAACACCAGAGTCATACAAGCTAAAATGAACTAGAGTATGAACTAAACAACAAAATGAAACATAAGAGATAAAATGAGCTTTAGACAGATACTACCAAACACAGTGACCAATTGTCCTTTTACCGAGTCCACATGGATTAATTCTCCCTCTCCGAGGACTCTGCTGACACAGAACTTGGGACACAGCCTTTTTGTAGGTTCAAAGAATGAACAGTCTGACAAACAGTCCTCCTGCAGTATCTTTCAGGTACTTGAAATTGTCTCTCTTGTGGTGTAATGAACACCAGCTTAAGTCACGGAGCTTCTCCATCCGACTGTCCAGAATGAACTGAGAATCTGAAGTCCACTCTCCAGTTTTAAACTGAATTTCTCTTTGATGTGGATTTCCACCCAAATCTTACTGCTTTGTCAGCAAGCAGCACAATGGTCCCATTAAAAGCTAATGCGTCAGATTGTTTACCAGTCAAAGCTCACATGGCGCAGGTCAGCGCATTACATAAAATAGAACCATTCGGACGCATGAGCTGATGAGACACTTTTTAAAATGCTATAATGTGAAAACCCAGAAGTGAATAAATGTGTTACTGTGGCAGAGACCACATAGGGACAGTAACACAATTCACTATGTTTAGCCAATGTTGTTATCGCTCCACGTTATGTACGGAACTTGGTTGGGTTATCGGGGCAGGGTCCCTTTAAGAGTCATCGATTGTGTGATGATGTCATAGCCCTGCGACAAGGCCGAGTCCCTCAGTCCTTGCGGAGAGTTAATAAAGCTAACACGCGTTTTTCTTTGCTGCTACGAAAGTCTCGCAGTCTGTTGATTTCCAGCGACTCTTACATTACGATACAAAGACAATGTTCCATTTGCAGCAGTAAAATACATAGCAATTTACTCAAAAGGAAATGTTACATCATACTGGCATTCAGCACATAGTCGCTGAAGCCTAGCTACCTCATTAGCATTAGCAATTCGTGCCAAATGACCTTAATTAAGATCAAAGGAAGCCTTCTTGTTTTCCCCAGCTGAGAGCCATCTAGGATTTGATTTTGTGTTCCATCCGATTTAAAGAGCACAAAACCATATTAGGTCATACTTTCAATTTTCCATTTGAAATGATATGATAGCAGTTTGTATCTCCAGTGCCCCATGGGATGTGTTCTTGATCTTAGCCATGCCATTGTGCTAAGACACTAAGAGGAAGCGAGATTTTTCCCAATGGACTGGAAGCATAGAACCATAGATATTTACAGCACAGAGGGAGGCCATTTAGCCCTATTGTTTGTGCAGGCTCTTTGTTAAGCCATTCCTAAACTGATTCCACTGCTCTTCTTCCGCTGCTTCAAACATGTGTCTTCTCTTCCCTTAAAAGATGCAATGGTCTCTGTCTCAACTACTCTCTGTGACAAAGCATTCCATGCTCTCAAACTTCTGCGTGTAAATACATTTTTCCTAACCTCTCGCCTGACTCTCTTAGTAACAATTTAAAATTGATGGCCTAGAAATTGGGTATAGCCCCGCCAGCACGTTTGCGCCGAAAATTTTGCGCCCGCCACGGAGCCAGTTGTGCCCGCCCCATATTCACTTTCAGCGCCCCAAAGCGGAACCGGGCGCTGGTACAGGGTGTGTCCGCCCCGCTTGGGGCGCTGAAAGTGAATTTCAGCGCTCCCGGTCCCGCTGCGCCACCCGATGCGGTGCGGCAGGCTGCTGTACTGCAGGCCTCCCCCTTCTCTTAAGGGGGAGGTGCCTGCAACGGCCGGAGCCCCGATTGCAAGTGCCGGCAAAAGAGCCCGGCACAACGGAGAAGTGCCGGGCTTCACGGAAACCAGCCGGCAATGCCGCGGTGGGGGGGTGGAGGAGGCCGGGGAAGGAGGTGCGGGCAGGCGGCCGCCGAAAAAGCGGCCGCCCCGCACCTCCACCTTAACTTGCGCCGCTAAGGCTGCAGTAAGGACCCGGTCTCCCGATGTTGTTAGCGCCCGCCACGGAAGAGGCGGCCGCTACTGAAGATGGGGATTGGCGTGGTTTCAGGCGGTACCGGGGCACTGCGCACACCGATGACGTCATCGGTGCCGGCGCAGCGCTACCGGCTAACGCCGATGTTAGGGCCCACCTAATTTCAGGCGCGACGCAACTTCCGGCGCAACCCACTCTTTTGCCCCTAATTGGGCGCAAACGCAACTGAATTTCTAGGCCGATGAACCTTATCATTGACTCCCCAACTATAGGAGATAGTCTTTGCCTATTTACACTGTGAAAGCTCTTCATAATTTTAAAAACCTCTATTAAGTCTCCTCAGCCTTCTCCTGACCAGTGGAAATAGATCCAGTATCTCAAATTTCTCCACATAACAATAATTTCTTGTTTCTGATATCTTCCTGCTGAATCCATGCTGTACATTGTCAGGCTGTGGTGTGAAATCGGAGTGAGGGGTAGAGAACAGACCCCGTTTGAAATTACATGAGAGGAAGAGAAGAATGAGATCGATAGGTTTTTGGACTCTAGGGGAATCGAGGGGTAAGGGGATCGGGCGGGAAAGTGGAGTTGAGGTCGAAGATCAACCATGACCTTATTGAATGGCGGGAACAGGCTCGAGGGGCCATATGGCCTACTCCTGCTCCTAATCAACAGATTATCTGGTCATTATCACATTGCTGTTTGTGGGAGCTTGCTGTGCGCAAATTGGCTGCGGCGTTTCCCACATTACAACAGTGACTGCACTTCAAAAGTACTTCATTGTCTGTAAAGTGCTTTGAGACGTCCGGTGATCGTGCAAGGTGCTATAGAAATGCAAGTCTTTCTTTCTTTCTTTTCTTTTAATTTTTATGTTCTTATGAATGTCAGCATGAACTGGAGGTGAAGAGTGCCTCAAAGAACTGCGGGGAGGGGGTAGGAGAAGAGTGCTAGCTTGAATTGAAGGAAAAGAGGGAGTAGAGAGCCAACATGAACTGGGTGGGAGGGGAGAGAGAGAACTTGCATTTATATAGCGCCTTTCACAACCTCAGGATGTCCCAAAGTGCTTTACAGCCAATGAAGTACTTTTGAAGTGTAGCGACTGCTGTAACGTAGAGAAGAGCGCCATGGTGAATTTGGGAGGAAGGGATGAAAACTGCCAGGCTAAACTGGAGGGCAAGAGGAAAAAAGAGTACTTCTGCATTATGGTGATAACCGTATAACAATGGGGCCAATTATATCGTCCTGCTGCAGAGGCACTGGGAGTGCTGCTTCTTGTGCACACGATATGCTGGGAGTGCCCCGAGGTCAAGAGGCAGGTTATCTAGTACCAGCAACTCTTAAGGTTGTCCAGCCCCTGAAAAGGGAAAGAAATGGCTGCAGCAAGGGCCTGCATTAGAACACATGAAGCAGCTATGGAGTTGCTGGTGGAAAAAAAAAGCCTGTAAACAAGGATGGTCCTTTCTGGAGCTCAGCGGGATCACCAGGGATACCAAATCGAATACAGGTCATTGCAATCGTGACCTACACCAGTTTCTTGGCCTCAAAAAAGCTTTTCAAATGCTTCATCTGTCGGATTCCAGTCAGAATGAGGATCAGCGTTTGCACGATTGACCACCACAGGACTCGCTGGTTGGTGCTCTCGCTAGTCACCTGGAAACGCTCCTCATGATACCGCTGGTAGTTCTGCTCTTTCTGGATCTGCTCCACCTGCTCAATCAGTTGCCTCACACAGGGCTAGAGCTCGGAGAGCTTGTCCTTCGCTGCAATCTCAATATAATCATTGGCATGTTCACCAGCCTGGATGAAAGTAGCAGAAAGAATCAATGCTATGTCACCTGTGCACTGAAACTGGGAGCAGGTGAGGAGGAAACTTTCTGGACTCAGCCGCGTTGCCAGCGTAAGTTCTCCATGAGGAAATTGCTGAATTGACTGGGCTGTGATCGGCATGACCATAATTGGCCCCAATTTTAAAACAGGTTTAGTAATAGAGAGTACCAATCCACATCCGAATAGATCTCAATTCGCTACAGAAATGAGGGATGTTTCTGCTATGGGCAGCAAAACATGGAGAATTTTCCTTGCATTTTCATCGTGCTATTTTGCAAACCCATTTATACTTTATTTGAAAGAAAAAAATAGCTTAAGTTTGTGAAAAATTATAAATCATTGGATGGCATGGTAGCAAATGGTGCCCCCCAAAGCCCTTTTAATCTTTCCTGAGTAATATATTGGGGAGCCCTTCAGTTTAAGTTATGACAAGCCTGTGTCCTACTGCACTTTCAGTGTATTTCATGTCATAGACATACATTCAGGACTGTTTTTGAGTAACTCTTTCAATGCTGATGGTCAGATTTTTTAGTTTTCCAGGTTGCCATGTATGTGTCAAACAGTTTAAAAAAGAAACTATCAAATTAATATTCCCATTTTGATTTGCATTGTAAACTGTGAGTTTTAGACAGCAAACATAAACAACTCTGTCATTGCTAGTGCAATTTATTGCATCAAATTAGCTTCTCAATTGGAGTACGTCCATCTGATTCATTTACAGTTAATTATTATCCTCAAATGGATTTGAACCAGTTGTTATACAACAGCAGCACTTTATTAAGTGCTGCCAAATAGGCCTGTTTATTCATTTATAGATGTTTTGAAATAAACCTGTAAATAAACCAAAGAGGTGGAAGAAAATTAATTCTGTCAGGATACACTTAGTGGCTCTGGTATAGAGGTTTCTTAATTTAAGGGAACTGGATTAAGATTAGCAGCCTGTAGCTGTTAGTTGTTATCGAGAGAGGCAACTGTTACTGGTGGAGCCCACATTACAGAAGGACGCCAAACTTCGCAGTACTATAATCCTATGCTTGTTGATGAAGGTTGTGGAGGAGATTCTGTCTATATTAAGACTTGGCAGCACGTCCAGGCCGAGATTCTACAGAAATTCCTGACTTCAACTCAGAAGTGAATCGGAGGTGTTCAACCCAAAGCAAGCCAAACAGACACAGCCTCAGACGCCACGCTGAGTTTAACAAGCCTAGTCAATGACCCAAAAGCATAGCCAACAAACCTGGACTCGGCATAGATGAAACTGATTGTTCAGTTTCTATCTAGCCTTGTTCCTGAATGCAGTTGTTTATGTGGTACATCTGTGTTTGTACTTGTGACTGAATTCTGAAACATCTACACTGGGTTGACAACCCTCCAAGAGTTAAAGATGACTCCCCTGGACACTGCTTCAAGCAACCCAGGAGAAAAATCATAGGGACATAAGAAAAATTGTGTGTGTTCAGGATTTTCTTTAAGAACTTTCATTTATTAGTTATAAAAATATTGGCGCTGGAGGGGGAAAAAAGCTGTTGGGTTGGGCACGGGATCTCATGTGATGAAATCTCCAGGAATACTTCCAGCCAGAATTAACAACTTTAATCTCCACCCTGATTATTATCAAGCCTAAGTATAGTCAGTCTTGGCTGTGTGTGCCAAGTTACTGGGCAGTCTTCCCCTCCCTTGAGACTTCACCATAGAGTTCAATAAAATCCCTCTGTTTTCTAAGCCCTACAATGCAGGTAACAAAGATAAAAAGAAAAAAAAGCCTGAATGCTGGATAGCTGAAATAAATACAGAAAATACTGGAAACACACAGCAGACAAGTTAGCATTTGAATGAGAAAGAAGAGCACTGGTTTAAGTGTGACCCTTTATCATGCTACGTATTTCCAGTGTTTTCTATTTCATTTCTAAAAATAAGAAAAAGAACTGTTCTTCCTGTTTAAAAGCTGTTCACATAGTCACCAGATAGCTATAGATAAGATAGGCCATTTTGCCCAACCTAGATCACCCATCCAGAACAAGCCTGCAATGTCTTCATCACGGCATCTAACTTGTTTCTTAAATTATTCCAAGCATTTTATTTACTGTATCCCTTCAAACTATTTGTTGATCCTTCTGTTTGAAGAAAAGCTTCCTGACATCAATTCTAAATTTGCCTTTCACCACTTGGAGCCTGCGCTCCCACCTTACCATCATGGTTGAACTGTGAGTGGCAGTCTCTTGTATACTGTTTCCTGTCTTCTATATCACTGTCAGATCTCTCTAGTCACCTCCTTTCAAGGTGAAAACTCATAGGTTTTGTCAATCTTTTCTCTCAATGTAGTCCTTTAATACTAGGAATTGGCCACATGGTTCAGTTCTGTACTTCCTCCAGAAATTGAATGTCCCCCAAGTGTTTCAGTAACTGGGCATTAATACTCTAATCATCCGTGACAAAGAAAGTTGGCACATAATTTGTATCCGATTAGATTTTAAACAGAAAGACCATAATGTATCTTTTTCATTGTTTTTGCCCAAAAGAAAGCTATCCTCACGCCAGTAACAATACAGTGGAACCCAAATCAACATGGAAATTGCAGACACTGGACTTCCTCTTCTGGAAACATGCATTTAACCATACTTTTCATTGGTATCAGCAATTCAAGCAATTCCTCCTGTAAGGAAAAACAAATTAACGTATCAAAGCAAGTGCAACTTCCTCCACAGATCTGTCTCTATGCTTCCAAACTCCAAACCTCACATAAAATAAAACTACTCTGGAAACTGGAAATTTTATTTGCCATTTTTAATCCCAGCCCAGTTTGTAATATCTTAATATAAGATATCTTCTCTGCTTTCTCCCTCTGCCTCTGCACTGAGCGATTTCTCATCCTCGGTGATTTCAACCGCCATCTGAACTCTTCTTGTTCCCTCTCCTCTGAGTTCACTTTCCTCCCTTAATCTCTCCATGTCAACTTCCCCACCCATATAAACGGCCACCCCCTCGATCTTATCATCTCACGTGGCCTCGCTTTCCCCTCTGTAACCATTACCAACAAGGCAATCTCCGGCTATTTCCTTATATTCCCCTTCCCCCTCCTAAACCCACTTCTTTTGTATCCGCCCCTGGAAAAAAACTCTCCCTCAAGTCCCTCACCACTGCATCTCCTAATTCCCAACTACCTAGCCTTTGGCCTACAATTCTCCATGACGCCTCTGCAGCTACTGACTTGCTAAATCACACCCTCTCTACCACCTTTGATGCCCGTGTCGCCACTAAAATCATTACACTCTCTCACCCTAGTCGTTCCTCCTGGTATACCCCTCATCTCCGCTTCCTTAAGTCCAAGGGACACAGACTTGAAAATCTTTGGCGGATAACTGGTCTAATCATCCAACACCAGATTTGGCTCGATCATATAAAGTACTGCCGGGTCCTGCTCTCCATCAGTAAAACTGCCCACTATTCTAAGATCATCCAGGATAGCAAAAATAAAACCAGGCTTCTCTTCTCCACCACTAACCATCTTCTCAAACCCTGCTCCCTCCTCCCTCACCTCCAACAATAAATGTGAGGAGCTTGTGGACTTCTTTGTTAAAAAGATCGGCAACATCCGTTCAACTGCTGCAGCTTTCAATTCCCTCCCGTCCCCTAGCCCACCGGGCCTTACTTCCTCTCAGTTCCCCTCCGCTCTAACCCTAAATTTGCATATTTCTCTAATTTCTCTCCCATATCCCCTCTTGCCCTTTCAAAGCTCATCTTGTCAATGAGACTGACCTGCTCCCTCGACCTTATTCCTGCTAAATTGCTGACAACTCAACTTTCCTCCCTGGCTCCCATGTTAGCAAATATTGTTAACGGTTCTCTCTCCTCCGGTATTGTCCCCCTTTCCTTCAAATCTGCCATCATCACCCCTCTCAAAAAACCAACTCTTGACCCCTCCGCCTTTGCAAACTATCGCCCTATCTCCAACCTCCCCTTCCTCTCCAAAGTTTGTAAACGTGTTGTTGCCTCCCAAATCCGTGCCCATCTGTTTGAATCGCCCTACTCAGGCTTCCTGCCACTGTACTGAAACTGCTCTTACCAAGGTCACAGATTACATCCTAATTGACTGTAAAGGTAATCTATCCCTTCTCGACCTGTCTGTAGCCTTTGACATGGTTGACCATAAAATTCTGCTCCAACGCCTCTCCACCGTCATCCAGCTGGATGGGACGGCACTTACCTGGGTTTTTCTCCTGGGTTGCTTGAAGCAGTGTCCAGGGGAGTCATCTTTAACTCTTGGAGGGTTGTCAACCCAGTGTAGATGTTTCAGAATTCAGTCACAAGTACAAACACAGATGTACCACATAAACAACTGCATTCAGGAACAAGGCTAGATAGAAACTGAACAATCAGTGTGTTTGTTTCATCTATGCCGAGTCCAGGTTTGTTGGCTATGCTTTTGGGTCATTGACTAGGCTTGTTAAACTCAGCGTGGCGTCTGAGGCTGTGTCTGTTTGGCTTGCTTTGGGTTGAACACCTCCGATTCACTTTTGAGTTGAAGTCAGGAATTTCTGTAGAATCTCGGCCTGGACGTGCTGCCAAGTCTTAATATAGACAGAATCTCCTCCACAACCTTCATCAACAAGCATAGGATTATAGTACTGCGAAGTTTGGCGTCCTTCTGTAATGTGGGCTCCACCAATAACAGTTGCCTCTTACCAGGCACTTACCTGGATCCCGCTGTCATCTCGCTCCCACGCACCTTTCCCACAGGCATGTGTCATCACGGATCCAACCTGACCAGCAGCAGTGGGGGACCCAATTGAGATAATTATCAGGTAGCTTACAGGCATTAAGAGCCTTTTTTCACTTACTTTTTTAATTTCCCTGCATGGCCACAGGATTTACGCAGCTCGGGAACCACGTCTGCCAACCTGAGGTGCGAGATCTGTGGCCATTGCTCCAGCTGATTACTTGACAGCATGGAAAACAAACCAAAATAAAAACATAAATAAAAACAGAAAATGCTGGAAATACTCAGCAGGGCAGGCAGCATCTGTGGAGAGAGAAACAGAGTTAATGTTAAAGGTCGATGACCTTTTGTCAGACTGAATAGGAGGGGGCCAAGGATAGATCCTTGGGGGACACCAGAGGTGTTAGTTTTTATTTCAGATTTCCAACATCTGCAGTATTTTGCTTTTGTATATCAAAATAAAAGCATGTTGATTACATCAGCTAACAGACTGATGGAGATTCTGTTCTACTTGAAACGCTACTGGTAAATGTTAATTCAGAAATTCCTGAAGGGATGTGAGTGCTGAAGGCTCCCCTCCTACCCTGGATGGTGAGTGTTAGATCCGTGGTTCAGTGGATAAATAATTACACGGATGCTGTACATAAACAAATAACAGGTCTTTACTGGAGGAGGGTCATCTCTAGACTGGGGTACAGAGGCATGCGCACAGTTTATATACCGGTGTGGTTACTGCCGGTACTACAGTATACAGGAGCTGTAAAAAGTAGTTCTGACTTAAAGCACATACACTACAATTCCTCCCTTTTTAGATTAATAATACCCCCTTAATATTCAAATAACAATTACATTTTTACATGTACATTCAATAACAAAAGTCCATTTATAGATTCAGTCTTTGGGGCGGCTTCCTGGCCCTTTTGGGATAGCGCCTTTCCGGAGGTTCTTGTTCTTGGTGCAGGGGCGATTCTGACCCCTTTTCATCGGGTAGTTCATCGGGTTCCACTGCTACTGGGTCTGAAGTAGATGCTACCGGTATGTCGGGTTCATCCACAGGTACTCGAGACATGGGGTTGACGCCTTCCTGTGACGCTAAGATCTGATCGACGTGGCATCTCACAACGTTCTCCCCGACATCCACTGTGTACATTAATGGCCCCTGCCTTGTACATATCGTTCCGGGTTGCCACTTCTCTGTTCGATAGTCACGGGCCAAGACTGGTTGCCCTACATTGTAGCTCCTTGTCGGCTTCTCGTTGATGTGCTGGAATTGTTTGCCTCAACATTTCTTCGCACATTTGGTCTGAGCAGGTCCAGACGAGATCTCAATCTTCGGTTAAAGAACATCATGGCCAGGGTCTGGTTGGTAACTGCATGTGTCGCATTTCGGTAGGCTAATAAGAAATTGTCCATCTTATACTGTAGTGGAATATCCTCGTCGCACATGGCCTTTATCGCCTTCTTAAAGGTTTGTACGAACCTCTCAGCCAATCCATTGGTGGCTGGATGATACGGGGCGGATGTGTAATGCCTTACCCCATTCCTTTTCATGAATTTTTGGAACTCGTCGGACACAAACTGTGGTCCATTATCAGAGCAGATCTGCTCTGGCAAACCGTTTCTGGCAAATATGGTCCGTAGGACTGCAATTGTTTTCTCTGTAGTGGTTGAAGACATCTTTATCACCTCAGGCCACTTTGAATGAGCATCCACTGCTATTAAGAACATTGAGTCCATGAATGGACCAGTGAAATCAATGTGCACCCGTTGCCATGGAGAGGAGGGCCACTCCCATGGGTGTAGAGGGGCATGTGGTGGTGCATTTTGGACCTTCTGGCATCCTAAGCAGCTCTTAGTTAGGTCTTCGATTTGTTGATCGATTCCCGGCCACCACACATAAGCCCTAGCAAGGCTTTTCATTTTCACTCCCCCCAGATGACCTTCATGTAGCTCCTTTAGCACTCTCTCCCTTAACTTGGGTGGAATCACCACTCTGGATCCACACATCACTGTCCCCTGGCATACTGACAGCTGTTCTCTTCTGGATGAGAATGCTGGCAACAGTGAGTCGCCATGTGTTGGCCATCCCCTCACCGTCAATTCATATACCCGTGACAGCATCGGATCATTGTGGGTCTCCTTCTCTACATCCGCGTTTGTTACTGGCAATCGTTCAATTATCGACGAATAAAATATCTCGATAGGGTCCACTGCTGGTGCTTCCTCCACAGTAGGCAGTGGCAGGCGCGATAGCCCATCACCGTTCCCATGCTGTCTCGTGCCTTTACATTCTATTTCATATTGATTCGCCCCTAGAAACAGGGACCATCTTTGTAACCGCTGTGCAGTCATTACTGGCACGCCCTTCTTAGGATTAAAGATGGAGACAAGTGGTTGGTGGTCAGTCAGCAAGGTGAACTCCTGCCCATGCAGATAATGGTTGAATTTTTTTACTCCCCATACTAGGCTGAGGGCCTCCCTGTCAATCTGGGCGTAGTTGCGCTCGGCTGAGGTTAGTGACCGAGACGCAAAGGCTACTGGCCTCTCCAACCCGTCTGGGAATTTGTGCGACAGCACCGCTCCAATGCCGTAGGGTGATGCATCACATGCCAAACGAATTGGTAGTGCTGGGTTGAAATGGGCCAACACCTCTTTTGATGTGATCAATTCTTTACACTTCTGGAAAGCTCATCTACGTTCGTCATCCCACTTCCATGGTACCCCTGTTTGCAGTAGGGTGTTCAGCGGGTGTAATACCGTAGACAAATTTGGTAAGAACTTGTGGTAATAGTTTACCAGCCCGAGGAACGACCTCAGTTGTGACACATTTTCTGGTGCTGGAGCCTTGACTACTGCCTCAATCTTGTCAGGGGACTTATGTAACCCCTCTTCATTGATGACGTGGCTGCAATACGAGATCTGTTTCTGGAAAAACTCACACTTGTGGCAATTAGCTCGTAGCCCATATTCCTTTAATCTGGCGAGCACCTTCTCCAAGTTAGCGAGGTGATCACCGTCATTTTCGCCCGTGACCAAGATGTCGTCCAAATAACACTGGGTCCATGGAATCCCTTGCAGGACCTGATCCATCGCCCTTTGCCAGATAGCCGGAGCCGAGGCTACTCCAAACACCAGCTGGTTGTATTGATAGAGACCTTTATGGGTGTTGATCGTAAGGTAATGTTTCGAAGCTTCTTCTACCTCCATTTGCAAGTACGCCTGGGCCAGATCAATTTTGGTGAAGCGTTTACCACCAGATAGCGAGGTGAAAATATCCTCAATTCGTGGAAGCAAATATTGCACCGTGTGAAGGACTGGGTTCACTGTCACCTTAAAATCCCCACAGATGCGGACCTTCTTTGGTTCCCCAGGCGTATTACGCAACGACCTCTTCATTACAGGAACGATGGGTGTAGCCCACTCGCTCCAGTCCACTTTGGGCAGTACTCCTGAACGTTCCAACCCTTCCAGCTCTGCTTCAACCGCTGGCCTGACCGCATAAGGCACTGGTCTGGCCTTCAGAAACTTTGGGTTTGCATTATCCTCTATTTTAATTGTTGCTGTTATTCCTTTTAGTGTTCCTAGTCCCTCCTGGAACACTTCTTTTGCGTCAGTTAGCATTTTTGACAGTCGTCCAGGTGTGACGTTGTCATCCTTTTTGGCCTCCACCTTCAGTGCCTGTATGGAATGCCAATCTAAATGTATCTTCCGGATCCATTCACGTCCTAGCAGTGGTGGTCCTCCATTTGGCAATACATATATATCCATTTTAGGTATTTCCTGACCTTTATATGTCACTTTCACCCTTATTTTTCCTTTGGAGTAGACTTTTTGCCCCGTATACGTCTTCAAGACAATCTCTGTAGCTTTCAAGGGTATGTGTGAAAATAGCCGCTTGTAGTCTCTTTGATTTATGACTGTTAGAGCCGACCCTGTGTCCAATTCCATTTCCACTTGGACTCCGTCTATCTTGAGTGTAACCCAGATAGTCTGGTGATCCTCCATTTCGGTTACATTATGTAGTTTCAGACAACCCAGCTCCTTGCTTCCGGAGTCTGTGTCACTTTTCTGTTCATCTGAACCACTGTCCATCACCTGGTGTACCTTTTTGTACTTCTCCTGTGGAGATTTCTTACTGTTGGTTTTCTTCCCAGACCTGCAGACTCTTGCAATGTGTCCTGCTTTCCCACACTGTCTGCACACTTGGTCCTTGAACCAACAATCTTTCTGGTCATGTGTTGTTCTGCCGCAGCGATAGCACTTCCCTGTTCCATAGGTCATTTCGTTGGTGCCGTATTCTTGCGGTCTCCGTTGTATCTCTGCAGCGCCCCTTGCGGCTGCTTCGTGTGATACTGCCATATTGAAAGCTTTGTCCAGCGTAAGGTCCTTTTCTGATAGAAGCCGTTTCTGGGTTCCTTCACTTTGTAGCCCACACACAAACTTGTCCCTTAACGTGTCTGCTAGTCCCGCTCCAAACTGGCAGTATTTCGATAGCTTGCGCAGTTCCGTTAGGTACTCAGCATTGCTTTCGTCTTTGTGTTGGTTCCTTTTATGGAACTTAAATCGTTCTGCTATCAGCAGTGGTGTGGGGTTTAAGTGGTCCTGTAGGATTTCTACTATGCTTTCAAAATTCTTGTTTACCGGTTTCTCTGGGGTTATTAGATTTCGCAGTAACCCATAAGTTTTTGCACCCATGGAATTTAACAGAACCAGTGCTTTATTAGCATCTGGCACTTCATTCGCCCTGCAGTACACCTCAATACGTTCCACATATGTCGCCCAATCTTCGACTTCATTGTCGAACGTAGAGATACTGCCACTCTTCGGCATCCTTGGTTGTGCGTTAACTATCCCCAATGGCGCCTCCCGCGCTTCCCCTTCTTCTCCTCTGGCACAAAATGGCGTCTCCCGTGCTTTCCTTCCTTCCCGCGCTCGCCCGTCTTCTCCGCTGCGGCTTCGCAAAATGGCGTCTCCCGCGCTCTTCCTTCTTCTCCACGGCTCAATGGCGCCTCCCGCGCTCTCCCTGCTTCTCCGCGGCTCAATGGCGCCTCCTGCGCTCTCCCTGCTTCTCCGCGGCTCAATGGCGTCTCCCCTTGCTTCGCCCCGCAGACCCTGATCAGCCCGTGATCCCTGGCTGTGCTCTGCACGTTCTTCTCTTGATATTTGTCGACGCCGCTCAGTCTAGAACCCCGCTGTTTCTTACCCTCTCCCTCTCCGGTTTGCAGTATTTTTCCTCGACACCGCTCGGTGATCAACCCCCGGCTGCGCCCTGCTCTCTTCACCCTCTTTCTTTCCCCGTCGATGCTGCCCGGCTCTCTCTCTCTGCCGTCAGTCGGCTCCAGCCGCCGCTGTTCGGGAAGGGTCTGCTCTGGACCTGTCGTCGGTCTTTTACTGCTCGTTGTGGCTGGGGAACCAAGCCCAGCTCTCCACAGCCTCCCCAGCGAAGTTGGATCTCTGCCTGACTGCTGGGCGGTTGCTCGCGGTCGACGCCCGTGTTCCTGGACTCGACTATTTTTTAATTAAAATTTTTTTTTTTTATGTTGCAGGTAGATTCGCATCAACACTCGTCGCCACTGTTAGATCCGTGGTTCAGTGAATAAATAATTACACGGATGCTGTACATAAACAAATAAACAGGTCTTTACTGGAGGAGGGTCATCTCTAGACTGGGGTACAGAGGCATGCGCGCAGCTTATATACCGGTGTGGTTACTGCCGGTACTACAGTATACAGGAGCTGTAAAAAGTAGTTCTGACTTAAAGCACATACACTACAGTGAGGGAGATACATTTTTCACTGGCCATTCCCAGCTGTTGCCTTCCAACTTAACAGTAATTGCAGTGAATTGATCTGCACTATAAAAAATGACATATATACCATTTAAATAAGCTTTTGAGTTGTTTCTGGTCAGGTTTTTCTCACAGTGTACTGTGATTGTCTAGTTACACATTAAATCAAGTCATCAACCGTAACAACTTTATTCTCGCCACTCATTCCACTGGTTCAATTTGCTTTCAGTCCCTGAATATAACAAATTTAATTTCTCAATCTGAGACTTTGGGGGTGAATTTCTGTGGAGGTTCTCTCACTTGTCCATTGTTAACTTCAACAGAAGAGCTGTAGAAATCCCAGAAACACATAAGCACCACTTATACTATTTGTCAGGGATTCCACAGCTCTTCCACTGAACTTATATAAGATTGTAAATCCACCCCATTCCAAATACATTTAAAATCTGCTTAATTTTATATATTACCTATACACACACATCTTTTATTTGTACCAGTTACTGATACACAAGTCTATAGATTTGTGACTAAAGCATCAATAACTTCACAATTCCACCTTCATAATATCTGCCCTTACCTCAACTTATCTGCTGCTGAAACCCTCATCCATGCCTTTATCACCTCTAGACTTGATTATTCCAACGCACTCCTGGCCGGCCTCCCTAGTTCTACCCTCCGTAAACTTGAGGTTATCCAAAACTCTGCCGCCCGTGTGCTAAATCGCACCAAGTCCTGCTCACCCATCTCCCCTGTGCTTGCTGACCTACATTGGCTCCCAGTTAATCAACGCCTCGATTTTAAAGTTCTCATCCTTGCTTTCAAATCCCTCCTTATCTCTGTAATCTCCTCCAGGCCTATAATCCTCCTGGAACTCTGCGCTCCACCTATTCTGGATTTTTGAACGTCCCCGATTTTAATCGCTCCCCCATTGGCGGTCGTGCCTTCAACTACCTAGATCCTAAGCGTTGGAATTCCCTCCCTAAATTTCTCTACCTATCTACTTCCCTTTCCTCCTTTAAGACTCTCCTTAAAACCTACCTCATCTGCCCTAACATCTCCTTATATGGCTCGGTGTCAAATTTTGTGTTTTTTTTTATAACACTTCTGTGAAGTGCCTTGGGACGTTTTATTACATTAAAGGTGCTATATAAATATAAGTTGCTGTTGTTGTAAGTTTTATCCCCTGCAACACATCATTCTCCAATTAGGACAGCTGGGAGGTGACCGATTCTAAAACCTTTGCCAATATTCCAGATTTGCACAATAGCAGTGTGGGCTGACGTTCAGACTTCCTCTTTCCTCACTCCAGTAGTGCCTCATTCTAGTTAATGACTCCCAGGTGACCTAACTGAGATCAGAACATTATCACATGAGAACCCACATCCACCCTTGAGGATGGTCCCTGGCAATCAGGAGGAGGGAAGGTCAGACATTGGGGCTTGTGGGGGGGTGAGGGTAAAATCGGCCATTGTTACAGTGGCGAAGATTGGCCATCACGGTTTGTGTGGGGGGAGGGGGGTAAAATTGTCCATCGCGACGGTGAGGAACGTTAACCATTGGTGGGAGGGGGATTGGTCATCACGGTAGGGGGGGACGAGATCGGGGCTGGAGGAAGACAGATGCAATCAAGGCAGAGGGGAGGCCGAAGGCTTCCTTGAGGGGCCTGGAGGGAGCACCCCTGTTCCTCCTGGACCACAAGGAGTGCTGAAAAAGGCACTTACCCTGTGGAGCCGGCAGCTCCCACCTCTCTTTCAATGCCGGGTTTCCCGACTCCTGGGAAACCTGCACAGCAATAGTGAATTTTAAATCAGGTTCGCAATTGCACCGTGGGAGCCCGATTTAAATATGATAATTAAGTGTCCCGCCTCTCCACTCGGAGACCTCAATATCTGCCGCTGCAAAAAGGAAGTGGGCATCTGAACGGCGTATTGGCAATGTGTTCCCCGTACTTAAGTCATTAACGCCCCCTCCTGACCCTCTCCTGCTCATCGTGAGGGGCGGAGTGTTATTATCGCGGCCTCTGTCTCTGTTACATACTGCGTTAGTGCATCTAAATATTGCAATATGGGCCCACTTGCTATAGAAAAGTTTCCCCCCCTCCCCCACCCCCCATCACTACAAACAAACAATTGTATTGAATCAATTTGGGGGTTCTGGTGATGTAATGATTTTATCACTTCATAATACCAAGTTCTGGGATAATTCCAGTCAACACATTTAGATTCAAAAATAAACATGGATTTGATATTAAGTCATTTTAAAAATCAGTTTATTAAAAAAATTGCAAGAATCAAGCATACAGACAGCCTGAAGAGAAAAAACACACAGCAGTGATTGAACAAAATGGGGATAACAGAGTCCCATCATCACAAGGAAAATGTTGGGAAGGGGACAGGACAGACTCAGGTAGAAATTTAAGAAACACAATGAATGGGAAGATAACACAGGAAAGACAACAAAATCAAGGATCTCACACCAATACCAAAGGGGAACCATGTCTACATCAGCTGAACATGCTCGCCCACGGTCGAGTGAAAGGAGGGTGCCATGTCTGAATAAACGTTGCTGATTCGAAGCGGAGAAAATACTTGATTGTTTACAGTTGGACTCGCTCCCAAATAACATTCAATCCAAGGAGAGCACCAAGGTACCAATCACACGCCAAAAGGCTGGACCATTTCAATACACTGTAAGAAGAAAGGAGATCAGATACTCCGACTAGAATCCAAAGGGACATTGAAAGGTAGCCCCAGCACATTGTGAAGTGGGTGGTTCACCTGTGATGCAGATGAGCTGGTGTATGGCAGGTCCTGTAAAGGAACTTTAATTGCTCCTCAGGTGGAAATTATCGGCATGTAGCCTTCCAATCTTCGTTTGAAATATCTGTCAAAATCAGTCCACCAGGATCATGGAAAGCAAAACAGAATAGAGCTGTTAAGTCATCTTATCTTCAGAAACAATTGAAATGTCTCTATAAAGGTCATTGTCTTGGAAACCCCTCTAGAGGCTTCCAGACTAACACTTGGAGGTAACAAAAGCAATCACTTAGCTTTATGCCAAAACTGGTGCTGTAAAGAAGTAAAAAGTCAAGTTGTTTCCCCTTTTAATTTATGAAGATGCAAGAAGTACCCAACTCATGCCATTAAGAAGGATGATGGGCACAGTGGACAAATGGGCATAGACCATCTGCCTATCTGCCAAAGTATGCTCAGTCGCAAAAGGTAGATTTTGATGAACAAGAATGCTGACTACTTCCTACCATTGGACCAGGGATGAGAGGTAAGAAATGAATGCTCCATCCACTCATGATACGGATTCTCATGTTCCCCTGGGTCAAAACACTCAACGCATTTAAAAAGTACTTGGATGCGCACTTAAAGTGTCGTGGTCTACAGGGCTACGGACAAAGAGCTGGAAAGTGGAATTAGGCTGGATGGCTCTTTTTCGGCCAGCACAGACACGATGGGCTGAATGGCCCCTTCTGTGCCGTAAATTTCTATGAAGATGAGTCTCCCGCAGGAGAGGAGTATCAGCAAATTCCTTGTGTTTTTTAAAAAAGTAAAGCATTTCATATATAAAATGGAATGGAAAAGAAACATAATCCACAGCACTTCGTAAAACTTAAGCAGCCTGTAATGAAGGAAGCATGAGTGAACCTGGCAGCCACTCCAAAAAGGTGATAGGAAAAGGTCAGCAATAGCTACTGAGCATCCAAAACCAAAGCGTATGACCAACCCAAGAACATCTATTCCCCAGAGCCCACCCTAAAAGCCTACAAACCATTAAATTAATATAATATAGGATAAATCAAACCCTTTTAATCGGGGAGTGCAGCACTCTAATGTATGAGATATGAAGGTTGTGTGTGTGTGTGTGTGTGTGTGTGTGTGTTTGTGTGTGCGTGTGTGTGCGTGTGTGCATGTATGTGTGTGTGTGTGTATGTGCGTGTGTGCATGTGTGTGTGTATGTGTGTGTGTGTGTGCGTGTGTGTATGTGTGTGTGTGTGTGTGTGCATGCGTGTGTGCGTGCGTGTGTGTGTATGTGTGTGTGTATGTGTGTGCGTGTGTGTGTGTGTATGTGTGTGTATGTGTGTGTGTGCATGTGTGTGCATGTGTGTGTGTATGTGTGTGTGCGTGTGTGTTTGTATGTGTGTGTGTGTGTATGTGTGTGTGCATGTGTGTGTGTGTGTGTGTGTGTATATGTGTGTATGTGTGTGTATATGTGTGTGTGTGTGTGTGTGTGTGTGTATGTGTGTGTGTGTGTATGTGTGTGTGTGTGTGTACACGGGTGATGGGCAGTATTAGCCTTTAATTAATCTGCAATGACCGAGGTCAGCTGCTGCATAGATATATGACTTGGTGAAACTAAGTTTACTTTAACATTACAAAAACATTTGAAAATAATAATCGTGCGACATGAAATGTGTCCTTGTGTATTTTTCTTTTCCCCACTTAAAAGGAAAGTCACGTGCCTAAAACATGAAGGATCTCATTATTTGTCACAACAAATGATCAGGCTAAAGATGTTAGTCTATACAATCAGTGAAAACAATACAGGGAAGCACAGGATATCATGCCAGGACCTGATGTTTGTTCTGGATCTTTATCAGATCATTTCTAACCATTCTAATTTGAACACAATGATTACAAGTAATATATTTCATGTCTTTGAAAAAATAATGGCTTAAGGATATGTTTTAAGTTCAGTTCTTACTGATTTTAATCACAGTTTATAAATAAAACAGAACTACTGACTCTAATTTCTCCAGTTTACAGTATCTCACTCCACATCTCTACTGTCTCACTCACTCACAAACCACACCCACCTACACACACTTAACTTTTCTCTCACACGAACAGTGCAAAGAAGAATAGAGGGCTCCGATTTTCAGGGCCTTCGCCCAGCAGGAATGGGGCAGTAGCGTCCTGAGAATTGCGGCATGGTACTTACCACCCTGTTCCCGCTCTTGATCCGCTCGCCGCCATTTCCTTCAGGGCTTTCATCGGGCGCCCTCCTGTTTCAGGCAAGATCCTACTTTCATTATGCAAATAGGGGTCCCGTGCCGGTTGTAGGACCCCAGTTTTGAGGTACCATTGTCCTGCGCTCGCAGTTTACTGTTGGTATTGAAATGAGGCCAAGCCCTCAGAATAGCTTGGGCCTCTCAGTGCTCCAGGCGGGTGGCATGAGTGCTCCCCCAACCGCCTGCCTGGAGTAAACCCAAAGTGAAAATTGCCCCTGAGAAGGCCGGCACCAGGTTGCTGAAGTTATCATGGCATGGGGTAATAATTGATCTGGTAAAAAACAAATAATAAGTTGCTCAAAATGAAACTATCAACTAGCCCAAAGTAGTTGCTGATTATTTTTCCAAGTTCCAAGAAAATTATAGGGACTTACTGGGGCGGACAGCACCCTCCCCAAACCAACCCTTCAAGATTGCCACCATTTGCTTTGCAGTAAGTCAGTGTCAAGAAGCAGTTAAGCATATAGTTGGCAAGCATCTGTGTTAAGTCTGTGTGTTATAGTGAGAATTACTACACAGACCACAAGAGTAAATTCAACAGGTCTTTACTGGTTGGAGGTCGGACTACACTAAATACAATATTATTACACTGTGCTTACATACCGGTGTGGTCACCACCGGTATTACGTATACAGCAGCCAAAGAAAGTAGTACCTTTCTTAAGGTGGACCAGGCTTAAGTTCTCTTAAGGTGGAACAGGTTACATACAACGCAATCCTCCCTTTTTAGCTTAACAGTCATATCCCCAAATAAACATAACATATATACATATTTAACTTCAGGTATAACAGTTCAAAGGTTCAGTCTCTCAGGAGGCTTTCTGATTCGGCTTGGATAACGCCTTTCAGTGGTCTCTGATTCTTGTTGTTGAGGTGCCTCCTCTAGTTGGTTGCCAATGTATTGGGTGTCATCATCATCAAATACATTCTCGGCCGAGGTAGATGCTTCAGGTTCATGAACGTCTTCCACAGCTGTCTCTGTCACAACCATGGGTTCGACCCTTGCTCTCGACTCTACCAGTTGATCCGCATGACGCCTTATCACATTATGACCAATATCTACGGTGTACATCAAAGGTCCTTGTCTGGCCCGGATTGTTCCGGACTGCCATTTGTCGTTTCCATAGCCCCTTGCCATCACTGGTTGTCCTACGTCGAAAGTTCGAGTGGTCTTGCTGTTAATATGCCGAAACTGTTTGTTTTCCACTTCCCTCCGCACATTTGGTTTTAACAAGTCCAACTTGGACCGCAACCTCCTGTTATAAAACATCATAGCAGGACTTTGGTTAGTCACGGCATGATCGGCGTTTCTATATGACATCAGGAACTTATCGACCTTGTGTTGCAGCGGAATCTGATCATCATTCATGGCCTTAATAGCCTTTTTGAATGTTTGGACAAATCTTTCAGCCAACCCGTTTGTTGCCGGATGATATGGGGCAGAGGTATAATGTCTAACTCCATTCTTCTTTAAGAATTGTTGGAATTCTTCCGATACAAACTGTGGTCCGTTATCCGAACAGATCTGTTCTGGCAATCCGTTCCTTGCGAATATTGTTCTTAACACCGCAATTGTCTTTTCTGAAGTAGTGGTATTCATCTTGATGACTTCTGGCCATTTGGAATGTGCGTCCACCGCGATTAGGAACATGGAGTCCATGAATGGACCAGCAAAGTCAATGTGTACGCGTTGCCATGGGGCTGAAGGCCATTCCCATGGGTGTAGCGGTGCTATCGGAGGTGCATTTTGCACTTTTTGACACCCAGCGCAGCTTTTCGTTAACTCCTCAATCTGTTGGTCAATACCCGGCCACCATACGTAAGCCCTAGCAAGACTTTTCATTTTAACTCCCCCCAGATGACCTTCATGTAGTTCTTTTAAAACTCTTTCCCTTAACTTGGGAGGAATAATCACTCTTGTCCCGTACATCAAAGTACCATGGCAGACGGACAGCTGGTCTCGCCTTGCCGAGAATGCCGGTAACAGAGGATCACCCCGTGTTGGCCATCCTTTCACTGTCACCTCGTAGACTCTGGACAGTGTCGGGTCGTTCCTGGTTTCTCTTTCAATACTTGCGTTGGTGACAGGTAAACACTCGATAATGGTCGAATGAAATAACTCAACAGGGTCAACTTCCGTCGTGTCTTCATCTTCAGGTAGTGGCAGGCGCGACAGGCCATCAGCATTGCCATGCTGTTTTGTACCTTTGAATTCTATCTGATATTGATGTGCCCCTAAGAAAAGAGACCATCTCTGGAGACGCTGTGCTGTCATCACCGAAACACCCTTCTTAGGGTTAAAAATGGACACCAACGGTTGATGGTCCGTCAGAAGTGTGAATTTTTGGCCCTGTAGGTAATGATTAAACTTCTTCACTCCCCATACAAGGCTAAGGGCCTCCCTATCGATCTGCGCATAGTTGCGCTCAGCGGAGGTCAATGATCTGGATGCAAACGCGACTGGCCTTTCCGTGCCATTTGGCAATTTATGTGAGAGTACTGCCCCAATACCATATGGAGAAGCATCACAAGCCAACCGAATAGGCAGTGTCGGGTTGAAGTGAGCCAACATTTCCTCTGAGGTGATCAATTCTTTGCTTTTGCGAAATGCCTTCTTACAGTTTTTGCCCCAGTCCCATGGTACCCCTTTCTGTAAAAGAGCGTTCAACGGATGCAGCACCGTGGATAGATTTGGCAGAAATTTATGGTAGTAGTTAATTAATCCTAGAAACGACCTCAACTGAGAGACATTCTCCGGAGCGGGAGCCTTTACAACTGCCGCTATCTTGTCAGGAGACTTATGAAGCCCCTCCCGGTCAATGACATGACCACAGTACGAGATCCGCTTCTGGAAGAACTCACATTTCTGCCGATTTACCCTAAGTCCATACTCTTTCAGTCTGTTGAGCACCAGTTCCAAGTTAGCGAGATGCTGTTCATCACCATCACCTGTGATCAGAATGTCGTCCAGGTAACATTGTGTGCCTGGAATTCCCTGTAATACCTGCTCCATGGCCCTCTGCCAAATTGCTGGAGCCGATGCCACACCAAAAACCAGCCTATTGTACCGGTACAACCCTCGATGCGTGTTGATCGTGAGGTATTGGCGTGACTCTTCTTCAACCTCCATCTGCAAGTACGCCTGTGCTAGGTCTATCTTGGTGAAGTGTTTCCCGCCAGACAGTGAAGCGAAAATATCCTCAATCCGTGGAAGTGGATACTGCACCGTGTGAAGCACCGGATTAACGGTGATCTTGAAATCTCCACAGATGCGAACCTTCCCTGGATCTCCTGGCTTATTGTTCGCAGGACGTTTCATAACGGGAACAATGGGCATAGCCCACTCACTCCAATCTACTTTAGACAGTACCCCTGAACGTTCTAGTGCTTCCAGCTCCGCTTCAACCGCAGGTCGTATTGCATAGGGTACCGGTCTGGCTTTAAAAAATTTTGGTTGTGCATGTTCATCAATCTTGATGTTTGCCGTAATTCCTCTCAGTGTTCCCAGTCCCGGCTGGAACACCTCTTTAGCCTCATCCAATATTCTGGACAATCGTTTAGGTTTGACAGCTGTTTCCCCGGAATCTACCGTTAGTGCTTTCAAGGAGTGCCAGTCCATATTCATTTTCCTAATCCACTCCCATCCTAGTAGTGGTGGACCTCCTTCAGGTAGCACATATAAGTCCATTACTTGGCTTCCTTCGCCCTTGTGGACCACTTCTACCTCTATTTTTCCGATGGGGTACACTCTTTGCCCCGTGTACGTTTTCAATATAATCTCCGTATCCTGTAAGGGAATATGTTGAAATAACCTTCTGTAATCTTTCTTATTCATGACCGTCAATGCCGATCCAGTGTCCAATTCCATTTTTACTTGGACTCCTGCTATCTTAAGAGTGACCCAAATTGTCTGGAGGTCTGTATCCTTACCAACGTTGTGTATTCTTAAGCTATCTAGTTCATTACTGCTAGCGTCTGAATCTGACTTCTGTTCAGTCAAACTGTTCTTTGTCACCTTGTGTACCTTTGCATATTTTCCTTGCGGTGACTTTTTATTGCTGGTCTTCTTTCCTGACCGGCATACTTTAGCTATGTGGCCAAGCCTGCCACACGTTCTGCATTCTTGGTTTCTAAACCAACACTGGTTCTGATCGTGCGTTGTCTTTCCACAACGATAACATTTGACAGAACTCAAACCCAATTTTTTGTACCGAGTTCCGGTGGCCGTAGCTGCATTACTGCCGTGCCTCTCGCTGCGGCCTCGTGTGCTGCTGCCATAGTGACCGCCTTCTCGAGAGACAGCTCATTCTCCTCGAGCAGTCGCCTTTGTGTATCCTGTTTAAATAAACCACACACAAATCTATCTCAAAGTGCCTCTGTCAGTCCCGTTCCAAACTGACAATATTTTGCTAGCTTACGTAATTCCATCAAATATTCAGCATTGCTTTCATTTTGCAGCTGTCTTCTATCGTAAAATTTAAATCGTTCCGCTAGCATCAGCGGCGTGGGGCTAAGATGATTTTTTAGGACAGTAACAATCTGTTCGAACGTCTTATCCGCCGGTTCATCTGGTGATAACAGGTGTTTCAATTGCCCGTATGTCTTCGCACCCATTAAGTTTAGTAATGTTAGTGCTTTATCTGTCTCAGGAATTTTATTTGCCTTACAATAGTTTTGTATGCGTTCTACATACATAGCCCAGTCTTCTATATCACTGTCGAAGGCATTAATGTTCCCATGTTTAGGCATCGTAGCAATTTATCGGATTTTTAATGTTATCTAAGATGGCGGCTTCCCGCTCTTGCCGTCGTCCTCCGCCCACAAAATGGCGGTTTTCCCGCGCTTGGCGGTCTTCACCCATCCCCCGACGCTGTCTCTGCTTCACCGCGGCTCTCGCGCCTTCAGTTTCCCCAGACGCTGCGCCTTTAGCCCGAATGCGGCCCTTATCTCCGGTCGCGATCGATGTCCCGCGCTGCGCCTCTCGCTCGAAAGCGGCCCGGCCCTTATCTCTGGTCGCGATCGACCTCACCGCCCTTATTCCTCCGTCTTCCCAGCCCCGTCTGTACAGCCAACGCGGTTGACTTTCTGTCGCGTCGCTGCCCGGCTTACCCACCACGAGGTAGTAGAAGAAGCTGACAGTCGCTGATGGAGGCTTCGAGGTCAGGATGTCTTCTGCACTCCGGTTGCTCGATGCCTGCCGCTCGACGTCTCTTCCCGTAGGTGATGAGGGTGGAAACCTCTCTTCGACGTCCTGTCTGTGGACGAAGTTGCCGTGGAAATTACTGCAGCAGGGTAAGAATCGGACTCGTCGCCACTGTTAAGTCTGTGTGTTATAGTGAGAATTACTACACAGACCACAAGAGTAAATTCAACAGGTCTTTACTGGTTGGAGGTCGGACTATACTGAATACAATATTATTACACTGTGCTTATATACCGGTGTGGTCACCACCGGTATTACGTATACAGCAGCCAAAGAAAGTAGTACCTTTCTTAAGGTGGACCAGGCTTAAGTTCTCTTAAGGTGGAACAGGTTACATACACCACAATCTGCTCAAAGGGGCCAGGATGACAGTCAGTGAGTTGCTCAATAACAACACACAGCTAAATCAACAAAGTGCCCTTTTTTCATTAACGAGGTGTCTGTCATGGATGGAAATCCATCACGGTGTTTAAGAATCTCTGAACTTAGGTCCTGAGAAATCTAAAGCTGTAGAATTTTTCTTTGCCTGGTACAGTGTTCATTCTCTCTCTACCGATACACCCCAGAGAGCTTAGGCACAGGTTGACAGAGCCAAGTCTTAGGGACTCCCAAGTGTGTGTAGGATTTCAACCAGCTAAAATTGCACAGTTTACCAGTACAGAGCACTGGTAAGTTTCAGCTAGGACTACACTACCCATGCTCTGGGATGGTTTCCTGTGTTAAAGGCGCTATATAAATATATAAGTTGGTGTTGTTAAATCAATGGCTTGGAGAGTTATCTGAAGCCAAGTGAGGAGTAATTCCAGACCCTAGTGATGAGTCTACGCCAGGTTCTTTCAGTGAGCCATGCCGGCTGGTCAATCATGAAAAATGGCCAGGGGTACTGGGGACCTTACTGGCCCAGTATCAGATCAGCAGGTCTGCCACAGAAAGTTGACTGGGGGGGGGGATGAAAATCATGAAGGACCACTCTGCTGGCTCCCCACCTCCTGAAGCCACTTCTGAGATTTCCCATGGAAAGTGATGTCAAGCATTCAATACGTCCACCTAATTATGGGTGGGGCATATTGAAATCAATTACAAATGGATAACAACAACTTGTATCTATATTGCATCTTTAATACAGTAACATGTCCCAAGGCACTTCACAGGAGCGTTAGAAGACAAAAAATTTGACACTGAGACACATTAGGAGAAATTTAGGGCAGATAACCAAAAGCTTGGTCAAAGAGGTAGATTTCAAAGAGTGTCTTAAAGGAGGAAAGAGTGGTAGCGAGGCAGAGAGGTTTCAGGAGGGAATTCCAGAGCTCAGGGTCTAGGCAGCTGAAGGCACGGCTGCCAATGGTGAAGCAATTAAAATCAGGGATGCTCAAGAGGGCAGAATTGGAGGAGCGCAAATATCTCGGAGGGTTGTAGGGCTGGAGGAGATTACAGAGATAGGGAGGGGCGAGGCCATGGAGGGATTTGAAAACAAGGATGAGAATTTTAAAATTGAGGTGTTACTTAACTGGGAGCCAATGTAGATCAGCGAGCACAGGGGTGATGGGTGAATGGGACTTGGTGCGAGTTAAGACATGAGCATCAGAGTTTTGGATGACCTCAAGTTTATGGATGGCAGAAAGTGGGAGGCCAGCCAGGAGTGCGTTGGAATAGTAAAGTCTAGAGGTACCAATGGCATGGATGGGGGTTTCAGCAGCAGATGAGCTAAGGCAGGGGCGGAGACGGGCGATGTTACGGAGGTGGAAATAGGCGGTCTTAGTTATGGTGCGGATATATGGTCGGAAGCTCATTTCAGGGTCAAATATGACACCAAGGTTGCAAACAGTGTGGTTCAGCCTCAGACAGATGCTAGGGAGAGGGATGGAGTCGGTGGCTATGGAGCGGAGTTTATGGCGGGGACCGAAAACAATGGCTTCGGTCTTCCCAATAGTTAATTGGAGAAAATTTCTGCTCATCCAGTACTGGATGTCGGACAAGCGGTCTGACAATTTAGAGACCGTGGAGGGATCGAGAGAAGTGATGGTGAGGTAGAGCTGGGTGTCGTTAGTGTACATGTGGAAAATGACACTGTGTTTTCGGATGATGTCGCCGAGGGGCAGCATGTAGATGAGAAATAGGAGGGGGGCCAAGGATAGATCCTTGGGGGACACGAGAAGTAACAATGCGGGAGCAGGAAGAGAAGCCATTGCAGGTGATTCTCTGGCTAAGATTAGATAGATAAGAATGGAACCAGGTGAGTGCAGTCCCACCCAGCTGGACGAGGGTGGAGAGGCGTTGGGGGAGGATGGAGTGGTTAACTGTGTCAAAGGCTGCAGACAGGTTGAGAAGGACGAGGAGGGGTAGTTTACCTTTGTCACAGTCACAAAGGATGTCATTTGTGACTTTGATGGGAGCTTTTTCGGTACTGTGTGATGTGCCAAATAACTGCCCGAATCCGTGAAGTTAAAGTTTAAGACTGAGGGCTTTTATTAAGTAAGAATCATGGCAGAGTTAACAGAGTTCATCATCGACCGAGCCCTTGGTAGAACATACCAGAAGAGGGGCGGGGCCAGGGAGGAGCATTAGTGGTTCCCCCCGGTGGAACATTCCAGACATTACAAGTACAAGTACAAATATCAGAACAGAGTTATTTCATCAAACTTAATTGGAGGGATGGAAAGATGGGCATGGATTTGGGAAGCGACTTTGTAGAGGAAAGGGAGATTGGAGATGGGGCGGTAGTTTGCAAGGACGGAGGGGTCAAGGGTTGTTTTTTTGAGGAGAGGGGTGATGACGGCAGATTTGAAGGAGAGCGGTGCAGCACCTGAGGAGAGGAAACTATTAAAAATGTCAGCTAACATGGGAGCCAAAAAAGGAAGTTGGGTGGTCAGCAGTTTGGTGGGAATAGAGCCGAGGGAGCAGGAGGTGGGTCTCACAGACAAGATTAGCGCAGAGAGGTCATGAGGGGAGATCGGAGAGAAACTGGAGAAAGATGTGAGTTCAGGGCTAGGGCAGGGGGGAACCTTAGAGGAAGTTTGGCCCGGTGGGCTAGGGGAAGGAAGGGAAGTGGCAGAGGCAGCTAATCGGATGGTCTCAACCTTAGAGACAAAGAAGTCCATGAGCTCCTTGGTGGTGAGGGTGGAGGAGACAGGGGAGAGGGGTTTAAGAAGACGGTTAGCAGTAGAGAATAGAAGCCGGGGGTTGTCTTTGCATTCCAGAATGATCCTGGAATAGTGAGCAGTTTTGGCAGACAAGAGTAGGACCCGATAATGCTTTATGTGGCACAGACAGATCTGGCAGTGAATGGCTAAACCAGTTGGCCGCTATATCCGTTCAAGTCTGCGTCTCTTGGACTTAAGGGAACGAAGATGAGGGCCGTACCAGGGGGAATGGCCAGGGTGAGAGAGAGTAATGGGTTTAATAGGGACTAGGGCATCAAAGATGGTGGTTGAGCAGAATAGCTGCAGAAATGTTGTGGTGAATGGAGGGCCAAAGGTTGGACAGTTGGGATTTTGTAAGTGCAGTTGTAAGGGAGTTGGGAGAGAGTTTTTTCCAGGGGCTGACACAGAAGGAAGTAGGGTTGTGGGGGGGGGGGGGTGGGAAAGGGGGATGTGGGTGGAGAGGAATACAAGGAAGTGGTCAGAGGTGGCCTTATCTGCGATTGACACGATGGGAGAGATGGCAAGATCGAGGGGGTGGCCGTGAATATGGGTTAGGGAGTTTACATGGAGGCAGAGATTAAGGGAAGATGGGAGGGTAGTGAACTTAAAGGAGAGAGAGCATGATGAATTGAGATGGAGGCTGAAATCACTGAGGGTGAGAAGTCGTTCGGTGCAAAAGCTGAGGGAGGAAAGCAGTGAAATTATCATGGTGATAATATTTTTATGGTACTTGTGTGGGCGGTAGAGAATGAGAATTTTAAATGAGAGGCGAGAGGGGCAGAACAAGGTGAGATGCTCAAATGGAAAGGAAACACATCATACAACATATTTCCTGCCAGTTATGACATTGCAACACTGGGCCTTAGGAAACACCAATGCATTTCTGGCACCCAGTGTTTCTACATTATGCGAAGATGGGATTTAAATTTTAAATCCCCCAAAGGGAGTTGAATTGATCATAGCCTGATTGATTTGACTCTGCACCATCTTCAGCTGGCCCAGAGGCAGTAAGCCACACTAAACTATTAAAAATAAACACAGAAAATGCTGGAGATACTCAGCAGGTCGGGCAGCATCTGTGCAGAGAGAAACAGAGTTGGGCTAGATTTTCGGGGAGCTGTCAGGCGGGGTGTCAGGCGTGTGGGGGGGAAAAATCCTGAATTTGGGGGTCCCGACACCATCCCGCCCAAAACCCCGCCCTACGTAAGTTTCAGGGGCGGCGGGTACCCACCCCGCACTGGGACCTGCCGAAACCAGGCGGGAAGGGATTAGTGCCAATTAACTGCCTGTTAACAGGCAGTTAACAGGCAGTTTTTAGCCTAATCCCTATTTTGAGGGGTTTCGTGTGGTTTTCCCGACGGCTCCAAACCACGCCAGGTAGAGCAGGCGGGCCGTCGGGTTGAAGGAGTTGGAGGGGTCGCAATGTTGGCGCTCAGGTGAGTGATGGGTGCATGAGTGCAAAGGTAAGTGTGTTTGGTGTGTCTAAAGTGTGTAAAGAACTTTTACTTACCTGTACTTACCTTAACAGCCTTTCTTCCTGTAGCCATCGGGAGTCCATCACTCAGCCGGAACTGAAAGCTGAACGGCTGCGATCTGTCAAAAGTGACAGCCTTCAGCTTTTAGTGCCGGTGTGAGTTCTAACTGAGTCTGTGCAGAATGACTCAGCTTAGCACTCAGAGTGTCAGTGTTTCACAGCTTCAAACAGCTGTGAGACACTGATATTTCATCTGTCAACACGTCTTGACAGATGAAATTGCAGTCTGTGACATCACCTGTTGCCGGGTGGCCCTTAATTGGCCTGCTGAGCCCGCTGGGTGGGCTTAACAAGGTCAATCAAGGGAAAATCGCGTGGATTGGCTGGACGTCGAAGTAGGCGGGTCAAAAACCCGAAAGGGGAAGTCCCGCCTTCTTCCCGACAGGTTCCACAAAATCTACCCCAATGTTTCAGGTTGATGACCTTTTGTTAGAACTGGAAAAAAGCAGGAAATGGAACAGATTTTTAAGCAAGGGCAGGGCTGGGAAAGGGGGGAGGGGTGAAAGAACAAACGGGAAGGTCTGTGATAGGATAGCAGGCAGGAGGGGTTAAGAGACATTAAGAGATATTCAAGGCAAAAGGAGATGGTAATGGGACAGGTTAAGAAACAAAGGATGGCTCTAGATGAAGTGTGACTTGCGCTGGCAGAATGAAAGACAGCGGCCATGTGGGGGAGAAGAAAAAAAGACACAAACAAAGTGTGGATAAAAAATATATATGATAGGGGCCGAGGTTATAATCTGAAATTGTTGAACTCTATGTTCACATTAAATGAACACTAAACTCTATGTGAACACTAAACTATTGTCTGTTATTTTAACAGCGGCATTAACATATAAAAAGGTTAATGCCTCTGTTAAAATAGCAGGGAGAGGAATTTGCTGTGCACACATTCAGCATTTTAATGATAACATCGCTGCCAGTGATTTCTATCTCATTCCCTAGACTGCTATCATTTTCAGTAGCACAGGGACTTAGAACCGAAGTACAGTGGGGAGGAGAGTTTGTCTCAGAATTCAAAGAACCTCAGGCACATGAGAAAGACACTGTTAACCTCATTCTCACCTGGGAAAAATGCCAGCGTTATTACTTATTGATCCCATTTTTTTTTTATTAGTTCCTGGGATGTGGGCGTCTCTGGCAAGGCCAGCATTTATTGCCCATCCCTAATTGCCCTTGAGAAGGTGGTGGTGAGCCTCCTTCTTGAACCGCTGCAGTCCGTGTGCTGAAGGTACTCCCACAGTGCTGTTAGGGAGGGAGTTCCAGGATTTTGACCCAGCGACGATGAAGGAACGTCAAGTCAGGATGGTGTGTAACTTGGAGGGGAACATGGAGGTGGTGGTGTTCCCATGCGCCTGGTACCCTTGTCCTTCTAGGTGGTGGAGGTCACGGGTTTGGGAGGTGCTGTCAAAGTTTTCCTTTATCAACATGCCCTTTAACCTTCAATTCATTCTTACACTAAAAAAACTATCCAGCTTAAGCTGCCAGTTGGTGGCAATGCACACTAAGGATGAGCAAGCTATTTGGAACGGTGGTACCTTTCATCTGTACAATAGCCTACCTCTCAAAACGGGCAGCGCACCAGGTCAAGCAAAGTCAGCTGGGAACCGCCAAAAATTGGAAAGTGAACGGATTGGCCGCTCTTAAATAGAAACTGTAGATTTTCATTTCCATTACGATCAATGGTGATGAAAATCAGGCGGCTTCTGAAACAGACTGACGATCCACCAAGCAGGTTTTACACCAGGCGCTAAGTTGGAAATCTACCCCGACTCAAATCTTGATAACAAAGGCTACTTGTATCAATCTGTTTATCATAACAACAACAACCTGTATTTATATAGCACCTTTAAGGTAGTAAAACGTCCCAAGGTGCTTCACAGGAATGTTATCCAAAAATATTTGACACCAAGCCACATAAGGAGATATTAGGGCAGATGACTAAAAGCTTGGTCAAAGAGGTAGGTTTTAAGGAGCGCCTTAAAGGAGGGGAGAGAGAGGTAGAGAGGCGGAGAGGTTTAGGGAGGGAATTCCAGAGCTTAGGGCCTTGGCATTATTACTTATTGATCCCATTTTTAAAAATTAGTTCCTGGGATTTGGTCATCACTGGCAAGGCCAGCATTTATTGCCCATCCCTAATTGCCCTTGAGAAGGTGGTGGTGAGCCACCTTCCTGAACTGCTGCAGTCCGTGTGCTGAAGGTATTCCCACAGTGCTGTTAGGAAGGGAGTTCCAGGATTTTGACCCAGCAACGATGAAGGAACAGCGATATACGTCCAAGTCAGGATGTTGTGTAACTTGGAGGGGAACTTGGAGGTGGTGGTGTTCCCATGCGCCTGGTACCATCAATGGTGGAATGATTAAAACCGGGAATGCTCAAGAGGCCAGAATTGGAGGAGCGCAGATATCTTGGAGGGTTGTGGGACTGGAGGTTTGTTAATATATTTTTCAATTCTCATTGATTTATCAATACCTTTTGGACTTTTAGGAGCCCAAGTGGATTCTCCTCCCCCCAACTTAGAAACATACTGGAATAGAATAACATCCTCTCCCCACCCAAAAGAAGCAGCTGCTGGCTTTGTCTTAACATCAAACATAATTACATAAACAAGCTTAATGAGAATCTATTTGGAAGAGAAAAACAATGATGTATTGTCCTTGTTCTGGAAACAGGCACTTGAAGTGTTTTTCATCTGGTCCCTTAATTATTTTGAAATTGGCTTGCACTGTTGAATCGGTCACGGCCGTTTTACCTCTGAAACGGCTTCATGCCACCACACTGGGGTAGAAATCGCCCTTTCAGTTGACCAGCCACAATTTTCCACTCATTTGCTTTAACGGAAGGAAAAGCTGTCTAATACAGAAGTGGAATTTCTGCACTGTGTCTTCAAATTAATATTATAAAATAGTGTTTTTATGTCACTGCTGGCGCCACAAGTGTAATGCACAAGCAGAGACCCGTGCCCTGCTGGTTTTTTTTAAACCAGCTTGCTGCCAGTCTCTATTGTGTTAACTGGAGGGCTAGTACGAAGGAGCTCTGCAGCTTAGTAATTGGTTTGCGCCGTGCCATTACGTGCTAACACTCACACCCCACCCCCCTGCCCTTTTTCTAGCTCCTACAGATGACTCAGACCCAGCCACTGCACAGAGGGAGGGGAACAAGCCTCCTGAAGATGCACCGTCACTTGCTCTTACCCTCCCAAGCACCAGCACCGAAAATGGCCCCCTGGGCAGTGAGCTAGAGGGGTTTGGGCAGGGTGATTGGTGGAGCACAAGTGAGCCCAGGCAAGTGCAAGTGGAAAGGACAACCCAGGAAATGGCTGGTTGGGGAGGCAAGCTTGGGTCTTGGGCTAAGCTCTGCTGAAGAGAACAGGGATGCAGACTTTAGGGGCTCAGCCTTTGAAATTAAACTGCTTTCCACACACCAGCAAAAGCCTGCCTGCCGAGTTAGTGCAACGTCGAAAAGTGTGGAGGAGCCCACTACCAACTTGTGTGGGGTTGTGGCTCATGACATCGCCACTCTCTGGTCACCTCAATGGATAATGCAGTTAGGTACCTCTTGCAGAAGTCTGTTGCACCAGTAGTAGCTTCACACTTATATTTAAGATAAATTTTAATTTTTTTTTAAAGACCATCAACACTAAGAAAGAGGGGACATTTAACTGTTTAATCTTGCCCTTCAATCACAGTAACAATTCCTGGACCCTGTCTAAAGAGCTAACCACCATTGCAGGTGGGGGAGAGACTTCTGTGCCAGGGTAAATGCAAGAATTATTTGGGTTTAGTTTGGGTTAACTACAAAGCATTCATCTTAATTACCTCAAAACTAAAATTCCTCTTTAAGAATGGATGATTATGTGTGTCTTTGGACCAAACCAATGTAAAATGGCATGAGTGCTTACAGGAACCTCAGGCAACTTACAGAGGGGTAAAAGAAAATGCATCAGGTTAGTTATACCTGATAGTTCACTCATCTTTTAGAGGGCAGTTTAGATGGGCAGAGGCAGGTGTGTCTCACACACGCACCATCTCAGCTGCAAATGGTCTGTGGTCAGGAGAGACCAGGAAATCAGGAGCATAATAGAGGGAGACTTCACATCAAATAAATAAACCTTATCACCTGTAATGCCTTGGAGGCAAATGCACTATATGGTGCGGAAGCTCCCTAGCACAGGAAGGATTCCAGCAAAATTATTTAAATGAGGCTGAACCCAGAAAATTCACCAGGTTCAATGACAGGTCAAATAGGCGAACACAAACTTATGCCAGGTTTCCACCAAAGTGGAAAATTTCTAAGCTATTCAGTGTAGATGGAAATTCAGGTTTCAATATTAATTGCTACTCTCTCACCTCAATCTTGATATTCTAAAGAAATCTCCAGCTTGTAGGAGATACTGATAGTTTTACTAGAATTTTTCCTCAGAGGTTCAAGTGGAATTTGTTAGAAGGAGTGTTCCCATCATAGCCTTTGGTAACTTTTGACCCTGGCTTACTTTTTACAGAAGCTGTGAAGTGGGTACGTGCTCAGTCATACAGCACATTCTAAGAGAACTCAATGGGGGAAAAATTCAGTAGCTTAGCGCCTCCCATTAGCGCCTGCACAGGGCTGTAACAGGGCGCTGATGCAGTAGTGCCGGGGCGAGGTGAATCCAGCGCTGCACAGCAAATCCAGCCCCCCTGTTGCACTGCCGGTATAAGTTACCACCGGGGACTTCAACTCCAGGCAGATCGTGGCATCAGTGAGCGTGCAAAGCTCACTGGGCACCCAATCTGGAAAATTCATTGTCGCCACTTACCTTAGCGCCTTGACCAGACAGTGAACAGGGAGAGCTGATGTGCAGCTGCAGGAAGCCGGCTCCAGCGATGTTATTTAAAGGCATCAGCATTAATCACTCGCAGCTGCCAGGGCAGGTTATTTTCAGTGGTTGCCTGTCAGTTTCACCCTGTGCAATAGTTTGTATGAGTAATTTCAAGCTTCTTTCATATCAACAGTCTTCTGGCAAGTGCAAAGTAGCTACATTTGTTGTTCAAAGATTCAAATTGCTGCACTTGTCAACATTAATGGGGGCTGTACTGGCGCCACCTCGCCCTCTAGGATCTACGATGGAGGGAGCGGAGGCAGCGAGAAATACGGGAACATGTGCGCAGAGGGATGAGGAGGGACATCAGGGCTCTCACCAGGAAGCCTTACCCTCCGAAGGTATTCCGACAGCATTTCTCCTACCTTCAATTAAGCGAGGAGCAGTGTATTAGATGGCTCCGCATCACCAAGGTGGTGGTCACAGAACTCTGCCACCTTCTCCAAACAGACCTCCAGCCTCACACCAGGATGACTTAAACCCCATATCCCTTTTGCTCACCACATGCCCATCATACCATCCCTGTGTCATGCCATATCACAGCATCCTCCTGGGTGCAAAGGTGAAATGAGGGAGACCATAAAATATTGCAAACTCCATTAATAAATTTATGCATAAACACATCACACATATCATATTCATTCTAATAACTAATGACCCTTGTGCCTGCCATAGTTGAATAGCTGTCATTGTGTGCAAGGTGTGAGATGTGGGTGTGAGTGTTGGTAGCTGGAGATTGTTGGTGGGTGAGCACTGGGGGTGTGGTGCTTTGGGCAGTGTGTGAAGCGTGTGGTGCAGATGGTGGAATGCAGGATTTGTTGAAGCATTCAATCACCCTGACCACCCGACTGAAGTGAATCTGCCATGAGCACACCTGCTTCAGTCCTCCGGCTCCTTCTCCTTGTTGTGCTTCTCCTTGCTGAGGCAGCTGCACAGCCAGCATTGCTGAGAATGAGGTGCTGCAGTATCAATGAACCTCCCCTTTAAGTACTGGGAAAAGCCTGTGGCAATGATGGGTTGCGATTAGACTGCACCCGATATTGGTCCACCCTTTCAGTGTAATGCCACTGAGCTAGGCCTTTAAGACATGATTTAGCGCCCCAATCATTTCTTTGAGCAGTGAGAATGAATTTTGCGTGCAGTCTAAAGCATTAGCACCTGGTGCTAATTCTCAAACTTTTCTAAAGATACCGCCCATTCCTGGGCTATAATGAATTTCTAGCCCATCTAGTCTGTTCTTAAATGTTGACAAGGTCTCTGCTTCAATCACTGACTCTGGTAATGAATTCCACAGCCTCACAACCCTCTGTGTAAAAAGGCTTCTCCTGTTCTCTACCTAAATCTCGTGCTTTTAATCTAATATCTATGTACCCTTGTTCTCGACGTCTCGATCATTGGAAACGGTCTGTTTTTATGTACTCTGTCCCATCCCTTCATAATTTTAAATACCTCTATCAAATCACCCCTTAATCTCCTATGTTCTAATGGGAGCGGAGGAAGGTGGGGGGAACGGCCTGGCAATCCTCCCCAGTGGCAGGCAGGCAGCAGATTTTCTGGCTGCAGGAGACAGGCGGGCACCAGAGATGGAGCCGTGATGGTGCTTGCACTGACCTAGCCCATGCACATTAGGTGCCCTCCCACTGACCCTGCAAACTCTGCTGGGGTCAGCGCTGGAGAGCACTGGTGGCTGTGATCCCAACGTAACCACTTGGAGAGCCATGGATTTTTGAGGACTTGAAGATTGTTCCCCGAAAAAAACTTAAGTCAGGAGTTTTTATTCTAATTTATTATCAAGAATGCCGGTTGGTTTGAGCAAGCTTCGGGTTGTAGGCAGGTGCGCGCGGGCGTGCGTGTGTGTGCGTGTGTGTGTGTGGACTATTGTGTGGGTGCGGCACGTGTGTGAACGGGCTTCCAGTATCCCCACCGCCATTTTGTTGCCGGTTGCTCCTAAGGCTGGGAAGGCTTTGTCTATTGCTCCAAATGAACTGAGGAAAGTCCAACTGTAGATCAAAGTTTGGCACAGTGTGACTGATAAAAGATATCAAAAGCTTAAATCAAAATCCAGCCAATTAAGTGGTGAATCACAGGTCAAGTCCAGAGCTTTCTTAGAACACTAAAAGCATTGCTAAAGTACTTGTAGAAGCTAAAAACAGAAAATGCTGGAAATACTCAGGTACAAAGGTCATCGACCTGAAACATTGACTCTGGGGGCGATTTTGCCAGCCCTGGGGAGGTGGGTATGGAGACGGGACTGCCAGAAAAATGGCAGAATCTGTGGGCGGGTACCCATCCCGCCCCCAACCCGCCTCCGTGCCATCTTCCCAGGAGGCGGTCACCCGATCCGCGCCAGGTCCCGTCTCCTCGAGGCGCGAAGGGGATTAGTGCCAATTAACAGCTTGTTAACAGGTAGTTAACAGGCATTTTTTTGGCTAATCCCTATTTTGAGCCCTGAATTGTGGGCTTCCCGACGGCTCCAAACCTCGCGAGGCGAGCTGTGGGTCTGCGGGGGTCGGAGGGGCCGAAATGTCCTGTGTGCAGGTGAGTGATGAGTGCAAGTGTGGAGAGGTAAGTGTGTGAGGTGAGTCTAAAGTGTTTTAATAAAATTACTTACCTTTGCTTCTTCCTCCAGGCTTCATTCCTTTAGGCTACGGCGCTGCCTCATCTCCACGGCAGAGAAAGCAGAATGGCCGCTGCGTTCTTAAATGTAGCAGTCCTCTGCTTTCTGCTCAGAAAAGCTTTCTAAGTGAGCCTGTGTCCAAGGTCTCAACTTAGAAGACAGATTGTCAGTGTTTGACAGCTTCACAGAGCTGTCAAACGATGACAATTCATCTGTCAAAAAATCTTGACAGATGAAACGTCATTCGCTGACGTCATCTGTCATCAGCTTTCCCTTAATTGGCCGGCTAAGTCTGCTGGGTGGGCTTACCAAGGCCAATCAAGGGAAAGTAGCGTGGGTTGGCCAGACGTCGATGGAGGCGGGACTAAAACCCGACAAGCAGCAGTCCTGCCTCCATCACGTCCCCATTGATAAAATCAATGTTTCTCTCGCCACAGATGCTGCCTGACCGGCTGAGTATTTCCAGCATTTCCTGTTTTTATTTCAGATTTCCAGCATCCGCAGTATTCTGCTTTTGTACTAGTAGAAGTTGTTGGCTGTACTTATTTAACAGCCAACGTGGGAGGATTCGACATTTCGGAGAACTCCCCTGTTAATCCCATTGCTTTTGCTAATCGGGAAACCTGAACAGAATAACCGAAAGAGAAAATTGATGGACAGTTCGAATCTTATTCAGATTTTGGGTTTGGCAGATAAGCAGCTAAGAAAGCCACTCTTCGCAAAGCACATTTCCCGTTGATTCATTTCCTGGATAGAGGAGATCATTGTCTAGTTTGGGGAGTAAACCTGAGACGCCCGGCATGGACCCTGTCACAGCTTCCAGGGCGAGTCTCATTAAATTATTTTGGGTGAGTTCCAGTTATCAGAATAGCGGGGATGGGGAATTGTGCGCTGTGGGAATTAAGGCCTAGAAATTCAGTTGTTAGCGCCAGCCTCTAGTGCCTTAGGAGGAGGAGAAGTGGGGCGCTAAGCAGCTAGCACCCGGGCGCGGCACGATCTGCGCCTCTCGCGAACTTCACTCAAGATTTAGCAGCGGCGCAAAACCGCAGCGCCCGCTCAGCTGCGCGCGCAGATCCTGACGTCATTTCATGGTGCAACGCCCTTGGTGCGCCCCGAACCGGAACTTCAGTGGTGCCGCCCTTTTGTGCGCCTGGCGCCTCCAGCGACTGGTAGAGGGGAATGGTTCCCAGTCGCTGCGGGGTGCGGGGGATGCTAATTAAAGGGGACTCCTCCTGCATTATAAGTGGCAGCCATTTTGTTCCACTCCTTCTTTGTGAGAGACGGATATTTGGAGAGAGACAAAGGGAGAGAGCTTTCTGGTTTGACTCAGCGCGCGCACAGGTACTTGTGGCTTCAGGCCAGAGCTTTGCACTTGGATTTAACTTTCAGTGCCATAGCCTTGAGTCGCCACATATAATGGGGGCTGCAATGGGTGGAAACGTTGGCTTTCTGCATTGCATTCAAAGGGATCAGAGACGCCGTGAGAGAGTGCCAGTCATGGCCAGATGGAGAAGGGCCAACAGGCGTCGGCACAGGAGGCCTTACCCACCCAGGGTATACCGCCAGCAGTTCTCATATCTGAACATGTCTGAGGAGCAGTGTTTTCGGAGGCTGCGATTCAGAAGGGAGGTGGTCACTGAGATCTGCCACCTGCTTCGCAGAGATCTGCAGCCACAGCTGAGGAGCAGGACGTCTCTGTCGGTGGCAGTGAAGGTGATGGTGGCTCTCAACTTCTATGCCATCGGCTCCTTCCAATCCGCTACTGGGGACATTTCCAACATCTCCCAGTTCGCGGTACATTGCTGCATCCGCCAGGTGACCAATGCCCTTTTCAGAAGGAGACGTCAGTACATCTCCTTCCCCATGACCCTGGACAAGCAGCAAGAGCGTGAAAATGGGATTTGCAGGAATAGCGGGCTTCCACATGGTCCAGGGTGCCATTGACTGCACGCATGTGGCTTTGCGGGCACCTCTAGAGAATACCAAGGATTACCACAACCAGAAGGGCTACCATTCGCTCAACATCCAGTTGGTGTGTGACCACAGGCAGCTCATACTAGCTGTCAATGCCTGCTTTCCAGGCAGCAGCCACGATGCCTTCATCCTGCGCCAGACTTCTGTGGCAGACATTTTCAAAGCCCAGGCTCACCCACGAGGATGGCTTCTCGGGGACAAAAGCTATCCTTTGTGCACCTGGCTGATGACCCCGCTCCGTGCGCCCAGCACCCCTGCTGAAGAGCAATACAATGACAGTCATCAAGCAACCAGGAACATCATTGAGCACACAATCGGCGTGCTCAAGCAACGGTTCCGCTGTCTGGATCGTTCTGGAGGAGCCCTACAGTACTCGCCTGAGCGAGTGTCCCATTTCGTTGTAGTGTGCTGCATGCTGCACAACCTGGCTATCCTCAGGACTCAGCCACTGCCAGCAGACATTGGAGGACCATCAGAGGAGGAGGAGGAGGAGGAGGAGCACCAAGACGGGAGGGAGGCACAAAGTGCAAGGGCCGTCCGTCGGTGGCTTATTGCAACTCGGTTCTAGGCCCCCTCTCAGGGAATGGCTTGTGCCAATGAAAGAAGATGAATGGAGCCGCTCCGCAAGCCCTCAGCCGGTCAAGGCAACAAATAGTTCAAAATGCAAACATGGACAATGTGATTAAAGAAAATTTTTTACTGTGCAAACTCTGTGCCCTTCCCACAGGACAAACTAATTCAGATAAACCCCCCAAAAAACAGTCAGAGACATAACTGGCTCTCACAACCTTCAGAAAATGAAAAAAACAGTTAAACAAAAATGACCATGATCCTCGGCCTTTATAAAAAACAAACACAACAGTCTGGGCCTTCATAAAAAACAAACACAACAGTCTCGGCCTTCATAAAAAACAAACACAACAGTCTCGGCCTTCATATATAAAAAAACACAACAGTCTCGGCCTTCATATATAAAAAAACCTTCTCGGCCTCATATATAAAAAAAACATTTGGCCATACCTTCTACTTTTTCCCCTGCGAGGGTGATCCGCCTCGCTTCTGCGAGTGGCCCCTTCCCGCCCTGCAGCTCCTCCTTAATGGGACCCCAGTGGCTGCAGCAAGGCTGGGGGAAGGCTGCTGAGGGTCAGATGGTGAGATGGCAGATGCCCTTGGGGGACGGCCTGGACCAGCTCTGGGCCTGGAGGGCCCTGCTGCTGACTGCTCCAACTCTGCTTGGGCGGCAGCAGTCTGTCCTACGGGTGGTGGCAGCTGCAGTGGAGGAGTGACAGTGTTAGCTGCAGGAATGCTGCCAACCTGACAGAGCACAGGCACTCCCTGGTCAGCTGATACACTGGCACGGGCCAGCACTGCAGCATGCACAGCAATCTGCTGAAGCACAGACTGCTGGGCTGCTGTGGCGCAGCGAGCGCCCCGTCGATGCCTGGCCAATCCAGCGAGGGTGGCAGCAATTAGTGCCCGTGTGGCCCTGGTCTGTGTCTGCATCACACCAGCCAGTGAATGCACGGCACGACTGAGCACTTGGCTGGAAGCCGCCTGTGATGCAGTGAAGTCCTGCTGACTCCTAGCCTGTGCTGCCGCGAAGTCCTGCAGACTCCTAGCCTGTGCTGCACTGAATTCTTGCAGACTCCTGGCCTGTGCTGCCCCAAATTCCTGAGCACTCCTTGCCAGTGACTCTATGGAGTCAGGCATCCTTGCCACTGCAGCCATGAGCTCAGTGTGCCTGAGCTCAGCCTGGGCGCCCATTTCAGCAAGGAGCCGCAACTCCTCTGCGTGCACCGTAGCAGGACTCGAGACCAGACTCTCCCTCCGGGGAGAAGTCCGCCGAGCTTCCCCACCCCTCCTGCGTTGCTGCAGCCCGCTGGGTCCCGGAGCTTCACTCTCCGCAGACCCTTCCCCCCGGCTCCCCTCCAGGGAAGACGTGTCCCCATCATGGCCATGGGCTGCCTCGGCTGAGGGTGGCACTGATGGGCCGGCTTCCTCTTCCTCCTCCTCGAATTCAGAATCAGACACAGTGCCAGCTTGAGGGCCCGCCTCCTCACCTGGCGATTCAGCATCTGAAAGCAGGGAGGCACAAGAGTTGCTTTAGAGTGAGGACAGGGCGGCAGCGAGGGAGGCATGAGTGCTGCTATGCACTGCATTGGTTCGATAGTGGCAAAGGATGCTGGTGTGAGGCGCAAGTGGAAAGGGAGAGGTCAAAAAGGTGATGACCTTACCATTGCTGCCCAGAACAGGGTCGGCATCTCCACTGGTGACGGGGCCAATCAGCCGGCCTGCCATAATGCGCTCCACACGCTGCTCCAGGTCGCTGAGCTCTTTGAGATCAGGATGGCCTCCCCCGGTCCATTGCTGCTGCCTGCGATTGTGGGCCTGCTTGCCCTGCAAGAGAAAAGACGGCCTCTAAGTACAGTGTCAAGCCCTGATCTTGCCTGCACTGCCTCCCATGGTGGAATAGCCCTGACAGTGTCAAGCCCTGATCTTGCCTGCACTGCCTCCCATGGTGGAATAGCCCTGACAGTGTGAAGCCCTCATCTTGCCTGCACTGCCTCCCATGGTGGAATAGCCCTGGCAGTGTGTAAAGTGCTGAATGTGCAAGTGATTTTCATGAGAGTCCCATAGCTGCTGGATGAGGGCTGGGCATTGGGGCTTTCAGGTCCCTTTGGCCATAAAGTGAGGTGCACATGCAGGGATGAGGAGGATACAGAAAGGGTACTCACCCTGACAACCCGAGTGAGGTCGTTGAACTTTTTTCTGCATTGCACAGGAGTCCTGCCAACCATGCTGTTGGAGGTCACCCTGTTGCCACCTCCCTCCAGGCTTTTCTATACTCGTTGGACAGCGGCCTCCTGCCACTATCAGGGAAGGGGACAAGTCGCCTGCACTCCACTGCGCCAACCAGTAGCTTCAGGGCACCCTCGCTGAAGCGCTGCGCTTGCTCCCTAGCCTTCTCCATAGTCGCGTGCATTGAACTGTTGAAGCAGCTATGTTCAGGCCTTGATTCAGGGCTGCAGTGTGCAGGGCGTGGCAGCCAAACAAATCCACCCTCCCCCTTTAAGAGCTGACCGGCGCCAGCGTGTCTGCCTTCAATCAGCAACTCGCCGCACCTGCGCTGCGCCCGCCCTCGGTGGTAGCGCCCCGGCTCGCCGGCTTAGCGCCTTATGACAGTCATGCATCGCCTACTTTAGCGCAGCAGCAACCTCTTGGGGCGATGCAACTGAATATCGGTGAAGGTGGCGCTAAGTTGCGCCGGGCGCTAAATTTAGCGAACGCCCGGCTGTAGCGCCCCAAACGTGGCTATACTGAATTTCTAGGCCTAAATGCCTGCAGAAGCTTAAAGGGACAGGCATTGTGCTGTGTTCTGTCAGTGACACAATATTTAGGGAGGGTAACCGATCAGTGAAGCACTAAGAGAAGCTTGTCTACAACTCAGCCGAATGCTTTGCAATCCATGTTTCCATGGTAGCAGTCGAAACATTGATGGAAGATGTCCCTTATGCAGCCAACTGCTTTCATTGTGGCCTGCAGAGTTGTAAATCTATCCGCCATTGACGTGAATCTGATGGACTCCTTCACCCAAGTCATTATCTGCAGCATGGGTCCCAGTGTCTCCTTCTTAAAGTGGACTGTTTTTAAAAGAATATATATTGCCATTCCCTGCTATTTATATTTTCTTCATCGATAATGTTCTTTGCTCCATAGCTCCGTAGTCATTTGTAAACTTTTCAATTTTGCTGTTTAAGCACAAAGGTACTGTAATCTGTTCCTTTCAAAACAGCCGTTGTCACCCCCTGCTCAAGAAAACTCACCCTCAACTCCTCTGTCCACGCAAACTACTGCCCCATCTCCAAGCTCCCTTTCCTCTCCAAAGTCCTTGATCATGCTGTCACCTCCCAAATCTGAGCCAATCTTCCCCGCAACGCCATGTTTGAATCTCTCCGATCAGGTTTCCACTTCTGCCACTGTCCTAATTAAAGTCATAAATGAAATCCTCTGTGACAGTGACCCTGGTGCATTTTCCCTCCATGTCCTCCCTTGACTGCTCTGCAGCCTTTGACACTGTCGAACAATCATCCTCCTCCAGTGCCTCTCCTCCATTGTCCGGGTTAATGAACCTGTCTTCACTTGGCTTCACTCTTACCTAGCCAGTCATAGTCAGAGCATCTCCAGATATGGCTTCTCTTCCCACCTCCGCACCGTTACCTCTGGAGTCCCCCAAGGATCTATGCTTGGCCCCCTCTATTCCTCATCTACACGCTACTCCTTGGCTCCATCATCGACAGACATGGGGTCAGGTTCCACATGTACAACACCCTGCTCTACCTCTCCACCGCCTCTTGACCCCTCCACTGAACTTGTACTGTCAAACTGCTTGTCTGACCTCTAGTCTTGGATGAGTCACTTTTTCTTCCAGTTTTACTTTGGGAAGACCAAAGCTATCGTCCTCGGCCCCACCACAACCTCCGTATCCTTGTCACTGATTCCATTCCCCCTCCCGCAGCCACCGTCTCACATTGAACCAGACTGTTCGCAACCTCAGCTTCCTATTTGACCCCAAGCTGAGCTGCCGAGGCCATTTCCTCTCTATCACAAAGACCACCTACTTCCACCGACATAGAATTATCCACCTCTGACCTTGCCTCAGCTCACCTGCTGCTGAAACTCTCAACCATGACTTTGTCACCTCCAGGCTCGACTATTCCAATGCTCTCCTGGCTTTTCTCCCACCCTCCCTGCTCTGTAAACTTCAGCTCATCCAAAAATCCGCTGCCCGCTTTTTATCCTACACCATGTCCCACAAACCCAACACTGGCTCCTGGTTCCTCAATGCCTCCAATTTAAAGTTCTGCTGCTCATGTTTAAATCCTTTCATTGCCTCAGCCCTCCCTACCTCTGTAACATCCTGTAGCCCTACCCCCCAACACAGAACTTTCCATTCCTCCAACTCCTTCTGCCTTCAATCACTTAGGATGCCCAATCTGGAATTCCCTCCTTAATATCTTCTGCTTTGCTACCTCCCGCTCCTCCTTTAATACCCTCTTTTAACCCCCCCCCCCCCCCCCCCACCCCCACCTCACTCCCTCCTAATATCTCCTTCTTTGGCTCGGGTCTATTTTTGTTTAATTATGCTTTTGTGAGGTCCCTTGGTATATATTGCTCCATATAAATGCAAGTGTTGTTGTTCTCAATTTTAAAAATTGCATGACCCTTGTGCCAATGCAATACTGGCAACGGAAATATTTCACAAACCCAAATCCTCAGCAGGGATCATTTACTGATGAGATGTTCTGGAAACAGTGGAGGTACAAATGTTTACAAAAACCACATGGCTGTGGGACTCAAAAAAGAATAAACCATCGTTGTGCACTGATGGCGTAGATCCAATGCTAATAAGGCGAAAGATTTGTCTCATTATATAACAGTAAAGGTTTTTGTACAATGTGCCACCAGATCCCATAGAGCTGTTTTCAGAAGAGTCAGACAAACCCCACACATTTTTTTTTAACTTGTTAACTTCCCACAAACTCCAAACAATTGAGAACTGCACCAACAGCCCTAGGAGGCCATTAACTCTGAGCACTTTGTTAATGAGCAGCTAATGACATAAAAAAATATGCCACTGCGAAAAGTCAGCTGGCCTGCAAATGACATGAGCTAATGAAACAAAAAAGGAAAGGCCATGCTGAAAATTCAGAGCTTGTTGACATGAAAAAAGTATTTTTGAAAAATATTTTTTTCAATTATTATCGCCTCATTTTTTTTTCTTTTTTGATTTTTGTTTCAGATCAGTTCTGCAACAATACCCAACTGCAAAAGTCGTCTTCTTCTTAGGCAGTCCCTCGGAGCTGAGGATGGCTTGCTTCCACATTAAAAATGAGTACGCAGGTGACAGATGAGTCCAATGCGGGACCTACAGTCTCTGTCACAGGTGGGGCAGACAGTGGTTGATGGGACGGGTAGGTGGGGTGCTTGGGTTGACGTGCGCGCCTTGCGCTGCCTGCGCTTGACTTCCGCTTGCTCCTGGCGAAGAGACTTGAGGTGTTCGGCGCCTTCCCGGATGCTTCTCCTCCACTTTGTGCAGTCTTGGGTCAGGGATTCCCAGGTGTCGATGGGGATGTTACACTTTTTCAAGGAGGCTGCAAAAGTAGGCAGGTAAGGACCACCCAGCCTCTGACAATTCTGTCTTGTAACAGTGGCCGGCAATTGCAAAGAGTCGGTACGGGAACTCTGGCTCATTTTCCCCTTGGTCACTTAGAGGTGCTGAGCCTAATTGTGGTTTCCCCAACCATCCCCACGGCTGAGGCTAGTTAACAGCATCCCCCCCGGATCGATCCTGGGACATTCCTGGTTTGTATGGCTCATATTCGTCTCATACTAGAAGGCAATTTTAACCCTACTCGCGGAGCAGAAACCTGGAGGGTGGGCAGTTAAAATCTTACCTGTCCGAAAGCTGTCATGATCGCAACATCTGCAATTTTAACCTGCTGTCTTGAGCAGGCAGCATGGACACGCGCCCAGAGCCAAACAGGGTCCTTCTTTACATATGCATGTTGCGGCCCAATGACATCATTGAGGCCCGACGGTCATTTTAACTCAGGCCTGAATGGGGAATCCACCTGGAGATTAGTGACTCTCACTAGCAGGAACCCTTTTTAAAAACCAAACCCTTGCAAGCCCTCATGATTAAACTTCAAGATGTGTTTGATATTTTTCTGACAGTATCTGTTAATATTTATGCGTATGTTACTTAAATTGTTCAAGAACAGAGGCTTGGAGGATTTATTGATTCTGACAGCCTAATAGAGCCAAATTAAAGTCATCCTAAATCATCAGCAGCGCAGAGTGCTTTGTGCTCATAACATCAGGCTGAGTCACTCCTCTAACCTATTCCCCTGGCGATGTCATTGGCACTCACAATTCAAATGGAAATTCTAAAACATCCTTGATGAAAAATGGCAAAGCTGATCCTAGTTCTTCTTAACAGTTTGATTTTTAAAAGAGGTCCTGAGTGTAAGGCTACTTCAATCTTTAAGTTCTAATGAGTCACTTCTGGACTTTTGATCTAATTCTTGTGTGATTTATATTGTGTCTATTCCAGAGACACGGACATGCAATATAAATTACACAACCTTGGCATGATTAGGAACCTTCATTATTCTCACAGGTATCTGGTGAATGAGCTGGGCATGATTGGCGGGCCATGGACAGTATCCAGATTGTAATTTTGCACTAGTCGGGGGGGTGCTATGATCGACCTCAGTTTTCCTTCCTGTTTTTGATTTCTCCAAGAAAGTGCGCATGCCTGGATGTCAGGTGATGACAGGATCAGATTAACATATGAACAATGGGCACTTGGACGATGTACTGTACGTTAACTAACACCTGTATCTCCGCATGAGCCCGCACTTTAAGGAAAGGAGGGAGAAAAGGAGAGAAACTTAGAAACAAATTCTACATATCCTTGTTTCAGGGACGAAGATTCAGATCTTTCTTTGAATTGGGCTTCATACTTGGAAAAAGTGAATTTCAGATGAGCTTTGAGTGAAGCGGAATTCTGCTCATCCCTAAACTTTTATCTAAGTGGACATCTTGTTGAAATGTAGTGCTCCATCCTGGTTAAACCCAGCTCTCTAACAGATGTTATGATCTGCTGTGAACTTCGTAACCTTATTCTATAGTCACAAATCACCTGCAAGTTCCCCTCCAAGTCACACACCATCCTGACTTGGAAATATATCGCCATTCCTTCATCGTCGCTGGGTCAAAATCCTGGAACTCCCTCCCTAACAGCACTGTGGGACTGCAGTGGTTCAAGGAGGTGGCTCATCACCACCTTCTCAAGGGCAATTAGGGATGGGCAATAAATGCTGGCCTTGCCAGCGATGCCCACATCCCCTGAATGAATAAAAAAAAATATCTGGCACTATAGGTAGATTTTCTGTTTAGGTCTCCAACTGTGGATTGGCTGGGCCAATTGGCTATTAGCCTAATTGCTAGTGTGCTGACTCCAACTAATTTTGCATATTCTGCCTCATTTACATAATGTCACTGAGTTCCTGGCTGGAGATTCAGAGCCCATCAGAGTGGGGCGTGAAAGCGTTTGATGATAGGTAAATTTAAAGGTATTATGGGTAAATTTAAAGGGATGCTCCCACTTAAAGGTAAGTAGCCACACATGGGGGTAAAAATATAGGGGCTGGATTTTAAGGAGGAGGGTAGGTTGGGGGTGGGCTCTGAGGTGGTTGGATTTCCCACAGGCCCTGCCGATTTTAATAACTCACCTGCAGTCTGACAGCCAGCAGCACCAGGCCACACAGAGTTGGTAGAGAGGGATGGAGGAATCAGGCCGGGCCATTAATAGGATTGGGAGGAGTGGGGTTGGTCGGGGATCGGGGCCGGGTGATCAGGGTGGTAAAGGGAAGATCATGGGTGGCCATCAGTGGATCGTGGTCAGCCTCAGCATCATCGTGGAGGGGGGGGGAGTCCGGGAAGGTGATCGGAGGCCACATGAGGGGGTCTCCGATCAGGTTAGATAGGGACCCTGGATCCAGGAGTCAGGTATAAATGCACTTACCTCCTGGATCCAGCAGTCCCCGCCTTGCTGTAACTGCCGGGTTTTACGAATTGTGTCCACATGCAGTTAAAAACAAAATGGAGGTTAAAAAAATGAGGCTTCCAGCCACATTATAATATTTAAATTGATGTCTCGCCTCCTGGGAGCAGGATGGCTACCTGTCCCCACCCCCCCACCCCCACCCCATCCCGTCTCCGATAAAATTGGAAGTGGACGGGTTAGAGGTGGGTTCAGGTCGGGAATCTGATTTTTAACAATTTAACTACTCCCAAGCTCCAAAACCACCCTTTTTTTATGTTAAAATTCCCCCTACGTAGCAATTATAAGGACGGCTAATATTTTAACTATATATTTCAGCCTTTGCAAGGGTTGCCTCAGTAACAAAAATGCCCGGCAAAATCCAGGGACTGGCACAATAAATGTGGTCTGTGAAGTGAAGGTGGTGCAGAGTGAGGTGGTAATAAGGAGGAGAGTACAGCCTTACACTCCATGTCAACCTTCCCATAGGGCAGCATGGCAGCATCCCCGGAAGTAGGCAGAGGGCACAGTTGACCACCGCTGGCGGTGTCGGCTCAATGACAGGTGCTGGCTGCAGGTGGCCCAGTAGCAGATGGCAGAGCTCGGCAGTTGACATCCTGCTAACCCAGAGTTGGTGCAGCCAGTTCCACAAGGCTATGAAAACAGGAAGGAACCATAAGGTCCAGAAATAGCCTCAAAATGCTGCAGCAGATTTTAATACAGGACCCCATATTTGCATTCTATAAATTGCAGCTCTGGATGCTTACGTTATATGGGCAAATAAATGACTGAGCATTGTACCAGTTTAAGTATGAATGTCTAAATAACATAATTGGGGGTTATATTTAATATCATTAACTGCAAGCTGGCAGATGCTACTGATGCCAACACATAACCTAGCTGCAAAATTGGATGGAGCACTAAAATAGGTGTCAATCTGGCTCCTGGTCCATATTGGATCTGGCATTGACAGCTCATCAGAATAGGGCAGGAAATGATTTGGCTGATAGATAATGATTTCTTGGGTAACTCGGGAAGGGTGGTTTCCCCATAATTCACTGACTGGAGTTGCTAACCGTGACCTTGGGGCTTGAGTCCTCATAGCCCTGCCTTTATAAAGAATGTGCACCTTTGAAATTAGCTCTGAGATTTTTCTGGTTTCTGCAATTGTTCAGGAATTTCATCACTTGGAGCAGGTAAATCTTTCTCTGAACCATAAGGGTAGATTTTTTGATTATGCTCACTTTATGCCTGGTATAGCCAAACAATCGGAGATATGGGCAAAGTTCCAGTGTGCCACCTAAACATTTTCTTTTATTTCTTTGCCTTTTCTGTAACTTAGCATTTTTCATCCTTTCTTGCTTTCCCTTTTCCTCACTAAATGCATACTCACCATGGAAACAAATAGCAGCACTGCATCACAATGAAATAGTCAACAAGATAACAACCACCCTTTGACACCAACTGGACCCACTATCCAGAGTCAAGCTCTAGGCTTGTCTGCTGTAATTTTTTTAAACATTCACTGGCTATCACATGCATGCTGCTTACTGCGACTGATACAATGGGCTGGATTTTCCCTGCGGAGGTGGGATGGCAGCGGGAGAGCTTGATGGCAGGTTTCGGCCCTGCTCCCGTCTGCAACCGCTCTCTCAAAAAGATTTTCCATAGATTGGCCTTGTTAAGCCCGCCCTGTGGGGTTCCCGGCCAATTAACAGACCTCCCCAGGAGATCAACGCAGTCTGGTTGCACATTGCACAGGACGCAAGCAGGGATGTCGTTAGGAGTCCCTGGCTGCAGTGGTGCCAAACTTTCAATGATCTCAGTAGATCACGAAACGTTACTGTAATGCCACACTCAACCTCACCCTGCTGTGCCACTCATTGCATCCCCATCACTCCGCCTTCCCTAACCTACTCCTGCACATCCTTACTCACACCAACTTACCTTGCACCTCCACCCATCCCTCTCTATCTACATTATCACTTCCCCATCTCACTAGCCACCCCTCACACTCACCCTCATCCTACTGCAAGCATACTAACTAACAACACATAAGGGTAGGCACTTGAGAGGTTTAGCCAATGTCCATGTGAAGTTTCTGGTAATGTGTTGTCATACAGTGAAATCTATATTTTCAACACTTCACCTTATTGGACAGATCTGTGCACACCTTGAGGAGTGTCTTACTCAATTCCAGTGATTGTTGAGACATAACTCTACCCCCACCCCCCCACCCCGCTATAGTGATGACTGTGAATGGAATGGCTTGGACATTAAAGGGATGCTTTATGGTGCTGGTGTGGGATGGTGTCAACCTGGCGCATCATGTAGCAGCCAGGGTTTACAACGTCAAGTGAAGTAAATCTGGTCATGGTGATGCCATCGCTGGCCTCCCGGGCAGCAATGTTGTCAGGGGCTGATGTCCTGTGTCCTGTGCAGCATCAGGTGATGACAGAGAATGTTGGTGATGTTGGTGTGGTTGGTGATGTTGGTGTTGGGGCTGTTGGCGTTGGGGCTGATCGTGGAAGGATTTGGAGGACCAAGGTGTGATTTTTCCAAGGGCACTGATGTTGTTGCAATACATGTCAGCTGCAGGTGAGATGGCAGAAGCGATCTGTCACTGGTGAGAGAGGTTGTTCCAATGAGGTGGCACTGATTATACAGTTGGCTCTAAACACTTGCAAGCTAAAGAAATCTCTATGGGGTCTAAATTCGGTTGATTTGCGGCTCCCGTTAGCGCCCTAAGATTTGCGTCTCCCATGAAATTTAGCGGGAGGTTAGCGGCGGCGCTAACTGTTAGTGGCACACAGTGCTGCGCCACCAGCGATGACGTCATCGCCGTGCGCAGCGCCCCACTCGCACCCTGGCTGTAATGTTGGGTGGTGCCCCCCGACTTACCGCCAACACTATGTCCGACGGGGTCAGGGGGACCTACCTGCGGCCGGGGCGGCGCTAGTTAAAGGGGAGGTGGCGGGCGGCCATTTTTGTTGCTGGCCGCCTGCCAGCACCTGCCCCCATTGTTGTCCCGTGAAGCCCCCCCCGCGGGGTGCTGGCCGCTCTCCATGAACCCGGTACTCCTCGTTTGCCATACAAGAGGACTGATTTTTTTCCTCCTCCTGCTCCCCACGCCCAGGCACAAGCTTAGCCCCCAAAGGAGGCGCTACCCAATTTTTACCCCTATATGTCTTACAAATGGATTAGCCAACAGTTTCTGAGCTCTGAAACTGAACATCTACAACATGGCATCCTTTATACCACTTCTGCAGCTGTCAGTTTATCAGATACATCAAAGCAGACTCAACTCACGACAGGGTGAACCGACGTGTTCACCGAGCAGTGGGTAACCCGTGGGGGAGCACGTAAAATTGGAAGGAAGCCTCAAAATAGCATTAAATTGGCTGTTAACAAGCCTTTTACTGATCTAAATTGTCTCCCCCGCCGCTCGGTGTCGGGTCAGTTCTGTGCAGACAGACCCGACACCTGGGAGACTCACGTGGAGGCGGGTTGGCAGCGGGTTTCTTACCCACTGTCAATCTTTGCTATTTTGACAGCTGACCCACCTCCAAACCTACCCTCTGAGCGCTGGCAAAATCCAGCCCCATGTGTTGCCATCATAGAGAAAAACAAATCTAAAAAAACAAATAACAACATTAGTGCAAAATATGCAACCTCTTTGTATTGAGAATCGGCCATCGACTGATTTTCTGGTGTCTCATCAGATCGCACAAACTGTATTTTTTTAAAGAAAACATTTACTTCCGTGGAGTAATTCAGAACAGAGGCTTAACATTTCCTACTTCTCATCATAATATTCGTCTTTTAAAAATTTCCAGGTTCTGAATGATTTGCTTTAAATGGAATGGTTTGCCCCATTAGGAGATTGAAGATTTAAACACACTCACGGGAAGAAAGGGGTAGTTGAACTGTGCAGCTGTTATGCCAATGGAAAAAGATTTGCACTCACTCGTGGTCAGAAGACATATTGACATGAGAAGCTCATTGGCTTCTGTGATGGTGGGGTCCTCAGGAGGAGGCCGAGATGGATCATCCACTCGGCACTTTTGGCTGAAGATGGTTGCAAACGCTTCAGCCTTGTCTTTTGCACTCACGTGCTGGGCACCGCCATCATTGAGGATGGGGATGTTCATGGAGCTTCCTCCTCCCATTAGTTGTTTAATGGTCCACCACCATTCATGACTGGATGTGGCAGGACTGCAGAGCTTTGATCTGATCCATTGGTTGTGGGATTGCTTAGCTCTGTCTATAGCATGCTGCTTCCGTTGTTTAGCATGTAGTCCTGTGTTGCAGCTTCCCCAGGTTGGCACCTCATTTTTAGGTACACCCGGGGCTGCTCCTGGCATGCTCTTGTATACTCCTCATTGAACCAGGGTTGGTCACCTGGCTTGATGTTAATGCTAGGGTGAGGGATATGCTGGGCCATGAAGTTACAGATTGTGGTGGAATATAATTCTGTTGCTACTGATGGCTGCCCAGTTTTGAGCTGTTAGATTTGTTCTGAATCTATTCCATTTAGCATGGTGGTAGTGCCACACAACACGATGGAGGGTGTCCTCAGTGTGAAGGCGGGATTTCGTCTCCACAAGGACAGTGCGGTGGTCACTGCTACCAATACTGTCATGGACAGATGCAACTGCGACAGGTAGGTTGGTGAGGACGAGCTCAAGTAGGTTTTTCCCTCGTGTTGGTTCTCTCACCACCTGTCGCAGGCCCAGACTGGCAACAAAGTCCTTCAGGACTCAGCCAGCTCGGTCAGTAGTGGTGCTACCGCACCACTCTTGGGTGGGAGACTTCAATGTACATTCTGTGCCCTTGCCGGTGAGACAGGACATTCCCAGGGATGGTGATGGAGGAGTCTGGGACATTGGCTGAAAGGTATGATTCTGTGAGTATGACTATGTCAGGCTAGTCTGTGGGACTAGTCTGTGGGACTAGTCTGTGGGACAGCTCTCCCAATTTAGACACAAGTCCCCAGATGTTAGTGAAGAGGACTTTGCAGAGTCAAGTGGGCTTGGTGTGCCTTGTCATGTCCGAAGCCAGTGCCGAGTGGTCCTATTCTTATTATTGTTTTTTGTAGCGGTTGTGTACAACTGAGTGGCTTGCTAGGCCATTTCAGAGGGCAGTTATGAGTCAACCACATTGCTGTGGGTCTGGAGTCACATATAGGCCAGACCAGGTAAGGACAGCAGATTTCCTTCCCTAAAGGACATTAGTGAGCCAGATGGGTTTTTACAACAATCCAGTAGCTTTTTATTCCAGATTTATTTATTTAACTGAATTTGAATTCCCCAGCTGCCATGGTGGGATTTGAACTTATGCCTCCGGATCATTAGTCCAGGCCTCTGGGATACTAATCCAGTAACATAACCTCCGTGCTACCGTTCCACTGTACCAATTGCAAAAGTCTCAGAATACCCCAAATAGGGGCATATTATAATTATCGAATGATTTTCGTAAATCATTATTTTTCCCACTTCCAACTTTAATAGCTGAAATATAGAGGTCGATTTTAACTCAGGTGTGGGCTATTGTCGTGTTCCCCAAATTTCGTGTTTCCCACACGAATCTAAATGGATGTGGGAGATTGATGCAATTTTAACTCAATTGGCCAATTGATTTCCAACGTGTGGGAAGCCTTTGCAAAGGGGTTTTTCATGACTGAAAGTCCCCTCCAATGACATCATCATTGCTGCTGCATTTAAGGTCCACAACAAGCCTTGCTTCTTCTGCAGACTGCCAAGCTTTCTCCATTTTGATGGCACAGGAACCTGCAGGAACAATGGCCAGCGGGAGGCCAAGAGCAGCTCCTAAGTTTGATGAGGCAGCACTACAGGTATTGGTGGATGGGGCTAGGGCCCACAGGGAGTTCCTGTTCCCTTCATCAGGGAGGAAGAGGCCTCCCAGCCAGACCAAGGCTGTGTGGATACAGATAGCTGGGGAGGTCAACTCCTTGGGGGTCACAGGGGGCACCTGGATGCAGTGCAGGAAAAGATTCCATGACCTTCAATGCACTGGAAAAGTAAGTGTTATAAATCTCATCATCAAGAAACTACTTATGAAATAACGCTGGATGGCCAGCTGGTGGCGCCGTCCAAGGAGTATAAATACTCGGGCGTCGGCCCCAGCTTGCTAGGGACATTTTGTAAGACAAGGAGCTAGTGAAATACAACTAGACCTCCATGTTCTGAAACAAGTTGATTAAAGCCTTGCTTTATGCTCAAACCAAGCGTGTAGTGAGTTTTATTACGTCAGTAAGTATGAAGTTCCCATCACCCTCAATCTGATCCCCATTGCCTTTCCTCACCAGCACTCAGCTTTAGCAATCTCTTCCTCCACATCCCACTTGACACTCACATCCATGCACCCTTACCCATTCCCTCTCTCTCTATGCTCACAATCACATAACTATTCCACCATGCAGCCCTCACACTCCCTCTCACTCTGATGCTTTGAACACAACTGACAAGTCGGGACCAGCGGGAGCAGCGAGGAGGAGCTCGGGAGAAAACCCGGCGACCAGCGAGGCCCGAGACCAGTCGGGAGCAGTGATTCAGAGCCGGTATAAAAACCGGAGAGAGGCGAGGCCCGAGACCAGTCGGGACCAGCGGGAGCAGCGAGGAGGAGCTCGGGAGAAAACCCGGCGACCAGCGAGGCCCGAGACCAGTCGGGAGCAGTGATTCAGAGCCGGTATAAAAACCGGAGAGAGGCGAGGCCCGAGACCAGTCGGGACCAGCGGGAGCAGCGAGGAGGAGCTCGGGAGAAAACCCGGCGACCAGCGAGGCCCGAGACCAGTCGGGAGCAGTGATTCAGAGCCGGTATAAAAACCGGAGAGAGGCGAGGCCCGAGACCAGTCGGGACCAGCGGGAGCAGCGAGGAGGAGCTCGGGAGAAAACCCGGCGACCAGCGAGGCCCGAGACCAGTCGGGAGCAGTGATTCAGAGCCGGTATAAAAACCGGAGAGAGGCGAGGCCCGAGACCAGTCGGGACCAGCGGGAGCAGCGAGGAGGAGCTCGGGAGAAAACCCGGCGACCAGCGAGGCCCGAGACCAGTCGGGAGCAGTGATTCAGAGCTGGTATAAAAACCGGAGAGAGGCGAGGCCCGAGACCACAGCTGGGGCAGTCGGGAGAGCAGGAGGCCAGTAACTGGTGAGTTTTAAAGCTCACCTTTCGCGGGCTTTTTCTTTCACAGCTGGTGCAGTCGGGAGAGCAGGAGGCCAGTAATTCTTATATAGGTGGAGCTGTTGCTAAACCCGAAACACTACAGTGTAGTGTCTCCCACCCTTCCACCTCCTCTAACCTTTTAGGGGTTAGGGGAAGTTGAAAAGGTAGGTTCAATTTATTTTATTTCAGGAGCCTAACCTAGGTGGAGAAGGTTCCAGGACAGGAGGCGGCAGTGAAAATACAACACCAGAAAACAGGTAGGTGACTGGTTGGTGAGTACTTTCACAAACTTATTCTAAGTAGAATTCAATAATTAAGCTAAATCGTAGTAAATAAAAGGGTATTGTAAGGGTTAAGTCATGGAAGGGCAGCTCGGACCCGTGTCATGCTTCTCCTGTGCCATGTGGGAAATCAGGGACACTGTCCCTGACAACTATGTGTGCAGGAAGTGTGTCCAGCTGCAGCTCCTAGCGGACCGCATGGCGGCGCTGGAGCTGCGAATGGACTCACTCTGGAGCATACGCGATGCTGAGGATGTTGTGGATAGCACATTCAGTGAGTTGGTCACACCGCAGGTAAAGGCTAGCTCAGACAGTAAATGGGTGACCAAAAGGCAGGGTAAAGGCAGGAAGGTAGTGCAGGAGTCACCTGCGGTCATCTCCCTCCAAAACAGGTTTACCGTTTTGGGTACTGTTGGGGGAGATGACTTATCAGGGGAAGGCACCAGCAGCCAGGTTCAGGGCACCATGACTGGCTCTGCTGCACAGAAGGGCGGGAGAAAGAGGGATAGGGCTATAGTGATAGGGGATTCAATTGTAAGGGGGATAGATAGGAGTTTCTGTGGCCGAGACCGAGACTCCAAGATGGTATGTTGCCTCCCTGGTGCAAGGGTCAAGGATGTCTCGGAGCGGGTGCAGAGCATTCTGAAGGGGGAGGGGGATCAGCCAGTTGTCGTGGTACATGTAGGTACCAACGATGTAGGTAAAAAGAGGGAGGAGGTCCTACAAGCTGAATTTAGGGAGTTAGGAGCTAAATTGAAAAGTAGGACCTCAAAGGTAGTAATCTCTGGATTGCTACCAGTGCCACGAGCTAATAAGTTTAGAGAGAGTAAGATAGATAAGCTAAATACGTGGCTTGAGCAGTGGTGCAAGGGAGAGGGATTTAAATTCTTGAGGCATTGGAACCAGTTCTTGGGGAGGAGTGACCTGTACCAAGGGGACGGTCTACACCTGAACTGTGAGGGAGCCGATGTCCTCGGGGTAATATTTTCTAGGGCGGTTCGGGAGGATTTAAACTAATTTGGCAGGGGGATGGGAACCTAGATAGTGGAAAAGAGGGAAGTCATATGAAGTCAGAAATAAATGGTAGAAAGGTGAGAAGCAATAAGCAAAGGAGAGAAACACAAAGGGCCAAACTAATTCATAATGAGAGTGTGAAAAAAGCAAGCCTGAAGGCTTTGTATCTTAATGCTAGAAGCATTAGGAACAAGGTGGATGAATTAGTTGTGGAAATAGAGGTAAACAAGTATGATTTGATTGGGATTACAGAAACGTGGCTGCAGGGTGGGCAAGGCTGGGAACTTAACATCCAGGGATATACAATATTTAGGAAGGATCGGCAAAAAGGTAGGGGAGGTGGGGTAGCATTGCTGGTAAAGGAGGGGATTAATGCAATGGAAAGGAAGGATATTAACTCGGATGAAACGGAATCTGTATGGGTAGAAATGAGAAATAGCAAGGGGAGGAAAACGTTAGTGGGTGTGATATATAGGCCTCCAAATAGTAATATGGAGGTGAGGGAAGGCATAAAAAGGGAAATTAGAGAAGCGTGCGATAAGAGCACAGCTGTCATCATGGGTGACTTTAATTTACATATTGATTGGACTACCCAAATTAGTAAAAATTCTGAGGAGGAGGAATTCCTGGAATGTTTTCGGGACGGTTATCTGGACCAATATGTCGAGGAGCCGACTCGAGATCAGGCCATTTTAGACTGGGTATTGTGCAATGAGAAGGGACTTATCAACAATCTTCTTGTACGAGGCCCCTTGGGTCAGAGCGATCATAATATGATCGAGCTCTCAGTCGAGATGGAGAGTGAGGAAATTGAATCAGAGACTAAGGTCCAGAACTTAAATAAAGGGAATTACGAGGGTATGAGACGGGAATTGGGTAAGATTGATTGGGTGGTGTTTCTGGGGGGATTGACAGTGGATAGACAATGGCAAGCATTCAAAGATAGAATGGAAGAATTCCAGAACATGTTTATACCGGTTTGGCATAAAAATAAACCTAAAAAGGTGGCTCAACCGTGGATAACGAGGGAAATTAGGGACAGCATAAAATAAAAAAAAAGGGCATATCAACTGGCAAAAAAAAGCACCAGACCGGAAGATTGGGGGCAGTACAGGATACAGCAAAAGAGGACAAAGGGATTAATCAGGAAGGGGAAAATAGAATACGAAAGTAAACTTGCAGCAAACATAAAGACAGACTGCAAAAGCTTTTATCGGTATATCAGGAGGAAAAGACTGGTAAAATCCCAAGTCGGTCCCTTGCAGTCCGATTCGGGAGAATATATAATGGAGAATAAGGAAATGGCAGACCAATTAAACTCATACTTTGGTTCTGTATTCACAAAGGAGGACACAAATAACCTCCCAGGAATATCGACAAACATAGGGACTAATGAGAGGGAGGAGCTGACAGAAATGAGTATCTCTAGGGATATGGTGTTGGGTAAGTTGAGGGGACTGAAGGCCGACAAATCCCCGGGGCCTGATAAACTACATCCTAGGGTACTTAAGGAGGTGGCCCTGGAGATAGCAGATGCTCTAAGGATCATCTTCCGGAACTCCATTGACTCGGGAACAGTACCCGTGGATTGGAGGGTAGCTAATGTTACACCAATATTTAAAAAGGGGGGTAGAGAGAAAGCAGGGAATTATAGACCAGTAAGCCTTACATCGGTTGTGGGCAAAATGCTAGAGTCCATTATTAAGGATAAAATAGCGGAGCACTTGACATATGGGGAAAGGATCGGACAGAGTCAACATGGATTTACAAAGGGTAAATCGTGTTTGACTAATCTGCTGGAATTTTTTGAGGAAGTAACTGGTAAAATAGATGGGGGAGAGCCAGTGGATGTGGTGTACCTTGACTTCCAGAAAGCCTTCGATAAGGTTCCACACAAAAGATTATCATGCAAAATTAAGGCTCATGGGATTGGGGGCAAAGTATTAACGTGGATAGAGAACTGGCTGGCGGATAGAAAACAGAGAGTTGGAATAAACGGCTCGTTTTCGGAGTGGCAGGCAGTGACCAGCGGGGTGCCGCAAGGATCTGTCCTGGGACCCCAGCTGTTCACAATATATATAAATGATCTGGATCAGGGAATTGGATGCAATATTTCCAAATTCGCTGACGACACTAAACTAGGAGGAGGGGTGGGCTCTGATGAGGATGTCAGGAGGCTACAGTGCGATTTGGACAGGTTGGGGGAATGGGCGGATACGTGGCAGATGCACTATAATGTGGATAAATGCGAGGTTATCCACTTTGGGGGTAAAAACAGGAGGGTAGATTATTATCTAAATGGCAATAGATTGGGAGATGGGGAAGTGCAGAGGGACCTGGGTGTTCTTGTGCACCAGTCACTGAAGGAGAGCATGCAGGTGCAACAGGCGATTAAGAAGGCAAATGGTATGTTGGCCTTCATATCAAGGGGGTTCGAGTATAGGAATAGGGATACCTTACTACAGCTGTACAAGGTGCTGGTGAGACCGCATCTGGAGTATTGTGTACAGTTTTGGTCGCCCCATCTGCGGAAGGATGTTCTTGCCATGGAAAGAGTGCAGCGGCGATTCACCAGGCTGATACCTGGAATGGCGGGAATGACCTACGAGGAGAGATTGAATAGTTTGGGCTTGTACTCACTGGAGTTTAGAAGATTGAGAGGGGATCTCATCGAAACATATAAAATTATGGCAGGCCTGGACAGGCTGAATTCAGAGAGAATGTTTCCAATGGCAGGGGAGCACAGAACCAGGGGCCACAGTCTAAAAATAGCGGGCAAATCATTTAAAACAGAGATGAGGAAGAATTTCTTCACTCAAAGAGTGGTGAGCCTGTGGAATTCCCTGCCACAGAGGGCTGTGAAGGCTAATTCAATAAATATTTTCAAGAGAGAATTGGATATATTTCTGAAGGCTAAGGGGATTAAGGGTTACGGAGAAAAGGCGGGGACGGGGTACTGAACTGGTAAGATCAGCTAAGATCTCAGACGAAGATCAGCCATGATCTCATTGAATGGCGGAGCAGGCTCGAAGGGCCGAATGGCCTACTCCTGTTCCTATCTCTATGTTTCTATGTTTCTATGACAACACACAGGGAGGGCCCTTAGTCTTGCAACCTCACTCCATCTTTGTCTCCTTCTAAGTATCTATGCTAGGCAATCTCTACACTCACTCCTTCATTCTCACTCAACCTCCACTTGTCTCCCTCATTGCAGGAAAAGACAGCTCACAATAAAAGGGAAAGAGCCAGGACAGGAGAAGGCCCACCATCAGTAGCCCAGCTCACCCCCTGGGAGGAAGCCGTCCTGGAAATTGTCGAGGTTGAAAAAGATGCGCAAGTTGGGGACAGGTGCATCACAGCAAGCTGGTGACAGAATAGTTTTCCATCTCTCTCAATGACATTGCATGAGTCGCTGATAATGATTCTGAAGCTATAACAGATGGACTTATCATCATCTGCAATATGCAAAGTGCATGTAACCTTGACCTCACATCTCTAACTCTTTCCTTTACTCCCCCACAGGACCATCGAGAGCCCCCGTCCCCACTGTCCAGGAGGAAGAGCCTGAGCTTCCAGACTCCTCAGAGGAATCTGCAACCTCTGAGGACGCAGTGTCAGCAGAATTCAGCGCATCCAGCACCAGCGCAGACACTCACACCTCGGTGGGACCTTTGGGACATAGAGTAGTGTTGTCAACTGGTGTATTACAGCTCACAAGTGAGCATCAGCAGATTGTGGAGACAGGGACAGCAGTGGAGAGTCCTCGTCGGAGGGTGCATGTCGACCCTCTGCCTCTGGGTCCATCCATAAGATCAGAGGTGATGGAACTCCATGCACAGATGCAGGAGCCTCTGGCAGGTTTTGTCTTTAGGGTCGCTGCGAGTGTGGAGCGAATGAAGGAGTCCATAGCGAACATGTACAGAGCCTTTGTGGAGTCATTGGCGCATGAACGCATCAACACGGAAAGGATGGCTACCTACGTGGAAATGATTGTTGCCTCCATGGTAAGGCTGGCTACGGTAGAGGAGAGGAGGGCTACAGCCATGGAGGAGGTTAGTCGCCAGGCTATGGAAAACATGGTGAGTGTTCAGAATAGAATGACATCTCTTGAGGAGCGATGGGCATCTATTGAACATAGAAACCAGACCTTCATGGAAGTCCTTCTGAGTAGGACTGCCATTGCAGATACGGGTCCCCATGGCCCCCCTGATGTGCAGCATGGTGCTCTCCAGCCACTTGCAGGTGCGGAGGGGGAGCTGACCCATGAGAGGGAGGTTGGTGACAGCCCTCAAGGAAGTGGAGGCTCCTCTCCAGGCACTCACACTTCCATGCCACTGCAGAGCCCTCGGTCAGAGCCCCACTGGAGTCCACACCCAAGTGAGATAGACGTCTCAACCCCTGCACAGCCGCAGGAGCAGCAGACTGTTGACGAGACCTCACAGGCTCGCCACCCCAGAGGACGCCCGCCAAAGGTGTCGAGACAGGAGCAGCAGAAAAGTGAGCAAGGGGCCTCCACATCTGCTGAAGCCACAGGGGAACCATGATGTAGGAGCACACGTAAGAGGAAAATAAAGCACAAGTAGTCACAAGGGTAGTCACTTGGGTGAAATTTTATGTATTGTTAAAAAAAGCCATCAGATGAATTCTGTCAATAAAACGTCTGATGGCTACTGCTGTATTTGTGGCGTGTGACATTTCGCGAATGGGACTTTCACATTGAGGGCTTAGATTACTTGCAATTGTCAGTATGCTGGACAAATAGCTAGGAATCCGCAGTGTCTTGGCCATTGTCGATGCTCAGGTAAGAAGCTGCGAGGCAAAAGTGCTTGATTGACTAGGCTAAGCAAATCTGGCCAGGATGAGTGCGTTCCTTGCATCCCGGGCAGCAATGTTCTGGCGTAATGCAGCTGCTGGTTGTTGGTCCTCTGCAGGATGGTCGTTTTCGCCCTCCTCCTCCTCCTCCTCATCATCATCATCTGAGGAGGATATGTGAGGAGCAACTTGGTTCTCAGGAATCTGCAAGCCATGACGCTGTGCCATGTTGTGAAGTGCACAGCAAACCACGACGATTCTGGAGACCCTGGCTGCTGAGTACTGTAGGGCTCTGTTAGATCCGTGTATCTTGATGTTGTGTCCTTCAATAATTAGACAAGGGACTGCAGGGAACAATCAACAGGTGTTTACTGAATGAGGGTTACTCTAGAACTAACTGTACAGATCACTACTCAGGGTTTATATACAGGTGTGGTCACTGCCGGTACTACAGTATACAGGAGCTGTAAAAAGTAGTTCTCCCCCTTAAAGGTACATACATTACAATTCCTCCCCTTTTAGATTAACAGTACCATAACACTCATTTAACAATTAAATATCAAACTAATTACAATTAACACTTTTAACATGCAACATTAACTGAAAATAGTCTATTTATAAATTCAGTCTTTGGGGAGGCTTCCTGATCCTTTCTGGATAGCGCCTTTCCCGAGTGTCTTGCTCTTGGTGCGGAGGCGAATCTGGCCCCCTGTCGTCGGTTGGTTCATCCGCTTCCGATGCTACTGTTTCTGGGGTAGATGCTACCTGTACGTTGGGTTCATCACCAGGTACATATGGGCGAGACATGGGGTTGACTCGTTCCTGTGACTCTAGGATCTGGTTAACATGGCGTCTCACAATGTTCTCCCCAACATCCACTGTGTACATTAGTGGCCCCTGCCGTGTGCATATCGTTCCTGGTTGCCATTTCTCTGTTCGGTAGTCGCGGGCCAAGACTGGTTGCCCTACATTGAAGCTCCTTGTCGGCTTCTCATTGATGTGCTGGAATTGCTTATTCTCAACATCTCTTCGTACATTTGGTCTGAGCAAATCCAGACGAGATCTCAACCTTCGGTTAAAGAACATCATGGCCGGGGTCTGGTTGGTGACTGCATGTGTCGCATTTCTGTAGGCTAACAGGAAATTATCCACCTTATGCTGCAGTGGAATGTCGTCATCGCACATGGCCTTTACTGCTTTTTTAAAGGTTTGTACGAACCTCTCAGCCAATCCATTTGTGGCTGGATGATACGGGGCGGATGTGTAATGCCTCACCCCATTCCTTTTCATAAATCTTCGAAACTCTTCGGATACAAACTGTGGTCCATTATCAGAGCAAATCTGCTCTGGCAAGCCGTTCCTGGCAAAAATGGTCCGTAGGACTGCAATAGTTTTCTCCGTGGTGGTGGAGGACATTTTGATCACCTCAGGCCATTTCGAGTGTGCATCCACGGCTATTAAAAACATTGAGTCCATGAACGGACCAGCAAAATCAATATGCACCCATTGCCATGGAGATGAGGGCCACTCCCATGGGTGTAGAGGGGCATGTGGTGGTGCATTTTGGACCTTCTGGCATCCTGAGCAGCTCTTTGTCAGGTCCTCGATTTGCTGATCGATCCCCGGCCACCACACATAAGCCCTAGCAAGGCTTTTCATTTTCACCCCTCCCAGATGACCTTCGTGAAGCTCATTGAGCACTCTCTCCCTTAACTTGGGTGGAATTACCACTCGGGATCCACACATCAAGGTCCCCTGGCATACTGACAGCTGTTCTCTTCTGGATGAGAATGCTGGCAACAGTGAGTCGCCATGTGCTGGCCATCCCTTCACCGTCAAATCATATACCCGAGACAGTGTCGGGTCATTTCGGGTCTCCTTCTCTATACCAGCGTTAGTTACTGGCAAGCATTCAATTATAGTCGAATGAAATATTTCGACAGGATCCACTGCTGGTGCTTCCTCCGCAGTAGGCAGTGGCAGGCATGATAGCCCATCAGCGTTTCCATGCTGTTTCGTGCCCTTATACTCGATTTCATATTGGTGCGCCCCTAGAAAAAGGGACCATCTTTGTAGCCGTTGCGCAGTCATCACCGCAACGCCCTTCTTTGGATTAAAGATGGAGACAAGTGGTTGGTGGTCAGTCAGCAAGGTGAACTTCTGCCCGTGCAGATAGTGGTTGAACTTTTTCACTCCCCACACTAAGCTGAGGGCCTCCCTGTCAATCTGGGCGTAGTTACGCTCGGCTAAGGTTAGTGACCAAGACGCAAAGGCTACTGGCCTCTCCGAGCCGTCCGGGAATTTGTGCGACAGCACCGCTCCAATGCCATAGGGTGATGCATCACACGCCAACCGAATTGGTAGTGCTGGGTTGAAATGAGCCAAGACCTCTTTTGATGTGATCAAATCTTTGCTCTTCTGGAAAGCTCGTCTACATTCGTCATTCCACTTCCATGGTACCCCCGTTTGCAGTAGGGTGTTCAGTGGGTGTAGTACTGTAGACAAATTCGGCAAGAACTTATGGTAGTAGTTCACCAGCCCGAGGAACGACCTCAGTTGTGACACATTTTCCAGTGCCGGAGCCTTGACTACTGCCTCAATCTTTTCAGGGGACTTATGTAACCCCTCTTTATCAATAACGTGGCCACAATACGAGATCTGCTTCTGGAAAAACTCGCATTTGTGGCGATTAGCTCGGAGCCCATATTCCTTCAATCTAGTGAGCACCTGCTCCAGGTTGGCAAGGTGATCACTGTCATTTTCGCCCATGACCAGGATGTCGTCCAAATAACACTGGGTCCCTGGAATCCCTTGCAGGACTTGATCCAGTGCCCTTTGCCAAATAGCCGGAGCTGATGCTACCCCGAACACCAGCCGGTTGTATTGGTAGAGACCTTTATGAGTGTTGATCGTGAGGTACTGTTTTGAGGCTTCTTCTACCTCCATTTGCAGGTACGCCTGGGCCAGATCAATCTTAGTGAAGCGTTTCCCTCCAGATAGTGAGGCGAAAATATCTTCAATCCGTGGAAGCGGATATTGTACAGTGTGAAGGACTGGGTTCACTGTCACCTTAAAGTCCCCACAGATACGAACCTTCTTTGGTTCCCCAGGCGTATTACTCAACGACCTCTTCATTACAGGAACGATGGGTGTAGCCCACTCGCTCCAGCCCACTTTGGACAGTACTCCTGAACGTTCCAAACCTTCCAGCTCTGCTTCAACGGCTAGGCGGATCGCATAAGGTACCGGTCTGGCCTTAAAAAACATTGGGCTTGCATTTTCCTCTATTTTGATCGTCGCTGTTATGCCTTTTAGTGTTCCGAGTCCCTGCTGGAACACTTCTTGTGCGTCAGTTAGCATTTTTGACAGTCGTCCAGGTGTGACGTCGTCATCCTTTTTGGCATTTACAGTCAGTGCTTGTATGGAATGCCAATCTAGCTGTATCTTCCGTATCCATTCATGTCCTAGTAGTGGTGGTCCTCCATCTGGCAATACATATAGGTCCATTTTTGGTGTTTCCTTGCCGTTATATATAACGTTCACCCTTATTTTTCCTTTGGGGTAGACTTTTTGCCCCGTGTACGTCTTCAAGACAATCTTTGTATCTCTCAAGGGTATATGTGAGAATAGCCGTTTGTAGTCCCTTCGGTTTATGACTGTTAGGGCTGATCCTGTGTCCAATTCAATTTTCACTTGGACTCCTGCTATCTTGAGCGTGACCCAGATAGTTTGGTGATCCTCCATTTTGATCATATTATGTAGTTTCAGACAACCCAGCTCCTTGCTTCCGGAGTCTATATCACTTTTCTGTTCGTCTGAACTACTCTCCGTCACCTTATGTACCTTCTTGTACTTCTCCTGTGGAGATTTCTTGCTGCTGGTTTTCTTTCCCGACCTGCAGACTCTTGCTATGTGTCCTACTTTTCCACACTGTCTGCACACTTTGTCCTTGAACCAGCAATCCTTATGGTCGTGTGTTGTTCTGCCGCAGCGATAGCACTTCACTGTTCCGTGTGACATTTCATTTGTGCCATATTCTTGCGGTCTCCGTTGTATCTCTGCCACGCCCCGTGCTGCTGCTTCGTGTGATACTGCCATGCTGAAAGCCTTGTCCAGCGTAAGATCCTTTTCTGATAGAAGCCGTTTCTGGGTTCCTTCACTTTGAAGCCCACACACAAACTTGTCCCTTAAAGTATCTGCTAGTCCCGTTCCAAACTGGCAGTGTTTCGATAGCTTGCGCAGTTCCGTTAAATACTCAGCATTACTTTCATCTTTATGCTGGTTCCTTTTGTGAAACTTAAATCTTTCTGCTATCAGCAGCGGTGTGGGGTCTAAGTGGTCCTGTAGGATTGACGCTATGTTTTCAAAATCCTTTTCCACTGGCTTCTCTGGGGTTACTAGGTTTCGCAGTAAGCCATACGTTTTTGCACCCATTGAATTCAACAATACCAGCGCTTTCCTGTCATCTGGCACTTCATTCGCCTTGCAGTACACTTCTATGCGTTCGACATATGTCGTCCAATCTTTGACTTCATTGTCGAACGCTGTGACACTGCCACTCTTCGGCATCCCTGGGTGTGGTTAGACTGGCTCAAAATGGCGTCTCCCGCGCTCTTCCTTCTTCCCCGCTGCGGCTCAAAATGGCGTCTCCCGCGCTTTCCTTTCTTCCCCACTGACGCTGCTCGGCCCTTGAACACCGGCTGCGCTCTGCGCGTTTTCCTGCGCGCCTCTCTCCCCCGGTGGCGCTGCTCGGCCCTTGAACACCGGCTGCGCTCTGCGCGTTTTCCTGCGCGCCTCTCTCTCCCGTTGACGCTGCTCGGCCCTTGAACACCGGCTGCGCTCTGCTCTCTCTCGTTGACGCCGCTCGGTCCTGAACACCGGCTGCGCCCTGTGCGCTCTACCCTCTCTCTCTCCCCCGTCGACGCTGCTCGGCCTTTTTCTGTGCCGTCGGTCGGCTCTAGCCACCGCTGTCCGGGAAGGGCCTGCGCAGTACCTGTTGCCAGCCCGTTTTACTGGACCACCGTGCTGGAAAGCCAAGCCTGGCTCTCGACAGCCTCCCCTGCGATGCTCAATCTCCGCTGGATGACTGGGGGGTTTCCCGTGGTCGCCGCCCGTGCTTCTGGACTTGGCCTTCTTCCACTGTTCTCCAGGAGCGAATCCCTGGGAGGTGATGCAGAGTTGCAGGTAGGTTTGAATCTGCTCGTCGCCAATGTTAGATCCGTGTATCTTGATGTTGTGTCCTTCAATAATTAGACAAGAGACTGCAGGGAACAATCAACAGGTGTTTACTGAATGAGGGTTACTCTAGAACTAATTGTACAGATCCCTACTCAGGGTTTATATACAGGTGTGGTCACTGCCGGTACTACAGTATACAGGAGCTGTAAAAAGTATTTCTCCCCTTAAAGGTACATACATTACAGGCTCCACCTGATCTATTCAGGCATCTGAAGCGCATCTTCAGCAAACCGATGGTTTGCTCAATATTGGATCTGGTGGAAATGTGGCTGGAGTTGTAGCGCTCCTCAGCTTCGTTGGCTGGCCTCCTCAACGGCGTCATTAGCCAAGTCCTCAGGGGATAGCCCTTTCTCCAAGTAGCCATCTGTGAAGTTGGTCTGGCGGCCTGAATAGCGGAGGCACACTAGACTGGCGCAGAATGAAGGAGCAATGGCAACTGCCAGGGTACATGACACAAACATGCAAAATCTCCTTCTTGTGGTCACACACCAGCTGAACGTTAAGGGAGTGGAAGCCCTTGCGGTTGACAAAAATACCTGGATTGCTATGGGGTGCCCTAAGGGCCACATGTGTGCAGTCAACGACGCCCGGCACCCTTGGAAAGTCTGCCAAATGAGCTAATCCAACCGCTCGCACCATCACACTTGCGCGATCCTTGGCGAAATGGATGTGATTGTGCGCGAGGGCAAAGAGGGCATTGGTTACCTGCGTGATGCAAGTGTGTGCGGCCGCCTGGGAGATGCCGCTGATGTCTGCTGATGATCCCTGGAATGAGCCTGAGGCAAAAAAGTTGAGTGCGGTGGTGACTTTGATGGCCACTGGTAAGGAGTGTCCACCTGGTCCTCTGGGCAGCAGGTCTTGCTGTAGCATTGCGCAGATGTCAGTCACTAACTCTCGCGAAAGTCGGAGCCGTCTTTGGCACTGCTGCTCAGACATGTTGAGGTAGCTGGCCCTGTGTCTGTAGACCCTGTTTGGGGGGTATCTCCTGCGCCGACGGGCTTCCAGGCACGGCCCCTTCTGGCCTGTGCTGCCTCAGGTGGGTGAGCAGCAGCCTGTTGCTCCTGCTGCTGCTGCTGTTGTTCCTGGTTCTGCTGCTGCCGCGCCTGGTGCTCGAGCTACTCTAATGCCCAGAAGGGAAGGAAAAAAATGGCTCCCATGCTTCTGGCATATGCCTCCGTTGAGGAAGCGCTGAGTGAAGGTGGCGAGAGGGGTTTCCCAGGAGTTCACACTGGAGAGGTGTGTGAGGCTCCAACCTTCCACGGGTGTGGTTAAGCCTGGTAAAAGTTGCCCCAGGCCTGAGACAAAAAATCCTGCCACCTGCAAATGATGGCTGATCAAATCTCTTCTTTAATGGTTGACCTGCAGCTGATAGTCAGCAAGCCAATAGTGCTCCCGCCAGGTTTCACAGTCGTGATTCCCACCAGGCGTGTTTTACGTGGGAAAAGGGTTAAAAGTGCAAGGGACTGTTAAAATGGCATTATAGAGGCCATTTAATGGTGATTAAGGGCCTTAAAGACCAGTCCCGCCTGTTGGATGCGGGACGGATTTGGGACCATCAGACACGCCTGAGTAAAAATGGCTCGGAGTCGGGAACCAGGCGGGGTGGGGGGGGGTCCCGACCTCCAGTTTTTGCGATTTTAACACCCCACACGCCTCCAAGCCCGCCTCCACATCTCAGTTAAAGTCGAAGCATAATGTATTGTTTAGGTGCTCATTTTTCATTCTTGAATAATTAATAATCCAGAGGAGTAAATCAATAATATATGAAGCCAAATGATACAGCTCCTTCTAACTTTGAATCACTGAACTTGCCTATTGACAATGGAAATGTATATGGCAATGTATTCTTTGACCTTAAGATTGCCTTGGATTTAATAAACCCCAACATTCTATGCTATTGGCAAAAGGAGTTTGATTTACCTACTCACATCTAGTTACCAGGTGGAAAAGGACTCCCATTGAAGAACACTGGCCGTGTTTTATCACAGACTGTTGCTAGTTCCAAGACTGAGACCAACTTGTTTGATGGAGCAAATCAAAATTGATATTTTATTACTGTTTGTATTGCAGTGCGCAACCCGTCCACAAATCAAGTGATAATACACCTGCAGCCATTCCACAGCAGTGGAGCTGCCATTTCACTCAATACATCCGGGAGAAGTTGTTCCATCAAGTGTTGGTAAGCAATGCCCAATTCTTCTACAATATGTTTTATTCTGGAGTTTCTTGAGAGTATTAAGTATCCTTTTAAACATTGTGGCCACATTTTGATTTCTTGAAGCTTAGATGATCCCGAGGTAGACTGATGTCCAGCACCACGAATTACCATTCAGGACAGCCAAAGAAACCTTTCCATGTATCTCCTTCTTGTATTGACTGACTTGAATTTCATCAAATGTTCATGAGAAAAAGGCTTCACAGGGTGCTGTATAAAGTCAGCTATTTCATCTCCAAGTTAGAGGAGCAGGACATTTTACAAAGAACGAGCACCAAAACCATTAGGAATATCAAGAGGTCAGGTGTGTGTAAGAAACGCTTGTTAAAATAATTATGCGGCTATCTGAAAACGTACTGCACTCAATGGTGGATCACAGTCGTTGCATTAGCTGTGACAACTATTTTTTTCTCTTCCCTCCACTCCTCTCTAGAAGGCATTGATCTTTACTTGGGTGCTGGAAATACTCCAGTAACGCATACAAGTGGCCATTGTATGTAAGCTTTGACAGTGAGTGTTGGCAGGCTATTTAACCACAATCCTGTCCTCATCTAACATCTGCTAATGCATGCTGCCAGCCCAGGTCACCTGCTAGTAATTAGGTGCGGAAACACTGACTGATTTACACTCTCAAAGTCAGGGTCTTGGAACCCAACTGTAACGCTCCTACTGCCTCTCTGACTAAGATCAGCTAACTGGGCACAGCTGCACACTGAATATATGACATTCTTGTCTGCTTAACTCAGTCATTCAATGGGTAAATATTCTGAGACCATCGGCCTCAGGCAGTGCACTAATATTTGCTATGGGCAGCGGCTATGTCAACAAGTTACCTTGGTAATAAATTAACACACTACTGCACAATCTCTTCTGTGCCAACCAACTTCAGATAAAAACTTCATTTTCTGCGCTTGGCTACCAGTCTGTCCCAATGCCAGCTGTCAGACTGTATCACATTTCCTTCAAACACTGGCACCACAGATGATTGCCTTAGAATGGAAGCATTGTATCTGCTGCCTGACATCATTATGTGCAATAAAATGTATTACTTCATGTGTGCTTTTAGTAGCCAGAGTTAGACCCGCAGCAGGCACTAAGAGCCAGTGATAAAATTTCTGACCGCCAGTCAAACGAAATCTGGCAGTTTTGTCCTCACCAGGCCTTGGGCTGTGAAAACTGACAGCCAAAGATCCTTAACAGTAGCCTTAACGTTTTGGTCTATGGTCTCATCCAAATTGTTACATATTTTTCTCTTTAAGATCCTGACTGACCTGCAGTACGTTTCCAGTGTTTGCAGTTTTACTTCAGATATCCAGCATTTGTGTTTTTTTTTAAATTATCTACAACATTGATTGAGATGATATCATAGCATTAATACTTTGTTAAAGTCATTTCATATTTCATATTTCCTTTGCTGCACCCTAGCTTCAGAAGACATTACGCCGCAAGATCATCGTACTCAGCAGAAGTTCCGAAAAATCAGCCGTGCAGTAAATGCATTTGACCTACCGTAGACTGAAGGTTAACCGTTCCAGTTACAATACTGCTCAATATTGAAGGTTTGGGGCAGAAAATCTGCTGTAACTTCAGTGGGGAGGGTGCTGGAACGGCCAAAAAGTAGGCTGGAACCTGGATAGCTGGAATCTGGCCTTCGTCAGAGATTTTGGGGTGGCTGATTTTTGGGGGGGAGCCTCCATCTGCCCCAAACCAGACCATTGGTGTAAGAGGGGGCAAGGCCAGGTTGTGAAACTTCTTACGTTGGGAGTTCTCATGTCCCCGGGCTGAAGAGGAACTTGGTGTAGGGCGGCGGCAGTATGCAATGTACCTTGCCGCAAAATGGCAGAAGTGGGTCCCACCTAGGGATCATGGCCTGGACCCCCAGAGAAAAAAACTGGACTCTTTTGGAAAAAAAAATCTTTAGAAGCAGTGTTTCCGAGGGCACCTGGTACCTCCCCCATCCCCCTCCACCCCTCCACCCCAGCTGGTCACACTTCCAATGGACTACCTGGTCTCTCAGGCGCGTGCTCTAGATGAACACTCGGTGGTATGGGCGCCTGTTATTGAATTTAAGTCAAAGAACCTCCTGTGGCCCTGCAAACTTTGGCGGGGTTGGAGGCAGTGGTCCTGGCAAGACTCATCTTGACGCTTACACTAATACGCACCCCCTGCCACATCACCATGGATTTGTGACACATTGCCTGAAGGGATTTAAAGAGTCCTTTTACTGAAAAATGTACAAATATTGCAAATTAAAGCCCTTACTTGGGATTTCTGAACTAGGTTGTTGGAGCGTGCTTTGCGTTCTGGGAAATACATAGTTTGCCCATGGCATCACAACACTCGCCAAGCCTGTTTGTGTTCTCAGCATTTTCCAGGGCCCCGACCAGCGAGCTGCATCAGGACGCCAATCGGCATCCGCAGTTCACCAGTCCTATGTGAATGAGCCCCGAGGCCCAATTTGGAGCGAGTCTCGGGCTGACGTCTTTGGGCTCATGTTTCAGGCACACTGCCCACTTTGTGCCAAGAAACTCATGTCTTAGTCATGGATTTCTGAAAAAAGAAACCATCAAGTGACACTGGACGGGTGACTTATAAGCCAAAAAGGACAAGCAACTTCTGAAAACCTAACTCATTCAGTGAACCAATGAATTCTGCCCTGTATTTTGTTCACACCGCACATCTACTGGTTCTACAAGTTTATTTCGCTCCCCCCAGCCCTGATTTTCTTACCGCCTCTTCTGAAGCTGCTGATTGTCTTAGAATTTGGCACTTGCAGCCCTCAGTTACTGTGCCCAAGTGGCCATTCTTCACGTGCGAGCCTAGGCAACAAGCTTTGGCAAGCTACTTGACTGTGGAGAGAGGATCACAGGTGAGCCCAAAGTTGTCCTCAACCAACATACATAGACGCACACGTGCACACTTTCCGGCAAGGGTCACTGTAGACTAATCAGCAATGGACTCCCTGGGTGTTTTTTTTCCCCCTTTCCCTACTTTGGGGACACTGGGACAATTATGTCACCCCCATGGCCAACGCAGCTAAAATCAAATTACTCAGCACGGATCAGGAATAGATTATGGGACCTTTGTAGTCTGCGTAGTTGAGTACCACGCCATTCAGTACATTTACCCACTCAGCCATTGGGAAGCCTTTACGTTATCTTTTAATGATTCAGACAACCCTATTATATGGAGACTGCCTGTGGTGGAAAAGTACTGCAGGCTCCATATAAGTGCCCTGTGATTTCAATAGGCAAGGAAGAGCCAGCCAATTTCAGAAATGATCAACTAGCAATAAGCCACCAAAGTTATAAATAAATGTACCTTCTGCATGTCTGATAGAAAGCACTTCAGTTACTGAGATCTATGCCCATGTAAAACACCAGGGGGTAGCAATAGAACTAAGCTAACATCTCCTGAGAGTGAATACTAACCACAACAAACTTTCAGTACAGGTTACACAATTAGTTCCTTGCTGTTACAAGGTCAACATCCAGCTGGCAATGCCAACTGACATAACACCCTGATTTTTTTAAATTTTCCTTTTTGTCTCCTATGCAGAGTTTCTGTCTATGGGTAAGTAATGTTTCAGTCAGTGGGAAATAATAGAGACCTGATCTGTTCCATCCCTCCAGTAAAAATAAACAAAAGGTTGAATAAACTGTTGAATCGGGCAGGAATAAAGTCACATGTAACCCCATGTGGCCTTTCAGGGAAAGACTGAGCCAGGAGAGAGATTCCACAAAAGGTAATTAGTGGTCTACACTGGCCAGGTGCCATCTATTTTTCCACTCAAATATAATCTACAGGATGTGAATTCCTCTCCCTAGCAGACAAGTGGCTGCATTAGTAGATACAATCAGCACATTACGGTCCTTGTATTCCTGTGCGCCCCAGTTCAAATTTACTGGAAAATATCCAGGGAAAGCAGCAACTTTTTCAGTTTTCCGGTCGCTAGGTGTTCCGTTTGCGCAGGACAGATGACGATGGAGTGATTTATTGCGGGATGCATAAATCACAAGCTATTGATGCAGAATGACAGGCCATCTGGCGCCTAACAGCGAGCCCAACACACTCTGTGTCTTCACTTATGTCACTGGGAGCTATATTCCCCTCTGTGTGTATGTTGAACAAAAAGTCGATGTGAGTAAGGAGGTGAGTGAGACTGGCACTTGGTGAAAAGTTTTTTTCTGGTATTTGCCCTACCCTTGAACTTTCATCCTAAAATGTGTTTGAGGCCCATAAAATCGTGCTTGTTATCAGGGTGGGACATATAATGAAGATTAGCCTAATTACTTAATTATGCCTGTGCATTTGTTTTGTGAATGCACTGCCTCTATATATTCTTTTTATAATATGGAGACCAGAACTGTGCACAGTACTCCAAGTGTGGTCTAACCAAGGTTTAATTTAAATTTAATCTAACAAATTTGACATGACTTCCCTGCTTTTCAATTCTATCCCTCCAGAAATGAACCCCAGTGCTTGATTTGCCTTTTTTTATGGCCTTATTAGCCTGCATCGCTACTTTTAATAATGAAAGATTTCAAAGCATAAGCAGAGCATTAACTTCAGTGAATAGAGAAAGTGGCGTTGAGGTCGATGATCAGCCATGATCTTATTGAATGGCGGAGCAGGCTCGAGGGGCCGTATGGCCGACTCCTGCTCCTATTTCTTATGTTCTTATAGTGCTGCATAGTGTTCAGCCTCATTGCCGACTGTCACATAATGCAGCAGCAGCAGCTCAAGCAGTAGGTGTGCTGGGAATGCAAAGGCCATAAGAGGCTCATCGCTCACAGAAGCAACTACCCCGGGAAGCGGATCTATTATAATGGACAAGCATCTGGGCCTCACAGCGGAATAATGTATAACGAGGCTCTGCCTCAGCAAGGAGCCTGTTACATTTCTGTGCCATCTAGCCCACGATGACCTGCAGGGACAGTAAATTCTCTGCACTGCGCCACAAGGGGTCGTGAAGGTCACTACCTTCAACTTGTATGCTGTAACAAAATTAGGGAGTTTTTGTCATTGTTCTGGTATGATTTTAAATATTTAGATAAACTTATATTAAAAATAGCAACAGCCAGCTTTATTTCAAGGATGTCTGTGGGATGTTTCCTTTGTTCTGTGGCAAAATTAATCTGTTGAGCAGTATTATATGAAGGTGGCAGCAGGAAATTAGCCCTTGTTAATTTATCCAATGTGGAAGTCTGGCCCAAGTAGATGGAGTTAAGATACAGATCAGCCATGATCTAATTGAATGGCGGAAGAGGCTCGAAGGGCTTAATGGCTTACTCCTGTTCCTATGTTCCTAAGTATATCTTCATTGTTGATTCATAACCATATCTGGTTACCCAAGAGACAGTCCGTCGCTTGCCCTCATGGGATCCTCCGCCCGGTTACTTTAGGGCCGATTTTAACTACCGGCGGGTAACCAGTGGCAACTGATGGCAGTCCTGCATGGGAATCTTCATCGGAGGCCCAGCAGATCTCAACTGCAAGGCCTGATTTTGAATGCCTCCAGTCAGCTGCTTGGCTGTTCCTGGCAGAAAGCAGCAGCCGGTGATTGGGGGGGGGAGGGAGGTCAGTGAGGAGAAAGAGATGCAGATCTCAAGAGCATTAAGAGCTGGTTAAAATTCCATTGGAGAACACTCGGCAGCAGCAGCAATAACACAGGAGAGAAAAGTTTGAAAAATTGAGATTATAATCAACGCAGAAGGAGAATTCCTCTTCCTAGCAGACAAGTGGCTGCATTAGTAGATACAACCAGCACATTATGGTCCCTGTATTCCTGGGCTTCCCAGTTCAAATTTACTGGAGAATATCCAGGGAAAGCAGCAACCTTTACACTTTTCCTGTCGATAGGTGTTCCGTTTGTGCAGGACAAATGACCTGCTCGCAGAAGCCCGAGGAATTTAAAGTGAGTGCTTTATTTAGTATCCACACTCTAATTATAACTATGTGCCAATTTATCATCTTTAAATAAATACTTAAATAAGTAAATAAATAAATAATCAAAGTAATGAATTACTAATTAATTTTAAATCAAACTAAATCCATCTACTAATTATAATCAAGACCTCAAGTGTTTCAATTGGTTCCAGATATAAATTACTGCTAACAATAAATAAATAAAGATTAAAAATGGCAGCACAGGCAGTGTGTCAGGACTGCAGAATGTGTGAATTTATGTACAGGAAGACTGTCCTGGATGACCACATTTATAGGAAATGTCTCTTGCCTTGAGACACAGGGAGGGAGAGGAATTTCTGGATAATTTACTCCAGAGTAGTCACACCTCCGAGTAAAACACAGGTGCAGGACTGTGTGTGACTGTCAGTCAGCAGGTATGGGGGAACCTAGGGGGACCCAGAGAAACAGGTACCGCAGACACTGGTCCCTCCAACAGGTATGATATACTCTGTGGGGATAAGGATGAAGGCTGCTAGGAGGACAACCAGAATGCTAACCATGACACTGTGGAGCAGGAGGCAGTCCAAGAGTGTGTGGGGGGGGGGAAGTAAAATAGAAATAGAATGTTGTAGTCATAGGTGATTCGATAATTAGGGGAATAGATAGTATTTTCTGTAGTCGCGACTGAGAGCCCAGGAGGCTGTGTTGCTTACTTGGTGCCAGAGTAAAGGATATCTCAGAGCATCTGGATAGGAGCTTGGAAAGGGAGGGGGAAGATCCAGTTGGCGTGATCCATGTTGGGACCAATGACATAGGGAACAACAGGGAGGAGGTCCTGCTAAGAGAGTATCAGCAGCTACGAACTTAATTAAAAAGAAGGACCCCACGGGTGGTAATCTCAGGATTACTACCCGAGCCACGTGTTAATTGGCAGAGGGATAGAGAGATCAGGAAGCTAAATCCCTGGCTGAAAGAGTGGTGCAGGCAGGAGGGGTTCCATTTCATCTGACATTGGCACCAGTACTGGGACAGGAAGGAGCTGTATCACTGGGACAGGTTTTCAACTGAACCAGAATGGGAGCAGGTCCTAGCAGAAGGGATACATAGGGCTGTAGGTAAGACTTCAAACTAGTAAGATGGGGGTGGGATCTGGTAGAAATAACAGTAGCCTGAAGATAAAAGAAATAGGAAATGAGAGTAAAGGTCAGACTGTACTAATCGGAGATAATCAGAGCCAGGCCATTCAGGAGAGAAGTTAGGAAACACTTCTTTATGCAAAGAGTGGTAGAAGTGTGGAACTCTCTCCCACAAAGCAGTAGATGCTAGCTCAATTAATCATTTTAAATCAGAGATCGATAGATTTTTGCTAGTCAAGGGTATTGAGGGATATGGAGGCAAGGCGGGTGGATTGGGTTAGGATACAGATCAGCCATGATCTCATTGAATGATGGAACAGGGGCGAGAGGCTGAATGGCCTACTCCTGTTCCTATGTTCCTATTAGCTTTTCCACTTCTTCACATTTGGCACACACTAGGACTACATATCAGGAAATCAATCATTAAAAAAGTTGAATAACATTTCCAAATTTGCTGATGATACAAAGCTAGGTGGCAATGTCAGTTGTGAAGAGGATGGGAAGAGGCTTCAAGGGGATCGTGACAGGCTCAGTGAGTGGGCGAGAACATGGCAGATGGAATATAATGTGGATAAATGTGAAGTTATCCACTTTGGTAGAAAAAACAGAAAGGCAGAGTATTTCCTAAATGGTGAAAGATTGGGGAATGCAGATGCTCAAAGGGACCTGGGTGTCCTTGTACATGAGTCACTGAAAGTGAATGTGCAGGTGCAGCAAGCCATTAGGAAGGCAAATGGTATGCTGGCCTTCATTACAAGAGGATTTGAGTACAGGAGTAAATAAGTCTTACTCCAATTATATAGAGCCTTGGTGAGACCACACCTGGAGTACTATGTACAATTTTGGTCTCCTTACCTAAGGAAGGATATACTTGCCATAGAGGGAGTGCAATGAAGGTTCACGAGATTGATTCCTGGGATGGCGGGACTGTCGCATGAGAAGAGATTGAGTAAACTAGGCCTGTATTCTCTTGAATTCAGAAGAATGAGAGGGGATCTCATTGAAACATACAAAATTATTACAGGGCTTGATAGGGTGGATGCTGGGAGAATGTTTCCCTTGGCTGGGGAGTCTAGAACCAGGGATCACAGCCTCAGGATAAAGGGTAGGCCATTCAGGACTGAGGTGAGAAGAAATTTCTACACACAGAGGGTGATGAATCTTTGGAATTCTCTACCCCAGAGGGCTGTGGAGGCTCAGTCATTGGGTATATTCAAAACAGAAGTCGATAGATTTCTGACTAGTAAAGGCATCAAGGTATATGGCGATAGGGCCGGTGAATGGAGTTGAGGCAGAAGATCAGCCATGATCTCATTGAATGGCGGAGCAGGCTCGAAGGGCCGAATGGTCTACTCCTGCTCCTATTTCTTATGTTCTTATGTTCTAATATTTATGCTTTAATACTTTAAGGCAGGAACATAAAGACATGGGGGGTGAAATTGGGTATCATTCGGGGCGATACCTTTTAAAAGTTTGAAAAATTAGCACCAGGCGCTATGATTTCCTAACTTTAAAAAAATTAGTTTTTCTCGCTCCAAGAGGGAGGTGGAGAGCTAAATCAAGCCTACATACCCAACCTGGTTAAGCTTCAAGATGTCACTCTGAAATCCTGCCAGGTCCAAGAACCAGCAACGCCAGTACTGGTACAGATGCCGTCCCTATTATTTAAGTGATCCCATCTCCAGCATTTGAGTGAAAACAAGGACAAGCAGGTGGGCAGGAGTCCGGCCTTGCCACACTTCACACTAGTACCATTATTTCTGGACTTTTAAAAATGTTTTTTGGGGGTCTCTCTTTGCCCCCCTCCCCAAGTTTCCTCCTTCCTCTTCCTGAAGCGACAGGCTCACGGTTCCATCATTGTCAACCTCCTCTAGTACCTTCGGCAAGTGGCCATTCTTCATACATGAACCAAAACACTGATGTGGGCAACCTATTTGACTGTGCGATTTGAGACCTCACCCCTGAACATGATGCCTGCCTCGCCCAAAATCTACACGTGCCTACTTTCTAGCAGAATAATGTATAATGATCAAGAGAAGGACCTCTTGCTAATATTACCTCTGCATAGCCCAGGGATGCTGAGGTAAATTGAACTGCCCCTACTGCCAGCCTGGCTGAGATCAGCTGGCTTGCTACAGACCAGAGACTGAACCTGCGACATCCTGATCTGTGGGGCACAATGCACTGACGAATTCAGCTTTTGTATACACATAAACCTAATGCATTAATACACTTCACAGTTACATGTCTACCTGAATGCTTTCCAGTCAGTTTTATATTATTACTGCAAGCATCTGTCTTTTCAATACCGTGATAATTTTGACAGCCAGCACTAAATTTTTCAACCTCCTGCGGATTACTAATAAATAAGGTACTACTGGCAAGAAGCTTAGCTGTTCTTTTACATAAAAGATTGCTTTTCCTCTTGGCTAATGGCTATACAAAAGTAGTCAACTGGGTTTTATTACCCATAGAAAATGTTTTAATAAATAAAACTCCCTGACATATAGAATTTTTATCCTCTTTTTTCACCTTGACAATGTTTACTCATTGCTGGGGTATGATTTTCTCACTTTGAACCCAGGGCGAACTGTAGCACCCCTTCTATCACCCCAGGTGAGAGCAAATAAGTGCACAGATAGGGGGCTGAACCTGGGACTATCCTGTTATGTATGAATCAGCTACTTATTGCCTTAACCACCTGAGCCATTGGTGGCGCAACTTGCGTTGCTTTATAGTTTACATTGTGGAGGAGTTAAGTTGCAAAATAACAGAACATGCAGCCTGACAAAGATCAGTCTCCAAAGAACGCTACCTGGAGTTTCTTTTATCATCAAATTAGTGTCAGAGGTGGGCAGAAAGTAAGAAAACATCGGCTTCTCTGTCTCAGCTAAACTGTGACTTGAAGTATTTTAAAATGGCTGCCGAGATTCTCTAAGAAATTAAAGATTCACCTTCAGCCATTTGAAGCCAATAGCATTGAAAGAGAAAAATACTTGACTGTACATTGTGTCCCTTTACTTACAGGTCAAGGTTTCTGAGCCTGATATTTCCTCTATTTTATTTTGCAATATGCTATCAGGAGCCAAATCGTCACCTCTTTCACAAACTATCTTTTCCAAATATTGTTCTCTGCTGAAGGTATTGACTCTTGCAGGGATAGTGACTTGCTGGCGTATTGACTTGCCGGGGTGCAGTTCCACAGGTGCCAACAGCACATCAATACCTTGCTCCAGCGACAGTTCTTCAGCTGCGAGCCTCGCCTATGAGTTTCATCAGGATATTCAACTGTGGAGGGTTCATATCCAAGATCAACTCTGTCCTCACTCACCTTCCATACATGCATTTTGCAGTCGAGGTCATTCGCTGGTGATCAGGAGCACGATCCGGCTGATTTTTAAAAAAAATCCCTAGCCAGGGGCACCAAGGTCAAAAGTCGCACCCCAGTCACAGTTCCAGCTGTGGTCAACTAACCCCATGCAGACTGGGGCTTAAACTGAGTGTTTACTGATCTGTCTAGCTCCGTACCACATTGGCCGGTTAATTTATTAACTGAGCCATTCTCTATTTCAATTATTTGGTTGAACATTTTATTATCTTAATTGCAGTCCTGTCACAGGTGTATTGAAATTACTTTTGAAGCAAGCCCTACCTGTCATTATGATAATTTATGAAACAGTACAAATAGTACCCTGGCACCAGTATCAGGGCACTGCAATACTCTTCTCCAATGGAAGTGTGCACTTCATGCCAACTTTCCAGTTAGGTGAACTATGTCAAACACTCACTGCAAGGGATGTTGGAGCACTGACACATGGGCTGGATTTTCTCAATGGGGAGCTTTTGGAGGCGGGACTCCCACTTGTCGGGTTTTATTCCCGCCTCCATCGACTTGTGGCCAACCCACGCTATTTTTCCTTGATTGACCTTGTTAAGTCTGCTCAGCGGGCTTAGCAGGTCAATTAAGGGAAAGCCGGTTACTGGTGATGTCAGCGAGTGACGTTTCATCTGTCAAGAGCTTTTGACAGATGAAATGTCAGCGTTTGACAGCTCTGTGAAGCTGTCAAACGCTGACAATCTGTCTTCTAAGTTGAGTCTTTACTCAAGACTCAATTAGAAAGCCTTCCTGAGCAGAAAGCAGAAGGCTGCAGCTTTTGGTAGTTCAGCGGCCATTCTGCTTTCTGTGCCGGTGAGCTGAGGGACTCCCGAGACCTGAAGGGAGGAAGCCTGCAGGAAGAAGTAAAGGTAAGTAAAACTTATTAAAACATTTTACACACACCTCACACAATTACCTCTCCACACTTGCACTCATCACTCACCTGCACACCGGACATCTCGGCCCCTCCAACCCCCACAGACCCACGGCTCGCCTCGCTGACCCTGGCGAGGTTCGGAGCCGTCGGGAAGCCCACACTTCAGGGATGAAAATAGGGATTCTCAAAAAAACTGCCTGTTAACTGCCTGTTAACAGGCAGTTAATTGGCACTAATCCCCTTCCCGCCTCGGGGAGGTGGCTTCCAGCGCGGGTCGGGTGCCCTCCTCCTGGGAAGATGGCACGGAGGCAGGTTGGGGGCAGGATGGGTACCCGCCCCCAGACTCTGCCATTTCTCCACCAGTCCCGCCTCCATACCCGCCTCCCCAGGGCTGGCAAAATCGCCCCCATTGTGCCACAGAGTGGTTGCACCAGCGATCTCATTCCATGTGGCTGTGCATCATTTTCAGTTGTGTTATTTTATGGAGATGCAAAGCTGAGGCCTGGTACTGCTAGGGAATCATGTGACAGCAGCTCTTAAAAGCATTGTGGGAAATTTAAAAGATTGGGGTCACTTAAATAGAAGTGGCTAGATGCACGAGGACAGAAATGTGTACCAGCTTTTGGCTACCAAAAAACAAGGGGCAGACAAAATATGTGTGGCGGCACAAAGTGGAGTCTGTGGCCAAGTGATGGAGTGGTGCCGTACCGCAACCCCTCTGTTTGATGGCTGGCAAATCAGAGGTTATCCTGTCTGGCATTCCAAGGCATTCTTCCCAGAAGAGAGCACTGCAGCATGAAAGGGAGGAGGTGCCGCCAGGCTCAGTGTTGAGTGCACGATCCACAAGACCTGGGAATGGATGTGAAAGAAGATGGCACAGCTTAATAAAGCTGCCAAAGTAAGCGTACACAAAGGTACAACTTACCAGGTGCATGGCCAAGGATACATGTTACAAAGGGTTGCCAGGCAATCTCTTACAGGTTAGTTTAGAATACCCAAGAGCACTGTGCCCACTCACCCTATCAGCTACAATCAATGAACATAAGGTAATAACTTGTAGTTATGTAGTGCCTTTAATGCACAGAAACAGAGGCGTAAAGAAAAATGGCCAGCAAGGCAAAGAAGGTGATTTTGGGAGGGGTGGCCAAAAGCTTGGTCAATGAAGTGAGCTTTGCAGGGGTGTCTTAAAGGAGCAGAGGGAGGTGGAGAGACAAAAAGGTTTCGGAAGGGAGATCCAGAGTGTGGGCCTAGGCGGCTGAAGGCACGGTTGCCAATGGTGGGCAATGGGAGGGGTGATGCACAAGAGGCCAGAATCAGAAGAATGAAGAGTTTGGGGCAGCCAGTAGGTTAAGAAGAGGAGGGGACCAAAAATGAATTCCTGGGGACTCCTAAGGTGATGCTGCGGGGATGGGAAGAAAAACCATTTCTGGAGATGCTCTGGCTTGGATAGGTAAGAATGGAAACAAGGGAAAAAAGGAACATGCAGCTGGTGTATCTTCTGGGTGGAATGAACCTTGGTACTTTGGGTGAGACTTTATGAATCCCATCCTCATTAAGGAGTTTTTTTTCCTGTTCTGCGGAATTCTTGGAAAGAGGGAAACAAAAAGAGAAAATGCTGGAAACACTCAGCATGTCAGTCAGCATCGATGGAGAGAACAGACAAATTAACATTTCAGGTTTCATTTTGTCAGAACTGGAAAAAATTACAGATGAACTGCATTTTAAAAGGAACAGAACAAAGGGAAGAGGAGGAGAAAGCACGCACGAGAGAAGTAGAATGACTTGTAAAACAAGAGATAGTTAAATGGGTGAAGTAATGTTAACATGACAGAATAGCAGGCATAGTGAGAGAAATTAAAGATGTTTACAAACACAGAGAATACGTGAAAAGTTGAGGCAATGGTGGGAGTTGCTGTACAGTCACTTTCTCTGTGATATTAGTAACTGTGGTGTATGTAACCTGTTCCACCTTAAGAGAACTACCTTAAGAGATGTACTACTTTCTCTTGGCTGCTGTATACTGTAATACTGTAATACCGGTGGTGACCACACCGGTATATAAGTGTTGTGTAGGGATTTGCTGGGCAGTTCAGCCCTGACCTCAGAATAGTAAAGACCTGTTAAAAGTTATTCTTGTTGTCTGTGTACAGTGATTGATCCTAAACATAACTGGGACACACAGACTCAACAGTGGCGACGAGCCCGATCTTACCCTGCGGCAGTTTTACATCCAAGGCAGCTTCGTCCTCAGAACGGGCGTCGAGAAGAGGCATCCGCCCTCATCATCCTGCTGAGCACCATCGCACAGGAGGCATCGAGAACCCGGGTTAAAAAGAAAAATTCTGACCACGAAGCCCTCCATCAGCGACAGGCAGTGATCATCCCTTCTACCACGGTGGTGGGTAAGCCGATCAGCGACACGAGCAGAAAGTCGGCCGTGTTGGTGTGGAGTAGGGGAGGGAAAACGGAGGAATAAGGGCGGAGAACTCGACCACGGCCGGTAAAAAGGGCCGCGCTGCAATCGAGGCCGAGAGGCGCAGCGACTGGGGCAGCTTAAGGCACGAGAGCCGCGGAGAAATCAAACGCAGCCAGTGTAAAGGACCGGGCTGCAAGCGGGGCTGCGAGGCAAAGCAGCGTCGGGGAATTGAGAACCGCTGGGGAGGTGAGAACGGCAGCAGCACGGCAATCGCCATTGCAGCCAGCGGGGGAAGAAGGCAAACACGGGAATCCGCCATTGTAGTCGGCGGGGGAAGAAGGCGAGTGCGGGAAAGACCGCCAAGCGCGGGAAGCCGCCATTTTAGTAGGCGGGGGAAGAAGACAAGTGCGGGAAGCCGCCATTTTGAGAAAAAGAAAAATTTAAAAACTTGCAAGGATGCCTAAACATGGGAGCATTAATACCTTTGATAGTGATATCGAAGATTGGACCACGTATGTAGAACGCATGGAAGTTTATTGTAAAGCAAATAAGGTTCCAGATGATGAGAAAGCACTAACCTTATTAAGCTCAATGGGTGCGAAGACATACGGGCTTTTGAAGCACCTTCTATCACCAAATAAACCGGCGGATCAGACTTTCGCGAATATTGTTACTGTCCTGAAAAATCATTTAAACCCCACGCCGCTGATGATAGCGGAACGATTTAAATTTTACAGAAGAACGCAGCTGAAAGACGAAAGCAACGCTGAATTTTTAATTGAACTGCGTAAGCTATCGAAGTACTGTCAGTTTGGGACAGGGCTAGTAGATGCGCTGAGAGATAAATTTGTGTGTGGATTGTTAAAAGAAGGAACACAAAAGCGACTGCTTGAAGAGAATGATCTTACGCTTGATAAAGCTGTCACTATTGCAGCATCACAAGAAGCCGCAGCGAGAGGCACGGCGGAAATGCAGCTACGGTCACCGGAACTCAGCACCAATCAAATGGTCTTGGGTACAGTAAAATGTTATCGTTGTGGAAAGACAACGCACGATCAGAACCAGTGCTGGTTCAAAAATCAGGAATGCAGAAAATGTGGCAGGCTTGGTCACATAGCTAAAGTATGCCGGTCAGGAAAGAAGACCAGCAACAAAAAGTCACCGCAGGAAAAGTACAGAAAGGTACACAAGGTGACAGAGAACAGTTCGAACGAACAGAAGTCAGATTCAGACTCCAGCAGTAATGAACTGGGTAGTCTAAGAGTACACAATGTTGGTAAAGAAGCAGACCTCCAAACAATTTAGGTCACACTTCAGATAGCAGGAGTCCAAGTGAAGATGGAATTGGACACTGGATCGGCATTGACGGTCATGAATAAGCAAGATTACAAAAGGTTATTCCCACATATTCCCCTACGGGATACGGAGATTGTATTGAAAACATACACGGGGCAAAGAGTATACCCCATCGGGAAGATAGAGGTAAAGGTGGTCCACAAGGGCAAAGAAAGCCGAGGAATGGACTTATATGTGCTACCTGAGGGAGGTCCACCACTACTGGGACGGGAGTGGATTAGGAAAATAAATATGGACTGGCATTCCTTAAAAGCACTAACGGTAGATTCCGGTAAAAAAGATGTCAAACCTAAACGATTGTCCAGAATATTGGACGATGCTAAAGAGGTGTTTCAACAGGGACTGGGAACACTGAGAGGAATTACGGCAAACATCAAGGTTGAAGAACATGCAAACCCGAAATATTTCAAAGCCAGACCGATACCTTATGCGATACGACCTGCTGTGGAAGCTGAGCTGGAAGGGCTAGAACGTTCAGGAGTACTGTCTAAGGTAGACTGGAGTGAGTGGGCCACGCCCATTGTTCCCGTCATGAAGCGTTCATCGAGCAACAAGCTGGGGGAACCGGGGAAGGTTCGCATCTGTGGAGATTTCAAGATCATTGTTAATCCGGTGCTTCACACGGTGCAGTATCCGCTTCCGCGGATTGAGGATATCTTCGCTTCGTTGTCTGGCGGGAAACACTTCACCAAGATAGACCTGGTGCAGGCGTACTTACAGATGGAAGTTGAGGAAGAGTCACGCCAGTATCTCACGATCAACACGCATAGAGGCTTGTACCGGTATAATAGACTGTTTTTTGGAGTGGCATCGGCGCCAGCAATTTGGCAGAGGGCCATGGAGCAGGTATTACAGGGAATTCCAGGCACACAATGTTACCTGGACGATATTCTGATTACAGGAGATGATGACGAGGAACACCTTGCAAATTTGGAACTGGTGCTCACCAGATTGAAAGAATATGGACTTAGAGTTAATCGCCAGAAATGTGAGTTCTTTCAGAAGAGGATCTCGTACTGTGGTCATGTCATTGACCAGGAGGGGCTTCATAAGTCTCCTGACAAGATCGAAGCTGTTGTGAAGGCTCCCGCTCCGGATAATGTATCCCAGTTGAGGTCGTTCCTAGGGTTGATTAACTATTACCATAAGTTTCTGCCAAATTTATCCACGGTGCTGCACCCGCTGAACGCTCTTTTGCAGAAGGGAGTACCATGGAAGTGGAGCGAGGACTGTAAGAGGGCCTTTCGCAAAAGCAAGGCATTGATCACCTCAGAGGAAGTGTTGGCTCACTTCAACCCAACGCTGCCTATTCGTTTGGCTTGTGATGCTTCTCCATATGGTATTGGGGCAGTACTCTCACACAAGTTGCCAAATGGCCAGGAGAGGCCAGTTGCATTCGCATCCAGATCATTGACCTCCGCTGAGCGCAACTATGCTCAGATAGATAGGGAGGTTCTCAGCCTTGTGTGGGGAGTAAAGAAGTTTAATCATTACCTGCAGGGCCAAAAGTTCACGCTTCTGACAGACCACCAGCCGTTGGTATCCATTTTTAACCCTAAGAAGGGTGTTTCGGTGATGACAGCACAGAGACTCCAGAGATGGTCCCTTTTCCTAGGGGCACATCAATATCAGATTGAATTCAAAGGTACAAAGCAGCATGGTAATGCTGATGGGCTGTCGCGCCTGCCACTACCTACAGAGGAGGAGGCACCGACGGTTGACCCTGTTGAGTTATTTCACTCGACCATCACCGAATGTTTACCAGTCACCAATGCAAGTATTGAAAGAGAAACCAGGAACGACCCGACACTGTCCCGGGTCTACGAATTGACAGTGAAGGGATGGCCAGCACATGGCGATCCACTGTTACCGGCATTCTCAGCAAGACGAGAACAGCTGTCCGTCTGTCAAGGAACATTGATGTATGGAACAAGGGTGATTATTCCTCCTAAGTTAAGAGAGAGAGTTCTAAAGGAACTGCATGAAGGTCATCTGGGGGGAGTCAAGATGAAAAGCCTTGCTAGGGCTTATGTGTGGTGGCCGGGTATCGACCAACAGATAGAGGATCTGACGAAAAGCTGCTCAGGGTGCCAAAAAGTGCAAAATGCACCTCCGATTGCACCGCTGCATCCATGGGAATGGCCTTCAACCCCATGGCAACGTGTACATATTGACTTTGCTGGTCCATTCATGGACTCCATGTTTTTAATTGCGGTGGACGAACATTCTAAATGGCCAGAAGTGATTAAGATGACTACCACTACCTCGGAAAAGACGATCGCGGTGCTAAGAACGATATTTGCAAGAAATGGATTGCCAGAACAAATACGTTCAGACAACGGACTGCAGTTCGTGTCAGAAGAATTCCAGAAATTCATGAAGAAGAATGGGGTGAAACATTATACCTCTGCCCCATATCATCCGGCTACAAACGGGTTGGCCGAGAGATTTGTACAAACGTTTAAAAAAGCAATAAAGGCCATGAGCGAAGATCAGATTCCACTACAACACAAGGTGGACAAATTCCTACTGGCATATCGAAACACCACTCATGCAGTGACAAACCAAAGTCCTGCCATGATGTTCTATAACAGGAGGTTGCGGTCCAGGTTGGACTTGTTAAAACCAAATGTGCGGAGGGAAGTTGAAAACAAACAGTTCCAGCATATAAATAACAAGACCACTCGGAGCTTCGAAATAGGACAACCAGTGTTAGCCCGGGACTATAAAAACGAGAAATGGCAATCTGGAACAATTCAGGCCAGACAAGGACCCCTGATGTACACGGTAGATATTGGTGAAAATGTAATACGGCGTCATGCTGACCAACTGGTAGAATCGAGAACAAGGGTCGAACCCATGGTTACGGCAGAGACAACCGTGGAAGAAGTTAGTGAACCTGAAGCATCTACCTCAGAAGTGAATGTACCTGATGATGATGTCCAATCCATAAGAGACCAACTAGATGAGTCACCCCAGCAACGAGAATCAGAGACCCCTGAAAGGCATTATCCAACTCGAATCAGGAGGCCTCCTCAGAGACTGAATCTTTGAACTGTTTTGCATGAAGTTGTATATATATATATGTTATTATGTTATGTTAAATGGGGATATAACTGTTAAGCTAAAAAGGGAGGATTGTGGTGTATGTAACCTGTTCCACCTTAAGAGAACTACCTTAAGAGATGTACTACTTTCTCTTGGCTGCTGTATACTGTAATACTGTAATACCGGTGGTGACCACACCGGTATATAAGTGTTGTGTAGGGATTTGCTGGGCAGTTCAGCCCTGACCTCCGAATAGTAAAGACCTGTTAAAAGTTATTCTTGTTGTCTGTGTACAGTGATTGATCCTAAACATAACTGGGACACACAGACTCAACAGTAACAAGCGCTCTACTCAGAGCTCCAACATGGCAAGAGAGCCCCAGGTGGGCAGAGGAAACGCTTCAAGGACACCCTCAAAGCCTCCTTGAAAAAGTGCAACATCCCCACTGTCACCTGGGAACCCCTGGCCCAAGGCTGCACAAAGTGGAGGAGAAGCATCCGGGAAGGCGCCGAACACCTTGAGTCTCTTTGCCGGGAGCAAGCAGAAGCCAAGCGCAAACAGCAGAAGGAGCGCACGTCAACCCAAGCACCCCACCCACCCGCCCCTTCAACCACCATCTGCCTCACCTGTGAAAGAGACTGTAGGTCCCGCATTGGACTCATCAGTCACCTGAGAACTCATTTTTAATGTGGAACCAAGTCATCCTCGGTTCCGAGGGACTGCCTAAGAGAGAAGAGAGAGACATTAGTAACAGTGAGTCTGTTGCTTCTCTCGTTCCATAAAGATTGACTCCATCGTTTGATCTGGAAAACACAAGAAATATTAGTGGAAAAAAATAGATTACTACATGAACATTCATTGGGAAAAAAATTACACCAAACATTAGTTGAAAGACAATTCCATCCATACACTTAGACAAAAATACAAAACTGTTTTAAAACTATATATTATTTTTTTTCTTCTGTCCATTTGAATTGGGGCTATAAACTGTTTCCCTTTTACATCTCATAATGGGCACTAACAAATCCTTGCTTAAACATTGCAAATGTCCCCAGGCCTGCTTAAGGCTCCTATTAGGTATGCATCCAAAATGGAAGGTAGATCAGGGTGGAAAACCAGTCGCACTCAGAATCCCAATTTCTTTGTCCCCACTCACCCAAATCCCACCGGTGGTATCAACGCTACCAAATGGAAAATCAGTTAATCAAAAAAACACATTTTTTGTTTTTATTTAATACCAACTGCATGTTGTTTATTAAAAGATGATCAACTCTACAATTTCTAGACATGTAGGTTATCTCCGTGACACCAACATCACTGTTATTGTCAAAGTCTCTGTGAAGTGTGCCACTGTATCGGTATATTCCAAAACTGAAAGTGTGGGGCAGAGTTGGCAAACTCTGATGATACTTTGGATTGTGCTTGTGATCCCGATGTTGAAAGCAGCTTCCTAGAGAACATAAGAACATAAGAACATAAGAAATAGGAGCAAGAGTAGGCCATACGGCCCCTCGGGCCTGCTCCACCATTCAATAGGATCATGGCTGATCTGAATCTAGACTCACGTCCACTTCCCTGCCCTCTCCCCGTAACCCCTAATTCCCTTATCTGCTAGGACAATGTCTATCTCCATTTTAAATTTATTTAATGTTGCAGCTTCCACAGCTCTCTGGGGTAGCAAATTCCATAGATTTACTATCCTCTGAGTGAAGAAGTTTCTCCTCATCTCAGTTTTGAAAGGGCAGCCCCTTATTCTAAGATTATGCCCCCTAGTTCTAGTCTCACCCATCAGTGGAAACATCCTCACCGCATCCACCCGATCAAGCCCCCTCACAATCTTATATATTTCGATAAGATAGCCTCTCATTCTTCTGAACTCCAATGAGTAGAGTCCCAACCTATTCAACCTTTCCTCATACGTCAACCCCCTCATCTCTGGAATCAACTGAGTGAACCTTCTCTGAACCACCTCGAGAGCAAGTATATCTTTTCTTAAATATGGAAACCAAAACTGCATGCAGTATTCCAGGTGTGGCCTCACCAATACCCTGTATAACTGCAGCAAGACTTCCCTATTTTTATACTCCATCCCCCTTGCAATAAAAGCCAAGATTCCATTGGCCTTCCTGATCACCTGCTGCACCTGCATACTAACTTTTTGTGTTTCATGTACCAGGACCCCCAGATCCCTTTGTACTGTAGCACTTTGCAGTTTCTCTCCATTTAGATAATAACTTGCTCTTTGATTTTTTCTGCCAAAATGCATAACCTCACACTTTCCAACATTATATTGCATCTACCAAATCTCTGCCCACGCACTTAGCCTGCCTATGTCCTTTTGCAGGTTTTTTATGTCCTCCTCACTCACTGCTTTCCCTCCCATCTTTGTATCATCGGCAAACTTGGATATGTTGCACTCGGTCCCTTCCTCCAAATCGTTAATATAGATTGTAAAGAGTTGGGGTCCCAGCACTGATCCCTGTGGGACACCACTAGTTACTGATTGCCAGCCTGAGAACGAACCATTTATCCCAACTCTTTGTTTTCTGTTAGATCGCCAATCTTCCACCCATGCCAGTATATTACCCTCAATCCCGTGATTTTTTATCTTGATCAGTAATCTTTTGCGTGGAACTTTGTCAAATGCCTTTTGGAAGTCCAAATACACTACATCCACTGGTTCCCCTTTATCCACCCTGTACGTTACATCCTCAAAGAATTCGAGCAAATTTGTCAAACATGACTCCCCCTTCGTAAAACCATGCTGACTCTGTCCTATTAAATTATGTTTATCCAAATGCTCTGATACTGTTTCCTTAATAATGGACTCCAACATTTTGCCAACCACAGATGTTAGGCTAACTGGTCTATAGTTTCCAGCTTTTTGTCTACTTCCCTTCTTAAATAAGGGTGTTACATTAGCAGTTTTCCAATCTGCCGGGACCTTTCCTGAATCCAGGGAGTTCTGGAAAATGATCACCAATGCATCCACAATCCCTACCGCCACTTCTCTCAAGACCCTAGGATGTAGGCCATCAGGTCCGGGGGATTTATCCGCCTTAAGCCCCATTATTTTACTGAGTACCATCTCTTTAGTGATTTTAATCGTGTTTAGCTCCTCCCCCCCAATTGCCCCCTGTTTGTCCAGTGTTGGGATATTTTTAGTGTCCTCTACTGTAAAGACTGATACAAAATATTTGTTCAGCGTCTTTGCCATCTCCATGTTCCCCACCACTAGTTTCCCGGTCCCATCCTCTAAGGGACCAACGTTCACTTTAGCCACCCTTTTTCTTTTTATATAGCTGTAGAAACTCTTGCTATCTGTTTTTATATTTTTTGCTAGTTTACTTTCATAATCTATCTTCCCTTCCTTAATTAATCTTTTAGTTATTGTTTGCTGGCTTTTAAATGCTTCCCAATCTTCTATCCTCCCACTAGATTTGGCTAATTTATATGCCCTTGTTTTCAGTCGAATACTATCCTTTATTACTTTACTAAGCCACGGATGGCTGTCTCTTCTTCTACTCCCCTTTTTCCTCAGTGGAATATATTTATCTTGAAAGATGTGAAATATCTCCTTGAATGTAGACCACTGCTCTTGTACCGTCTTACACTTTAATCTGTTTTCCCAGTCAATTTAGTCAATTCTACTCTCATACCTTCATAGTCTCCTTTATTTAAGCTTAGTACGCTGGTTTGAGATCCAACTCTCTCACCCTCAAACTGAATTTGGAATTCAACCATATTATGGTCACTCATTCCAAGGGGATCCTTTACTAGGACATTTTTTATTAATCCTGTCTCATTACACAGGACCAGATGTAAGATTGCCTGCCCCCTGGTTGGTTCAGTTACATACTGCTCAAGGAACCCGTCCCTAATACACTCTATGAACTTTTCCTCAATGCTGCCATGCCCAATTTGATTAGTCCAGTCAATATGAAAGTTAAAATCCCCCATGATTATAGCTGTTCCCTTATTACAAGCCCCAACTATTTCCTGATTTATACTCCGACCAACAGAGTTGCAACTGTTAGGAGGCCTATAGACTACGCCCACTAGTGACTTTTTCCCCTTATTATTCCTTATCTCCACCCAAACTGTTTCACTATCCTGATCCTTTGACCCAATATCATTTCTGACTATTGCAGTGATTCCATCCTTGATTAACATAGCAACCCCACCTCCCTTTCCTTCCTGTCTGTCCTTCCTAATTGTCAAATACCCTTGTGTGTTTAGTTCCCAGTCATGATTATCTTGCAGCCATGTTTCCGTAAAGGCCACCAGATCATACCCATGTGTAGTTATTTGCACCGTCAACTCGTCAATTTTGTTACGAATGCTGCGTGCATTCAGATAAAGAACTTTCAAATATGTTTTCTGACAATTTATTCCTGCTTTTACCCCTTTTACTACTTTACCTTTATCATTATACATTCTGTCCCTTCCTGACACGCTCTGGTTTTTAATTCCCCCACTGCTACCTTGCTCTATTGCCTTCTCCGCTGTCATTTTTATTTTTCGCTCTCTTAAAACCTCCCCCCCACTAATTAGTTTAAAGCCCTCTCTACAGCCCTAGTTATTCGATTCGCCAGGATTCTAGTCCCAGCACTGGCCAAGTGAAGTCCGTCCCAATGGAACAGCTCTCTCCTGTCCCAGTACTGATGCCAGTGTCCCAGGAAGCAAAACTCATTTCTCCCACACCAGTCTTTGAGCCACGCATTTAACTCTCTAATTTTATTTACCCTAGCCAAATTTGCACGTGGCTCAGGTAGTAATCCAGAGATTATTACCCTTGTGGTTCTGCTTTTTACTTTGGCCCCTAGCTGCTCAAACTCCCTCAGCAGAACCTCCTTCCTTGTCCTATCTATGTCGTTGGTACCAACATGGACCACGACAACTGGATCCTCCCCCTCCCACTCCAAGTTTCTCTCCAGTCCAGAGGAGATGTCCTTAACCCTGGCACCGGGCAGGCAACACAGCCTTCGGGACTCTCGCTCTCGGCTGCAAAGAACTCTATCTATCCCCCTAACGATACTATCCCCTACCACTACAACATTTCTTTTAACTCCCCCCACTTGAATGGCCCCCCGCTCCACGGTGCTGTGGCCAGGTTGCTCATCCTCCCCGCAGTCCCTGTTCCCATCCTCACAGGGAGTAAGAGCCTCAAACCTGTTGGACAAGAGCAAGGGCTGCGGCTCCTCCAACACTACCTCCTGGATCCCCGTACCTGCCTCACTTCTAGTCACACCATCCTGACCCTGGCCATGGACTACATCTGAATTAATTAATCTAATTGGTGTGACTACCTCGTGATACACAGAGTCCAGGTAACTCTCCCCCTCCCTGATGTGTCTCAGTGTTTGAAGCTCGGACTCCAGCTCTTCAACACGGAGCCGGAATTCCTTGAGCAGCCAACACTTACTGCAAATGTGATCACCGTGAGGATCACTGTTGTCAGTTTTCTTGATATTGTACAGACACTTCTGCAGATGGTACAATATCAGAGATTAAACATTGCCATGTTAACTAATGAGCACGTAAAATCCCGAATACCAAAGAAATTTTGCAACATGTTGAGCAAATGAGGGGAAAAAACTATTTTGCAACATTAAACATTCCAATATATTGCCATAACTATCAACGTCTGGTGATATAATTTACAGTTTGAGACAGTCTGAGTGGACGTGCTATTACACCTCTTACAAGTAATTTACCCTTTTGTCTGTATTTCCTCACTCTCTTTCCATAGCCGGCTAAAAGTGTGGCTAATTGCAGAGATGGCTGATGTCATTTGACATGCAATAGTTGCTTGCGTGTATTTTGGTTTTAAATCTGAAAATATATATAACTGGGTGAAAAATGAGAGCAAAAATAATTCAATGTATAGAGTGAATAAAATCCGTTTAAGTAGGAAATGTTTTGCATTTTCAATATCTATTTAACTGGACATTCACTTCATTTGATTAAAAATATAAAATGTACAGCAGACCAGAGACGAAGGGTTCTACCTGAAACATTAACTGCCTTTCTCTTTCAAATGCTGACTGGTCTGCTGTGCATTGCCAGTATTTTCTGTTTTTTCTTTCAGATTTCAAGCATTCGTGCTTTTTTTCATCTTCACAAGTGGATTGCCAGTTTCTAGGATTACAATTACGACTACTTATTTATTTGGTGCAGAAACCCATGACCATTTTAGGAGTCTCCTAACCAAACAGCTGAGAAATCCACACAGGTAGAGTTTCTGTTTTCCCAATACAGAGTGCGCACTCTCTCTCCTCATAGGGACACACTCCACTTATCTAAGTCCAGAGAGCTTAGATGCAAGTGGGTAGGCTTAGTGACCCTCAAGTATGCATGAGGGACCTGCTGGATTTTGACCACACAGCTTGCCAGTACAGATTCCAGGTAAGCTCCTGCTACTTTCCAGCACCCTTCGCTCTCACACCTGGCAGCTATCCCTTGCCCTGCCAGTACACTTTACACCTAATCTCAGCCTATTACCATCTCGTCTAGCTTCTAACACCTTTTATTGTCTCTTTTTTACTGCTTTTGTTTCTTTTATTCTTTTGTCCGATCGCAGCCCTGCCTCCAATCTATCTTTTCTTTCCAGTTTTGAAGAAGGGGTCGACCCGAAACGTCAACTCAAATTTCTGTCCATGGATGTTGCCTGACCTGCTGAGTTTTTCCAGCATTTTCTGTTGTTATTAAGGATAGTCACTAGTTGGTTATTAAACCGCTGACAAATGCAAGTTTGACGACTATTAAATTAATACAGGAAGTGCTTCATGGTTTTAAAAATTTTGGTCAGCCTGGTACACAGAAACCTATCACCGTGCTTAAGAGTTGCCAAACCAAACTATTGAGAACAGCTACCCTCGCTGCAACCCAGTTCAGATGGGGACAGACCTTTGAATGTATGGGTGCATATTTGTATACTCAGACTCCAGCAAACACCTTTCAGTAGCTGTCGTCCAAAGTCTTAGGGGGAGAAATTCGGTATCGCCCCGTCTGGGGCGCTAGTATTGGCGGTGCACAAAGTTTAGCGCCAGGCGCAAATTATTGCCACCTCCAGCGATATTGGGTACCTGCGCCCCTGAAGGTGATTGCGGCGCTAAATCAGGCGCTGCACGACAGTCTTAAGGTGCTAACCCGGCAGCGCGACGCAATATCTCCGCGGGCGGGCGCAGCGCAGGTGCTGTCAATTATCGAGTGCGGCCAGACACGCTGGCGCCAGACAGCTCTTAAAGGGGCGGATCGATCATCATCTCCAGCCGCACCCTGCGCATCGGAGGCCTCAAACTCAGTGGTAACCTACCTGTGGCGTCGACAACTGCCTGAACATGGAGAGGGCCAGGGAGAGAGCGCAGCGCTTCAGCGCGGGGGCATTGGATGCTTTGGTTGACGCGGTGGAGCGCAGGCGATCTGTACTCTACCCAGAGAATGGCAGGAGGCCTCAGCACAGCGACTATCGCAGAGCTTGGAGGGAGGTTTCCAACAGAGTCACCTCCAGCAGCATGGTTCCCAGGACTCCTGTGCAATGCAGGAAGAAGTTCAACGACCTCACTCGGGTCATCAGGGTGAGTGCCTTTTTCAGAATCATCTTCATCCCTCCATCTGGACCTCACTTTATGGCCAGAGGGTGTGCAAAGCCCCAATGGCCAGCTGTCATCCAGCACCCATGGCCCTTTCTGGAAACACACACGTACATTCAGCTCTGTGCATAATGTAAGGGCTCCTGGACCATGGGAGGCATGTCATCCCAGATCAGGGCTGCAGGTTTCCTCACACCCCGTCCTTTCTCTTGCAGGCCAAGCTGGCCCATAATAGAAGGCAACAGCATCGGACCGGAGGAGGCCGGCCTCACCTGCAGACCCTCACAGACCTGGAGGAGCGAGTCCAGCGGATTGTGGCAAGCCGGATGATTGGCCCCGTCGCCTCTGGAGATACCGATCCCATTGTGGACAGCAATGGTAAGGTCATCACCTTTTTGACCTCTCTCCTTCCACTTGTTCCCCACACCAACATGCTTTTTCACTCTCGAGCCAACTCAGAGCATTGCAGCACTCATGCAACCCTTGCTGCCACCCTGTCCTTTCACTAAAGCCACTTTTGAACCTCCCTGCTTTCAGATGCTGCATCACCAGCTCGGGAGGCGGGCCCTCAAGCTGCCAGTGCGAGTGACTCTGGAGGCGACGAGGAGGAGGAAGCCGGATCATCCGTGCCACCCTCAGGCGAGCCAGCCCATGTCCAGACTGGGGAGACGCCTTCCCTGGAGGGGAGCGGGGGGGAATGGTCTGAGGAGGATGCAGATCCAGGACCCAGCGGCCTGCAGCAACGCGAGGGGGGTAGGGAAGCTCGGGGGCCGTCTCCCCGGAGGGCGAGTCGGGCCGCGAGTACTGCTGCACAGAACACAGAAGAGGTGCGTGCCCTCGCAGAAATGAGCGCTCAGGCTGGGCAGAGGCACACTGAGCTCATGGCTGCAGTGGCAAGGATGCCCGATTCCATTGAGACACTGGCAAGGAGTGTCCAGGACTTTGGCGCAGCACAGGCAAGGTGTGTGCAGGACTTCGGCGCAGCACAGGCAAGGATTGTCCAGGACTTCGGCGAAGCACTGGCACCTGCCACGCAAGTGCTGAGTGCTGCCACGCAGTCAGTGGCTGGTCTCATGCAGACGCAGATTGAGGCCACGCGAGCACTGACTGCTGCCACCCTCGCTGGATCGGGCAGGATTCCCCGGGGCCCTCGCCGCGCCACAGCAGGCCAGCAACCTGTGCACCAGCCGATTGCCGCATGCTGCGGTGCTGCCCCGTCAGAGTGCCAGTGTGTCAGCCGACCAGGGAGCTGCCGTCTGCTCTCAGGATGACAGCATTCCTGATGCCACCACTGGCACTTCTCCACTGCAGCTGCCACCACCTGTAGGACAGACTGCTGCCGCCCATGCAGAGTTGGAGCAGTCAGCAGCCGGGCCCTTCAGGCCCAGAGCTGGTCTAGGCCGTCCCTCAAGGGCATCTGCGGTCTCAGTTTCGGACAGTCAGCAGGCCTCCCCCAGCCTTGCTGCAGCCACTGGGGTCCCATTACGGAGGAGCTGCAGGGCAGGAAGGGGCCAATTCCGCAAGGGAAGCAGATCACCATCGAGGGGCAAAAAGTAGGAGGTGTTGCTAAATGATGTTATTTCTTTCATTCAAGGCCGAGGATGCTGGTCTGAATGTTGGTTATGTTTTGGACATTGTCTCCAGGGTATTTCTTTCCATTGCTTTGTCATGCAGGAAGGATACACAGTTTGTTAAATAAAGAAGTTTATTTATTCACAATGTCCATGTCTGTTCTTTGCACAAATTGTTGCCTTGACCGGCTTAGGGGTAGCAGAACGGTTCCATTCATGTTCTTGGAATGGCAGAAAGCATTCCCTCAGAGGGGCCTAGAAGCGACTTGCTATAAGCCTCTGACGGACGGCCCTTGCAGTTTGTGCCTCCCTCCCGTCTTGGTGCTGCTCCTCCTCCTCCTCCTCCTCCTCCTCTGCTGGTGCTTCAATGTCTGGTGGCATTGGCTGGGTCCTGAGGATTGCCAGGTTATGCAGCATGCAACACACAACCATGAAGTGGGAGACTCGCTCAGGTGAGTACTGAAGGGCTCCTCCGGAATGGTCCAGACAGTGGAACCGTTGCTTCAGCACGCCGATTGTGTGCTCCACGATGTTCCTGGTCGCTTGATGGCTCTCGTTGTATCATTCTTCAGCAGGGGTGCTGGATGAACGGAGCGGGGTCAGCAGCCAGGGACACAGAGGATAGCCCTTGTCCCCGAGAAGCCAGCCTCCTGGGTGAGCCGGGGCTTCGAAAAGGTCTGCCACAGAAGTTTGGCGCAGGATGAAGGCATCGTGGCTGCTGCCTGGAAAGTGGGCATTGACAGCGAGGATCAGCTATCGGTAGTCACAGACCAGCTGCACATTCAAAGAATGGAACCCCTTTCGGTTGCGGAAATCCTCCGTATTCTCTAGAGGCGCCCGCAAAGCCACATGCATGCAGTCAATGGCGCCCTGCACCATGGGGAAGCCCGCTATTCTTGTGAAGCCCTCTGCACGCTCTCGCTGCTTGTCCGGGGTCATTGGGAAGGAGATGTACTGCCGTCTCTTTTTAAAGAGGGCATTAGTCACTTGACGGATGCAGCAATGCACCGCGAACTGTGAGATGTTGGCAATGTCCCCAGCAGCGGCCTGAAAGGAGCCGCTGGCATAGAAGTTTAGAGCCACAGTGATCTTCACAGCCACCGACAGAGATGTCCTGCACCTTAGTTGAGGCTGCAGATCTGGCTGAAGCAGGTGGCAGAGCTCAGTGACCACCTCCTTACTGAAGCGCAGCCTTCGGAAACACTGCTCCTCCGACATGTTGATATACGAAAACTGTTGGCGGAAAACCCTGGCAGCGTAAGGTCTCGTGTGCCGACATCTGTTGGCCCTCCTCCGTCTGGCCATGCCTGCCACTCTATCCCTGCGTCTCTGTGCCCTGTCAATATGATTGAGAAGGACGATGTTCCCATCCAATGCAGCCCCCATAGTAAGTGCGCACTGAAAGTTATGCCGGTTGAGAAGCTTACCAACTGCAAAATTATGCTCAGAAGGCTAAAGTTCCTCAGCCAGCGCTGACCCACTGCAGAAATGGCTCTCCGTTTGTCTCTGAGCAACTCTCTCTCTCTCTCACAGAAGGTGTGGTCCAAAAATGGCTACCACTAATAATCCAGGAAGAGTCCCCTTTAAATAGCGCACCCCCAGCCCGACAGCGACTGGGAAACGTTCCAGGTAACCTGTCGTTGGTAGCGCCAGGCGGAACGGAGAGGGGCGCCACTGAATTTCCGGTCCGGGGCGCCCCAAGGGCGTGGCAAACTGAAATGATGTCATGATCTGCGTGTGCTGGTGAGCGGGCGCTACGGTTTAGCGCCGGCGCTAAATGTCCGCTCAATTTGGGAAGAGGCGCAGGGTTCACTGCGCCCGGGCGCTAGTTGGTTAGCGCCCCACTTCGCGACCTCTTTTGGCGCTAATGGGTGGCGCAAACAAACGAATTTTTCCCCCTTAGAGTTTGCTCGTCAGTTATATGACATATATCTGCTTTCAGCCTGGTGGAGGAACCAACGTGGCAGGATGACTGGCAATATGCCATCCACCTTGATGCTGCAGATGTTTTTGAGTCCGATGCTATGTACCAGGTTTATTCATCACCAACTGTTTCATCCAGACTCTTATTAAAGGGGTTTTCACGATAGGATATGCCCACCATAATGCTGACCCCTATTGCACAGTGCTCAGAAGCACAGAATTTCCTCCAAGCAACAGTTTTCCCTTTGTTCTTGGTTCTGGATCTCACACATGGCTTGAAATAAGTTATTCTGTTACACGCTCAGGAGTTCTGAACCATGAAAGAGAACTATATGGTTACGTATTTTATACACCACGGCCTAGAAATTGGGTTGGTAGCACCGGCGCTGAGCGCCTAAAGAGACCTAGAATTGGGGCGAAGCCCTATGTTGGGGTGGACGCTATGAAGATAGCGCCGACTCAGAAATTGACTATACATTTAGCGCCTGCGCTAAGTGTTTGCGCGCGCCCGCGAGCGCAAGCAGCTCATGACGTCATTTCAGTGTGCAACACCTTTTAGGAGTGCCTGAGCGCATATTGGGTGGTGCCCGGAGCCTTAGCGCCCAGTGCTATTAGTGACAGTTCGAAGGAGGGCTAACAGGCCCTTCTCAGAGTAGGGCGGCGCTATTTAAAGGGGACAGCTCTAGTGCAGAATCTTCTGCCACTTGGCCTGCTCATTGCGATCGCTGCTAGAGAGAGTTGGCGAGCTAATGTGGAGCGGAGTTCTGGGAATTTAGCTTTACAGTACTTGGGACCCTCAACCCTGTCCGAAGCACTTGCAGCACTACACCTAAAAGCCTTTTGACCAACTGGCATCGGAATGGGAGCTTGTTCGGGGGGCGACGGCCTCATCGCCCAACACTGTGAAGGGGCAGAGAGACGGCGGGAGAGAGGGCAGGGATTGGCCAGAAGGAGGAGGGGCAATCGAGGTCGTCCAATCCGACAGGATGCTGCGAGGGTCTTTAGGCAACAGGTGACAAGCCTTGACATTTCGGTGGAGCAGTGTTAGCGATGGCTCCGAATCTGGAGGGACATTGTTACTGATCTGTGCCACCTGCTTGGTCAGGATCTGCAGCCGCGTGAACGCTGCAGAGCCTCTCTGTCCGTGATGGCTACACTGACTGATGGCCTCCATTTTTATGCAAACGGATCCTTTCAGTCAGCCATTGGGGACAATGTGACTGACGCTCAGGCTGCAGTCCGCTGTTGCATCCGGCAAGTGACAGAGGCCCTTATAGGCGAACGCGTCCATTCATTACCTTCCCTCGGACCCTGCACAAGCAGGCGGAGGAGGAGGTGGAGTATGGGCAGGAGGAGGAGGAGGAAGAGCAGGCGGAGGAGGAGGAGGAGGAAGAGCAGGCGGAGGAGGAGGAGGAGGAGGAGGAAGATGGAAGGGCTGCTGAAAGTGGAAGATCCATACGTCAGAGGCTCCTCTGGACTCGTCTCGACACCCCTGTGGCAGAATGATGAGAGTCTTACCTCAGGCGCACTTTGGATGTTTGAGGGTCTCTGCATGCCAGCATCACTGAAAGTAGTCACATGCACCAAGCAACATTGAAACTTCTGTTTATTGACACAAAAGTCTTGCATTACAGCTAAACAACATAAAGTGAGCAGAAACCATAACTTACAAAATAAATGTGACCTGTTCGGCCAAGCCGCAAAACTCAACAAAAATCTGCAACTATAACAGCAGCTGAGGGTGTCCTTCAATTTGGACAAACAAACGTCTCAGCACCTCCCTCTACAACTGGCCCCTTGAGGGAGAACGACTTCTCTTGCGCGCCCGGCCCCTTCCCTCCCTGCTGCTCCTACGTAATTGCACCCCAGTGGCGGCCTCAAGGCTGGGGGACGCTTGCTGACTGTCTGGACATGCAGAAGCCCCTGAGGTACGGCCTGGCCGACCTCTGGGCTTGGAGGGTGCGGATGCAGGATGCTTGCTTTGAGCATGGCTGGAAGCAGTGTGGGCTGCAGGTGGTGGCAGCTGCAATGCAGGCGTCCCAGCGCTGGCATGTGCAATGGTCTCCTGACGAGAGAGGACACCTGCACCATGGTCGGACAACACACTGGCTATCTGAGGGGAGCGGTTCGGCTCATCCGGCACAATCGCAGGCTCCACGGATTCCTGGCATTGTACGGGAGTGGAAGGGCCCGGGGTGATCCTATCTGATGCAGAGAGGGTGGCTGCAGTCAGACATCGCGTTGCGTCAATCTGGCTGTGGAGGAGCCCAGCAAGTGGCTGCGTGGCAACAGTGAGGACCTGTGTGCCAGGTGCCAGTGCTTCGGAGAACGCCTGGACAGTTCTTCCCATGGCTTCGGACAAGGCAGGAGCCGACCGCTCCACTGCCTCGGACAAGCCCTGCACAGACCTTTCCAGGGATTGTCCGAAGCCCTGAACAGTCCTTTCCATTGCCGACTCAAAGCCGTGGACAGTCCTCTCCATTGTTGGGCCGAAGCCCTGGATAGTCCTGTCCATTGTGGCCCTGAAGCCCTGGATAGACCTGTCCATTGTTTCCCCGAACACCTGGAGAGACCTCTCCATTGTTGTGCCAAAGCCCTGCAGAGTCCTCTCCATTGTTGCCCCGAAGTCCAGCATACTCCTAGCCAATGAATCTATTGACTCAGGCATCCTCTCCACTGCAGCCATCAGCTCCGTGTGTCTGACCCGGGCCTGTTTGCTCATCTCTGCCAGGCGACGGACCTCATCTGCACTCTGTGCAGCAGTCATGACGACCTGCCTTGCCCTGCGGGGAGACGGTGGCCGAACTTGCCTATCCCCCCTGCGTTGCTCCATGCCACTTGGTCCGGCAACTGGTTCATCCTCAGAACCACCCCCCCTCCCCTCCAGGGGACTACTATCCCCAGTCTGCAGATGTCTCAGCTCCCCGGATTCTGCAGCGGCTGGTCCGGATTCCTCCTGGTCCTCGCCTCCGGTGGCACTGGCACTGGCAGCTTCAGCGCGTTGAGCCCGAGTTGGTGCTGCTTCATCTGAAAGTGGGAGGTGGAAGAGTGGCTTTAGCAGAAGGACAGGTTTGCTGAAAGGCATGCCAGATTGCGGCAAGGCTCTGACATGGCTGCACACTGAGGATGCATGCTGGCGGGGGGACCAAGTGGAAGGCAACAGGTGGAAAAGGTGAGAGTCTTACCCTCGCTATCGGTAATGGGGTCAGCAGATGCTGTGGTGACAGGACCAGACAGACGTCCTCCAAGTATCTGGTGCACTCTCTCCTCCAGATCCGTTAGAGTGACCACTTGTGCAGGTCCGCCACCGGTTCGACGCTGCTCCTTCCGGATCTGCGCCATCTTGGACTGCAGGGGAAAGAAGGGGAGGTTCTGTTACATGAGGCCTTGAGACCTCCTCGCATGCCCCCATTGTGCAAGAGCCCTTACATGAGGCCTTGAGACCTTCTCACATGTCCCCCATGGTGCAAGAGCCCTTACATGAGGCCTTGAGACATCTGTCCATGTGTGTGCCCAGCACGGTGGCATAGTGGTTAGCACTGTTGCCTCACAGCGCCAGAGACCCGGGTTCAAATCCGACCTCGGGCGACTGTCTGTGTGGAGTTTGCACATTCTCCCTGTGTTTGCGTGGGTTTTCTCCGGGTGCTCCGGTTTCCTCCCACAGTCCAAAGATGTGCGGGTTAGGTTGATTGGCTATGATAAATTGACCCTTAGTGTTAGGGGGATTAAAATACATGGGGTTACAGGGATAGGGTGGGATATGTGGGGGTTACGGGGATCGGGTGGGATATGTGTCGGTGCAGGCTCGATGGGCCGAAATGGCCTCTATCTGCAATGTGGGGTTTCTGTGATTTCTGTGAAAGGGCTATGGGTGCATACTGACAGAATGCCATTGGCGCATCATTGCAGCAGGGTGCCCGAAGTCAGATGCAGATGGAGGGAAGCACAAGTTTGGTAAACCATCACTCACCCTGACGATCCGTGTGAGGTCGTTGAATTTCTTCCTGCACTGAACAGGGGTCCTGGTCGCCATGCTGATGGAGTTCACCCTCACAGCAACCTCCCTCCAAGATCGTCGGTGAGCCTTCTGATTTGGCCTCTTGCCATTATCCGGGTACAGGACCTCCCGACGGCGTTCAACTGCAGCCACCAAGTGGTCCAGAGCCTCAGCGCTGAAGCGCTCTGCTCTCTGCCTAACCTTCTCCATAATGATCACCTTGTACCGCCAGACAAGGGCGAGCACCGAATCTGAGGCCTGCAGAGCGTTGGGTGTTGAAGCTCAGTCTGACTGACCCACCCCTTTAAGAGCCGGCTGGCGCCTGTAGGTCTCGTGCTTTGCCGTAATTGAGTTCACCTGCGCTGCGCCCGTCCGCGTCGATATTGAGTAGCGCCTGACCTTTTGTGCCTTAAGAGCACCGTGCAACGGCTGATTTAGCGCCTCAATCCCCTTTGGGGGCGAAGCAACCCAATATCGCGCCAGGCGCAGATAAGTCTCGTCTGGCTATAAACTTTGCGCATCGCCAGTTCTAACGCCTCAAGCGGGGCTATACCCAATTTCTAGGCCATGCACGAGTTTAAACTGCAACAGGACTTTACTGTTACCAAACAGAGAAAAGCAAGACCAGAGCTGCCTTTGCTTTTTCTCAGCACCCAAAGAACTGTGTCTAAACTAAAGCCAGCATCCACCACCAGATTGATACATTTTAAAGGGTCAGATTTTGATGCAGCAGGGCATCTAACGGAGTTTGCTGCTAGTTAGACTTGCCCCTTGCGCCCTTCAGCTCAACAAAATCTTTGCCCACAAAGTTGCTGCAAGTGCGAGCTGATAACGGCTCAGAGGGGGAAACGGGGCACCAGGGACCTGAGTGAACAGGACAACCAACAGGGTATCTCCATAACCAATCAGATTTAAGGATTGGGAAATAAACAGCGGAAGGACTGAGAAAGAGGGCGAATTAAAGGGGGTGAATTCAATGTCAAATCAGGTAGAGAAAGAGAAATATAGTGAGGAAAAGAAAGTGTGGATCAAGAGAGAGAGAAAAAGGAAAAGTAAGAACTTTTTTACATTTTAAAAATCTACCTGAAAATACATAACCTGAAGAAAAAATACATAACCTATAGATATGTGAAGAGAAAAAGATTGAAGTCAAGCGTAGGTCCCTTGCAGTCAGATTCAGGGGATTTTATAATGGGGAACAAAGAAATGGCGGACCAGTTAAATACATATTTTGGTTCTGTCTTCACAAAGGAGGACACAAATAACCTCCCAGAGATGCCGGGGAACATAGGGTCTGATGAGAGGGAGGAATTGAATGAAATCAGTATTTGTAGGGAAATGGTGTTAGGGAAATTGACAGCATTAAAGGCCGATAAATCCCCAGGGCCTGATCATCTACATCCTAGGGTACTTAAGGAAGTGGCCCTAGAAATAGTAGATGCAATGCTGGTCATCTTCCAAAATTCTTTAGACTCTGGCACAGTTCCCATGGCTTGGAGGGTAGCTAATGTTACCCCACTATTTAAAAAAGGTGGTTGAGAGAAAACGGGGAATTATAGACCGGTAAGCCTGACATTGGTAGTGGGGAAAATGCTAGAGTCCATTATAAAAGATGTAATAGCAGAGCACTTGGAAAACAGTGACAGGATCGGACAAAGTCAAAATGGATTTACAAAAGGTAAATCCTGCTTGACTAATCTACTGGAATTTTTTGAGGATGTAACTGGTAGAATAGATAAGGGAGAACCAGTGGATGTGGTGCATTTGGACTTTCAGAAGGCTTTCGATAAGGTCCTGCATAAGAGATTGGCATGCAAAGTTAAAGCACATGGGATTGGGGGTAAGGTACTGACTTGGATAGAGAACTGGTTGGCAGACAGGAAGCAAAGAGTTGGAATAAACGGGTCTTTTTCTGAGTGGCAGGCAGTGACAAGTGGGGTACCGCAGGGATCGGTGCTAGGACTCCAGCTATTCACAATATATATTAATGATCTAGACGAATATATATTAATGATCTAGACAAGGGAAATATATGTAATATCTCCAAGTTTGCAGACGACACAAAGCTGGGTGGGCGTGTGTGCTGTGAGGAGGATGCAGAGAAACTCCAGTATGATTTGGACAGGTTGGGTGATTGGGCAGATGCATGGCAAATGCAGTATAATGTGGATAAATGCGAGGTTATCCACTTTGGTGGCAAAAACAGGAAGACAGATTATTATCTGAACGGCAATAAATTGGGAGAAGGGGAAGTGCAACGAGACCTGAGTGTCCTTGTGCACCAGTCGCTGAAGGTAAGCATGCAGGTGCAGCAGCTGGTTAAGAAGGCAAATGGTATGTAGGCCTTCATAGCGAGAGGATTCGAGTACAGGAGCAAGGATGTCTTGCTGCAGTTGTACAGGGCCTTGCTGAGACCACACCTTGAGTATTGTGTGCAGTTTTCGTCGCCTTATCTGAGGAAGGATGTTCTTGCCATGGAGAGAGTGCAGCGAAGATTCACCAGACTGATACCTGGGATGGCAGGAATGACGTATGAAGAGAGATTGGGTTGATTAGGCTTATATTCGCTAGAGTTTAGAAGAATGAGAGGGGATCTCATTGAAACTTATAAAATTCTAACAGGACTAGACAGACTAGATGCAGGAAGGATGTTCCCGATGGCGGGGGAGTCCACAACCAGGGGTCACAGTCTAAGGATAAGGGGTAAGCCATTTAGGACTGAGATGAGGAGGAATTTCTTCACCCAGAGAGTGGTGAACCTGTGGAATTCTCTACCACAGAAGGCAGTTGAGGCCAACTTATTAAGTATGTTCAAGAAGGAGTTAGGTATATTTCTTAAGGCTAAAGGGATCAAGGGATATGGGGAGAAAGCAGGGACAAGGTACTGAATTTGGATGATCAGCCATGATCTCATTAAATGGCGGAACAGGCTCGAGGGGCCGAATGGCCTACTCCTGCTCCTATCTTCTATGTTTCTATGAATGAGACTCTACACTTGTAATAATAATTTTCAGTGCCAGAGAGGTTGATTGGCAGTAATTAACAATTATCACATTGTTAAAAGTGTGATTACACTACTAATTACCAGCCCTAAATATCTGCGGTGCATTTAGTTCATATCTGCTGTGCAAATATAGCACTTCCATGACATTCAATGCATTTCAATGGTGAGGCAGACACTGAGATGCCATTTTCAAGAAGCTAACAGCGGAGCAGTGCAAGTCGAACAGCAACTTTCAGATATTCACATTTAACTGCGCAGCTGCTTCTTGCTGTAACATTTACACATAAATAATGGCAAGTGCCATTAGCCTCACCATTATTGTTTCAGCAAATTCTGGCCCAATGTTTCCTCCAAGCAACACCTTCAAGATTCACCCTTAGCTGTTTAGAACCATAATACTGCACTTAGAGGCACCCACTACCATTTCCCACGGAATAGCCCATTATTCAAGATGGCAAGCTTTCCAAGGAGGTCCAGCAACAACACTAGAAGTGCAGCAATTCATTTACAAATGCCTGGAACATCAACACAGTACCTTACAATGCCATTCAGCACATCTTTGATGAAGATATTGAATAGGATGGGTGCCAGTGACCATCTTGCCTCAATCCTCTTTCAAAAGAGATAGGTTCAGTAATTCTCTCTTCAACCGTATGCAAATCCTGGAATACATGTTCTGATATAATGCAAGAGTTAGCTGTTTACTCCAATAGCCTTCAGTTTCTTTATTAAGGGCATGTGAGGCACTCGGTTGAATGTCTTACAAAGGTCAATGAAAACTATATGTGGGTTACAAAATCAACAATCTCATATAAGCCCATAGCTGTCCCACACATTCCTCCTGAGAACAAAATCCAGCCTGTTCTTCTTGATTACATTGTGGATCTTGTACTCATTGGATACATATGCTGCAACGATGCCTAAAACCACTTTAAGTGCCAATAATATCAGTGAGATTCCTTGGCAGTGTTCAGACTCCCCCTAATATACATAAACCCATAATTATCATCTGGAACACCCAGTGTATAAATTCACCAAAGAAAATCTTTTTCCCAGCCTCAGGCAGTTCCCAGGCGAGTAACCATTCTTGTCATTTATCTCGAAGACTATAACCATTTTGTACCACCCCCTTACCTCGATCAGTTTTCAGGAATTCAGCATAAAAACCATCCAATCCCTACCACCCTATCATTAGCTAAGAACATAGTGCAGTCTTCTTCTTACCAGCAAATTGGCTCATGCTGGATTTCTTTCTGCTGAAGTAACTCCACTGGCTTTTCCAGCCTCTATGTAGCTGGGTCCTTACATAGAAGATAGGAGCAGGAGTAGGCCATTCGGCCCCTCGAGCCTGCTCCGCCATTTAATGAGATCATGGCTGATCATCCAAATTCAGTACCCTCTCCCTGCTTTCTCCCCATATCCCTTGATCCCTTTAGCCTTAAGAAATATATCTAACTCCTTCTTGAATATATTTAATGAATTGGCCTCTACTGCCCTCTGTGGTAGAGAATTCCACAGGTTCACCACTCTCTGGGTGAAGAAATTCCTTCTCATCTCTGTCCTAAATGGCAGGGAAAAAGCGGGGAATTATAGACCGGTAAGCCTGACATCGGTAGTAGGGAAAATGCTAGAGTCCATTATAAAAGTTGTAATAGCAGAGCACTTGGAAAGCAGTGACAGGATCGGACAAAGTCAACATGGATTTACAAAAGGTAAATCATGCTTGACTAATCTACTGGAATTTTTTGAGGATGTAACTGGTAAAATAGATAAGGGAGAACCAGTGGATGTGGTGTATTTGGAGTTTCAGAAGGCTTTCGATAAGGTCCCGCATAAGAGGTTAGCGTGCAAAATTAAGGCACATGGGATTGGGGGCAAGGTATTGACTTGGATAGAGAACTGGTTGGCGGACAGAAAGCAAAGAGTTGGAAAAAACGGGTCGTTTTCCGAGTGGCAGGCAGTGACTAGTGGGGTATCGCAAGGATCGGTCCTAGGACCCCAGCTGTTCACAATATATATTAATGATCTGGACGAGGGAATTGGATGTAATATCTCCAAATTTGCAGATGACACAAAGCTGGGTGGGAGGGTATGCTGTGAGGAGGATGTCGTGAAACTCCAGTACGATTTGGACAGGTTGGGTGATTGGGCAAAACATGGCAAATGCAGTATAATGTGGATAAATGTGAGGTTATCCACTTTGGTGGCAAAAACAGGAAGGCAGATTATTATTTGAATGGCAATAGATTGGGAGAAGGGGAAGTGCAAAGAGACCTGGGTGTTCTTGTTCACCAGTCGCTGAAGGTAAGCATGCAGGTGCAGCAGGCGGTTAAGAAGGCAAATGGTATGTTGGCCTTCGTAGCAAGAGGGTTCGAGTACAAGAACAAGGATGTTTTGCTGCAGTTGTACAGGGCCTTGGTGAGACCACACCTTGAGTATTGTGTGCAGTTTTGGTCGCCTTACCTGAGGAAGGACGTGCTTGCCATGGAAGGAGTGCAGCGAAGATTCACCAGGCTGATACCTGGGATGGCAGGAATGACGTATGAGGAGAGATTGTGTCGATTGGGCTTATACTCACTGGAGTTTAGAAGATTGAGAGGGGACCTGCGTGAGGTACAAGCAGCGTGGCAACTTTAAAAGGAGGAGCGAGGCAAGGCCCGACCACAGCGGCTGACCTGGGAGTGGAGTGAGCAGCGACGCCCGACCAGAGCGGACCTGCGTGAGGTACAAGCAGCGCGGCAACTTTAAAAGGAGGGGCGAGGTGAGGCCCGACCACAGCGGTTGACCTGGGAGTGGAGTGAGCAGCGACGCCCGACCAGAGCGGACCTGCGTGAGGTACAAGCAGCGCGGCAACTTTAAAAGGAGGAGCGAGGCGAGGCCCGACCACAGCGGCTGACCTGGGAGTGGAGTGAGCAGCGACGCCCGACCAGAGCGGACCTGCGTGAGGTACAAGCAGCGCGGCAACTTTAAGAGGAGCGAGGCGAGGCCCGACCACAGCAGCTGACCTGGGAGTGGAGTGAGCAGCGACGCCTGACCAGAGCGGACCTGCGTGAGGTACAAGCAGCGCGGCAACTTTAAAAGGAGGGGCGAGGCGAGGCCCGACCACAGCGGCTGACCTGGGAGTGGCGTGAGCAGCGACGCCCGACCAGAGCGGACCTGCGTGAGGTACAAGCAGCGTGGCAACTTTAAAAGGAGGATCGAGGCAAGGCCCGACCAATTCAACAGCAGGGGAGAGAGGTCAAAAGTAATCAAAGTGTGGCGTCACCAGGAAGCAGGTAAGTGATTGGTTGGTGAGTATTTCTCTCCTTTTTTAAACTTTAACTCTGGTTTATAGTTGCTAAGGTCTCTCTAGTGTAGCAGGGACTGTTGGTAAACCAGTTAACTGTAGTGTAATTAGTGGGATTGATTGATTTAATTTAAATTCAATTAATTAAAGGGTAAGTCATGGCAGGACAGCCGGGCCCCGTGATCGGCTCCTCCTGCGAAATGTGGGAACTCAGGGACACGTCCTGTGTCCCTGACAACTACATGTGCAGGAAGTGCATCCAGCTGCAGCTACTGACAGACCGCATTGTGGCGCTGGAGCTGCGATTGGATACATACTGGAGCGTTCACGATGCTCAGGATATCGTGAATAGCACATTTACAGAGTTGGACACACCACAGGTAGAGGTTGGACAGGAAGAAAGGGAATGGGTGACCAACAGGCAGAGTACTAGGCGCAGGCAGGTAGTGCAGGGGTCCCCTGTGGCCATCCCCCTCTCCAACAGATACACCACTTTGAGTACTGTTGGGGGGGATGGCTTATCAGAGGAAGGCAGCAGCAGCCAACTTCCTGGCACCAGGGGTGGCTCTGCTGCACAGAATGGGAGGAAAAAGAGGGGTAGCGCTATAGTAATAGGGGATTCAATTGTAAGGGGAATAGATAGGCGTTTCTGCGGCCGCAAACGAGACTCCAGGATGGTGTGTTGCCTCCCTTGGTGCAAGGGTCAAGGATGACTCCGAGCGGCTGCAGAACATCTTGGAAGGGGAGGGTGAACAGCCAGTTGTCGTGGTGCATATAGGCACCAACGATATAGGTAAAGCGGGATGATGTCCTAAAAGCGGAATATAGGGAGTTAGGAGATAAATTAAAAAACAGGACCTCAAAGGTAGTAATCTCAGGATTGCTACCAGTGCCACGTGCTAGTCAGAGTAGAAACAGAAGGATACTTCAGATGAATACGTGGCTAGAGGAATGGTGCCAAGGGGAGGGATTCAAGTTCCTGGGACATTGGAACCGGTTCTGGGGGAGGTGGGACCAGTTCAAACCGGACAGTTTGCACCTGGGCAGGGCTGGAACCGGTGTCCTAGGGGGAGTGTTTGCTAGTGCTGTGGGGGAGGGTTTAAACTAAAATGGCAGGGGGTTGGGAACCTGAGCAGGGAGACAGAGGAAAGGGAAACAAGGATAAAAGCAAAAGATAGGAAGGAGAAAAACAAAAGTGGCAGTCAGAGAAATCAACGGTTTAAATCAAACATGGCCACAGTAAATAATAATTCTAATAGGTCTAAGAGCATTAAAAAAACAAGCCTGAAGGCTTTGTGTCTTAATGCGAGGAGCATTTGTAATAAGGTGGATGAATTGGCTGTGCAAATAGAAGTAAACAAATACGATTTGGTTGGGATTACGGAAACGTGGCTCAAGGAAGGCCAGGACTGGGAACTCAACATCCAGGGGTATTCAATATTCAGGAAAGATAGGCAAAAAGGAAAGGGAGGTGGGGTAGCATTACTGGTTAAAGAAGGGATTAACACAATTGTAATGAGGGATATTAGCTCTGATGAGGTGGAATCTATATGGGTAGAATTGAGAAATACTAAGGGGAAAAAAACGTTAGTGGGAGTGGTTTATAGACCTCCAAACAGTAAGGCGGAGGTTGGGGATGGCATTAAAAGGGAAATTAAAGAAGCGTGCAATAAGGGCACAGCAGTCATCATGGGTGACTTTAATCTACATATAGATTGGGCCAACCAAATTAGTAACAATACTGTGGAGGAGGAATTCCTGGAGTGTTTACGGGATGGTTTCCTGGACCAATATGTCGAGGAACCAACCAGAGATCAGGCCATCTTAGACTGGGTATTATGTAACGAGAAAGGACTAATTAGCAATCTTGTTGTACGAGGCCCCTTGGGTCGGAGCGATCATAATATGATCGAATTCTTCATTAAGATGGAGAATGAAGTAGTTGACTCGGAGACTAGGGTCCTCAATTTAAATAAAGGAAACTACGATGGTCTGAGGAGTGAGTTGGGTAGGATTGATTGGGGAATGGCACTCAAAGGGTTGACGGTGGATAGGCAATGGCAAACATTCAAAGACCGAATGGATGAACTACAGAATTTGTTCATCCCAGTTTGGCATAAAAATAAAACAAAAAAGGTGACCCAACCGTGGCTAACAAGGGAAATTAGGGATAGCATAAGGTCCAAGGAGAGGGCATATAAATTGGCCAGAAAAAGCAATAATCCTGAGGATTGGGAGCAGTTTAGGATTCAACAAAGGAGGACAAAGGGATTAATTAAGAAAGGGAAAATAGAATATGAGAGTAAGCTTGCAGGGAACATAAAAACTGACTGTAAAAGCTTTTATAGATATGTGAAGAGAAAAAGATTGGTGAAGTCAAGCGTAGGTCCCTTGCAGTCAGAATCGGGGGAATTTATAATGGGGAACAAAGAAATGGCAGACCAACTAAATACATATTTTGGTTCTGTCTTCACAAAGGAGGACACAAATAACCTCCCAGAGATGCCGGGGAACATAGGGTCTGATGAAAGGGTGGAACTGAAAGAAATCAGTATTTGTAGGGAAATGGTGTTAGGAAAATTGATGGGACTGAAGGCCGATAAATCCCCAGGGCCTGATAATCTACATCCCAGGGTACTTAAGGAAGTGGCCCTAGAAATAGTAGATGCATTGCTGGACATCTTCCAGAACTCGATAGACTCTGGAACGGTACCCATGGATTGGCGGGTAGCTAATGTTACCCCACTATTCAAAAAAGGTGGTAGAGAAAAGGCGGGGAATTATAGACCGGTAAGCTTGACATCGATAGTGGGGAAAATGCTAGAGTCCATTATAAAAGATGTAATAGCAGAGCACTTGGAAAGCACTGACTGGATCGGACAAAGTCAACATGGATTTACAAAAGGTAAATCATGCTTGACTAATCTACTGGAATTTTTTGAGGATGTAACTGGTAAAATAGATAAGGGAGAACCAGTGGATGTGGTGTATTTGGACTTTCAGAAGGCTTTCGATAAGGTCCCGCATAAGAGATTAGCGTGCAAAATTAAGGCACGTGGGATTGGGGGCAAGGTATTGACTTGGATAGAGAACTGGTTGGTGGACAGAAAGCAAAGAGTTGGAAAAAACGGGTCGTTTTCCGAGTGGCAGGCAGTGACTAGTGGGGTATCGCAAGGATCAGTCCTAGGACCCCAGCTGTTCACAATATATATTAATGATCTGGACAAGGGAATTGGATGTAATATCTCCAAATTTGCAGACGACACAAAGCTGGGTGGGAGGGTATGCTGTGAGGCGGATGTTGTGAAACTCCAGTACGATTTGGACAGGTTGGGTGATTGGGCAGAAACATGGCAAATGCACTATAATGTGGATAAATGTGAGGTTATCCACTTTGGTGGCAAAAACAGGAAGGCAGATTATTATTTGAATGGCAATAGATTGGGAGAAGGGGAAGTGCAAAGAGACCTGGGTGTTCTTGTGCACCATTCGCTGAAGGTAAGCATGCAGGTGCAGCAGGCGGTTAAGAAGGCAAATAGTATGTTGGCCTTCGTAGCAAGAGGGTTCGAGTACAAGAACAAGGATGTCTTGCTGCAGTTGTACAGGGCCTTGGTGAGACCACACCTTGAGTATTGTGTGCAGTTTTGGTCACCTTACCTGAGGAAGGACGTGCTTGCCATGGAAGGAGTGCAGCGAAGATTCACCAGGCTGATACCTGGGATGGCAGGAATGACGTATGAGGAGAGATTGTGTCGATTGGGCTTATACTCACTGGAGTTTAGAAGATTGAGAGGGGATCTCATCGAAACCTATAAAATTCTGTCACGACTGGACAGACTAGATGCAGGAAGGATGTTTCTGATGGCCGGGGAGTCCAGAACCAGGGGTCATAGTCTAAGGATAAGGGGTAAGCCATTTAGGACTGAAATGAGGAGAAATTTCTTCACCCAGAGAGTGGTGAACCTGTGGAATTCTCTGCCACAGAGGGCGGTGGAGGCCAGTTCATTAAGTATATTCAAGAAAGAGTTGGATATATTTCTTAAGGCTAAAGGGATCAAGGGATATGGGGAGAAGGCAGGGACAGGGTACTGAATTTGGATGATCAGCCATGATCACATTGAATGGCGGAGCAGGCTCGAAGGGCCGAGTGGCCTACTCCTGCTCCTATCTTCTATGTTTCTTCTATGTTTCTATGTTGAATATATTTAATGAATTGGCCTCAACTGCCTTCTGTGGTAGAGAATTCCACAGGTTCACCACTCTCTGGGTGAAGAAATTCCTCCTCATCTCTGTCCTAAATGGCTTACCCCTTATCTTTAGACTGTGACCCCTGGTTCTGGACTCCCCCGCCATCGGGAACATCCTTCCTGCATCTAGTCTGTCTAGTCCTGTTAGAATTTTATAAGTTTCAATGAGATCCCCTCTCATTCTTCTAAACTCTAGCAAATATAAGCCTAATCGACCCAATCTCTCTTCATACGTCATTCCTGTCATCCCAGGTATCAGTCTGGTGAATCTTTGCTGCACTCCCTCCATGGCAAGAACATCCTTCCTCAGATAAGGCGGCCAAAACTGCACACAATACATTACAATGGCCAACTAGTACAATGCTATCTCCAGACCCTGAGAGCGCCCTCGCAGGTTTGTTTAAGAGCACTAGCCATGCCGGTCATTGGCACTAGCCCAGACGAACACTTTCATCTATGATTAGCAACAGACTTTAACCTATGGAAAAATTAATGCTTTTTTTTGCAATTATAAGCTAATTTACAGAAGAGAAAGATGTATTTTGTAGTAAAAATGGCCAAAGTCTGTGTAACTCTCAGTTCTGTATTATATCATAGCTTTAGATAGTTATAAAAGCAGTTTTAAAAATAGCAATTTTTTTTTTTATTATTCTTATACAGTTGCACATTCGGTTACGCCTTGGCAGGGACAGATAAGTAGCAATTAAAAGATTGTATGTTGAAATTATTGGCAGGCACCAGCCGTGATTTGCATTCCCTAAATTTTCATTATGTTAAGGAAGTAGTGTTAATTATATAACGATAAAAGAGGCTTTAATTGCACATTGTAGTAACTAACCAAAAATAGCTGTTCTAGATACCAATGGACAGGCAGCAGAGAGAAGGTGAATTTTCTAGCTGATAAAATTTCTGAATTCGGTTGCCTGAATGGAATATGAATGCGATATGAATCATCTGTTATGATGCAGCAAATATTCAAATGCTACATTCTCAGAGGGTACCTCTCCCTCCACTCACGCTAACATGTCTGGCCCTGAAATTCCAATGGATTGGTAGGGCATAAACCTGTCTGATCTAGTTCTGGGGGATGAAGTAGGGAAAGTGGTCCAAGTTCAGTGGCAGAGCATTTGGGGAACAGTGATCATAATATCATCAGGTTTAGAATAGTTATGGAGGAGGGCTAATTTCAGTGAGCTGAAAAGGGATCTGGCCCAGTTGGATTGGAATCAAAAAATGGTAGGCAAAACAATAATTGAACAATGGGGAGGCCTTCAAAGAGGAGATGGTTCAGGTACAGAGTAGACACATTCCCATGAGGGGGAAAGGAAGGGCATCCAAAGCTAGGGCTCCCCTGATGACGAAAGGTATTGTGATTAAAATGAAACAGAAAAAGGAGGCTTATGACAAATGTAAGGTTCATAATACAGCGGAGAACCAAGCTGAATACAGAAAGTACAGAGGGGATCTAAAAAACAGAATAAGAGGGGCAAAGAGAGAATATGAGAATAGATTAGCGGCTAACATAAAAAGGAACCCAAAAGTCTTTTATAAACATGTAAATAGTGAAAGGGTAGTCAAAGGAAGGGTGGGGCCGATTAGGAACCAAAGAGGAGATCTTCTTGTGGAGGCTGAGGTACTAAATGAGTACTTAGCATCTGTCTTCACAACAGAAGAGGATGCCACCAATGTAGCAGTAAAGGAGGGGGTAGTTGTGATATTGGATAGGATAAAAATAGATAAAGAGGAAGTACTTAAAAGATTGGAAGTACTCAAAGTAGAAGTCACCTGATCCAGATGGGATGCATCCTAGGTTACGGAGGAAAGTAAGGGTGAAAATTCTGGCGGTTCCGGCTACAATTTTCCAATCCTCCCTAAATATGGGGGTGGTGCCAGAGGACTGGAGGATTGCAAACGTTACACCTCTGTTCAAAAAAAGGGAGAGAAATAAACTCGGCAGTTACAGGCCAGTCAGCCTAAATTCGGTAACGGGGAAACTATTAGAGATATTAATCCATGACAAAATTAATTGACACTTGGAAAACTATGGGCTCATAAATGAAAGCCAGCACGGATTTGTTAAAGGAAAATTGCATTTGACTAACATGATTGAGTTCTTTGATGAAGTAATGGAGAGGGTTGATGAGGATGGTGCAGTTGATGTGTATATGGACTTTCAAAAGGCATTTGATAAAGTACCACATAATAGAATTGTTAGCAAAATTAAAGCCCATGGGATTAGAGAGACAGTGGCAGTGTGGATACAACATTGGTTAAAGGACAGAAAGCAGAGAGTAGTGGTGAACGGTTGTTTTTCAGACTGGAGGGAAGTCTACAGTGGTGTTCCCCAGGGGTCGGTACTCGATCACTGCTCTTTTTGATATATATTAATGACCTGGACTTGGGTATACAAGGCATAATTTCAAAGTTTGATGAAATTCGGAAATGTAGTAAACAATGAGGAGGATAATAACAGACTTCAAGAGGACGTAGACAGACTGGTGAAATAGCCAGACACACGGCAGATGAAATTTAACGCAGAGAAGTGTGATGTGATACATTTTGGTAAGAAGAATGAGAAGAGGCAATATAAACTAAATGGTACAATTTTAAAGGGGGGTGCAGGAACAGAGAGAACTGGGGGTGTATGTACACAAGTCTTTGAAGGTGGTAGGACAAGTTGGGAAAGCTCTTAAAAGATCATATGGGAGTCTTAACTTTATTAATAGAGGCATAGGGCTGGATTTTACTAATGGAGGCGGGTTGAGGGCGGGCCCACTGGCGGCGGATTTCTGACCCGCTCCTGGCTGCTGCCTCCCATCACTTACTATTTTGGCTTGATTGGCCTCGTTATGGCCAACGTGCAGGTCCCTCCAGGCAATTGCTTGGAGGCTGTCAGTTTTTCGCGTCTGATGATGCGTTGTTTGACTGAAAATTTAAAGGGGCCATGTCCTCTTTGGAAAAAATGTAAATGGGATAGATTGGTGCTGTATTATATAGAAAGAGGATTTGACAGCGTCTGTTCTGAACAACATTTAATGAATGAAATTGCTGGTCATATTATTCCAGAAAGATATTTATGATTTTTTTATATATTGTAGGAGTCGCTGGAAACAAACAGACTGCGAGACCTTCATAGCAGCAAAGAAAAACGCGTGTTAGCTTTATTCACTCCCCGCCTGGACTGAGGGACTCGGCCCCGTTGCAGGGCTATGATGTCATCACACAATCGACGACTCTTAAAGGGACCCTGCCCCGATAACCCAACCAAGTTCTGTACATAATGTGGAGCGATAACAACATTGGCTATACATAGTGAATTGTGTTACTGTCCCTATGTGGTCTCCGCCACATACGTCCCCCCAGAATTCACTAGAACTGGCAATGTCAGTCGTTGAGGGGCCCGGATCACACGGTCGAAACAGCTCCTTAAGTCCGGGGCGGGGACCGGGGGGATCGCAGGAGGGTCCCCGGGCGCTCGGTGGTGGACTGAGGGTGCAGAAGCCAGAGGTCGGCCCCGCCGCGGGGGCTGAGCCAACCCAATGGGTCGGTCCAGATCCGGGTGGGCCGGTTTAAGACGGTCCACGGAAATGTAGTCCAGCTTACCGCCGACATCCACCACGAAGGCCTTGTCCCCAGCTTCCAAGACGCGGAATGGTCCGTCGTAGGGTGGGTGAAGAGGTCCCCGGTGGGCGTCGTGGCGGACGAAAACGTACTCCGCCGCACGAAGGTTGGGCGGAACGTGGGACTGAGGGAGACCGTGCTGCGACGTGGGCACCGGCGCGAAAACCTTGGCGTTGTCCAGGAGGGCGGACCGCTGACGGGCTGCGGACCAAGGGTCTGTGGCGTTGGGGATGAAATTCCCGGGAACCAGCAGTGGCTGCCCGTAGACGAGCTCGGCGGACGAGGACTGGAGGTCCTCCTTAGGGGCGGTCCTGAGTCCCAGCATGACACACGGGAGTCTGTCGATCCAACTGTCGTCCCGAAGGCTGGCCCGGAGCGCGGCCTTCATGGAGCGATGAAACCATTCGCACAGCCCGTTAGCCTGAGGGTGACATGCGGTGGTGCGGTGGTGTCGCAACCCGAGGCCTTGGGCGACAGCATTCCAAAGCTCCGACGTGAACTGGGGCCCCCGGTCGGAGGAGACGTCAGCTGGGGCGCCGAACCGGGTGACCCAAGTGTTGATGAACGCCCGAGCCACATCGGCGGACGTTGTTGACGACAGCGGGACGGCTTCCGGCCATCAGGTGGTTCTGTCGACCATCGTGAGGAGGTGGGTGAACCCACGGAAGGGCGGCAGGGGCCCCACCAGGTCCATGTTAACATGGTCGAACCGCCTCTCGGGCACCGCGAAAGGCGTCAACGGGGCCTTAGTATGGCGATGCACATTCGAGCGCTGGCATACCACGCAGGTATTGGCCCAGTCGTGAACGTCCTTCTTGAGCCCATGCCAGACGAACTTAGCCGCCACCAGCTTCTGTGACGGCTTCCTGCCCGGGTGGGAAAGGCTATGGACGGCGTCGAAAACCTGCCATCTCCACCCGTCGGGCATGACAGGGCGTGGTTGCCCAACGGAGACGTTGCACAGGAGCGTGGTGCCGGCATCGTCAAACGCGACGTCCGCTAACTGAAGGCCCGTGACAGCCGTCCTGTAGGCCTGGACGTCCGGGTCGGAGGCCTGGTCGGCCGCCATGCGGGTGTAATTGATGCCGAGGTGTACGGCGCTGGCGACGGCCCGGGAGAGACAGTTGGCGACAGGGTTGTTTTTCCCAGCCACATGCTGGATGTCCGTCGTGAACTCGGAGACAAAGGAAAGCTGGTGCTGCTGACGAGCCGACCACGGCTCGGAAACTTTGGCCACGGCGAAGGTCAACGGATTGTGGTCCACGAACGCCGTGAACGGGCAGGCCTCCAGCAGGAAACGGAAGTGTTGGACGGCGAGGTAGATGCCGAGAAGCTCGCTATCGAAGGTGCTGTACTTCCGCTCGTTGGGGCGGAGCTGCCAGCTGAAGAAGGCGAGCGGCTGCCAGGTGCCGTTGACCGTCGAACTCGGCTTTAGCGGTGGCGAGTTTCCCCGGGTCGAGGCACCGAGCGCGGGCATAGACAGGCGGACCGGTGGTCAGGATGTGGTGTTCTACCCCGTGCTTGGTGGCGGCGGACGAGAAAGTAGGCTTCGTAAGGTCCAGGAACCCGGCGAGGAGGCGGGAAAACTCGTCGGAGGCCGAGAGTGCGCTGGACAACTTCGTCGTGCCGGAACCACTGAGCGAACACGGGAGCGAACTGAAAGTCTCAGCATTGACGAGACGTCGGTTCTTGATGTCCACCAAAAGGCCATTGGCACAGAGGAAGTCAGTGCCAATAAGGGGGGTGGACACTTTCGCTGTAACAAAGTCCCAAGCGAAACACTGCCCGCCAAAACACAGCGCCACGCTCCGTTTCTCGGAAGTACGGATGGAACTGCCATTGGCGACTTCGAGGGCGGGGCCCACTCATTAGCTACCATGGCTGTCGGCCGTTCAGGTGAGTGGGCCTTCGCGTTTCCCGACGCGGTAAAGCTACACGGGGGCCGGCCCTTCTTAGTGTTGGGGCCGAAATGCGCGTGGTAGAAGCACATGCTTGGGGGCTGCTGCCGTTGGGCTGTGGCGGTGGGGGCAGGGCCCCGCATGGCCGCGCAGTACTGTTGCCCGGCGGAGAAAAATTTGTCGGCCTCCTTGGCCAGGTTGCGGAAATCACTAATATGAGAGTTAAAGCCAACCGTACCTGCCCTGGCAGCTGTTGTAGGAACAGTTCTCTGAAGAGGAAGCACGGCTTGTGCTTGCCCAGGAGGGTTAACATGTGGGCCATCAGTTCTGAGGGCTTGGAATCGCCAAGCCCGGGTAGAGAGAGAAGCTGGCGTGCGCGCTCGGGTTCAGTTAGTCCAAAAGTCTCTAGGAGGTGCGTTCACAGCGTCGCAAATTTCTGGTGCTCCGGGGGGTCCTCGAGCAGGCTCACGACTCTGGCCGCGGTGGAGCTGCCGAGAGCAGAGACGACGTAATAATACTTCGTGTCGTCCGCGATGATGTCCCGGAGTGCAAACTGAGCCTCGGCCTGGGTGAACCAAGCGGCAGCCTGTCGTTCCCAAAACTCCGGTAATTTGAGAGAAACGGCGTTCGTCGCCATCTCGGATAAAGTCTTTGGAAACGTCCAAAAGAGAAACGGGGTCACCAATGTAGGAGTCGCTGGAAATCAACAGACTGCGAGACCTTCGTAGCCGCAAAGAAAAACGCATGTTAGCTTTATTCACTCCCCGCATGGACTGAGGGACTCGGCCCCGTCGCAGGGCTATGACGTCATCACACAATCGACGACTCTTAAAGGGACCCTGCCCCGATAACCCAACCAAGTTCCGTACATAACGTGGAGCGATAACAACATTGGCTATACATAGTGAATTGTGTTACTGTCCCTATGTGGTCTCCGCCACAATATCAATTTATTATCTGACCATGAAATGAAAAAGATGCCAGATTTGTTCCAATCATTGGCTTAGTAATATTAATGCTTTTTTCTCTTAATGGTGCTAGGAGCTGCAGGAATGGCAGCCCCAATAACTAAGGCTGCACCCAGGTTCAATGAGGGCTCTCTCCATGCTCTTGTTGAGGGAGTTAGAAGACGTCAGGATCTTCTCTTCCCTGGAAACGGAAGGAGGAGGCCTCCTCGGCAAACCAAGGCAGCTTCGCTGCAAATTGCTGAGGAGGTGAGCTCGAGGTCTGTGTGCAGACACACATGGGTTCAGTGTAGAAAAAGGTTTAATGATCTGCTGAGATCACCTCAAATGTGACCTCTGTGTTCTGGGAAATGGAAGTTCAAGAGTGAGGGCTCAGGGTGATTTCCTTATAGAAAGATGGTAGTGACACTGAGCGCAAACCACTGTTTATTGGACAGATGATGCCTGGGGTTTTGAGAATGTCGAACTTATATTCATTTCCATGTGCCAGCCACCTGTAGTTCAAGCGTAGGCTTACGCAAATCTGGCATGGATGAGTGCATCCCTTACCTGACAGCCAGCAATGTGGTCGCCTGCTGCTGGATTTGGCCACATCCGGCCCCGCAAGGCGTCACTCCCCGTCCTCCTCCTTGTCCTCTTCCTCGTCCTCTTCATCTTCCTCCAAGGAGGCTGTGTGCTGAGCCACTTGTTCATCCGGCAGCACTAAGCCGCGCTGCTCTTCCTCCGAATCTGACGACCAGGATGAGAGGATGTAAATGGTTCCCATCCCGTCGTCATAGATTTCAGTTGAGGCAAGAAGCTTGCAAGCGCACACTCAAAGTGGCCTGAAATTATTTCCAATCGGTTCAAACAGCAGATGTGTGTCAGCTTGATCAGTCACAAGGTCAGTAGATTTGCAAAATCTTATCCCAAACCTCCAACAACAAAGTTGTTGCATTTGAATGTCAGCCATGTTACAGGAGCGCTTTTAAAGTTCTGCACAAAAAAATAAATACATAATTGTAATGTATATACCTTTAAGGGGGGGAACTATCTTTTACAGCTCATGTATACTGCAGTACCGGCAGTGACCACACCTGTATATAGCACTGAGTAGTAATCTGTACAGATCAGTTCCCGTGTGAGCCACGTTGAGTAAATACCTGTTGTACCGTTCTCCTGCAGTCTGTGTCTTATTATACACAGACACAACATTGGCGACAAGGCAAGTTCAAACCTACCTGCAACTCTGCATCACCTCCCGGGGATTCGTTCCTGGAGATCAGTGGATTGGAGGTCAAGGCCAGAGACTCGGGCGTCGACCACGGGCAACCGCCCAGTCATCCAGCAGAGACTTGAGAATTGCGGGGGAGGCTGTCGAGAGCCAGGCTTGGCTTTCCAGTCAAGGTGGTCCAGCGAAACAGGCTGGCAACAGGTAGTGCGCAGACCCTTCCTGGACAGCGGCGGGCTAGAGCCCGACCGAGCGGCACAGCAAAGGGCCGAGCAGCGTCGACGGGGGAGAGAGAGAGAGGGCAGAGCGCACAGGGCGCAGCCGGTGTTCAGGGGCCGAGCAGCGTCGAAGAGAGGGAGAGAGAGATGCGCAGAAACCCGTGAGGCGCCGCCATTGCCACGAGGACCGCCGAGAGCGGCGTTGGCAGCAGCGCAGGAGAAGCGTGCGAAACCTACAGGGCACCGCCATTGCCACGAGAACCGCCGGGAGCGGCGTTGGCAGCAGCGGGGGAGGAAGGAAAGCGCGGGAGATGCCATTTTAAGCCATTGGGAGACGCCATTTTAAACCACACCCAAAATGCCGAAGAGTGGCAGTATCACCGCATTTGACAATGAAGTCGAAGATTGGACTACATATGTCGAACGAATAGAGGTATACTGCAAGGCAAATGAGGTGTCAGATGACAAGAAAACGTCGGTATTGTTAAATTTAATGGGTGCAAAGACGTATGGGTTATTACGAAATCTAGTAACCCCAACGAAGCCAATGGAAAAGAGTTTTGAAGACATAGTAACAATACTACAGGAACATTTAAACCCCACACCGCTACTGATAGCAGAAAGATTCAAGTTTCACAAACGGAACCAGCATAAGGATGAAAGCAATGCTGATTATTTAACAGAACTGCGCAAACTATCGAAACACTGCCAGTTTGGAGCGGGACTGGCAGATACCTTAAGGGACAAGTTTGTGTGTGGGCTTCAAAGTGAAGGAACCCAGAAACGGCTTTTATCTGAAAAGGACCTTACGCTGGGCAAGGCTTTCAGCATTGCGGTATCATATGAAGCAGCAGCACGGGGCGCTGCAGAGATACAACAGAGACCGCAAGAATATGGCACAAACGAAATGTCATATGGAACAGAGAAGTGCTATCGCTGCGGCAGAACAACACACGACCAGAATGATTGCTGGTTCAAAGACAAAGTGTGCAGACAGTGTGGAAAAGTAGGACACATAGCACGAGTCTGCAGGTCGGGAAAGAAAACCAGCAATAAGAAACCTGCCAAAGAAAAGTACAAGAAGGTACATAAGATGACGGAGAATAGTTCAGACGAACAAAAGAGTGATAACGACTCCGAAAGCAGGGAACTGAGTTGTCTGAAACTACATAATGTGATCACAACGGAGGATCACCGAACCACTTGGGTCACTCTCAAGATAGCAGGAGTCCAGGTAAAGATGGAATTGGACACAGGATCAGCCCTAACAGTCATAAACCGACGGGACTACAAGCGGCTATTCTCACACATACCCTTGAGAGATACAAAGATTATTTTGAAGACGTACACGGGGCAAAAAGTCTACCCCAAAGGAAAAATAAGGGTGACCGTTATATATAACGGTAAGGAAACACCAAAACTAGACCTGTATGTATTGCAAGATGGAAGACCACCATTACTGGGACATGAATGGATCTGGAAAATACAACTGGATTGGCATTCCATACAGGCACTGACTGTGGCTGACAAAAAGGATGACGACGTCACACCTGGGCGACTGTCAAAGATCCTAACTGACGTGAAAGAAGTGTTCCAGCAAGGACTCGGAACACTAAAAGGCATGACAGCGACGATTAAAATTGAAGAAAACGCAAGCCCAAAATTATTTAAGGCCAGACCGGTACCTTATGCGATCCGCCCAGCCGTCGAAGCAGAGCTGGAGAGTCTGGAACGTTCAGGTGTACTGTCCAAGGTAGACTGGAGCAAGTGGGCTACACCAATCGTCCCTGTGATGAAAAAGTCGTTGAGCAGCATGCCTGGGGAACCAAGGAAGGTTCGCATCTGTGGGGGCTTTAAGGTAACAGTGAACCCGGTCCTTCACACCGTATAATATCCACTTCCGCGGATTGAAGATATTTTCGCCTCGCTATCTGGAGGGAAACGCTTCACTAAGATTGATCTGGCCCAGGCGTATCTGCAAATGGAGGTAGAAGAAGCATCAAAAAAATACCTCACAATCAACACCCATAAAGGTCTCTACCAATACAACCAGCTGGTATTCGGGGTAGCATCAGCTCCGGCTATTTGGCAGAGGGCAATGGAACAAGTCCTGCAAGGGATCCCAGGGACCCAGTGTTATTTGGACGACATCCTGGTCACGGGCGAAAATGACAGTGATCACCTTGCCAACCTGGAGCAGGTGCTCACTAGATTGCAGGAATATGGGCTCCGAGCTAACCGCCCCAAATGCGAGTTTTTTAGAAAACAGATCTCGTATTGTGGCCACGTTATCGATAAAGAGGGGTTACATAAGTCCCCAGAGAAGATTGAGGCAGTAGTCAAGGCTCCAGCACCGGAAAATGTGTCACAACTGAGGTCGTTCCTCGGGCTGGTAAACTACTACCATAAGTTCTTGCCAAATTTGTCTACAATACTACTCCCACTGAAAACCCTACTGCAAACTGGGGTGCCAGGGAAGTGGAGTGACGAATGTAGACGAGCTTTCCAGAAGAGCAAAACACTAATCACATCGAAAGAGGTATTGGCCCATTACAACCCGGCATTACCAATTCGGTTGGCATGTGATGCGTCACCCTACGGCATTGGAGCGGTGCTGTCGCACAAATTCTCGGACGACTCAGAGATGCCAATAGCCTTTGCGTCATGATCACTAACCTCAGCCGAGCGTAACTACGCCCAGATTGACAGGGAGGCCCTCAGCCTAGTGTGGGGAGTGAAAAAGTTCAATCACTATCTGCACGGGCAGAAATTCACCTTGCTGACTGATCACCAGCCTCTTGTCTCCATTTTTAATCCGAAGAAGGGCGTTCCGGTGATGACTGCGCAACGACTACAAAGATGGTCACTTTTTCTAGGGGCGCACCACTATGAGATTGAATATAAGGGCATGAAACAGCATGGAAATGCTGATGGGCTATCACACCTGCCACTGCCTACTGCGGAGGAAACACCAGCAGTGGATCCTGTCGAAATATTCCATTCGACTATAGTTGAATACCCACCGGTAACTAACGCTTGTATCGAAAAGGAAACCCGAAATGACCCGACACTGTCTCGGGTATATGATTTGACGGTGAAGGGATGGCCAGCGCATGGCAACTCACTGTTGCCAGCATTCTAGACAAGGAGAGAACAGCTGTCAGTGTACCAGGGGACCTTGATGTGTGGATCCCGAGTGGTAATTCCACCCAAGTTAAGGGATAGGGTGCTCAATGAGCTTCATGGGGGTCATCTGGAAGGGCTAAAAATGAAAAGCCTAGCCAGGGCTTATGTGTGGTGGCCGGGAATCGATAAACAAATCGAGGACCTGACCAAGAGCTGCTCAGGATGCCAGAAAGTCCAAAATGCACCACCACAGGCCCCTCTACACCCATGGGAGTGGCCCTCATCTCCATGGCAACGGGTGCATATTGATTTTGCTGGTCCATTCATGGACTCAATGTTTTTAATAGCCGTGGATGCGCACTTGAAATGGCCTGAGGTGATCAAAATGTCCTCCACCACCACGGAGAAAACTATTGCAGTCCTACGGACCACTTTTGCCAGGAATGGCTTGCCAGAACAGATTTGCTCCGACAACGGACCACAGTTTGTGTCCGAAGAGTTCCAGAGGTTCTTGAAAAAGAATGGGGTAAGGCATTACTCATCCGCCCCGTATCATCCAGCCACAAATGGATTGGCTGAGAGGTTCGTACAAACCTTTAAGAAGGCAATAAAGCTATGTACAATGACAACATTCCGCTGCAGCACAAGGTGGACAATTTCCTGTTCACCTGCCGGAATGTGACACATGCAGTCACCAACCAGGCCCCAGCCATGATGTTCTTTAACCGAAGGTTAAGATCTCGCCTGGATTTTCTCAGACCAAACGTACGAAGAAATGTTGAGAGTAAGCAATTCCAGCACATCCATGAGAAGCCAACAAGGAGCTTCAATGTAGGGCAACTAGTCTTGGCCCGCGACTACCGAACAGAAAAATGGCAGCCAGGAATGATATGCACACGGCAGGGCCCACTAATGTACACAGTGGACGTTGGGGAGAGCATCGTGAGATGCCATGCTGACCAGATCCTAGAGTCACAGGAACAAATCAAAATCAAATCAAATCAAATCAACTTTTATTGTCATTGTTAGTGCACAAGTGCAGTACAACGAAATGTAGGCTTGCGGCTCCCAAAAGTGTACATTTAGATTAAGACATTTAAACATTCAACATACATTTGGCTTGTAATACATTAACATAAACATAACCATAATAAAGTGCATTGGCAGATGTGCAGGCTTTAGAGTTTATTTGTGGAGTTCAGTAGGATGACAGCCCTGGGAAAGAAGCTGTTCCTAAATCTGGTCGTACGGGTGCAAAGTCAACCCCATGCCTCGCCCATACGTACCTGGTGATGAACCCGACGTACAGGTCGCATCTACCCCAGAAACAGTAGCATCAGAAGCTGATGAACCAACCGACGACAGGGGGCCAGAATCGCCTCCGCACCAAGAGCAAGACACTCAGGAAAGGCGCTATCCAGAAAGGATCAGGAAGCCTCCCCAAAGACTGAATATATAAATAGACTATTTTCAGCTAATGTTGCATGTTAAAAGTGTTAATTGTAATTAGTTTGATATTTAATTGTTAAATGAGTGTTATGGTACTGTTAATCTAAAAGGGGAGGAATTGTAATGTATATACCTTTAAGGGGGGGAACCATCTTTTACAGCTCATGTATACTGCAGTACCGGCAGTGACCACAGCTGTATATAGCACTGAGTAGTAATCTGTACAGATCAGTTCCCGTGTGAGCCACGTTGATTAAACACCTGTTGTACCGTTCTCCTGCAGTCTGTGTTTTATTATACACAGACACAACAATAATGACTACAGATCATGTCCTCCACCAACTCGTCTCCTTGCAGCATGACTGTTTCTGACAAGACGGGAAACAGGAGCCAGAGGCACGAAAATGGGAAACCTCTATTAAAATAGAATTATCAAGGCAGTTAACAGGCTCTTAACTGCCTTAACTACCTGTCCCACTGGTTGGAGTCGGGTCAGTTTGGGAGCAGCTGAACAGACACTCATGAAAATTGTGTGAGGGTGGAATGGAGGCGGGTTGGGTGTCTGAAGCCATTTTTTTTTATTTTAGCAGCTGACACACCACCAAACCCGCCTCCTCAGGGCTGTTAAAATCGAGCCCATAGTGTAAAAAAACAAGGAAGTTATAAAACACTGGTTAGTCCTCAGCTGGAGTATTGTGTTCAATTCTGGGTGGCTCACTTTAGGAAGGATGTCAAGGCCTTAGAGAGGGTGCAGAAGAGATTTACTAAAATGGTGCCAGGGATGAGGGACTTCAGTTATGTGGAGAAACTGGAGAAGCCGGGATTGTTCTCCTTAGAGCAAAGAAGGTTAAGAGGAGATTTGATAGAGGCGTTCAAAATCATGAAAGGTTTTGACAGAGTAAATAAGGAGAAACTGTTTCCAGTGGCAGAAGGGTCGGTAACCAGAGGACACAGATTTAAGGTGATTGGCAAAAGAACCAGAGGCGAGATGAGGAAAATGGTTTTTACGCAGTGAGTTGTTGTGATCTGGAATGCATGGCCTGAACGGATGGTGGAAGCAGATTCAATAGTAACATTCAAAAGGGAATTGGGTAAATACTTGAAGGGAAAAAATTACAGGACTACGGGGAAAGAGCAGGGGTTTGGGACTAATTGGATAGCTCTACCAAAGAGCCAGCACAGGCATGATGGTTCGCATGGCCCCCTTCTGTACGGATAACCGTAGCTGTCGTAAAGACAGCGGGGTTTGATTGACAGCTGGTTGACGGCTGACGTCATATCCGGGGGCGGGATCCGACGCCATCTTGGCCATGCTTGGAGTACTGTACTAGGAGACACAGAGTCAGGACTGAATAAATGGCACTCCACTACAACTGCTTGGGAGACTCGTAATTACGTTATTAAGATAACATTACACCTTCTGTGCTTTATCATTCTTTGATTCTTTGATCTATTTGGGGAGGAGAGAGCTTTTTCACCCCATTTAATTTACGCCCTAATTTCCACCAGAAGTGAGGGAGGGCATAAGACTGTTAGTTTAGGTGCAGCTATGAAAATAATGGCAAGGATGACATCATGCATCCTAAATTCTGTCAATTCTGCTGTACAGTTCGCCAATGTGACTTATGCCTCTGTAAAACAGGGTTAAATTAAAACAGCAACTGAGTAAAAGTAGGTCTACTGTCTGAAATTTATACAAAGTAAATATATTTGGCAGCTTGCAGCCATAACACTTACCTTTCCTGACATTATGGGGTCATTAAAGCTTGTCCTGCATTGGAGAGGGATCTTGAGTGTAATTGTAATGATTAACATGGCCTCTATCCAAGCTGGAGAGCACTTGACAGTGGGGAGGTGATGAGCTGACAAGCAGAGCACAGCAGGAGAGGGGAGGGCAGACAGCAGGGAAAACTGAGGGGGGGGGTGCAGGAGGAAGGGGACCAGAGGAAAACACTGTGGGTGAGAGGATTAGGGGGGAGAAATCAGCAAAGGTTTCAAAAGGTAGGAGAAGGAATTAAGTAATGCAGAAGGGATTGAGCTGGGAGGGGTAGGTCCGCACATAGCAGGAGGGGGTGCTGGGGAGTAGAGCACATGTCGGGAGGAAAGGGCGCAGAGCACAGCAGATGGAAGAGACCAGGGAATAGAACACAACAGGGAGGAATGAAAAGGATCTGAGTACAACATTTTAAAATTAAAATCACAGAACTTGAGAGAAGTAGGGGCTTGTCTGTTTATTAGCACTGAGAATGCAGCCAACTATCAGGGGAGGAGTTCTGAGAGTTTTTTTAAATCCTGGATCTAATTTACAAGCTGAATAGTGTACCTGAGAGAAAAACATTTTGATTGTCCAATCAGAAAATTGTGCCTTTAAAACAGCAAACTATATTTTATGATTAACAAGACTGGCCATTCACAGAACAAACTGTGACCTCCCTATGCAGTATGTACTGTCTGAGACAGACAGAAAACAGAACTAGCATTCTGGAAGATGCAGTATTTCAGAGTGCCATGAATGTTGGCTCTGGTGCATTCTGGGAGATGTAGTCCACCATTTTGAAATGAACCAAGTGATGCTGATACATTCTGGGAGTCAGCCACTTGGCGTGATCCTTTTTTACTCAGGAACCTGAAGAAGCAGCAAAATTAAAGTCCCAGGCTTCGAACACAGGGTCCGGCCTCCAAATAAAAACAATCATGAAGCGATGTAAACACACAAAGGATCAACTGCCTAGATAAGTTTTGTGATAATATTATGATTTAATTAAGTTTTTTGTAATGATTTTCCTCATGTTATAAATCATGGGGCTAATAATGCAATGTTCTTTCATGTGGTGCAGCTATATTGGTGTCCCACATTACAGGATGCTGAGATCTGAGGCCTGGTCAGTGCCCGCTGTGCTGTCATACGAGCTGTAGCACTAAGAGGCTGCACACCTGTCATGCACTAGGTTCATTAGGGTCCCGATAAACATACAAATTTGAACTAAGCACTATGACACAGTCTGACTGCCTGAACAGTGCTCCAGACACTCAATAGCCATGAAAATGGATGTTGTATGGAATACCCCTTCCCTCATATTGGGTCTTTACTCTTAGAATGCTCTTTTTTAGACTTGTTGCAATTAGCTGTTGTTATTTGTTTTCAACAATTTCACTGCTGCTTTGCTGTTTAGCTGTTTTGCCATAACTACACTTTGTGAGAGCTTCTAAAAGCTATGGGCCATCTGCCGTCTGTGACTGTTTTCCCAAGGTACTGCCTACGTAGGAGTTGTGGATGTTCATTTAGCATCCCTCTCTATTTACAGGTTCTGGAGGAAAAAGCTCAGAGGAGGCAGGTAAGACCTTGGTGCGTTTGCACCTTAGCCAGTCAAGTAGCACCCGTGTTTATACCCTTACTTGTTTACATGGCCAAGCAATATGTTCATCTGTAGTGCTGCAGTGTACACCATTGTGAGCAAGTGAATGAGTGAGTATATAGGTAAAGAATGAAAAACAAGGGATGATACCAGCTATGAGCTTGATGGAGGCCTGCTACCTCACACTGCCTCACTCCCTCTAGTGTCTCCATGCCCAGAATCTTCAGAAGTCAAGGAGCGTAGAATAGGTGATCTCCTCCCCTGCAGTCTCAGCTGTGGCAGTGTCAACCATGGCTCAGTTGGTAGCACACTCGCCACTGAGTCAGAAGGTTGTGGGGTCATAGTCCCACTTCAGAGCCTTGAGCACAAAATGTAGACTGATACTCCAGTGCAGTACTGAGGGAATGCTGCACTGTCAGAGGTGCTGTCTTTTGGATGAGACATTAAACCGAGGCCCCGTCTGCTCTCTCAGGTGGACGTAAAAGATCCCATGGCACTATTTGAAGAAGAGCAGGGGAGTTCTCCCCGGTGTCCTGGCCAATGTTTATCTCTCAACCAACATCACTGAAAGAGATTGTCTGGTCATTATCACATTGCTGTTTGTGGGAGCTTGCTGTGTGCAAATTAGCTGCTGCGTTTCCTGCATTACAACAGTAACTCCACTTCAAAAGTACTTCATTAGCTTTGGGAAGTCCTGAGGTAGTGAAAGGCACTATATAAATGCAAGACTTTCTTTTCAGTCTGCACATGCTGCTGCATGTTAAATATATGACCATCTCATGCGAGCAGTTGAAAGGGACATATGTTGAAATGAGGAATCTGAGAGAAGTATGCCATCAGCCACATGTTGTGCACTTTGTAGTGTGCAGTGTGTTTAGCTTTTGTTTCTTGCTATTATTGGTCAAACAGCAGCAGTAAGCAGTGTCCTGGTAAAACATGAGTATGCCCATACGTTTGAAAGGACATGAACAGTTGCCAGAGTGCTGTGTATTCTCCCTCTGTGATACGGTCTTAAAATTAAACTGAAGTACTGTCAAGGTGCTTTGGAATGCAACATTTGTAACCGGTTTTTGTGGTGGCCAATTTCCTATAGGCCCTGCCGCAATCGGCAATTATTGTAAGTGGTTTTGCCCCGCCCGTAGCGAGCACGCAAACCCCCTTACTACAAGTTCTGGACGATAGGGATTATGGAGGACAGATTTGAACACGGACAGCGTTTTCGGGCTCACCTGTACAGTGTTTATTAAGGTTGACAAAAGCCACTCCACTCGCATACAGTGCGAGCGGTGTGAACACAACAGTACAGTTTAAAACCGTACAACCCTGACTTGTCCGACAAGCCCCTGCCGAGCTGACTTACCACGGCCTAAAAACACCCTCCCGTGAACTAAACTATCACAGGACCCTTCCAACGCTAAACCCCCTCTGGTTTGGTAGGAACATACAGGCACCCCCCTCACACAGCTAAGTGATCTTGTGGGTGTGTAGGCTTGGCAATGCTCACCTAGATTGCCCCTTTTATCTTGCTTGCAGCTTCCTCCTGTATGTCTCGGCTACCTGGTTCCGTACCGGCCTTGCAGCATGCGAGTCCCAGCCTTGGTCGAAGTCTGTCTCGGTTGGAAGAGCAAGGCTCAGCTCCTCTTGACGTTCCGTTGTGTGGAGGGCAGGAGAGAGAGAGAGAGCTATCCAAACTGCTCTCTGATATACCCCTCCAATACACAGACCGCTGTCTGTGGTTTTAATGGACACATGGCCTCAGGGAAATGGCTTCCAGACTTCCTCCCAGGTTTGGATGGTTTCGAACTCATTTCGATCTCCCAACCGATTAACTTAACAAGCTCATTTTCTCCAGAAACAATGGGTTGCCAGCCTTGTTATTCAAGACTTGGGAGTGGGCCTCTCTGGCCATTGTTTCCAAGGACAGTTCGTTTCTATACGAATGCAACCTGGTTACGTGAGTCACCTTCAGCTTGAGTAGTTTTTCACTGCTTCCCCCGCAAACAGCCTGTCCAGTTTTTAATAAGGGTATATGTTCATAATCTAAAAACCCATGGAGTCTGCGCCGACTGCTACACATTATAAATAAAACAAAATGTGAGAACACGTAACCATGGCAAATTTCCTGAGGCCAGCAAATCTCCTCCTCACTGTCTCCCAGGTCCGGTGCGTACATGTTACCACATTGATTCTTTCTGCCGTCTCTGGCATTGCTCTTATTTTATCATATCTAGATCAACCTATTCTAGTTCTTTCCCATCTTTAATCAAATCTTTCAGTATCTGTTTTCTTCTTCCTGACTCTGGCATTCCATTTTGGAGGTTGTAACAATTTCCGAATACCTGTATTTGGATTTTCTTTGGCTGAAAACTAGCTTCGAAGGCCATATTTCTAACCAATCACAAGCCCTGAGTTGTTATATTGACATAGTCAGGTCACTAATTTTAAGTTTTAGGAATGATAAATAAGTCAGTTACTAACAGTTTCGAGAACTAAAGAGTGTATAGTATGGGGAGTGATTTCATACTTTGTCACACTTGCTGTACATTTTAGGATAAATTTAGCAAATCTGTGCTGCATTCCAAGCAAGCGAGGTTGAAGAATTGGTGCTGCATGGTTGCAACTTTATGTTCAACTCAGCTCCCTTTGAGCATGGCTACCCCCTGGGAGTATGGGGTCGCTGGATTTACTATTTCAGGTTTTAGTAATTGAAGTTTTTCAATGGTTGTCTTTATAAACTGCAAAATGTAAGGTGATGCTACACCCATTGTGGGGAAGCAAGTGGAGAACATTTGTTCACACCTACCAGCCCATACAAGAGTGATAAAGAGGATTGGGACACTGACCTTTCACCTCTGAAACTGGGCTTCAAATTCATGCACGATTGATGGGATGAAAGCCTCTTTGATAGGCTGGTAGTAAGTGTCCTACTTGAAATGATTTAGTTCCTACTGGGCACAGACTCACAGCACAAACTTCCCGTCTTTCAGCACTAATTGACATTAAATTGGCTGTCAGCACTTGCGCAGAAAGGAATGCTGCTCTAGGGTTGGGGCTGAGGCATCTTGTTAGGACAGAGCAGAAAGAGTTTTAATCTGTATCTAACTAAACTATACTTCCACTGGGAGACCTTGAAGCTGATGATGGGTTAATGATTTTGTTAAAATAGCACACCCAGAATTTGATGCAAATGTGAGCTAAGGAATTCAACATTAAACCCACAAGTGAAGCTGGCACCTCCCTATAAAGAGATAAGGAAGGTCAGAGAACAAGCCACTCTTTGACACTTCCTGATAGATGGTTAGAGAGGAGCAATGGCAGAGGCTTGAAGGTAGGTGAAAGGTGCACAGCATGAAAGGGATCTAAAGAGGCAGGTGTTAGCCGTGGCTCAGTGGTAGCAAGGGAGTTCTCCTGGTGTCCTGGCCAATATTTATCGCTCAACTAACATCACCAAAACAGATTATCTGGTCATTATCACATTGCTGTTTGTGGGATCTTGCTGTGTGCAATTTGGCTGCCGCATTTCCTACATTACAACAGTGACTGCACTTCAGAAGTACTTCATTGGCTGGGTAGGGCAGATCAGCCATGATCTAATTGAATGAAGAGAGCAGGCCGTGAATGGCCTACTCCTGTTCCTATGTTCCTAAATCGGTTTGGGACGTCCCGAGGTCGTGAAAGCTGCCATATACATGCAAGCAATGCTCCCATTAAGCTGCGTGGCCGCGCAGCACTCTGCAGCTCTCACACAGCCAGCTCACCGGCTTTTAAATAGGGAAAATCGCGCATGCACGGTATTTTGAACGGGCCGAGATATATGGGAAATAACTGCAATGTGGAAAGCTAAGACAAACTGCAAAAAGTGACCACCTGAGCTTCTAAGCTATTAATGCAATGCGTGTTAGGATCCGAGGGAAGTTTATAACTGCATTACTGGTGGATCTCATCGATGCAGCAGTCCATACTGGCAACATCAAACAGATCTGACTGTGTTATAGTCCAATTTTAGTGTGAACAAGTTAACACGTGAATCAAAACAAATGGATAATAATTTTTTTTTTAAATTTCACCCAACTTCGCTTGATGTTCCTCTAAGTTTTGCCCAAGGCTGAATAAAAGGTCAGCCAGATCTGAAAGCTTCACATGACCACTGGATCTGCTCGTACTATTTGAGGAAATAGGATATTAAGCAGATTTCCTACTTTATCTTCGTTATCCAGGAAGACAGGTCCTCAGATTAACATAAACAGGTTAACGTTAAAAAAAATGCAGACCGCAAGTTGAGACAAACCTACAAATCACTGTATGTAAAAAGGACACAGGAATTTCAGCCCCATGTTCATGTTTTCCATTGGAATTTCAAGTGGTTGAATTTCCTCTTTTTTAGTGCACCAGCTAATGTATTCCCATTAAATTCTTGTTTCTGCTGCTTTAACACTGTTGTTAACCTGTTTATCTTAATTCAAATGTATTAACCAGTGAACTAACATAATGTAGAGAGGAAATTAAACCCACTGGATGGTAGTTTATAAAATTTACCAATAATAACGCCATAGTGTAATTTTGTATATAATTTCAGTTGATACTTGTTTCTTAGTGAACTTTCTTAGTGCTAACTTAGCCATTACATATTATTGGAGAATTTGCTTGTAAAAGTGGGAATAACTGCTTTTAAACCTGTCCTTGTAATTAACTTGGTCTATTGTGTTCTGAAAACCAGGGTCTTTTCACAGCATTTACACAAAATTTTAATTAAAATGTTGAGAAAATAGCCCTACAGTTTCTTCTCTAACTAATTTCATGTATTTGATTTATGTTTAGATAACCTGAAAATGGATAACAGAAGTAAAAGTAATCAAGAGTCAGTTCAAATGACATTATGGGCAGAATTTGAATATCATTGGACCCCTGATTGGATTTTAGCCTTATAATACCATTTCAGATACTATTTATTTTATGTTATATTTATTGTATTCACATAGGTATATTATAGGTGTATTTCTTCTGTGCCAACGAACGGAAATAAGAAATTTAATATGAAATAAACACGGACTAAAATTATCCAATAAAGTGTTTACGGGATCCAAGTGTTATTTCCATGTTATATCTTTATGGAATGCAATTTGATGTCTTGAGATACACACACTTCCTTGTTGAGAATCAACATCCACTAAGAGAATATTCTGGGTAGACAGTAGGTCTGTGTTCCTTTGACTCCTGACTCATTTATAATACTGAGAGTAGGTGCTGCCAACAAAATGTTATTTTGAACACCTGGTTGGAAGACTTCAGTTTGACTTACAGACCAGTTCATGTGACATGATGAGAAGGCTTCTTTTAGATAGGGCAGCACGGTGGCATAGTGGTTAGCACCGTTGCCTCACAGCGCCAGGGACCCGGGTTCAAATCCGGCCTCGGGTGACTGTCTGTGTGGAGTTTGCACATTCTCCCCGTGTTTGCGTGGGTTTTCTCCGGGTGCTCCGGTTTCCTCCCACAGTCCAAAGATGTGCGGGTTAGGATGATTGGCCATGATAAATTGACCCTTAGTGTTAGGGGGATTAAATACGTGGGGTTACGGGGATAGGGTGGGATATGTGTTGGTGTAGGGGTTACGGGGATCGGGTGGGACATGTGTCGGTGCAGGCTCGATGGGCCGAAATGGCCTCTATCTGCACTGTGGGGTTTCTGTGATTCTGAGATAGTGAGGTTCACCATTTGAAATCCTAGCACTTGGGGAGGGCGGAACTGAAGCTCTCTTAGATAAATCAAAGAGATGACCGTGTGGACTGGAAAACAACTTATTGGGGGGGGGGGGCTAATGAGCAAATATGCAATTATTTGAATGAAAGAAAGCTGGGAATTACCGTAGAATAAAAGTGAGTAGGGTCTCTTTGGAGTCAAGGTGGCATCAAAGTGACACATCTGATACTGGAACCAGACAGGCCCATAGTACCCCAGGCACTGTTACTGATTGGCCAGTCGGTCTGCCTCGCTAACGGAATTTGCAGGGATAGCCTGTCACTATTACTGAGGATTGGATTCTTCATCAGTCAGCTCCAGATGGCCTGCAAGCCAAGGCCTTAATGGGTAAGGTGGTGCTAGCTGGGCGAAGCTTTTGGGAGCTTATTGGTGCTTTGTCTTGGTAGGCTGCACAGTTTTAGGTGGTTGAACACCAGCATTATCCTTGCACACAACTGGGGTTTCCGAAGCTCTGGCTCTGCCAACTTGTGCCTGAGCTTTCTGGACATAAATAAGTGAGGTGTGCCCCCATTGTGAGAGAGCGTACACTCTGAACTGGGCAAACAGGAATTCTACAAATGCAGATTTCTCAATTCGAAGATTCTTAAACATGGTGATGGGCTTCTGCCTGTGTCAGGCATCTGGCTAACAGAGAGAAAAAAAAAGAGATGGTCCAATTTAGCATAATATAACCAATTTCATATTTTCTGCTATAAATTAACAGCTTTCATCAGGATCAATTTGCAGTCATGTACCTTTATTTCCTAATCACTATTTTTGGCAGAATCACTGAAATATAATTTTACAGCATCACTAAAATAATTAAGTCATAATCGCATATTTGCTGTCTTCATGTCAGGTTGTAGTATGGGTAATAGTTAGTCCTGAAACAGTTGGAGCAAACTTATCCATAGTTGTGTACTAATAAAAAGGCAAACTAATGTAATTTACTTGTAAATCTTACGATTACTGTGCAGAGGACAGATTGCAACACTTATAGATACGGATTGGATTTGACACAGGTCAATGATCACTTACCAGTGTTTGTCAGATTGCTATCTAGATCATTAGTCAGAGAAGTAAGGAGGAAGAGAAAGTAATAAAATAGGAGGGGAATTTTAAAAAAAATCAGTGAAACAGATCATATAATAGTTTTTTTCAGCTATTGTTCCTTCTAACTACACAAGTACAAACATAGAGAGCACTTTGTGCAAGTGTGTGAGGTGGTGAACAAGCCATTATGAAACATGGAGTTATGCACAATAATACTCATACACATTAATACATTACATTAATAATTAATAAAAAGGTTTAATACTCAGCACACAAAATTAGTCCGTAAAAAAATAATGGCACGTTCCATCTCATCTGTGCCATGTATATTGAACAGAGCTTCAGGTATACTCTATGCCCCTGGGATGGGTATCTATGATACTATTAACAATCTGTGACTTCATTCAGATTAGGTAAATAGAATTTTCCTCAGAGTGGTGACATTTGAAGAGTTTAATCTTCAAGTAGAAGCTTCCAGTATAGATCCTACCATTTAAACCCCTCAATTAAGGGACAGATCCCACTAGGCTTAAGGAGCACCAGTTAAGGAGGATGTGGAAGTTTGCTGCTATCAATACACAATCAAGTGTTTCAATTCTCTCAATCAAAAGCCCTGATCGAACGAACTCCAAAACTGGTAAATAAGAGTTAACCTTCATAGGATTTCACCGTGTGATTTTAAATTGTTTCTTTAGGAACATTGTGAAGGATACATGATCTATATATAACATGCTAATAAACCCACAGTTAAACTTCCTTATCCAAATTTCATTTTATAGGTCAGCTCAATTACAGTGTACAAAGTGTAATCTTATTTGATTTATAATATGTATTTGATGCTGTAAATAGTAACACAATGTAATTATTAGTGCAGAGTATATTATACATTGTAAAACAGTCTTTCATCCTTCTCACTAGAAGCAATGCTGCCCATCTCTCCATATAGTATGCCCTAGTTTGCATTGGAAAGTTAAAATTTCTTTCATAAGCAATGCATGGTGTACTGGCCGCGCTAGATGTGCTCCTATCTAGCTATCCAGCAAGTTAAACACTCATTCAAAAATAATTCTTCTGAAGCGGTTGCTGTTTTGAAGCTTTTACTTGAACAAATTTGTGAAACTGTAAACAAAGACAAAGTATGTTTTGTACATAAACTGAGTACTATACATTCAATATTACATAAGATATAAACATATTTACAACAGTAGAATAGACTAATTGTATAACTAACTAACATTTGAACTAACTTCTGTAACTATTAAATATTAACCTTTTATAAACATAGTATTATCAAAATATTACTCTGACAACATTGCTATTATGCTAAGAACCAAAGATACTCACAGATATTGCACTTGGCCTAACATATGAAATCAGATTACACTGGATTGTAAATGGAACCTCTCATGGCAGATTCTCCATTACTCAAGTCAGGTTCTTCCTGGCAAAACTGCTTCCTGGGGTCAACAGGAAGAAAGGTAGGAAGGTCAAATGACCTCTCACAGGAAGAAAGGAACAAAGGTCAAATGACCTCACACAGGAAGAAAGGAACAGATGACCTTTCCAGCATACAAACTGTTAACACAATAACCGCCACCAGAGGGTGCTATTGCATGTAAAAATGTCCAGAATGTCACATAATGTCCATCGGTCCAGAACACTCCCCGTCTGGGGTCATTAACGACTCCACATAGTCCGAACTCTACTTGTCACTGGAGTCCTCTGGCGACAAAAGAAGAACCACCTCAGAGACGGTCCGTCGATGTTGATGATAGGATGCAGCTTCCGTAGACTGCTGTGAGGGCGTAGGTTGCGTTCTGCTACGCACAGTTCCAACCTGGGTATGGTGAGGACTGGCTGGGGCGCCAACTTGCCTCTATCAAAGACGAAGCCGATTTTGCTTTGTCCTTCTTGAGTGGTGAACTTCAGATAAGCCACACTTGCAATGGCCTTAGCGGATGCGTCTGCAAAGACACAAAGCTCTTTTAATTGGGCATTTAAGGGAGAGAAAGACGAATAGCAGCGAGATATTTGGATCTCCTGTAAGTCTTGGAGTGAGTCTCTCCATCTGTCCCACTCTGCTTCCATCTCTTCAGGGAGAGGTGAATCCCACTCTTCAGCGCGTGTGGAGAGTTCCCTGAGGAGCAGCCTGCCTTGTATGGTGACAGGGGCTAAGAAGCCGAGAGGGTCGTATAGGCTGTTGACTGTAGAGAGCACTCCTCTACGTGTGAAGGGTTTCTTGGCATCTAGGACTTGGAACGTGAACGTGTCTGTTGCTATGTTCCACGACACCCCTAGGCTACGCTGTAGGGGGAGGTCATCAGTGAAGAGGTCTAGGTCCTTGACGTCCTTAGCACGATCTTCAGGGGGGAATGCCTCCATCACTGCTGGTCTGTTAGAGGCTATCTTATGCAGCCTGAGGTTGGATAGTGCAAGTAGTTCCTGGGCTTGTCCGAGGGTACTGATGGCCTCTGCTTCGGTCGGGAATGACTTCAGTGCGTCGTCGACGTAGAACTCTCATTCGATGAACCCTCTCACATCACTGCCAAAGTCGTCGTCTTCTTCCTTGGCAGCCCTCCTTAGTCCGTATATGGCGACAGCAGGGGATGGGCTATTCCCAAAGACATGGACACGCATTCTGTAGTCCACAATGTCTCTATTAGGGTCATTGTCCCGATACCACAGGAAGCGGAGGAAGTCTCTGTGGTCTTCTCTCACCACGAAGCAATGAAACATGTGCTGGATATCGGCAGTGATGGCGACGGGCTCTTTCCTGAATCTCATGAGCACTCCCAAGAGGCTGTTGTTAAGATCGGGCCCTGTGAGGAGTACGTTGTTGAGAGAGACGCCCTGATATGGTGCACTGGAGTCAAACACCATGCGGATCTGTCTACTGCATGGGGTAAGGTAGCTTGGACGACCATTCTCCAAGATGGAAGTCTTGAGTGTGCTCACCTGAGATGGCTTGTTCTCTAGTGTGCGACGTCCTACAGGGTACACATTAACGAGGCATATCTTGGAGCATGCTCTTGCGCTCACTCCTTCTCCACACACCTCGGTGCACCTGGATGTAATCTCCGTACCAGCAGCTCCCTCTCTCTCCCTGCCATGCTCTGATGCGGGAGGAGGCGTCTATGACTTCCAAGGAGCTGGGCCTGGGTGTAGTGCTGAAACGTGCCGATCACTTTCACATTCAGTGCATTTTGCATCCACCTTGCAGTTCTTGGCGAGATGGCTCGTGGACGAGCAGCACCTGAAACATATAGAGTTCTCTTTAAGATATTGTTTCCGATCTTCCAGGGACATCTCCCTGTAGCCTCTGCACTTCTTTAAAGGATGGGGCTTGTTGTGGATAGGGCATTGTTTGCTCATATCCTCAGGTTTCTTCTGAATCTTTGTGTGCTCAGTTGAGGACACTTGCATTTTGTGGACAGATATTGGTGTCTTTCCATGTCTGTCGAACTTGTCTCTTCTGGCAAGTGCTGGGTGTGAGGAGAAGAAGTTGAAGCTGGGGTCATTCCTGGCTTTGGCTTCTTTATGGATGAATTTAACGAACGCCGAGAATGGTGGGAACGCCACGTTGTGCTTTAGCTTGAACTTTGATCCAAACGTTATCCACTTCTCCTGCAGATTAAATGGAAGCTTCTCAATGATGGGACTTACCCCTCTGGCAGTGTCTAAGTACGATAGACCGGGTAGGTAGCCGTCCTGCTTTGCGGCTTCGAGTTCCGACAGCAGATCTCCAAGGTCGCGGAGCTTCTGGGGTTCCTTACTCGTCAACCTCGGAAAGTTCTCCAACCTGTCAAAGAGAGCCCTTTCAATGGCTTCGGGCGAGCCGTAGCTTTCTTCCAGCCTCACCCAAGCCTTCTTCAACCCCTCTGGCAGCTGCCCCACATTGGCCGCTTTTATCCTGCAGGCCTGTCCGGCGGACTCTGGGCCGAGCCATTTGATAAGGAGGCCGAGCTCTTCTCCTGCCGACAGGTCTAAGCCCGATATGGCATCGTGGAAGCAGGACTTCCAAGCCCGATAATTCTCCGGCCTGTCATCAAACTTGATTAACCCCGAAGTCACCAGCTGGGTGCGTGCAAGGTATTTGGTGAGGTCGTAGGTGCTGGGACCTGTGCCAGGGTTGCCTTGGCTGGGGGCTCTGTTGGGGGTCTCAAGGGACCGAGAGGGGATTTGCCTCTGACTTTCTCTATTCGGCGTCCTATTCCTCTGCACCGTGTCTTCCGTTCTGCTGGCGGAGACTCTGCGGCTTGAGGCACGCTGTCTGCTTTGACCTTGGTTGGCAACTTGTGGCATGTTATACGAAGTGTTTGCATCTGTAGAGATGTGTGGGCCTCCATCCCTTTCTCCTGTAAACTGTATGTCGGCATGGTCGCTCACGTAATCTATGGTGCGCTGTCGTGGACTCTGCCACGGAATGGGAATTAAAGGTTTGTAAGCTGTCTCGGGATCAGCTCCCTCCAAAATTGCCTCGAATACTTGTGTCTCGGCTAATGCAGCATCTATCTCTTTTTGTTGCTGCAGAGCCTCTAATGTGGCTTGGAGACGGGCCTGTTCAGCCTGGCGTTCCACTTGGTGATGGGCCTGTTCCGCTTGGAATTCAGCTTGGAGTCGGGCCTGTTCTGCTTGGGATTCAGCTTGGAGTCGGGCCTGTTCTGCTTGGGATTCAGCTTGGAGTCGGGCCTGTTCTGCTTGGTGCCGGGCCTGTTCTGCTTGGTGTTCAGCTTGGAGGCGTGCCTGTCTTACTTTTATTTCTATTTCACTGTCCGTATGCGCAGCTCTGGCTTGAGCTGCTACTAGTTTAGCCCGTGCTTTGGCGATGGCTATGCTTACTCTAGAACCACCCGATGACCGTGAACCAACTTGCGATCTGTAGTAACCGGTGCTTATAGACCGATTGTCACGTTCTACAGTTTCGTCTGCCTGTTTAAGGTCTTCTACTTGCTGCAAAGCATTTTCGTTATTATCTTCTGACATGTTGATGTGAGGTAGATGTGCTCTACGAGGTTAAGGCTTACTCTGGGTTCCTCCTGCTCCACTCTTCACAGCTAGCCGTATTGCTATCTTTTCGCTGATATCTTTTCACTGATATCTTTTCACTGTACTGGCCGCGCTAGACGTGCTCCTATCTAGCTATCCAGCAAGTTAAACACTCATTCAAAAATAATTCTTCTGAAGCGGTTGCTGTTTTGAAGCTTTTACTTGAACAAATTTGTGAAACTGTAAACAAAGACAAAGTATGTTTTGTACATAAACTGAGTACTATACATTCGATATTACATAAGATATAAACATATTTACAACAGTAGAATAGACTAATTGTATAACTAACTAACATTTGAACTAACTTCTGTAACTATTAAATATTAACCTTTTATAAACATAGTATTATCAAAATATTACTCTGACAACATTGCTATTATGCTAAGAACCAAAGATACTCACAGATATTGCGCTTGGCCTAACATATGAAATCAGATTACACTGGATTGTAAATGGAACCTCTCATGGCAGATTCTCCATTACTCAAGTCAGGTTCTTCCTGGCAGAACTGCTTCCTGGGGTCAACAGGAAGAAAGGTAGGAAGGTCAAATGACCTCTCACAGGAAGAAAGGAACAAAGGTCAAATGACCTCACACAGGAAGAAAGGAACAGATGACCTTTCCAGCATACAAACTGTTAACACAATAACCACCACCAGAGGGTGCTATTGCATGTAAAAATGTCCAGAATGTCACATAATGTCCATCGGTCCAGAACACATGGTGTGTTCCAAAATATTAGGGAACTGTTAAAAAAGTAAAGGACAGTGGTTCCTATCGGGCCTATTGCAGGCCAAGTAGGATGGAAGCCTGCTTTTTGCCCTGTCTCTGATGAACACAATTGTGACTCATAAGTGGCCATTGAATGTAACTCTGTAGCATCAGGAACCTGGCCCTTTTGCTGTTGCAAGCAGCTACAGTTCTCACCTTTAATGATATCACGGTTAATCCGTCTTCGTCTAGTCACAGACTCAGTCTCATCATCTTTTTTGACCTTATTATCCCCGCTGTCCTGGCCAATATTTATCCCTCAACCAAAATAACAAAAACAGATTATCTGGTCATTATCACATTGCTGTTTGTGGGAGCTTGCTGAGCGCAAATTGGCTGCCGCGTTTCCCACATTACAACAGTGACTCCACTTCAAAAAAGTACTTCATTGGCTGAAAGCACTTTGAGACGTCCGGTGGTCGTGAAAGGCACTATATAAATACAAGTCTTATTTTAATTTTAAATGAAACTCCCACATATCCTGTGCTAAACCATGAAACTCAGTTTCCTCTGTTGTACCAAACACTTCTTTTCCCCATAACAATTCTCAACTCATACATGCCAACCAGCACACACACACAGTCAACATTTTCAGGGCCATGTGTCCCGGACCACATTAGCGGGCGAAAATCAGCTCTGCTCCCGTTTTCCTCCTCACAGTTTTCGGGAGAATCACGGAAATCATTCCCGTCAGTGCCACTCCTGAATGCTGCTGTCCCCGGGGATGGAACACTGCTGCATACTGTGGCGGGGAGTGCTCACGATGTCTGAATTCCCATCCAGTTTGCTGCAACCATCAATCTGTACAGCAGCAGGAGGTAGGAGCTGTGAGTGGCTGTGAGAGGGGTGGGGGGAGGGTAGGTAGGGGAGGACAGTGCAAGTGTCAACTGGGAGGGAAGTAATACAACAACATCAACAACAACGTGTATTTATATAGCACCTTTAACATAGTAAAATGTCCCAAGGCGCTCCACAGGAGTGCTATAAGACAAAAAATTTGACACTGTGCCACATAAGGAGAAATTAGGGCAGATGACAAAAAACTTGGTCAAAGAGGTAGGTTTTAAGGAGCATCTTAATGGAGGAAAGAGAGGTAGAGAGATGGAAAGGTTTAGGCGGGGAATTCCAGAGCTTGGGGCCTAGGCAACAGAAAGCACGAGCACCAATGGTGGAGCGATTATAATCAGGGATGCTCAAGGGGCCAGAATTAGAGGAGCGCAGATGTCTCAGGGACGGGGGGGGGTGGGGGTTGTGGGGCTGGAGGAGATTACAGGGATAGGGAGGGGCAAGGCCTTGGAGGGATTTGAAAACAAGGATAAGAATTTTGAATCGAGGCGCTGCTTAACCGGGAGCCAATGTAGGAACAAATAAAGCAAGACTTGCAGTTATATAGTACCTTATCATCCCATAGAGCTTCACATATAATGAATTCCAGTTGTTTAGTAGATAAATATGATAGCCATTTTGCACACAGCAAAGCCCCACAAACAGCAATGTCTGCTTAATTTTTTCTTGGTGGCATTGGTTGGGGGGAAAATATTGGCCAAGACACCAGGAGAACCCCCTGCACTTCTTTCTGTAGAGCCATGGGATCTTTAACGTCCAACTGAATTTCTGGAACAAACAGATTTATTATTGCATCTGAAGAACGGCACCGCTGACAATGTAGCCCTCCCTCAGTACTGCACAGAAATATCAGCCTAGATTATGGGAGGTGGGGTGGGCCTTCAAGCCACAGCCTCAGAGGCAAGAATACTACCAGCTGATGCTGCTGGGGAGGAAGTTACGTTCCATTATGAACTGGGTAGGAAGGTGGGGGGGACTAGAGAGTGATGTGGATGAAAATCAGTAGTTCTGTGAACTGGGAGAAGAATGAATTAATGAACTTGCATTTATATAGCCCTTTTCATGACCTCAGGACATCCCAAAGCACTTCACAGCCAATGAAGTGCCTTTGAAGTGTAGTCACTGTTGTAATGTAGGAAACGTGGCAGCCAATTTGCACAAAGTAAGCTCCCACAAACAGCAATGAAATAATTAGCAGATAATCTGCTTTTGCTGGCATTGGCTCGGAGAATATTCCTGCTCTTCTTTGAATAGTGCCATGGGATCTTTCACATCCACCTGAGAGGGCCTTAGTCTAACATCTCATCCGAAAGCGAGTGGAAGAATGCCTTTGCATTACTGTGATAAAACATCTTAGAAAAATTTAACAATCAGATTTAATGAGAGAGTACAAATACATATCTACAATACTCTGCCATTTCTTTACAAGAAATGAGAAAACCCCATGAATTCTTGCTACAATCTTCTGCTGTACAAGTGCTGGAAGGCTGGTTTACCTGCAGCTTAACTTATGACAAGCCTATGCCCATTAATTACAAGCCTGTACACAAGGTTGTTTCTGAGTTGTTAGCTTTTTTTGAAACCGATGGTCAGTTTTTCCTATTTTTCTAGGCTAGCATGTATGTCTAACTTTCAATGGTTTTGCATATTCCTTAGATACAATCTTTAGCAAAGGCTCGCATAGAGAGAAAAACCCTTTCAGCTTTTGTTGGTGAGAATCTTTTAATTGCCTTCATGATTCAGATTTGTATTCACTTTTGAGAGATGGATTATATGCAGCAAATTTGCAGGCTTGGAGTATGCACTTTCTGCGGCCAGAGCCCAATCTTTTCACACAGGGTTCCTATTGACTCCCGTGCTGGTGCCCACTTAGTCACTGGGCAGATTGGATCCCATTTAAGGTGGGTCCGTTGCTCACAGAGATTACTTCTGTAGGTTTTTGGTAATGAGGCAATTTGAACCAGAGACTCACTGGTACACAGAGAAACACATTCAATCCTGATCATGGAAATGGACCAAGTAAAGCATTGGGGTAGCAGCAGCAGCAGCAGCAACATCTGTAAAAACAAAATAAAACATCAAAGACTAGACCAGGAAAGTATCTCCCAAACAGAATTTGCTGGACTCAGATGAATGAAATAGCTCTGGCTGGAAGGCCATGCCTCGTACTCATCAGACTGATCCATATGACTTGCATGGCGTTATTTATTCTACATTTGTACTTTGACACTGCAGGTATAAGCAAGACGGTGCGAACGCCTCCAGCAGTGGTGAAGCACCTTAAAGCCACTTTTACATCACCTCAGAGGAATGCTTGCGCCGTTCGTTCCTGGTGCACCCGTCTCGTGCACCTGGTGACGAGCTCAATGTAAACATAAGAACATAAGAAATAGGAGCAGGAGTCGGCCATTCGGCTCCTCGAGCCTGCTCTGCCATTCAATAAGATTATGGCTGATCTGATCTTGGCCTCAACTCCACTTTCCCACCCGCTCCCCATAACCCTTGACTCTCCTGTTTTTCAAAAATCTGTCTATCTCCGCCTTGAATATATCCAATGACTCTGCCTCCACGGCTCTCTGGGGTAGAGAATTCTAAAGATTCACGACCCTCTGAGTTGCCTAATTTGCTAAGATTGGCCAAGGCAACAACCCATTTTTAGCCACCAGCTGTGCCAGATTTGTGCATCTGGAACCAATGTGCAAGCTTCCCTCTCAGGCTGCTGTAAAATCAGCTAAGGAGCTGGTTTCTCTCTACTACTGTGATTTGGAAAAATATGGGTCAATAACTGAAAGTCAGCATGGATTTCTTAAAGGCAAATCGTGTTTGACTAACTTGATCGAGTTCTTTGATGAAGTAACGGAGAGGGTTGATGTTGGGTACATGGACTTTCAACAGGCGTTTGATATAGTACCAGATTAAATTTAATAGCAAAATTGAAGCCCTTGGGATTAAAGGGGCAGTGGCTGTGTGAAAATGAAATTGGCTAAGGGACAGAAAGTAGAGAGTAGTGGTGAGCGGTTATTTTTCAGACTGGAGGGAAGTGTGTCAGTGTTGGCCACTGCTCTTTTTGATGTATATTAATGACCTGGACTTGGATATACAGGGCATAATTTCAAAGTTTGCAGATAACGCAACATTTGGAAATGTAGTAAACATTGAGGAGATTAATAACAGACTTTAACAGGACATAGACAGACTGGTGAAAGGGACTGACACATGAACTTTAACGCAGAGAAGTGTGAAGTGATTCATTTTGGTAGGAAGAATGAGGAGAGGCAATATAAACTTTTTTTAAATTGTTCCTGGGATCTGGGCGTCACTGGCAAGGCCAGCATTTATTGCCCATCCCTAATTGCCCTTGAGAAGATGGTGGTGGGCTACCTTCTTGAACCACAGAGGGCAGTTAAGAGTCAACCATATTGCTGTGGGTCTGGAGTCACATACAGGCCAGACTGGTTAAGGACGGCAGATTTCCTTCCCATTAGAGACCCAGATGGGTTTTTACGACAATCCAGTCGTTTCATGGTCACCATTACTGATACTAGTTTCTAATTCCAGATTTATTTAATTGAATTTAAATTCCCCAGCTATCTCCGGATCATTAATCCAGGCCTCTGGGTTACTAGTCTAGTAACATAACCACTGTGCTACCGTACCCATATGGTACAGTTTTAAAGAGGGTTCAGAGGACCCTGTGGGGTGTATGTACACAAGTCTTTGAAGGTGGCAGGACAAGTTGCAAAAGCTGTTAAAATGGTATACAGGATCCTTGCCTTTATAAATGAGTTTGCTAAACCTTTATAAAACACTGGTTAGGCCCCAGCTGGAGTATTATGGCCAATTCTGGGCACCACACTTTACGAAGGATGTCAAGTCCTTGGCGAGGATGCATAGGAGATTTACTAGAATGGTACCAGAGATGAGGTACATCAGTTATGTGGAGAGATTAGTGAAGCTGGGATTGTTCTACTTAGAGCAGAGAAGGTTAAGGGGAAATTTGATAGTGTTTGATAGTGGGAGATTTTCAGTGTGCCGTGGAGTCGGGATTGGAGGCGGCGGGGGGTTAAATTCCCGAAATCGGGGGTCCTGACACCATCCCGCCCCCAACCCGCCTCCATGCCACTTTCAAAGGAGGCGGGTACCCACCCCACACTAGGACCCGCTTCCCCGAGGCAGGAAGGGATTAGTGCCAATTAACTGCTTGCTAACAGGTAGTTAACAGGCAGTTTTTAGCCTAATCCCTATTTTTAAGCTTGAACTGTGGGATTCCCGACGGCGCCAAACCACGCCAAGTTGGAGGAGTCGGGCTGTCGGGTTGAAGGTCTTGGAGGGGTCGAGATGTTGGCGTTCAGGTGAGTGATGTGTGCATGAGTGCAAAGGTAAGTGTGTTTGGTGTGTCTAAAGTGATTAAAGAAGTGTAAATGACCTTTTCTTACCTTTTCAGCCTTCCTTCCTTTAGGTTCGGGGAATCCCTCATCTCACCGGCACAGAAAGCAGAATGGCTGCGATCTGTCAAAAATGACAGCCTGCAGCTTTCTGTGCAGGAGAGATTTCTAACTGAGTCTGTGTAGAAGGACTCATGTTAGAAGTCAGACTGTCAGTGTTTGACAGATTCAAACAGCTGTGAAACACTGATATTTCATCTGTCAGAATGTCTTGACAGATGAAATTTTAGCCCGTGATGTCACCTGTTGCCGGGTGACCCTTAATTGGCCTGCTGAGCCCGCTGGACGGGCTCAACAAGGTCAATCGAGTTAAAATCGCGTGGATTGGCTGCATCTCGATGGAGGCGGGACTACAACCCCGAAAGTTGTGGTCCCGCCTCCAACCCAACTCCTGAATGAAAATCCAGCCCAAAGAGTCTGTTTCCAGTGGCAGAAGGGTCAGTAGCCAGTAGCCATTTAAGGTAATTGGCAAAAGAACAAGAGGCAATGTGAGGGGGAAACAAATAATGCAGCAAGTAGTTGTGATCTGGACTGCACTGCCCGAGAGGGTGGTGGAAGCAGATTCAATAATAACTTTCAAAAGGGAACTGGATAAATACTTGAAGGGGAAATATTTGCAGGGTTGTGGGGAAACAGCAGGAGAGTGGGACTAATTGGAGAGCTCCTTCAAAGAGCCAGTACAGGCACGAATGGCCGAATGGCCTCCTCTGTGCTGTATCATTCTGTGATTCTATAATGCTGGGAGCACAGATTTACAACAGCAAGCACAAATCACCCTACAATGGGAAGGATCTGTGCCCAGAAATATAGGGGGAGAAATTCGGTATCGCCCCGTTTGGGGCGCTAGTATTGGCGGTGCGCAAAGTTTAGCGCCAGGCGCAATTTATCGCCACCTCGAGCGATATTGGGTTGCAGCGCCCCTGAAGGTGATAGCGGCGCTAAATCAGGCGCTGCACGGTACTCTTAAGGCGCTAACCCGGTGGCGCTACTCAATTTCTCGGCGGCCGGGCGCAGCGCAGGTGCTGTCAATAGTCGATTTCCCCGAGACACGCTGGCGCCAGCCAGCTCTTAAAGGGGCGGGTCAATTAACATCAGCAGCCACACTCTGCGCCTTGTAGGCCTCAAAATCGGCGGTGACCTACCTGTGGCGTTCAAAACTTCCAAGACATGGAGAGGGTCAGGCAGAGAGCGGAGCACTTTAGCGATGGGGCATTGGGTGCTCTGGTTGGCACAGTGGAGCGCCGGCGAGCTGTGCTGTACCCCGAGAATGACAGGAGGCCTCATCAGAGTGAATACCGCAGAGCTTGGAGGGATGTTTCCCAAAGAGCCACCTCCAGCAGCATGGTGCCCAGGACTCCTGTGCAATGCAGGAAGAAGTTCAACGACCTCACTCGGGTCGTTAGGGTGAGTGCCTTTTTCACAATCATCTTCATCCCTCCATCTGCACCTGACTTTATGGCCAGAGGGTGCGCGAAGCCCCAATGGCCATCTGCCAGCCAGCACCCATGGCCCTTTCTGGAAACACACACGCACATTCAGCTCAGTGCATAATGTAAGGGCTATTCTACCATGGGGGGCATGTAATGTCAGCTCAGGGCAGCATGTTTCATCACTTCCCGTCCTTTCTCCTGCAGGCCAAGCTGGCCAGGGACCGTAGGGAGGAGGTCGGCCTCACCTGCAGACCCTCACAGACCTCGAGGAGCGAGTCCACCAGATTGTTGGAAGCCGAATGAGTGGTCCTGTCACCTCTGGAGCTGCCGACCCCATTGTGCACAGCGATGGTAAGCTCATCACCTTTTTGAACTCTCTCCTTCCACTTGTTCCCCCCACCCGCATGCTTTTTCACTTTGGACCCAAGTCAGTGCATTGCAGCACTCATGCATCCCTTGCTGCCACCCTGTCCTTTCACTAAAGCCACTCTTCAACCTCCCTGCTTTCAGATGCTGCATCACCAGCTCGGGAGCCGGGCCCTCAAGCTGCCACTGCCACTGACTCTGGAGGCGACGAGCAGGAGGAATCCGGACCATCCCTACCACCCTCAGGCGAGCCAGCCCATCTGCAGACTGGGGAGACTACTTCCCTGGAGGGGAGCGGGGGGGAATGCCCTGAGGAGGAACCAGCTCCAGGAACCAGTGGGCTGCAGCAACGCAAGGGGGGTAGGGAAGCTCGGGGGCCATCTCCCTGGAGGGCGAGTCAGGCCGCGAGTGCTTCTGCACAGAGCGCAGAAGAGGTGCGTGCCCTCGCAGAAATGAGCGCCCAGGCTGGGCTGAGGCACACTGAGCTCATGGCTGCAGTGGCAAGGATGCCTGAATCCATCGAGACACTGGCAAGGAGTCATAGAGTCATAGAGTTTTACAGCACAGAAAGAGTGTCCAAGACTTCGGCGCAGCACAGGCCCGGAGTGCGCAGGACTTCGGGACAGCACTGGAAAGGACTGTCCAGGGCTTCACCGAAGCACTGGCACCTGCCACGCAACTGCTGAGTGCTGCCATGCAGTCACTCGCTGGTCTCATGCAGACGCTGATTGAGACCATGCGACCACTGACTGCTGCCACCCTCGCTGGATCAGGCAGGATTACCCGGGGCCCTTGCAGCACCACAGCAGGCCAGCAATCTGTGGACCATCCGATTGCTGCGCATGCTGCGGTGCTGCCCCGTCAGAGTGCCAGTGTGTCGGCCGACCAGGGAGCTGCTGTCCGCTCTCAGGATGACAGCATTCCTGATGCCACCGCTGGCACGTCTCCACTGCAGCTGCCACCACCTGCAGGACAGAGTGCTTCCACCCATGCACAGTTGGAGCAGTCAGCAGCTGGGCCCTCCAGGCCCAGAGGTCGTCCAGGCTGTCCCTCAGGGGCATCTGCGCTTTCGGACAGTCAGCAGGCCTCCCCCAGCCTTGCTGCAGCCACTGGGATCCCATTACGGAGGAGCTGCAGGGAGGGAAGGGGCCAATCTCGCAAGAGAAGCAGATCACCATCAAGGGGGAAAGAGTAGAAGGTGCTGCTGAAATGTCTTATTTGTAGAAATCAAGGCCGAAGATGCTGGTCTGAATGTTAGTTATGTTTTGGACAGTCTCCCGGGTGTGTGAGACACTTTTGTGTCAGTGTGTTAGTTTTGCTTTCTGTTGCCATTGCTTTGTCTTGTTGGAAGGAAGCACATTTTGTACAATAAACAGCTTTCTTTATTTACAATGGCCATGTCTGCTATTTACATGCATTTTGCCCTTCACAGGCTTTGGGGTATCAGAACGGTTCCATTCCTGTTCTTGGAATGGCAGCAAGCATTCCGTGAGAGGGGCCTAGAAGCGACTTCTGATCAGCCTCTGATGGACGGCCGTTCCAGTTTGTGCCTTCCTCCCATCTTGGTCCTCCTCCTCCTCCTCTGCTGGTGCTTCAATGTCTGGTGGCATTGGCTGGGTACGTAGGATAGCGAGGTTATGCAGCATGCAGCACACAACCACGAAGTGGGAGACTCGCTCAGGCGAGTACTGCAGTGCTCCTCCGGAATGGTCCAGACAGCGGAACCGCTGCTTCAGCACGCCGATTGTGTGCTCCACAATGTTCCTCGTCGCCTGATGGCTCGCATTGTAGCGTTCTTCAGCAGGGGTGCTGGGCGAACAGAGCGGGGTCATCAGCCACGGGCACAGAGGATAGCCCTTGTCCCCGAGAAGCCAGCCTCCTGGGTGAGCCGGGGCCTCAAAAAGGTCTGCAACAGAAGTCTGGCGCAGGATGAAGGTGTCGTGGCTGCTGCCTGGGAACTGCGCATTCACTGCGAGGATCAGCCGTCACTGGTCACAGACCAGCTGGACATTCAAGGAATGGAACCTTGCGGTTGCGGAACTCCTCCGGATTCAATACAAGCGCCCGCAAAGCCACGTGCGTGCAGTCAATGGCACCCTGCACATGGGGAAGTCCGCTATTGCTGCGAAGCCCTCTGCGCGCTCCTGCTGCTTGTCCGGGGTAATTGGGAAGGAGATGTACTGCCGCCTCCTTTTAAACAGGGCATCAGTCACTTGACGGATGCAGCAATGCACCGCAAACTGCGAGATGTTGGCTATGTCCCCAGTTGCGGCCTGAAAGGAGCCGCTTGCGTAGAAGTTTAGGGCAGCAGTCATCTTCACAGCCACCGACAGAGATGTCCTGCACCTTATCTGAGGCTGCAGATCTGGCTGAAGCAGGTGGCACAGCTCAGTCACCACCTCCTTTCTAAAGCGCAGCCTTCTGATAAACTGCTCCTCCGACATGTTCATGTAGGAAAACTGCTGTCGGAAAACCCTGGCAGCGTAAGGTCTGGTGTGGCGGCGTCTGTTGGCCCTTCTCCGTCTAGCCATGCCTGCCCCTCTCTCCCTGCGTCTCTGTGCCCTTTCCAGATGATTCAGCAGCAGGACGTTCCCCTCCAATGCAGCCCCCATAATAAGAGCGCACAGAAAGTTTCCCCATTTGAAATGCTCACCAACAGCAAGGTGATGGTCAGAAGGCTGAAGTTCTTCTGCCAGCGCTGGCTCAGTGGTGAAATGGCTCTCAGTGTGCAGCTCAGCAACTCTCTGTAACTCTCGAAGAAATTGTGCTCCAAAAATGGCTGCCGCTTTTATACCACAGCAGTCCCCTTTAAAGAACGCCCCCCCAGCCCGACAGCGACTGGGGATGTTCCAGGTAAGCTGTCCTTATTAGCGCCAGGCGGAACGGAGGGGGGCGCCACTGAATTTCCGGTCCGGGGCGCCCAAAATGCGTTGCACACTGAAATGACGTCATGATCTGCCTGCGCCCGTGAGCGGGCGCTAAGATTTAGCGCCGGCGCTAAATGTCCGCTCAATATGGGAAGAGGCGCAGGGTTCGCTGCGCCCGGGCGCTAGTTGGTTACCGCCCCACTTCTCGGCCTCTTTAGGCGCTAATGGGTGGCGCAACCAACCGAATTTCTCCCCCATAAAGTTGCAAACATGCCTTGGAAGGAACTATACACGTGAGATCTTGAGCATCTGTAGTTGCCTCACTGTAAAGCTCTGAATTACTCCCTACAATGTAAATGGGGGAAAATTAGGGCACCAACACCCTTAAAATAGTATGGGACTATAGTATAAAAACATGTCATTAAAGTCTCTGCTTATCCAGAAGCTTTTAAATCAAATCTATATTACTGTCTCCTTTTAGACAGAGGTATATCCATACCTACACAGGATGGGGAGAGAGGTGTCTGCTCAAGGGGTTCAAGTTCTGAGATCCACCTGGCTCTACCCTGTGGCCTAAGTTCATTTGCCGTGGGCCCACCACAGCCCGCTCCCAGCTCCTGCCTGGTCCCAAACTCAGTTTACTGCATCTCACCCTGGTTCCTCCGCTGAGACAGGAGACCCCATGCTACCAGCAGGTTGCAAGATATCGACCAAATGACCTCCCCTTGTGTTTTACCCAGCTGGGAGTGACAGCAGGCTCCTGGGTATGCGTGGTTGGACCCCATGCAGTGTATGCATTAAATTAGGCCAGGAACACTGATGTTTTGCTTAAAAGCCTGCCAGTTTGCATGAGCTCCAACTACAGGTCATCCTACAAGTTAGCAGGTCATGTGTGGGAGCCATTCCTCTGAATCGTGAGATTTGCAGCCAATCGGCAGTTTTTTCAACCACTTTAATAGCCCCCATGCAAGGAACCTTCATGCAAGGAACCTCAGCTCAGATTTCATGGTATTGAACTTCATCCCAGGTTTTTATTTTAAATGGACTAAAGCCTGTGATAAAATGGCAGGCATAGGAATGCCAAACGAACATGTTAAACATTGGCATGCTGACAGTAATTTCTAAACTACAGCCTAATATTACAAACAGTAATGTCTAGGTTTATGGAAGCCCTTGTACCTTCACACAGAGGCTTCTTACAGCTTTCCATCTGTTAACTTTTGAGACTGCAAATCAAATTACTGGCAACTTCCTCCACCCCCGCCTCCCCCCCCCACCCAACCACTGTTCATTCCACTCTCCCCTGATAAATCTCACCTCCGACCTTTATACCATTTTGCGCAATAAAAGCAGTGCTTAACCCACTCTGGCTCTAAGGTTAGAATGTGTTATCATTACCATGGTAAAGATAATCACACTCCAGCTGGGATACAGATTTTAAATTACTGAAAACGCACTGTCATAAAACAATAACTGAAAGTCATATACCCTGCAGTGTCTAGTTAACCTGTCCCCATGCAGAATCATTTTCATATTTCAACCTGTAATCTTCTTGTCCTTGTTTGCCATGTGTCCCTTCCTTTTTATAAATGTTATTTAAGAGAGGAAAATGTATCCATTAACCATTTGAGAACTGCAGTTGTCTTTTTGCACTAAGGCTGAAAACACTTGGTGGGCCTACCCGATGTGTCACTCCACATTTACTACCCAAGTAATCTCTCGTTTCTCCTCTCTCCCCTCACCCCCCACCCCTCCCCACCCAACACCCACCATCCCATGACAATTGTACAAAATGTACATCAGGCTTTAAAGCACTCCGAGATGTCCTGAAGACGTGATAAGGCACTATAAATATTCAAGTTCTTTCTTATTCTAGCTTTATGCAGATATACTGTGTTTCACAGCCCATGTCTTCTGTGAGGTCAAGAGCTTATTCTGGACAAGGATCAGTCAGTGTGGGAACAGTGGGACTGAGGATCATTGCTGATGGTAAGAAATTTTCCATTGTTATATTTATTTTAAATGTTGTTCTTGAACTATTTTTCAGTTCTTTTTTTTAACTGATTCAGGGCGAGGAACCTGAAAGTACGGCCATGTTAAGCACTCTGATCACGAATGATGAGCCACAAACAGTGGTGGGAACAGAATACATAATGGCTTTTAAAAGTGAAGTGGATAAATATTTGAAAAAGAAAAATTGTGGATAGTTCTTGCAGAGAGCCAACACAGGCATGATGGGCCAAATGGCCTCCTTTTATGCTATAAAATACTATAGCCTAGAAATTAGATATGGTCCGAAAATGGGCGGTGTCACGGTCCAGCACTATTTGCCTGCACCTGTTCAAAGTGGTGCAGGCAGCATGCAAAACTTGTGCTGCCTACTCATTATAATAATTGGAGCGCTGATCCCAGTGCTAAACACACTGCTGATTGGCTTAGCGCTCAATGGCGCGGGGGGGGGGGAGGGGGTGGTGGGGGGGAACCAAAATCAAGTGCAGTCTAATAGCCAATAAAGTTTGGCCTAGGGCTCGCTGTACGAAAAGGGGAGGTGCTTTGTTGCCGAAGCACCTCATTACCATTGTGGAGCAAGCCATGGCACAGCAACCAAGGGAGCGAGCAAGAAGGTTTTCAGATGTTGCACTGGAAACCTTGGTCCTGGCCGTGCAACAACAGCGGGCTGTCCTGTACTCACAGGGTGGCAAGAGGCCATCCAAGGCCATTTGCAGAAGGCTGTAGGAGGAGATATCTGGTTCCGTCTCGGCCACCACTCTGGTCCCAAGGACCTGGATTCAGTGCCGAAAAAAGTTTATTGACCTCACGCGGCAGGTCAAGGTGAGCGAAAGCTTCAGCAAATGCCATATCCCACCATCTGCACCACAAGCCTCACACACTGCGCAATGCACCACAGCCCAATCACTCACCTACCAACAATCTCTAGCTATCGTCACTCATACCTCACAATCATGGCTTCACTTCACCCTCACAACCTTACCACTGCTGGAACACTCACACCCACATCTCACACCTTGCACACACTGACAGCTAACACATTGCACCACACTCACTGACACTCCTCCCTTTCTCTTGCAGGCAAAGGTGGCTCATAACAGGAGGGAGCAACGGCAGAGGGGAGGCAGCCAAGCCGCAATACAGAACCTCACCAACATCAAGGAATCGGAGCTTGAAATTATTGGGGGCAGTGACGCGTTCCGTGGCCAGCGGGGAAGCTGAAGCTGTTGTTGATGATGACGGTATGATCATACCTAATCCTTCTTCTCACATCCCACTTCCCCCTCATCCCACAGTCTCTTCTCACTTACAAGCTGCTGATGGTGTATGCATGGATATATTGCTTCCCCCCCCCCCACCCCTCACAACAATCCGATCCTTGTGCATTTCTGCTTTCAGATTCCCAAGAACGGCCAGCAGGCCAGCCTGTCCCTCATGTTGACCAAACTAAAGGAGGAGATGAATAAGAAGGAGAAGAAGCAGCAGAAGAAGAAGACGAGACACCAGCTCTGCATTTGACACTCGCAGATACCAGCTCAGACAATGGCTCTGCGCTGACTTTAGAGGGTAGTATAGAGGCAGGATCTGCACAAGGTGAGCCAGCACTCCTCCAGCCACCATGTCAAGCTCGCGGCTGGCTGGTCGGAGACAAGGGCTATCCGTTCTCCACCTGGCCCATAACTCCCCTCCGCAACTCCAACACTCCTGCCCAGCAATCATATAATGACAGCCATGCTGCCACCAGGAACATCATCAAGCAGACCATCGGGGTGCTCAAGCAACGGTTCCACTGCCTTGACCACTCAGGATGAGCCCTCCGGTATTTGGATCAGCAGGTGTCCCATTTTGTGGTGGTCTGCTGCATGCTCCACAACTTGGCCATCATGAGGGCCCAGCCCTTGCCTCCAGGGATTGCGGGACCACCTCAGGAGGAGGAAGAGGGCGAGGAGGAGGAGGAGGAGGAGGAGCAGGAGGAGGAGTAGGAGGAGGAACAGGAGCGAGGGAGGAGGCAGCCACTCAATCGGCCTTCCTGAAGGTCAGTCCGTGATCGCCTCATCAGATAGCGGTTCCAATAAATTAAACCCCAGATCCCTGTTGCTCATCACATATCCATCATTCCATCCCTGTCGCCATATCACAGCGCTAAGCTGAAATGAGAGACACCACAAAATAAAGCAAACTGAATTAATAAATATATCAATAATCAGTGAACACGTATTTACAACAACAATATTAGCAATTCACCCTTGTGCAATCCTTAGTGCCCCTCGTTTGAGTGCCTTTACCTACTCTAGTGCTCCTACGAAGTGTTGGCCCAATGGCTACAGCAGGGCTGGTGGAAGGCTGCTGAGTGTCTGTGCAGGAGACTTCAGTTGGCCCTGCAAGACGCCCTCAACCAGCTCTGAACCTGGAAGGCCCGGCTGTAGACTGCACTACCTCAGCATGGGCGGCAGCAGTCTGGGCTGGCTGGATGACAGGCAGTGACAAGGGCAATGGCGGAGTGGCAGTGGTGGGAGCAGGAATGCTGTCATCCTGAGAGCGGACAGCAGGTTCCTGCTCCACTGACCCACTGTCACTCCCCCGGGGCAGCACCTCAGCATCCCTAGCAATCTGTTGGAGCACAGATTGCTGACCTGCTGCGACACCGTGAAAGCCCCGGTCGACGGTGGTAGACCCAGCCACGATGGCAGCAGTCAGAGCTTGCGTGGCATCAAGCTGAGACTGCATGAGAGCAGGCTGAGATTGAATGCCACCAAGCATAGACTGCATTACAGCACTAAGATGTTGCATCACTTCTGCCAGTGTTGCAATGGAAGCTGCCAGATCGCCCATCAGGTCTGGGTCGCCATGGTCTCTCTGGGAGTCTACCATCCTTTGCAGACTGGAAATGATGGGCTCCATGGTGTGCGCAGAGCCTTGTGCAATGTTGGAGGTGGACTCCACCACACTCCTTACCATTGCCAAGAGGCTCTCAGGCACCCTTGCCATTGCACCTATCATCTCCGTGTGCATGCCCATCACCCTTCTTCTAAAGGCCTCCCCATCGAGGTCCTCATCAGAGTCCTGTGCAGCAGAACTCGCACACGAACTCGTCCTCCAGGGAGCTGGCCCCCGAGCTACCCTTTCCCCCTGGCCTTGCTACAGTCCGCTCGTCCCCGGTGCATCACCCTGTGCAGGTCCCGCTACTATACTAGCCTCTAAAGAACGCGTAGTGCCAGTATCTGAGCTGGTGCCTGCGGGTGAGACATTCAGTGATGCGGTGTCTTCTTCCTCCTCCTCTTCTCCCGCCTCGCTCTCTGTGGTACCCTCAGGGACAGGCTCCTCAGGTGCTTGCTGATTATCTGAAAGCATAAAGGCACAAGAGTCGCGTTAAGGTGATGGGAGGGGGCAGGAAAGGAGAAAGGCATGCATACAACATGATTAGCTGGAAAGTGCGAAAGGCTTGTGGTGTGAGGGGAAGTGGGATGTGAGAAGGAGTAGGGATGAACATACTGTCGTTGGCCCCAAGTGATTCAACTTCGGTGGCCACGGCGCCCACCACCTGGGGCCCAATGACCTGCAGCACTCGAGTCTCCAGCTCAGACAGTGGTTGGGTGTCAGCTTGTCCTCCGCCTGTGCACTCCTGCTCCCTGCTGTTGTGAGCCACCTTGGCCTGCAAGAGAAAGGAAAGTGTGTGAGTGAGTGTGGAGCAATGTGTTTGGGTGATGTGTCTGCCATAGTTGAATAGCTGTCATTGTGTGCTAGGTGTGAGATGTGGGTATGAGTGCTGGTAGGTACAGATTGTTGGTGGGGCTTTGGTGCTTTGGGCAGTGTGTGTAGACTGTGGTTCAGATGGTGGTATGCAGCATTTGTTGAAGCATTAACTCACCCTGACCACCCAAATGAGGTCATTAAATTTCTTCCTGCACTGTGTGTGGATCCTGGGGACCACAGTGCTGCCCGCAATGTGCTGGGGTACCTCCCTCCACATGGAGCAGAAGAGTTGTGGTGAGGGTCTCCTGCCACTAGCCGGTAGAGCACTGCCCTCCATCTTTCCAATGCATGGTCACAGAATCTGCTGGTTTTCTCCCAGGGGTGTGGCTCTGCCATCATTATGGCTGCTTGAGTTGTCCGACTCCTTCTCTTTGACCTGGCTGCTGCTGGCTGAGACGGATGCTCAGCCAGCAGTGACAAGAATGAGGTTCTACAGCATCAATGAACCTCCCCTTTAAGAACAGGAAAGAGCCTGTGGCAATGATGACTTGTGATTAGACTGCACCTGATATTGGTCAGCGCTTCGAGTTTAACGCCACTGAGCTAGGCCATTAGCGCTTGATTTAGTGCTCCAATCCTTTCTTTGTGCATTGAGACTGAATTTTGCATGCAGTCTGAAGCATTAGCGCCTGGCGCTAATTCTCAAACTTTTCAAAAGTTACCGCCCATTCCTGGGCTATAATGAATTTCTCCCCCACCAGCTCGGCATTTGACACTCACAGACACCAGCTCAGAAAATGGCTCTGCGTGGACTTTATAAATGTATGGTCTGAAGTATTTTAGTAACTTTATTTGAAAGTCGAACTATTGTTTTTAACTATGCTCTAATGTGTTGAATGTCTCTTTATGTACAAGTAAACCCACTACATACAAAGAATCAGCTTTGATGGATGAGACTATGAAATGCTACTATTGATAATGTACCTAACTATACTGTCATCAAGCTAAGACTTACTCACGTTTACTTTGAAAAATAAAGAGTGAGTAATGGTCCAGATCTGAGCTTTGGGAAGTAGAGTATTTAACAAAATAGAGAACTTTCAATTGCAAAAGTTCTTGTAGTCTCAGATTGGCATTCAGTAGCATGGATAAGAAACATCAAGATTGCCAGTCGAGCAACAAGCAGCTCAAAGAACTGCCAACTGACTCTTTTAGCTTGCACATGTACCAGGGTGAATAGACAGATTCTCTTAACTGATTAGAGTAATCTGATGAAAGATAACAAAATAAGAAACATGCATCTAGTCAGATAAAGGGAGGCAAAGGTTAAAAAGAAGCCCATGAGTGCTGGAAATCTGGAATAAAGTTGAAACTGCCCTGCAGGTTGATCAGAAAAAAAGAAAGCAAGAAAGACTTGCATTTCTATAGCGCCTTTCACGACCTCCAGGCGTCCCAAAGCGCTTTACAGCTAATGTAGTACTTTTGAAGTGTAGTCACTGTTGTAATGTAGGAAACGCCAATGTGCACACAACCAGGCCCCCTAAAGAGCAATGAATGAAATGACCAGATCATCTGTATTGTAGTGATGTTGGTTGAGGGATAAATATTGGCCCGGACACTGAGGAGAACTCCCCTGCTCTTTTCTGAAATAGTGCTATGTGATTTTTTTACATACACCTGACAGGACGGATGTGGCCTCGGTTTAACATCTTAGCCGAATGACGACTCCTCTGACAGTGCAGCACTCCCTCAGCACTGCACTGAATTCTAGTGCCAGCCTCGAAATTGAGCTCAATTCTCTGGAGTGGCACTTAAATCCACAACCGCTGACTCAGAGGTAAGAGCACTACCAACTGAGCCATGGCTGACACCGTTCAGTATCTGCAAGAGAGAGCCAAGGTGATGGGGTGATTCTATGATCCTTCTTTCCACTGGGGAGCCATGCTAGCAGGGAGTGTGGGTCAGAGATAAGGTTGCAATATTGCCACCTGCACCCATGCTGGGAGCACGGAACTGTGGAATCACTCCTAATGTTTCAGGTGTGACCCGTAGGGTTACATCCAAATGTCATCTTCCTCCTTCAGATGCTAATGGGTCTGCTGTGCATCTCCAGCATTATCCAGTTTGAATAAAGTAAAGCAAGTTGTGTTTCCTGATTTCAAGGAATCATATAATCCACTACTATACACACACGCACACACAAATCAGAATGTTTCTTTCAATATAAAATTTTAGACCAAGACTAATCCAGTATACGCACACTTTTCTAACAAAATTGAAAGCCAAAAAGATACCCCCAGACCCATGGAATAAAGACAGAAAATGTGGTTCATCAGCATCTGACAATGTAGGTTAACAAATGAAGAAGTCCTTCCTCAGGAACAGATAGCAACCCTTCATGAGAATTGACAAAGGAGCTCTATTCAAACATTAACCCATCTTTTTTCATATGTTGGTGGAATAAATCTGTGAGGTCAAGAGCTTATTCTGGACAAGGATTAGTCAGTGTGGGAACAGTGGGACTGAGGATCATATCTGATGGTAATAAATTTTCCATTGTTCTAATATTTTTAATTTTGTTCTTGAACTACAAAAAGAAGAAATCTGAATGTATGGCCATGTTAAGCACCGATGCTGAGCCACAAACAGTGATGGAAACAGAATACATTAGGGCTAGAAATTCATTATAGCCAAGGAATGGGTGGTGTCAGTAGAAAAGTTGAAGAATTAGCACCAAGTGCAAATGCTTTAGACTGCACGCAAAATTCGTGCTCACTGCTCAATAAAATGATTGCCGTCCTAAATCAAGTCTTAAAACCCAAGCTCATTGGCATTACACTCAAAGGGTGGACCAATATCAGGTGCCGATCGCAAGTCATCATTGCCACAGGCTTTTTTCACTACTTAAAGGGAAGGTTCATTGATGCTACAGCACCTCATTCTCAGCACTGCTGGTTGTGCAGCTGCCTCAGCAAGCAGAAGCGGAAGCAGAAGCGGAAGCGGAAGCAGAAGCAGCAGCAGCCGGAGGTGTGCTCATGGCAGGTCCACGCCCCAGGGAGAGTGCTTGCAGATTCTCCGATGAAGTATTGGAGGCATTGGCTTTCGCTGTGGAGAGACGGAGGGCGGTGCTCTACCCGGCAAGTGGCAGGAGGCCCTCGCCATAAGTCTTCCACACCATGTGGAGGAAGGTAGCGCAGCATGTCTCGGGCAGCACTCTGGTCCCCAGGACCCACACACAGTGCTGGAAGAAATTTAACGACCTCACTCGGATGGTCAGGGTGAGTGAATGCTTTAACAAATGCTACATACCACTATCTGAACCATAGTCTTCACACACTGCCCAAAGCACCACAACCTCAGCACTCACCCACCAACAATCTCTACCTACCAACACTCACACCCACATCTCACACCTTGCACACAGCCAGCCCAGACTGCTGCCGTCCATGCTAGGGTGGTGCAGTCTACAGCTGGGCCTTCCAGACCCAGAGCTGGTTGAGGGCGTCCTGCAAGACCATCTGAAGTCTCCCGTATGGACACTCAACAGCCTTCCACCAGCCCTGTTGCAGCCACTGGGCCAACACTTCGTAGGAGCACTAGAGTAGGCAAAGGCACAGTAACAACAGGCACTAAGAGATTGCACAAGGGTGAATAGTTAATATTTTATGTGTAAATATGTGTTTACTCATTTTTGATAAATTATTAATTCACTTACCATTCTTTTGTGGTGTTTGTCATTTCAGCTTTGCGGTCTGCGCAAGGGATGGAATGATGGGGATGTGGTGAGCAAAGAGGATCTGCGGTTAAGGTCATCCTGGTGTGAGGCTGGAGGACTGTTTGGAGGAGGTGACAGAGTTCTGTGACCACTTCCTCGGTGAAGCGGAGCCGTCAAATACACTGCTACTCGCTTAATTGAAGGTAGGAGAAGTGCTCTCGGAATACCCTCGGAGGGTAAGGCCTCCTGATGAGAGCCCTGATGTTCCTACTCATCTCTCTGCGCACATGTTCCCGTATTTCTCGCTGCCTGTGCTCCCTCTGCTGTAGATCCTGGAGGACGAGGTCGACTGCCAGTACAGCCCCTATTAATGTAACCAAGTGTAGCAGTTTGATTTTTGAAGAATAAATGTCGCTACATTTTAGTGTCAGCGCCAGCTGTGTCTCAGTGGGTAGCACACTCGCCTCTGAGTCAGAAGGTTGTGGGTTCAAGTCCCACTAAAGCTAGGCTGACACTTCAGTACAATGCTGAGGGAGTGCTGCACTGTCGGAGGTGCCGTCTTTTGGATGAGACGTTAAACTGAGGCCCCATCTGCTCTCTCAGGTGGACGTAAAAGATCCCAAGGCACTATTTTAAAGAAGAGCAGGGGAGTTATCCCTGGTGTCCTGGCCAATGTTTATCCCTCAACCAACATAACAAAAAAAACAGATTATCAGATCATTATCACATTACTGTTTGTGGGAGCTTGCTGTGCGCAAATTGGCTGCCGCGTTTCCCACATTACAACAGTGACTACACTCCAAAAGTACTTCATTGGCTGTAAAGTGCTTTGAGACGTCCGGTGGTCGTGAAAGGCGCTATATGAATGCAAGTCTGTCTTTTTTTCCTTTCGTGTCCAGAAGACTCCTGATACAAAAGAACCTTGAAATTACTGAATGAAACTGTTAAAGTGGGTGAAACTAACAAAAAACTACTGAAACTGCACTAACCTGACAGCTGCAAGTGATTACTGATGATCCCTTTAAATAACCTCCCTGGAGCCGGCTTCCTGGTGCTGCACACCAGCTCTCCCTGTTGGTGTTTACTCCAGGCAGTGTTCCACATTCCCACCATCTGCACCACAAATCTCACACACTGCTCAATGCACCACTCCCCCATCTCCCACCTACCAACAATCTCTAGCTATCACCACTCATACCTCACAATCATGGCTTCACTTCACCCTCACAACCTTACCACTGCTGCAAGACTCACACCCACATCTCACACCTTGCACACACTGACAGCTATTCAGCTATGGCAGGCACATCACCCAAACACATTGCACCACACCCACTGGCACTCTTCCCTTTCTCTTGCAGGCAAAGGTGGCTCGTAACAGGAGGGAGCAACGGCAGAGGGGAGGCGGCCAAGCCGTAATACAGAACCTCATCAACATCGAGGAATCGGTGCTTGAAATTATTGGGAACAGTGACACATTCCGACGCCTGATTTAGGCCTTCAAAAATGGTATTTATTTTTCTATGTTTATTATAGCTCCTTGTATTAGTAAATCCTTACTGGTTAAAGGACACCAATTGTTTCCCTCCTCCCACATTGAAGAAGGCTTCAATGACTATTTTATGTTACAGGTGATGAGTGGGTGGTCTGAATTCAGATCCTAAAATCCAGATCTGTTTATTAAGTCAACCAGCATATGAAAAAAGATGGGTTCATGTTTGAGTAGAGCTCCTTTGTCAATTCTCACGGGGACGTGCTACCTGTTCTGAGGAAGGACGTCTTCATTTGTTAACCTACATTAGTTTTCCCTGCCTCTGTTTGATTACCCTCTCTCCCAGTTTTTTCTTGCTAAATTTTCTATCTTCTATAGTAATTATACCAGTACTACTAAATTCCTGTACCTTTTTATAAATTCATTAAAATTTATTTACATTGATTTGTTATACATATCATCTAACAATAATTAACTTTTGTTGATTTAGGGTGTTAGATTTGAAGCATACTAAAATCCAAAATCCATTCAGCCCATTGTTGAGCTTGATCATTAAGGTTTACAGAATGGCTATGGCTCGTGGAGCATGATAACACTGGCACGATACAAATTGTAAATGAACCTACTTTCACCTGTTGCACGCATCACTTCGTGACCAGGCTTCACACTCTCCATTCTAGTTAGATTTCAATTGAGGAAATATCAATTCAGCTGCTAAGTACCATCCCAAGACAGGAATGCTTACCTTAAATACAGAGGAAAATTAGGAAAAACTGCCTCAAGGATGGCAAAAACTATAGCTTGTAAAACAGCCACACTCCAAGAATATCTGAGTCCTACTGTCATAGTAGCAACCATATCACTGTAAATCACAGGGTATTCCTCTGTGACACTGTGCATAATAACCCCTCTATTTATTTAATTTTTCTTCATTTATAACAATATGTTAAAAGGTTTTTTATTCAGAACTGTGCTCCCCTGATGGTATCCAGTACATAACAGCCATGCAGATCAAGACGGTGCCAGGATGATTCCTAGTCTGTGCTGAGGTAGCTGGCCTCACCTGGGGCAATGGGTGAGATATGGCATTTACCTTCAGTGTCTCTCAGTGAAGAAAGGGAAACTTGCAAGGGCTTCCACTCCTGATTGCTATTCAGTGAACCCTGCTAGGTTGGTGTATGTGAATGTCGGGTGAGAACAGGAGCAGGCTTGGCTGTGATACTCCCAGAGCCAAATAGCCTGCTGGCAATTACTGACAAGATTCATACATAAATATATAAGTCCCACAGGCAAGGTACCAGGAGCAACCATTACTTGTGAAACCATATCCCAGCAAGCACTAAACACCATCAGGAGAGGAAAGGAAGGGAGAAAATTGATGAAACAAATGAAAACTTGCATTTATATAGCGCCTTTCACAACCTCAGGACGTCGCAAAGCACTTTACAGCCAATGAAGTACTTTTGGAGTCATAGGCCTAGAAATTGGGTTGGGGCGCCAAAGTGGCGCAAAAGTCGCCTGAGCGCAGGATTTAACGCAGCGTTCGCGGCTTCAGCGATCGTCCAATATTCAGTTTCATTGCCCCTCGAGGGACACGGGGCGAGGCTCGAGGCGCTCCGCGTCCCTCTTAGGGCGCTGAAACTGAATATCGCAGCGCAACGTGCCGCAGCGCCACACGCTGCGGCACGGCACGCTGCGGTACTGCAGGCCTTCCTCCCACTGTTAAGGGGGAGGTGCCTGCAACAGCGCGAACCCCGATCGCGAGTGCCGGCAAACGAGCCCGACACCAAGGAGAAGCGCTGGGCTCTCGGGAAACAGCCGGCAATGCCGCAGGGGGGTGGGGTTAGGAGGCCGGGGACAGAGGGGCTGGCAGGCGGCTGCCGAAAAAGGCGGCCGCCCCACACCTCCACCTTAACTTGCGCCGCTGCCGGCACAGTAAGGTCCCGTGAACCGGGCGCGGGTAGCGAACGGCGCAACTGCGGTGTTCGCTACCAAATATCGCGAACGGGGCGCGAATGGGGCGCTGCGCACACCGATGACGTCATCGGTGGCGGCGCAGCGCAAAAGACTAACGCCACCATTATCGCCCCAACTCAATATCGCGGGAGGCACAGCCAGTGGCGCTACAGCCACTGCCTGCCTCTTTAGGCGCTAACAAGTGGCGCTACTCACCCAATTTCTCCCCCTCAGAGTCATAGGGGGAGAAATTCAGTATCGCCCCGTTTGGGGCACAATTATCGTCCAGGCGCAAAGTTTAGCGCCTGGCGCTAATTATCGCCTCTGACTGCAAACTAGACGTCTATCGCCCCTGGACATGATTGGAGCGCTAAATCAGGCATTACACACCTCTCTTAAGGCGCTAATGCCGAGGAGCGAGGCGCTACCTCAGAGCGCTGGTGAAGTTCATGTGACGTCAGTTGGCAATGGAACACAGACACACTTGGCGCTGACCAGTTCTTAAAGGGGAGGATCGACCTTGCTCTCCATCCACAGCCTGTTCATTGCCGCCTTGAATCATGGCCTGGAGAGACCTGTACATCAAATCTGCTGGAAAGAACAATGGAGAGACCCAGGGAAAGAGCTCAGAGCGCAGCCCCCACAGTCTCTTCTAAATCGATACAAGGAAGGGCAAATCAAAATGAACCTGCAAAGTGCTGCTCAGTACCCAAAACTCCTTCACATAGCGTTGAATCTCTCCAGAAGTCTCTCTCTCTCTCTTTCAGAATGCGTGGTGCAAAAATGTCGCCAACAAAAAAAGGCAGGAAGCGGTTGCCATTAAATAGCGCTCCGCCAGTCCCTTCCCGACTGCAAAACATGTCCCTCAACCTGTCGTTGCTAGTGGCAGGCGGTAAGGCAGGGGGCGTCACACAATATCCAGTCTGGGGAGTTACCGGGGCATTGCACGCTCGACTGACGTCACGATCTGTGGACGCAGGAGATTGTGGCGGTAGTGTTGAGCGCCGCCGCAAAATGTCTGGTCAATTTCGCGAGCAGCGCAAACATTGTCGCGCCCGGGCACTAGTTGCTTTGCACCCCATTCGGGCGCTAACGGGAGGCGCACCACTTCAGTCGGCAGCGAGTTCCGGGTCATCACCAGTCGTTACTTAAAAAAGTTTTCCTCACTTCCCCCCTGCATCTCTTGCCCAAAACCTTAAATCTGTGTCCCCTAGTCCTTGTACCATCAACTAGTGAGAACAGCCTTTCCCCGTCTAGCCTATCCAAACCCATCATAATCTTGTACACCTCTATCAAAACACCACTCAACTTCCTTTGCTCTAATGAAAACAAATCCAGCTTCTCCAACCTGACCTTGTAGCTAAGATCCCCCATCCCCAGAACCATTCTGGTAAATCTCCTCTGCACCCTCTCAAGGGACTTCACACCCTTCCTAAAGTGTGGTGACCAGAACTGGATGCAATACTCCAGTTGTGGCCTAACCAGCGCTTTATAAAGGTTCAGCATAGCTTCTCTACTTTTGTACTCAATACCTCTATTTATGAAGCCAAAGATCCCATATGCTTTGTTAAACACTCTCTCAATATGCCCTGCCACCTTCAGGGACCTATGCACATTAACTCCTAGGTCCCTCTGTCCCTGCACACTCTTTTAAACTGTGCCATCAAGTGCATATTGCCTCTCCCTGTTCCTTCTGCCAAAATGCATCACCTCACACTTCTCTGTATTAAATTCCATCTGCCACTTGTCTGCCCATTCTGCTAGCCTTTCTATGTCCTGTTGCAGTCGATTGGTATCATCATCACTGTTTGCCACACCCCCAAGTTTGGTGTCATTGGCAAATTTAGAAATTCTACTCTGTATTCCAATATCCAGGTCATTTATATATATCAAGAAAGCAGTGGCCCCAGCACTGACCCTTGGGGAACACTACTTTCTACCATTCTCCTATCTGAAAAATCGCCATTTACCACAACTCGCTGTTTTCTGTCATTAAGCCAATTCCTTATCCAAGCTGCCACTGACCCACCTATTCCATGAGCCTCAATTTTGTTAACCAGCCTTCTATGTGGTACTTTGTCAAACGCCTTCCAAAAATCCATGTAGACAACATCCATTGCATTCCCTTCATCAACCCTCTCTGTTACTTCATCAAAAAATTCAATTAGATTAGTCAAACACGATCTGCCTTTTACAAATCACTGATGTTAAACTGACCGGCCTGTAGATACTAGGATCGTCCTTTCTTGAACAATGGTGTCACATTTGCCACTTTCCAATCCTTACGCACCTCCCCCACATCTAGGGAAGATTAGAAAATTATGGCAAGCCCTTCCGTTATCTCCTCCCCCGGTTCCCTTAGCAACCTGGGATGCAAGCCATCTGGACCAGGCGACTTGTCCACTCTAAACATACCCAGCCTTTCTAGTACATCCTGTCTGTCAATTTTCACCCCTTCCATTGCTTCTACCCTTTTCACTTCTACCGATATTTTGTCAGCATCCACCTCCTTAGTAAACACAGATACAAAGTACTCATTCAGTGTTCTAGCCTTGCCCTGCTACCTCTAAGCATATATCACCTTCATTGTCTCTAACAGGCCCCACCCTGCCTCTTACTACCCGCTTACTGTTTACATGCCGGTAGAAGATTTTTGGGCTCCCTTTTGTGTTATCCACCATTCTACTCTCATATTCTCTCTTTGCCAATCTTATTTTCATCTTCACATTCCCTTTAAACCTATTATATTTGGTCTGGTTCTCTCTTGAAGAATTCACCTGACATGCATCATACGCTATCTTCTTTGTTTCATCATCTTCTCTATCTCCCTCATCATCCAAGGAGACCTTGCTTTGGTTCCCTTGCCCTTCCCTCTTGTTGGAATGTACCTAGCCTGTACTTGGAACATCTCCTCCTTAAAGATCACCCATTGTTCCGTTACAGTTTTTCCTGTCAGTCTTTGGTTCCATGTTACCCTGGCTAGATCCTTTCGCATCCCATTGAAGTTAGCCCTATTCCAGTTTAGAAGTTCCACTCTAGATTGTTCCTTGCTCCTCTCCATTGCTAATCTAAATCTTATGATACGATGATCACTCGTACCCAAGTGTTCTCCCACAGACACTTGGTCGACCTGGCCCACCTCATTCCCCAGCACCAGATCCAGCAATGCCTCCTTCCTAATTGGCCAAGAACATATTGGTCAAGGAAATTCTCCTGAACACATTTCAGAAATTCCTCCCCCTCCTTTCCCTTTACCCTAGCATTATCCCAATCGATATTTGGGTAATTAAAGTCCCCCAATATCACCACTCTATGGCCTAGAAATTGGGTTGGGGCGCCAAAGTGGCGCAAAAGTCGCCTGAGCGCAGGATTTAGTGCAGCGTTCGAGGCTTTAGCGATCGTCAGATATTCAGTTTCATTGCTCCTCGAGGGACACGGGCGAGGCTCGAGGCGCTCTGCGTCCCTCTTAGGGCGCTGAAACTGAATATCGCAGCGCAACGTGCCGCAGCGCCACACGCTGCGGCACGGCACGCTGCGGTACTGCAGGCCTTCCTCCCACTGTTAAGGGGGAGGGGCCTGCAACAGCGCGAACCCCGCTCGCGAGTGCCGGCAAATGAGCCCGGCACCAAGGAGAAGTGCCGGGCTCTCGGGAAACAGCTGGCAATGCCGCGGGGGGGTGGTTAGGAAGCTGGGGACGGAGGTGCTGGCAGGCGGCCGCCTTTTTCGGCGGCCGCCCCACACCTCCACCTTAACTTGCGCCACTGCCGGCACAGTAAGGCCCCGTGGACCGGGCGCGGGTAGCGAACGGCGCAACTGCGCCGTTCGCTACCAAATATCGCGAACAGGGCGCAAATGGGGCGCTGCACACACCGATGACATCATCGGTGCCGGCGCAGCGCAAATGCCTAACGCCACCATTAGCGCCCCTGCTGAATATCGCGGGAGACGCAGCCAGTGGCGCTACAGCCACTGACTGCCACTTTAGGCGCTAACAGGTGGCGCTACTCACCCAATTTCTCCCCCTATAGCTCTTGTTTATCTCTGCGATTTCCCTGCAGATTTGCTCCTCTACCTCCCTCTCACTATTTGGAGGCCTATAGAATACCCCCAATAGCGTGATCATACCCTTTTTGTTCCTCAACTCTAACCAAATGGATTCTGTCCTTGTCCCCTCAAGAACATCCTCCCTTTCCAACACGATAATGTCTTCCTTAATCAGCACTGGCACCCCATCTCCCTTTTTTCCTTCCCCATCTTTTCTAAACACCTTGGCCTAGAAATTCAGTTGGGCGCGCCAGCTGTTAGCGCCTTAGGAGGAGTAGATCTCGAGTGCTAGGCGCTTAGCGCCCAGGCGCAGCGCGATCTGCGCCTCGCCCCAACTTCAGTAGATATTTAGCGCTGGCGCAAAGTCTTAGCGCGTGCCCTGCTGCGCGCGCAGATCATGACGTCATTTCGTCGTGCAACGCCCTTTGTGCGCCCGGAACCGGAACTTCACTCGCGCCGCCCCATTGTGCGCCGGGCGGCCCTAACGACTGTGAAGTGGAACAGTACACAGCCGAGGCGGGCCGCGGGGAGCGCAAATTAAAGGGCACTTACCCTGCACTATAAAGGCCAGCCATTTTGCAGCATTCACTCTTGTGCAACGGTTTTTTGGAGAGAGACCAAGGAGGAGAGCTTACTGCTTTGGCCCAACACTAGGACAGGTATTTTTGGCTCAGGCCAGAGCTTAGCAATTATCTTTGCCTTCATTGAGATCTCAGTGTTTGCCAGCATATAATGGGGGCTGCATTGGGTGCCAACGCTGAGTTTCAGCCTTATGCCGGAAGGGCTTACGGACGCCGTGAGAGAGTGGCAGCCCTGGCTAGACGCAGAGGGGGCAACAGGCGTCGCCAAGTGAGGCCTTACCCACCCAGGGTATACCGCCAGCAGTCCTCCTATCTGACCATGTCTGCCGCGCAGTGTGTTAGGAGGCTGCGATTCAGAAGGGAGGTGGTTGCAGACATCTGCCAGCTGCTGCACAGAGATCTGCGTCCACAGCTGATGCGCAGGACATCTCTGTCGGTGGCAGTGAAGGTGATGGTGGCTCTCAACTTCTATGCCACCGGCTCCTTCCAATCCGCTGCTGGGGACATCGCTAACATCTCCCAGTTCGCCGTGCATTGCTGCATCTGCCAGGTGACCGAAGCCCTTTTCAGAAGGAGACGTCAATTCATCTCCTTCCCCATGACCCTGGACAAGCAGCAGCAGCGTGCAGTGGGATTTGCAAGAATAGCGGGCTTCCCCATGGTGCAGGGCGCCATTGACTGCACGCATGTGGCTTTGCGGGCACCTCTGGAGCATGCCGAGGATTACCGCAACCGGAAGGGCTACCATTCCCTCAACGTACAGCTGGTGTGTGACCACAGGCAGCGCATCCTAGCTGTCAATGCCCGCTTTCCACGCAGCAGCCACGATGCCTTTATCCTGCGACAGACAACTGTGGCTGACATGTTCCAGGCACAGCCTCACCCAAGAGGATGGCTTATCGGGGACAAAGGCTATCCTTTGTGTACCTGGCTCATGACCCCGCTCCGCGCGCCCACGACCCCTGCTGAAGAGGCATACAACGAGAGCCATCAAGCGACTAGGAACATCATAGAACAAACAATCGGCGTCCTCAAGCAACGGTTCCGCTGTCTGGATCGCTCCGGGGGAGCCCCCCAGTATTCGCAGGAGCGAGTCTCCCAATTCGTCGTCATTTGCTGCATGCTGCACAACCTGGCTATCCGCAGGACTCAGGCACTGCCACCTCACGTTGGACCACCACCTCAGGAGGAGGAGCAGGAGGAGGAGGAGGATGAGGAGTACCAGCCCAGGAGGGAGGCAGAAGGTCCAAGGGCCGCCCGTCGGCGGCTTATTGACCGTCACTTCTAGGCCCCCTGTCAGGGAATGGCTTGTGCCAATGAAAGAACATGATTGCAGCCGCTCCGCAAGCCGTCAGCCGGTTAAGGCAACAAACACTTCAAAGATCAAACATGGACAATGTGAATAAATAAAATGGTTTATTGTACAAACTCAGGGCCCTTCCCACATGAAAACCAAAAACAGACAAAACCCCCAAAAAACACTCACACACATGACTCACTCCCACAACCTGGGGAGCATTAACAAAAGATGTAAACAAAAATGGCCTTCATCCTCGGCCTTCACAAAACACACATTCCAGAAAACACAACATTTGGACACACCCTCTACTTAGTGGCCCGCGAGGGCGATGCCTTCTGCAAACGTTGGCGGCCCCTGCACGCCCTGCTGCTCCTCCTCAAAGTGAGGCCATTGGCTGCTGCAAGGCTGGGGGCAGGCTCCTGAGGGGCACATGTCGTGACGGCAGATGCCCTTGGGGGTCGGCCTAGACGAGGTCTGGCCGTCGAGGGGCCGGCTGGTGAATGCTGCAGCTGTGGCTGGCCAGCATCAGTCGCTGCAGCAGCTCCTGGCAGCTCCACTGGGGGAGTGGCAGTGGCGGCTGGAGGAATGGAGGCAAGCTGGCGGATGGCAGGCGCTCGCTGGTCGCCTGAGACACTGGCACTCGCCCGGGCCAGCACTGCAGCATGCGCACCAATCTGCCGAGGGACAGACCGCTGTGCTGCTGCAGCGCGCCGGGTGCCCTGGCGATGCCTGGCTGACACAGCGAGTGTGGCAGCAGTGAGTGCCCGTGTTGACCTGTTCAGTGACCGCATCAGAGCACCCAGTGACTGCATGGCACCACTGATCACCTGGCCACTCGCTGCCTGAGCTGCCCCGAATTCCGCCCGACTGGTGGCCTGTGAGGCCCCGAACTCGGTCACACTCCGAGACAGGGACTCGATGGCCTCAGGCAACCGTGCCACTACCCCCATGAGCTCCATGTGCCGACGCTCCGAGTCCGCGGACAAGTCTTCGAGGCGGCGCATCTCCTCGGCATTGGCCGTCTCCGGACTGGAGGCCGGACTCTCCCTCTGGGGAGAAGGCCGCCGAGCTGGCCGACCCTTCCTGCATTGCTGGACACCGCTGGGCCCAGCAATTGGACTCCCCTCCGACCCTTCCCCCCTCTGGGGAGAAGGCCGCTGAGCTTCCACCCCCCTCCCGCGTTTCTGCAGGCCGCTGGTCCCAGGAGCTACCCTCCCCTCCGACACTTCCCCCACGCTCCCCTCCAGGGAAGACGTGTCCCCTACATTGGCATGGGTTGCCGCGGCTGAGGGTTCCCCTGATGGGCCGCCTTCCTCTTGCTCCTCCTCCTCCTCCTCTTCTGAGGGGCTGTCACTGGCAACTTCAGGGACCTCCTCCTCACCATCTGAAAGCAGGAAGGCACAAGAGTAGCTTTAGAGTGAGGAGAGGGCGTCAGCGAGGGATGCATGAGTGGTGGCATTCAGTGCATTGGTCGGACAGTGGCAAAGGATGTAGATCTGATGCGCAAGTGGGACGAGAGAGGTCCAAAAGGTGATGTCCTTACCATTGGTGCCCAGAAGAGGGTCGGCATCTTCAGATGCAACGGGGCCAATCACCCGGCCACCCATGATGCGCTCCACGCGATGTTGCAGCTCGGTGAGCGGCTGGATCTGGGGTCCGCCTCCCCCGGTCGCAGTCCGGCTCCTCTTATTATTGGCCAGCTTGGCCTGCAAGAGAAAGGACGGCCTCTAAATACAGTGTGTAGCCCTGATCTTGTGTGCACTGCCTCCCATGGTCGAATAGCCTGGCCAGTGTGTAGCCCTGATCTTGTGTGCACTGCCTCCCATGGTCGAATAGCCTGGCCAGTGTGTTAAGTGCACAATGTGCAATTGATGTTCATGAGTGTCCCATAGCTGCTGCATGAGGGCTGGCCATTAGGGCTTTCAGGTCCCTTTGCCCATAATGTGAGGTGCACATGCAAGGATGAGGAGGACACTGGAAAGGGTACTCACCCTGACAATCCTGGCGAGGTCATTTAGCTTTTTGCAGCATTGGACACCGCTCCTGGGGACCTCGCTGTTGGATGACACCTTGGTGGCGACATGCCTCCAGGCTCTCCGGTAGACGCGGGCCGGCGGCTTCCTGCCATTGTCCGGAAACAAAATATGGCGTCTCTTCTCCACAGCACCAACCAGCACCCTCAGATCAAGCTCTGAGAAGCGCTGCGCTCGTTCGCGGGCCTTCTCCATGGTTTCAGGCGCTATTTGGGTCCAGCAGCAGTGTTCAGGCCTAGCTGCAGGGCTCCACTATCCAGGGCGTGGCAGCAGACCAAGTCGACCCTTCCCCCTTAAGAGCTGGCCGGCGCCAGGGTGTCTGCTGTCAATCAAGAAATGGCCGCACCTGCGCTGCGCCCGGCCTCGGCGCTCTCGCTCAGCACCTTCGGCTTAGCGCCTAAAGAGAGGCGTGCATCGCCAGTTTTAGCGCTCGAGCAAACTCTTAGGGCGAAGCTAATGAATATCGGAGAAGTGGCCTCGAATTTGCGCCGGGCGCAAACTTTAGCGGCCGCCCGACTTTACCGCCCCAAAAGTGGCTATAATGAATTTCTAGGCCCTTGTACCCTTGAATATTAAGTGCCCAGTCCTCACCATTTTTAAGCCACGTTTCCATTATTGCCAAAACATCATATTGCCACACGGCTAATTGTGCTTGTAGCTCACCAACCTTATTCACCACACTTTGTGCGTTTACATACATGCATTCTAAACCCATTTTTGAATTTTTCGTCGTCTTTCTTAGTCTGCTCCTATCTAATATGGTACTACTTCCGCCTGTAGTACTACTTTCTTCTCTAGTACTATCCAACTCTCACTCTTTTATGCACCTTATTCCTCTTTTCTACTATATGCTGGTGCTCATCCCCCTGCCAAGCTAGTTTAAACCCTCCCCAACAGCACTAACAAACCTCCCCAAGAGAATATTGTCCCGCCAAGCCAAGTTGGCACTTATGAGTGTGGTCACTGTTATAATGTAGGAAACACAGCAACCAATTTGCGCACAGCAAAGTCCCACAAACAGCAATGTTATAGTGACCAGATAATCTCTGTTAGTGATACTATGGTAATTCAAAGATTAGAGATAAGGCAATAGAGAAAGGTATTAATATGGGAAATGATAAACAGACCATGACAGGAAGGGATAGAGAGTACAAATCTAAGAGTAAATCAACAGATAAGGCTAGAGGTTACAAAAATAATAAAAGGACAAAACTAAAGGCTCTACATCTGAATACACGTAGCATTTGAAACAAAACAGATGAACTGATAGCGCAAATAGAAATAAATAAATATGATCTGATAGCCATTACAGAAACATGGCTGCAGGATGACATAGATTGGGACCTGAATATTGAAGGGTACATGACATTTAGGAAGGACAGGAAGGTGGGAAAAGGTGAAGGGGTGGCTCTGTTAACTAATGATGGTATTAGCACAATAGAGAGGGATGACCTAAGTTCAGGAAATCACGATGTAGAAGCAGTTTGGGTAACAATGAGAAAAAATAAAGACAATAAGTCAGTTGTGGGAGTGGTGTACAGGGCCCCTAACAGTAAACACATGGTAGGATGGAGTATAAAGGAAGAAATAATGGGAGCTTGTCAGAAGGGTATGGCAATAATCATGGGGGATTTTAATCTGCATATAGACTGGGAAAATCAGATGGGCAAAGGTAGCATAGATGAGGAGTTCATAGAATGTTTTCGGGATAGTTTCTTACAACAGCACGTTCTGGAGCCAACCAGAGAGCAGGCTATACTAGACCTGATATTGTGCAACGAGATAGGATTAATTAATGCCCTCATAGTGAAGGCACCCCTAGGTCGCAGCGATCATAATATGATTGAATTTTACATTCAGTTTGAGAGAGAAGAGTGGGTCCAAGACTAGTATTTTAAACTTAAATAAGAGCAATTATGAGGGCATGAAAGTAAAGCCAGCTAAAGTGAACTGGTAAATCAGGTTAAGGGATAGGTCAGTAGAGTTGCAGTGGCAGACATTTAAAATACACAGAATATATACATTCCAACAAGAAAGAAAAATTCCAAGGGGAGGACCCACCATCCGTGGTTAACTAAAAAAGTTAAAGATAGTATTAAACTTAAAGAAAAAACATATAATTGCGCAAAGATGAGTGGCAGGTCAGAAGATTGGACAGAATATAAAAAACAGCAAATATGACTAAAAGATTAATAAGGAGAGAAAAATTAGAGTACGAGAGAAAGCTAGCTAGAAATATAAAAACAGATAGTAAGAGTTTCTATAAATATTTAAAAAAGAAGAGTTAACAAAGTGAGCGTTGGTCCTATAAAAAGTGAGTCTGGGGAATTAATAATGGAAAATAAGGAGATGGCAGTTGAATTGAACAGGTATTTTGCATTGGTCTTCACTATAGAGGATACAGGTAACATCCCAGAAATAGCTGTAAATCAGGAAATGGAAGGGAGGGAGGAACTCAAGAAAATTATAATCACCAGGGAAGTGGTACTGAGCAAATTGTTGGAGCTGCGGGCTGATAAGTCCTCGGGTCCTGATGGACTTCATCCTAGGGTCTTAAAAGAAGTGGCTAGTGAGATAGTTGATGCGTTGGTTTTAATTTTCCAAAATTCCCTAGATTCAGGAAGGGTCCATTGGATTGGAAAATAGTGAATGTAACTCCTTTATTCAAAAAGGGAGGGAGACAGAAAGCAGGAAACTACAGGCCAGTTAGCTTAACATCTGTCATAGGGAAGATGTTAGAAGCTATTATTAAAAACATTATAGCAGGGCACTTAGAAAAATTCAAAGCAATCAGGCAGAGTCAACATGGTTTTGTGCAAGGGAAATCACGTTTAACCAATTTATTGGAGTTCTTTGAGGAAGTAACATGTGCTGTGGATAAAGGGGAACCAGTGGATGTACTGTACTTAGATTTCCAGAAGGCATTTGATAAGGTGCCACATCAAAGGTTATTGTGGAAAATAAAAGCTCACGGTGTAGGGGGTAACATATTGGCATGGATAGAAGATTGGCTAGCTAACAGGAAACAGAGAGTAGGCATAAATGGGTCATTTTCTGATTGGCAAGATGTAACGAGTGGTGTGCCACAAGGATCAATGCTGGGGCCTCAACTTTTTGCAATTTATATAAATGACTTGGATGAAGGGACCGAAGGTATGGTTGCTAAATTTGCTGATGACACAAAGATAGGTAGGAAAGTAAATTGTGAAGAGGACAAAGGGATATAGATAGGTTAAGTGAGTGGGCAAAGATCTGGCAAATGGAGTATAATGTGGGAAAATGTGAAATTGTCCATTTTGGCAGGAAGAATAAAAAAGAAGCATGTTATCTAAATGGTGAGATATTGTAGAGCTCTGAGATGCAGAGGGATCTGGGTGTCCTAGTGCATGAATCGCAAAAGGTTAGTATGCAGGTACTGCAAGTAATTAGGAAAGCTAATAGAATGTTATCGTTTATTGCGAGGGGAATTGAATACAAAAGTAGGGAGGTTATGCTTCAGTTATACAGAGCATTGGTGAGACCACATCTGGAGTACTGTGTACAGTATTGGTCTCCTTATTTATGGAAGGATGGAAATGCATTGGAAGCAGTTCAAAGAAGGTTTACTAGACTAATACCTGGAATGGGCGGGTTGTCTTATGAAGAAAGGTTGGACAGGCTAGGCTTGTATCCACTAGAGTTTAGAAGAGTAAGAGGTGACTTGATTGAAACATATAAGATCCTGAGGGGTCTGGACAGGGTGGATGTGGAGAGGATGTTTCCTCTTGTGGGAGAATCTAGAACTAGGGGTCACTGTTTAAAAATAAGGGGTCGCCCATTTAAGACAGAGATGAGGAGAATTTTTTTCTCACAGAGGGTTGTGAGTCTTTGGAACTCTCTTCCTCAGAGGACAGTGGGAGCAGAGTTTTTGAATATTTTTAAGGCAGAGGTAGATAGATTCTTGGTAAGCAAGGGGGTGAAAAGTTATCGGGGGTAGGTGGGAATGTGGAGTAATCAGATCAGCCATGATCTTATTGAATGGCGGAGCAGGCTCGAAGGGCCGAGTGGCCTACTCCTGCTCCTAATTCGTATGTTCGTATGTATGTTCGATACTGGTTGATAGATAAATATTGGCCAGGATACAAGGGAGAACTCCCCTGCTCTTCTTTGAAATAGTGCCATGAGAGGCTAGACGGGGCCTCGGTTTAATGTCTCATCTGAAAGACAGCACCTCTGGGAATCAAGGGATATGGGGATAGTGCAGGAAAGTGGCGATGAGGTATATCATCAGCCATGACCTTATTGAATGGCGGAGCAAGCTCGAAGGACCAACTGGCCAACTCCTGCTCCTATTTCTTATGTTCTTATGTCCTCTGACAGTGCAGCATTCCCTCAGTACTGCACTGGAGTGTCAGCCTGGATTTTTTGTGCAAAATTCTCTGGAGTGGGACCTGAACCCACAACATTCTGATGCAGCAGCGAGAGTGCTACCCACTGAGCCACAGCCGACAGCACTTATGCAAAAAGCAAAAACTTAAACAACTAATTAGTTAGGCATTGTGTACAAATAATGCCATACACTTCCTAATGTGACATGACACTTAAGCAATTTGTGGACCTGATGACATGGAGCACACTCATTAGTGTCAACTTGGCTTGGCAGTAACACTCATCATTCTAATTCAGAAGTTTATCATTTCAAACCCCACTATAGACCTGAGCACATAATATAGGCTAACACTTCAGTGCAGTATTGATGGAGTGCTACATTGTTGGAGGTACTGTTCTTTGGAATAAGTTGTTAAGCTTGAGCTCTGTCTTCCTGCTCAGCAGGATGTGAAAGATCCCAGGGCACTATTTGAAGCAGAGTTCCCCATGTGCCCTGACTAACATTTATCCCTCAACCAATACCAACCAAAAACAGATTAACTGGTGATTTATCTCGTTTGCTGTTTGTGGGGCCTTGCTATTTGTAAATTGGCTGCTGAGTTTGCTTACAACGATATTTCAAAAGTATTTAATTGGCTGTTAAGCACTTTGGGATGTCTGGAGGACATGAAAGGCACTATATAAATGCCAGTCTTTCTTTCATGAAATTGTTGCTCATGTGTCCATGTGTTGTTTAAATATGGCGATACATTGAGATCCTTGTAGAATTCTCTATTTGACCTAAATAGAAATGTAATGCAAAGATAGAAATTTATCATGTGATGAGTTATCTCCATTCTTCATGGCTGAGCCTAGATTAGTACATGAACTGTGTTGTGTCTGTATATAATAAGACACAGACTGCAGGAGAACGGTACAACAGGTGTTTACTCAACGTGGCTCACACGGGAACTGATCTGTACAGATTACTACTCAATGCTATATACAGGTGTGGTCACTGCCGGTACTACAGTATACATGAGCTGTAAAAGATAGTTCCCCCCTTAAAGGTATATACATTACAATTCCTCCCCTTTTAGATTAACAGTACCATAACACTCATTTAACAATTAAATATAAAACTAATTACAATTAACACTTTTAACATGCAACATTAGCTGAAAATAGTCTATTTATATATTCAGTCTTTGGGGAGGCTTCCTGATCCTTTCTGGATAGCGCCTTTCCCGAGTGTCTTGCTCTTGGTGCGGAGGCGATTCTGGCCCCCTGTCGTCGGTTGGTTCATCAGCTTCCGATGCTACTGTTTCTGGGGTAGATGCGACCTGTACGTCGGGTTCATCACCAGGTACGTATGGGCGAGGCATGGGGTTGACTTGTTCCTGTGACTCTAGGATCTGGTCAGCATGGCGTCTCACGATGCTCTCCCCAATGTCCACTATGTACATTAGTGGGCCCTGCCGTGTGCATATCGTTCCTGGCTGCCATTTTTCTGTTCGGCAGTCGCGGGCCAAGACTGGTTGCCCTACATTGAAGCTCCTTGTTGGCTTCTCATGGATGTGCTGGAATTGCTTACTCTCAACATCTCTTCGTACGTTTGGTCTGAGCAAATCCAGGCGAGATCTTAACCTTCGGTTAAAGAACATCATGGCTGGGGCCTGGTTGGTGACTGCATGTGTCGCATTCCGGTAGGCGAACAGGAAATTATCCACCTTGTGCTGCAGCGGAATGTTGTCATTGTACATAGCCTTTATTGCCTTCTTAAAGGTTTGTACGAACCTCTCAGCCAATCCATTTGTGGCTGGATGATACGGGGCGGATGTGCAATGCCTTACCCCGTTCTTTTTCAAGAATCTCCGGAACTCTTCGGACACAAACTGTGGTCCGTTGTCGGAGCAAATCTGTTCTGGCAAGCCATTCCTGGCAAAAATGGTCCGTAGGACTGCAATAGTTTTCTCCGTGGCGGTGGAGGACATTTTGATGACCTCAGGCCATTTCGAGTGCGCATCCACAGCTATTAAAAACATTGAGTCCATGAATGGACCAGCAAAATCAATATGCACCCGTTGCCATGGAGATGAGGGCCACTCCCATGGGTGTAGAGGGGCCTGTGGTGGTGCATTTTGGACTTTCTGGCATCCTGAGCAGCTCTTGGTCAGGTCCTCGATTTGTTTATCGATTCCCGGCCACCACACATAAGCCCTGGCTAGGCTTTTCATTTTTACCCCTCCCAGATGACCCTCATGAAGCTCATTGAGCACTCTATCACTTAACTTGGGTGGAATTACCACTCGGGATCCACACATCAAGGTCCCCCGGCACACTGACAGCTGTTCTCTCCTTGTCGAGAATGCTGGCAACAGTGAGTCGCCATGTGCTGGCCATCCCTTCACCGTCAAATCATATACCCGAGACAGTGTCGGGTCATTTCGGGTTTCCTTTTCGATACAAGCGTTAGTTACCGGTAGGTATTCAACTATAGTTGAATGGAATATTTCGACAGGATCCACTGCTGGTGCTTCCTCCGCAGTAGGCAGTGGCAGGCGTGATAGCCCATCAGCATTTCCATGCTGTTTCATGCCCTTATATTCAATCTCATAGTGGTGCGCCCCTAGAAAAAGTGACCATCTTTGTAGTCATTGCGCAATCACCGGAACGCCCTTCTTCGGATTAAAAATGGAGACAAGAGGCTGGTGGTCAGTCAGCAAGGTGAATTTCTGCCCGTGCAGATAGTGATTGAACTTTTTCACTCCCCACACTAGGCTGAGGGCCCCCCTGTCAATCTGGGCGTAGTTACGCTCGGCTGAGGTTAGTGATCGTGACGCAAAGGCTATTGGCCTCTCTGTGGTAAACCACTGTTTGTATTCCTGTTTGTCCTGTTTGTATTCCACTGTGTACATGCCTGGACATGCCTCGGCTGACTCCTCCCACAGGTCCTAGTATAAAGGTGACTGCTCCCCAGCCCTTAGATCCTGGACCGGTCGACCACTCGAGGCAGACCTCCATTCTGTTGTTAATAAAAGCCTTTAGTTACTCTTCTAACTCTCAGTCTTTTATGAGTAATTGATAGCGCATCACTCTCTGAGCCATCCGAGAATTTGTGCGACAGCACTGCTCCAATGCCGTAGGGTGACGCATCACATGCCAACCAAATTGGTAATGCTGGGTTGTAATGGGCCAATACCTCTTTCGATGTGATTAGTGTTTTGCTCTTCTGGAAAGCTCGTCTACATTCTTCAATCCACTTCCATGGCACCCCAGTTTGCAGTAGGGTGTTCAGTGGGTGTAGTATTGTAGACAAATTTGGCAAGAACTTATGGTAGTAGTTTACCAGCCCGAGGAACGACCTCAGTTGTGACACATTTTCCAGTGCTGGAGCCTTGACTACTGCCTCAATCTTCTCTGGGGACTTATGTAACCCCTCTTTATCGATAACGTGGCCACAATACGAGATCTGTTTTCTAAAAAACTCGCATTTGGGGCGGTTAGCTCGGAGCCCATATTCCTGCAATCTAGTGAGCACCTGCTCCAGGTTGGCAAGGTGATCACTGTCATTTTCGCCCGTGACCAGGATATCGTCCAAATAACACTGGGTCCCTGGGATCCCTTGCAGGACTTGTTCCATTGCCCTCTGCCAAATAGCCGGAGCTGATGCTACCCCGAATACCAGCCGGTTGTATTGGTAGAGACCTTTATGGGTGTTGATTGTGAGGTATTTTTTTGATGCTTCTTCTACCTCCATTTGCAGATACGCCTGGGCCAGATCAATCTTAGTGAAGCGTTTCCCTCCAGATAGCGAGGCGAAAATATCTTCAATCCGCGGAAGTGGATATTGTACGGTGTGAAGGACCAGGTTCACTGTTACCTTAAAGTCCCCACAGATTCAAACCTTCCTTGGCTCCCCAGGTGTGCTGCTCAACTACTTTTTCATCACAGGGACGATGGGTGTAGCCCACTCGCTCCAGTCTACCTTGGACAGTACACCTGAACGTTCCAGACTCTCCAGCTCTGCTTCGACGGCTGGGCGGATCGCATAAGGCACTTAAGGATAAAGTCTGGCCTTAAAAAATTTTGGGCTTGCGTTTTCTTCAATTTTAATCGTCGCTGTCATGCCTTTTAGTGTTCCGAGTCCTTGCTGGAACACTTCTTTCGCGTCAGTTAGGATCTTTGACAGTCGCCCAGGTGTGACGTCGTCATCCTTTTTGTCAGCCACAGTCAGTGCCTGTATGGAATGCCAATCCAGTTGTATTTTCCGGATCCATTCACGTCCCAGTAATGGTGGTCTTCCATCTTTCAATACATACAGGTCTAGTTTTGGTGTTTCCTTACCGTTATATGTAACGGTCACCCTTATTTTTCCTTTGGGGTAGACTTTTTGCCCCGTGTACGTCTTCAAAATAATTTTTGTGTCTCTCAAGGGTATGTGTGAGAATAGCCGCTCATAGTCCCGTCGGTTTATGACTGTTAGGGCTGATCCTGTGTCCAATTCCATCTTTACCTGGACTCCTGCTATCTTGAAAGTGACCCAAATGGTTCGGTGATCCTCCGTTGTGATCACATTATGTAGTTTCAGACAACTCAGTTCCCTGCTTTCGGAGTCGTTATCACTCTTTTGTTCGTCTGAACTATTCTCCGTCATCTTATGTACCTTCTTGTACTTTCCTTTGGTAGGTTTCTTATTGCTGGTTTTCTTTCCTGACCTGCAGACTCGTGCTATGTGTCCTACTTTTCCACACTGTCTGCACACTTTGTCTTTGAACCAGCAATCATTCTGGTCGTGTGTTGTTCTGCCGCAGCGATAGCACTTCTCTGTTCCATATGACATTTCGTTTGTGCCATATTCTTGCGGTCTCTGTTGTATCTCTGCAGCGCCCCATGCTGCTGCTTCATATGATACCGCAATGCTGAAAGCCTTGTCCAGCGTAAGGTCCTTTTCAGATAAAAGCCGTTTCTGGGTTCCTTCACTTTGAAGCCCACACACAAACTTGTCCCTTAAGGTATCTGCCAGTCCCGCTCCAAACTGGCAGTGTTTCGATAGTTTGCGCAGTTCTGTTAAATAATCAGCATTGCTTTCATCCTTATGCTGGTTCCGTTTGTGAAACTTGAATCTTTCTGCTATCAGCAGCGGTGTGGGGTTTAAATGTTCCTGTAGTATCGTTACTATGTCTTCAAAACTCTTTTCCATTGGCTTCGTTGGGGTTACTAGATTTCGTAATAACCCATACGTCTTTGCACCCATTAAATTTAACAATACCGATGCTTTCTTGTCACCTGACACCTCATTTGCCTGGCAGTATACCTCTATTCGTTCGACATATGTAGTCCAATCTTCGACTTCATTGTCAAATGCGGTGATACTGCCACTCTTCGGCATTTTGGGTGTGGTTTAAAATGGCGTCTCCCAATGGCTTAAAATGGCGTCTCCCGCGCTTTCCTTCCTCCCCCGCTGCTGCCAACGCCGCTCCCGGCGGTTCTCGTGGCAATGGTGGCGCCCTGTAGGTTTCGCACGCTTCTCCTGCGCTGCTGCCAACGCCGCTCTCGGCGGTCCACGTGGCAATGGCGGCGCCTCGCGGGTTTCTGTGCGTCTCTCTCTCCCTCTCTTCGACGCTGCTCGGCCCCTGAACACCGGCTTCACCCTGTGCGCTCTGCCCTCTCTCTCTCCCGTCGACGCTGCTCGGCCCTTTGCTGTGCCGCTCGGTCGGGCTCTAGCCCGCCGCTGTCCGGGAAGGGTCTGCGCACTACCTGTTGCCAGCCCGTTTCGCTGGACCACCTCGACTGGAAAGCCAAGCCTGGCTCTCGACAGCCTCCCCCGCAATTCTCGAGTCTCTGCTGGATGACTGGGCGGTTGCCCGTGGTCGACATCCGAGTCTCTGGCCTTGACCTCCAACCCACTGATCTCCAGGAACGAATCCCGGGGAGGTGATGCAGAGTTGCAGGTAGGTTCGAACTTGCCTTGTCGCCAATGTTGTGTCTGTGTATAATAAGACACAGACTGCAGGAGAACGGTACAACAGGTGTTTACTCAACATGGCTCACACGGGAACTGATCTGTACAGATTACTACTCAGTGCTATATACAGGTGTGGTCACTGCCGGTACTACAGTATACATGAGCTGTAAAAGATAGTTCCCCCCTTAAAGGTATATACATTACAAACTGCAGCACAAATGACAAGTTCTAACCAAAGATGAATTTGGTTTGGTTCAAGGTGCAATAGTCAAATTGAAAATTACATAGAATAGCATACATAGTATTCACAGCACAGAAACAGACCATTCGGCCCAACTGGTCTATGCCAGTGTTTATGCTCCACATGAGCCTCCTCCCACCCTACTTCATCTAACCCCATATGCATATCCTCCTATTCTTTTCTCCCTCATGTACTTATCTAGCTTCCCCTTAAATGCATCTAGACCATTCGCATCAACTATTCCATGTGATAGCAAGTTCCACATTCTAACCACTCTCTGGGTGAAGAAGTTTCCCCTAAATTCCTTATTGGATTTATTAGTGACAATCTTATATTTATGGCCCCTAGTTTTGGGCACCCCCACAAGTGGAAACGTTGGGGGAAAAATTGGGTGGCGCCCATATTGTGGCGCTAATGTCGCTGGGACGCTAATTTTAGTTAGCACCCCTCCGCCATAAATTCAGTAGTAGCGCCCCAAGCAGGAGGTGGGGCGCTACTGGAAGCACTCCATCTCCTTCTTGGGGCACTACTATTCAATGTCGCGGTGCTATGTGCACACCTTGGTCTCTTCCCTTACTCCTTCCAGGACCTCACCTTCTTTCACCCCCTCAGTTCTTTTTTCAAAGCCTCGTTTTCTAAAACAACCCCCTCTCCCCGGCCTCCCAGGCCCATCCTCAGTTTCTCCTTGAGAAATCCTCCCTCCTGCATTCCGTTAGCCTCTGCACAGTGCAACTTCTCATCCTCAATGCTGTCTGAACTTCACTTGCCTCTGCATTCACTGCCATCCTGTCCTTCCTAAATCTCTCCCTCCACATAAGCTCTCCTGCTCATATTCATTGCCATGGCCTCTTTACTACCATTGACAAGGCCATCTCCGACCATCTCCTTGTATTCATCACTACTCTGATTCCTCCCCCGCCCCCATCCAATGCCACTTCCTTTTACATGCGCCCCTAGAAAAACTCTTCCTCCAAGTCATTTCCAACTGCCTCTCCCCTGCCTCCTCCACCCTTACCTCCAACAATGGGTGCAAGGAACTCGGGACCTCTTTGTCACTAAGATTGAGACGATCTGATCAGTTGCCTCTGCTCCTTCCCCCCTCCCAATTCCCCTTACCTACCAAGCCAAACCTCCTCCCAGGATCCCTCCATGCCCCAACCTTGAATGCACGACTCAACATCTCCCTTCGTGCCCTCTCGGAGTCCATCTAGTCCATAAAACATACCTCCTGCTTCCTTGACCCCGTTCCCATTAAGCTACTGACCACCCAACTTCTCTTCCTGGCCGTCATGCTTACTGACATTGTAAATGGTTCCTTCTCCTCAGGTACTTAGCACTTCTAGCAGTGGCTTCTCTTCCTGCCCCGTACCATTACTTCTGAAGACCCAAAGGGTCTGTCCTTGGCCCTTTCCCCTTCCTCATTTACATGCTGCCCCTTGGTGGCATCATCAGCACATATGGGGTCAACTTCCACATGTACTTTGACGGCACCCAGTGCTACCCCTCCAATACCTTTCTCAACCCTCTATTTCCTCTTTATTGTCAGACTGCTTGTCCAACATCAATATTAGATGAGCCGCAATTTTTTCCAGTTAAACATTGGGAAGACTGAAGCCATTCTCTTTGGCCCCCACTACAAACTCTGTACCCTTGCCACCGATTCCATCACCCTCCCCAGCCATTGTCTCAGGCTGAATCCAACTGTTTACAACCCGACATCCTTTCTGTCACAAAGACTTCCACCTCGGTAACATTGCCAGTGTCTGCCCTTACTTACGCCCATCTGCTGCTGAAACCCTTCTCCCTGCCTTTGGTGCCTCTGACTTGACTATTCCAATGCTCTACTGGCCAGCTTCCCATCCTCCACCCTCATAGAGTCATAGGCCTAGAAATTCAGTATAGCCGCGTTTGGGGCACTACAGCCGGGCGTTCGCTAAATTTTGCGCCTGGCGCAACTTAGCGCCACCTTCACCGATATTCAGTTGCATCGCCCCAAGAGGTTGCTGCAGCACTAAAGCAGGCGATGCACGACTATCATTAGGCGTTAAGCCGGCGAGCCGGGGCGCTACCACCGAGGGCGGGCGCAGCGCAGGTGCGGCGAGTTGCTGATTGAAGGCAGACAGTCAGGCGCCGGTCAGCTCTTAAAGGGGGAGGGTGGAATTGTTTGGCTGCCATGCCCTGCACACTGCAGCCCTGAAGCAAGGCCTGACCACTGCTGTTTGAACTGCTCAACGCCCAGGACAATGGAGAAGGCCAGGGAGAGAGCACAGCGCTTCGGTGAGGGTGACCTGAGGGTACTGGTTGGCGCAGTGGAGCGCAGGCGCCTTGTCCTCTTCCCTGAAGGTGGCAGGAGGCCGCTGCCCAATGAGTATCGAAAAGCCTGGAGGGAGGTGGCAAACAGGACTCCAATTCAATGCAGAAAAAAGTTCAATGACCTCACTCGGGTTGTCAGGGTGAGTAGCCTTTGCAGTATCCTCCTCATCCCTGCATGTGCACCTCACTTTATGGCCAAAGGGACCTGAAAGCCCTAATGCCCAGCCCTCATCCAGCAGCTATGGGACTGTCATGAAAAGCACTTGCACATTCAGGACTTTACACACTGTCAGGGCTATTCCACCATGGGAGGCAGTGCAGGCAAGATGAGGGCTTCACACTGTCAGGGCTATTCCACCATGGGAGGCAGTGCAGGCAAGATGAGGGCTTCACACTGTCAGGGCTATTCTACCATGGGAGGCAGTGCAGGCAAGATCAGGGCTTCACACTGTACTTAGAGGCCGTCCTTTCTCTTGCAGGGCAAGCTGGCGCATAACCGGAGACAGCAGCGACAGACCGGGGGAGGCCGTCCAGACCTGTAACAGCTCAGCGACCTGGAGCAGCGAGTGGAGCGGATCATGGCAGGCCGGCTGATTGGCCCCGTCGCCACTGGAGATGCCGACCCTGTTCTGGGCACCAATGGTAAGGTCATCACCTTTTTGACGTCTCTCTTTCCACTTGCGCCTCACACCAGCATCCTTTGCCACTATCGAACCAATGCAGTGCACAGCAGCACTCATGCCTCCCTTGCTGCCGTCCTGTCCTCACTCTAAAGCAACTCTTGTGCCTCCCTGCTTTCAGATGGTGAATCGCCAGGTGAGGAGGCGGCCCCTCAAGCTGGCACTGTCTCCGAGTCAGAAATCGAGGAGGAGGAAGAGGAAGCCGGCCCATCAGGGACACCCTCAGCCGAGGCAGCCCATGGCCATGATGGGGACACGTCTTCCCTGGAGGGGAGCAGGGGGGAAGGGTCTGAGGAGAGTGAAGCTCCGGGGCCCAGCGGGCTGCAGCAACACGGGAGGGGTGGGGGAAGCTCGGCAGCCTTCTCCCCGGAGGGTGGGTGCGGCCTCCAGTCCTGCTACGGTGAGCGCAGAGGAGGTGCGGCTCCTTGGTGAAATGGGCGCCCAGGCTGAGCGCAGGCACATTGAGCTCATGGCTGCAGTGGCAAGGATGCCTGACTCCATAGAGTCACTGGCAAGGAGTATACAGGAATTCGGGGCAGCACAGGCCAGGAGTCTGCAAGAATTCAGTGCAGCACAGGCCAGGAGTCTGCAGGACTTCGCGGCAGCACAGGCGGCTTCCAGCCAAGTGTTCAGTCGTGCCGTGCATTCACTGGCTGGTGTCATGCAGACACAGACCAGGGAAACATGGGCACTAACTGCTGCCACACTCGCTGAATCGGCCAGGCATCGCCGGGGCACTCGCCGCGCCGCAGCAGCTCAGCAGTCTGTGCTTCAGCAGATTGCTGTGCATGCTGCAGTGCTGGCCCTTGCGAGTGCCAGTGTATCAGCTGACCAGGGAGTGCCTGTGCTCTGTCAGGTTGGCAGCATTCCTGCAGCCAACACTGTCACTCCTCCACTGCAGCCGCCATCACCCGTAGGACAGACTGCTACCGCCCAAGCAGAGTTGGAGCAGTCAGCAGCCGGCCCCTCCAGGCCCAGAGCTGGTCCAGGCCGACCCCCAAGGGCATCTGCTGTCTCACCATCTGACCCTCAGCAGCCTTCCCCCAGCCTTGCTGCAGCCACTGGGGTCCCATTGAGGAGGAGCTGCAGGGCGGGTAGGGGCCAGTCACGGAAGCGAGACGGATCACCCTCGCAGGGGAAAAAGTAGAAAGTGTGGCCAAATGTGTTGTTTTATATATGAAGGCCGAGACTGTTGTGTTTGTTTTATATATGAAGGCCGAGATTGTTGCGTTTGTTTTATATATGAAGGCCGGGACTGGTGTGTTTGTTTTTTTTTGGGGGGTTTCTCTGAATTAGTTTGTCATGTGGGAAGGGCACAGAGTTATCACAGTAAAAAAATGTCTTTAATCGCACTGTCCATGTTTGCTTTTGGAAGTATTTGTTGCCTTGATCGGCTAAGGGCTTGCGGAGCAGCTACATTCATCTTCTTTCATTGGCACAAGCCATTCCCTGAGAGGGGGCCTAGAACCGAGTTGCAATAAGCCGCCAATGGACGGCCCTTGCACTTTGTGCCTCCCTCCCATGCTGGTGCTCCTCTTCCTCCTCCTCCTCCTCTGGAGGTCCTCCAATGTCTGCTGGCAGTGGCTGAGTCCTGCGGATAGCCAGGTTGTGCAGCATGCAGCACACGACAACGAAATGGGAGACTCGCTCAGGCGAGTACTGTAGGGCTCCCCCGGAACGATCCAGACAGCGGAACCATTGCTTGAGCACGTCGATTGTGTGCTCAATGATGTTCCTGGTTGCTTGATGGCTGTCATTGTATCGCTCTTCAGCAGGGGTGCTGGGCGCACGGAACGGGGTCATCAGCCAGGTGCACAAAGGATAGCCTTTGTCCCCGAGAAGCCATCCTCGTGGGTGAGCCTGGGCTTCAAAAATGTCTGCCACAGAAGTCTGGCGCAGGATGAATGCATCGTGGCTGCTGCCTGGAAAGCGGGCATTGACAGCTAGTATGAGCTGCCTGTGGTCACACACCAACTGCACGTTGAGCGAATGGTAGCCCTTCCAGTTGCGGTAATCCTCGGCATTCTCTAGAGGTGCCCGCAAAGCCACATGCGTGCAGTCAACGGCGCCCTGCACCATGGGGAAGCCCGCTAATGCTGCAAATCCCATTGCACGCTCTTGCTGCTTGTCCAGGGTAATGGGGAAGGAGATGAACTGACGTCTCCTTCTGAAAAGGGCATTGGTCACCTGGCGGATGCAGCAATGTACCGCGAACTGGGAGATGTTGGAAATGTCCCCAGTAGCGGATTGGAAGGAGCCGGTGGCATAGAAGTTGAGAGCCACCGTCACCTTCACTGCCACCGACAGAGACATCCTGCTCCTCAGCTGTGGCTGCAGATCTCTGCGAAGCAGGTGGCAGATCTCAGTGACCACCTCCCTTCTGAATCGCAGCCTCCGAACACACTGCTCCTCAGGCATGTTCAGATATGAGAACTGCTGGCGGTATACCCTGGGTGGGTAAGGCCTCCTGTGCCGACGCCTGTTGGCCCTTCTCCGTCTGGCCATGACTGGCACTCTCTCACAGCGTCTCTGAGCCCTTTGAATGCAGTGCAGTAAGCCAACGTCTCCACCCATTGCAGCCCCCATTAGATGTATCGAATCAATGCTATGGCACTGAAAGTTAAATCCAAGTGCAAAGCTCTGGCCTGAAGCCACAAGTACCTGTGCGAGTGTTGAGTCAAACCAGAAAGCTCTCTCCCTTTGTCTCTCTCCAAATATCCGTCTCTCACAAAGGAGTGGAGCAAAATGGCTGCCATTTATACTGCAGGAGGAGTCCCCTTTAATTAGTGCCCCCCCCGCTCCCCGCAGCAACTGGGAACCGTTCCCCTCTACCAGTCGCTGGGGGCGCCAGACGCACATAAGGGCGGCGTCACTGAAGTTCCGGTTCGGGGCGCACCAAGGGCGTTGCACCATGAAATGACGTCAGGATCTGCGTGCGCAGCTGAGCGCGCGCTACAGTTTTGCGCCGCCGCTAAATCTTAACTGAAGTTCCCAAGAGGCGCAGATCGCGCCGCGCCCGGGCGCTAGCCGCTTAGCGCCCCACTTCTCCTCCTCCTAAGGCGCTAGCAGCTGGCGCTAACAACTGAATTTCTATGCCATAGAGTCATACAGCACAGAAAGAGGCCCTTCAGCTCATCCAAAGCTCTACTGCCTGTATCCTATCCCATATCAAGTCCTGTTCACCCATCACCCCCGGCCTCACTGATTTAAAATTCTCATTCCTCGTGTTTAAATCCCTTCACAGTCTCACACCTCCCTATCTCCGTTATTATTTCCAGCCCTACAATCCCCAACCAGAACTTTCTACTCCTCCGATTCTGGCCTCTTGTGCAATTTCCCCGTCAATCGCCCCGCCACCGATGGCTATACTCTTAGCTGTTTATACCTCACACTCTGAAATTCCCTTGCTAAACCCTTCCATCTCTCCGTCTCCCTCTCTTTCTTTAAGACTATCTTTAAAACCCACCTCTTTGACCAAGCTTTGAACATATCCTAATACATATTGGCTTCTTTGGCTCAACATCCTTTTTTTTATTACAGCTCTGTGAAGCACCTTGGAACAGCTTTCTATATTGAAAGTACTATTTAAATGAAAGTTGTTATGTCGAAAGAAGCCTTTCATGTCGGACATTAAATACCTTCCTCTCCAGATATCTTCTGCTATGTTAACCGTTACAGATAACAAATTTGTCTACTTCTCCAATCTGCAAACCTGCATACATTAATATTCCAAACAAGCTTGACCTTATTTCTTTCTAAATATGGACAGTAAGTGGGGGGGTCCTTTTCATTGCACTTAAGATATGCTCAGTTCCCAGCTGCATCAAAACAGAAGCAGGGAAAGAGACCCATTTTATCAGGTTACTGGCCCCACAAAGCTTCCTAAATTCACGTTACAAGGCCTGCATCTGGACTAGGTATAAGTGCAGGTCCAGTGTAAACATGCAGATAAGGCAGAAGGGGCTGTTCTGGACTCCTGCTTCATTTTATTTTCTTTGTCTGGCCATTGTATGTCCAAGCAGAGGAGCACATAAAGAAACCTGGCGGTGCGGCTTGCACTGTGCCCTTCTCCAGATCAGATGCCTTGCAGGAGTTCTGGAAGCAGCCTGAAGATAAAAGAAGATAAAAGTACTTTGAAATTCTTGCAGCACTGCGCCACCCCCTCCTTTTGTTGGCTGCTGCTCCTGTTTCTACTTCCCCCTGATCACAGCACAAGGTGCTGCGGGTGGTGCGTCTATGCTGGGAGTGCAGCTGGGCTATACAATTGGCTCATGCCCGGAAAGTTGTGTGCATTCCTTTCTCACACGAAAATTCATCCTAGCGTCACCAACAAAGGAAGTCATGCACCCTTCCAACTGAGGCAATTGAATAGCAACCAGGAGCGAGAGCTTTGTTGATTTTCCCCTCACTAACCAATTGGCATGGAGCCCCTTTCAGATGAGCTAACTCAGTGCAGGCTGGGGATCAAACTTGTGTCCTTCCTATTCTGTATGACTCACCTACTCACTGGATAAACTGTCTGAATCACCAGGAGAGCCATCGTTTCACTTTACATTTGTGGTTTCACAAAAAAGCTGTGTTCACTGAATATCTGACAGGATTTTATTACTAAGTGTTTCTATTAATGAGGAAGAAAGCTGCCTTGCAGTCAAAAGGGGGAATTCATTGTTGTTGCTCTGAATAGGAGGTCAAAGCTCTACCAGTTCACCCCAGCCCATACTACAGAACCTGACATCCATATACACACACTTCCAACAGGGTCGTTGAATAGTGATCAGGATGAGGAATGCAGGCTGATTTTCCCCTCCCTAACATTGGGGCCTGTTGCAGCACCCCAACCACCTCCTGCCGATGATAGCTAGCAGTATAAAGCAGGGATTGAACTATGAGAACTTCCTGGTCTGTATGTCTCAGCTGGACATTGGATAAACGAAAGATCCATGGAACCTCCGGAAAATCGACATAAGCTCAGTTTCTCTGGTGTTTCTGTGGATCTTTTGCCGAAGTTAGCGCGAATGATTGCGAGAACCTCCGCAGAAAGTCTACCCCGAGAATTTTACAATTCCAGGACTGGGAGCTGTAGTGTATGTACCTTTAAGAGGAACTATGTTTTTGAAGCCCCTGTATACTGTAGTACCAGTAGTGACCACTCGGGTATATAAGCCTGTGTAGCGTCTTGTGTTGTTAGTTCACCTCCAGACTTTGTTCAGTAAACACTTGTTAAATCAACTCCTACATTCCGTGTCTCCATTAACACACGGATTCAACAGTGGCAACGAGTTAGAAACGAACTTACCTGCAATTCGGCAGCACCTCAAGGGGATCGATTCCTCAGACGAAGGTCGAAGCCAGAAACAAGAAAAAAAAAATAACTCGAAGAAACTCGAAAACGAGGGTCAGGCTTGGTCTCCAGTCTGTGGTTTCCCCAGCTAAATGGGCTGGTGGCAGGTAGTGCACTGATCCTTCCTGGGCTGCGGCAGGCTAGAGCTCGATCGGGTGGCTCTGCAACGGGGCCGGGCAGCGAGTCGGGAAGCAGAAGCAAAGAGAGAGAGAGGGTGGAGCACTCAGGGCGCGGCCGGTGCTGTGAAGCAGGTCGGCGTTCGGACCGAGCAGAGGGAGGGGAAAGTCCCAGAGGGTCCGCTCCACGACGGGAACGGTTCTCCAAGTAATGGAGAAACTATTGAAGCGCTATAAAAAAAATGTTTTAAAAAAATAGAAATACCGCGAAAAGCTGCAGGTCGCAACGGGAACCGCGGAGAACAGCGTTGGCAGCAGTGGAAGCGGCGGGAAAGCGCGGGAGACGCCATCTTAACTCGGCGGGGAAGAAAGAAAAGCGCGGGAAGCGCCATTTTAGATTTTCAAGATGCCGAAGACTGGCAATATTACTGCTTTCGATAGTGATATAGAAGATTGGACCAAATATGTGGATAGAGTGGAGGTATATTGCAAGGCGAATGAAGTAGCGGATGATAAAAAGGCATCGGTACTTCTAAATCTGATGGGCGCAAGGACATACGGGCTGTTACGAAACTTGATCACTCCAGCCAAACCGATGGACAAGAATTTTAATGAGATTGTTGATACCTTACAGGAGCACTTAAACACAACACCGCTGCTGATAGCGGAACGATTCAAATTCTTCAGGAGGAATCAGCACAAGAATGAAAGTAACGCTGATTACCTCACCGAATTACGAAAGCTGTCAAAGCACTGCCAATTCGGGGCAGGACTGGCAGATTCTCTATGAGACAAATTCGTCTGCGGTCTCCTAAGCGAAGGAACACAGAAAAGACTACTTTCTGTGAAAGATTTGACACTGGACAAGGCTTTCAGTGTGGCTGTATCATACGAAGCAGCAGCAAGAGGAGCTGCAGAGATACAGCAAAAGCCACAGGACTTCGGCACCCATGAAATGACACAGGGTTTTGAGAAATGTTATTGCTGCGGCAGATCCACCCATGACCAGAAGGACTGCTGGTTCAAGGACAAAGCATGCAGGCAATGCGGAAAGATGGGACACATTGCACGTGTATGCAGATCTGGAAAGAAATCCGCTGAGAGTAAAAAGGTCAATAAGGAAAAGTACAGAAAGGTACAAATGATGATGGACAGTAGCTCCGAAGACCAGAAGAGCGATAGCGACTCCGGAAACAAGAGACTAAGCTGTCTCAAATTACATAATGTAATTGCCAAAGAAGATTAGCAGACCATTTGGGTTACCCTCATGATAGCGGGGTCCCCAGTCAAAATGGAGCTAGATACAGGATCAGCTCTGACCGTCATAAGTCGACGGGATTACGAGCGGCCATTTCCGCATATACCTTTGAAAGACACATCCATTGCCTTGAAGACATATACGGGGCAGAAAGTATACCCCAGAGGGAAAATAAGGGTGCCTGTTGTATACAACGGCAAGGAAATACAGAAGTTGTATTTATACGTTCTGCAAGATGGTGGTCCACCGTTGTTGGGACGTGAATGGATCAGAAAGATACATTTAGACTGGCACTCCATTCAGGCACTGACGGTGACCAGTAAGGAAAAAAACGATGATGATGTCATACCTGGACGATTAAAAGAAATCTTGGCTAACGCCAAAGAAGCGTTTCAACAGGAACTAGGAACCCTGAAAGGCGCCACCGCCTCAATAAAAGTGGAAGATGCGGCAATTCCCAAGTTTTTTAAGGCAAGGCCGGTGCCATACGCAATTCGTCCAACCGTCGAGGCAGAGCTGGAGAATTTGGAAAAAGCGGGCGTGTTATCCAAGGTAGATTGGAGCGAGTGGGCAACACCCATCGTCCCGGTCATGAAGAAAACATTGAATAATGATAAATCTGAAGAACAGAGAAAAGTTCGCATCTGTGGGGACTTCAAGGTGACTGTAAACCCGGTTCTTCACACGGTACAGTATCCTCTTCCGAGGATAGAAGATATTTTCGCCTCACTATCCGGAGGGAAACGTTTCACCAAAATTGACTTAGCACAGGCATATCTACAGATGGAAGTTGAGGAGGCCTCTAAAAAGTATCTCACGATAAACACACACAAAGGCCTGTACCAGTACAATCGACTGGTTTTCGGAGTGGCATCAGCTCCGGCTATCTGGCAAAGAGCTATGGAGCAAGTCCTGCAAGGGATTCCGGGGACTCAATGCTACCTAGACGACATCCTTGTAACAGGAGAAAACGACAACGAGCACCTTGCCAACTTGGAGCAGGTGCTCACGAGGCTGAGAGAACGGGGCCTACGAGCAAATCGCCCCAAGTGCGAATTTTTCCAGAAACAAATATCATATTGTGGCCATGTCATTAACGAAGAAGGGTTGCATAACCCACCTGAAAAAATTGAAGCGGTCGTAAAGGCCCCAGCGCCTGAAAATGTCTCACAATTAAGGTCGTTCCTGGGATTAGTAAATTACTATCATAAATTTTTACCAAACTTGTCGACGGTTCTGCACCCGCTTAACGCACTGCTACAAACGGGAGTAGTTTGGAAATGGAGCGAAGACTGTAAACGTGCCTTCCATAAATGCAAAGGCTTGATCACGTCCAGGGAAGTGTTGGCTCATTACAACCCATCACTGCCAATCAGACTGGCGTGCGATGCATCCCCTTACGGCGTGGGAGTGGTATTATCGCATAAATTCCCTGATGGCTCGGAGCGGCCGATAGCTTTTGCGTCACGCTCATTGAACTCAGCTGAGCGTAACTATGCCCAGATCGATAGGGAGGCACTCAGCCTGGTGTGGGGGGTGAAGAAATTCAACCATTACCTACACTGACAAAAATTTACCTTGTTGACTGACCATCAACCCCTCGTCTCCATATTCTACCCTAAAAAGGGCGTTCCCATTATGACAGCGCAAAGGCTACAGAGGTGGTCCCTTTTCCTAGGGGCACACCAATATGACATAGAGTACAAAGGAACAAAACAGCATGGGAATGCTGACGGGTTATCGTGCCTACCGTTGCCAACGGTGGAAGAGGCGCCTACAGTGGACCCAGTGGAGATATTCCACTCGACCATAGTGGAATGTCTACCGGTGACAAATTCTACCATTGAAAAGGAAACGCGAAATGACCCGACTCTCTCATGAGTCTACGATTTAACGGTGAAGGGATGGCCAGCACATGGCGACCACTGTTGCCAGCATTCTCGCAAAGAAGAGAACAGCTGTCAGTGTGCCGAGGAACCTTGATGTGTGGATCCAGAGTGGTGATTCCACCCAAACTCAAGGATAGAGTGCTAAAGGAGCTTCACAAGGGCATCTGGGTGGAGTGAAAATGAAGAACTTAGCCAGAGCGTTTGTGTGGTGGCCAGGTATCGATGGAGACATCGAAGAAATGACCAAGAGCTGTCTAGGATGCCAGAAGGTCCAAAACGCCCCACCACAAGCCCCTCTACATCCATGGGAGTGGCCCTCATCTCCATGGCAAAGGGTACATATCGACTTTGCTGGTCCATTTATGGACTCAATGTTCTTAATCGCGGTGGATGCACACTCCAAGTGGCCGGAGGTAATAAAGATGTACTCCACCACCACGGAAAAAACCATCACAGTATTAAGGACCATATTCGCCAGGAATGGGCTGCCTGAACAGATCTGTTCTCAGAATCACAGAAACCCCACAGTGCAGATAGAGGCCATTTCGGCCCATCGAGTCTGCACCGACACATATCCCACCCGATTCCCGTAACCCCTACGCCAACACATATCCCACCCTATCCCCGTAACCCCACGTATTTAATCCCCCTAACACTAAGGGTCAATTTATCATAGCCAATCAACCTAACCCGCACATCTTTGGACTGTGGGAGGAAACCGGAGCACCCGGAGAAAACCCACGCAAACACGGGGAGAATGTGCAAACTCCACACAGACAGTCACCCGAGGCCGGATTCGAACCCGGGTCCCTGGCGCTGTGAGGCAACAGTGCTAACCACTATGCCACCGTGCCACCATCACTGTTCTGATAATGGACCGCAATTTGTATCCGAAGAATTCAGGAAGTTCTTAAAAAACAATGGGGTTAAGCATTACACGTCCGCCCCATACCATCCCGCCACCAATGGATTGGCTGAAAGGTTTGTCCAGACCTTCAAGAAGGCCATAAAGGCCATGGGTAATGAAGACATAAATCTACAACATAAGGTAGATAACTTCTTGTTTGCGTACAGGAATGCAACACATGTGGTTACAAACCAAACCCCCGCCATGATGTTTTTCAATAGAAGACTAAGATGCCGGCTGGATTTGGTCAAGCCAAATGTCAGAAGGGACGTAGAGAACCGGCAATTTCAAAGCATGAATGAAAGGCCAACTAGAACCTTCCAGATAGGTCAACCAGTTTTGGCCCGGGACTACCGTACCGAGAAATGGCAGCCTGGAACTATTTGCACACGACTAGGACCGCTGATGTATGCCGTGGACATTGGAGAAAGCATAATAAGGTGCCATGCTGACCAGATCATAGAGTCATCCGAAAAAGGACAACCTACACCACAACTCTATACGCCTAGTGATGAAGCAGAGATACCCATAGTATCTACCTCCGATCCGGTGATACTGGAACCAGATGAACCCGACACTGGCATTGAAGCCGAATCGACCTTGCCAAAAGAACCTACTACACCACCGAGGCGTTATCCGGACCGAGTCAGGAAGCCTCCAGAGAGACTGAATTTGTAATTGATTAACTTCAGCAAATGTGTATATTATTGTTCTTGTAAAAATGTTATTTAATGATTACTTAAAATGTTATGTACTATTTATCTAAAAGGGGAGGAATTGTAGTGTATGTACCTTTAAGAGGAACTATGTTTTTGAAGCCTGTATACTGTAGTACCAGTAGTGACCACTCGGGTATATAAGCCTGTGTAGCGTCTTGTGTCGTTAGTTCACCTCCAGACTTTGTTCAGTAAACACTTGTTAAATCAATTCCTGCATTCCGTGTCTCCATTAACACATGGATCTAACAGGAGCCAACAAAGGACAGCACTGGGATGGGGTGGTGGATGAATGGGACTTGGTGCAGGATAGGGTATGAGCAGCAGAGTTTTGGATGAGCTAAAGTTCACAGAAGGTGGATGAACTGAAGAGGGTGCAGGACAGGAGGCCTTCCAGGAGATCATTGGAATAGTAGAGTCTGGAATTGACAAAGGCGTGATTGAGAGTTTCCACAGGAGATGGACTGAGGGACAGACAGAGGTGGGTGTTGACGTGGAGGTGGAAATAGGCAGTCTCTGTGATAGGCAGGATATGGAGAATCTCAGCTCAGGGTATAGGGAGGGAAACAATTGTTGGTGAGGGTACAGCGTTTGTGATGGAGGTTGAAGATGATGGCAGCAGTCTTCTTAATGGCAGACAAATGAGGCAAATCTAAACCTAGTGTTGGATGTATGATCTAGACAGTAAACCTTTCTGTACATGCCTGTTGTTCTCAAAGTGTTGCAACTTTATGAGTCTATTTACAGACAGAGGTGGGTGTTGATGTGGAGAACAGCTCGAGTCTCTTCGCCGGGAGCAAGTGGAAGCCAAGCGCAAGCAGCGCAAGGAGCGCACGTCAACCCAAGCACCACACCCACCCACCCCTTCAACCACCGTCTGCCCCACCTGTGACAGAGACTGCAGGTCCCGCATTGGACTCATCAGTTGCCTAAGAACTCATTTTTAATGTGGAAGCAAGTCATCCTCGGTTCCGAGGGACTGCCTAAGAAGAAGAAGAAGATTTACAGTGTAGTATTTAGATATGGCAACCATGGAGGTGTAGCATGCCAGGGCATAGCTCTGGTGTGTGATGGAGTGGTCTGGCACAGGATTGGGCCCTGCGATACCCCACATGGTGAGTTGCTGGTTTTTGTTAACCTGTCCTCTTCATCCTTATTTCCTGCCAATCATGCCACAGGGAAAAATCAGCGAGTAGAGTAGGTGCTTTTACACTGGTGTTGTTTAGCTTGGATTCCCAGGGACTGGCATCTATGAGTTGGCTATGATTGTGCCACCCAGATAAGAGAACCAAATTTAGTCGTGTAAATGCTCAGTCGTTGAGTATATTCAAGACAGAGATCAATAGATTTTTGGATAGTAAGGGAATCAAGGGATATGGGGATAGTGCGGGAAGGTGGAGTTGAGGTAGAAGATCAGCCATGATCTTATTGCATGGTGGAACAGGCTTGAAGGGCTGAATGGCCTACTACGGCTCCTATTTCTTATGTTCTTAAGTTCTTAACACAGGAATCAGCACCGTGGATTCCATACTCCTGGGCACAAATTTCAACTGCCGGATGTCGGTTTCTTGTCTGAAAAACGCACGGGTAATTGATCATCGGGGTTGCGGGGATGGGGGAGGGGGGCATCTCAGCTGTTCCATTGATGCCCAAGGCTCGGCTGAGGCAGGTAGGCCTGTAAATGGGTGTGCAGGCTGCTTATATATGCAAATCAGGTTCCTACACTGGTTGTGGGACCCTGGTTGCAATTTTCAGGTGCAAATGTGCGGAGCATGCATTGTGCACCTTCCGTCCATTTTTACTAGGCCAAACCAGCCCGATTCGGGCGCTCCTTGAAAATTGTCCCCCTGGAATCCAAACTAGACAAGTGCCTCCACTGTCCAGCTCCCCCTCAGGGACACACTCCCTCCTTTTCCCCCTCACTCTCAGAGACACACTCCCCCTCGCCCCTCGCCCCTCCCCCTCACAGACCATCTCCCCCTCAGATACTCCCCCCTCCCTTCACAGACACTCTCCCCCTCAGACACTCTCCCCCTCTCCCCCTCAGACACTCTCCCCCTCAGACACTCAGACACTCCCGCCTCTCCCCCTCAGACACTCTTTCCTCCCTCAGAGAGACATTCTCCTTCCCTTCAATTGAGAAAGCAGAACTAGCGTGGTCCTACACAATTCCATAAATAGTATAATATATTAATGTGAATGACCACACTGAGCAGATATTCATGAATTGTATTGTATACACAGGATCAGCATGTTACGAATAGGATTGCCAAAAAGTGACTTAGCTGCTGATATTCAACCTGCTAATATCGTGGTGTGATTGCATTTTGATTTTCCACATAAAACAGACATTCAAATTCAGAACTCATAGAGGCTGTCAGATCCCATGATATATTTATGGATTGCAATGTGTGAAGTGAACACAGGATTTGGCACCTGCTTATGTAACTAGCCTTGCACCAACAACTGTAACAATGAACAATAGTTCGGTATTGTAATGGTTGGCACGTAATGGCAGAGTTCTTCGGCAGTAATAGTGTTTTTATGGCTCCCGTGAAATCCTAAGTTAATCATTAATGATTTAGATAGTGGTGTTTTATGAACTGTGTGGAAAGACACTGGGTGAGATTTGCAGAGATCCTGTGCTATTGGCAGGATCTCGCACGCAGAAGGCTACTTATCTGCAAAACACAGGTGAGCTGCCCACAACTTTCCGCCATTGATTTCAGTGTTGGTCGTAGATGGATTGAAAGCCCGACTGCTCTGACTCCATAGGACAGACATTTTCAACAACACACAAACTGAAGAAGGCAGAATGGAAAGGAGAATCTTAAATAACATGTACTTTTTTCATCAACTTTTCCCCACTCTTGCTCCCTGTTGACTCCTTGCTGGAATATGGAGTCACAGGTATTGGATGCCCTCAAATGGTTACTCTTCATGTGCGAGGCTTGACGGTGAATGTTGGCAGGCTTTTTAACTGCAGGGGCATCACAGCCAAGCACAATACTACGCTCAACTAATGTCCACACATGTGGAACTTCCAGCAGGGACCATTGAACGGCAATCAAATGCACCAGCACTGGCCAGTTAACCCAGGGGTGCTAAGGTCAATTGCTGCCCTGGTTGAGATCAGATAACAACATAGACCAGGGACTGAGTATGGGACCTTTTTGGTCTGTACAGCTCAACTAGTTACTGGATAAACTTACGAATCCAGTGGAAAGCCCAATAATATTTCTTAGTAATGAGCAATTCTGCACTAACAGAAAGGATTTTTAATGCATCTTTTGGGCTTCTATGGGAGCCATAATATTTGTTTTTGTAGATGACTTACAACTTAGCTCTCGATATTCCTCTATATGGTAACAATTGGTTGAACTTTAGGAGAGAAGCTTTTATTTTGGCAAATCTGTGGGTTGCGATTTTCCTGTCAGTTTGCCTTTCCCTATCTGGTGTTCATGCCCGGCAGTAATGTCATTGGAAAGAAAATGACTATTTTCCATAACACATCCCAGCAGCAAGCACTGGCGACACGAAGGTTAATTTGGAGTTGGGTGAACACCGCCAGAGCAGCATAGAAACGGCACAGTCAGAAACAGGCTGAACCCTCTCTCACAGCATGTGAAATTCTTGCGCTATTGTGGAAAAGCAGCGTGGTTTGTAGGCCTGTCTGAGAGCAAAAAGAAACAGTGTGGCTTCTGTTAACTACAGTAATCCTAATGAAAGTCAATGTTAACCAAAAGCAATTAATTTTAATTAACTAAAGTTACTGAATAACATGAAGCTAATTAACCAAAATTACATTAAAAAACTTATTTCAATCAGCTAAAACCACAATGAAAATAAACAGCTCTCCAATCCTTTCCAGTGGAGTTCACTATGCTGTAGTTTGGTACCCGCTCTCTGATAGCGACAGTGAATTCAAGGATTCTTTGATTATCTTGGCTCAAACTGACAGAGAGGTGTGAGGTATCCTTGGCCAGTCAATGAGTCATGATGCAATCTCCAGAATAATTGGTCCATGATATCTTAGAGATGAGCATTAAGTAGGTCAGGCTCCCTAATAAAAAGATGTCACACAAGATACCAGGCCTCAAAGTAAGCGAGAGTATTGTACCTCACTAACGATATTATAGCTGGGCTTCCCAATAAAAACAAGGATCTGGATTTCCAAAAACACTTTGTAGTGTATGTAACCTGTACCACCTTAAGAGGATACCTCAAGGCCATATGGGTGGAGCTTAAAAACAAAAAGGGGGCAAGCACTTTGCTGGGAGTGTACTATAGGCCTCCAAACAGTCAGGGGGAGATAGAGGAACAGATATGTAGGCAAATCTCAGAGAAATGTGCAAATAATAGGGTAATAATAATGGGGGCTTTCAACTTCCCCAATATTAACTGGGATAGTCAGAGTGTGAAAGGCTCAGAGGGTGTAGAATTCTTAAAGTGCATCCAGGAGAGCTTTTTGAGCCAGCATGTAGAAAGTCCTACAAGAGAGGGGGCAGTACTGGATCTAATTCTAGGGAATGTGGTCGGCCAAGTGGAAAAAGTGCTAGTAGGTGAGCACTTTGGTGATAGTGACCATAATATGGTAAGATTTAAGGTGGTCATGGAAAAGGACAGGGATGGGCTGGAAATAAAGGTTCTAAATTGGGGGAAGGCCGATTTTAATAGGATAAGGCAGGATCTGGCCAAAATGGACTGGGATCAGCTACTTGTAGGAAAATCCGCATCGGAGCAATGGGAGGCTTTCAGAAGGGAGATTGAGATCATACAATGGCAACATGTTCCCGTAAAGGTCAAGGGTGGTTCCAAAAACCACAGGGAACCTTGGATGTCAGGGGATATACGAGAATGGATTAGGAAAAAAAGGAGGGCTTTTGGTAGATACAAAAGGCTAAAGACGGAGGAAGCCCTAGAGGAGTACAAAAAGTGCAGGGGGATACTTAAAAAAGAAATTAGGAGATCAAGGAGGGGCCATGAAATAACACTGGCGAGCAAAATAAGGGAAAATCCGAAGATGTTTTATAAGTATATTAAGGGTAAGAGGATAACTAGGGAAAAAATAGGGCCCATTAGGGACAAAAGTGGCAATCTGTGTGTGGAGCCGGAAGATGTAGGAGGGGTTCTAAATGAATTTTTTGCATCTGTTTTCACTATGGAGAAGGACGATGTAGACATAGAAATAGGGCGGGGGGACTGTGATATGCTCGAACATATTAACATCGAGAGGGAGGAGGTATTGGCGGTTTTAGCTGGCCTAAAAATGGATAAATCCCCAGGCCCGGATGAAATGTATCCCAGGCTGCTGTGTGAGGCAAAGGAGGAGATTGCGGGGGCTCTAACACATATATTCAGGACCTCTCTGGCCACAGGGGATGTGCCAGAGGACTGGAGAACCGCTAATGTAGTACCATTATTCAAGAAGGGTAGTAGGGAAAAACCGGGGAACTACAGGCCAGTGAGCCTAACATCAGTGGTAGGAAAATTATTGGAAAAAATCCTGAGGGACAAAATTTGTCTCCACTTGGAGAGGCAAGGATTAATCAGGGATAGTCAACATGGCTTTGTCAAGGGAAGATCATGTCTGACTAATTTGATTGAATTTTTTGAGGGGGTGACTAGGTGTGTGGATGAGGGTAACGCAGTGGATGTGGTATACATGGATTTCAGTAAGGCCTTCGATAAAGTCCCGCACAGGAGACTGGTCAAGAAGGTAAGAGCCCATGGAATCCAGGGTGCCTTGGCACATTGGATACAAAACTGGCTTAGTGGCAGAAGGCAGAGGGTGATGGTCGAAGGTTGTTTCTGTGACTGGAAGCCTGTGGCCAGTGGGGTACCTTGCTGTTTGTGGTCTACATTAATGACTTGGATATGAATGTAAAGGGTATGATCAGTAAGTTCGCGGATGATACAAAAATTGGTAGGGTGGTAAATAGCGAGGAGGGTAGCCTCAGTCTGCAGGACGATATAGATGGGTTGGTCAGATGGGCGGAACAGTGGCAAATGGAATTTAACCCAGAAAAGTGCGAGGTGATGCACTTTGGGGGGACTAACAAGGCAAAGGAATACACAATGAATGGAAAGACCCTAGGCAAGACGGAGGGTCAGAGGGATCTGGGTGTGCAAGTACACAGATCCCTGAAGGCGGCGGAACAGGTGGATAAGGTGGTAAAAAAGGCATATGGGATACTTGCCTTCATTAGCCGAGGCATTGAATATAAGAGCAAGGAGGTTATGATGGAGCTGTATAAAACACTGGTTAGGCCACAGCTGGAATACTGTGTGCAGTTCTGGTCGCCACACTACAGGAAGGATGTGATCGCGTTAGAGAGGGTGCAGAGGAGGTTCACCAGGATGTTACCAGGGCTGGAGCGCTTCGGCTATGAAGAGAGACTGGGCAGATTGGGTTTGTTTTCCTTGGAGCAGAGGAGGCTGAGGGGGGACATGATTGAGGTGTACAAAATTATGAGGGGCATAGATAGGATGGATGCTGAGGAGCTTTTTCCCTTAGTAGAGGGGTCAATAACTAGGGGGCATAGATTCAAGGTAAAGGGCGGGAGGTTTAGAGGGGATTTGAGAAAGAACTTTTTCACCCAGAGGGTGGTTGGAGTCTGGAACTCACTGCCTGAAAGGGTTGTGGAGGCAGAAACCCTCACAACATTTAAGAAGCATTTGGATGTGCACTTGAAATGCCATAGCATACAAGGCTACGGGCCAAATGCTGGAATATGGGATTAGATTAGACAGGGCTTGATGGCCGGCGCGGACACGATGGGCCGAAGGGCCTCTATCCGTGCTGTATTACTCTATGACTCTATGACTCTAAGGTGATGGACTACTTTCTGATGGCTCCTGTACATTGTAGTACCGGTGGTGACCACACCGGTATATAAACCCTGTGGAGCAAAGTGTATTTCAGTTCAGCCCTGACCCTCAGTTACTAAAGACCTATTTAAGTATTCTGTAGTCTGTGTCCAGTTATTCAGCATAACTACATTTGAAAGCACAGACTCAACAGTGGCGACGAGTCTGATCGTACCTAGCGGCAGTTTTGCATCCAAGGAAGCTTCGTCCTCAGAACGGGCGTCGAAAAGGGGCATCCGCCCTCAACATCCTGCTGAGCACTGCATCGCACGGGAGGCCATCGGGAACCCGGGTTGGTTTGCTGGCCACGAAGTCCACCATCAGCAACAGGCAGTGATCATCCCTTCTACGACAGCGGCGGGTAAGCCCGATCGAGCGGCACGGAGGGGAAGTCAGCCGAGTTGTCAGTGGGAGAAGGGGAGGGAAAACGAAGAAAAGGGCGGAGAACACGACCGCAGCCGGTGTCAGGGGCCGGACTGCAATTGGGGCAGAGACGCGCAGCAGCCAGAAAAGCGTTGATGTCCACAAGGACCGCGAGAGTGGCGGGGAACAAGAGCAGCAGCGTCGGGGGAAATAAAGGACCGCTGGGAGGCGAGAATGGCAACAGCGCGGTAATCGCCATTTTTAGTCGGCGGGGGAAGAAGACAAGCGCGGGAAAAGCCGCCAAGCGCGGGGAAGCCGCCATTTTGAAAAATAAAATAAAATAAAATAAAGGAAACTCAACAAGGATGCCAAAAATGGGTAACATCACTGCTTTTGATAGCGATGTGGAAGATTGGGCCACTTATGTGGAACGCGTTGAAGTTTATTGTACAGCGAATGAGGTACCGGTGGATAAGAAAGCACTAACTCTATTAAACTCGATGGGTGCGAAGATGTACGGGTTATTAAGGCACCTTGTAACACCAGATAAACCGGTAGGAAAGAGTTTCGCGGATATTGTTACTATCCTGCAAGAGCATTTAAACCCCACGCTGCTGCTGATAGCGGAACGATTTAAATTTTACAAAAGAATTCAACTTAAAGAGGAAAGCAATGCTGAATTCTTAATCGAACTGCGCAAGTTATCAAAGTACTGTCAGTTCGGTACAGGACTAGCAGACGCTCTGAGAGATAAGTTTGTGTGCGGGCTACTAAGGGAAGGAACCCAGAAGCGACTGCTAGAGGAAAAGGATCTTACGCCGGACAAAGCTTTCAGCATTGCGGCATCGCACGAGGCAGCGGCACGAGGCACTGCAGAAATGCAGCAAAGGCCATTGGAATTCAGCACCAATGAAATGGCATTGGGCGCAGTAAAGTGCTATCGTTGCGGAAGGACAACGCATGACCAGAACCAGTGCTGGTTCAAAGATAAAGAATGCAGGCAATGTGGCAAACTTGGTCACATAGCGAGAGTATGCCGGTCAGGAAAGAAGACCAGCAGCAAAAAGTCGCCGCAAGGGAAGTACAAAAAAGTACACAAGGTGACAGAGAACAGTTCGGATGAACAGAAGACGGATTCAGACTCCAGCAGTAAGGAACTGGGTTGTCTAAAAATACATAATGTGGGTAACACAGCAGACCACCAAACTATCTGGGTCATGCTTCAGATAGCAGGAGTCCAAGTGAAGATGGAATTGGACACTGGATCGGCATTGACGGTCATGAATAAGCAAGATTACAAAAGGTTATTCTCACACATTCCCCTGAGGGATACGGAGATTGTATTGAAAACATACACGGGGCAAAGAGTATACCCCATTGGAAAGATAAAGGTAAAAGTGGTCTACAATGGTAAAGAAAGTCAGGAAATGGACTTGTATGTGTTACCTGAGGGAGGTCCGCCACTACTGGGGCGGGAATGGATCCGGAGAATAAATGTGGACTGGCATTCCTTACAAGCACTAACTGTAGATTCCTGTAAAGAGGACGACGTCAAACCTAAACGACTGTCCAAAATATTGGACGATGCTAAGGAGGTGTTCCAACAGGGACTGGGAACACTGAAAGGAATTACGGCAAACATCAAGGTTGAAGAACATGCAAACCCAAAATTTTTCAAAGCCAGACCGGTACCTTATGCGATACGACCTACTGTGGAAGCAGAGCTGGAAGGGCTAGAACGTTCAGGAGTACTGTCAAAGGTGGACTGGAGCGAATGGGCCACACCCATTGTTCCCGTCATGAAGCGTTCGTTGAGCAACAAGCCGGGGGAACCTGGGAAGGTTCGCATCTGTGGCGATTTCAAGATCACTGTTAATCCGGTTCTTCACACGGTGCAATATCCGCTTCCGCGGATTGAGGATATCTTCGCTTCGCTGTCTGGCGGGAAACACTTCACCAAGATAGACCTGGCGCAGGCGTACCTACAGATGGAAGTTGATGAAGCGTCACGCCAGTATCTCACGATCAACACACATAAGGGCTTATATCGGTATAATAGACTGGTTTTTGGAGTGGCATCGGCTCCAGCGATTTGGCAAAGGGCCATGGAACAGGTATTGCAGGGAATTCCAGGCACTCAATGCTACCTGGACGACATTCTGATTACAGGAGATGATGATAAGGAACACCTCGCGAATTTGGAGCAGATGCTCACCAGATTGAAAGAATATGGACTCAGAGTTAATCGCCAGAAATGTGAGTTCTTTCAGAAGCGAATCTCGTACTGCGGCCACGTCATTGACCAGGAGGGGCTTCATAAGTCACCTGACAAGATCGAAGCTGTTGTGAAAGCTCCCGCTCCGGAAAATGTATCCCAGTTGAGGTCGTTCCTTGGGTTGATTAACTATTACCACAAGTTTCTTCCAAATTTATCCACGGTGTTACACCCGCTGAACGCTCTTTTGCAAATGGGAGTACCATGGAAGTGGAGCGAGGACTGTAAGCGGGCTTTTCAAAAAAGCAAGGCACTGATCACCTCTAAGGAAGTGTTGGCTCACTTTAACCCAACGCTGCCTATTCGCTTAGCTTGTGATGCTTCTCCATATGGTATCGGGGCAGTGCTCTCACATAAGTTGCCAAATGGCTTGGAAAGGCCAGTCGCGTTCGCATCCAGATCATTGACCTCCGCAGAGCGCAACTATGCTCAGATAGATAGGGAGGCTCTCAGCCTCGTGTGGGGAGTTAAGAAATTTAACCATTACCTGCAAGGCCAAAAGTTTACGCTGCTGACAGATCACCAGCCGTTGGTTTCCATTTTTAACCCTAAGAAGGGTGTTCCGGTTATGACGGCGCAGAGGCTTCAGAGATGGTCCCTTTTCCTAGGGGCACATCAATATGATATCGAATTCAAAGGTACAAGGCAACATGGTAATGCTGATGGGCTGTCGTGCCTGCCACTACCTACAGCGGAAGAGGCACCGGCAGTTGACCCTGTCGAGATATTTCACTCGACCATCATCGAATGCTTACCAGTCACCAATGCGAGTATTGAGAGAGAGAGACCCGAAACGACCCGACACTGTCTCGGGTCTACGATTTGACAGTGAAGGGATGGCCAGCACATGGCGAACCACTGTTACCTGCATTCTCAGCCAGACGAGAACAGCTGTCCGTCTGTCAAGGAACATTGATGTATGGAACAAGGGTGATTATTCCTCCTAAATTAAGGGAGAGAGTTCTGAAGGAACTGCATGAAGGTCATCTGGGGGGAGTCAAGATGAAAAGCCTTGCTAGGGCTTATGTGTGGTGGCCAGGTATCGACAAACAAATAGAGGATCTGACTAAAAGCTGCTCAGGGTGCCAAAAAGTTCAAAACGCACCTCCAATTGCACCGCTGCATCCGTGGGAATGGCCTTCAACCCCATGGCAACGTGTGCATATCGACTTTGCAGGTCCATTCATGGATTCCATGTTTTTGATAGCGGTAGACGCACATTCTAAATGGCCAGAAGTGATTAAGATGTCGACCACTACCTCTGAAAAGACGATCGCAGTTCTAAGAACCATATTTGCAAGGAATGGGTTGCCGGAACAAATATGTTCAGACAACGGACCACAGTTCGTGTCAGAAGAATTCCAGAAATTCATGAAAAAGAATGGGGTGAAACACTATACATCTGCCCCATATCATCCGGCTACCAATGGGTTGGCCGAGAGATTTGTACAAACGTTCAAAAAGGCGATAAAGGCCATGAGCGAAGACCATATTCCACTACAACACAAGGTGGACAATTTCCTGATGGCATATCGAAACGCCACGCATGCAGTGACAAATCAAAGCCCTGCCATAATGTTCTATAACAGGAGGTTGCGGTCCCGGTTGGATTTGTTAAAACCCAATGTGCGTAGGGAAGTCGAAAACAAGCAATTCCAGCACGTAAATAACAAGGCCACTCAGAGTTTCGAAATAGGACAACCAGTGTTGGCCAGGGACTATAGGAATGATAAATGGCAATCCGGAACAATTCGTGCCCGACAAGGACCCTTGATGTACACGGTAGACGTTGGTGAGAACGTAATACGACGTCATGCTGACCAACTTGTGGAATCGAGAACAAGGGTCGACCCCATGTCTACGGCAGAGACACCAGTTGAAGAAGTTATTGAGCCTGTAGCATTTACCTCAGACTCGAACGTACATGATGATGTTCAATCCATAGGAGATCAAATGGATGAGTCACCCCAGCAACGAGAACCAGAGACCCCTGAAAGGCGTTATCCGGCCCGGATCAGGAGGCCTCCTCAGAGACTGAATCTTTGAACAGTTTTGTGTGAAAGTTGTATATATGTTATCCATGTTATGTTTAAATTGGGGTGTACACTGTTAAGCTAAAAGGGGAGGAATTGTAGTGTATGTAACCTATATCACCTTAAGAGGATACCTTAAGGTGATGGACTACTTTCTGATGGCTCCTGTACATTGTAGCACCGGTGGTGACCACACCGGTATATAAACCCTGTGGAGCAAAGTGTATTTCAGTTCAGCCCTGACCCTCAGTTACTAAAGACCTGTTTAAGTATTCTGTAGTCTGTGTCCAGTTATTCAGCATAACTACATTTGAAAGCACAGACTCAACACACTTAACAAATATAAAGACGCAGCGGCTAAGCAAAAGAAAAGTGGTGAGAAAACTATTTTGACAAGGTAAATTGGAAAATGAACACCTTTAGACTTACATGACTGAAACTAAATGAAAAGAGGTAGGGTGGTGATTTAACAGCGGTGTTAGAGCAAGTGGGGAGCCGTGAACATAAAAGATTGTAATTCACATTCCTGTTGGACAAAATGGACAAAGACTGAAGTTCGCACTGACCTCATTTCCATTCATGTCTCTCATAATACTTTTTTTAACTTAAGATCTTGATTTAGGTCATTCATGGTGGCTCCAGGTTAGGAAGCCAGTAGCAGAATTGATTATTAGAGAGCAAACCATAAATTACATCAAGAAGTAGTTTTGATAGCTGTTCCAGGGTAACATAAAGGAAACAATAAGAGACCACCAATGTTACCTGCATTAACATTCTAGATTGTCATCAGAACTCAGCTGAGATTAGAGGGGTAATTCTGCGACATTATGCTCTTAGTGGAAGAGTCGTGCTTTTAGGCAGCACGGGTCAGAGATGGGAGGTGGGGGAAGATTTTAATGAGAGGGCAGGATAGGTGCGTAGGAGGCCTGAAGCAGGTGGCGCACCCGGGTGTTCTGAAGGAAATGTGTCGTCATACAAGTCAGATCAAGGCGCCAATTACGTCATTGGGCCGCGACTTTAGTATTTACATTAGGCCCCAGTCTGCCTGCAGCAAAAGCTTTGACCGACTTCAAAGTTGACGAAGGTGAACTGTCGCTGGGCATATATCCGGGGAGTCACATAATCAGTTGCCAATTATATGTCCATTCTGCAAGTTTATTGACGTCCTCCTGTAATTTGTTGCAGTCCTCCTCAGTATTGACTATCCCCCCCCAATTTGGTGTCATCTGCAAATTTAGAAATTGTGTTTTTGATTCCAAAGTCTAAATCATTAATGTAAATTGTGAACAGCAGTGGTCCCAGCACTGATCCTTGTGGGACACCACTACCCACCTTCTGCCACTGTGAATAGCTACCCTTTACCCCTCACTCTCTGCTTTATGTCCTGAAGCCAGCCAGCTATCCAATTAGGGATGGGCAATAAATGCAGGCCTTGCCAGCGACGCCCTCATCCCTTGAATGAATTTAAAAAAAAAAATTTAATTCCCGCCTAACTGATTTTGAATTCATTTTTGTTACTGGGCAGAATTTCCACAATAACCTTCAGTATTAATACTGTAGAGAATCCAATCCAGAATAAGTTGCCCAGTGTCAGCATTAGCTGCCAGGAAAATTGAGCATTGGATTAAAGTGGAACCGACAGTGAGCATTCTACCTCTGTAGGCCTTATCTCCTGTGCCTTTTGTACAGTACAGTACATAAATTATTTCACCAAGTACAAGAAACATTTCTAGTAAGTGCTTTTCTTATCTCTGCAATGATCAAGGGAGGATGCAGGCTGAGTGGAAGAAGGAGCCCTTTGAGATATCTATGTTATTAGTTTCTAATACAATATGTAGTCATTTTAGAATTTTGGTCTTCGAGAGCTGTAAGACCATTATTGTCTACATGGATGGGCTTCTGAGTACAGTATCAGTTGTTATGGCACTAACAGGACAAGGAGAAAAAAAAAGAAAGAACCTGCATTTATATAGCGCCTTTCACTACCTCAGGACGCCCCAAAGCGCTTCACAACCAATGAAGTATGTTAGGAGTCTAGTCACTGTAGGGAAACCCAGCAACCAAATTGCTTACAGCAAGGCCCCACAAACAGCAGAGAGATAAATGACCAGATAATCTGCTTTAGTGATGTTGGTTGAGGGATAAAGGTTGGCTACGACATACACAGATTATTAAGAAAAACTTAAGGCTCATACCAATGGGCACAAAGGTTCCATGATACAGAAACATACATATTCTGTGAAAATGTTACTAAAAACTTACATAATGGTTATGTGTTAAAATAAGATTATTTGCTGTCTGCCAGATTTTCCTATACAAAATAAATATTGGCCCAAAATTTGCAATCGGAGGCTTCCGACCTATAAAAAATCTACGAATTTACCTTGTGGTCTGGGAGGTATGGACACTTGCGATCCTGGGCCTCTCCGGGTACGCGAAGGTAGAGGCCCACATGTCCCAGGGGCGCATGCTGTTCGCAAGCGCCCCGGGATCACGTGGGCCAGCCCAACCAATAAAAGAAGGGAATCCCCATTCATACATATGTGAATTCTGTATGTACGGAACTCTCATAAGTATGAATCGGGATCACTTAAAAAATACACAAACACATGAAATAAACATTTTTTAATTACATATTTAAAATTAAAATGGCATTTAATTAAATATTTTAAACAAAAATGTAATTTTTGGAGAAAAAAATGACGGGGCTAAAAATAAACTTACCTTATTTGACAAGGGTTTTTAATGTATAAATGAGTGATAACATTTTATTTTTCTGTTTTTGAAAACTATTTTTTAAAGCATGCGCTAAAACCCGGAACTTACGCGGCCCCTAGGGGCGCGTACACACCTCGTACGCACCCGTAAGGGTCGCAAAATACGGCCCGATGTACTTAGATGATCGCTTGGTATAAAGCACACTTGACTTGATGCGGGTAGACAGTGAGTTACCACAGTTTAAATCCACTCCGCACTCAGGGAATGCGAGGCCTAGAAATTCAACCGCGCAGTACCCGTTTTTCGGGCACTAAACAGCTTCCTAAGCCTCCAATACGATGGGCAGGAAGCGCAAGCTCATTGCGAGCCAGAAGTGTGCCAGCCACCATATTGCTGTCGGCAAAAAATGATGCGTGCAGGGCCCATGCCTGAAAGAGGCATTAGGCCCATTTCCTAGGAGCCTAATGCCTGTGTGAAGCCCCCTCTGCATTATTGGGTTGCCCAGAATGCAGCCAGCACTGGGGAATATGTGTTGAGGAAACCAAGGGACCGCTGCAGGCCACAACCAACAAGGTACGTTTAAAGTATACTTAGCCAAATATGGAGCCGGGAAGAGCAAGAGTGCACGTCACAATGCCACATTAAAACCACGTGAGCCACTGTCAGCCATTGCTCACACCCCCAGTCGCCACTGCTACCCCTCCCAAACACCATCACTCGTCCCCCGATGACAACTTCGACCGCCCCCCCCCCCCCGATCGCGACCACGACCACTCCAAACCACCCCACCCCCCACCCCACCACCTCGGTCACCGCCACTGCCACCCTCCCCGACTTGGCCTATACTCTCCACCCCCCGATCCCAACCGTTATCCATCCATCCCCATCACCCGATCCCCTTTAAGGACTTACCTGAGGGACGTTCCTGGTGTTGCAGCAGCCCAATTTTTGAGCCCTCCTCGCCAGTGAGCTGCCCGGTGACGCTATTAGATGTCTGCAGCTCCCCAGCTCAATGATAAAGAGGCCCGAGTACAAATACCATTAGAATTTCTAGGCCAAAGTATCTGGATGTCTGCAAAGAATCTAATTGATATGATTTTGGATCACATCAATCCAGTTCCTAGTTAATGTGATGCGAAAACACAATTGGCCCAGAACAGCACTAATTGAACCTCATTCAGAGCAGTCAGAAGCTACAGTGAAAAGAAAACTTCGAACCCATATTATACCACATCTGAGAGTACTTGATGCTGACACTGGGGGCAAGGCATAAAAAGCATTTCATCGTGGCACTAACATCCCTCTTTACAGTAAGCACAAAATTCGCCCTTTTAATCTGTAAATGCAGATTTGTATCTGAATGTCTACGTGACTAAACTCAAGTGAGCATTTCGAGTTCCAGACAAAATATGTGTAATTTGTGGTTTGGATCTGTGGTTTAAATTCATATTTGAAGTTCCACATTAAATGTAAGCTAGCATGACTACGGCATGGGATATGTGTATGACAGAACTAAGGTTTATTTCCATGCACCAAAACTCACTTGGTTTAGCAATAATAGCAGCCATGAACTTTGAATTTTAAAATGATACTTAGGAAGATTTGCTTACAACAAAGGAAACAGGAATAGCACTGCAGGCCGGAATCAGCCTGTGTGTGGATGTGTCACCGCTTGGTTCCTCGTTAGTGGTATGATTATTTGGTGATAATTCTATATTTAGTAAAATTACCACAAATCTGCATGTTCGTTACTGAATTTAAAAACTAGCAATAGATTAATAGGCAAATTATGATTTGAAGAAGAAGTGTGAAGTGATGTACTTTGGGAGAACTAATATGGAAAGACAGTGTACTTAGGCCTCAGCTATTTACAATCTATATTAATGACTTAGATGAAGGGACTGAGGGCAATGTATCCAAGTTTGCTGATGATACAAAGCTAGGTGGGAAAGTAAGCTGTGAGGAGGACATAAAGAGCCTGCAAAGGGTTATAGACAGGTTAAGTAAGTAGGCAATAAGGTGGCAGATGGAGTATAATGTGGGGAAATGTGAGGTTATTCACTTTGGAAGAATAGAAAAACAGAATATTTCTTAAATGGTGAGAAACTATTAAATGTTGGTGTTCAGAGATATTTGGGTGTCCTCGTACAGGAAACGCAGAGAGTTAGCAGGCAGGTACAGCAAGCAATTAGGAAGTCAAATGGCATGTTGGCCTTTATTGCAAGGGGGTTAGAGTACAACAGTAAGGAAGTCTTGCTACACCTGCAGTACTATGTACAGTTTTGGTTTTCTTATCTAAGCAAGGATATACTTGCCTTAGAGGCGGTGCAACAAAGGTTCACTAGATTGATTCCTGGGATGAGAGGGTTTTCCTATGTGGAGAGATTGTGTTGAATGGGCCTGTACTCTCTGGAGTTTAGAAGAATGAGAGGTGATCTCATTGAAACATCTAAGATTCTGAGGGGGATTGACTGGGTAGATGCTGAGAGGTTGTTTCCCCTGGCTGGAGAGTCTAAGGTGCATAATCTCAGGATAAGGGGTCGGCCATTTAATACTGAGATGAGGAGGAATTTCTTTACTCAAAGAGTTGTGACTCTTTGGAATTCACTACCCCAAAGGGCTGTGGATGCTGAATCATTGAGTATATATTCAAGGCTGAGATAGATAGATTTTTGGACTCCAGGGGAATCAAGGGATTATGGGGATTGTGCGGGAAAGTGGAGATGAGGTTGACAATCAGCCATGATCTTATTAAATGGTGGAGCAGCTTGAGGGGCCGTATGGCCTACTCCTGCTCCTAATTCTTATGTAACTTTAAAAATCACTGGTTAGGCTTCAGTTGGGGTATTGTGGACAATTCTGGGCACCATACTTCAAAAAAGATATAAAGGCCTTAGAAAGAGTACAGAGGAGGTTTACCAGGATGTTACCAGGGATGAGGGACTTTAGTTATGAGGAGAGGTTGGAAAAGTTAGGACTGTTCTCCTTGGAACAGAGAAGGTTAAGAGGTGACCTAATAAAGGTTTTCAAGATGATGAGAGGTTTTGATGGAGTAGGGAGAGAAAAACGATTCCCTCTGGCGAGTGGGCCAATAACCAGAGATCAGAGATTCAAAATCGTTGGAAAAAGATTTAGAGAGGAGATGAGGAGAAAAGTTTTCACTCGGAGAGTTGTCAGAATCTGGAATGTTCTGCCTTAAAAACTGGTGGAAGCTGATTCCATAAATAATTTTAAAAGGGAGTTGGACGGGTACGTGAGGATGAGGAACTGACAGGGTTACGGATAAAAAGCGGGGATGTGGGATTAAACACGACTGCTCTTTCAAAGAGCCAGCACAGGCCCGACGGGCCAAATTGCCTCCTTCCGTGCTGTTTCTGTGATTCTACGATTCTATGAATTATGGAAATTCCGTGGCCAGCTAGTAAAGAGGAATATTTGTTTTGAAAGTAATCCATATTTTTCAAACTGCTGGCAATGGTATTATATTAGAGTTAATTTACAGGCAATGACAAATGGAAAGTACATTCTATCTAACCATCTGGATGATTTATCAGCCAAGTCTCCTTCTGCTCCTTCTAATAAGCATCTTGGCTCAGTTGCTAACACTCGTGCTGCTGAATCAGAAGGTTGTGTCCTCCAACCCCACACCAAGATTTACGCTGACTCTTCAGCACAGTGCTGAGGAAGTACTGCATTGAAGGAGGCGCTGAAGGGTAGATGAGGCATTAAACCATAGCCCTGCTTCAGCAGTTCAGGTGGATATTAAAGACCCCATGGCACTAACCTGAAAAAAAGAGCAGTAAGTTCTCCAGGTGTCCTGGCTAACATTCCTTTCTCAACGTGGTCATTCACCTCATTGCTGTTTGTGAAGTCTGCTGTGTGCAAAATGGTTGCTGCATTTACCTACCCACTGTGAAGGGCTTTTGAATGTTTCTGACAGATAGGATAAGAAATGAGGAGCCACAAGAGTTCCTCGGTGACCTTTTTTCCCTTAATCTTCAACTGTCAGCTCAGAGGCCCCTGACCATCTTGTTCTGTGGCGTGACAATGATCAGCCAAATTCTGACCCCTCTACATCAGGGACAAGGGCGCACACCTTTGTGGCGAGTGGGTCCCAGCACATCAAAGATACAACCCGATTCTGCTATTCGCAGAATATCTAGCCTGTTGTTGCTGATGTGCCTTCAATAACTCAAAGACAAGGAATTTAAAGGATTCAACTAAGGCTTTTAATCACTAAGAACATAGCAGCATTACAGGTCTTCCCACATCGGGCGTCTGGTAGGAATGACTCATACAGCTCCTGAGACCTTTATATGGCAAAAGACAGGGGTGTAGCCAATACACACAATAGGAACAAAAGGGGGCGGTTCACACAATACAAGCAGGTGAAACACATGGGCTGATGAAGGCATATATTTCATCACATTCACCCCTTCTACAGATTTAGTCTGTCCGGGGGTGTGATAGTCCTTCCTGAACGTCGCAACAGTACCTCGGGTTCCGACCGGGAGTCCGTGGTGCCCTCCTGGGCATACCCATGTGCTGGGGTTGTTGCAGGTACTGCTGGGGGTGGTGAGGATACCTCCGGGGATGGTGGAGGTTCTTCTGGGGGTGGTGGTGATGGGTCGTCGTCGTCGATTCCTGCCGAGGCGAGGTCCTTTATGGACACGGTGTCTTCACGCCCGTCGGCGTGCTTGATGTACGCGTACTGTGGGTTTGCGTGGAGTAGGTGTACTGCCTCCATGAGGGGATTCGTTTTGTGGCCCCTCACATGTTTCCGTAACAGGACTGTCCCTGGGGCGGAGAGCCACGAGGGTAGGGATACTCCTGAGGTTGATTTGCGGGGAAAAACAAACATCTTCTCGTGAGGAGTGGCGTTAGTAGCAGTACACAGTAGCGACCTTATCGAGTGGAGTACGTCTGGGAGGACCTCCTGCCAGCGGGAGGTGGGGAGGCCTTTAGACCTTAGTGCTAAGGTGACCGCCTTCCACACTGTCGCGTTCTCCCTCTCCACTTGCCCATTACCCCGGGGGTTATAACTAGTGGTCCGACTCATGGCTATCCCCTTTGACAGCAGGTATTGGCGCAGTTCATCGCTCATTAACGACGCCCCCCTGTCAGTGTGGATGTAGTTGGGCATGCCGAACGTGCAAAACAGGTTGCCGAGGCACTTGATGACCGTGGCACTGGTCATATCTGGGCAGGGGTAGGCGAATGGGAAGCGGGAGTACTCGTCCACAATGTTGAGGAAGTACACATTGCGGTCGGTGGAGGGGAGTGGTCCCTTGAAATCTAAGCTCAGGCGCTCGAATGGCCGTGTAGCTTTGATCAGGTGGGCTCGGTCGGGCCTGAAAAAATGGGGCTTGCATTCCGCACAAGTGCGGCAGTCCCTGGTCATAGACCGGACCTCCTCGATGGAATAGGGCAGGTTACGGGATTTTATAAAGTGGAATAGCCGGGTGACCCCTGGGTGGCAGAGGCCATTGTGGAGGCCCTGTAGCCTGTCCCCCTGGATGCTGGCACACATCCCTCGTGATAGGGCGTCGGGGGATTCGTTGAGGGCCCCCAGCCTATATATTATGTCGTACTCAAACGTGGAGAGTTCGATCCGCCACCTGAGAATTTTGTCGTTCTTGATCTTCCCCCTCTGTTTGTTGTTAAACATGAAGGCTACCGACCGCTGGTCGGTAAGCAGGGTGAAGCGTTTGCCGGCTAGGTAGTGCCTCCAGTGCCGCACTGCCTCCACTATGGCCTGGGCCTCCTTCTCTACCGAGGAGTGCCTGATCTCGGGCCCTTGGAGGGTTCTTGAGAAAAAGGCTACGGGCCGCCCATCCTGGTTGAGGGTGGCTGCTAAAGCGAAGTCGGACGCATCGCTTTCGACCTGGAAAGGGATGTTTTCGTCCACTGCCCGCAGCGCAGCCTTCTCAATGTCGTGTTTAATGCTGTTGAAGGCGGCGTGGGCCTCGGCCGTGAGCGGGAAGGACGTTGATTTTAGGAGGGGACGGGCCTTGTCGGAATAATTGGGGACCCATTGGGCGTAATAGGAGAAGAACCCCAGGCACCTTTTCAGGGCCTTGGGGGTGTTTGGTAGGGGTAGCTCCCGTAGGGGGCGCAATCGGTCGGGGTCCGGACCGATTTCCCCGTTTTCCACCACGCAGCCCAGGATACAGAGGCGCGTGGTGCTAAAGACACACTTATCCTCGTTGTAGGTGAGATTGAGTCTGAGGGCGGTTTTCAGAAATCTCGCGAGGTTCGAGTCGTGGTCTTGCTGGTCGTGGCCGCAGATGGTGACGTTGTCTAGGTATGGGTAGGTGGCTGTTAACTGGTTCTCATCGACCATGCGGTCCATCTCCCGCTGGAAGACCGAGACCCCGTTCGTTACCCCAAAGGGGACTCTGAGGAAGTGGTAGAGACGTCCGTTCGCCTCGAAGGCGGTGTATGGACGGTCCTCCGGCCTAATGGGGAGCTGGTGGTATGCCGATTTTAGGTCGATGGTGGAAAACACCCGGTATTGCGCGATTTGGTTAACCATATCCGCTATGCGGGGCAGAGGGTAGGTGTCTAGCTGGGTGTATAGATTAACCGTCTGGCTATAATCTATCACCATCCGCTTCTTTTCGCTACCCTTAACTACTACTACTTGGGCGCGCCACGGGCTGGTACTGCATTCGATGATACCTTCCCGCTTGAGTCTTTCTACTTCCGACGCAATGAACCGTCTGTCCTCCCAGCTGTACCGCCTACTCTTGGTCGCTATGGGTCGACAGTTGGGTGCGAGGTTGGCGAACAGAGAGGGCGGCTTGACCTTCAGGGTAGCCAGACCGCACACTGTGAGGGGCGGCTGGGACCCACCGTAGGTAAGCGTGATACTTTGGTGGTGGCACTGGAAGTCCAGACCCAAGATCACGCTCACACAGAGATCTGGCATTATCAATAGTTTAAAATCTCTGTAATCATTGCCTTTTACTGACAACATAACCGCGCAGAAACCTGTAATTTTTGAGGTATGAGTCTTATCGGCCATGGCGATTTTGCCCTGTGTGGGGACTATCGTTAGTGAAAGTCGTTTTACCAGGCTAGGATGAATAAAGCTTTCGGTGCTCCCGCAGTCAATCAAGCATTTAACCTTGTTCCCGTTTACCTCTATGTCCATCATCGATTTAGACAACGAATGCGGCCTGGACTGATCCACTGTGATCGAGGCCACCAGTGGGTCCTGGAGGTCCGTGTAGTCGGGGCAAGATGGTGGACTCCATGAGGGTGGACAAGATGGCTTCCAAGATGGCCGCTCCCACGGCGCGCACGCGGCGGTGGTGGAGTTGGAGGCGGGGTTCCCTCTGCAGACTTTGCTGAAATGTCCTTTCTTCCCGCATTTAAAACAGGTGGTGCCCTTCGCTGGGCACAGATGCCTGGAGTGTTTGTCCTGGCCGCAGAAGTAGCATTTCGGGCCCCGATGCATTGCGGCAGTAGTGGGGCTCCTGCGTGGAGGCTGGGGCTCCGATGGTGCTGGGCTGGCCTGAGACCTGGGAGGTGAAGATGGCTTCCAAGATGGCGGCCCCCACGGCGCGCACGAGGCGGAGTGGGCCGCGTGGCCTGGGGAACAGGATTCAGAGTTCCTCTGGGCCATATCCAGCGATCGCGCTATATCTATAGCCTGTTTTAAGTCCAGTCCCTCCTTTTCAAACAGTTTCTGCCGAATATAATTTGAACTGAGGCCCGCAATAAGGGAGTCTCGAATCAGCTCCTCCGTGTACACGATGGCAGACACAGCCTTACAGTTACAGTCTCGGCCCAGTACTTTTAGGTTTAGTATAAAGTCCTCTAGTGACTCACCATGCCACTGCGTGCGAGTAGTCAGAAGATGCCTGGCATACACCATGTTTATTGGCCGCGCGTAGTGGGCCTTCAGGATGGTGCAGGCCTCCTCGTAGCTGGTGGCATCTTGGATGAGGGGGGAGACCCGATGGCTCACCCAGTTTCGCAGGATTCCCAGTTTCATGTCTCCGGTAGCAGTTTCGGCTGTGGCTATGGCGGTGGATGAGTTTGCAATGAAAAATTCAAAGCATTGGAACCAGTGTCCGAACTGTGTGGCTGCGTCTGAGGCATGGGGGTCCAGATCCAAGCGCTCTGGTTTCAGGAGTCGATCCATCCTGGTGTTTTAGTGATTAAAATTGATGTGCCTTCAATAACTCAAAGACAAGGGGCTAGATTTTCAGTATAGACAGTTTTGGGGCGCTAACCTTAGCGCCCGCCCGAAGTTAGCGCCCGCCCCAAAGTAGCGCCCCGTTGCCGGAAATTCAGTGGCTTCGCCCTAAGAGGTTGGTGGAGCGCTAAAAGAGGCGTTCCACTACTATCTTTAGGCGCTAAGCCGGCGGTGCAGAGCGCAGCGCCCGAGCTCGGGCGCAGCGCACGGCAGACACTCTGGTGCCAGTGAGCTCTTAAAGGGGAAGGGTGCATGTGTTTTTTTCGGAGGAGGAGGAGGAGGAGGAGGAGGAGGAGGCTGCCGTTTATAGTGCAGGAGGAGTGCCCTTTAATTTGCGCTCCCCAGGGTGTGTTGCGTTCCATTTTACAAACGCTCTGGACGCCAGCCGCAGAATGGGGCGGTCCGACTGAAGTTTGGATTCGGGGCGGCCAAAGGGCGTTGCACGAGGATGTGACGTCATTTTCTGCGCGCGCATCCGGGCGGCCGCTAAACTTTGCGCCGGCGCTAACAGGCAACTTAATTTGGGGCGGGGCGCAAACTGCGCTGCGCCCGGGCACTACACGAATAGCGCCCGAAAATCACTTCTCTTAAGGCGCTAACTGCTGGCGCAAGCAACTGAAAATCTAGCCCAAGGAATTTAAAGGATTCAACCAAGGCTTTTAATCACTAAGAACATAGCAGCATTACAGGTCTTCCCACATCGGGCGTCTGGTAGGAATGACTCATACAGCTCCTGAGACCTTTATATGGCAAAAGACAGGGGCGTAGCCAATACACACAATAGGAACAAAAGGGGGCAGTTCACAGAATCACAGAAACCCCACAATGCAGATAGAGGCCATTTCGGCCCATCGAGCCTGCACCGACACATATCCCACCCGATCCCCGTAACCCCTACGCCAACACATACCCCACCCTATCCCCGTAACCCCGCGTATTTAATCCCCCTAACACTAAGGGTCAATTTATCATAGCCAATCAACCTAACCCGCACATCTTTGGACTGTGGGAGGAAACCGGAGCACCCGGAGGAAACCCACGCAAACACGGGGAGAATGTGCAAACTCCACACAGACAGTCACCCGAGGCCGGATTTGAACCCGGGTCCCTGGTGCTGTGAGGCAACAGTGCTAACCACTATGCCACCGTGCTGCCCTTTCACACAATACAAGCAGGTGAAACACACAGGTAAAACACATAGGCTGATGAAGGCATATATTTCATCACAATTGCCAATGTGGCGCAAATGAACAATTTTACTCAAAGGTCATTTCTATTTCTTGTCCTCCAAGTTGAACTTCGATTTGGGAATGTGGCCAGTTTTGTAGGCGGGACCAACCTCCGACGCAATGTTTTTTAAAGCAGCGTTAAAGATCGCAGAAACTTGATTTACGCTTGATGTAAACCTGCATTTAAAATTCTGTGATTTTTGTGCGGTTTGTTCAATTTCAGCCTGATTGCGCTGATAAAACCAGCACAATCTAGTGGAAACTCTAGGCCCTTGTTCTTGTGTGGAACAGGAACAGCGACGTGAATAGTGCCCAATTTATGTGCAACTACCAAATAAGAAAAATACAAAGTTATCCAAATTCACCCATGGCACTCCAAACTCAAACCATATCCTGGTGTCAGATTGGTTTGTGCTTAAATTTAAAGAGAGTGTTTGGGGCTTGTACTTCTGATTGAAACATCAATGAAGACCTAATCGTCTTAAGACATTGCTCATACCAGACATTATGTGACCCTTGTGAAATATAAATAGCTAACCTTCTAACCTCATCCTCCTCTGAGCCTCAAGTCCCGAAAAGGAAGTCTGTGTAAATGTTTTTCATTGTAATAATATCCTGAATCTGTTAAGAGCAGTATCTCTGAAAGGTCATATACCACTGTGCTGTATCAGTAAGTCACATCTGAGAAAACAGTTAATATGAATATTGAACTTTGTGTGATCTCAATGGCTGGCAAAGATTAGCTGCAGGTTAAACCTCTGGGGTACGTATTTTTAAAATGCTGGCAACTTTTCTCCATTTAACTGGTTCTTGCTTGCTCCATTGGAACCATTGATATGCAGTCATTAAAACATTTAAATTATTAATGTGATCGTGATCTCCTCCACACCCTTCAGTGAGACAAGGAAAATCTTGTTTCTTTCAATTCTTCAAATACACCGTTTCTTCATGCCTCTCATAAGTCCAGTTTTCAACTATTAGGCTGCAATTATCCTCTTTGCTGAGCCTGGGAAACACTTGTTTTCCGCTGCGCTCACCCATGGGGTGTTCAGCTATGGGGACACTCCAAAAACCTGGCAGTGGGGCCTGCACTGGGCCCTCCTCAGACCAGAGGGTCTGGGGGGATCCCAGGAGAAACCCACAGATAGAAACTGGCTTCCTTCCACAGCATGTTCTCTGGACCGTCGTGCCTGCTCCTCAGCAGCAGCCAGGAGTCCCTGAAGCCAGCAGCCAGGAACTCTGCTGTGGGTCTCTCATTTACCCACTCGTATGCTTTCACTCCCTATTCCCAACTCAAGTCTTCAAGTCTGTGACACTGCAAGAAAACATGCTGGTATAGTGGTTAGCACTGTTGCCTCACAGCGCCAGGGACCCGGGTTCGAATCCGGCCTCAGGTGACTGTCTGTGTGGAGTTTGCACATTCTCCCCGTGTTTGCGTGGGTTTCCTCCGGGTGCTCCGGTTTCCTCCCACAGTCCAAAGATGTGCGGGTTAGGTCGATTGGCTATGATAAATTGACCCTTAGTGTTAGGGGGATTAAATACGTGGGGTTACGGGGATAGGGTGGGATATGTGTTGGTGTAGGGGTTACGGGGATCGGGTGGGATATGTGTCGGTGCAGGCTCGATGGGCTGAAATGGCCTCTATCTGCACTGTGGGGTTTCTGTGATTCTGTGAATGACGGAAACAGAACACATGTGCATGTAATCTGAAGGTTGCAGATATTTCTCACTATCAAAAAAGAAAAACAAAATTACAATTCACAGAATCACAGAAACCCCACAGTGCAGATAGAGGCCATTTCAGCCCATCGAGCCTGCACCGACACATATCCCACCCGATCCCTGTAACCCCTACACCAACACATATCCCACCCTATCCCCGTAACCCCATGTATTTAATGCCCCTAACAGTAAGGGTCAATTTATCATAGCCAATCAACCTAACTCGCACATCTTTGGACTGTGGGAGGAAACCGGAGCACCCGGAGGAAACCCACGCAAACACGGGGAGAATGTGCAAACTCCACACAGACAGTCACCCGAGGCCGGGTTCGAACCCGGGTCCCTGGCGCTGTGAGGCAACAATGCTAACCACTATGCCACCGTGTGCAGGATAAAGGGAAAAATCAAGTGTAGCAATGTAAGAGAGGCTCAAATCTTGCCTGGATTATTAACCATAGCGCCTTCCTGACTATGGCTAATGCAACTGGGCAGCAGAGTCGGTCCCCCAAATTTTTCTTTGAATTCTTGACTTGTTCCAAAGTTGGGGTTACAGAGAGTTCTATCTGTTTGAACAGTAAAGTTTAAGAGTTGTCTTAAGCTAATAGTGTAATTACAAAGATACTCCAATTCTAAGGTCCTTACATATTCCTGTGTGATGGGAACTACTGAATTGTTCAAGCTTACTCATGGTGTATTTCCAAAACAGACAGGAAACAAAATTATTAACAGATTCATATTACTATTTATTGACGTTCTGATGATTCCTGTTGAAAAGCAAGCTCTAAGAGGTCTGCACGCACAACTGCACTTAGTTATGCAGCCTTCGACATCAGACCTCGACCATCACCATGCACAGCCCTGCCCATGGATCACTTGGGGATTTCTTTTAGCCAGGAATGTTGTTTGCGTGGATCCCTTCCTCCCAGGTAATATGAGGAACGTTTGAGCAGTTACAACATTCAGACTTTTTTTTTATGGATGGGACCCTGACAACGTGGAATAGATACGAATTTGGCAAGTTATTCAATGTTGATGGAGAATAACTGAATCCTTGTGATGAAAATGCTGGAATACTTGCAATAAAAATGATGGAATTCTCCTAATAAAAATTGAAATATGAAAGACTGCGGGTGAACAAGTATCATTTTCAAATAAATCAACAATCTTTCTTGAGAGACTTGCAGATTTTGAAAAGACAATAAACCTTTCCTTTAAAACAAGCACCAAAGGGGATTTGTGGAATTTTCACACTCCCTGAATTTTTATCTGCGTGGTGTAGCATTATCGGCTGGAAGCACTGAAACTGTGCAGATAACCACACGAATGAGTGGATGAGGGCAAGCAGCCACACTTCAGCCATAAAAGAGCTGTGTGGATGTTGTACATTGTTGAATAGTTTGAATTTAGATTCTTTTTTTAATTGGTTCCAGTGGGCCCCAGTAAAACCTGACTGTAATTCCACTCCCTAATATGGACTGAATATCCATGGCAAGGATGTCCTGTGTTGCCTGTGGCTCTTTTATGGCTGAGGTGTGGCTGCTGGCCCTCATCCACTCATTCAGCTGCTCTGTGAGAGATGGTTAAAAACATAAAGGTGAAAACAATAAACCGTTTTATACCATGTAAAACTCAATGTATTCATTATCAGGGCCATTGATTTATAGTGACTGAATACGTTGAATTTTATCCCGGGGTAGGTTCAGCACCAGAGTTGGGTCAGGCTGTGTGACCCTGCCATGACCCTGACTCATTTTCCTGGATCAGGCCTAGTGTAATATACAGGACAGGATCACATTGCCAAATCCCAGCGTGAATTTTTGCCCAGTAGTGCTGTGGCCATTTTCAGCAGCTGTTAACTTGAGTTGCTGGTGACACCAGCAAGTCTCTTGGCGTACACAAATTTTTCCCCCAATAATCCGTGAGAAAATTAACAGTCACTTGGACAAGCATGGACTGATAAAGGAGAGCCAGCACAGATTTGTTAGGGCAAATTGTGTTTGACTAACTTGATTGAGTTAACAGAGAGGATGGATGAGGGCAGTGCAGTTGATGTTGTGTATATGGACTTTCAAAAGGCATTTGATAAAGTACCACATATTATGATTGTTAGCAAAATTGAAGCCATGGGATAAAAGGGGCAGTAGCAGCATGGATACAAAATTAGCTAAGGGATAGAAAACAGAGAGTTGTGGTGAATGGCTGTTTTTCAGAATGGAGGGAAGTCATAGGCCTAGAAATTCAGTTCGGACGCTATTGCGGCGCTAAAGTCGGGCGCTCGTCAAATTTAGCGGCCGCCGGAAAGTGCAGGCGAGCTCGCCGAAATTCAGTAGATTTGGCCAACTTTTTGGCCAAGCGCTGCAAAAGGCGTTGGAACCCTGTGTTCAGGCGCTAATCCGGCGATGCAGCCTGATAACGCCGATTCCGGGCGCAGCGCAGGTGCGATCATGTGGTGAGTGTCAGCAGACACCCTGACGCCGGCCAGCTCTTAAAGGGGGAAGGGTCAACTTTGACTGCAGCCACGCCCTGCATGCTGTAGCCCTGCAACTAGGCCTCAGGACTGGTTGTGTGCCATATCAACGCCTGGAGGTCATGGAGAGGGCCCGTGAAAGAGCCCAGCGGTTCTCTGAGCATGCGCTGGGTGTGCTCCTTCATGGGGTGCGCAAAAGAAGACGGGTCGTGTGCCCGGCTAGTGGCAGGAAGGCTCCCAGGAGCCAGTTCAGGGAGGCGTGGACCAAAATTGCCCGGAGGGTCTCCTCCAACTCCAATGTTCCCAGGAGTGCGGACCAGTGCCGCAAGAAATACAATGACCTATGTCGGCTGGTCAAGGTGAGTACCCTTTCCAATGTCCCCCTCATCCTTGCATGTGCACCTCCCATTAGGGCCAAAGGGACATCCAAGGTCTAATGCCCAGCCCTGCTGCCGCTGCAATGGCACTTGCATGTTAATCAATAGCTCTTTCTGCACTTACCACACTGTGCAAGCTATTCCACCATGGGAGGCCTCACACACAGCTACAGGGCACCACACTGTGCAAGCTATTCCACCATGGGAGGCCTCACACACAGCAACGGGGCACCACACTGTGCAAGCTATTCCACCATGGGAGGCCTCACACACAGCAACAGGGCACCACACTGTGCAAGCTATTCCACCATGGGAGGCCTCACACACAGCAACGGGGCACCACACTGTGCAAGCTATTCCACCATGGGAGGCCTCACACACAGCAACGGGGCACCACACTGTACTTAGACGCCCTCCTTTCTCTTGCAGGCCAAGCTGGCGAGGAACGCCAGGAGCCTGTGTGTCACTGGTGGAGGCCCTCGCGATTACCAGGAGCTAACGGCTCTGGAAGAGAGGGTGGCCCGACTGCTGTGTCACCCGGTGATTGGGCCTGTGGCGCTCGGCGACGCCGACCCTATACTGGAACCCACTGGTAAGGACAGGACCGGGTGCACCTCTCTCCTTGCCCTCGCGCATCAGATCTACATCCTTCCCCACTGGCCGAAAAATGCGCATAATGCACCAGTGCGGCCTCCCTCGCTGTCAGCCTGTCCTCACTCTAAAGCTACACTTGTGCCTTCCTGCTTTCAGCTGGTGAGGAGGAGGTGCTCCCTGAAGCCCACACAGCCAGGCCCTCGGAGGAGGAGGACGTCGAGGAGCAGCAGGAAGGCGCCACCTCGGGGGAACCCTCCTCCGCTCCAGGAGATGGCAATGAAGGGGAGACGTCTGGCGTGCCGGAGAGCCAGGGGGAGGCGGGGGAGGGGAGCCCCGAACCTGGTCCCAGTGGCATGGACGCACGCGGCAAGGCTCCGGCGGCACACCAGCCTTCTGCCCAGAGGGGGGAGGCGGTGGAGGGGAGGGCAGAACCTGCTCCCAGTGGCGTGGCCGCACGCGGCAACGCTCCGGCGGCACGCCAGCCTTCTGGCCAGAGGGTGGAGGCGCCCTCCAGTCCGGACTCGGACATCGCCCAGGAGGTGCGCCTCCTGGACGAGATGTCGGCGGCGTCGGAGCACCGGCACGTCGAAATCATGGAGGTGGTGGCACAGATGCCTCACGCCATCGAAAGCCTCGCTCAAAGTGTGGTGGCTTTCGGCCAATCCCAGGCCAGGGGCCTAGAGCTATTCGCAGCAGCGCACGCCAGGGGGGTGGAGCTCCTTGTGGCAGCGCATGAGAGGGGGGTCGAACAACTCGAGGCAGCGCAGCACGCCAGTCGCCAGCTGAGAGGTGCTGTGCAGACAATGGCACTGCAGATGCGGGGACATGCCGGCGCAGTTGGGGCACTGACTTCTGCCACCCTCGCACTGGCGCGGAGGCGTCGCCAGGCCAGCCGCCGCCCTGCTGCCGCACACCGGTCTGGCGACCAACAGTTTGGCGCGCTTGCTCCCCGGCCAGGCCGGCCGAGTGCACGTGTGTCTGGCGACCAGCGCGCGCCTGGCATCACCCACCTTGTCCCCATTGGTGCAGGCGAGCCTGCGACTCCCCCAGCCAGGGTGCAAGGAGCTACTGCAGCCAGTGAAGAGGGCCACCCACAGCTGCAGCAGCCACCAGCCGGCCCCTCCCGGGCCCGCCCTCGTGTAGGCCGACCCCCAAGGGCATCTGGCGAGACGCCTTGTCGCCCTGAGGATCCTTCCCCCAGCCTCGCCACAGCCTCACGGCCCAGCTTGAGGCGCAGCAGCAGGACGGGCCGGGGCAAAAGACGGCTGTCGACAGACTCGCCCTCTCGCCACACCGAATAGAGTGTGTTGAGCGAGGGTTTGGGTGATGCGGGGGCTTCTGTTCTGGGGGGCATTATGTGGTTTGGTTTTATGGGGGTCTTTGTGTTGTGGGGGGGGCTTGTTTTTGTTAGGCCAGTGACGAAGGCCATTTGGATGGTGATGTTATGTTAGTCCTCCCCAGGTTTTGGGAGTGACAGAAGTTTGTTACTGTTTTTTGGGGGTCTTCTCTGTTTTGCTCTTCCATGTGGGAAGGGCCCTGAGTTTTTGAAATAAAGATGTTTATTTATTCACCATGTGCAGGTGTCATGTTTCAAGTGGTTGTTGGGTTAACCGGCTGAGGGCTTGCGAAGCGGCTGCGTTCAGTGGGCCAGGCCATTCCCTGACAGGGGGCCTAGAAGTGTCGAGCAATAAGCCCCCGGCGGACGGCCCTTGGACCTTGTCGCTCCCTCCTGGCCTGGTGCTCCTCCTCCTCAGGGTCCTCCTGCTCGTCCTCCTGAGGTGGTGGGGCAATGTCAGGTGGCAGTGCCTGAGTCCTGCGGATAGCCAGGTTGTGGAGCATGCAGCACACCACGACGAACTGGGAGACTCTATCCGGCGAATACTGAAGAGACCCGCCCGAACGATCCAGGCAACGGAACCGTTGCTTGAGGACGCCTATCGTTTGCTCTATTAGGTTCCTTGTGGCTTGATGGCTTTCGTTGTATGCCAGCTCCGCTGGGGTCCTGGGCGCGCGGAGCGGGGTCATGAGCCATCTGCACAAAGGGTAGCCCTTGTCCCCGATAAGCCATCCCCTTGGTGGAGGCTGTGCCTGGAACATGTCAGCCACAGTAGTCTGGCGCAGGATAAAGGCATCGTGGCTGCTTCCTGGGAAGCGGGCATTGACAGCTAGGATGCGCTGCCTGTGGTCACACACCAGCTGCACATTTAGGGAATGGTAGCCCTTCCGGTTGCGGTATTGCTCGGCATTGTGGATAGGTGCCCGCATAGCCACATGCGTGCAGTCAATGTCGCCCTGCACCATGGGGAAGGCCGCGATCCTGGCAAATCCGAATGCACGCTGCTCCTGCTTGTGTTGGGTCATGGGGAAGGAGATGAATTGGTGCCTCCTCGCGAAAAGTGCTTCGGTGACCTGTCGGATGCAGCGATGCGCGGCGAACTGGGAGATGTTCGCGATGTCCCCAGCAGCGGCTTGGAAGGAGCCGCTTGCATAAAAGCTGAGAGCCACCGTGACCTTCACTTCCACCGAGAGAGACGCCCTGGACATGAGCTGTGGCTGCAAATCTGCATGAAGCAGCTGGCAGATCTCTTCAACCACCTCCCTTCTGAAGCGCAGCCTCTTAACACAATGCGCCGCAGTCATGGTGAGATATGAGACCTGCTCCCGGTATTGCCTGACTGGGTAAGGCCTACGTTGGCGACGCCTAATGGCCCCTCTGCGTCTAGGCATGCCTGGCCCTCTCTCAAAGCGTTTGTGAGCCCTTCGCACAAAATGTAGGAACTGAGGGTTGGCCCCCCATGCAGCCCCCATTACAAAGTTCCAAACAGCAAAATCACAAGGATGCAAATGTCAAAGCACTGGCTAGAAGCCAAAAATACCTCTCCTATGGTGTCCAAAATCAGTAATCTCTGTGCCTTGCTCTCTGTGCAGAAATCCAAACCAGTCAAGTCATTGCAGCGAAATGGCTGGCTTTTATGGGTGAGTGGATGTGCCCTTTAATTAGCGCTCCCCGAATCCCACAGGGCCTCTGTTGAGTTCCATTTCACAGTTCTTAGCAGCGCCACGGCCACATCGGCCGGGCGCCACTGAATTTCCGGTTTGGGGCGCACAAACGACGTTGCACGACGGAATGACGTCATAAGATGCGCGCGCAGCTGAGCGGGCGCTAACACTTTGCGCCGGCGCTAAAGCCCAGCTGAATTTCGGCGTAGGCGCAGATCCGGCGGTGCCCGGGCGCTAAGTGGATAGCGCCGGAAATCTGGCGCTAACGGCTGGCGCAAACAGCTGAATTTCTAGGCCATAGAGTCATAACGGCACAGAAGGGGGCCATTCGGACCATCCAGTCCGTGCCAGCTCTCTGTAGAGCAATCCAGTCAGTCCCATTCGCCCGCTCTATCCCCGTAGCCCTGCAAGTTTATTTCCCTCAAGTGCCTATCCAGTCTCCCCTTGAAAACATTGAGTGTCTCCGCTTCCACCACTTCCGTCGGCAGCGAGTTCCAGGTCATCATCACTCGCTGCGTAAAAAAGGTTTTCCTCACATCCCCCCTGTATCTCTTGCCCAAAACCTTAAATCTGTGTCCCCTAGTCCTTGTACCATCAACTGGTGGGAACAGCCTTTCCCCATCTAGCCTATCCAATCCCTTTATAATCTTGTACACCTCTATCAAATCATCCCTCAACCTCCTTTGCTCTAATGAAAACAAATCCAGCTTCTCCAACCTGTCCTTGTAGCTAAGATCTCCCATCCCCGGAACCATTCTGGTAAATCTCCTCTGCACCCTCTCAAGGGCCTTCACATCCTTCTTAAAGTGTGGTGACCAGAACTGGACGCAATAGTCCAGTTGTGGCCTAACCAGCGCTTTATAAAGTTACTGCATTACTTCTCTACTTTTGTACTCAATACCTTTATTTATGAAGCCCAAGATCCCATATGCTTTGTTAACCACTCTCTCAATATGTCTTGCCACCTTCAGGGACCTATACACATTAACCCCCAGGTCCCTCTGTCCCTGCACACTCTTTAAAACTGTGCCATTAAGTGTATATTGCCTCTCCCTGTTCCTTCTGCCAAAATGCATCACCTCACACTTCTCTGTATTAAATTCCATCTGCCACTTGTCTGCCCATTCTGCTAGCCTTTCTATGTCCTGTTGCAGTCGATTGGTATCATCATCACTGTTTGCCACACCCCCAAGTTTGGTGTCATCGGCAAATTTAGAAATTCTACTCAATATTCAAATATCCAGGTCATTTATATATATCAAAAAAAGCAGTGGCCCCAGCACTGACCCTTGGGGAACACTACTTTCTACCATCCTGCAGTCTGAAAAACAGCCATTTACCACAACTGGCTGTTTTCTGTCTTTAAGCCAATTCCTTATCCAAGCTGCCACTGACCCACCTATTCCATGAGCCTCAATTTTATTAACCAGCCTTCTATGTGGTACTTTACCAAACGCCTTCCTAAAATCCATGTAGATAACATCCATTACATTCCCTTCATCTATTGTCTCTGTTACTTCATCAAAAAATTCAATTAGATTAGTCAAACACGATCTGCCTTTTACAAATCCGTGTTGGCTCGCCTTAGTTAGCTTAAACCTCTCCAAGTGCCTGTTAATTTTTTCCTTGATTATTATTTCTAAAACTTTACCCACCACTGATGTTAAACTGACCAGCCTGTAGTTACTAGGATTGTCCTTACACCCTTTCTTGAACAAGGGTGTCACATTTGCCACTTTCTAATCCGGGTATACAGTGAAGTTTCCCCAAGGCTCAGTACGAGGACCACTGCTGTTTTTGATATATATATTAGTAACTTGGACTTGGGTGTACAGGGCACAATTTCAAAATTTGCAGATGACACAAAACTTGGAAGTATAGTAAACACTGAGGAAGATAGTGATAGACTTCAAGAGAACATAGACAGGCTGGTGGAATGGGTGGCCACATGGTACAGTAGATGAAATTCAACGCAGAAAGGTGTGAGGTGATACATTTTGGTAGGAAGAATAAGAAGAAACAATACAAGCAAAATGGTACAATTTTAAAGGGGGTGCAAGAAGAGAGAGACCTGGGGGTGCTTGTGCATAAATCTGTGAAGGTGGCAGGACAGGTTAACAAAGCAGATGGGATATTGGTCTTTATAAATAGAGGCATAGAGCACAAACGCCAGGAAGTTATGCTAAACCTTTATAAAACACTAGTTCGGCCCCAGCTGGAGTATTGTGTCCAATTCTGGGCACCACACTTTAGGGAGGGCATGAAGGCTTTGGAGAGGGTACGGAAGAGATTTACTAGAATGGTTCCAGGAATGAGGGAGTACAGTTACGTGGATAGACTGGAGAAGCTGAGGTTGTTCTCCTTAGAGCAGGGAAGGGTAAGAGGAGATTTGATGGAGGTGTTTAAAATCATGAAGGGTTTAGATAGAGTAAATAAAGAGAAACTGTTTCCAGTGGCTGAACGGTTGATAACGAGAGGGCACAGATTTAAGGTGATTGGCAAAAGAACCGGAGGCAACACGAGGAAAAACTTTATTTATTTGGAATGCACTGCCTGAATTCAATAGTTGCCTTCAAAAGAGAATTGGATAAAAACTTGAAGAAGAAAAAATTGCAGGGATATGAGGAAAGAGCCGGGGAGTGGGACTAACTGGATTGCTCTTCGAAAGAGCCGGCGCAGACTCGATGGGCCGAATGGCCTCCTTCCGTGCTGTGCAATTCTATGATTCAATGGACTTCGGGCAGGGGACAGGCAGGCCCAGGAGAATCTCTGCTGAATCAAGCCCATCAGGCACCCCTGCACTGCATTTCTGGGCTGTTAGGCCAGTTCACAGTCTGAAACGAGTTTTAAGCAGGAAATGCACTTTAACACTGTTGTTGTTGACTATATACATAGTCTGTAATTAACACATCTGTAATTAATTTGAATGTCTACAAATATGATAGTTAAAAGACAGGTGCCGTAATTAGCAGTCTCTGCTTAACTGAAAAGTTTTCAAAATTCAACTTGTTTGTCGTTTTTAAAAAAGTCACAGGGATGGATGGGCGGCGCAGACACGATGGGCCGAAGGGCCTCTTTCTGTGCTGTAAAACTCTATGACTCTATGAAATACGTTTTCTATGATAATAAGCACAGAAAACAATGGCCCTGATTTCACAGGACCTATGACCGTGTACACTGTGCATACGCGGACATAAGGGCCCCGCAAGTTCCAGGTTTTCGTGTGCAATGCGCGTGCGGGAAAACCTGGAACTTGCGACCTGTCAAGTTTCAGCTCGACAGATCATCTGCAGGAAATGGACATTCGCTGTCAGAGAGTTGGGCTATTTGCAAATGCCCACGAAACTCTTGCGCCTGGTGAAAGCAGGCGTAGGGCCTTCTTTTACCAGTGTAAGGCTTTAAATAAATAATAAAGTAAAAAAAAAAATAATCATTTAAACATTCAAGAACCAATAAAATTAGTTTACGTTATTTTGACCTGTTTAAAAATGTTTACATTTATTTTTCAAAAAATTAAATTTTTGTTTTCAATGTTGAATTAAATTGTATTTTTATTCATTTTAAACATGTGGTGATTTATTTGTATTTAGGTTGTTTTAAAGTGTGTTTTTTATGCGATTGCTATTATACTTATGGGGAGTCCGTACGTAAATGGAATCCCCATAAGCATAATGAGAATCCCCCTTTGTGATTGGTTGGGCCAGCCCACGTGATCCCAGGGACGCTTGCGAACCGCCTGTGCCCTTGGGATACGTGGGCCTTTATGCAGACGTACGCCTGCAGGCCCAGGACTGCAAAAGTCCGAAGACACGGAGGCACCAGGTAGGTGCGTAATTTTCTTGCAGATCAGAGGCATTCGCCCGCAAGAAGCCTCCCACCGCAATTTCAGGTCCTATGTGTTCAGAATTACATGCTTAAATCTGTACTTTATTTCTCAAATAGTGACCCATGTCGCTTTCTCCGTCTCTCTCTCCCCCTCCCTCTCCCCCTCACCCTCCCCCACCCCCTCTCCCCCTCCCCCTCTCTCTCTCCCCTCCCTCTCCAGCTCTGACTGTGCCTTTGTCTCTAGCTTTGTCAAATCAAGTTGAGCATTTGGTAATATTTAAATATGAAGGATTACCTGAATTTAGAATTTAAAACTCTCAAGCTCGTACAACTACTATCATAGATTGAACAGCTGAAGTTTGTACTTGGAAAATCCAGGGATAGACCTATTGATGCATGCTGGAAAATTCTGCAAATGTCACATGCTCAAATTACACACAAACAGCTCCCTTCAACTGTTCATCCAGTCATACCCGACAAAGCCCAGGCTTTTGAGACATGTTGAGATCTTGAAGTAAAAAGTTTTATGAAAATGTTAAAAGACGCAAAAGGCAATCATGTTATTGTGAAATATGGAATTTTAAAAATATATTCTTCTTTGAAAAGAAAGACTTGCATTTATATAGCACCTTTCACAACCACCGGACGTCTCAAAGTGCTTTACAGCCAATGAAGAACTTTTGAAACCTTATTTTGGAGTTTATACGGCCAGGAATTTCCTCAGAGCTGCTCCTGCTCCGCTGCCATAATTTCACCGGAAGTGCGGCAGAAACCCTTTTTACGCATGTAAATGGGATTTCCAGCGAAGATATGGCATCGGAGCGGGAGCAGCTCCACGGAAATTCCCGGCCTAAATTTCAGTTATGGTGGAAAAACAATGACTAGCCAAATGACTTGAAAATTTGTTTTGTGATTTAATTGTTTTTCGTTTTGCTTCTTGTATTCATGGTTCATGGAGACTGGTCATTCACAATTAGTTGTTTTCCTACGTCCTGTAGTTCTCATTCATACGCTGGAACTTTCACCTTCAGTAGGAGGGTAAACAGGCGATAACAGATCGGCTGCCCATTAAACACCCAGCCTGGTTTTTCTTTCCATTGACTTCAATCCGTTTTACACTCCCGCTGAAACTGAAAGTTCCGCTCAAAGTTATATTAGCAACATTCCTCACTTTTTTTCTTACGTTCCCTATCTTTTCAGTTCCAATTTGTTACTGGTTTACTTTGAGTCAATTAGCAAAGTGTGACAAATAGATGTGACAGTGCGATGGATAAAGTGTGATGCCTAAAAGTGACAAAAGATGTTACAGAAAGTAAATGTACTTACCAGAAGTGAGCGCTGTATCACGACTTTTAATAAACAATCATGCTTAGCATATAATGGGCTACACAGACAAAGCCTGGCCTAACTTCAATAATAGGCTTTTGCTTCCAGTCTTACAGTGAGCAGCGTCCTAGTAAAGCAAAAAGGTTTTGATAATGCATCTCGCAGAGGACAGTTCTGCTGCACAAAATGCATCTCACTGAAGAGCAGGATTTCAAGTTATCAAAGAACCTGATCTGGCTCAAAGAATCTTATCAAATAAAATATACTAGACAGGGAGGGAAATTCCAGTGTGCACCTTTCATAGAATCATAGAATGGTTGCAGCACAGAAAGAGGCTATTCGGCCCGTCAAGCCCGTGCCGGCTCTCTGCAAGAGCACTTCAGCTAGTCCCTCCTGCCCCTTCCCCTAGCCCTGCAAATTTTTTTACTTCGGGTACTTATCCAACTCCCTTTTGAAAACCACGATTGAATCTGCCTCCACCACCCTTTCAGGCAGTGCATTCCAGATCCTAACCACTCGCTGCGTAAAAAAGTTTTTCCTCATGTCGCCTTTGGTTCTTCTGCCAATCACCTTAAATCTGTGTCCTCTGGTTCTCGACTCTTCAGCCAATGGGAACAGTTTCTCTCTATCTACTCTGTCTAGACCCCTCATGATTTTGAACACCTCTATCAAATCTCCTCTCAATCTTCCCTGCTCTAAGGAGAACAACCCCAGCTTCGCCAGTCTATCCACGTAACTGAAGTCCCCCATCCCTGGAATCAGTCTCTTTAATCTTTTCTGCACCCTCTCTAAGGCCTTCACATCCTTCCTAAAGTGCAGTGCCCAGAATTTCATCAAAAAATAATTTGAGGTGGATAGTTTCTTTACTAGCTGATTCATTCTATTCAGTGGGTCATTGACAGCAGAGAAGGTTTATGTTCTTACCATTGTAAGTCCCAAATAATGTCATTGCATATTCCTTTATCTACAAGTTCCTCTACCATCACCATGTGGAGAGATTTCACTCGGTATTTGGTGTCAGCTCTCTTGCTTTTGTTTATTGACCGCGGTGTCACGTGTGACAGTTGTAATCAGTGTCTAGAAAGAAAGACTTGCATTTATATAGCGCCTTTCACAACCACCGGATGTCTCAAAGCGCTTTACAGCCAATTAAGTACTTTTTGGAGTGTAGTCACTGTTGTAATGTGGGAAACGTGGCAGCCAATTTGCACACAGCAAGCTCCCACAAACAGCAATGTGATAATGACCAGATAATCTGTTTTTGTTATGTTGGTTGAGGGATAAATATTGGCCAGGACACCGGGGATAACTCCCCTGCTCTTCTTCGAAATAGTGCCATGGGATCTTTTACGTCCACCTGAGACAGCAGACGGGGCCTCGGTTTAACATCTCATCTGAAAGATGGCACCTCCGACAGTGCAGCACTCCCTCAGCACTGCACTGGAGTGTCAGCCTAGCTTTATGTGCTCAAGACTCTGGAGTGGGGCTTGACCCCACAACCTTCTGACTCAGAGGCAGGTGTGCTACCAACTGAGCCACAGCTGACTAGTTGAAGACTAAATTGTAACTAACTATTTTTAAGTATAGCATCATGTGTGAAGACCTAACAGCCATTAACAAGCTAGATATTCTTATGGGGAATATGCACGTCACTCCGACATGACCAGAGTGTCAATCCTAATGCTGATGCTATAGATGGCACAGGACAGGAAGGAGGTCAGTTACTGAGAACAGTGCAGAGAAAGTAAGCAAAGCAGAAAAATTACCAATTAAAGTGACCTTTAGCGATATAAGAAATATAATGAATAATGAATGCTTACCTGATTTGGTTGCTCATACCACAATTGATAAATTATTTATTTAAAATCTGGATTTATGTATTTAACTAGTACTAGTTAAGCAGGCAATACCACTAACTCTTCAATTAAATTTCTAAATTTCTAAATGTATCAATATACTTTACTAAAGTAAACTGCTGAATGGCTGTGAAGTGGGAATCGTGTTGTGGGATATTCTTCATGATCGTTTTGTATGAAATTCCTTTATCCACTAATAGTTAGTATAAGAAGAAAGTTCATATGGCATATTAACATGTTTATAAAATTTCAACCCCTGCGTTTTCTTTCTTAAAGAATGGTCCAAGCAGAGGCATTCTGAAAAAAGTGTAGGGGTGGGAGAGTACTTCATTTTTTATTTTATTTTTGTTTTGTTCTAAGTAAAGGAGAACTGTTCTAAATTTATAGCACAAATTAAAAAAAGCAACATAGGCATAATTATGGTTTTAGCTTTTAAATATGACTCTGTGTATAGCAGTGTTTCCAAATCATGTGGCTTTAATTGCAGAAGTGTGGTTGCTATATAGGCACCAGTAGATCATTCTTACTCCATGGTTAGGGCAGTGTAAAGGAAAAATATCATAGTCTTACAGAAACATCATTAAGAAAAGGCCTTGATGTAATAATTCCAATGTGTGTAATATCAGGGCAGGAACAATGCACAGCGACACACTCACCCAAGTTGTGGTACATGACCAATCCCACCTGAACTTCTGGGTTTGGGGGCATTAGATAAACAACAGCTGTACAGCAAACTGCCTGTTTGTTTTTTTAATTCTCAGGATGTGGGCTTTACAGGCAAGACCGGAATTTATTGCTCATTCCTAGTTGATGTAGCAGTTTGATACGACTGAGTGGCTTACTAGACAACTTCAGAGGGCAGTTAAGAGTAAATCACATTGATGTGGGACTGGAGTCACGTATAGGCCAGACCAGGTAAGGATGGTGGATTTCCATCCCGAAAGGACATTAATGAACCACTTCGGTTTATACGACAAATTTTGATCACTTTTACTGATAATCATTTATTTAAATTTTTATTCCAGATTTTTTTTAACTCAATTCAATTCAACTGAATTCAGGCCATGGTGAGATATGAACTTGCAGTCTCCAGATCATTGCATCATTGGCGTGGAAATTTTTCTAATATGTTTATTAGTACTTCTGCTTTTCTTTAATAACTCAGGGCTGGATATTCCGCCCGGAGGTGGGATGGTGGCAGGTTCGCTCTTCAGCGGGATCCGGTCCCGCTCCCGGTTGCAGCCGCCCTCCATTAAGGATTTTCCCCAGATTGGCCTCGTTAAGGCTGACGTGCGTGCTAGCCGGCCCAATCGGTGGGTGCGGGTCGGCTGCTCACGCTTGATGACGCGCTAGGAGCCTGGATATTTAAGGGGGCCATGTCCCCTTTGATTTTTCACTTGCTTTCTTCTGCTTCTGAATGCTGGTTACTGCAGTCATGGCAGCTGAACAGTCCAAGGCTGCTCCCCGTTTTGATGATGACTCCCTCCATGCTCTTGTGGAGGGAGTAAGAGGACAAAAGGAGGTTCTCTTCCCTTCCGATTGACGGAGGAAGCCTCCTCAGCACACAAAGGCAGCCTGGCTACTTGCTAGCAGTGAAGTGTGGGTGACCCATGAGAAGGATGATGGTGGTCGACAATAAGGAAGTGGGGGCTCGTCCCCAACGCTCACACTCCCATGCCACTGCGGAGCCCTCGGTCAGAGCCCCAGATGCCTCACCCAACTGAGATGGCCATCTCAGCCCCTGCGCAGCTGCAGGAGGTCAGTGCAAGGTCGGTCTGTACACGCATCTGGGTGCAGTGTAGAAAATGGTTTAATGATCTGATGCACTCAGCAAAAGTGAGTATAACATCACACGTACCTTCAATCTGCTTCCCATCTCTTCTCATCCCCATCACTCGGCATTGGCAACCTACTCCTGCACATCCCAACTGACCCCAACATCCCTTGCACCCTCACCCATCCCTCTCTATGTACAGAATCACTTCACCATCCTACTATGCACCCCTCACACTCAATCGCACTGTTATACAATGACAACAACTAACAACCCACAGGAAGGGACCTTGGTATTTGCACCTCACTCCATCATAGTCTCCCTCTAAACATTTGTGTTATCCATTCTTTACACTGATTCCATCAATCTCGCTGAAACTCCACTTGTGTCCCTCATTGCAGGAAAAGAGAGCCCACAATAAGAGGGAGAGGGGGAGGACAGGAGGAGGCCCACCATCTCTGGCGCATCTAACGAACGCTGAGGAGGCAGCTCTGGAGATCATCGGAGGTGCAGAGGAGCTGGAAGTGGGGGACGGAGAGACAGGCGCAGTACAGCAAGCTGGTGACAGAATTGATTTGCAACCCTATCATTTTGCTTTCATGAGTGACTGATATGGCATCTGATGCTCATACAAATTGAGTTATGATCATCTGCACAATGGGATATGTCTGCTACCTAAATATCACATGTCTAACTCATGCCTTTACTCCCCCACAGGACCATTGAGAGCCCCCCTCCCCACTGTCCATGAGGAAGAGCCGGAGGACTCCTCAGAGGAACTTGCAGCCTCTGGGGGAGCAGCGTCAGCAGAATTGAGAGCACCCAGCACCAGCACAGAGATACACATCTCGGTGGATAGTTTGCGAGATAGACTAGTGTTGTCACCTGGTGTATCACAGCTCACAAGTGAGCATCAGCAGGTGGTGGAGACAGGGACAGCAGTGGAGAGTCCTCGTCGGAGGCCGCAGGGCGCTCCTAGTTCTGCTCAGCTGCATGTGGACGCTGTGTCTCTGGGGCCATCCAGAAAGAGAGCGGTGCTGGAACTTCAGGAACAAGTGCAGGAGTCTCTGACAGGGTTTGCAACCACGGTAACTGCGAGTGTGCAGAGAATGGAGGAGTCCATCTCAAACATGAGCAATGCTGTGGTGCATGCAATGGCGAATGTAGGTGCCACCATGAAAAGGATGGCAACCTCCATGGAGGACATAAATCGCCAGACTCAGGAGAACATGGTAACACTTCTAAATAGATGGTCATCTATGGAGGATAGATGGGCATCTATTGAGGAGAGAAACCAGAGGTTCATGGACGTCCTTGTTATGAGGAATGTCAGCACAGAAATGGGTCCTCATGGCTCCACTGATGTGCAGCAAGGTGCTCTCCAGCTACTTGCCAGCAGTGAAGTGTGGGTGACCCATGAGAGGGATAGTGGTGGTCGATAACAAGGAAGTGTGGGTGACCCATGAGAAGGATAATGGTGGTCGACAATAAGGAAGTGGGGGCTCGTCCCCAAGCGCTCACACTCCCATGCCACTGCGGAGCCCTCAGTCAGAGCCCCAGATGCCTCACCCAACTGAGATGGCCATCTCAGCCCCTGCGCAGCTGCAGGAGGAGCAGACTGTTGCAGAGCCCTCCAAGGCTTCCAAACCCAGAGGACACCCGCCAAGGGCGCCTAAGCAGCTACAGCAGGGAAATGAGCAAGGTGCCGCAACATCTGCTGAAGCCACAGGGGAAGCACCATGTAGAAGCATGCATAAGAGAAAGCTAAAACACAAATAGTCATAATGGTAGTCACTTGGGTGATTTTATAGTATACAAATTTACGTTTGTAATGTTTCTAGTGTATTAAAGTTATGCGATGTCGATGATTCAATGCGTGGCCCTATGTGTGCTCAGAATTGGAAGTGTCACAGTGAGGGTTGAGGGTGCCTTTCATCTGCAGTGATGGTGGGGAGAGTGATAGCAATGCATAGTTCGTTGTTCAGATGCTGTATTGTGTGGAATGGAGGTCCTGCCAACCCTCGTGTGCATGTGACAGCCACATGTATGTACAGTGCAAAGTTACGCGAATCTGGCATGGATTAGTCCATCCCTTGCCTGACGGCCAGCAATGAGGTCGCATGCTGGTAGCACTGGGACAGCCATCTCTGCCAGGTGTTCCTCATCTGCAGCCTCATTCGGCTCATCCTCTTCCTCCTCCTCCTCCTCCTCTGAGGCTGTGCGCTGTGCCACTTGTTCCTCAGGCAGCGGTAAGCAACTCTGCAGTGCAATGTTGTGCAGGGCACAGCAGACCATGATGATTCTGGACACCCTGGCTGACATGTACTGTAGGGCTCCACTAGATCTGTCCAGGCATCTGAAGCGCAGTTTGAGCAAGCCGATAGTTTGCTCTGGTGGAAATGTGGCTCTCATTGTAGCGCTCCTCAGCTTCGTTTGATGGCCTCCTCATCAGTGGACTGCCACAGGATGTACGAGTCATGACAGCTGCCAGGGAATTTTGCGCACACATGCATAACGTTTTTGCTGTGGTTACACACCAGCTGGACGTTAGGGAGTGGAAGCCCTTGCGGTTCACAAATACAGCTGGGTTGTGATGGGGTGCCCTGCTGGCCTCATGTGTGCAGTTGATGACGCCCTGCACCCTTGAGAAGCCAGCAATATTAGCAAGCCCAAGCGCCCGCACAGTTACACTTGCTTCATCCGTTGAGAAGTGGATGTAATTGGCCGACTTGCCAAACAGGGCATCAGTAACCTGCGTTATGCATCTGTGTGCGGCTGACTGGGCGATGCCGCTGATGCCTGCAGATGATCCCTGGAAGGACCCTGACGTAAAGAAGTTGAGCGCGGTGGTGACTTTGACAGCCACTGGTAAGGAGTGTCTATCTGCTCCTCTGGGCTGCAGGTGTTGGTGCAGCATTGTGCAGATGTCTGCGACTACTTCTTGCGAAAGTCTCAGCCTCCTTTGGCACTGCTGCTCAGGCATGTTTAGGAAGCTCATCCTCTGCCTGTAAACCCTGTGTCGGGGGTATCTCCTGCGGCGTGGTGCAGCCCTGCACTGACAGCCTCTGCCCTGTGCAGCATCAGGCGGCTCAGGAGAAGGCTGGCGCTCTTGTTGTCAGTGCTGCTGGTGTGCCTGGTTCTGCTGCTGATGCGGCTGCTCGTCCTCCGAATTTGAGGACCAGGATGAGAGGGTATAAATGGTCCCATTCTGCTGGTGAAAATGTCACTTGAGGATGAAATGTTATAAGCGCTCAGTCAAAGTGGAGAGAGGTTATTCCAAGGAGGTCACAGTGTATATAGATCTCACAACACACACTTACAACCTCAATACATCGCTGCAGGAGTTCCTCAGGGCAGTGTCCTAGGCCCAACCATCTTCAGCTGCTTCATCAATGAACTTCCCTCCAACATAAGGTCAGAAATGGGGATGTTCGCTGATGACTGCACAGTGTTCAGTGCCATTCACAACTCCTCCGATAATGAAGCTGTCCATGCCCGCATGCAACAAGACCTGGACGACGTTCAGGCTTGGGCTGATAATTTATTATTATTTATTACTGTTGTTTTATTTATTATGACTGTCTTTCTATTAGTATTTCTATTAGTATTTTTATCATTGTTATGCCATATTTATTCCAATGTTGGGAGGACTCGTAAAAATCAACATTTCATTGTGCAGTACACACGTCTGCTGCATATATGACAAATAAAATTGAATTGAATTGAATTGAATATAAGTGGCAGGCAACATTCGCGCCACAGAAGTGCCAGGCAATGACTATCTCCAACAAGCAAGAGTCTAACCACCACACCTTGACATTGTATGGCATTACCATCGCCGAATCCCCCACCATCAACATCCTGGGGGTCACCATTGACCAGAAACTTAACTGGACCAGCCACATAAATACTGTGGCAACATGAGCAGGTCAGAGGCTTGGTATTCTGTGGCAAGTGTCTCACCTCCTGACTCCCCAAAGCCTTTCTACCATGTACAAGGCACAAGTAAGGAGTGTGATAGAATACTCTCCACTTGCCTGGATGAGTGCAGCTCCAACAACACTCAAGAAGCTCGACACCATCCAGGACAAAGCAGCCCGCTTGATTTGCACCCCATTCACCACCTTAAACATTCACTCCCTCCACCACCGGCGTACCGTGGCTGCAGTGTGTACCATCTACAAGATGCACTGCAACAACTCGCCAAGGCTTCTTCGGCAGCACCTCCCAAACCTGCGATCTCTTCCACCTAGAAGGACAAGGGCAGCAGGCACATGGGAACACCACCACCTCCAAGTTCCCCTCCAAGTCACACGCCGTCCTGACTTAGAAGTAGATCGCCGTTCCTTCACCATCGCTGGGTCAAAATCCTGGAACTCCCTCCCTAACAGCACTGTGCGAAACCCTTCACCACACGGATTGCAGCAGTTCAAAAGAAGACGGCTCACCACCACCTCCTCAAGGGCAATTAGGGATGGGCAATAAATGCCAGCGACACCCACATCCCATAAACGAATTTTTTTTTAAACCTGAAAAATGTCTTCAAAATCCTGCAATCAGAAAGTTCTGGCTTTTGAAATTGAACTGATGTGGCAGATTAGCTTTAATGGTGCACTTGCAGCTGTGAACTATTCAGCTTATTGGAACACCCGACACAATCAGCTGGCGTGTTTCTGGAACGCCATGGAACACGCTGAAAATGTTGCAAAATTGAAAAGCCCTCTCCAACTAGCATTAAACAAGCTGTTAACTACCTTAACTGCCTCTCCCGCCGCTTGGTGTCGGGTTTGATTAGGAGTCGCACACCCAACACTTTGGAAAGTTGCGTGGAGGCCGGTTCGCGGCGGGTTCGCAACCTGCTGTCAATCATCTTGGATTTAACTCCTGACCCGCCTCCAAACCCGCCCTCTGAGCGCCGGCAAAATCTGAATTTATTTTCACGTCTTTGTGGGCTCCACCCCACCTCATGCCACGTACTATTCCTCTGTCCAAGAGAGCTGGCAAGCAATCTGCATTGCCTCTGCACAATGCTGGATAACACATGTGTTATAGATGCACAAGAGTGGCCTGGAGTGGCCCAGCCTTCAGTTTGGTTTTATTTTATTTTATTTTCTCTCACATGAATAAACTATCTGGCTTCTATTCAGCACATTGTCAGAAACCTTACACCAGCTAATGTCAGGAACACACTGGGAATCACATCCTAAGCACTGCACAGACCAATGTGGTAATACACACAAATTGCTGGCACTAAACTGCCCTTTCTGTTTTTCTTTCTTGAAAACTGCATCATTCAGTTTTCTGCCACAAACCCCTTTAGTTACTTTTTTTTGTTAGGCTTTATTGCTTAATGTGCAGACTTCAGCATTTAAAATAATACAATCATCTTATATAAAAACGAAAATGTTCCTCGGGAGCAAATGAAAAGTTTCATATTGCAAGTACATTTCAAAACACCATAATCTGAGAATATGAGTCAGTGGCTAAATTAGTAAAGTTTTTCTGACAGTGAAATTTAACTGAGAGCTACAACGAAAAGAAGCAGGATTATACTCAGAACTAGGAAGGGGATCCACCACATGCATTTGATAGATCTCTGGTTCAGCTCCAACATTTTACAATGTAAAAAATCTCTCTTTGGAAGAGAAATGTTATAGCGGCATTCATTAAAATGGAGCTGGCCTTTTGGCAGAGATTAGATAAATGATAAATTGCGGCATAAAATTTTAGTTGAAGTAGAGATACAAACGCTTCAGTGGTGTTTGAAAATGTTCGGGCAACAGGATGGTCAATGTACATTCTGAAAGCCTTGCGAATCCAGGGTACATTACGAGACTGGATATGAAGTTGGCTGAAGTCGGTTTGAAGACAGTAATATAGAAAGTTCTATTGTCAGCCTGTTGAGAAGTGGTGAGCTGAGTTCTGAAGGGATCAGTGCTCAGAGCTGTGCTGCTTCTCAATTAGATAAATGACCTGATACTAATGCCAAGTGCACGATGGTCAAATTTGCAGATGGCGCTAAAATAGAGAGAGCAATGCCTTCTCCTCCCATCACCTCAGGGGTTTGCCAAGAACCCATTCTCATCCACATATTTTTCTCCAGTGCATCATTTGTAGGCACAGGGTCAGCCTCTATGTGTATGCTGAAGACACCCAGCTCTATCTCTGCACCAGTTACTTTGGCCCTATGACCGCCTCTATGCTGTCAGACTCCTGTCTGACATGAAGTCATGGATGAGCCAAAGCGTCCTCCAATTGAACTAAAGCCATTGTTTTCACCACCCACCAATAATGCCTTGTCACTGAGATCATCCTCCTCCATGATTGCGCACTGATGTTAAACCAGGCTGTACACAGCCTCGGTGTCCTATTTGACCTAGAGCTAAATTTTAAACCTCATATCCTGTCAGCTGTGGCTCAGTTGGTAACACCCTTTGCCTTTGACCCAAAAAGTTGTAGTTTCAATCCCCACTCCAGAAACTTGTGCACAAAAATCTAGGCTGATACTCCAGTGTAGTACTGAGGGAGTGCTGCACTGTCAGAGGTGATGTCTTTTGGAGGAGATGTTAAACCGAGGACCTGTCTACTCTCTCAGGTGTATGTAAAAGATCCCATGGCACTACTTTGAGGACGAGCAAGGAAGTTATCCCCGGTGTCCTAGCCAATATTTATCCTTCAATCAACATCACTAAAAACAGATTATCTGGTCATTATCACATTGTTGTTTGTGGGAGCTTGCTGCGCACAAATTGGCTGCAGCATTTCCTACTGTGACTACACTTCAAAAGTACTTCATTGGCTGTAAAGCGCTTCAGAACGTCCTGAGGTTGTGAAAGGCGCTATATAAATGCAAGTCTTTATTTATCCTATTGATTGTCAGGACCACATTTCCACTTTTACAGCATTGCTTACCTCCACCTCTATTTCATCCCCACAAACCCTACAACTCATCACCACCCCTTCATCATATCTGGATTTTATTTTTCCATAGCTCGCCTTGCCAGTCTCCTGACCTCTAACCTTCATAAACTCTAACCCCACCGCCCAGGCCCAATCCTTCCTAAGTCCCACTTGTCTATCGCCATGTACTCGCTGGCCTGCCCTCCAGTGCATTGAATTAAAAATCATTGTCCATGTTTTTGCCTTCCTCCATGGCCTGACCCCACCATACCTCTGCAGCCTTGTCTAGCCTTACAGACCCCTCTGTCTCTGGCTTCCCCACCCTCTCTGCTCCATCATCAGTGGCAGAAACTTGGCCCCATTCTCTCAGATTCCCTCTAAATCTAAAATCTTCTGTAGCTTTACCTTTCTCTATACTTTTAAAAGCCTTCTCAAAACCCAGCTCTGACCAAGTCTTCAGTCGTCTCTCCCTCCTATCCCACAAATAATTGGTGTACATTCCTTGCTTCCTCTGTGGAGTGCCTTGGAATGTTTTTCTACATTAGCTATGCTTGCCATGATTCAAAAGTCTTTGGCTATTTTTCAATAAAAAAGACTTGGACATTAGCAATTTTAATGTGTTTTTCGCAGATGCTTGCCCAAGAGGCATTAGCTTCCCCAGCCAACCATGCTGGGTTGGCCAACCATAGGCAGACGAGAGGAGATTTAACTGTAAGAAGGGCTATCATTTTGCACAGATCCAAAACAATGGCCATTCGTTAGCAAATGTTGTGTTACTTTCAAATGCAGAACTATTTGTTAGAATGGAACACCCAGGTTCATGGATACAGCTGTGGGGCTGCAGGTGGTGAGGGAAGAAGGGTTGCTCTGTTTGCCACTCCAGGGACCCTATCTAGAGAACAGTGATCCAGAGTGCCTGGTAAATGTTGCGTCAAACACCCAGAAGAGGTGGCATCAAGTGATGAAGAAGTTTGTTGACCTGAAGAATTCAGCCAAGATAAACCTAACTATGAGAACCTTATACCAAGTAAATGGACAAGGTATGCATGCAACAGAGTGTTTCTTCACAGACTGTTGTGCATTGACCACTGCCATTTGTCATATATTCAGATTATCTTAAAGTCCTTTGCATGATTACCATACTTGGCCAGCCAGCAGCAGGCCACAAACTGCAGCTGCAACATATATCTGGCACTTTTAACAACTTTCGAGGGCGTCACACAAAAATTGCTTCCACCAAGACCTAGCTACGTGATGCATGTTTATGTATTCACATCCATCATGAGCTACAAGATTGACCTTGGGGGTTACTTTATGTGCACATGATAATTCCAACATCTGAACAATACGGGGCCAAAATTCTGATGGTCAGGGAAGGCAAAGGATGGGCACGTCAAGAGCCAGGGGGCCAGAATTTGGGACACAACCCCAAATGCACAGGTTTTCCACCCTGTTTAACTTATGCTCCAAATTTCAATCGGGGGTAGCAAGTGAGTCTTGTAATTCTAGTTGTCTCCTAGAAGCCACCCATCAAGTTTGGCTTAACAACAGAAAACGCTGGAAAAACTCAGCAGGCCAGGCAACATCCGTGGAGAGAGAAACAGAGTCAACGTTTCAGGTCGAAGACCCTTCGTGAGTCCTGACGGATGTTGCCTGACCTGCTGAGTTTTTCCAGCGTTTTCTGTTGTTATTTCGGATTTCCAGCATCCGCAGTATTTTGCTACCATCAAGTTTGGCTTTTCATTCAACTAAGCCAGGTGCAGAAGATTGCCTTTAAAATGTAAAAAGTCACGACTGCTGCTTGGAAAGCCAGTACTCATCACCATGAATCTGTGCTACTGGCCACACACTACATGGCCATTGAAAGAGCTGAAGCCCTGGGGTTTCTGAATGGCTTGGTATTATGTCCAGGGACCATAAATTACCCCTGGACATTGAGGAATCCTGCATCCTGAGCGAAATTTAGAGCTTTTTCATTCTGGGGTTGCTTATCCATGGGGAAACTCATCCAGTTTTTTTTGACCCGCTCAGTAAAGCATCAGTGACCTGTTTGATGCAGTCGATTGATGTGACATATATCTTCTGTAAGAACCTGAAAGAATCCAGCACATAGAAGTTGGGAGCAGTTGCAACTACTGACAGTGCTTTGCCTGTGGAGGAAGTTGTCTGCAGGTCAGCTTGCAAAATATGGCACAACCCAGTCACTGCCTCCTTGCTGAGCCTTAACCAGCCAAGTCTGTTCTCTTTGGTTACTCCCAGGTAAGAGTACAGGTAGACTATCCTTTATCCGCACTTCTGAAAACCGAAAACCTCTGAAAACCGAAAGTTTTTTTGTGGAGCGTAAGTCGTGCGCACGACATAACCCGAGTGGCGCCAAACATGACCCGACGCGGCCGATGCTTTTCGGACCTGATTTGCGGGCCAGCTTAGCGTAGGAGTCAGCCGATATCTGGCTTTCCCACAACTGGCGGCGGCAGTCGAGCCCCAGACCCCCGCTAAGTCAAGGAATTCAGATACGGAGCAGGGGGAGCTGTAAACAGACTGTGAGCGGCAGCACAGAGAAGCAGGAAGGGGAATGAGACACGGAGCAGGGGGAGCTGTAAACAGACTGTGAGCGGCAGCACAGAGAAGCAGGAAGGGGAATGAGACACGGAACAGTTGCAAGAGGTAGCCTGAACTTAAAAAAATTATATTAAACTAGCAGGGGAGCCCCGCGTTGCAGGGCAATTTTGGGGCTGGTGGATGTGTGGGCCGGGAGCCTGGGACTGGATTTGGGTTGTCGGTAGTTTCCAGGGCTTTTTTGGGCCTGGTGGATGTGTGGGCCGGGAGCCTGGGACTGGATTTGGGTTGTCGGTAGTTTCCAGGGCTTTTTTGGGCCTGGTGGATGTGTGGGCCGGGAGCCTGGGACTGGATTTGGGCTGTCGGCAGTTGGAGAAGCCTAGGCCTGTTTTGCACTGCTTTTTAACCTAAACATTTCTAGCTTTTAATACCTTCAAAGATGAAAGTTAAAGTACTTATAAAACATTTTTGGTAAATCTTATTTTTTTTTAAAAGAAACTGACCTGGATTACCAAAGTTTTTAGCTGCCCTGGCTGCTGTATAATGGCTGACAGATCCCTGAGATGAAAACGATTAGTCCCGCCCACACACACATCGATTGGTCAACTATCAGGTGACTGAACTGTAGGATTGGTCAATCATGACGGCACAGGATTGGTCGACCTTGACGTCAGTCAATGCTAATGAGTGGATAATGAGTGGAATTTTGAAAGTTTTTTGTATAATGTGCAAACAATTTTTATCTGACCAAAAAGTAAATACGCCTACAAGAGTCCCCTAATGATGAGCTTTCTTTTGATATAACACATGTGTAGGTACACTCTATAACTTTTGATTGTATAGCCGGACAGACAGACAGACAGAGAGACATACTTTTTTATATATATAGATACAAATACTAATTACCAAATTAATTTAATGTTCAGAGTTCCCAGTCTGAAATAATACCTTCTGAAATCCGAAAATTTCCGAAAACCGAAACAGCTGGTCCCAAGGTTTTCGGATAAGGGATAGTCAACCTGTACTTGGGTCTGTAAACATAGGTTACTGGATACGGGTGGGTGTGGGCAAACTGCCTTCGGCACCTGCAAAGGTCCCTGGCTTCTCTTTGTTCATCCTCCTCGTGTTTCCAAAAAGTTCAAAAGATACACTGGTGTTCATGTTATATGGGCAATATAAATGGACTGCATGAATCAGGCGTTAACTTCACAAAGTTCCAGGGAAGTTATTTAACATCATATTGATTATGGAAATGAAACTCTTGCGCCTGTCCACATAAAAGGCCTTCCCGTAAAACGCAAAGTGGAGAGCTGGTGAAATGTGACATCGGCTGATCACTCACACCTGAGCTTCAAAGCCAAGCGCAAACAGTGGAAGGAGCGCACGTCAGCCCAAGCACCCCACCCACCCGCCCCTTCAACCACTGTCTGCCCCACCTGTGACAGGCGGTAGGTCCCGCATTGGACTCATCAGTCACCTGAGAACTCATTTTTAGTGTGGAAGCAAGTCATCCTCGGTTCCGAGGGACTGCCTAAGAAGGAGACTCACACCTGAATCCTGCCTGTGAGAATGATCCTAAAGGCAGAAAATCTACGCCAGTGTCAAATTGAGTCCCCATTATCTTCCACCATACTCATCTTCAAATCAAATTTCTAGCTACGTCTCAGGGCATCGAAGCAAACATATATGCTAGTTTCAAAGAAGGAAAAAAAGGAAGTTTTAGCGTGTAATCAGTTTAATTCATGGTTTATGATGAAACTGTCAAATGATAAAACCATAAAATGATCAAACAATAAATAATCAAAACAATTATGTGAGCCTCTAAAACAAAATTCACGTAGCAATACCTAAATCAAATACACAACGAAATATGCCACAGGGGTCGATGGATCCCAGTGAATCCACAAGTCTATCTCAGGGGTCCTCGAGGCCATCAGATTTCTCTCTCTCTCTCTTTTTAAAAAATTAATTCTCGGGGTGTGGGCATTTATTGCCCATCGCTCTACAAGGTCACCTCTTCTTTCCAGGCTGAAAAGCCCAAGTTTTCCCCAATCTTTCTTCATTATGCAGACCTCTGACACTCTTAGGCAGTCCCTCGGAACCGAGGATGACTTGCTTCCACATTAAAAATGAGCTCGCAGGTGACTGATCAGTCTAATGCGGGACCTACAGTCTCTGTCACAGGTGGGGCAGACGGTGGTTGAAGGGGCGGGTGGGTGGGGTGCTTGGGTTGACGTGTGCTCCTTGCGCTGCCTGCGCTTGGCTTCCGCTTGCTCCCGGCGAAGAGACTCGAGGTGTTCGGCACCTTCCCGGATGCTTCTCCTCCACTTTGTGCGGTCTTGGGCCAGGGATTCCCAGGTGTCGGTGGGGATGTTACATTTTTTCAAGGAGGCTTTGAGGGTGTCCTTGAAGCGTTTCCTCTGCCCACCTGGGGCTCTCTTGCCGTGCCGGAGCTCCGAGTAGAGCGCTTGTTTTGGGAGTCTTGTATCGGGCATGCAGACAATGTGACCCGTCCATCGGAGCTGATTGAGCGTGGTCAGAGCTTCGATGCTGGGGATGTTGGCCTGAGCAAGAACACTGACGTTGGTGCACCTATCCTGCCAATGGATTTGCAGGATCTTGCGGAGGCAGCGTTGGTGGTACCTCTCCAGTGCTTTGAGGTGCCTGCTGTACATGGTCCATGTCTCTGAGGCATACAGCAGGGCAGGTATCACTGCTGCCCTGTAGACCATGAGCTTAGTGCCGGGTATGAGGTCCTGGTCTTCAAACACTCTCTTCCTCAGGTGACCGAAGGCTGCACTGGCACACTGAAGGCGGTGTTGAACTTCGTCGTCGACATCTGCCCTTGTTGACAGTAGGCTTCCGAGGTATGGAAAGTGGTCCACGTTGTCCAAGACCTTGTTGTGGATTTTGATAATCGAGGGGCAGCACTGTGCGGCGGGGGCAGGTTGGTAGAGGACCTTTGTCTTACGGATGTTTAGTGTAAGGCCCATGCTCTCGTATGCTTCGGTGAAGGTGTTTACAATGGTTTGGAGTTCGACCTCCGAGTGAGCGCAGACGCAAGCATCGTCTGCATACTGTAATTCGACGACAGAGGATGGGATGACCTTGGATCTGGACTGGAGGTGACGGAGGTTGAACAGTTTCCCGTTTGTTCTGTAAATTAGCTCCATTCCAGTGGGGAGCTTACTGAGGGTGAGATGGAGCATTGCAGCAAGGAAGATTGAGAAGAGCGTTGGTGCGATGACACAGCCTTGCTTGACCCCGGTTCGTACGTGAATTGGGTCTGTGGTGGAACCGTTGGTCAGGATCATGGCTTGCATGTCGTCGTGAAGCAGGCAGAGGATAGTGACAAACTTTTGAGGGCAGCCGAATTTGAGGAGGACACTCCATAATCCCTCACGGTTGACAGTGTCGAAGGCCTTTGTGAGATCAAAGAAGGCCATGTACAGTAGTTGGTGCTGTTCCCTGCATTTCTTTTGTAATTGACGTGCGGTGAAGATCATGTCCATTGTGCCTCTTAGTGGGCGGGATCCGCATTGCGACTCTGGGAGGAGCTCTTCGGCCACTGGGAGAAGGCGATTGAGGAGGATTCTTGCGATGACTTTCCCTGTGGCAGATAGCAGGGAAACTCCTCTGTAATTACCGCAATCGGACTTGTCACCTTTCTTGAAGATGGTCACAATTACGGCGTCTCTGAGATCCCCTGGCATGCTCTCCTCCTTCCAGATAAGAGAAATGAGTTCATGAATTCACGCCAGTAGTACTTCTCCGCCATGCTTTGGTGCCTCGGCGGGGATTCTATCTGCTCCTGAGGCCTTGTTGTTCTTCAGTTGTCGGATGGCCTTTTCAACCTCATGCCGGGCTGGGATTGTGCTGAGATGGTGGCGGGTAGCATGCTGTGGGATGGAGTTGAGGACACTCGTGTCGAAGACAGAATCGTGGTTAAGGAGATCTTCGAAGTGCTCCTTCCAGCGGGCACTGACTGCTTCCCTGTCCTTGATGAGTACCACTAGCATTAAACTTAGTGCTTTTTTTCTGCACTAACTCCAGCACTTGAAAGCCCCCTTCATTTCTTGGTGACCAAACCTGAACACTGACGTAATAAAACTCACTACGCACTTGGTTTGAGTATAAAGCAAGGCTTTAATCAACTTGTTTCAAAACATGGAGGTCTAGTTATAGTTCCTGTTTACACAATGTCCTGGGCAAGCTGGGCCCACGCCCGAGTATTTATACTCCTTGGACAGCGCCACCAGCTGGCCGTCCAGTGTTATTTCATGAGTCTTTCTTCATGGATCATAAGATTCATAACAAACACCGTACTCAATATACAGATTCACTGGTGTGCTATTTCTGTTACTGTATATTGATAAAAACATATTGTGCTGTTTACTTTTGGACAAGATCTTTAGAACTTAGGCCAAAAGATTCCCTGGAGCATATCAATATTTGCGGGGGACTCACAAGAAAGGTTGAAAACCATTGAAATATATGAGGGTTAATCAACCTTATTTACAGTCTATTTCCCAAACACAACCATGTGTTTCTCCCCTCTCTTTTCCCCAAACACAGTCCACCAGTTTATTTAAAGACAGCCACCAAGAGGCATCTGCTTTAAAAAAAAACAAGTAGCTATCCGATAGCAAAATACTGCAGATGCTGGAAATCCGAAACAACAACAGAAAACGCTGGAAAAACTCAGCAGGCCAGGGCAGCATCCGTGGAGAGAGAAACGAAGTTAACGGTTCAGATCGAAGACCCTTCGTCAGAACTGGAAAAAAAAGCAGGAAAAGGGATAGATTTTAAAGCAAGTGGGGGCTGGGGAAAGGGGGAGGGGATGAAAGAACAAAAGGGAAGGTCAGCGATAGGATAGAAAGCAGGAGAGATTAAGAGACATTGAGAGATATTCAAGGAATAAAGGATGGCTCTAGATGAAGTGTGAATGGCCCTGGCAGAATGAAGGCGTAGCTAGCCAGGCTGGTTTCTGTTAAAACACTCATCAATGGCAGATAGACAGCCGACCATAGGGAGGCATCGATGGCAGGGCAGGGGCTGTGGAATCAAAGCTGGGGCAAGGGAACAGCAAAATATGCAGGCGTAGGTAGCAAGTTGGGCACCGCAAGTGTGGAGACACATTAATGGTGAGGCAGGGAACATCGATTGCAGGGGACTAAAAGGAGAGGATCGGCTGCAGTAAATGCACCCACCAGGTTTAATTTGTGAAAATAGATATGAAATTCCAGGCACAGGTGCAGACACAGCCAAACCTTTGCTCACCTTTACCTTGGCCTGATGTTAAAGGAGGAGAGAGAAAGAAGAATGTGAGACAGTGACACTTTGTAAGACTCATGACCACTGGTACTGGGCCCTGGTTCTTCATTGCTACTGATAAGCGGGAACGTAGAACAAATGGGGCCAATGAGATTGTTTAACCCTCATCTAGCCCAGAAGTTGGCAACCAGAAGAGACAGTCGACTTTAATCGCTTGCAAGTCTGATCTGATGGCCTGGGAAGGTGGCCCCCAGTGCCATTGAATTCATGAAACCCAAATTCGTTAGGAGTTATGCCAGAAAACCAATTAATCAAAACTCACCTCACATAAAACTGCTTTGACATTTCTCAATGACCTAAATTGCCAGTTAATCCCCATCAACCAGCTGTGAGGTGCGGAGACAGGAAAGCTTGTCCATTGTGGCTGGCCGCCAAATCCAAGAAGCACAGCTCAGATGCTGCAATATGGATATCCTTGTTGATGGAATAGTTAAAAAAAAGCAACAGTCTTTTTTGGCGGTGTGGGGCAAACCACTATTGTAATGTGCAGGCAATGAGCCTGGCAATCCATTTGGGACCAAGTTAAACTGGAGGACCTGGCAAGATATAAAAGCTTTAGGACACAAAAAAGACCACCATGATAAGGTTGCAGTATTAATGTAAGAACAGATAGCAACACAATGGCCACATGTGGGTAAGTGATCAGTTCTTGCAGACTGTGAAATACCAATGAAGTTAAAAGTGCCATAAGTATGAAAATGCTTATTATACGTGGATGTGAAATTCACGACTTTTTTACTGACTGAATATAAATAAATTTAAAGCTGCCATTCACCAGGACAATGCAGAGTCTTGTATTTTCTTGGGGTGGTGGGGGGGGGGTGAGAAAGTGGCGCACAACAGGAGATCCAGTAATATGTCAAATGGTAGAAATCCCCAGGAGGAAGTCTTAACTGGTTATGAGGCTACTTCTGAGGCATTTTAATTTGAATTGTAAAAATCATTGTTCCAATGGCATTTACAAGAAGTTAGATAAATAAGTACCAGGTGGTCAAATTACATTGTATCATCTATGGCTTTATGATGTCATTTAAACTTTTTGGCCCAGTAATTCCGGTCCCAACGCGTGAGTACGGACGGGGTACTCACACGTGGGCCCGTTGGAAGTGCCGGATTTCAGCATGCACAGCGCATGCGCGGAAAACCGGCATTTCCTCTCCTCTGAACCAAGGGGTTAAGAGGCGTTTCCCTAGCGACGTTTGAAGCAGCGCGTACGCGTTGAACTTCGGTTTTTTTGACAGGTTTGTCTGTGCGTGAAGGCCTCCACTTTTAACGAATGTAAAAAGCAGACGTAAGGACTTCATTTTATAAGGTAAGTGGTCTAATAATTAAAGTTAGAAATTTTTTTCCACAGGTTTATTATTTTTAAAGAATTTACAGTAAGGTAAGTTAATTTTTGGACCCGATTTCTTGAAAAAAAAATGTTGCCAGAAATTTGAATAATTGTTTAAATTAGTTTTTTAAAGTTATTAATAGTTAATTTAATTATTGGAATTTTTAAAAAATTTTATTTAAAGTTTAAGTAGTGTTTTGGGCGCCCGTACTTTTCATGAGTTTGACAGGTCTTATGTCTAACTCATGAATGGACTTTTGTAAACTCCCATTGGTTGCCCAGTGCTCACGTGATCCCAGCCGGCTCATCGCACTAAGTACGCCGCTGGATCACGCACGCACAGCGCGCCAGGAGCTGAACCGGGCCACAGACCGGAAATCCAAGCAGGCCCAGTCTTCAAATGTCAGCGCGATATGCAAGTGTAGGTCAGGGGCTTGCACCCGCGCGAAGCCCCCGACCTGAATTTCTGGGCCTTTATGTGGTTGCCTTGTGGCTTACTCACAGATTATTCTATGTACAGTATATTCTTTTGCTTAAATGGATGTGAACTTGATTCTCCAGGGATAAAATGGTTTTACCCAATAGTCACAATTAGCATCAGGGAAAACACATTCACACAATGGGTTCTGCCCTTACTACCAGGAGAGAAATCTAGTCTACATATCTGAAGTTAACTCGATTTCCGAGTTCAATGTTTTTTTCCTAATTCCACTTCATTTTCCAATTTCCACCGTTAAAACGCTCTTTTCCCAGGCTTACCTCAACGTTCTATTTCTAACAGAGTGGTTAAGACGTTGGTTTTCCAGTCATACCCAATTTCTAGCCAATTAATGTTTAAATTGCTAAGTTCATAATCTTATCTCAGTGGCTTATTTTTATTGAATATTTCAGGTCTTAGTTTGGAGGCGGGTTTCACACACTTCGTGAAACCCGGCAGTTAAACCGAGGCGGGGACTGCTGCATCCAGAAGGTAAGTGGCTTTACACCTACCTCCTGGATCCAGGGTCCCTACCTAACCCACCCCACCCCCCGCCCCGCAATTGGAGACCCCTTCACGAGGTCTCCGATCACCTTCCCAGGCCCCAACTCTCTCTCCCCTCCGTCGATCCCCGACCGACACCCCCACTCCCCGAACCCTGGCCGACCTCCCCCTTCTGCCCCGATCCCTGGCCGACCCCCCCGGCCCCTGCCGATTGCCAATCCCCCCTCCTGATCCCCGAACCCTGCCAATTGCCAATCCCCCTTCCCGATCCCCGAACCCTGCCAATTGCCAATCCCCCCTCCTGATCCCCGACCCCTCCCGATCCCCGACCCCTGCCAATTGCCAATCCCCCCTCCCGATCCCCGACCCCATGCTGCTTGCCAATCCCCCCTCCCGATCCCCGACCCCTGCTGATTGACGATCCTTCCTCCTGATCCCTGCCAATTGTCGATCCTCCTCTTGCGATCCCTCCCCTGGACCGGCCCCTCACTTCTAAGGCCTACCTGCCCGCAGCCAGCCAGGCTCTCAAGCTACAAAAGCAAAATACTGCGGATGCTGAAAATCTGAAATAAAAACAGAAAATGCTGGAAATACTCAGCAGGTCAGGCAGCATCTGTGGAGAGAGAAACGGAGTTAACGTTTCAGGTCGATGACCCTTTGTCAGAACTGGAAAAAGTTTGGGATGTAAAAGGTTTTTAAGCAAGTTTAGGGACAGGGAGAGGAGGGAGGAGAGGAAAGAACAAAAGGGAAGGTCTGTGATAGGATGGAAGGCAGGAGAGATTAAGAGACAAAAGGAATGATGGTACAAGGCAAAAAGAGATGGTAATGGGACAAGTTAAGAAACAAAAGATGAGTCTAGATGAAGTGAAGGCTCTCAAGCTGGCTGGCTGCGGGCGGGAATCCGAGGCCTCACATTCAAAGTCGGCAGGGCCTGTGGGAAACCCGGCCTCCCAGCTTTCCCGCCCACCTCGGAGGCCCCCTGCCCCCAACCCGCCTACCTGCGGAAAATTCCGGCCACGCAGTCTGAACCAGGAAGTGTAAGTTAGAATAGTTAATTCTATGCCAAATCAGGTACAGAAAGCAAAATAAAGAGAGGGAAAGAAAGATGGGATTAAGAGAGAGAGATAAAAGAGAAAGAAAGATAACTTTTTTAAATTATTTAATTTTTTTAAATCTCCAGCTATAATTAGAATCTGAAGGAATGAGACTCCACACTTGTAAAAGTTCATTTTAAGTGCCAGAGAGGTTGATTGGCAGTAATTAAGACTTATCCCACCATTAAAAATGTACTTACCCTTGAATAAACAAGCCCTAACTGTTTTTGGCGTGTTTACTGGGTATCGAGTGGGTAAATACAGCAACTTCATGCCCTTCCCTGTATTTGAATGCCGAGTTTCTTGGCGGGAAACCAGAATCACGAAGCTTGTGGAGGAGCAGGACAACTCGGACAGCAACTTCCTGATTTCAGCGTTTAACTGCGCATGTGTGGTCACCGGAAGTTGCTGTCCAATTTACTCTTTAGTAACGGTGAGCGCTGATAGTCTCACCATTATTTCTACCGCAAAATCCGGGGCAATATAACTGATTCCAAACACTGCACGGGTCGGCCAACAGTCTGCCTTGTGGAGTAACACCTACGACAGCATTAAACTAAGATTACCACAGTGCTGTTGATTATGGTGACTAAAATACAAAGACTGTCATTGGCAACGGCCCCAGAATATCTGGGAGCACTGATCTGAGGGCACTGTCTTTTTCCATTCTAATGGCAGTCGTACGGCAACTGAAATGAAGACCCCGTGTAGCCAGGGTTGCTAGGCGCCAAGCAGCACAGGCAAGTTGATTTAAAGGATCAAAAAGAAAATCTTTCATCAGTTTTGAGGCCATTTCAAGCCTTTGTTTCACTATTATTTTATTACCTTTTTTCTCCTGGCACTGCGAATTCTAATGAGTCTTTTTACCAATTGTTTAACTTTTTTTTGTCTGTAGCACCACTACTTCCATCTGTGGGTTTCCCAATATCTGAGGGGCTCAGAAGAAGAGGAGGACTACCAGAGGGTTACTAAGCCAGTTAGGATGTGCAAGAGGTGTCTGTGCTCACCTGCCAGTCCCTGCACACCCGCACCTGCAGACAGACCTCGCTTTGGTAAATGATTAATACGTGCAGAAACTTCAACTTTTAAGGTGGCAGGCCCAATAGTACAGATACATGTAAAGACTTGACCATTATGCTGGGTATTTCTTCAGAAGGTCCCAATCACAGTATGTCATGCTCTATTTTTTTTAATTCACTTATGGGTTCTGGGCGTCGCTGGCAAGGCCAGCATTTATTGCCCGACATGAATCTTGTCATTCATGTGGAAATGACTTATGAAATAATACTGGGCGGCCTGCTGGTGATGCTGTCCAGGGAGAGTATAAATACTTGGGCATAGGCCCAGCTTGCTCAGGACATTCTTTCACAGGAACTAGTGAAGGACACAACTAGATCTCCATGTTGTAAAACAGTTGATTAAAGCTTTGTTTAATGCTTAGACCAAGTGCCTAGTAGTTTTTTTACGTCATTGCCCATCCCTAGTTACCCTTGAGAAGGTGGTGGTGGGCTGCCTTCTTGAACCACTGCAGTCCGTGTGGTGAAGGTACTCCCACAGTGCTGTGAGGGAGGGAGTTCCAGGATTTTGACCCAGCGACAATGAAGGAACGGTGATACACTTCTAAGTCAGGATGGTGTGTGACTTGGAGTGGAACTTGGAGATGGTGGTGTTCCCATGCGCCTGCTGCCCTTGTCCTTCTAGGTGGAAGGGGTCGCGGGTTTGGGAGGTGCTGCCGAAGAAGCCTTGGTGAGTTGCTGCAGTGCATCTTGTAGATGGTACACACTGCAGCCACAGTACATCGGTGGTGGAGGGAGTGAATATTTAAGGTGGTGGATGGGGTGCCAATCAAACGGGCTGCTTTGTCCTGGATGATGTCGAGCTTCTTGAGTGTTGTTGCAGCTGCACTCATCCAGGCAAGTGGAGAGTATTCCATCACACTCCTTACTTGTGCCTTGTAGATGGTGGAAAGGCTTTGGGTGAGACACTCGCCGCAGAATACCTAGCCTTTGACCTCTATTTGGTACTGTATGAAAGAAGGCAGACCAGGGTAATCATCAACCAGCAAAAAAAAAATTTTTTTTTTAATTACCTGCAGTTGGCAGCAGTGAGGGTTGCTGAAGAATCCTGAGCAAAGCAGGCCCAATTGCCTGCCCTGCTCGTCGCCCATTAATTTCTCAATGGGGTCTTTCAATAGGCATTAGGCCCATAATTTACTTATTTCGGGAGACTATTTTAGGACCAGGATACCCGGGACGCCTTAAAATTGGTCCCACAAATTTAGCGATGGGAACAACGCCTGTACAAATTAGTCCCACTGTTTAATTGGTAAGCTTTGTGCCCATTTTATACCCAAAAAACGGGCGCAACAGGTACCAATTTATACCCCATTGGCCTTTACAACTCAGGCTGGCTTACACTGTAAAAGTGGTACATGGTCATAAAGTAGCATCGCAAACAAAACAAGTGAGCAAACCACATTTTAGGGAGCTTGAGCTTTAGTTTTGGTGAAGGGATTTCTAAAAGGGAAGCAAGGTACAATTGATGTTTTAAAAATGCCTACAGCAATAGTGCATTGAAATTTCTGAACAATAATAACCCAAAAAGTCAATACTGCATTTACACCCAACAGATTCAGAGAGTTGTTGCAAATGCCCACAAATCTGGCACGGGTGACCCAAACAAAGATAATGCACACTAAAGACCATACCAGCAAGCTGCCCACCCAAAAAAGAACTATCTGCCTAAGATTGTTCTCGTACATGCAGTGCACTTTTATCTTTTGGACCCTTATTCCGTTAATGCGAGTAAGAGGTTGCTTTCCTTGTGACAGTCAAGTCATAAACACAGTTGTTTAGAATGCAATTTCCTTCGATATCATGTTTGAAATATTCCATTTATTGTCATCATATAATGTCAGCTTAGGAGGTACTTTGTACAGATCATATATTGCAGAATGAGTTTTTAAAAATCTGGTTGCATGTAAACCATGGGTAATAGCCTCCTGTACGTTTGAGGCTCACAGCAGATTTACACATAGTATAAAACTGAAGGCTACATCACACCAAGTGTTGTAGCGCCACTCTAGAAGGTTTTTCAAAATTACTCCAAGTTAGAACTATTCACCCATAGGAGGGTTTTTAACTCAGTGAGTTAATTTCCCGCCCACCAGCGGCAGCAGGGGCCATCAGCAATTTTAACCGTCGGGCCTTGTTTAAATGACGTCAGCCCACTGCCCGCCCGGCTGACTGCTGCCAAAGGTCGGGCAGCCTTTTGCTGCCCACCAGCTACCAGGTAAGTCACTGTGAGGGGGTTTTGGGAGAGTCTTGCAGAGGGGGGGGGGATGTCTGGGGCAGGCGAAGCCACGACTTTCTTTGTGCGGCCTGGAGGAGCACTGCTACTCCCCCTGGCCTCACATAGGAAGGTTTCTGACACACTTTGGGCCTCCTTGTCCTTCCTGGCAGCTGCCGATCAGCTTTCAACTGGTGGGAGAGGCTCGGTCTTCCTTGCTCTAGCCCCAGGTTAAAATGCAATCGGGGTCCTGTTGGGAGGCAACAACATGTTCAAGGACTTTGGCAAGATTGGAGATGGGGCAGTAGTTGGCAAGGACAGAAAGGTCAAGGGTGGATTTTTTGAGTGGGAAGGGTGATGACGGCAGAGTTGAAAGGGAGGGGGACAGTGTCAGAGGAGTGGGAACCATTTACAGTATCAGCTAGCATGGAGGCCAGGAAGGGAAGTTACAGGGTCAGCAAATTTAGTGGAAATAGGATCGAGAGAGCAGCAGGTTGGTCTCGTGGACAAGATAAGCTCAGAGAGGGCACGAGGGGAGATAGGAGAGAAACTAGAGAAAGATGTGAGTACAGAACTAGGACAGGGGGAGAAGATTGGCTTGGTGGGGTAGAGGAAGGGAGGGATGTGAAAGAGGCAGCTGAATGGATGGTTTCAATCTTAGTGATAAAGAAGTCCATAAGCTCCTCACACTTGTTGGAGGTGACGATAAAGGGGGCAAGGGAGAGAGGTTTTAGAAGATGGTTGGTAGTGGAGAAGAGAAGCCAGGGGTTATCTTTGCATTCCAGGGTGATCCTGGAGTAGTGAATAGATTTGACAGAGGAGAGCAGGACCTGATGTGGTCCAGGCAGAATTGCGATGAATGGCCAAACCAGTTGCCCACCATAAACATTCAAATCTGCATCCCTTGGACCTAAGGAAGCGGAGATGACAGCCGTACCATGGGGAATGACCAGAGTGGAAGAGAGTAAGGGTTTACTGGGGATAAGGGCATCAAAGGTGGAGGTGAGCAGATCAGTAGCTGCAGAAATATCATAGCAAGTGAAGGACCAAAGGCAAGACAGTTGGGAATTTGAAAGTGATGTTGTATGTGACTTAGGGAAGAGTTTTTTCCAGGGGCAGACGCAGAAGGAAGTGCAGTTGGAAGGGGGAAAGGAGATGTGAGTGGAGAATCGGTTATTAGGAAGTGATCAGAGGTGGCCTTATATGTGATTGAGACAGTGGGAGTAGAGAGGCCACGTGAGATGGCAAGGTCAAGAGGGTGGCTGTGAATAGGGGGAGGACAGTTTATATTGGGGAAGAGGTAAAGGGAGAACACGAGGGCAGTGAACTCAGAGGAGAGGGGTCAAGGTGAGTTGAGATGGAGCTTGAAATCAACAAGAATGAGAAATTGTTCAGTGCAGAGGATGAGGGAAGAAAGCAGTGAAGATATCTTGATGAGAAACTTGGCACGGTACTTGGGTGGCTGGTAGAGAACGATGATTTTAAAGGAGATGTGAGAGGGGTGGAACAAGGTGAGATGCTTAAAGAAGCTGAAGGTACCAGAGGAGTAGTGGGACAGACCAAGGTAAGATTTGGTGATGAAGGCCACACCACCACGGCGGCATTTTGGGCGGGGCAGGCGGTGGAGGGTATAAGCAGGTGGGGAGGTTTCAATAAGGGGGAAGGTGTCATCACCCATGAGCCAAGTTTCCGTCAAGGCCATGATGTCGATACAATCATCCGTAATAAGGTCATGGATAGCAAGGGCCTTTTTCACAAGTGAACAGGCTTTCTGGAGATGGGGAGAGGGGTGGTGATAGTTGATCCACTGGCAGAGTCCACAGGGTCAGCCATGAGAGGGGTGAATGGGATGGGAAGGAGGTTGGCAGGATTAGCCCCCCGGTGACGTGCTTGGCGGGAAGGTCGGTGAGTAGGATGGGGCGGTTGAGGTTGCTGTTTGTGAGGAGGCAGCAACAAATGCCTCGATGGGACCGTCAGAGGATGCCGAGAAAGGCACCAGAGGGAAGGTGTGGGCTTATACAAGAGGGAATCAAGCCTGGGACAGCGGCAGGAGAGTTGGAAGATCAAGGAGTAGTGAAGGGTTGGGGTAGGGATTTGCAGGGGACAGAGTATCTGAGGAGGGAGAAATTAAAAGAGGCATGATGACAGGAGAGAAGGGATTAAGATGGGTGAAGAGAAGAGAAGAAAAATAGGAAATAGAAGTAATGGGCTTGGGTCTGGAGCGGCAGCCAAAATGTGTACACGAATGGACACAGGGAAACTCAGGTTACATAGGCATGGCAAAGGTTAGGATAGATATGTACTGGTAGTAAATGGAGAATAGAGAGAAGACTATAGGAGAGAGTCATAAGTTAAAGACAGAGTTCCCGTGATGGGATAGAGTTGACGTAGATGGGGTGGAGTCAGCTTGGAGCATTGACAAACTGATGTCCAAGTTCAGAAGGTGGCAAATTGTTGATAGAAATGGGAGGTTCAAGGAGAGAAGGTCCCAAGAGGGGCCAAGAGGGAAAAAAAATGGTGATATAAGTAATGGGCTTGGGTCCAGAGCAGCAGCCAAGATACACATGCAAAATGGATACAGAGAGAATTCAGATTACATATTCCTGGCAAAGATTTGAAGAGACATGTCCTGGTCGTAAACAGAGAATCTTCCCCTTGTACCAGATGGATGAAAAATTATAGTTAGCACTATATGTCAGAATAAAATGTTACAATATCTAATTAAACAACTGTCAGCCCACAGGTGCAAAACTTCATTGGATCAACAACCTCACCAAACAGTTTCCATAAAGCAAGGCTCACAAAATCAACAGAGGTTGTCCATTTTTAAAAAAGCGAGTCTCCCTCTACGGGTTTAGTGGGCAAAGGCTCCGATTCCTGGTCTGTGCTGAAACACGTACAACAACATACAAGTTTATTCACGAAAATATGGGAATCAGCAGCACTGCTAACAGGTGTCAGGTCAGTGGCAGCACTCTCATGTCTGAGTCAGATGGTTGTGGGTTTAAGCCCCACTCCAGAGACTTGAGCACATAATCTAAGCTATGTATAGTACTGAGGGACTGCTGCACTGTTGGAGTGCCGTCTTCGGATGAGACGCTAAGCCAGGTGGCCTCTTAGGTGAACGTGTATAATCCAACAGCACTATTCCGAAGAAGAGCAGGGGAGTTCTCCCACTGTCCTGGCCAACATTTATCCCTCAACCAACAAAAGATGCAGGCCCAGTATAGCTAGGGAAATGAGGCGGGAGAAGGCATTCCCAGCCAATCTGCCTCAATTTCCTCTACGTTCATCCATGGGGCACCAAGTACATGGGCGCACCCCCCACCACCCCTCCCCAACCCCGTCAAAAAAAGCTGGCGGTGGGGCTTGCGTTGGCCTCTTCCTCATATCAGATGTCTAAAGAGGGCCCAGTGTGGCGTGGCACAACGGGTAAGTTAGATTTTGTCATCCCCATATAAGTTGTTTAGACATCCAGCAGCTTCCAGAAGGTCCCAAAGCCAGCAGATTCTGGTACAGGGCACTGTGAAGCTGGCCTGGCCCGGGTGCACTTATGCCATGCTAATGGCCTGGGACAGTGAAGTTGGCTACAGCGAGGCCTTGACTGGCATTGAACACTTCCAGGGTGCTGCTTCTGTCTAACAGCCAGCATGGAGGAGTAGGGGAAAATCGGTCCTTGTATCTCTTGCTCCCGCTAACGATTGTGTAGTTTGTTGGAACTTTTATAAAAAATACTAAATGAACTGTTATTGCAGGTTTAATGAAGCTTCTGTCTTTTATTACTATGGGCTGTAAACAGATGTTGCTCAATAAACTATGCGTTATCATAAGTGTATATGGTTATTCTTTATTCAGTTGCAATTACTTTTTTGTTTATGGCCATGCGATGATTGTGACTACATTTACAGCAGTCACGTTGATGGGATTTCAGCACATCTCTTAAAAAATTGCATTACAAGGCACAGGTGGAGGCGGGCAAAGTTCTGGAGGAGGAAGTAGGGAGACTTTGCGTTGGCGAGTAAGTGGGCTTGGAAGCTCAGTTTGAACAGGACGTCAAGGGAGGGAAATGGAATCAGTGGCGAGAATATGGAGTTCATGGTGAGGGCCAATTCTTGAATCTAGACAGTTTTGGAAAATTATGACTAATAAATCTGCACTTATTTCTTTTAAAACGCTGAGGTGGAAACCATCAGGTCCTGGAGATTTGTCTAACTTAAGTCAGTTATTTTCTCCAAAAAAACTATTGGGCCAGAAATTAGGTTCGGGGGCTTGCCGCGCGTGCAAGCCCCCGATGTGCACTTACCCGGCGCGCTGACATTTCAATCCTGGCCCGCATTGCATTTCCTGTCACTGGCCCGCTTCAGGTCCTGCCGCGCTGTGCGTGCATGACCCAGCGGCGTACTTAATGCGATGAGCCGGCTGGGATCACGTGAGCACTGGGCAACCAATGGGAGGTTGCAAAAGTTCATTCATGAGTTTGATAGTAAGAACTGTCAAACTCATGAAAACTCCTGGCCCCAAAACACTACTTAAACTTGAAAGAAATTTTTTTTAAAATCACACTACTTAAATAAACTATAAATAACTGTAAAAAACTATTTTAAACAATAATTTTAAATTTTGAAAAAAATTATTATATAAAAAATCGGGGCTAAAAATACACTTACCTTACTGTAAAGTCTTCAAAAAAAAAGAACCTGTGGAAAAATTTTCTAATTTTACTTAATAGACCACTTACCTGTTAAAAGTAAGTACTTACGGCTGCTTTTTCCACGCGTAAAAACCGGAGTCTTTTCCCCACGGGCAACTCTAATAAAAAAAGGGAAGTTCAGCGCGCACGCGCTGCCTGATACGTCGTACGCGTTCCGCCTCTTAACCCCTTGGGTCAGAGGAGAGGAAATGCCGGTTTTCCCCGCATGCGCTGTGCATGCTGAAAACTGGCAATTCCTCCGGCCCACGCGTGAGTACCCCGTCCGTACTCACGCGTTGGGACAGGAATTACTGGCCCAATGTTTTACTTATATTAAATCCACTTAGTTCCTCCCTTTGACTTGTAAGGTTGCCTTGTATCGCTGGTATTTTGTCATCTTCCTCCTCTGTAAAAATGGATATAAAGTACTCATTTACCAACTATACCATTTCCTTATTATCCATTATCGTCTCGCCTGCTCCCATCTTTAATAGGCCCACTTTCCCCTCTACCACTCTCTTTCTCTTAATATATTTGTACAAACGTTTACTGTTAGCTTTGATATCCCTTGCAAGTATTTTTCATATTCCTTTTTTGCATCTCTTACTACTTACTTTGTAATCCCTTTGTTGCTTTTTCACAGCTTTCCCAGTCTGCTGGATTTCCACTTTTCCTCACATTTGTGTAAGCCTTTTAGCTTACGAACTTACGAACATACGAATTAGGAGCAGGAGTAGGCCACTTGGCCCTTCAAGCCTGCTCCGCCATTCAATAAGATCATGGCTGATCCGATTACTCCACATTCCCGCCTACCCCCGATAACTTTTCACCCCCTTGATTACCAAGAATCTATCTACCTCTGCCTTAAAAATATTCAGACTCTGCTTCCACCATCCTCTGAAGAAGAGAGTTCCAAAGACTCACGACCCTCTGTGAGAAAAAAATTCTCCTCATCTCTGTCTTAAATGGGCGACCCCTTATTTTTAAACAGTGACCCCTAGTTCTAGATTCTCCCACAAGAGGAAACATCCTCTCCACATCCACCCTGTCCAGGCCCCTCAGGGTCTTATATGTTTCAATCAAGTCACCTCTTACTCTACTAAACTCCAGCGGATACAAGCCTAGCCTGTCCAACCTTTCCTCATAAGACAACCCGCCCATTCCAGGTAAGAGTCTAGTAAACCTCTGAACTGCTTCCAATGCATTTACATCCTTCCTTAAATAAGGAGACCAATACTGTACACAGTACTCCAGATGTGGTCTCACCAATGCCCTGTATAACTGAAGCAATATGGTTTCCATATTTAAGAAAAGATATACTTGCTCTCGAGGCGGTTCAGAGAAGGTTCACTCGGTTGATTCCAGAGATGAGGGGGTTGACGTATGAGGAAAGGTTGAGTAGGTTGGGACTCTACTCATTGGAGTTCAGAAGAACGAGAGGCGATCTTATCGAAACATATAAGATTGTGAGGGGGCTTGATCAGGTGGATGCGGTGAGGATGTTTCCACTGATGGGTGAGATTAGAACTAGGGGGCATAATCTTAGAATAAGGGGCTGCCCTTTCAAAACTGAGATGAGGAGAAACTTCTTCACTCAGAGGGTAGTAAATCTATGGAATTTGCTACCCCAGAGAGCTGTGGAAGCTGCAACATTAAATAAATTTTAAATGGAGATAGACAGTTTCCTAGCAGATAAGGGAATTAGGGGTTACGGGGAGAGGGCAGGGAAGTGGACGTGAGTCTCGATTCAGATCAGCCATGATCCTATTGAATGGCGGAGCAGGCCCGAGGGGCCGTATGGCCTACTCCTGCTCCTATTTCTTATGTTCTTATGTTCTTATAACCTCCCTACTTTTGTATTCAATTCCCCTCGCAATAAACGATAACATTCTATTAGCTTTCCTAATTACTTGCTGTACTTGTACTTGCGATTCATGCACTAGGACACCCAGATCCCTCTGCATCTCAGAGCTCTGCAATCTCTCACCATTTAGATAATATACTTCTTTTTTATTCTTCCTGCCAAAATGGACAACTTCACATTTTCCCACATTATACTCCATTTGCCCGATCTTTGCCCACTCAGTTAACCTATCTATATATCCCTTTGTAGCCTCCTTATGTCCTCTTCACAATTTACTTTCCTACCTATCTTTGTGTCACCAGCAAATTTAGCAACTATACCTTCGGTCCCTTCATCCAAGTCATTTAAGTTGAGGCCCCAGCATTGATCCCTGTGGCACACCACTCATTACATCTTGCCAATCAGAAAATGACCCATTTATGCCTACTCTCTGTTTCCTGTTAGCTAGCCAATCTTCTATCCATGCCAATATGTTACCCCCTACACCATGAGCTTTTATTTTCCGCAATAACCTTTGATGTGGCACCTTATCAAATGCCTTCTGGAAATCTACATCCACCAGTTCCCTTTATCCACAGCACATGTTACTTCCTCAAAGAACTCCAATAAATTGGTTAAACATGATTTCCCTTTCACAAAACCATGTTGACTCTGCCTGATTACTTTAAACTTTTCTAAGTGCCCTACTATAACGTCTTTAATAATAGCTTCTAACATCTTCCCTATGACAGATATTAAGCTAACTGGCCTGTAGTTTCCTGCTTTCTGTCTCCCTCCCTTTTTGAATAAAGGAGTTACATTCGCTATTTTCCAATCTAATGGAACCTTCCCCGAATCTAGGGAATTTTGGAAAATTAAAACCAAGGCATCAACTATCTCACTAGCCACTTCTTTTAAGACCCTAGGATGAAGTCCATCAGGACCCAGGGACTTGTCAGCCCGTAGCTCCAACAATTTGCTCAGTATCACTTCTCTGGTGATTGTAATTTTCTTGAGTTCCTCCCTCCCTTCCATTTCCTGATTTACAGCTATTTCTGGGATGTTACTTGTATCCTCTATAGGAAGACCGATGCAAAATACCTGTTCAATTCAACTGCCATCTCCTTATTTTCCATTATTAATTCCCCAGACTCACTTTTTATAGGACCAACGCTCACTTTGTTAACTCTTTTCTTTTTTAAATATTTATAGAAACTCTTACTATCTGTTTTTATATTTCTAGCTAGCTTTCTCTCGTACTCTAATTTTTCTCTCCTTATTAATCTTTTAGTCATTCTTTGCTGTTTTTTATATTCTGTCCAATCTTCTGACCTGCCACACATCTTTGTGCAATTATATGTTTTTTCTTTAAGTTTAATACTATCTTTAACTTTTTTAGTTAACCATGGATGGTGGGTCCTCCCCTTGGAATTTTTCTTTCTTGTTGGAATGTATATATTCTGTGTATTTTGAAATATCCCCTTAAATGTCTGCCACTGCAACTCTACTGACCTATCCCTTAACCTAATTTGCCAGTTCACTTTAGCTAGCTCTACTTTCATGCCCTCATAATTGCTCTTATTTAAGTTTAAAATACTAGTCTTGGACCCACTCTTCTCTCTCTCAAACTGAATGTAAAATTCAATCATATTATGATCGCTGCTACCTAGGGGCGCCTTCACTATGAGGTCATTAATTCATCCTATCTTGTTGTACAATACCAGGTCTAGTATAGCCTGCTCTCTGGTTGGCTCTATAATGTGCTGTTGTAAGAAACTATCCCGAAAAAATTCTATGAACTCCTCATCTATGCTACCTTTGCCCATCTGATTTTTCCAGTCCATATGCAGATTAAAATCCCCCATGATTATTGCCATATCCTTCTGACAAGCTCCCATTATTTCTTCCTTTATACTCCATCTTACCATGTGGTTACTGTTAGGGGCCCTGTACACCACTCCCATAAGTGGCTTCTTGCCTTTATTATTTCTCATCTCTATCTAAACTGCTCTATATCCTGGTTTCCTGAACTTAGGACATCCCTCTCTATTGTGCTAATACCATCATTAATTAACAGAGCCACCCCTCCACCTTTTCCCACCTTCCTGTCCTTCCTAAATGTCATGTACCCTTCAATATTCAGGTCCCAATCTATGTCAGCATGATGATAGCAAAATACTGCAGATGTTGGAAATCTGAAATAACAACAGAAAAGTCTTGACAAAGGGTTTGACCCGAAACGTTGACTCTATTTTCTCTCCACGGGTGTTGCCTGGCCTGTTGAGTTTTTCCAGCATTTTCTGTTGTTATTTCCCAATGTATGTCATCCTGCGGCCATGTTTCTGTAATGGCTATCAGATCATATTTATTTATTTCTATCTGTTTTGTTTCGAATGCTATGTGTATTCAGATGCAGAGCCTTTAGTTTTGTCCTTTTATTATTTTTGTAACCTCTAGCCTTATCTGTTGATTTACTCTTAGATTTGTACTCTCTATCCCTTCCTGTCACGGTCTGTTTATCATTTCCCATATTAATACCTTTCTCTCTTGCCTTGTCTCTACTCTTTGATTTACCACATCTTCCCAAATTTGATCCCATGCCCCCAATATTTAGTTTAAAGCCCTCTCTACCGCCCTAGTTATACGACTCGCCAAAACACTGGTCCCAGCACGGTTCAGGTGATGACCGTCCCAACGATACAGATCCCACTTTCCCCAGTACTGGTGCCAGTGCCCCAGGAATTGAAACCCATTTCTCCCACACCAGTCTTTGAGCCACACATTCATCTCTCTAATTTTATTTACCCTATGCCAATTTGCTCGTGGCTCAGGTAATAATGCAGACATTATTACCCTTGAGGTTCTGCTTTTTAATTTAGTCTCTAGCTGCTCATACTCTCTCAGCAGAACATCTTTCCTAATTCTACCTATGTCGTTGGTACCTACGTGGATCGTGACCACTGGTTTCTCCCCCTCCCACTGCAAGTTCCTTTCCAGCCCAGAGCAGATGTCCCGAACCCTGGCACCGGGCAGGCAACACAGCCATCTGGACTCTCACTCTTGGCCGCAGAGAACTGTATCTATCTCCCTGACTATGCCGTCCCCAATTACCACTACATTCCTATTAACTCCCCCCGCTTGAATGGCTTTCTGTACCTTGGTGCCATGGTCAGTTTGCTCATCCACCCTGCAGCCACCGCTTTCATCCATACAGGCCGCAAACCTGTTGGATAACTGCAAAGGCTGAGGCTCCTCCACCTCCTGGGTCCCCATACCTGCCTCACTTGCAGTCACATCCTCCTGTCCCTGACCACTGACCAAATCAGAAGACCCCATCCTAAGGGGTGTGACTGCCTCCTGGAATAAAGTGTCCAGGTAACTTTCCCCCTCCCTGACTCATCGCAGTGTCTGCAGCTCAGCCTCCAGCTCATCAACTCTGAGCCGAAGCTTCTCAAGCCGCAGACACTTACCGCAGACATGTTCATCCTGGATCACACTGGCATCCAGGAGCTCCCACACACTGCAGTCACAACACATCACCTGCCCTGCCATCTTTATTGAGTCTTAAACCCTACTTGATAAGTTGATAGGGTTGTCAACCTGCCACAACATGCCTTTCCCAATGTTGGGTCTGTCAGCGCTGAGCAGACCCAACGGGCAGCAGCAGGTGATCCAATTAATCTCATTATTGCCTTGTTGACTGATCATTAACAGGTTTTTTTAACTTACCTTTTCACTTTAACTTCATGCAACGGGAACGGCGCTGTTTGGGGACCACGGCTGTCAACCTGAGGTGGGAGTTCAGTGGCCATTGCTCCAGCTTGATACTGTCTCTTACCTCATTTGTTGACCATTTCTTAACTACACAAGTGGAGCCTTTGCCTTTTAGGGGTATGTACTGGTTGTGTATCGTACCAGTTACTTATTTGAATACTTCCCACTGTTGTATGAAGGTTTACCCATTAACAATTCAGCCCAGTTTATTATAGTCAATTCATTTCTCGTTCCTTCGAAGTTTGCGCAACTTAAATTAAGAAATTTGGTTTATGACTCCCTTCTCCCTCTCAAACCTAATATAAAATTCAATGAACCCTTACTGTCAGATTGTTAACTAATTCTGGTTCGTTGCTCATCACTAAATCCAGTATGACTGTCCCTTGTTGATTTTAAAACATATTGGCCTAGAAATTCAGTATAGCCACTTTTGTGGCGGTAAAGTCGGGCGGCCGCTAAAGTTTGCGCCCGCCGGAAAGTGGAGGCCACTTCGCCGATATTCAGTAGCTTTGGCCAAGGAGTTTGCTCGAGCGCTAAAACTGGCGTTGCACGGCTATCTTTAGGCGCTAAGCCGGCGGTGCAGACTGATACCGCCGAGGCTGGGCGCAGCGCAGGTGCGGTCATGTTTTGATTGACAGCAGACACCCTGGCGCCGGCCAGCTCTTAAAGGGGGAAGGGTCGACTTGGTCTGCTGCCACGCCCTGGATACTGCAGCCCTCCAGCTAGGCCTAAACACTGCTGCTGGAGAGAAATAGCGCCAGGAAGGATGCAGAGGGCCTGTGGGTGAGCGCAGCGCTTCTCTGCCCATGATTTAAAGGTGCTGGTTAGGGCTTTGGAGAAGAGAAGCCATATCTTGTTCCCGGACAGTGGCAAGAAGCCTCCCAAGAGGGTGTACAGGAGAGCCTGGAGGGATATCGCCCAGAGGGTCACAGCCACCTGCGATGTCCCCAGGACTGGTGTCCAATGCCGGAAAAAGTTTAACGACCTCACTCGGATTGTCAGGGTGAGTACCCTTTCCAGTGTCCTCCTCATCCTTGCATGTGCACCTCACATTATGGGCAAAGGGACCTCAAAGGCCTAATGGCCAGCCCTCATCCAGCAGCTATGGCACTGGCATGAACATCAATTGCACTTTCTGCACTTTACACACTGGCCAAGCTATTCGACCATGGGAGGCAGTGCACACAACAACAGGGCACCACACTGGCCAAGCTATTCGACCATGGGAGGCAGTGCACACAACAACAGGGCACCACACTGTACTTAGAGGCCATCCTTTCTCTTGCAGGCCAAGCTGGCCCAGAATCTGAAGAGCCGGACTGTCACCGGGGGAGGCCGTGCCCAGTTCCAGCAGCTCAGTGACCTGGAGGAGCGTGTGGGTCGACTCATGGGTGCCCGGGTGATTGGCCCCGTTGCAATTGGAGATGCCGACCCTGTGCTGGGCCCCAATGGTAAGGACATGACCGTTTGGACCTCTCTCGTTCCCCTTGCGCTTCAGATCTACATCCTTTGCCACTGTCCGACCAATGCGCAGAATGCCACCACTCATGCCACCCTCGCTGACGCCCTGTCCTCACTCTAAAGCTACTCTTGTGCCTTCCTGCTTTCAGCTGGTGAGGAGGAGGTCCCTGAAGCTGCGAGTGTCAGTCCCTCGGAAGAGGAGGACGAGGAGGAGCAAGAGGAAGGCGGCACATCGGGGGAACCCTCATCCGCGCCAGGGGATGGCAATGGAGGGGACACGTCTTCCCTGGAGGAGAGCCAGGGGGAAGTGTTGCAGGGGGGTGTAGCTCCTGTGCCCAGTGGTGTCCAGCCACGCGGGAAGGGTCGGGCAGCACGGCTGCCTTCTCCCCAGAGGGGGGAAGTGTTGCAGGGGAGTGTAGCTCCTGGGCCCAGTGGCGTCCAGCCACGCGGGAAGGGTCGGGCAGCACGGCTGCCTTCTCCCCAGAGGGGGGAAGTGTTGCAGGGGAGTGTAGCTCCTGGGCCCAGTGGCGTCCAGCCACGCGGGAAGGGTCGGGCAGCTCGGCGGCCTTCTCCCCAGAGGGGGGAAGTGTTGCAGGGGAGTGTAGTTGCTGGGACCAGTGGCGTCCAGCCATGCGGGAAGGGTCGGCCAGCTCGGCGGCCTTCTCCCCAGAGGGAGAGTCCGGCCTCCAGTCCAGAGACGGTCCTCACCCAGGAGGTGCGCCTCCTTGATCAAATGTCCGCGGACTCGGATCGTCGGCACACCAAGTTCATGGGGGTTATGGCATGGTTGCCTGAGGCCATCGAGTCCCTGGCTCATAGTGCGTCCAATTTCGGGGCCTCACAGGCCAGGGGTTTCGAACAACTCGCGGCAGCACAGGCCAGGGGTCTCGAACAATTCGGGGCATCACAGGACGCGAGTCGGGCTGAATTCGGGGCATCACAGGACGCGAGTCGGGCCGAATTGAGGGCAGCACAGGTCGCGAGTCGGGACGAATTCAGGGCAGCACAGGACGCGAGTCGGGACGAATTCAGGGCAGCACAGGCAGCGAGTGGACAGTTGATCAGTGGTGCCGTGCAGTCACTGGCTGGTCTGATGCGGGCACAGACCAGGGCAGTACAGGCACTCACTGCCACACTCGCTGTGTCAGGCAGGCATCGCCAGGGCACCCGCCGCGCTGCAGCAGCACAGCGGTCTGGCCTTCACCAGATTGCTGCGCTTGCTGCAGTGCCAGCCCGTCTGAGTGCCAGTGTCTCAGGCGAGCAGCGAGCGCCTGGCATCAGCCAGCTTGCCCCCATTGCTGCAGCCGCCACTGCCACTCCCCCAGCGAAGCTGCGACGAGCTGCTGGAGGGACTGATGCTGCCCAGCCACAGCTGCAGCAGTCAGCAGCCGGCCCCTCGAGGGCCAGAGCTCGTCTAGGCCGACCCCCAAGGGCATCTGCCGTCACGCAATGTGCCCCTCAGGAGCCTTCCCCCAGCCTTGCAGCACCCACAGGGCCCAGGTTGAGGTGGAGCAGCAGGTCGGCCAGGGGCCGGAAAAGCCTGGACAAGGACTCGCCCTCTCGGCACACAAAGTAGAGTGTGTTGGCAAATGTTTTTTTATATGGGGGTGGTTGTCTTGTCTATATGGGGGTTCTTTTGGTAAGGCCGAGGATGAAGGCCATTTGGGTGGACAAGTTTTGTTATTCCTCCCCAGGTTGTGGGAGTGAGATATATATTTGAGTGCTTTTTGGGGGTGTTGTCTGTTTTTGGGTTTCATGTGGGAAGGGCCCTGAGTTTGTTAAATAAAGCTTTTTCTTTATTCAGCTTGTCCATGTGTGATGTTTCAAGTGGTTGTTGCATTAACCGGCTGAGGGCTTGCAGAGCGGCTGCATTCATGTGCGTTCATTGCCGCAAGCCATTCCCTGACAGGGGGCCTAGAAGTGTCGTTCAATAAGCCGCCGACGGACGGCCCTTGGACCTTGTGGCTCCCTCCTGGGCTGGTACTCCTCCTCCTCCTCCTCCTCCTCCTCATGGTCCTCCTGCTCGTCCTCCTGAGGTGGTGGTCCAACGTGAGGTGGCAGTGCCTGAGTCCTGCGGATAGCCAGGTTGTGCAGCATGCAGCAAACGACGACGAACTGGGAGACTCTATCCGGCGAATACTGCAGAGATCCGCCGGAGCGATCCAGGCAGCGGAACCGTTGCTTGAGGACACCAATCGTTTGCTCTATGATGTTCCTTGTGGCTTGATGGCTTTCGTTGTATGCCTCCTCAGCAGGGGTCCTGGGCGCGCGGAGCGGGGTCATGAGCCATGTACACAAAGGATAGCCTTTGTCCCCGATAAGCCATCCTCTTGGGGGAGGCTGTGCCTGGAACATGTCAGCCACGGTAGTCTGTCGCAGGATAAATGCATCGTGGCTGCTGCCTGGAAAGCGGGCATTGACAGCTAGGATGCGCTGCCTGTGGTCACACACCAGCTGTACATTGAGGAAATGGTAGCCCTTCCGGTTGCGGTAATCCTCGGCATTGTCGATAGGTGCCCGCAAAGCCACATGCATGCAGTCAATGGCGCCCTGCACCATGGGGAAGTCGGCGATCCTCGCAAATCCGACTGCACGCTGCTCCTGCCTCTCTAGGGTCATGGGGAAGGAGATGAATTGGTGTCTCCTTGTGAAAAGGGCATCGGTGACCTGCCGGATGCAGCGATGCACGGCGAACTGGGAGATGTTAGCTATGTCCCCAGCAGCGGCTTGGAAGGAGCCGCTTGCATAAAAGTTCAGAGCCACCGTGACCTTCACTTCCACCGACAGAGACGTCCTGCACATCAGCTGTGGACGCAGATCTCTGTGAAGCAGCTGGCAGATCTCTGCAACCACCTCCCTTCTGAAGCGCAGCCTCTTAACACACTGCGCGGCAGTCATGGTGAGATAGGACACCTGCTGGCGGTATTCCCTGAGTGGGTAAGGCCTACGTTGCCGACGCCTGATGCCCCCTCTGTGTCTAGGCATGGCTGCCCCTCTCACACAGCGTCTGCGAGCCCTTCGCACATAATGCTGGAACTGAGGGTTGGAACCCCATGCAGCCCCCATAATATACTTGCAAACAGTGAAATCACAATGAGTCAAATTTCCAAGCTCTGGCCAGAAGCCAAAAATACCTCTCCTATGTTGGGCCAAATCAGTAAGGTCTGTTCCTTGGTCTCTGTCCAGAAATCCAAAGCACTAAAGTCATTGCAGCAAAATGGCTGGCCTTTATAGTTCAGTCTAAGTGCCCTTTAATTAGCGCTTCCCGAGGCCCGCAGGGCCTCTGCTGCGTTCCACTTCACAGTTCTTAACACCGCCACGCCCACATTGGGCGGCCGCGACTGAAGTTCCGGTTTGGGGCGCACAAAGGGCGTTGCACGACGAAATGACGTCATAAGTTGCGCGCGCAGCTGAGCGCGCGCAAACACTTTGCGCCGGCGCTAAATGTCTACTGAAGTTGGGCGTAGGCGCAAATCGTTCTGCGCCCGGCCGCTAAGTGCCTAGCGCTCGAGATCTACTCCTCCTAAGGCGCTAACGGCTGGCGAACGCAACTGAATTTCTAGGCCATTGTTCCAGTAAACTGTCTCGAATGTGTTCTAGAAATTCGTTGCCTTTACTACTTGAGTTGTTCTGCTGTTCCCAGTCTATGTGAAAATGAAAGTCTCCCATTATAACCACATTGGCTGAAATTTTGCGGGGGTCAGCGGGCGGGATCGGCAGCAGGTCGGGTGGGAAAGTGTTTTTTTTTGACAGCGGGTCAGTACCCCACTATCAACCTGCCGCAACATGCCTTTCCCAATGTCGGGTCTGTCAGCGCTGAGCAGACCCAACGGGCAGCAGCAGGAGACCAAATTAAACTCATTATTGCCTTGTTGACTGATCATTAACAGGTTTTTTTAACCTACCTTTTCACTTTAACTTCATGCCACGGGAACCACGCTGTTTGGGGACCACGGCTGTCAACCTGAGGTGGGAGTTCAGTGGCCATTGCTCCAGCTGATTCCGTGACAGCTTCAAATGTACAGTAAAAGCTCCCACCTGACAGATCTTCACTTTCCTCAGCCACAAGCCGTTTCTCAGTCCATTTCCAGCACAGATTCTGCAGGCTTTCCACTTTCCACTCTCCATCCAGTATCACCTCTTTGGAAGAACTCTCTCACCATTAATAGAATGCTTGTCATCTCTACTTCACCAGTCATCTATTCCATCAACATGGGTGTCCTTTATACTGTCTCACCTTGGTCCTCAGAATCCGACCACGATCAGCCCCAACACCAGCAGCACCAGACACACCAGCAGCACCAACAACAACACCAACCTTCTCCGCAATCACCTGATGCTGCACAGGACACAGGGCATCAGCACCCGAGCACATTGCTGCCCGGGAGGTCAGGGATGGCTTCCCAATGGCCAGATTTACTTCACTTGATGCTGTACACCCTGGCTGCCACATGATACGCCAGGTTGGTACCACCCCACACCAACACCATAAAGCATCCCTACAATGTTCAAGCCATTCCTTTCACATTCACCACCATTACGGGGGGTACCATTATGTCTCCCTATTCACTGCAACTCACTAAGCCACTTCCAAAGGTAGACAGAAATCTGTCCAAGAATGCGAAGGGCACGATCTTGCCATCCCTGGGGAGGCGGGTTTGGAGGCGGGACTGCCGGGAAAATGGCAAAATCTGGGGGCGGGTGCCCATCCCACCTCCGTGCCATCTTCCCCGGAGGCGGGTAGCCGACCCGCGCCGGGTCCCGCCTCCTGGAGGCGGGAAGGGGATTACAGCCACTTAACTGCCTGTTAACAGGTAGTTAAGAGGCAGATGAGAGGATTATCCCCATTTTACCCACACAAGTGCTGGCTTCCCGATGGCTGCGAACCCCGCCAGGGTCACCGAGGCGAGCAGTGGGTCTGCGGGGTGCAAAAGTGCGCTGTGAAGGTAAGTGATGGGTGCAAGTGTGGAGAGGTGAGTATGTGAGGTAAGTGGAAAGTGTTAGAAAAGTTTACTTACCTTTGTTTCTTCCTGCAGGCTTCAATCGTTGGGGATGCGGAGAGTCTCGCATCTCCGTGGCAGAGATGACAGATGGCTGTTGCATTCTCCAATGCAACAACCATCTAATTTCTGCTAAATAAAGAGGTTTGATGAGTCTTGAATTCAAGAACTCATCAAACTACAGAGAATGTCAGTGTTTGACAGCTTCACAGAGCTGTCAAACGATGACAATTCAGCTGTCAACAATTTCTCTGTAACCGGATTCCCCATAATTGGCCTGCTAAGCCCACTGGGCGGGCTTAACAAGGTCAATCAAGGGAAAATAGTGTGGGTTGGCCAGAAGTCGATGGAGGCGGGACTAAAACCCGACAAGTGGGAGTCGCGCCTCCATCGACTTCTGGCCAACCCAATGCAAAATCCAGCCCAATGTGTTGAAAATAAAGGTTTCAATGTTTGACACCACATTAACAGAAACTTTACATGAACTGGATAAAACACCCAAGTGGCTACCCTTGTGTGTTGTTAGTTGGTGTGATTGGACTAGGATGAGGGTGAGTGTGAGGGGTGGCTAGTGAGATGGGGATGTGATAATGTAGATAGAGAGGGATGGGTGGACATGCAAGGTACAGGAAACTCTTTGGTATCCGGCACCGACGGGACCGGGATGGTGCCGGTTGATTAAAAATTCCGGATGACGGAGAGGGTTATCTACCGAGGCTATTTTTAACAAACAAAGAGTCAGACTCCTGTTATTGAGGTGTTCGGACTTCCAACAGCGCCAAGAAGCCGAGTAGTGGCAGTTTGGAGAACTAACCCCACTGACTAACTCGGCTACCGCGGGAGACTCGGACTCAGACTCGGACTCGGCAACATTTCCGGTTACTGAGGTGTTGTATTCAGAGTGAGAATTTTGCCGGTTAATAGAGAATACCGGATATTTAGGTGCCGTTTAAACGAGAGTTTCCTGTAAGTTGGTGTGAGTTAGGATGTGCTGGGGTAGGGTAGGGAAGGCAGAGTGATGGGGATGTGATGAGAAGCACAGTAGGATGAGGTTGAGTGTGGCTTTATACTAACGTTTCGCGATCTAATGAGATCATTGAAAAGTTTGCGCCGCTGCAGCCTGGTCCTCCTGACGACATCCCTGCTTGTGCCCTCCTGTGCAATGTGCAACCAGGCTGCGTTGATCTTCTGGGGAGGTCTCTTCCACCCATGGGAAGGGAAAAGGGCCTCCCTGTGTGCTGTGACTCCCTCCATAAGCATATGGAGGGAGTCATGGGAGAGCCTGGGTGCAGCCGTGCACCTCTGTCATTGTCAGTGTTTGCAGCACTTCAATGCTGTAGAACACTGACAGCACAAATGTCGTAATAAAGTTGGCCATGATCCCTTTAAGGAAACCGGCTGATGACGCGTCATGAAATGACATCACCAGAGCTCTAATTGGCTCAGGAAATGTGCTGGGCGGGCTTAACAAGCACTATCAATGGAAAGTCATTTCACAGAGCAGGATGGAGCCAGCAGCGGGGTCGGGACCCGTGACCAATGTTGCCCACCCCGGACCCACCAAGGTCAGCAAAATGCCGGCCATTGTTTCTGCTACATGCCTACTTGACCTCCATATGTATACATCACTACTTTCAGGAGGTCTGTAGACGGCTCCTACAGAATCTTGCATCCATTGCTGTTCCTTAATTCTACCCACAGTGTTTGCACTGTCTGATTACCCTTACTGAAATTCCTTCTTTCGACTGCAGTATGTGTCTTTGATCAATATTGCTACTCTCCCTCCTTTCCAAATTTCCCTGTCCTTTCTCAAGATCCTATAACCTTAAATATTTAGCTCCCAATCATGCTCAGGTTGTAGTCAGGTCTCTGTAATGGTGACTATATCATACCCAAGAGTGGCTCGGTAGCACCACTACTGACCGAGCTGGTCGAGTCCTGAAGGACATACCTGCCAGTCTGGGCTTGCGACAGGCGGTGAGTGAACCAACAAGAGGGAGAAACCTACTTGACCTCGTCCTCACCAATCTACCTGTCGCAGATGCATCTGTCCATGACAGCATTGGAAGCAGTGACCACCGCACAGTCATTGTGGAGACAAAGTCCCATCTTCACACTGAGAACACCCTCCATCGTGTTGTGTGGCACTACCACTGTGCTCAATGGGATAGATTCAGAACAGATCTAACAGCTCAAAACTGGGCATCCATGAGGCGCTATGGGCCGTCAGCAGCAGCAGAATTGTATTCCACCACAATCTGTAACCTCATGGCCCAGCATATCCCTCACTCTACCATTACCACCAAGCCAGGGGACCAACCCTGGTTCAACAACGAGTGTAGAAGAGCATGCCAGGAGCAGCGTCAGGCATACCTAAAAATGAGGTGCCAACCTGGGGAAGCTGCAACACAGGACTACATGCATGCTAAAAAGAGGAAGCAGCATGCTATAGACAGGGCTAAGCGATCCCACAATCAACGGATCAGATCAAAGCTCTGCAGTCCTGCCACATCCAGTCGTGAATAGTGGTGGATCATTAAACAACTAACGGGAGGAGGAGGCTCCAAGAATATCCCCATTCTCAATGATGGTGGAGCCCAGCTAGTGAGTGCAAAAGACAAGGCTGAAGTGTTTGCAACCAAGTTCAGCCAGAAGTGCCGAGTGGATGATCCATATCAGCCTACTCCCAAGGTCCCCACCATCACAGAAGCCATTCTTCAGCCAATTCGATTCACTCCACGTGATATCAAGAAACAGCTGAGCGCACTGGATACAGCAAAAGCTATGGGCCCCAACAACATTCCGGCTATCGTGCTGAATACTTGTGCTCCAGAACTATCCGCGCCTCTAGCCAAGCTGTTCCAGTACAGCTACAACACTGGCATCTATCCGACAATGCGGAAAACTGCCCAGGTATGTCCTGTCCACAAAAAGCAGGACAAATCCAACCTGGCCAATTACCGCCCCATCAGTCTACTCTCAATCATCAGCAAAGTGATGGAAGGTGTCATCAACAGTGCTGGCAAGCGGCACTTACTCACCAATAACCTGCTCATTGATGCCCAGTTTGAGTTCCGCCAAGACCACTCGGCTCCTGCTCATTACAGCCTTGGTCCAAACATGGACAAAGGAGCTGAATTCCAGAGGTGAGGTGAGAGTGACTGCCCTTGACATCAAGGCAGCATTTGACCGAGTCTGGCATCAAGGAGCCCTAGTAAAACTGAAGTCAATGGGAATCAGGGGAAAAACGCTCCACTGGCTGGAGTCATACCTAGTACGAAGGAAGATGGTTGTGGTGGTTGAAGGTCAATCATCACAGCCCCAGGACATTGCTGCAGGAGTTCCTCAGGGCAGTGTCCTAGGCCCAACCATCTTCAGCTGCTTCATCAATGACCTTCCCTCCAGCATAAGGTCAGAAATGGGGATGTTCGCTGATGACTGCACAGCGTTCAGCTCCATTCGCAACTCCACAGATAATGAAGCAGTCCATGCCCGCATGCAACAAGACTTGGATGACGTTCAGGCTTGGGCTGATAAGTGGCAGGTAACATTCGCTTCACAGAAGTGCCAGGCAATGACTATCTCCAACGAGCGAGAGTCTAACCACCTCCCCTTGACATTCTATGCCATTACCATTGCCGAATCCCCCACTATCAACATCCTGGTTGTCACCATTAGCCAGAAACTTAACTGGACCAGCCACATAAATACTGTGGCAACAAGAGCAGATCAGAGGCAAGGTATTCTGCAGCAAGTGTCTCACCTCCTGACTCCCCAAAGCCTTTCCACCATCTACAAGGCACAAGTAAGGAGTGTGATGGAATACTCTCCACTTGCCTGGATGAGTGCAGCTCCAACAACACTTAAGAAGCTCGACACCATCCAGAACACAGCAGACCGCTTGGTTGGTGTTAAGTCTGTGTGTTATAGTGAGAATTACTACACAGACCACAAGAGTAAATTCAACAGGTCTTTACTGGTTGGAGGTCGGACTATACTGAATACAATATTATTACACTGTGCTTATATACCGGTGTGGTCACCACCGGTATTACGTATACAGCAGCCAAAGAAAGTAGTACCTTTCTTAAGGTGGACCAGGCTTAAGTTCTCTTAAGGTGGAACAGGTTACATACACCACAATCCTCCCTTTTTAGCTTAACAGTCATATCCCCAAATAAACATAACATATATACATATATAACTTCAGGTATAACAGTTCAAAGGTTCAGTCTCTCAGGAGGCTTTCTGATTCGGCTTGGATAACGCCTTTCAGTGGTCTCTGATTCTTGTTGTTGAGGTGCCTCCTCTAGTTGGTTGCCAATGTATTGGGTGTCATCATCATCAAATACATTCTCGGCCGAGGTAGATGCTTCAGGTTCATGAACGTCTTCCACAGCTGTCTCTGTCACAACCATGGGTTCGACCCTTGCTCTCGACTCTACCAGTTGATCCGCATGACGCCTTATCACATTATGACCAATATCTACGGTGTACATCAGAGGTCCTTGTCTGGCCCGGATTGTTCCGGACTGCCATTTGTCGTTTCCATAGCCCCTTGCCATCACTGGTTGTCCTACATCGAAAGTTCGAGTGGTCTTGCTGTTAATATGCCGAAACTGTTTGTTTTCCACTTCCCTCCGCACATTTGGTTTTAACAAGTCCAACTTGGACCGCAACCTCCTGTTATAAAACATCATAGCAGGACTTTGGTTAGTCACGGCATGATCGGCGTTTCTATATGACATCAGGAACTTATCGACCTTGTGTTGCAGCGGAATCTGATCATCATTCATGGCCTTAATAGCCTTTTTGAATGTCTGGACAAATCTTTCAGCCAACCCATTTGTCGCCGGATGATATGGGGCAGAGGTATAGGCCTAGATTTTCAGTATAGACAGTTTTGGGGCGCTACCCTTAGCGCCCGCCCGAAGTTAGCGCCCGCCCCAAAGTAGCGCCCCGTTGCCGGCGCTAACGGGCAACTTAATTTGGGGCGGGGCGCAAACTGCGCTGCGCCCGGCCGCTACACGCATAGCGCCCGAAAATCACTTCTCTTAAGGCGCTAACTGCTGGCGCAAGCAACTGAAAATCTAGCCCATAATGTTTAACTCCATTCTTCTTTAAGAATTGTTGGAATTCTTCCGATACAAACTGTGGTCCGTTGTCCGAACAGATCTGTTCTGGCAATCCGTTCCTTGCGAATATTGTTCTTAACACCGCAATTGTCTTTTCTGAAGTAGTGGTATTCATCTTGATGACTTCTGGCCATTTGGAATGCGCGTCCACCGCGATTAGGAACATGGAGTCCATGAATGGACCAGCAAAGTCAATGTGTACGCGTTGCCATGGGGCTGAAGGCCATTCCCATGGGTGTAGCGGTGCTATCGGAGGTGCATTTTGCACTTTTTGACACCCAGCGCAGCTTTTCGTTAACTCCTCAATCTGTTGGTCAATACCCGGCCACCATACGTAAGCCCTAGCAAGACTTTTCATTTTAACTCCCCCCAGATGACCTTCATGTAGTTCTTTTAAAACTCTTTCCCTTAACTTGGGAGGAATAATCACTCTTGTCCCGTACATCAAAGTACCATGGCAGACGGACAGCTGGTCTCGCCTTGCCGAGAATGCCGGTAACAGAGGATCACCCCGTGTTGGCCATCCTTTCACTGTCACCTCGTAGACACTGGACAGTGTCGGGTCGTTCCTGGTTTCTCTTTCAATACTTGCGTTGGTGACAGGTAAACACTCGATAATGGTCGAATGAAATAACTCAACAGGGTCAACTTCCGTCGTGTCTTCATCTTCAGGTAGTGGCAGGCGCGACAGGCCATCAGCATTGCCATGCTGTTTCGTACCTTTGAATTCTATCTGATATTGATGTGCCCCTAAGAAAAGAGACCATCTCTGGAGACGCTGTGCTGTCATCACCGAAACACCCTTCTTAGGGTTAAAAATGGACACCAACGGTTGATGGTCCGTCAGAAGTGTGAATTTTTGGCCCTGTAGGTAATGATTAAACTTCTTCACTCCCCATACAAGGCTAAGGGCCTCCCTATCGATCTGCGCATAGTTGCGCTCAGCGGAGGTCAATGATCTGGATGCAAACGCGACTGGCCTTTCCGTGCCATTTGGCAATTTATGTGAGAGTACTGCCCCAATACCATATGGAGAAGCATCACAAGCCAACCAAATAGGCAGTGTCGGGTTGAAGTGAGCCAACACTTCCTCTGAGGTGATCAATTCTTTGCTTTTGCGAAATGCCTTCTTACAGTTTTTGCCCCAGTCCCATGGTACCCCTTTCTGTAAAAGAGCGTTCAACGGATGCAGCACCGTGGATAGATTTGGCAGAAATTTATGGTAGTAGTTAATTAATCCTAGAAACGACCTCAACTGAGAGACATTCTCCGGAGCGGGAGCCTTTACTGTTAAGTATGTGCATTGTATTGAACAATTAACACAAAGACTTAAACATATAACTCAAACAGGTCTTTACTGGTTGGAGGTAGGGACTATACGTAGGTCTTTACTTCATGCCCACAGGCGGGAACTGAGGGGAGATCAGTACCCACAGTACTATTTATACCCCTATGGCCAGGAGTGGTACTGCGTATCACTACGCCCTACAAGTAGTGCAGTCCTGTCCATAGGTTCAAAGTAGCACACATATTACATACACAACATTCCTCCCTTCCTAGCTTTACAGTCATCTCCCCATTTAACATAACGTAATAACATATATACATATATAACTTCAGGTTTACATAACAGAATAACATAGATACATAGATAACTTCATGTCAAAACAGATCACAGATTCAGTCTCTGCGGAAAACAGTTCACAGATTCAATCTCTGTGGTGTAGTCGGTTCACGTTGCTGGAGTGACTCATTCAATAGTCCTTCCATGGATTTAACAGTTTGAACTTCCGAACTGAATTGGCTCCGTTCGGAGGGACCACGTGTGTGATCTGGTAGAGGTAATAATGGTTCAGATGGGTCATCTTCTGTTTCGACTTTTCCTTTTCTGCTTCTTGGAGACTCTCTGGGCTCCACTGTCAGCTGCCAGCTGCATGCGCAGTTCCTCCTTCTCTTCCTCCTTTTTCCGTAGTAGAGCCACCTTCTCCCGATGTTCCGTAGACTTTCGGTGCTCCTCCATGATTTCTGTATGGTGGGAGTCGAAGTTACAAGTTGGGCAGGACAGGACATAGTAATATTCGGTGTCGTCCTGATCTAGGCCAGCGAGAGGGTCTTCTATTTCCTCCATACCCAGCTTTTGTTCCAAGTCCAGACATCTTTCCTGAAGAGACTTCTTCATGCGTACCTCTTCATCCAGCTTTTTCTGGGCTTTCAGCAAGTCGTTTACTAATGACCTCATTTGAGATTTTACTACTTCAACTTCTTTTGGAGATTGATTGATCGGACTATTCAATTCCTCTACCGGAGCAGCTGTTTCAGCGGTCTGTTGTTCTACGTTGACGTGAGTCAGCGTACTTTTGGCATCCAAGGGCTGCTCTGTTGCAGTCATCTCAGTCTGTGTTGCCACCTCAGCTCTTCCAATAACCTTTGAGAGCTCCGAACCCCTTTCGTTTGAATATTGAAGTTCGTGTTCAAGTTTTTCCCATTTCAGAGTCCTTTCCTTCAGCATATGCAGGAGTTGGCTGACCGTTAACTCCTCTGACATCAGACGTTTTGTGTGCTCCTGCTCCATTTTCTCCATCAGCTGCTTCTGTTGTCTTTCCAGATTCTCCAACTCTATATCAAAGAACTCTTTCGTTGCATTCAACTCTTGCTCAAAACGGCGAAGCATTTGTTCTAATTGCTGTTGTAGTTTGAAATGGAGTTGAGTTCGAGCCCGGTGTCCCTCAGAAATGGGCACATCAGTAGACTTGCCAGACTCAGAATCCACAGTTAAACTATGTTGTTGTTGCTCAGTGGAATTCTGTGCTGAAACTTTGTCTTTTGCACCTGAGTTGGGCTTACCATCATCCGTTCCAGAGTCTGGGCCGACTATCTTCACCGAGTTCTCGCTCGTTATTGTTTGTAGGAAATGCCAGTCCATATTCATTTTCCTAATCCACTCCCGTCCTAGTAGTGGAGAACCTCCTTCAGATATCACATATAAGTCCATTATTTGACTGTCTTTGCCCTTGTGGACCACTGCAACCTCTATTTTCCCGATGGGGTACACTCTTTGCCCCGTGTATGTTTTCAATATAATCCCCGTATCCTGTAGGGGAATATGTTGGAATAACTTTCCATAATCTTTCTTATTTATGACCGTCAATGCCGATCCAGTGTCCAATTCCAGTTTTACTTGGACTCCTTCTATCTGAAGAGTGACCCAAATTGTCTGGAGGTCTGCACCCTTACCAGCGTTGAGTACTCTTAAGCTAGCCAGTTCATTACAGCTTAAGCTAACCAGTTCATTACAGCTTAAGCTAGCCAGTTCATTACTGCTAGCGTCTGAATCGGACTCCTGTTCGGTCACCTTGTGTACCTTTGCGTATTTTCCTTGCGGTGACTTCTTGTTGCTGGTCTTCTTCCCTGACCTGCATACTCTAGCTATATGTCCAAGCCTACCACACATTCTACATTCTTGGTTTTTAAACCAACACTGGTTCTGATCATGCGTTGTCTTTCCACAACGATAACATTTGCCAGAACTCACACCCAATTTGTGTGCACTGAGCTCCGGTGACCGTAGCTGCATTACTGCCGTGCCTCTCGCTGCGGCTTCGTGTGCTGTTGCCATAGTGACCGCCTTCTCAAGCGTCAGCTCATTCTCCTTGAGCAGTCGCTTTTGTGTATCCTGTTTAAATAAACCACACACAAATTTGTCTCGTAGTGCATCTGTCAGTCCCGTTCCAAACTGGCAATATTTCGCAAATTTACGCAATTCCAGCAAATATTCAGCATTGCTTTCATGCTGTAGCTGCCTTCTGTCGTAAAATTTAAATCGTTCCGCTAGCATCAGCGGCGTGGGGTTTAGATGATCTTTCAGGACAGTAACAATCTCATCGAACGTCTTATCCGCCGGTTCATCTGGTGATAACAGGTGTTTCAATTGCCCGTATGTCTTCGCACCCATTAAATTTAATAATGTTAGAGCTTTATCTTGGTCACAAATTTTATTGGCCTTACAATAATTTTTTACTCTTTCAACATATATGGCCCAATCTTCGAGGTCACTATCAAAGGTGCTAATATTCCCGTGTTTAGGCATTGTAGATTTGCAATTTCTCAGATTTTATTTTGTTTACTTGTTATCAAAGATGGCGGCTTCCCGCTCTTGCCGTCGTCCTCCGCCCACAAAATGGCGGTTTTCCCGCGCTTGGCGGTCTTCACCCGTCCCCCGACGCCGTCTCCCTTCAGCCCCCGAGTGCGGCCCTTATCTTCGCCGCGATCGATAGCCCGCGCTGTGCACCGCGGCTCTCGCACCTTGAGCTTCTGCAGCCGCCGCGCCTTTCAGTCCGAGTGCGGCCCTTATCTTTGGTCCCGATCGCTGGCCCACGCTGCGCCTCGCACTTGAAGCGGCTCCCGGCCTCTGGCTCACCCGCTCGCGCGGCTCTTGCTCGCTCCCTCCCGGGCTCTGGCTTACCCGCTCGCGCGTTTCACCGCGGCTCTTATCAGGGATTGCGATCGCCCTTATCTTCTCCAACTTCCCCAGCCCTGTCTTTGCAGCCAACGCTGCACGGCTTACCCCACCACCTAGGTTGAACAAGGAAACTGCAGAAAGACTTCTGTCAGTCACTGGAAGCTGTCAGGATGGCTGCTGCACTCCAGTGCTCAGTCGCTGATGGAGGCTTCAGAGTCCTAAAGCCTGTCGCTTCTAGTGGGGTGGTGATGTTTGAAACCTCTCTTCAGCTGCCGCAGGGTAAGAACCTGACTCGTCGCCAGTGTTAAGTATGTGTATTGTATTGAACAATTAACACAAAGACTTAAACATATAACTCAAACAGGTCTTTACTGGTTGGAGGTAGGGACTATACGTAGGTCTTTACTTCATGCCCACAGGCGGGAACTGAGGGGAGATCAGTACCCACAGTACTATTTATACCCCTATGGCCAGGAGTGGTACTGCGTATCACTATGCCCTACAAGTAGTGCAGTCCTGTCCATAGGTTCAAAGTAGCACACATATTACATACACAACATTTACAACTGCCGCTATCTTGTCAGGAGACTTATGAAGCCCCTCCCGGTCAATGACATGACCACAGTACGAGATCCGCTTCTGGAAGAACTCACATTTCTGCCGATTTACTCTAAGTCCATACTCTTTCAGTCTGTTGAGCACCAGTTCCAAGTTAGCGAGATGCTGTTCATCACCATCACCTGTGATCAGAATGTCGTCCAGGTAACATTGTGTGCCTGGAATTCCCTGTAATACCTGCTCCATGGCCCTCTGCCAAATTGCTGGAGCCGATGCCACACCAAAAACCAGCCTATTGTACCGGTACAACCCTCGATGCGTGTTGATCGTGAGGTATTGGCGTGGCTCTTCTTCAACCTCCATCTGCAAGTACGCCTGCGCCAGGTCTATCTTGGTGAAGTGTTTCCCGCCAGACAGTGAAGCGAAAATATCCTCAATCCGTGGAAGCGGATACTGCACCGTATGAAGCACCGGATTAACGGTGATCTTGAAATCTCCACAGATGCAAACCTTCCCTGGATCTCCTGGCTTATTGTTCGCAGGACGTTTCATAACGGGAACAATGGGCATAGCCCACTCACTCCAATCTACTTTAGACAGTACCCCTGAACGTTCTAGTGCTTCCAGCTCCGCTTCAACCGCAGGTCGTATTGCATAGGGTACCGGTCTGGCTTTAAAAAATTTTGGTTGTGCATGTTCATCAATCTTGATGTTTGCCGTAATTCCTCTCAGTGTTCCCAGTCCCGGCTGGAACACCTCTTTAGCCTCATCCAATATTCTGGACAATCGTTTAGGTTTGACAGCTGTTTCCCCGGAATCTACCGTTAGTGCTTTCAAGGAGTGCCAGTCCATATTCATTTTCCTAATCCACTCCCGTCCTAGTAGTGGTGGACCTCCTTCAGGTAGCACATATAAGTCCATTACTTGGCTTCCTTCGCCCTTGTGGACCACTTCTACCTCTATTTTTCCGATGGGGTACACTCTTTGCCCCGTGTACGTTTTCAATATAATCTCCGTATCCTGTAAGGGAATATGTTGAAATAACCTTCTGTAATCTTTCTTATTCATCACCGTCAATGCCGATCCAGTGTCCAATTCCATTTTTACTTGGACTCCTGCTATCTTAAGAGTGACCCAAATTGTCTGGAGGTCTGTATCCTTACCAACGTTGTGTATTCTTAAGCTATCCAGTTCATTACTGCTAGCGTCTGAATCTGACTTCTGTTCAGTCAAACTGTTCTTTGTCACCTTGTGTACCTTTGCATATTTTCCTTGCGGTGACTTTTTATTGCTGGTCTTCTTTCCTGACCGGCATACTTTAGCTATGTGGCCAAGCCTGCCACACGTTCTGCATTCTTGGTTTCTAAACCAACACTGGTTCTGATCGTGCGTTGTCTTTCCACAACGATAACATTTGACAGAACTCAAACCCAATTTGTTTGTACCGAGTTCCGGTGGCCGTAGCTGCATTACTGCCGTGCCTCTCGCTGCGGCCTCGTGTGCTGCTGCCATAGTGACCGCCTTCTCGAGAGACAGCTCATTCTCCTCGAGCAGTCGCCTTTGTGTATCCTGTTTAAATAAACCACACACAAATCTATCTCGAAGTGCCTCTGTCAGTCCCGTTCCAAACTGACAATATTTTGCTAGCTTACGTAATTCCATCAAATATTCAGCATTGCTTTCATTTTGCAGCTGTCTTCTATCGTAAAATTTAAATCGTTCCGCTAGCATCAGCGGCGTGGGGCTAAGATGATTTTTTAGGACAGTAACAATCTGTTCGAACGTCTTATCCGCCGGTTCATCTGGTGATAACAGGTGTTTCAATTGCCCGTATGTCTTCGCACCCATTAAGTTTAGTAATGTTAGTGCTTTATCTGTCTCAGGAATTTTATTTGCCTTACAATAGTTTTGTATGCGTTCTACATACATAGCCCAGTCTTCTATATCACTGTCGAAGGCATTAATGTTCCCATGTTTAGGCATCGTAGCAATTTATCGGATTTTTAATGTTATCTAAGATGGCGGCTTCCCGCTCTTGCCGTCGTCCTCCGCCCACAAAATGGCGGTTTTCCCGCGCTTGGCGGTCTTCACCCGTCCCCCGACGCTGTCTCTGCTTCACCGCGGCTCTCGCGCCTTCAGTTTCCCCAGACGCTGCGCCTTTAGCCCGAATGCGGCCCTTATCTCCAGTCGCGATCGATGTCCCGTGCTGCGCCTCTCACTCGAAAGCGGCCCGGCCCTTATCTCTGGTCGCGATCGACCTCACCGCCCTTATTCCTCCGTCTTCCCAGCCCCGTCTGTACAGCCAACGTGGTTGACTTTCTGTCGCGTCGCTGCCCGGCTTACCCACCACGAGGTAGTAGAAGAAGCTGACAGTCGCTGATGGAGGCTTCGAGGTCAGGATGTCTTCTGCACTCTGGTTGCTCGATGCCTGCCGCTCGACGTGTCTTCCCGTAGGTGATGAGGGTGGAAACCTCTCTTCGACATCCTGTCTGTGGACGAAGTCGCCGTGGAAATTACTGCAGCAGGGTAAGAATCGGACTCGTCGCCACTGTTAAGTCTGTGTGTTACAGTGAGAATTACTACACAGACCACAAGAGTAAATTCAACAGGTCTTTACTGGTTGGAGGTCGGACTATACTGAATACAATATTATTACACTGTGCTTATATACCAGTGTGGTCACCACCGGTATTATGTATACAGCAGCCAAAGAAAGTAGTACCTTTCTTAAGGTGGACCAGGCTTAAGTTCTCTTAAGGTGGAACAGGTTACATACACCACAGTTGGCACCCCATCCACCACCTTAAACATTCACCCCCTCCACCACCGGCGTACCGTGGCTGCAGTGTGTACCATCTACAGGATGCACTGCAGCAACTCACCAAGGCTTCTTCGGCAGCACCTCCCAAGCTCGCAACCTCTTCCACCTAGAAGGACGAGGGCAGCAGGCGCATGGGAACACCACCTCCTCCAAGTCACACGCCATCCTGACTTACAAGTATATCACCGATCCTTCATCGTCACTGGGTCAAAATCCTGGAACTCCCTCCCTAACAGCACTGTGGGAGTACCTTCACCACATGGACTGCAGCGGTTCAAGAAGGCAGCTCACCACCACCATCTCAAGGGCAACTAGGGATGGGCAATAAATGCGTCTAACTCGGTTGTTTAATTTCTTATAGTACGTGCATTTGTGCACGGAGCTCTTATCTGGGTAAATGTCCCCACCCAGCACACATGTCCTGCTGCTCTTTTCCTATCACTTTTTGATTTAATGTGGATTTTCCCCTCCGATGCCCCTAACTAGTTTAAACCTTTCCCCACTAACCTATTTACCCTTTCCACAAGGGTGCAGGTGCCTCTCCGGTTTAGGTGAAGGTCATCCCATCTGTGCAGCCTTCTGTTTCCCTAAAAGTAGTCGCAGTGCCCCAGGAATCTGAAACGCTCCCATCTGCATCATCCTTCCAGCCACGTATTGACAATCCTAATCTTTCTCTCCCTTTCTGCTCCACTGCGTGGCACTGGGAGTAATCCACAGATGACTACCCTGAAACTTCTGCTCATTAATCTAGAATTTAGTGTCCTTGCTAACATTTTTGTTTGAATATTTTTTGCACATATACCTTTTACAACTGTTTCTTTCCTTCATCCTGTGCTGCTATTTTATGGTAATATTTGTGCCTTCCCTCACATCCTCTAACTGCTCTAACTCACCCAGTCTCACATCCCCTTACTGCTCTAACTCACCCAGTCTCACATCCTCTAACTGCTCTAACTCACCCAGTCTCACATCCCTTCACTGCTCTAACTCACCCAGTCTCACATCCCCTTACTGCTCTAACTCACCCAGTCTCACATCCCCTTACTGCTCTAACTCACCCAGTCTCACATCCCCTTACTGCTCTAACTCACCCAGTCTCACATCCCCTTACTGCTCTAACTCACCCAGTCTCACATCCCCTTACTGCTCTAACTCACCCAGTCTCACATCCCCTTACTGCTCTAACTCACCCAGTCTCACATCCCCTTACTGCTTTAACTCACCCAGTCTCACATCCCCTTACTGCTCTAACTCACCCAGTCTCACATCCCCTTACTGCTCTAACTCGCCCAGTCTCGCATCCCCTTACTGCTCTAACTCATCCAGTCTCGCATCCCCTTACTGCTCTAACTCACCCAGTCTCGCATCCCCTTACTGCTCTAACTCACCCAGTCTCACATCCCCTTACTGCTCTAACTCACCCAGTCTCACATCCCCTTACTGCTCTAACTCACCCAGTCTCACATCCCCTCACTGCTCCAACTCACCCAGTCTCACATCCCCTTACTGCTCTAACTCACCCAGTCTCACATCCCCTGACTGCATTAACTCACCCAGCCTCACATCCCCTTACTGCTCTAACTCACCCAGTCTCACATCCCCTTACTGCTCTAACTCGCCCAGTCTCGCATCCCCTTACTGCTCTAACTCATCCAGTCTCGCATCCCCTTACTGCTCTAACTCACCCAGTCTCGCATCCCCTTACTGCTCTAACTCACCCAGTCTCACATCCCCTTACTGCTCTAACTCACCCAGTCTCACATCCCCTTACTGCTCTAACTCACCCAGTCTCACATCCCCTCACTGCTCCAACTCACCCAGTCTCACATCCCCTTACTGCTCTAACTCACCCAGTCTCACATCCCCTGACTGCATTAACTCACCCAGCCTCACATCCCCTTACTGCTCTAACTCACCCAGTCTCACATCCCCTTACTGCTCTTACTCACCCAGTCTCACACCCCTTTACTGCTCTAACACACCCAGTCTCAGATCCTCTTACTGCTCTAACTCAGCCAGTCTCACATCTCCTTACTGCTCTAACTCACCCAGTCTCACATCCCCTTACTGCTCTAACTCACCCAGCCTCACATCCCCTTACTGCTCTAACTCACCCAGTCTCACATCCCCTTACTGCTCTAACTCACCCAGTCTCACATCCCCTTACTGCTCTAACTCACACAGTCTCACATCCCCTTACTGCTTTAACTCACCCAGTCTCACATCCCCTTACTGCTCTAACTCACCTAGTCTCACATCCCCTTACTGCTCTAACTCACCCAGTCTCACATCCCCTTACTTCTCTAACTCACCCAATCTCACATCCCCTTACTGCTCCAACTCACCCAGTCTCACATCCCTTTACTGCTCTAACTCACCCAACCTCACATCCCCTTACTGCTCTAACTCACCCAGTCTCACATCCCTTTACTGCTCCAACTCACCCAGCCTCACATCCCCTTACTGCTCTAACTCACCCAGTCTCACATCCCCTTACTGCTCTAACTCACCCAGTCTCACATCACCTTATTGCTCCAACTCACCCAGTCTCACATCCCCTTACTGCTCTAACTCACCCAGTCTCACATCCCATTACTACTCTAACTCACCCAGTCTCACATCCCCTTACTGCTCTAACTCACCCAGTCTCACATCCCGTTACTGCTCTAACTCACCCAGTCTCACATCCCCTTACTGCTCTAACTCACCCAGTCTCACATCCCCTGACTGCTCTAACTCACCCAGTCTCACATCCCCTTACTGCTCTAACTCACCCAGTCTCACATCCCCTTACTGCTCTAACTCACCCAGTCTCACATCCCCTTACTGCTCTAACTCACCCAGTCTCACATCCCCTTACTGCTCTAACTCATCCAGCCTCACATCCCCTTACTGCTCTATCTCACCCAGTCTCACATCCCCTTTCTGCTCTAACTCACCCAGTCTCACATCCCCTTACTGCTCTAACTCACCCAGTCTCACATCCCCTTACTGCTCTAACTCACCCAGTCTCACATCCCCTTACTGCTCTATCTCACCCAGTCTCACATCCCCTTTCTGCTCTAACTCACCCAGTCTCACATCCTCTAACTGCTCTAACTCACCCAGTCTCACATCCCCTTACTGCTCGAACTCACCCAGTCTCACATCCCCTTACTGCTCTAACTCACCCAGTCTCACATCCTCTTACTGCTCTAACTCACCCAGTCTCAGATCCCCTTGCTGCTCTAACTCACCCAGTCTCACATCCCCTTACTGCTCTAACTCACCCAGTCTCACATCCCCTTACTGCTCTAACTCACCGTCTCACATCCCCTTACTGCTCTAGCTCACCGTCTCACATCCCCTTACTGCTCTAACTCACCCAGTCTCACATCCCCTTACTGCTCTAACTCACCCAGCCTCACATCCCCTTACTGCTCTAACTCACCCACTCTCACATCCCCTTACTGCTCTAACTCACCCAGTCTCACATCCCCTTACTGCTCTAACTCACCCAGCCTCACATCCCCTTACTGCTCTAACTCACCCAGTCTCACATCCCCTTACTGCTGTAACTCACCGTCTCACATCCCCTTACTGCTCTAACTCACCCAGCCTCACATCCATTACTGCTCTAACTCACCGTCTCACATCCCCTTACTGCTCTAACTCACCCAGTCTCACATCCACTTACTGCTCTAACTCACCCAGTCTCACATCCCCTTACTGCTCTAACTCACCCAGCCTCACATCCATTACTGCTCTAACTCACCATCTCATATACCCTTACTGCTCTAACTCACCCAGCCTCACATCCCCTTACTGCTCTAACTCACCGTCTCATATCCCCTAACTGCTCTAACTTACCCAGTCTCACATCCCCTTACTGCTCTAACTCACCCAGCCTCACATCCATTACTGCTCTAACTCACCATCTCATTTCCCTTACTGCTCTAACTCACCGTCTCACATCCGCTTACTGCTCTAACTCACCCAGTCTCACATCCCCTTACTGCTCTAACTCACCCAGTCTCACATCCCCTTACTGCTCTAACTCACCCAGTCTCACATCCCCTTGCTGCTCTAACTCACCCAGTCTCACATCCCCTTACTGCTATAGCTCACCGTCTCACATCCCCTTACTGCTCTAACTCACCCAGTCTCACATCCCCTTACTGCTCTAACTCACCCAGTCTCACATCCCCTGACTGCTCTAACTCACCCAGTCTCACATCCCCTTACTGCTCTAACTCACCCAGTCTCACATCCCCTTACTGCTCTAACTCACCCAGCCTCACATCCCCTTACTGCTCTAACTCACCCAGTCTCACATCCCATTACTGCTCTAACTCACCCAGTATCACATCCCCTTACTGCTCTAACTCACCCAGTCTCACATCCCGTTACTGCTCTAACTCACCCAGTCTCACATCCCCTTACTGCTCTAACTCACCCAGTCTCACATCCCCTTACTGCTCTAACTCACCCAGTCTCACATCCTCTTACTGCTCTAACTCACCGTCTCTCATCCCCTTTCTGCTCTAACTCACCCAGTCTCACATCCACTTACTGCTCTAACTCACCGTCTCACATCCCCTTACTGCTCTAACTCACCCAACCTCACATCCCCTTACTGCTCTAACTCACCCAGTCTCACATCCCCTTACTGCTCTAACTCACCCAGTCTCACATCCCCTTACTGCTTTAACTCACCCAGTCTCACATCCCCTTACTGCTGTAACTCACCCAGCCTCACATCCCCTTACTGCTCTAACTCACCCAGTCTCACATCCCCTTACTGCTCTAACTCACCCAGTCTCACATCCCCTTACTGCTCTAACTCACACAGTCTCACATCCCCTTACTGCTTTAACTCACCCAGTCTCACATCCCCTTACTGCTCTAACTCACCTAGTCTCACATCCCCTTACTGCTCTAACTCACCCAGTCTCACATCCCCTTACTTCTCTAACTCACCCAATCTCACATCCCCTTACTGCTCCAACTCACCCAGTCTCACATCCCTTTACTGCTCTAACTCACCCAACCTCACATCCCCTTACTGCTCTAACTCACCCAGTCTCACATCCCTTTACTGCTCCAACTCACCCAGCCTCACATCCCCTTACTGCTCTAACTCACCCAGTCTCACATCCCCTTACTGCTCTAACTCACCCAGTCTCACATCACCTTATTGCTCCAACTCACCCAGTCTCACATCCCCTTACTGCTCTAACTCACCCAGTCTCACATCCCATTACTACTCTAACTCACCCAGTCTCACATCCCCTTACTGCTCTAACTCACCCAGTCTCACATCCCGTTACTGCTCTAACTCACCCAGTCTCACATCCCCTTACTGCTCTAACTCACCCAGTCTCACATCCCCTGACTGCTCTAACTCACCCAGTCTCACATCCCCTTACTGCTCTAACTCACCCAGTCTCACATCCCATTACTGCTCTAACTCACCCAGTATCACATCCCCTTACTGCTCTAACTCACCCAGTCTCACATCCCGTTACTGCTCTAACTCACCCAGTCTCACATCCCCTTACTGCTCTAACTCACCCAGTCTCACATCCCCTTACTGCTCCAACTCACCCAGTCTCACATCCTCTTACTGCTCTAACTCACCGTCTCTCATCCCCTTTCTGCTCTAACTCACCCAGTCTCACATCCACTTACTGCTCTAACTCACCGTCTCACATCCCCTTACTGCTCTAACTCACCCAACCTCACATCTCCTTACTGCTCTAACTCACCCAGTCTCACATCCCCTTACTGCTCTAACTCACCCAGTCTCACATCCCCTTACTGCTTTAACTCACCCAGTCTCACATCCACTTACTGCTGTAACTCACCCAGCCTCACATCCCCTTACTGCTCTAACTCACCCAGTCTCACATCCCCTTGCTGCTCTAACTCACCCAGTCTCACATCCCCTTACTGCTCTAACTCACCCAGTCTCACATCCCCTTACTTCTCTAACTCACCCAGTCTCACACCCCCTTACTGCTCTAACTCACCCAGTCTCACATCCCCTTACTGCTCTAACTCACCCAGTCTCACATCCCCTTACTGCACTAACTCACCCAGTCTCAGATCCCCTTACTGCTCTAACTCACCCAGTCTCACATCCCCTTACTGCTCTAACTCACCCAGTCTCACATCCCCTTACTGCTCTAACTCACCCAGTCTCACATCCCCTTACTGCTCTAACTCATCCAGCCTCACATCCCCTTACTGCTCTAACTCACCCAGTATCACATCCCCTTACTGCTCTAACTCACCCAGTCTCACATCCCCTTACTGCTCTAACTCACCCAGTCTCACATCCCCTTACTGCTCTAACTCACCCAGTCTCACATCCCCTTACTGCTCTAACTCACCCAGTCTCACATCCCCTTACTGCTCTAACTCACCCAGTCTCACATCCCCTTACTGCTCTAACTCACCCAGTCTCACATCCCCTTACTGCTCTAACTCACACAGTCTCACATCCCCTTACTGCTTTAACTCACCCAGTCTCACATCCCCTTACTGCTCTAACTCACCTAGTCTCACATCCCCTTACTGCTCTAACTCACCCAGTCTCACATCCCCTTACTTCTCTAACTCACCCAATCTCACATCCCCTTACTGCTCCAACTCACCCAGTCTCACATCCCTTTACTGCTCTAACTCACCCAACCTCACATCCCCTTACTGCTCTAACTCACCCAGTCTCACATCCCTTTACTGCTCCAACTCACCCAGCCTCACATCCCCTTACTGCTCTAACTCACCCAGTCTCACATCCCCTTACTGCTCTAACTCACCCAGTCTCACATCACCTTATTGCTCCAACTCACCCAGTCTCACATCCCCTTACTGCTCTAACTCACCCAGTCTCACATCCCATTACTACTCTAACTCACCCAGTCTCACATCCCCTTACTGCTCTAACTCACCCAGTCTCACATCCCGTTACTGCTCTAACTCACCCAGTCTCACATCCCCTTACTGCTCTAACTCACCCAGTCTCACATCCCCTGACTGCTCTAACTCACCCAGTCTCACATCCCCTTACTGCTCTAACTCACCCAGTCTCACATCCCCTTACTGCTCTAACTCACCCAGTCTCACATCCCATTACTGCTCTAACTCACCCAGTATCACATCCCCTTACTGCTCTAACTCACCCAGTCTCACATCCCGTTACTGCTCTAACTCACCCAGTCTCACATCCCCTTACTGCTCTAACTCACCCAGTCTCACATCCCCTTACTGCTCCAACTCACCCAGTCTCACATCCTCTTACTGCTCTAACTCACCGTCTCTCATCCCCTTTCTGCTCTAACTCACCCAGTCTCACATCCACTTACTGCTCTAACTCACCGTCTCACATCCCCTTACTGCTCTAACTCACCCAACCTCACATCCCCTTACTGCTCTAACTCACCCAGTCTCACATCCCCTTACTGCTCTAACTCACCCAGTCTCACATCCCCTTACTGCTTTAACTCACCCAGTCTCACATCCACTTACTGCTGTAACTCACCCAGCCTCACATCCCCTTACTGCTCTAACTCACCCAGTCTCACATCCCCTTGCTGCTCTAACTCACCCAGTCTCACATCCCCTTACTGCTCTAACTCACCCAGTCTCACATCCCCTTACTTCTCTAACTCACCCAGTCTCACACCCCCTTACTGCTCTAACTCACCCAGTCTCACATCCCCTTACTGCTCTAACTCACCCAGTCTCACATCCCCTTACTGCACTAACTCACCCAGTCTCAGATCCCCTTACTGCTCTAACTCACCCAGTCTCACATCCCCTTACTGCTCTAACTCACCCAGTCTCACATCCCCTTACTGCTCTAACTCACCCAGTCTCACATCCCCTTACTGCTCTAACTCATCCAGCCTCACATCCCCTTACTGCTCTATCTCACCCAGTCTCACATCCCCTTTCTGCTCTAACTCACCCAGTCTCACATCCCCTTACTGCTCTAACTCACCCAGTCTCACATCCCCTTTCTGCTCTAACTCACCCAGTCTCACATCCCCTTACTGCTCTAACTCACCCAGTCTCACATCCCCTTACTGCTCTAACTCATCCAGCCTCACATCCCCTTACTGCTCTATCTCACCCAGTCTCACATCCCCTTTCTGCTCTAACTCACCCAGTCTCACATCCTCTAACTGCTCTAACTCACCCAGTCTCACATCCCCTTACTGCTCGAACTCACCCAGTCTCACATCCCCTTACTGCTCTAACTCACCCAGTCTCACATCCTCTTACTGCTCTAACTCACCCAGTCTCAGATCCCCTTGCTGCTCTAACTCACCCAGTCTCACATCCCCTTACTGCTCTAACTCACCCAGTCTCACATCCCCTTACTGGTCTAACTCACCCAGTCTCACATCCCCTTACTGCTCTAACTCACCCAGTCTCACATCCCCTTACTGCTCTAACTCACCCAGTCTCAGATCCTCTTACTGCTCTAACTCACCCAGTCTCACATCCCCTTACTGCTCTAACTCACCGTCTCACATCCCCTTACTGCTCTAGCTCACCGTCTCACATCCCCTTACTGCTCTAACTCACCCAGTCTCACATCCCCTTACTGCTCTAACTCACCCAGCCTCACATCCCCTTACTGCTCTAACTCACCCACTCTCACATCCCCTTACTGCTCTAACTCACCCAGTCTCACATCCCCTTACTGCTCTAACTCACCCAGCCTCACATCCCCTTACTGCTCTAACTCACCCAGTCTCACATCCCCTTACTGCTGTAACTCACCGTCTCACATCCCCTTACTGCTCTAACTCACCCAGCCTCACATCCATTACTGCTCTAACTCACCGTCTCACATCCCCTTACTGCTTTAACTCACCCAGTCTCACATCCACTTACTGCTCTAACTCACCCAGTCTCACATCCCCTTACTGCTCTAACTCACCCAGCCTCACATCCATTACTGCTCTAACTCACCATCTCATATACCCTTACTGCTCTAACTCACCCAGCCTCACATTCCCTTACTGCTCTAACTCACCGTCTCATATCCCCTAACTGCTCTAACTTACCCAGTCTCACATCCCCTTACTGCTCTAACTCACCCAGCCTCACATCCATTACTGCTCTAACTCACCATCTCATTTCCCTTACTGCTCTAACTCACCGTCTCACATCCGCTTACTGCTCTAACTCACCCAGTCTCACATCCCCTTACTGCTCTAACTCACCCAGTCTCACATCCCCTTACTGCTCTAACTCACCCAGTCTCACATCCCCTTGCTGCTCTAACTCACCCAGTCTCACATCCCCTTACTGCTATAGCTCACCGTCTCACATCCCCTTACTGCTCTAACTCACCCAGTCTCACATCCCCTTACTGCTCTAACTCACCCAGTCTCACATCCCCTGACTGCTCTAACTCACCCAGTCTCACATCCCCTTACTGCTCTAACTCACCCAGTCTCACATCCCCTTACTGCTCTAACTCACCCAGCCTCACATCCCCTTACTGCTCTAACTCACCCAGTCTCACATCCCATCACTGCTCTAACTCACCCAGTATCACATCCCCTTACTGCTCTAACTCACCCAGTCTCACATCCCGTTACTGCTCTAACTCACCCAGTCTCACATCCCCTTACTGCTCTAACTCACCCAGTCTCACATCCCCTTACTGCTCTAACTCACCCAGTCTCACATCCTCTTACTGCTCTAACTCACCGTCTCTCATCCCCTTTCTGCTCTAACTCACCCAGTCTCACATCCACTTACTGCTCTAACTCACCGTCTCACATCCCCTTACTGCTCTAACTCACCCAACCTCACATCCCCTTACTGCTCTAACTCACCCAGTCTCACATCCCCTTACTGCTCTAACTCACCCAGTCTCACATCCCCTTACTGCTTTAACTCACCCAGTCTCACATCCCCTTACTGCTGTAACTCACCCAGCCTCACATCCCCTTACTGCTCTAACTCACCCAGTCTCACATCCCCTTGCTGCTCTAACTCACCCAGTCTCACATCCCCTTACTGCTCTAACTCACCCAGTCTCACATCCCCTTACTTCTCTAACTCACCCAGTCTCACACCCCCTTACTGCTCTAACTCACCCAGTCTCACATCCCCTTACTGCTCTAACTCACCCAGTCTCACATCCCCTTACTGCTCTAACTCACCCAGTCTCAGATCCCCTTACTGCTCTAACTCACCCAGTCTCACATCCCCTTACTGCTCTAACTCACCCAGTCTCACATCCCCTTACTGCTCTAACTCACCCAGTCTCACATCCCCTTACTGCTCTAACTCATCCAGCCTCACATCCCCTTACTGCTCTATCTCACCCAGTCTCACATCCCCTTTCTGCTCTAACTCACCCAGTCTCACATCCCCTTACTGCTCCACCTCACCCAGTCTCACATCCCCTTACTGCTCTAACTCACCCAGTCTCACATCCCCTTACTGCTCTAACTCATCCAGCCTCACATCCCCTTACTGCTCTATCTCACCCAGTCTCACATCCCCTTTCTGCTCTAACTCACCCAGTCTCACATCCTCTAACTGCTCTAACTCACCCAGTCTCACATCCCCTTACTGCTCTAACTCACCCAGTCTCACATCCCCTTACTGCTCTAAATCACCCAGTCTCACATCCTCTGACTGCTCTAACTCACCCAGTCTCAGATCCCCTTGCTGCTCTAACTCACCCAGTCTCACATCCCCTTACTGCTCTAACTCACCCAGTCTCACATCCCGTTACTGGTCTAACTCACCCAGTCTCACATCCCCTTACTGCTCTAACTCACCCAGTCTCACATCCCCTTACTGCTCTAACTCACCCAGTCTCAGATCCTCTTACTGCTCTAACTCACCCAGTCTCACATCCCCTTACTGCTCTAACTCACCGTCTCACATCCCCTTACTGCTCTAGCTCACCGTCTCACATCCCCTTACTGCTCTAACTCACCCAGTCTCACATCCCCTTACTGCTCTAACTCACCCAGCCTCACATCCCCTTACTGCTCTAACTCACCCACTCTCACATCCCCTTACTGCTCTAACTCACCCAGTCTCACATCCCCTTACTGCTCTAACTCACCCAGCCTCACATCCCCTTACTGCACTAACTCACCCAGTCTCACATCCCCTTACTGCTGTAACTCACCGTCTCACATCCCCTTACTGCTCTAACTCACCCAGCCTCACATCCATTACTGCTCTAACTCACCGTCTCACATCCCCTTACTGCTCTAACTCACCCAGTCTCACATCCACTTACTGCTCTAACTCACCCAGTCTCACATCCCCTTACTGCTCTAACTCACCCAGCCTCACATCCATTACTGCTCTAACTCACCATCTCATATACCCTTACTGCTCTAACTCACCCAGCCTCACATCCCCTTACTGCTCTAACTCACCGTCTCATATCCCCTAACTGCTCTAACTTACCCAGTCTCACATCCCCTTACTGCTCTAACTCACCCAGCCTCACATCCATTACTGCTCTAACTCACCATCTCATTTCCCTTACTGCTCTAACTCACCGTCTCACATCCGCTTACTGCTCTAACTCACCCAGTCTCACATCCCCTTACTGCTCTAACTCACCCAGTCTCACATCCCCTTACTGCTCTAACTCACCCAGTCTCACATCCCCTTGCTGCTCTAACTCACCCAGTCTCACATCCCCTTACTGCTATAGCTCACCGTCTCACATCCCCTTACTGCTCTAACTCACCCAGTCTCACATCCCCTTACTGCTCTTACTCACCCAGTCTCACACCCCTTTACTGCTCTAACTCACCCAGTCTCAGATCCTCTTACTGCTCTAACTCAGCCAGTCTCACATCTCCTTACTGCTCTAACTCACCCAGTCTCACATCCCCTTACTGCTCTAACTCACCCAGCCTCACATCCCCTTACTGCTCTAACTCACCCAGTCTCACATCCCCTAACTGCTCTAACTCACCCAGTCTCACATCCCCTTACTGCTCTAACTCACACAGTCTCACATCCCCTTACTGCTTTAACTCACCCAGTCTCACATCCCCTTACTGCTCTAACTCACCTAGTCTCACATCCCCTGACTGCTCTAACTCACCCAGTCTCACATCCCCTTACTTCTCTAACTTACCCAATCTCACATCCCCTTACTGCTCCAACTCACCCAGTCTCACATCCCTTTACTGCTCTAACTCACCCAACCTCACATCCCCTTACTGCTCTAACTCACCCAGTGTCACATCTACTTACTGCTCTAACTCACCCAGTCTCACATCCCTTTACTGCTCTAACTCACCCAGCCTCACATCCCCTTACTGCTCTAACTCACCCAGTCTCACATCCCTTTACTGCTCTAACTCACCCAGCCTCACATCCCCTTACTGCTCTAACTCACCCAGTCTCACATCCCCTTACTGCTCTAACTCACCCAGTCTCACATCACCTTATTGCTCCAACTCACCCAGTCTCACATCCCCTTACTGCTCTAACTCACCCAGCCTCACATCCCCTTACTGCTCTAACTCACCCAGTCTCACATCCCTTTACTGCTCTAACTCACCCAGCCTCACATCCCCTTACTGCTCTAACTCACCCAGCCTCACATCCCCTTACTGCTCTAACTCACCCAGTCTCACATCCCATTACTGCTCTAACTCACCCAGTATCACATCCCCTTACTGCTCTAACTCACCCAGTCTCACATCCCGTTACTGCTCTAACTCACCCAGTCTCACATCCCCTTACTGCTCTAACTCACCCAGTCTCACATCCCCTTACTGCTCTAACTCACCCAGTCTCACATCCTCTTTCTGCTCTAACTCACCGTCTCTCATCCCCTTTCTGCTCTAACTCACCCAGTCTCACATCCACTTACTGCTCTAACTCACCGTCTCACATCCCCTTACTGCTCTAACTCACCCAACCTCACATCCCCTTACTGCTCTAACTCACCCAGTCTCACATCCCCTTACTGCTCTAACTCACCCAGTCTCACATCCCCTTACTGCTTTAACTCACCCAGTCTCACATCCCCTTACTGCTGTAACTCACCCAGCCTCACATCCCCTTACTGCTCCAACTCACCCAGTCTCACATCCCCTTGCTGCTCTAACTCACCCAGTCTCACATCCCCTTACTGCTCTAACTCACCCAGTCTCACATCCCCTTACTTCTCTAACTCACCCAGTCTCACACCCCCTTACTGCTCTAACTCACCCAATCTCACATCCCCTGACTGCTCTAACTCACCCAGTCTCAGATCCCCTTACTGCTCTAACTCACCCAGTCTCACATCCCCTGACTGCTCTAACTCACCCAGTCTCACATCCCCTTACTGCTCTAACTCACCCAGTCTCACATCCCCTTACTGCTCTAACTCACCCAGCCTCACATCCCCTTACTGCTCTAACTCACCCAGTCTCACATCCCATTACTGCTCTAACTCACCCAGTATCACATCCCCTTACTGCTCTAACTCACCCAGTCTCACATCCCGTTACTGCTCTAACTCACCCAGTCTCACATCCCCTTACTGCTCTAACTCACCCAGTCTCACATCCCCTTACTGCTCTAACTCACCCAGTCTCACATCCTCTTACTGCTCTAACTCACCGTCTCTCATCCCCTTTCTGCTCTAACTCACCCAGTCTCACATCCACTTACTGCTCTAACTCACCGTCTCACATCCCCTTACCGCTCTAACTCACCCAACCTCACATCCCCTTACTGCTCTAACTCACCCAGTCTCACATCCCCTTACTGCTCTAACTCACCCAGTCTCACAACCCCTTACTGCTTTAACTCACCCAGTCTCACATCCCCTTACTGCTGTAACTCACCCAGCCTCACATCCCCTTACTGCTCTAACTCACCCAGTCTCACATCCCCTTGCTGCTCTAACTCACCCAGTCTCACATCCCCTTACTGCTCTAACTCACCCAGTCTCACATCCCCTTACTTCTCTAACTCACCCAGTCTCACACCCCCTTACTGCTCTAACTCACCCAGTCTCACATCCCCTTACTGCTCTAACTCACCCAGTCTCACATCCCCTTACTGCTCTAACTCACCCAGTCTCAGATCCCCTTACTGCTCTAACTCACCCAGTCTCACATCCCCTTACTGCTCTAACTCACCCAGTCTCACATTCCCTTACTGCTCTAACTCACCCAGTCTCACATCCCCTTACTGCTCTAACTCACCCAGCCTCACATCCCCTTACTGCTCTAACTCACCCAGTCTCACATACCCTTACTGCTGTAACTCACCGTCTCACATCCCCTTACTGCTCTAACTCACCCAGCCTCACATCCATTACTGCTCTAACTCACCATCTCACATCCCCTTACTGCTCTAACTCACCCAGTCTCACATCCACTTACTGCTCTAACTCACCCAGTCTCACATCCCCTTACTGCTCTAACTCACCCAGCCTCACATCCATTACTGCTCTAACTCACCATCTCATATACCCTTACTGCTCTAACTCACCCAGCCTCACATCCCCTTACTGCTCTAACTCACCGTCTCATATCCCCTAACTGCTCTAACTTACCCAGTCTCACATCCCCTTACTGCTCTAACTCACCCAGCCTCACATCCATTACTGCTCTAACTCACCATCTCATTTCCCTTACTGCTCTAACTCACCGTCTCACATCCGCTTACTGCTCTAACTCACCCAGTCTCACATCCCCTTACTGCTCTAACTCACCCAGTCTCACATCCCCTTACTGCTCTAACTCACCCAGTCTCACATCCCCTTACTGCTCTAACTCACCCAGTCTCACATCCCCTTACTGCTCTAACTCACCCAGTCTCACATCCTCTTTCTGCTCTAACTCACCGTCTCTCATCCCCTTTCTGCTCTAACTCACCCAGTCTCACATCCACTTACTGCTCTAACTCACCGTCTCACATCCCCTTACTGCTCTAACTCACCCAACCTCACATCCCCTTACTGCTCTAACTCACCCAGTCTCACATCCCCTTACTGCTCTAACTCACCCAGTCTCACATCCCCTTACTGCTTTAACTCACCCAGTCTCACATCCCCTTACTGCTGTAACTCACCCAGCCTCACATCCCCTTACTGCTCTAACTCACCCAGTCTCACATCCCCTTGCTGCTCTAACTCACCCAGTCTCACATCCCCTTACTGCTCTAACTCACCCAGTCTCACATCCCCTTACTTCTCTAACTCACCCAGTCTCACACCCCCTTACTGCTCTAACTCACCCAATCTCACATCCCCTTACTGCTCTAACTCACCCAGTCTCAGATCCCCTTACTGCTCTAACTCACCCAGTCTCACATCCCCTGACTGCTCTAACTCACCCAGTCTCACATCCCCTTACTGCTCTAACTCACCCAGTCTCACATCCCCTTACTGCTCTAACTCACCCAGCCTCACATCCCCTTACTGCTCTAACTCACCCAGTCTCACATCCCATTACTGCTCTAACTCACCCAGTATCACATCCCCTTACTGCTCTAACTCACCCAGTCTCACATCCCGTTACTGCTCTAACTCACCCAGTCTCACATCCCCCTACTGCTCTAACTCACCCAGTCTCACATCCCCTTACTGCTCTAACTCACCCAGTCTCACATCCTCTTACTGCTCTAACTCACCGTCTCTCATCCCCTTTCTGCTCTAACTCACCCAGTCTCACATCCACTTACTGCTCTAACTCACCGTCTCACATCCCCTTACTGCTCTAACTCACCCAACCACACATCCCCTTACTGCTCTAACTCACCCAGTCTCACATCCCCTTACTGCTCTAACTCACCCAGTCTCACATCCCCTTACTGCTTTAACTCACCCAGTCTCACATCCCCTTACTGCTGTAACTCACCCAGCCTCACATCCCCTTACTGCTCTAACTCACCCAGTCTCACATCCCCTTGCTGCTCTAACTCACCCAGTCTCACATCCCCTTACTGCTCTAACTCACCCAGTCTCACATCCCCTTACTTCTCTAACTCACCCAGTCTCACACCCCCTTACTGCTCTAACTCACCCAGTCTCACATCCCCTTACTGCTCTAACTCACCCAGTCTCACATCCCCTTACTGCTCTAACTCACCCAGTCTCAGATCCCCTTACTGCTCTAACTCACCCAGTCTCACATCCCCTTACTGCTCTAACTCACCCAGTCTCACATCCCCTTACTGCTCTAACTCACCCAGTCTCACATCCCCTTACTGCTCCAACTCACCCAGCCTCACATCCCCTTACTGCTCTAACTCACCCAGTCTCACATACCCTTACTGCTGTAACTCACCGTCTCACATCCCCTTACTGCTCTAACTCACCCAGCCTCACATCCATTACTGCTCTAACTCACAATCTCACATCCCCTTACTGCTCTAACTCACCCAGTCTCACATCCACTTACTGCTCTAACTCACCCAGTCTCACATCCCCTTACTGCTCTAACTCACCCAGCCTCACATCCATTACTGCTCTAACTCACCATCTCATATACCCTTACTGCTCTAACTCACCCAGCCTCACATCCCCTTACTGCTCTAACTCACCGTCTCATATCCCCTAACTGCTCTAACTTACCCAGTCTCACATCCCCTTACTGCTCTAACTCACCCAGCCTCACATCCATTACTGCTCTAACTCACCATCTCATTTCCCTTACTGCTCTAACTCACCGTCTCACATCCCCTTGCTGCTCTAACTCACCCAGTCTCACATCCCCTTACTGCTCTAACTCACCCATTCTCACATCCCCTTATTGCTCTAACTCACCCAGTCTCACATCCCCTTGCTGCTCTAACTCACCCAGTCTCACATCCCCTTACTGCTATAGCTCACCGTCTCACATCCCCTTACTGCTCTAACTCACCCAGTCTCACATCCCCTTACTGCTCTTACTCACCCAGTCTCACACCCCTTTACTGCTCTAACTCACCCAGTCTCAGATCCTCTTACTGCTCTAACTCAGCCAGTCTCACATCTCCTTACTACTCTAACTCACCCAGTCTCACATCCCCTTACTGCTCTAACTCACCCAGCCTCACATCCCCTTACTGCTCTAACTCACCCAGTCTCACATCCCCTTACTGCTCTAACTCACCCAGTCTCACATCCCCTTACTGCTCTAACTCACACAGTCTCACATCCCCTTACTGCTTTAACTCACCCAGTCTCACATCCCCTTACTGCTCTAACTCACCTAGTCTCACATCCCCTTACTGCTCTAACTCACCCAGTCTCACATCCCCTTACTTCTCTAACTCACCCAATCTCACATCCCCTTACTGCTCCAACTCACCCAGTCTCACATCCCTTTACTGCTCTAACTCACCCAACCTCACATCCCCTTACTGCTCTAACTCACCCAGTCTCACATCCCTTTACTGCTCTAACTCACCCAGCCTCACATCCCCTTACTGCTCTAACTCACCCAGTCTCACATCCCCTTACTGCTCTAACTCACCCAGTCTCACATCACCTTATTGCTCCAACTCACCCAGTCTCACATCCCCTTACTGCTCTAACTCACCCAGTCTCACATCCCATTACTACTCTAACTCACCCAGTCTCACATCCCCTTACTGCTCTAACTCACCCAGTCTCACATCCCGTTACTGCTCTAACTCACCCAGTCTCACATCCCCTTACTGCTCTAACTCACCCAGTCTCACATCCCCTGACTGCTCTAACTCACCCAGTCTCACATCCCCTTACTGCTCTAACTCACCCAGTCTCACATCCCCTTACTGCTTTAACTCACCCAGTCTCACATCCCCTTACTGCTGTAACTCACCCAGCCTCACATCCCCTTACTGCTCTAACTCACCCAGTCTAACATCCCCTTACTGCTCTAACTCACCCAGCCTCACATCCCCTTACTGCTCTAACTCACCAGGTCTCACATCCCCTTACTGCTCTAACTCACCCAGTCTCACATCACCTTATTGCTCCAACTCACCCAGTCTCACATCCCCTTACTGCTCTAACTCACCCAGCCTCACATCCCCTTACTGCTCTAACTCACCCAGTCTCACATCCCTTTACTGCTCTAACTCACCCAGCCTCACATCCCCTTACTGCTCTAACTCAGCCAGCCTCACATCCCCTTACTGCTCTAACTCACCCAGTCTCACATCCCATTACTGCTCTAACTCACCCAGTATCACATCCCCTTACTGCTCTAACTCACCCAGTCTCACATCCCGTTACTGCTCTAACTCACCCAGTCTCACATCCCCTTACTGCTCTAACTCACCCAGTCTCACATCCCCTTACTGCTCTAACTCACCCAGTCTCACATCCTCTTTCTGCTCTAACTCACCGTCTCTCATCCCCTTTCTGCTCTAACTCACCCAGTCTCACATCCACTTACTGCTCTAACTCACCGTCTCACATCCCCTTACTGCTCTAACTCACCCAACCTCACATCCCCTTACTGCTCTAACTCACCCAGTCTCACATCCCCTTACTGCTCTAACTCACCCAGTCTCACATCCCCTTACTGCTTTAACTCACCCAGTCTCACATCCCCTTACTGCTGTAACTCACCCAGCCTCACATCCCCTTACTGCTCTAACTCACCCAGTCTCACATCCCCTTGCTGCTCTAACTCACCCAGTCTCACATCCCCTTACTGCTCTAACTCACCCAGTCTCACATCCCCTTACTTCTCTAACTCACCCAGTCTCACACCCCCTTACTGCTCTAACTCACCCAATCTCACATCCCCTTACTGCTCTAACTCACCCAGTCTCAGATCCCCTTACTGCTCTAACTCACCCAGTCTCACATCCCCTGACTGCTCTAACTCACCCAGTCTCACATCCCCTTACTGCTCTAACTCACCCAGTCTCACATCCCCTTACTGCTCTAACTCAGCCAGCCTCACATCCCCTTACTGCTCTAACTCACCCAGTCTCACATCCCATTACTGCTCTAACTCACCCAGTATCACATCCCCTTACTGCTCTAACTCACCCAGTCTCGCATCCCGTTACTGCTCTCACTCACCCAGTCTCACATCCCCTTACTGCTCTAACTCACCCAGTCTCACATCCCCTTACTGCTCTAACTCACCCAGTCTCACATCCTCTTACTGCTCTAACTCACCGTCTCTCATCCCCTTTCTGCTCTAACTCACCCAGTCTCACATCCACTTACTGCTCTAACTCACCGTCTCACATCCCCTTACTGCTCTAACTCACCCAACCTCACATCCCCTTACTGCTCTAACTCACCCAGTCTCACATCCCCTTACTGCTCTAACTCACCCAGTCTCACATCCCCTTACTGCTTTAACTCACCCAGTCTCACATCGCCTAACTGCTGTAACTCACCCAGCCTCACATCCCCTTACTGCTCTAACTCACCCACTCTCACATCCCCTTGCTGCTCTAACTCACCCAGTCTCACATCCCCTTACTGCTCTAACTCACCCAGTCTCACATCCCCTTACTTCCCTAACTCACCCAGTCTCACACCCCCTTACTGCTCTAACTCACCCAGTCTCACATCCCCTTACTTCTCTAACTCACCCAGTCTCACATCCCCTTACTGCTCTAACTCACCCAGTCTCAGATCCCCTTACTGCTCTAACTCACCCAGTCTCACATCCCCTTACTGCTCTAACTCACCCAGTCTCACATCCCCTTACTGCTCTAACTCACCCAGTCTCACATCCCCTTACTGCTCTAACTCATCCAGCCTCACATCCCCTTACTGCTCTATCTCACCCAGTCTCACATCCCCTTTCTGCTCTAACTCACCCAGTCTCACATCCTCTAACTGCTCTAACTCACCCAGTCTCACAGCCCCTTACTGCTCTAACTCACCCAGTCTCACATCCCCTTACTGCTCTAACTCATCCAGCCTCACATCCCCTTACTGCTCTAACTCACCCAGCCTCACATCCCCTTACTGCTCTAACTCACCCAGCCTCACATCCATTACTGCTCTAAATCACCATCTGATATCCCCTTACTGCTCTAACTCACCGTCTCACATCCGCTTACTGCTCTAACAAACCCAGTCTCACATCCCCTTTCTGCTCTAACTCACCGTCTCACATCCCCTTACTGCTCTAACTCACCCAGTCTCACATCACCTTATTGCTCTAACTCACCCACTCTCACATCCCCTTACTGCTTTAACTCACCCACTCTCACATCCCATTACTGCTCTAACTCACCCAGTCTCACATCCCCTTGCTACTCTAACTCACCCAGTCTCACATCCCGTTACTGCTCTAACTCACCCAGTCTCACATCCCCTTACTGCTCTAACTCTCCCAGTCTCACATCCCCTTACTGCTCTAACTCACCCAGTCTCACATCCTCTTACTGCTCTAACTCACCCAGTCTCACATCCCCTTACTGCTCTAACTCACCCAGTCTCACATCCCCTTACTGCTCTAACTCTCCCAGTCTCACATCCCCTTACTGCTCTAACTCACCATCTCTCATCCCCTTACTGCTTTAACTCACCCAGTCTCACATCCCCTTACTGCTCTAACTCACCCAGTCTCACATCCCCTTACTGCTCTAACTCACCCAGTCTCACATCCCCTTACTGCTTTAACTCACCCAGTCTCACATCCCCTTACTGCTGTAACTCACCCAGCCTCACATCCCCTTACTGCTCTAACTCACCCAGTCTAACATCCCCTTACTGCTCTAACTCACCCAGCCTCACATCCCCTTACTGCTCTAACTCACCCAGTCTCACATCCCCTTACTGCTCTAACTCACCCAGTCTCACATCACCTTATTGCTCCAACTCACCCAGTCTCACATCCCCTTACTGCTCTAACTCACCCAGCCTCACATCCCCTTACTGCTCTAACTCACCCAGTCTCACATCCCTTTACTGCTCTAACTCACCCAGCCTCACATCCCCTTACTGCTCTAACTCAGCCAGCCTCACATCCCCTTACTGCTCTAACTCACCCAGTCTCACATCCCATTACTGCTCTAACTCACCCAGTATCACATCCCCTTACTGCTCTAACTCACCCAGTCTCACATCCCGTTACTGCTCTAACTCACCCAGTCTCACATCCCCTTACTGCTCTAACTCACCCAGTCTCACATCCCCTTACTGCTCTAACTCACCCAGTCTCACATCCTCTTTCTGCTCTAACTCACCGTCTCTCATCCCCTTTCTGCTCTAACTCACCCAGTCTCACATCCACTTACTGCTCTATCTCACCGTCTCACATCCCCTTACTGCTCTAACTCACCCAACCTCACATCCCCTTACTGCTCTAACTCACCCAGTCTCACATCCCCTTACTGCTCTAACTCACCCAGTCTCACATCCCCTTACTGCTTTAACTCACCCAGTCTCACATCCCCTTACTGCTGTAACTCACCCAGCCTCACATCCCCTTACTGCTCTAACTCACCCAGTCTCACATCCCCTTGCTGCTCTAACTCACCCAGTCTCACATCCCCTTACTGCTCTAACTCACCCAGTCTCACATCCCCTTACTTCTCTAACTCACCCAGTCTCACACCCCCTTACTGCTCTAACTCACCCAATCTCACATCCCCTTACTGCTCTAACTCACCCAGTCTCAGATCCCCTTACTGCTCTAACTCACCCAGTCTCACATCCCCTGACTGCTCTAACTCACCCAGTCTCACATCCCCTTACTGCTCTAACTCACCCAGTCTCACATCCCCTTACTGCTCTAACTCACCCAGCCTCACATCCCCTTACTGCTCTAACTCACCCAGTCTCACATCCCATTACTGCTCTAACTCACCCAGTATCACATCCCCTTACTGCTCTAACTCACCCAGTCTCACATCCCGTTACTGCTCTAACTCACCCAGTCTCACATCCCCTTACTGCTCTAACTCACCCAGTCTCACATCCCCTTACTGCTCTAACTCACCCAGTCTCACATCCTCTTACTGCTCTAACTCACCGTCTCACATCCCCTTTCTGCTCTAACTCACCCAGTCTCACATCCACTTACTGCTCTAACTCACCGTCTCACATCCCCTTACTGCTCTAACTCACCCAACCTCACATCCCCTTTCTGCTCTAACTCACCCAGTCTCACATCCCCTTACTGCTCTAACTCACCCAGTCTCACATCCCCTTACTGCTTTAACTCACCCAGTCTCACATCCCCTTACTGCTGTAACTCACCCAGCCTCACATCCCCTTACTGCTCTAACTCACCCAGTCTCACATCCCCTTGCTGCTCTAACTCACCCAGTCTCACATCACCTTATTGCTCTAACTCACCCACTCTCACATCCCCTTACTGCTTTAACTCACCCACTCTCACATCCCATTACTGCTCTAACTCACCCAGTCTCACATCCCCTTGCTACTCTAACTCACCCAGTCTCACATCCCGTTACTGCTCTAACTCACCCAGTCTCACATCCCCTTACTGCTCTAACTCTCCCAGTCTCACATCCCCTTACTGCTCTAACTCACCCAGTCTCACATCCTCTTACTGCTCTAACTCACCCAGTCTCACATCCCCTTACTGCTCTAACTCACCCAGTCTCACATCCCCTTACTGCTCTAACTCTCCCAGTCTCACATCCCCTTACTGCTCTAACTCACCATCTCTCATCCCCTTACTGCTTTAACTCACCCAGTCTCACATCCCCTTACTGCTCTAACTCACCCAGTCTCACATCCCCTTACTGCTCTAACTCACCCAGTCTCACATCCCCTTACTGCTTTAACTCACCCAGTCTCACATCCCCTTACTGCTGTAACTCACCCAGCCTCACATCCCCTTACTGCTCTAACTCACCCAGTCTAACATCCCCTTACTGCTCTAACTCACCCAGCCTCACATCCCCTTACTGCTCTAACTCACCCAGTCTCACATCCCCTTACTGCTCTAACTCACCCAGTCTCACATCACCTTATTGCTCCAACTCACCCAGTCTCACATCCCCTTACTGCTCTAACTCACCCAGCCTCACATCCCCTTACTGCTCTAACTCACCCAGTCTCACATCCCTTTACTGCTCTAACTCACCCAGCCTCACATCCCCTTACTGCTCTAACTCAGCCAGCCTCACATCCCCTTACTGCTCTAACTCACCCAGTCTCACATCCCATTACTGCTCTAACTCACCCAGTATCACATCCCCTTACTGCTCTAACTCACCCAGTCTCACATCCCGTTACTGCTCTAACTCACCCAGTCTCACATCCCCTTACTGCTCTAACTCACCCAGTCTCACATCCCCTTACTGCTCTAACTCACCCAGTCTCACATCCTCTTTCTGCTCTAACTCACCGTCTCTCATCCCCTTTCTGCTCTAACTCACCCAGTCTCACATCCACTTACTGCTCTATCTCACCGTCTCACATCCCCTTACTGCTCTAACTCACCCAACCTCACATCCCCTTACTGCTCTAACTCACCCAGTCTCACATCCCCTTACTGCTCTAACTCACCCAGTCTCACATCCCCTTACTGCTTTAACTCACCCAGTCTCACATCCCCTTACTGCTGTAACTCACCCAGCCTCACATCCCCTTACTGCTCTAACTCACCCAGTCTCACATCCCCTTGCTGCTCTAACTCACCCAGTCTCACATCCCCTTACTGCTCTAACTCACCCAGTCTCACATCCCCTTACTTCTCTAACTCACCCAGTCTCACACCCCCTTACTGCTCTAACTCACCCAATCTCACATCCCCTTACTGCTCTAACTCACCCAGTCTCAGATCCCCTTACTGCTCTAACTCACCCAGTCTCACATCCCCTGACTGCTCTAACTCACCCAGTCTCACATCCCCTTACTGCTCTAACTCACCCAGTCTCACATCCCCTTACTGCTCTAACTCACCCAGCCTCACATCCCCTTACTGCTCTAACTCACCCAGTCTCACATCCCATTACTGCTCTAACTCACCCAGTATCACATCCCCTTACTGCTCTAACTCACCCAGTCTCACATCCCGTTACTGCTCTAACTCACCCAGTCTCACATCCCCTTACTGCTCTAACTCACCCAGTCTCACATCCCCTTACTGCTCTAACTCACCCAGTCTCACATCCTCTTACTGCTCTAACTCACCGTCTCACATCCCCTTTCTGCTCTAACTCACCCAGTCTCACATCCACTTACTGCTCTAACTCACCGTCTCACATCCCCTTACTGCTCTAACTCACCCAACCTCACATCCCCTTTCTGCTCTAACTCACCCAGTCTCACATCCCCTTACTGCTCTAACTCACCCAGTCTCACATCCCCTTACTGCTTTAACTCACCCAGTCTCACATCCCCTTACTGCTGTAACTCACCCAGCCTCACATCCCCTTACTGCTCTAACTCACCCAGTCTCACATCCCCTTGCTGCTCTAACTCACCCAGTCTCACATCCCCTTACTGCTCTAACTCACCCAGTCTCACATCCCCTTACTTCTCTAACTCACCCAGTCTCACACCCCCTTACTGCTCTAACTCACCCAGTCTCACATCCCCTTACTGCTCTAACTCACCCAGTCTCACATCCCCTTACTGCTCTAACTCACCCAGTCTCAGATCCCCTTACTGCTCTAACTCACCCAGTCTCACATCCCCTTACTGCTCTAACTCACCCAGTCTCACATCCCCTTACTGCTCTAACTCACCCAGTCTCACATCCCCTTACTGCTCTAACTCACCCAGCCTCACATCCCCTTACTGCTCTAACTCACCCACTCTCACATCCCCTTACTGCTCTAACTCACCCAGTCTCACATCCCCTTACTGCTCTAACTCACCCAGCCTCACATCCCCTTACTGCTCTAACTCACCCAGTCTCACATCCCCTTACTGCTGTAACTCACCGTCTCACATCCCCTTACTGCTCTAACTCACCCAGCCTCACATCCATTACTGCTCTAACTCACCATCTCACATCCCCTTACTGCTCTAACTCACCCAGTCTCACATCCACTTACTGCTCTAACTCACCCAGTCTCACATCCCCTTACTGCTCTAACTCACCCAGCCTCACATCCATTACTGCTCTAACTCACCATCTCATATACCCTTACTGCTCTAACTCACCCAGCCTCACATCCCCTTACTGCTCTAACTCACCGTCTCATATCCCCTAACTGCTCTAACTTACCCAGTCTCACATCCCCTTACTGCTCTAACTCACCCAGCCTCACATCCATTACTGCTCTAACTCACCATCTCATTTCCCTTACTGCTCTAACTCACCGTCTCACATCCGCTTACTGCTCTAACTCACCCAGTCTCACATCCCCTTACTGCTCTAACTCACCCAGTCTCACATCCCCTTACTGCTCTAACTCACCCAGTCTCACATCCCCTTGCTGCTCTAACTCACCCAGTCTCACATCCCCTTACTGCTATAGCTCACCGTCTCACATCCCCTTACTGCTCTAACTCACCCAGTCTCACATCTCCTTACTGCTCTTACTCACCCAGTCTCACACCCCTTTACTGCTCTAACTCACCCAGTCTCAGATCCTCTTACTGCTCTAACTCAGCCAGTCTCACATCTCCTTACTGCTCTAACTCACCCAGTCTCACATCCCCTTACTGCTCTAACTCACCCAGCCTCACATCCCCTTACTGCTCTAACTCACCCAGTCTCACATCCCCTTACTGCTCTAACTCACCCAGTCTCACATCCCCTTACTGCTCTAACTCACACAGTCTCACATCCCCTTACTGCTTTAACTCACCCAGTCTCACATCCCCTTACTGCTCTAACTCACCTCGTCTCACATCCCCTTACTGCTCTAACTCACCCAGTCTCACATCCCCTTACTTCTCTAACTCACCCAATCTCACATCCCCTTACTGCGCCAACTCACCCAGTCTCACATCCCTTTACTGCTCTAACTCACCCAACCTCACATCCCCTTACTGCTCTAACTCACCCAGTCTCACATCCCTTTACTGCTCTAACTCACCCAGCCTCACATCCCCTTACTGCTCTAACTCACCCAGTCTCACATCCCCTTACTGCTCTAACTCACCCAGTCTCACATCACCTTATTGCTCCAACTCACCCAGTCTCACATCCCCTTACTGCTCTAACTCACCCAGTCTCACATCCCATTACTGCTCTAACTCACCCAGTCTCACATCCCCTTACTGCTCTAACTCACCCAGTCTCACATCCCGTTACTGCTCTAACTCACCCAGTCTCACATCCCCTTACTGCTCTAACTCACCCAGTCTCACATCCCCTGACTGCTCTAACTCACCCAGTCTCACATCCCCTTACTGCTCTAACTCACCCAGTCTCACATCCCCTTACTGCTCTAACTCACCCAGCCTCACATCCCCTTACTGCTCTAACTCACCCAGTCTCACATCCCATTACTGCTCTAACTCACCCAGTATCACATCCCCTTCCTGCTCTAACTCACCCAGTCTCACATCCCGTTACTGCTCTAACTCACCCAGTCTCACATCCCCTTACTGCTCTAACTCACCCAGTCTCACATCCCCTTACTGCTCTAACTCACCCAGTCTCACATCCTCTTACTGCTCTAACTCACCGTCTCTCATCCCCTTTCTGCTCTAACTCACCCAGTCTCACATCCACTTACTGCTCTAACTCACCGTCTCACATCCCCTTACTGCTCTAACTCACCCAACCTCACATCCCCTTACTGCTCTAACTCACCCAGTCTCACATCCCCTTACTGCTCTAACTCACCCAGTCTCACATCCCATTACTGCTTTAACTCACCCAGTCTCACATCCCCTTACTGCTGTAACTCACCCAGCCTCACATCCCCTTACTGCTCTAACTCACCCAGTCTCACATCCCCTTGCTGCTCTAACTCACCCAGTCTCACATCCCCTTACTGCTCTAACTCACCCAGTCTCACATCCCCTTACTTCTCTCACTCACCCAGTCTCACAGCCCCTTACTGCTCTAAATCACCCAGTCTCACATCCCCTTACTGCTCTAACTCACCCAGTCTCACATCCCCTTACTGCTCTAACTCACCCAGTCTCAGATCCCCTTACTGCTCTAACTCACCCAGTCTCACATCCCCTTACTGCTCTAACTCACCCAGTCTCACATCCCCTTACTGCTCTAACTCACCCAGTCTCACATCCCCTTACTGCTCTAACTCATCCAGCCTCACATCCCCTTACTGCTCTATCTCACCCAGTCTCACATCCCGTTTCTGCTCTAACTCACCCAGTCTCACATCCTCTAACTGCTCTAACTCACCCAGTCTCACATCCCCTTACTGCTCTAACTCACCCAGTCTCACATCCCCTTACTGCTCTAACTCATCCAGTCTCACATCCCCTTACTGCTCCAACTCACCCAGTCTCACATCCCCTTACTGCTCTAACTCACCGTCTCACATCCCCTTACTGCTCTAACTCACCCAGCCTCACATCCCCTTACTGCTCTAACTCACCCAGCCTCACATCCATTACTGCTCTAACTCACCATCTGATATCCCCTTACTGCTCTAACTCACCGTCTCACATCCGCTTACTGCTCGAACTCACCCAGTCTCACATCCCCTTACTGCTCTAACTCACCGTCTCACATCCCCTTACTGCTCTAACTCACCCAGTCTCACATCACCTTATTGCTCTAACTCACCCACTCTCACATCCCCTTACTGCTCTAACTCACCCACTCTCACATCCCATTACTGCTCTAACTCACCCAGTCTCACATCCCCTTACTGCTCTAACTCACCCAGTCTCACATCCTCTTTCTGCTCTAACTCACCGTCTCTCATCCCCTTTCTGCTCTAACTCACCCAGTCTCACATCCACTTACTGCTCTAACTCACCGTCTCACATCCCCTTGCTGCTCTAACTCACCCAACCTCACATCCCCTTACTGCTCTAACTCACCCAGTCTCACATCCCCTTACTGCTCTAACTCACCCAGTCTCACATCCCCTCACTGCTTTAACTCACCCAGTCTCACATCCCCTTACTGCTGTAACTCACCCAGCCTCACATCCCCTTACTGCTCTAACTCACCCAGTCTCACATCCCCTTGCTGCTCTAACTCACCCAGTCTCACATCCCCTTACTGCTCTAACTCACCCAGTCTCACATCCCCTTACTTCTCTAACTCACCCAGTCTCACACCCCCTTACTGCTCTAACTCACCCAATCTCACATCCACTTACTGCTCTAACTCACCCAGTCTCAGATCCCCTTACTGCTCTAACTCACCCAGTCTCACATCCCCTGACTGCTCTAACTCACCCAGTCTCACATCCCCTTACTGCTCTAACTCACCCAGTCTCACATCCCCTTACTGCTCTAACTCACCCAGCCTCACATCCCCTTACTGCTCTAACTCACCCAGTCTCACATCCCATTACTGCTCTAACTCACCCAGTATCACATCCCCTTACTGCTCTAACTCACCCAGTCTCACATCCCGTTACTGCTCTAACTCACCCAGTCTCACATCCCCTTACTGCTCTAACTCACCCAGTCTCACATCCCCTTACTGCTCTAACTCACCCAGTCTCACATCCTCTTACTGCTCTAACTCACCGTCTCTCATCCCCTTTCTGCTCTAACTCACCCAGTCTCACATCCACTTACTGCTCTAACTCACCGTCTCACATCCTCTTACTGCTCTAACTCACCCAACCTCACATCCCCTTACTGCTCTAACTCACCCAGTCTCACATCCCCTTACTGCTCTAACTCACCCAGTCTCACATCCCCTTACTGCTTTAACTCACCCAGTCTCACATCCCCTTACTGCTGTAACTCACCCAGCCTCACATCCCCTTACTGCTCTAACTCACCCAGTCTCACATCCCCTTGCTGCTCTAACTCACCCAGTCTCACATCCCCTTACTGCTCTAACTCACCCAGTCTCACATCCCCTTACTTCTCTAACTCACCCAGTCTCACACCCCCTTACTGCTCTAACTCACCCAGTCTCACATCCCCTTACTGCTCTAACTCACCCAGTCTCACATCCCCTTACTGCTCTAACTCACCCAGTCTCAGATCCCCTTACTGCTCTAACTCACCCAGTCTCACATCCCCTTACTGCTCTAACTCACCCAGTCTCACATCCCCTTACTGCTCTAACTCACCCAGTCTCACATCCCCTTACTGCTCTAACTCACCCAGCCTCACATCCCCTTACTGCTCTAACTCACCCACTCTCACATCCCCTTACTGCTCTAACTCACCCAGTCTCACATCCCCTTACTGCTCTAACTCACCCAGCCTCACATCCCCTTACTGCTCTAACTCACCCAGTCTCACATCCCCTTACTGCTGTAACTCACCGTCTCACATCCCCTTACTGCTCTAACTCACCCAGCCTCACATCCATTACTGCTCTAACTCACCATCTCACATCCCCTTACTGCTCTAACTCACCCAGTCTCACATCCACTTACTGCTCTAACTCACCCAGTCTCACATCCCCTTACTGCTCTAACTCACCCAGCCTCACATCCATTACTGCTCTAACTCACCATCTCATATACCCTTACTGCTCTAACTCACCCAGCCTCACATCCCCTTACTGCTCTAACTCACCGTCTCATATCCCCTAACTGCTCTAACTTACCCAGTCTCACATCCCCTTACTGCTCTAACTCACCCAGCCTCACATCCATTACTGCTCTAACTCACCATCTCATTTGCCTTACTGCTCTAACTCACCGTCTCACATCCGCTTACTGCTCTAACTCACCCAGTCTCACATCCCCTTACTGCTCTAACTCACCCAGTCTCACATCCCCTTACTGCTCTAACTCACCCAGTCTCACATCCCCTTGCTGCTCTAACTCACCCAGTCTCACATCCCCTTACTGCTATAGCTCACCGTCTCACATCCCCTTACTGCTCTAACTCACCCAGTCTCACATCCCCTTACTGCTCTTACTCACCCAGTCTCACACCCCTTTACTGCTCTAACTCACCCAGTCTCAGATCCTCTTACTGCTCTAACTCAGCCAGTCTCACATCTCCTTACTGCTCTAACTCACCCAGTCTCACATCCCCTTACTGCTCTAACTCACCCAGCCTCACATCCCCTTACTGCTCTAACTCACCCAGTCTCACATCCCCTTACTGCTCTAACTCACCCAGTCTCACATCCCCTTACTGCTCTAACTCACACCGTCTCACATCCCCTTACTGCTTTAACTCACCCAGTCTCACATCCCCTTACTGCTCTAACTCACCTCGTCTCACATCCCCTTACTGCTCTAACTCACCCAGTCTCACATCCCCTTACTTCTCTAACTCACCCAATCTCACATCCCCTTACTGCTCCAACTCACCCAGTCTCACATCCCTTTACTGCTCTAACTCACCCAACCTCACATCCCCTTACTGCTCTAACTCACCCAGTCTCACATCCCTTTACTGCTCTAACTCACCCAGCCTCACATCCCCTTACTGCTCTAACTCACCCAGTCTCACATCCCCTTACTGCTCTAACTCACCCAGTCTCACATCACCTTATTGCTCCAACTCACCCAGTCTCACATCCCCTTACTGCTCTAACTCACCCAGTCTCACATCCCATTACTACTCTAACTCACCCAGTCTCACATCCCCTTACTGCTCTAACTCACCCAGTCTCACATCCCGTTACTGCTCTAACTCACCCAGTCTCACATCCCCTTACTGCTCTAACTCACCCAGTCTCACATCCCCTGACTGCTCTAACTCACCCAGTCTCACATCCCCTTACTGCTCTAACTCACCCAGTCTCACATCCCCTTACTGCTCTAACTCACCCAGCCTCACATCCCCTTACTGCTCTAACTCACCCAGTCTCACATCCCATTACTGCTCTAACTCACCCAGTATCACATCCCCTTCCTGCTCTAACTCACCCAGTCTCACATCCCGTTACTGCTCTAACTCACCCAGTCTCACATCCCCTTACTGCTCTAACTCACCCAGTCTCACATCCCCTTACTGCTCTAACACACCCAGTCTCACATCCTCTTACTGCTCTAACTCACCGTCTCTCATCCCCTTTCTGCTCTAACTCACCCAGTCTCACATCCACTTACTGCTCTAACTCACCGTCTCACATCCCTTACTGCTCTAACTCACCCAACCTCACATCCCCTTACTGCTCTAACTCACCCAGTCTCACATCCCCTTACTGCTCTAACTCACCCAGTCTCACATCCCATTACTGCTTTAACTCACCCAGTCTCACATCCCCTTACTGCTGTAACTCACCCAGCCTCACATCCCCTTACTGCTCTAACTCACCCAGTCTCACATCCCCTTGCTGCTCTAACTCACCCAGTCTCACATCCCCTTACTGCTCTAACTCACCCAGTCTCACATCCCCTTACTTCTCTCACTCACCCAGTCTCACACCCCCTTACTGCTCTAAATCACCCAGTCTCACATCCCCTTACTGCTCTAACTCACCCAGTCTCACATCCCCTTACTGCTCTAACTCACCCAGTCTCAGATCCCCTTACTGCTCTAACTCACCCAGTCTCACATCCCCTTACTGCTCTAACTCACCCAGTCTCACATCCCCTTACTGCTCTAACTCACCCAGTCTCACATCCCCTTACTGCTCTAACTCATCCAGCCTCACATCCCCTTACTGCTCTATCTCACCCAGTCTCACATCCCCTTTCTGCTCTAACTCACCCAGTCTCACATCCCCTCACTGCTCTAACTCACCCAGTCTCACATCCCCTTACTGCTCTAACTCACCCAGTCTCACATCCCCTTACTGCTCTAACTCATCCAGCCTCACATCCCCTTACTGCTCTATCTCACCCAGTCTCACAACCCCTTTCTGCTCTAACTCACCCAGTCTCACATCCTCTAACTGCTCTAACTCACCCAGTCTCACATCCCCTTACTGCTCTAACTCACCCAGTCTCACATCCCCTTACTGCTCTAACTCATCCAGTCTCACATCCCCTTACTGCTCCAACTCACCCAGTCTCACATCCCCTTACTGCTCTAACTCACCGTCTCACATCCCCTTACTGCTCTAACTCACCCAGCCTCACATCCCCTTACTGCTCTAACTCACCCAGCCTCACATCCATTACTGCTCTAACTCACCATCTGATATCCCCTTACTGCTCTAACTCACCGTCTCACATCCGCTTACTGCTCAAACTCACCCAGTCTCACATCCCCTTACTGCTCTAACTCACCGTCTCACATCCCCTTACTGCTCTAACTCACCCAGTCTCACATCACCTTATTGCTCTAACTCACCCACTCTCACATCCCCTTACTGCTCTAACTCACCCACTCTCACATCCCATTACTGCTCTAACTCACCCAGTCTCACATCCCCTTGCTGCTCTAACTCACCCAGTCTCACATCCCGTTACTGCTCTAACTCACCCAGTCTCACATCCCCTTACTGCTCTAACTCTCCCAGTCTCACATCCCCTTACTGCTCTAACTCACCCAGTCTCACATCCTCTTACTGCTCTAACTCACCGTCTCTCATCCCCTTACTGCTTTAACTCACCCTGTCTCACATACCCTTACTGCTCTAACTCATCCAGTCTCACATCCCCTTACTGCTCTAACTCACCCAGTCTCACATCCCCTTACTGCTTTAACTCACCCAGTCTCACATCCCCTTACTGCTGTAACTCACCCAGCCTCACATCCCCTTACTGCTCTAACTCACCCAGTCTAACATCCCCTTACTGCTCTAACTCACCCAGCCTCACATCCCCTTACTGCTCTAACTCACCCAGTCTCGCATCCCCTTACTGCTGTAACTCACCCAGTCTCACATCCCCTTACTGCTCTAACTCACCCAGTCTCACATCCTCTTACTGCTCTAACTCACCCAGTCTCACATCCCCTTACTGCTCTAACTCACCCAGTCTCACATCACCTTACTGCTCTAACTCACCCAGTCTCACATCCCCTTACTGCTCTAACTCACCCAGCCTCACATCCCCTTACTGCTCTGACTCACCGTCTCACATCCCCTTACTGCTCTAACTCACCATCTCACATCCCTTTACTGCTCTAACTCACCGTCTCACATCCTCTTACTGCTCTAACTCACCCAGTCTCACATCCTCTCACTGCTCTAACTCACCCAGCCTCACATCCCCTTACTGCTCTAACTTACCCAGTCTCACATCCCCTTACTGCTCTAACTCACCCAGTCTCACATCACCTTATTGCTCCAACTCACCCAGTCTCACATCCCCTTACTGCTCTAACTCACCCAGTCTCACATCCCATTACTACTCTAACTCACCCAGTCTCACATCCCCTTACTGCTCTAACTCACCCAGTCTCACATCCCGTTACTGCTGTAACTCACCCAGTCTCACATCCCCTTACTGCTCTAACTCACCCAGTCTCACATCCCCTGACTGCTCTAACTCACCCAGTCTCACATCCCCTTACTGCTCTAACTCACCCAGTCTCACATCCCCTTACTGCTCTAACTCAGCCAGCCTCACATCCCCTTACTGCTCTAACTCACCCAGTCTCACATCCCATTACTGCTCTAACTCACCCAGTATCACATCCCCTTACTGCTCTAACTCACCCAGTCTCACATCCCGTTACTGCTCTCACTCACCCAGTCTCACATCCCCTTACTGCTCTAACTCACCCAGTCTCACATCCCCTTACTGCTCTAACTCACCCAGTCTCACATCCTCTTACTGCTCTAACTCACCGTCTCTCATCCCCTTTCTGCTCTAACTCACCCAGTCTCACATCCACTTACTGCTCTAACTCACCGTCTCACATCCCCTTACTGCTCTAACTCACCCAACCTCACATCCCCTTACTGCTCTAACTCACCCAGTCTCACATCCCCTTACTGCTCTAACTCACCCAGTCTCACATCCCCTTACTGCTTTAACTCACCCAGTCTCACATCCCCTAACTGCTGTAACTCACCCAGCCTCACATCCCCTTACTGCTCTAACTCACCCAGTCTCACATCCCCTTGCTGCTCTAACTCACCCAGTCTCACATCCCCTTACTTCTCTAACTCACCCAGTCTCACACCCCCTTACTGCTCTAACTCACCCAGTCTCACATCCCCTTACTTCTCTAACTCACCCAGTCTCACATCCCCTTACTGCTCTAACTCACCCAGTCTCAGATCCCCTTACTGCTCTAACTCACCCAGTCTCACATCCCCTTACTGCTCTAACTCACCCAGTCTCACATCCCCTTACTGCTCTAACTCACCCAGTCTCACATCCCCTTACTGCTCTAACTCATCCAGCCTCACATCCCCTTACTGCTCTATCTCACCCAGTCTCACATCCCCTTTCTGCTCTAACTCACCCAGTCTCACATCCTCTAACTGCTCTAACTCACCCAGTCTCACATCCCCTTACTGCTCTAACTCACCCAGTCTCACATCCCCTTACTGCTCTAACTCATCCAGCCTCACATCCCCTTACTGCTCCAACTCACCCAGTCTCACATCCCCTTACTGCTCTAACTCACCATCTCACATCCCCTTACTGCTCTAACTCACCCAGCCTCACATCCCCTTACTGCTCTAACTCACCCAGCCTCACATCCATTACTGCTCTGACTCACCATCTGATATCCCCTTACTGCTCTAACTGACCGTCTCACATCCGCTTACTGCTCTAACTCACCCAGTCTCACATCCCCTTACTGCTCTAACTCACCGTCTCACATCCCCTTACTGCTCTAACTCACCCAGTCTCACATCACCTTATTGCTCTAACTCACCCACTCTCACATCCCCTTACTGCTTTAACTCACCCACTCTCACATCCCATTACTGCTCTAACTCACCCAGTCTCACATCCCCTTGCTGCTCTAACTCACCCAGTCTCACATCCCGTTACTGCTCTAACTCACCCAGTCTCACATCCCCTTACTGCTCTAACTCTCCCAGTCTCACATCCCCTTACTGCTCTAACTCACCCAGTCTCACATCCTCTTACTGCTCTAACTCACCCAGTCTCACATCCCCTTACTGCTCTAACTCACCCAGTCTCACATCCCCTTACTGCTCTAACTCTCCCAGTCTCACATCCCCTTACTGCTCTAACTCACCGTCTCTCATCCCCTTACTGCTTTAACTCACCCAGTCTCACATCCCCTTACTGCTCTAACTCACCCAGTCTCACATCCCCTTACTGCTCTAACTCACCCAGTCTCACATCCCCTTACTGCTTTAACTCACCCAGTCTCACATCCCCTTACTGCTGTAACTCACCCAGCCTCACATCCCCTTACTGCTCTAACTCACCCAGTCTAACATCCCCTTACTGCTCTAACTCACCCAGCCTCACATCCCCTTACTGCTCTAACTCACCCAGTCTCACATCCCCTTACTGCTGTAACTCACCCAGTCTCACATCCCCTTACTGCTCTAACTCACCCAGTCTCACATCCTCTTACTGCTCTAACTCACCCAGTCTCACATCCCCTTACTGCTCTAACTCACCCAGTCTCACATCACCTTACTGCTCTAACTCACCCAGTCTCACATCCCCTTACTGCTCTAACTCACCCAGCCTCACATCCCCTTACTGATCTGACTCACCGTCTCACATCCCCTTACTGCTCTAACTCACCATCTCACATCCCTTTACTGCTCTAACTCACCGTCTCACATCCTCTTACTGCTCTAACTCACCCAGTCTCACATCCTCTCACTGCTCTAACTCACCCAGTCTCACATCCCCTTACTGCTCTAACTCACCTAGTCTCACATCCCCTTACTGCTCTAACTCACCCACTCTCACATCACCTTATTGCTCTAACTCACCCAGTCTCACATCCACTTACTGCTCTAACTCCCCCAGTCTCACATCCCATTACTGCTCTAACTCACCCAATCTCAGATCCCCTTACTGCTCTAACTCACCCAGTCTCACATCCCGTTACTGCTCTAACTCACCCAGTCTCACATCCTCTTACTGCTCTAACTCACCCAGTCTCACATCCCCTTACTGCTCTAACTCACCCAGTCTCACATCCCCTTACTGCTCTAACTCACCCAGTCTCACATCCCCTTACTGCTCTAACTCACCCAGTCTCACATCCCCTTACTGCTCTAACTCACCTAGCCTCACATCCCCTTACTGCTCTAACTCACCCAGTCTCACATCGCCTTACTGCTCTAACTCACCCAGTCTCACATCCCCTTACTGCTCTAACTCACCCAGTCTCACATCCCCTTACTGCTCTAACTCACGCAGTCTCACATCCCCTTCTGCTCTAACTCACCCAGTCTCACATCCCCTTACTGCTCTAACTCCCCCAGTTTCACATCCCCTTACTGCTCTAACTCACCCAGCCTCACATCCCCTTACTGCTCTATCTCACCCAGTCTCACATCCCCTTACAGCTCGAACTCACCCAGTCTCACATCCCCTTACTGCTCTAACTCACCCAGTCTCACATCCCCTTACTGCTGTAACTCACCCAGTCTCACATCCCCTTACTGCTCTAACTCATCCAGCCTCACATCCCCTTACTGCTCTAACTCACCCAGTCTCACATCCCCTTACTGCTCTAACTCACTGTCTCACATCCCCTTACGGCTCTTACTCACCCAGTCTCACATCGCCTTACTGCTCGAACTCACCCAGTCTCACATCCCCTTACTGCTCTCACTCACCCAGTCTCACATCCCCTTACCGCTCTAACTCACCCACTCTCACATCTCCTTACTGCTCTAACTCACCCAGCCTCACATCCCCTTACTGCTCTAACTCACCGTCTCACATCCCCTTACTGCTCTAACTCACCGTCTCACATCCCCTTACTGCTTTAACTCACCCAGTCTCACATCCTCTTACTGCTCTAACTCACCCAGTCTCACATCCCCTGACTGCTCTAACTCACCTAGTCTCACATGCCCTTACTGCTCTAACTCACCCAGTCTCACATCACCTTATTGCTCTAACTCACCCAGTCTCACATCCCCTTACTGCTCTAACTCACCCAGTCTCAAATCCCATTACTGCTCTAACTCACCCAGTCTCACATCCCCTTACTGCTCTAACTCACCCAGTCTCACATCCCGTTACTGCTCTAACTCACCCAGTCTCACATCCCCTTCCTGCTCTAACTCACCCAGTCTCACATCCCCTTACTGCTCTAACTCACCCAGTCTCACATCCCCTTACTGCTCTAACTCACCCAGTCTCACATCCCCTTACTGCTCTAACTCACCCAGTCTCACATCCCTTTACTGCTCTAACTCACCCAGCCTCACATCCCCTTACTGCTCTAACTCACCCAGTCTCACATCGCCTTACTGCTCTAACTCACCCAGCCTCACATCCCCTTACTGCTCTATCTCACCCAGTCTCACATCCCCTGACTGCTCTAACTCACCCAGTCTCACATCCCCTTACTGCTCTAACTCACCCAGTCTCGCATCCCCTTACTGCTCTAACTCATCCAGCCTCACATCCCCTTACTGCTCTAACTCACCCAGTCTCACATCCCCTTACTGCTCTAACTCACCTAGTCTCACATCCTCTAACTGCTCGAACTCACCCAGTCTCACATCCCCTTACTGCTCTAACTCACCCAGTCTCACATCCCCTTACTGCTCTAACTCATCCAGCCTCACATCCCCTTACTGCTCTAACTCACCCAGTCTCACATCCCCTTACTGCTCTAACTCACCGTCTCACATCCCCTTACTGCTCTAACTCACCCAGCCTCACATCCCCTTACTGCTCTAACTCACCCAGCCTCACATCCATTACTGCTCTAACTCACCATCTCATATCCCCTTACTGCTCTAACTCACCGTCTCACATCCGCTTACTGCTCTAACTCACCCAGTCTCACATCCCCTTACTGCTCTAACTCACCGTCTCACATCCCCTTACTGCTCTAACTCACCCAGTCTCACATCCCCTTACTGCTCCAACTCACCCAGTCTCACATCCCCTTACTGCTCTAACTCACCCATTCTCACCTCCCCTTACTGCTCTAACTCACCCAGTCTCACATCCCCTTACTGCTCTAACTCACCGTCTCACATCCCCTTACTGCTCTTACTCACCCAGTCTCACATCCTCTTACTGCTCTAACTCACCCAGTCTCACATCCCCTTACTGCTTTAACTCACCCATTCTCACATCGCCTTACTGCTCTAACTCACCCAGTCTCACATCCCCTTACTGCTCGAACTCACCAAGTCTCACATCCCCTTACTGCTCTAACTCACCCAGTCTCACATCCCCTTACTGCTCTAACTCACCCACTCTCACATCTCCTTACTGCTCTAACTCACCCAGCCTCACATCCCCTTACTGCTCTAACTCACCGTCTCACATCCCCTTACTGCTCTAACTCACCGTCTCACATCCCCATACTGCTCTAACTCACCGTCTCACATCCACTTACTGCTCTAACTCACCCACTCTCACATCCTCTTACTGCTCTAACTCACCCAGTCTCACATCCCCTTACTGCTCTAACTCACCTAGTCTCACATCCCCTTACTGCTCTAACTCACCCAGTCTCACATCACATTATTGCTCTAACTCACCCAGTCTCACATCCCCTTACTGCTCTAACTCACCCAGTCTCACATCCCATTACTGCTCTAACTCACCCAGTCTCACATCCCCTTACTGCTCTAACTCACCCAGTCTCACATCCCGTTACTGCTCTAACTCACCCAGTCTCACATCCCCTTACTGCTCTAACTCACCCAGTCTCACATCCCCTTACTGCTCTAACTCACCCAGTCTCACATCCTCTTACTGCTCTAACTCACCGTCTCTCATCCCCTTTCTGCTCTAACTCACCCAGTCTCACATCCACTTACTGCTCTAACTCACCGTCTCACATCCCCTTACTGCTCTAACTCACCCAACCTCACATCCCCTTACTGCTCTAACTCACCCAGTCTCACATCCCCTTACTGCTTCAACTCACCCAGTCTCACATCCCCTTACTGCTGTAACTCACCCAGCCTCACATCCCCTTACTGCTCTAACTCACCCAGTCTCACATCCCCTTACTGCTCTAACTCACCCAGTCTCACATCCCCTTACTTCTCTAACTCACCCAGTCTCACATCCCCTTACTGCTCTAACTCACCCAGTCTCACATCCCCTTACTGCTCTAACTCACCCAGTCTCACATCCCCTTACTGCTCTAACTCACCCAGCATCACATCCCCTTACTGCTCCAACTCACCCAGTCTCACATCCCCTTACTGCTCTAACTCACCCAGTCTCACATCCCCTTACTGCTCCAACTCACCCAGTCTCACATCCCCTTACTGCTCTAACTCATCAAGCCTCACATCCCCTTACTGCTCTAACTCACCCAGTCTCACATCCCCTTACTGCTCTAACTCACCGTCTCACATCCCCTTACTGCTCTAACTCACCCAGTCTAACATCCCCTTACTGCTCTAACTCACCGAGCCTCACATCCCCTTACTGCTCTAACTCACCCAGTCTCACATCCCCTTACTGCTTTAACTCACCCAGTCTCACATCCCCTTACTGCTCTAACTCACCCAGTCTCACATCCCCTTACTGCTCAAACTCACCCAGTCTCACATCCCCTTACTGCTCTATCTCACCCAGTCTCACATCCCCTTACTGCTCTAACTCACCCAGTCTCACATCCCCTTACTGCTCAAACTCACCCAGTCTCACATCCCCTTACTGCTCTAACTCACCCAGTCTCACATCCTTACTGCTCTAACTCACCGTCTCTCATCCCCTTACTGCTCTAACTCACCCAGTCTCACATCCACTTACTGCTCTAACTCACCGTCTCACATCCCCTTACTGCTCTAACTCACCCAGCCTCACATCCCCTTACTGCTCTAACTCACCCAGTCTCACATCCCCTTACTGCTCTAACTCACCCAGTCTCACATCCCCTTACTGCTCTAACTCACCCAGTCTCACATCCCCTTACTGCTCTAACTCACCCAGTCTCACATCCCCTGACTGCTCTAACTCACCCAGCCTCACATCCCCTTACTGCTCTAACTCACCCAGTCTCACATCCCCTTACTGCTCTAACTCACCCAGTCTCACATCCCCTTACTGCTCTAAATCACCCAGTCTCACATCCCCTTACTGCTCTAACTCACGCAGTCTCACATCCCCTTCTGCTCTAACTCACCCAGTCTCACATCCCCTTACTGCTCTAACTCACCCAGTCTCACATCCCCTTACTGCTCTAACTCACCCAGCCTCACATCCCCTTACTGCTCTATCTCACCCAGTCTCACATCCCCTTACTGCTCTAACTCACCCAGCCTCACATCTCCTTACTGCTCTAACTCACGCAGCCTCACATCCCCTTACTGCTCTAACTCACCGTCTCACATCCCCTTACTGCTCTAACTCACCCAGTCTCACATCCCCTTGCTGCTCTAACTCACTGTCTCACATCCCCTTACTGCTCTAACTCACCCAGTCTCACATCCCCTTACTGCTCTAACTCACCCAGTCTCACATCCCCTTGCTGCTCTAACTCACCCAGTCTCACATCCCCTAACTGCTCTAACTCACCCAGGCTCACATCCCCTGACTGCTCTAACTCACCCAGCCTCACATCCCCTTACTGCTCTAACTCACCCAGTCTCACATCCCCTTACTGCTCTAACTCACCCAGTCTCACATCCCCTTACTGCTCTAAATCACCCAGTCTCACATCCCCTTACTGCTCTAACTCACGGTCTCACATCCCCTTCTGCTCTAACTCACCCAGTCTCACATCCCCTTACTGCTCTAACTCACCCAGCCTCACATCCCCTTACTGCTCTAACTCACCCAGTCTCACATCCCCTTACTGCTCTAACTCACCCAGTCTCACATCCCCTTACTGCTCTAAATCACCCAGTCTCACATCCCCTTACTGCTCTAACTCACGGTCTCACATCCCCTTCTGCTCTAACTCACCCAGTCTCACATCCCCTTACTGCTCTAACTCACCCAGTCTCACATCCCCTTTCTGCTCTCACTCACCCAGCCTCACATCCCCTTACTGCTCTAACTCACCCAGTCTCACATCCCCTTACTGCTCTAACTCACCCAGCCTCACATCTCCTTACTGCTCTAACTCACGCAGCCTCACATCCCCTTACTGCTCTAACTCACCGTCTCACATCCCCTTACTGCTCTAACTCACCCAGTCTCACATCCCCTTGCTGCTCTAACTCACTGTCTCACATCCCCTTACTGCTCTAACTCACCCAGTCTCACATCCCCTTACTGCTCTAACTCACCCAGTCTCACATCCCCTTGCTGCTCTAACTCACCCAGTCTCACATCCCCTTACTGCTCTAACTCACCCAGCCTCACATCCCCTTACTGCTCTAACTCACCCAGCCTCACATCCATTACTGCTCTGACTCACCATCTGATATCCCCTTACTGCTCTAACTGACCGTCTCACATCCGCTTACTGCTCTAACTCACCCAGTCTCACATCCCCTTACTGCTCTAACTCACCGTCTCACATCCCCTTACTGCTCTAACTCACCCAGTCTCACATCACCTTATTGCTCTAACTCACCCACTCTCACATCCCCTTACTGCTTTAACTCACCCACTCTCACATCCCATTACTGCTCTAACTCACCCAGTCTCACATCCCCTTGCTGCTCTAACTCACCCAGTCTCACATCCCGTTACTGCTCTAACTCACCCAGTCTCACATCCCCTTACTGCTCTAACTCTCCCAGTCTCACATCCCCTTACTGCTCTAACTCACCCAGTCTCACATCCTCTTACTGCTCTAACTCACCCAGTCTCACATCCCCTTACTGCTCTAACTCACCCAGTCTCACATCCCCTTACTGCTCTAACTCACCCAGTCTCACATCCCCTTACTGCTCTAACTCTCCCAGTCTCACATCCCCTTACTGCTCTAACTCACCGTCTCTCATCCCCTTACTGCTTTAACTCACCCAGTCTCACATCCCCTTACTGCTCTAACTCACCCAGTCTCACATCCCCTTACTGCTCTAACTCACCCAGTCTCACATCCCCTTACTGCTTTAACTCACCCAGTCTCACATCCCCTTACTGCTGTAACTCACCCAGCCTCACATCCCCTTACTGCTCTAACTCACCCAGTCTAACATCCCCTTACTGCTCTAACTCACCCAGCCTCACATCCCCTTACTGCTCTAACTCACCCAGTCTCACATCCCCTTACTGCTGTAACTCACCCAGTCTCACATCCCCTTACTGCTCTAACTCACCCAGTCTCACATCCTCTTACTGCTCTAACTCACCCAGTCTCACATCCCCTTACTGCTCTAACTCACCCAGTCTCACATCACCTTACTGCTCTAACTCACCCAGTCTCACATCCCCTTACTGCTCTAACTCACCCAGCCTCACATCCCCTTACTGATCTGACTCACCGTCTCACATCCCCTTACTGCTCTAACTCACCATCTCACATCCCTTTACTGCTCTAACTCACCGTCTCACATCCTCTTACTGCTCTAACTCACCCAGTCTCACATCCTCTCACTGCTCTAACTCACCCAGTCTCACATCCCCTTACTGCTCTAACTCACCTAGTCTCACATCCCCTTACTGCTCTAACTCACCCACTCTCACATCACCTTATTGCTCTAACTCACCCAGTCTCACATCCACTTACTGCTCTAACTCCCCCAGTCTCACATCCCATTACTGCTCTAACTCACCCAATCTCAGATCCCCTTACTGCTCTAACTCACCCAGTCTCACATCCCGTTACTGCTCTAACTCACCCAGTCTCACATCCTCTTACTGCTCTAACTCACCCAGTCTCACATCCCCTTACTGCTCTAACTCACCCAGTCTCACATCCCCTTACTGCTCTAACTCACCCAGTCTCACATCCCCTTACTGCTCTAACTCACCCAGTCTCACATCCCCTTACTGCTCTAACTCACCTAGCCTCACATCCCCTTACTGCTCTAACTCACCCAGTCTCACATCGCCTTACTGCTCTAACTCACCCAGTCTCACATCCCCTTACTGCTCTAACTCACCCAGTCTCACATCCCCTTACTGCTCTAACTCACGCAGTCTCACATCCCCTTCTGCTCTAACTCACCCAGTCTCACATCCCCTTACTGCTCTAACTCCCCCAGTTTCACATCCCCTTACTGCTCTAACTCACCCAGCCTCACATCCCCTTACTGCTCTATCTCACCCAGTCTCACATCCCCTTACAGCTCGAACTCACCCAGTCTCACATCCCCTTACTGCTCTAACTCACCCAGTCTCACATCCCCTTACTGCTGTAACTCACCCAGTCTCACATCCCCTTACTGCTCTAACTCATCCAGCCTCACATCCCCTTACTGCTCTAACTCACCCAGTCTCACATCCCCTTACTGCTCTAACTCACTGTCTCACATCCCCTTACGGCTCTTACTCACCCAGTCTCACATCGCCTTACTGCTCGAACTCACCCAGTCTCACATCCCCTTACTGCTCTCACTCACCCAGTCTCACATCCCCTTACCGCTCTAACTCACCCACTCTCACATCTCCTTACTGCTCTAACTCACCCAGCCTCACATCCCCTTACTGCTCTAACTCACCGTCTCACATCCCCTTACTGCTCTAACTCACCGTCTCACATCCCCTTACTGCTTTAACTCACCCAGTCTCACATCCTCTTACTGCTCTAACTCACCCAGTCTCACATCCCCTGACTGCTCTAACTCACCTAGTCTCACATGCCCTTACTGCTCTAACTCACCCAGTCTCACATCACCTTATTGCTCTAACTCACCCAGTCTCACATCCCCTTACTGCTCTAACTCACCCAGTCTCAAATCCCATTACTGCTCTAACTCACCCAGTCTCACATCCCCTTACTGCTCTAACTCACCCAGTCTCACATCCCGTTACTGCTCTAACTCACCCAGTCTCACATCCCCTTCCTGCTCTAACTCACCCAGTCTCACATCCCCTTACTGCTCTAACTCACCCAGTCTCACATCCCCTTACTGCTCTAACTCACCCAGTCTCACATCCCCTTACTGCTCTAACTCACCCAGTCTCACATCCCTTTACTGCTCTAACTCACCCAGCCTCACATCCCCTTACTGCTCTAACTCACCCAGTCTCACATCGCCTTACTGCTCTAACTCACCCAGCCTCACATCCCCTTACTGCTCTATCTCACCCAGTCTCACATCCCCTGACTGCTCTAACTCACCCAGTCTCACATCCCCTTACTGCTCTAACTCACCCAGTCTCGCATCCCCTTACTGCTCTAACTCATCCAGCCTCACATCCCCTTACTGCTCTAACTCACCCAGTCTCACATCCCCTTACTGCTCTAACTCACCTAGTCTCACATCCTCTAACTGCTCGAACTCACCCAGTCTCACATCCCCTTACTGCTCTAACTCACCCAGTCTCACATCCCCTTACTGCTCTAACTCATCCAGCCTCACATCCCCTTACTGCTCTAACTCACCCAGTCTCACATCCCCTTACTGCTCTAACTCACCGTCTCACATCCCCTTACTGCTCTAACTCACCCAGCCTCACATCCCCTTACTGCTCTAACTCACCCAGCCTCACATCCATTACTGCTCTAACTCACCATCTCATATCCCCTTACTGCTCTAACTCACCGTCTCACATCCGCTTACTGCTCTAACTCACCCAGTCTCACATCCCCTTACTGCTCTAACTCACCGTCTCACATCCCCTTACTGCTCTAACTCACCCAGTCTCACATCCCCTTACTGCTCCAACTCACCCAGTCTCACATCCCCTTACTGCTCTAACTCACCCATTCTCACCTCCCCTTACTGCTCTAACTCACCCAGTCTCACATCCCCTTACTGCTCTAACTCACCCAGCCTCACATCCCCTTACTGCTCTAACTCACCGTCTCACATCCCCTTACTGCTCTTACTCACCCAGTCTCACATCCTCTTACTGCTCTAACTCACCCAGTCTCACATCCCCTTACTGCTTTAACTCACCCATTCTCACATCGCCTTACTGCTCTAACTCACCCAGTCTCACATCCCCTTACTGCTCGAACTCACCAAGTCTCACATCCCCTTACTGCTCTAACTCACCCAGTCTCACATCCCCTTACTGCTCTAACTCACCCACTCTCACATCTCCTTACTGCTCTAACTCACCCAGCCTCACATCCCCTTACTGCTCTAACTCACCGTCTCACATCCCCTTACTGCTCTAACTCACCGTCTCACATCCCCATACTGCTCTAACTCACCGTCTCACATCCACTTACTGCTCTAACTCACCCACTCTCACATCCTCTTACTGCTCTAACTCACCCAGTCTCACATCCCCTTACTGCTCTAACTCACCTAGTCTCACATCCCCTTACTGCTCTAACTCACCCAGTCTCACATCACATTATTGCTCTAACTCACCCAGTCTCACATCCCCTTACTGCTCTAACTCACCCAGTCTCACATCCCATTACTGCTCTAACTCACCCAGTCTCACATCCCCTTACTGCTCTAACTCACCCAGTCTCACATCCCGTTACTGCTCTAACTCACCCAGTCTCACATCCCCTTACTGCTCTAACTCACCCAGTCTCACATCCCCTTACTGCTCTAACTCACCCAGTCTCACATCCTCTTACTGCTCTAACTCACCGTCTCTCATCCCCTTTCTGCTCTAACTCACCCAGTCTCACATCCACTTACTGCTCTAACTCACCGTCTCACATCCCCTTACTGCTCTAACTCACCCAACCTCACATCCCCTTACTGCTCTAACTCACCCAGTCTCACATCCCCTTACTGCTTCAACTCACCCAGTCTCACATCCCCTTACTGCTGTAACTCACCCAGCCTCACATCCCCTTACTGCTCTAACTCACCCAGTCTCACATCCCCTTACTGCTCTAACTCACCCAGTCTCACATCCCCTTACTTCTCTAACTCACCCAGTCTCACATCCCCTTACTGCTCTAACTCACCCAGTCTCACATCCCCTTACTGCTCTAACTCACCCAGTCTCACATCCCCTTACTGCTCTAACTCACCCAGCATCACATCCCCTTACTGCTCCAACTCACCCAGTCTCACATCCCCTTACTGCTCTAACTCACCCAGTCTCACATCCCCTTACTGCTCCAACTCACCCAGTCTCACATCCCCTTACTGCTCTAACTCATCAAGCCTCACATCCCCTTACTGCTCTAACTCACCCAGTCTCACATCCCCTTACTGCTCTAACTCACCGTCTCACATCCCCTTACTGCTCTAACTCACCCAGTCTAACATCCCCTTACTGCTCTAACTCACCGAGCCTCACATCCCCTTACTGCTCTAACTCACCCAGTCTCACATCCCCTTACTGCTTTAACTCACCCAGTCTCACATCCCCTTACTGCTCTAACTCACCCAGTCTCACATCCCCTTACTGCTCAAACTCACCCAGTCTCACATCCCCTTACTGCTCTATCTCACCCAGTCTCACATCCCCTTACTGCTCTAACTCACCCAGTCTCACATCCCCTTACTGCTCAAACTCACCCAGTCTCACATCCCCTTACTGCTCTAACTCACCCAGTCTCACATCCTTACTGCTCTAACTCACCGTCTCTCATCCCCTTACTGCTCTAACTCACCCAGTCTCACATCCACTTACTGCTCTAACTCACCGTCTCACATCCCCTTACTGCTCTAACTCACCCAGCCTCACATCCCCTTACTGCTCTAACTCACCCAGTCTCACATCCCCTTACTGCTCTAACTCACCCAGTCTCACATCCCCTTACTGCTCTAACTCACCCAGTCTCACATCCCCTTACTGCTCTAACTCACCCAGTCTCACATCCCCTGACTGCTCTAACTCACCCAGCCTCACATCCCCTTACTGCTCTAACTCACCCAGTCTCACATCCCCTTACTGCTCTAACTCACCCAGTCTCACATCCCCTTACTGCTCTAAATCACCCAGTCTCACATCCCCTTACTGCTCTAACTCACGCAGTCTCACATCCCCTTCTGCTCTAACTCACCCAGTCTCACATCCCCTTACTGCTCTAACTCACCCAGTCTCACATCCCCTTACTGCTCTAACTCACCCAGCCTCACATCCCCTTACTGCTCTATCTCACCCAGTCTCACATCCCCTTACTGCTCTAACTCACCCAGCCTCACATCTCCTTACTGCTCTAACTCACGCAGCCTCACATCCCCTTACTGCTCTAACTCACCGTCTCACATCCCCTTACTGCTCTAACTCACCCAGTCTCACATCCCCTTGCTGCTCTAACTCACTGTCTCACATCCCCTTACTGCTCTAACTCACCCAGTCTCACATCCCCTTACTGCTCTAACTCACCCAGTCTCACATCCCCTTGCTGCTCTAACTCACCCAGTCTCACATCCCCTAACTGCTCTAACTCACCCAGGCTCACATCCCCTGACTGCTCTAACTCACCCAGCCTCACATCCCCTTACTGCTCTAACTCACCCAGTCTCACATCCCCTTACTGCTCTAACTCACCCAGTCTCACATCCCCTTACTGCTCTAAATCACCCAGTCTCACATCCCCTTACTGCTCTAACTCACGGTCTCACATCCCCTTCTGCTCTAACTCACCCAGTCTCACATCCCCTTACTGCTCTAACTCACCCAGCCTCACATCCCCTTACTGCTCTAACTCACCCAGTCTCACATCCCCTTACTGCTCTAACTCACCCAGTCTCACATCCCCTTACTGCTCTAAATCACCCAGTCTCACATCCCCTTACTGCTCTAACTCACGGTCTCACATCCCCTTCTGCTCTAACTCACCCAGTCTCACATCCCCTTACTGCTCTAACTCACCCAGTCTCACATCCCCTTTCTGCTCTCACTCACCCAGCCTCACATCCCCTTACTGCTCTAACTCACCCAGTCTCACATCCCCTTACTGCTCTAACTCACCCAGCCTCACATCTCCTTACTGCTCTAACTCACGCAGCCTCACATCCCCTTACTGCTCTAACTCACCGTCTCACATCCCCTTACTGCTCTAACTCACCCAGTCTCACATCCCCTTGCTGCTCTAACTCACTGTCTCACATCCCCTTACTGCTCTAACTCACCCAGTCTCACATCCCCTTACTGCTCTAACTCACCCAGTCTCACATCCCCTTGCTGCTCTAACTCACCCAGTCTCACATCCCCTAACTGCTCTAACTCACCCAGGCTCACATCCCCTGACTGCTCTAACTCACCCAGCCTCACATCCCCTTACTGCTCTAACTCACCCAGTCTCACATCCCCTTACTGCTCTAACTCACCCAGTCTCACATCCCCTTACTGCTCTAAATCACCCAGTCTCACATCCCCTTACTGCTCTAACTCACGGTCTCACATCCCCTTCTGCTCTAACTCACCCAGTCTCACATCCCCTTACTGCTCTAACTCACCCAGTCTCACATCCCCTTACTGCTCTAACTCACCCAGCCTCACATCCCCTTACTGCTCTATCTCACCCAGTCTCACATCCCCTTACTGCTCTAACTCACCCAGTCTCACATCCCCTTACTGCTCTAACTCACCCAGTCTCACATCCCCTTACTGCTCTAACTCACCCAGTCTCACATCCCCTTACTGCTCTAACTCATCCAGCATCACATCCCCTTACTGCTCTAACTCACCCAGTCTCACATCCCCTTACTGCTCTAACTCACCCAGTCTCACATCCCCTTGCTGCTCTAACTCACTGTCTCACATCCCCTTACTGCTCTAACTCACCCAGTCTCACATCCCCTTACTGCTCTAACTCACCCAGTCTCACATCCCCTTGCTGCTCTAACTCACCCAGTCTCACATCCCCTAACTGCTCTAACTCACCCAGGCTCACATCCCCTGACTGCTCTAACTCACCCAGCCTCACATCCCCTTACTGCTCTAACTCACCCAGTCTCACATCCCCTTACTGCTCTAACTCACCCAGTCTCACATCCCCTTACTGCTCTAAATCACCCAGTCTCACATCCCCTTACTGCTCTAACTCACGGTCTCACATCCCCTTCTGCTCTAACTCACCCAGTCTCACATCCCCTTACTGCTCTAACTCACCCAGTCTCACATCCCCTTACTGCTCTAACTCACCCAGCCTCACATCCCCTTACTGCTCTATCTCACCCAGTCTCACATCCCCTTACTGCTCTAACTCACCCAGTCTCACATCCCCTTACTGCTCTAACTCACCCAGTCTCACATCCCCTTACTGCTCTAACTCACCCAGTCTCACATCCCCTTACTGCTCTAACTCATCCAGCATCACATCCCCTTACTGCTCTAACTCACCCAGTCTCACATCCCCTTACTGCTCTAACTCACCCAGTCTCACATCCTCTAACTGCTCTAACTCACCCAGTCTCACATCCCCTTACTGCTCTAACTCACCCAGTCTCACAGCCCCTTACTGCTCTAACTCACCGTCTCATATCCCCTTACTGCTCTAACTCACCCAGCCTCACATCCCCTTACTGCTCTAACTCACCATCTCATATCCCCTTACTGCTCTAACTCACCGTCTCACATCCACTTACTGCTCTAACTCACCCAGTCTCACATCCCCTTACTGCTCTAACTCACCCAGCCTCACATCCCCTTACTGCTCTAACTCACCCAGTCTCACATCCCCTTACTGCTCTAACTCACCGTCTCACATCCCCTTACTGCTCTCACTCACCCAGCCTCACATCCCCTTACTGCTCTAACTCACCCAGTCTCACATCCCCTTACTGCTCTAACTCACCCAGTCTCACATCCCCTTACTGCTCTAACTCACCCAGTCTCACATCCTCTTACTGCTCTAACTCACCCAGTCTCACATCCCCTGACTGCTCTAACTCACCCAGCCTCACATCCCCTTACTGCTCTAACTCACCCAGTCTCACATCCCCTTACTGCTCTAACTCACCCAGTCTCACATCCCCTTACTGCTCTAAATCACCCAGTCTCACATCCCCTTACTGCTCTAACTCACGCAGTCTCACATCCCCTTCTGCTCTAATTCACCCAGTCTCACATCCCCTTACTGCTCTAACTCACCCAGTCTCACATCCCCTTACTGCTCTAACTCACCCAGCCTCACATCCCCTTACTGCTCTATCTCACCCAGTCTCACATCCCCTTACTGCTCTAACTCACCCAGTCTCACATCCCCTTACTGCTCTAACTCACCCAGTCTCACATCCCCTTACTGCTCCAACTCACCCAGTCTCACATCCCCTTACTGCTCTAACTCATCCAGCCTCACATCCCCTTACTGCTCTAACTCACCCAGTCTCACATCCCCTTACTGCTCTAACTCACCCAGTCTCACATCCTCTAACTGCTCTAACTCACCCAGTCTCACATCCCCTTACTGCTCTAACTCAACCAGTCTCACAGCCCCTTACTGCTCTAACTCATCCAGCCTCACATCCCCTTACTGCTCTAACTCACCCAGTCTCACATCGCCTTACTGCTCTTACTCACCGTCTCACATCCCCTTACTGCTCTAACTCACCCAGTCTCACATCCCCTTACTGCTCTAACTCACCGTCTCATATCCCCTTACTGCTCTAACTCACCCAGCCTCACATCCCCTTACTGCTCTGACTCACCATCTCATATCCCCTTACTGCTCTAACTCACCGTCTCACATCCACTTACTGCTCTAACTCACCCAGTCTCACATCCCCTTACTGCTCTAACTCACCCAGCCTCACATCCCCTTACTGCTCTAACTCACCCAGTCTCACATCCCCTTACTGCTCTAACTCACCCAGTCTCACATCCCCTTTCTGCTCTCACTCACCCAGCCTCACATCCCCTTACTGCTCTAACTCACCCAGTCTCACATCCCCTTACTGCTCTAACTCACCCAGCCTCACATCTCCTTACTGCTCTAACTCACGCAGCCTCACATCCCCTTACTGCTCTAACTCACCGTCTCACATCCCCTTACTGCTCTAACTCACCCAGTCTCACATCCCCTTGCTGCTCTAACTCACTGTCTCACATCCCCTTACTGCTCTAACTCACCCAGTCTCACATCCCCTTACTGCTCTAACTCACCCAGTCTCACATCCCCTTACTGCTCTAACTCACCCAGTCTCACATCCCCTTACTGCTCTAACTCACCCAGGCTCACATCCCCTGACTGCTCTAACTCACCCAGCCTCACATCCCCTTACTGCTCTAACTCACCCAGTCTCACATCCCCTTACTGCTCTAACTCACCCAGTCTCACATCCCCTTACTGCTCTAAATCACCCAGTCTCACATCCCCTTACTGCTCTAACTCACGGTCTCACATCCCCTTCTGCTCTAACTCACCCAGTCTCACATCCCCTTACTGCTCTAACTCACCCAGTCTCACATCCCCTTACTGCTCTAACTCACCCAGCCTCACATCCCCTTACTGCTCTATCTCACCCAGTCTCACATCCCCTTACTGCTCTAACTCACCCAGTCTCACATCCCCTTACTGCTCTAACTCACCCAGTCTCACATCCCCTTACTGCTCTAACTCACCCAGTCTCACATCCCCTTACTGCTCTAACTCATCCAGCATCACATCCCCTTACTGCTCTAACTCACCCAGTCTCACATCCCCGTACTGCTCTAACTCACCCAGTCTCACATCCTCTAACTGCTCTAACTCACCCAGTCTCACATCCCCTTACTGCTCTAACTCACCCAGTCTCACAGCCCCTTACTGCTCTAACTGATCCAGCCTCACATCCCCTTACTGCTCTAACTCACCCAGTCTCACATCGCCTTACTGCTCTTACTCACCGTCTCACATCCCCTTCCTGCTCTAACTCACCCAGTCTCACATCCCCTTACTGCTCTAACTCACCGTCTCATATCCCCTTACTGCTCTAACTCACCCAGCCTCACATCCCCTTACTGCTCTAACTCACCATCTCATATCCCCTTACTGCTCTAACTCACCGTCTCACATCCACTTACTGCTCTAACTCACCCAGTCTCACATCCCCGTACTGCTCTAACTCACCCAGCCTCACATCCCCTTACTGCTCTAACTCACCCAGTCTCACATCCCCTTACTGCTCTAACTCACCCAGTCTCACATCCCCTTACTGCTCTCACTCACCCAGCCTCACATCCCCTTGCTGCTCTAACTCACCCAGTCTCACATCCCCTTACTGCTCTAACTCACCCAGTCTCACATCCCCTTACTGCTCTAACTCACCCAGTCTCACATCCTCTTACTGCTCTAACTCACCCAGTCTCACATCCACTTACTGCTCTAACTCACCCAGCCTCACATCCCCTTACTGTTCTAACTCACCGAGTCTCACATCCCCTTACTGCTCTAACTCACCCAGTCTCACATCCACTTACTGCTCTAACTCACCCAGTCTCACATCCCCTTACTGCTCTAACTCACCCAGTCTCACATCCACTTACTGCTCTAACTCACCCAGTCTCACATCCCATTACTGCTCTAACTCACTGTCTCACATCCCCTTACTGCTCTAACTCACCCAGTCTCACATCCTCTTACTGCTCTAACTCACCCAGTCTCACATCCCCTTACTGCTCTAACTCACCCAGTCTCACATCCTCTTACTGCTCTAACTCACCCAGTCTCACATCCACTTACTGCTCTAACTCACCCAGCCTCACATCCCCTTACTGTTCTAACTCACCGAGTCTCACATCCCCTTACTGCTCTAACTCACCCAGTCTCACATCCACTTACTGCTCTAACTCACCCAGTCTCACATCCCCTTACTGCTCTAACTCACCCAGTCTCACATCCACTTACTGCTCTAACTCACCCAGTCTCACATCCCATTACTGCTCTAACTCACTGTCTCACATCCCCTTACTGCTCTAACTCACCCAGTCTCACATCCTCTTACTGCTCTAACTCACCCAGTCTCACATCCCCTTACTGCTCTAACTCACCCAGTCTCACATCCTCTTACTGCTCTAACTCACCCAGTCTCACCTCCCCTTCCTGCTCTAACTCACCCAGTCTCACATCCCCTTACTGCTCTAACTCACCCAGTCTCACATCCCCTTACTGCTCTCACTCACCCAGTCTCACATCCCCTTACTGCTCTAACTCACCCAGCATCACATCCCCTTACTGCTCTAACTCACCCAGTCTCACATCCCCTTACTGCTCTAACTCACCCAGTCTCACATCCCCTTACTGCTCTAACTCACCCAACCTCACATCCCCTTACTGCTCTAACTCACCCAGTCTCACATCCCCTTACTGCTCTAACTCACCCAGTCTCACATCCCCTTACTGCTCTAACTCACCCAGTCTCACATCCCCTTACTGCTCTAACTCACCCAGTCTCACATCCCCTTACTGCTCTAACTCACCCAACTTCACATCCCCTTACTGCTCTAACTCACCCAACCTCACATCCCCTTACTGCTCTAACTCACCCAGTCTCACATCCCCTTACTGCTCTAACTCACCCAGTCTCACATCCCCTTACTGCTCTAACTCACCCAACCTCACATCCCCTTACTGCTCTAACTCACCCAACCTCACATCCCCTTACTGCTCTAACTCACCCAGTCTCACATCCCCTTACTGCTCTAACTCACCCAGTCTCACATCCTCTAACTGCTCTAACTCACCCAGTCTCACATCCCCTTACTGCTCTAACTCAACCAGTCTCACAGCCCCTTACTGCTCTAACTCATCCAGCCTCACATCCCCTTACTGCTCTAACTCACCCAGTCTCACATCGCCTTACTGCTCTTACTCACCGTCTCACATCCCCTTACTGCTCTAACTCACCCAGTCTCACATCCCCTTACTGCTCTAACTCACCGTCTCATATCCCCTTACTGCTCTAACTCACCCAGCCTCACATCCCCTTACTGCTCTGACTCACCATCTCATATCCCCTTACTGCTCTAACTCACCGTCTCACATCCACTTACTGCTCTAACTCACCCAGTCTCACATCCCCTTACTGCTCTAACTCACCCAGCCTCACATCCCCTTACTGCTCTAACTCACCCAGTCTCACATCCCCTTACTGCTCTAACTCACCCAGTCTCACATCCCCTTTCTGCTCTCACTCACCCAGCCTCACATCCCCTTACTGCTCTAACTCACCCAGTCTCACATCCCCTTACTGCTCTAACTCACCCAGCCTCACATCTCCTTACTGCTCTAACTCACGCAGCCTCACATCCCCTTACTGCTCTAACTCACCGTCTCACATCCCCTTACTGCTCTAACTCACCCAGTCTCACATCCCCTTGCTGCTCTAACTCACTGTCTCACATCCCCTTACTGCTCTAACTCACCCAGTCTCACATCCCCTTACTGCTCTAACTCACCCAGTCTCACATCCCCTTACTGCTCTAACTCACCCAGTCTCACATCCCCTTACTGCTCTAACTCACCCAGGCTCACATCCCCTGACTGCTCTAACTCACCCAGCCTCACATCCCCTTACTGCTCTAACTCACCCAGTCTCACATCCCCTTACTGCTCTAACTCACCCAGTCTCACATCCCCTTACTGCTCTAAATCACCCAGTCTCACATCCCCTTACTGCTCTAACTCACGGTCTCACATCCCCTTCTGCTCTAACTCACCCAGTCTCACATCCCCTTACTGCTCTAACTCACCCAGTCTCACATCCCCTTACTGCTCTAACTCACCCAGCCTCACATCCCCTGACTGCTCTATCTCACCCAGTCTCACATCCCCTTACTGCTCTAACTCACCCAGTCTCACATCCCCTTACTGCTCTAACTCACCCAGTCTCACATCCCCTTACTGCTCTAACTCACCCAGTCTCACATCCCCTTACTGCTCTAACTCATCCAGCATCACATCCCCTTACTGCTCTAACTCACCCAGTCTCACATCCCCGTACTGCTCTAACTCACCCAGTCTCACATCCTCTAACTGCTCTAACTCACCCAGTCTCACATCCCCTTACTGCTCTAACTCACCCAGTCTCACAGCCCCTTACTGCTCTAACTGATCCAGCCTCACATCCCCTTACTGCTCTAACTCACCCAGTCTCACATCGCCTTACTGCTCTTACTCACCGTCTCACATCCCCTTCCTGCTCTAACTCACCCAGTCTCACATCCCCTTACTGCTCTAACTCACCGTCTCATATCCCCTTACTGCTCTAACTCACCCAGCCTCACATCCCCTTACTGCTCTAACTCACCATCTCATATCCCCTTACTGCTCTAACTCACCGTCTCACATCCACTTACTGCTCTAACTCACCCAGTCTCACATCCCCGTACTGCTCTAACTCACCCAGCCTCACATCCCCTTACTGCTCTAACTCACCCAGTCTCACATCCCCTTACTGCTCTAACTCACCCAGTCTCACATCCCCTTACTGCTCTCACTCACCCAGCCTCACATCCCCTTGCTGCTCTAACTCACCCAGTCTCACATCCCCTTACTGCTCTAACTCACCCAGTCTCACATCCCCTTACTGCTCTAACTCACCCAGTCTCACATCCTCTTACTGCTCTAACTCACCCAGTCTCACATCCACTTACTGCTCTAACTCACCCAGCCTCACATCCCCTTACTGTTCTAACTCACCGAGTCTCACATCCCCTTACTGCTCTAACTCACCCAGTCTCACATCCACTTACTGCTCTAACTCACCCAGTCTCACATCCCCTTACTGCTCTAACTCACCCAGTCTCACATCCACTTACTGCTCTAACTCACCCAGTCTCACATCCCATTACTGCTCTAACTCACTGTCTCACATCCCCTTACTGCTCTAACTCACCCAGTCTCACATCCTCTTACTGCTCTAACTCACCCAGTCTCACATCCCCTTACTGCTCTAACTCACCCAGTCTCACATCCTCTTACTGCTCTAACTCACCCAGTCTCACATCCACTTACTGCTCTAACTCACCCAGCCTCACATCCCCTTACTGTTCTAACTCACCGAGTCTCACATCCCCTTACTGCTCTAACTCACCCAGTCTCACATCCACTTACTGCTCTAACTCACCCAGTCTCACATCCCCTTACTGCTCTAACTCACCCAGTCTCACATCCACTTACTGCTCTAACTCACCCAGTCTCACATCCCATTACTGCTCTAACTCACTGTCTCACATCCCCTTACTGCTCTAACTCACCCAGTCTCACATCCTCTTACTGCTCTAACTCACCCAGTCTCACATCCCCTTACTGCTCTAACTCACCCAGTCTCACATCCTCTTACTGCTCTAACTCACCCAGTCTCACCTCCCCTTCCTGCTCTAACTCACCCAGTCTCACATCCCCTTACTGCTCTAACTCACCCAGTCTCACATCCCCTTACTGCTCTCACTCACCCAGTCTCACATCCCCTTACTGCTCTAACTCACCCAGCATCACATCCCCTTACTGCTCTAACTCACCCAGTCTCACATCCCCTTACTGCTCTAACTCACCCAGTCTCACATCCCCTTACTGCTCTAACTCACCCAACCTCACATCCCCTTACTGCTCTAACTCACCCAGTCTCACATCCCCTTACTGCTCTAACTCACCCAGTCTCACATCCCCTTACTGCTCTAACTCACCCAGTCTCACATCCCCTTACTGCTCTAACTCACCCAGTCTCACATCCCCTTACTGCTCTAACTCACCCAACTTCACATCCCCTTACTGCTCTAACTCACCCAACCTCACATCCCCTTACTGCTCTAACTCACCCAGTCTCACATCCCCTTACTGCTCTAACTCACCCAGTCTCACATCCCCTTACTGCTCTAACTCACCCAACCTCACATCCCCTTACTGCTCTAACTCACCCAACCTCACATCCCCTTACTGCTCTAACTCACCCAGTCTCACATCCCCTTACTGCTCTAACTCACCCAGTCTCACATCCACTTACTGCTCTAACTCACCCAGTCTCACATCCCCTTACTGCTCTAACTCACCCAGTCTCACATCCCCTTACTGCTCTAACTCACCCAGTCTCACATCCCCTCACTGCTCTAACTCACCCAGCCTCACATCCCCTTACAGCTCTACATCACCCAGTCTCACATCCCCTTACTGCTCTAACTCACCCAGTCTCACATCCCCTTACTGCTCTAACTCACCGTCTCACATCCCCTTACTGCTCTAACTCACCGTCTCACATCCCCTTACGGCTCTAACTCACCCAGTCTCACATCCCCTTACTGCTCTAACTCACCCAGTCTCACATCACCTTACTGCTCTAACTCACCCAGTCTCACATCCCCTTACTGCTCTAACTCACCCAGTCTCACATTCCCTTACTGCTCTAACTCACCCAGTCTCACATCCCATTACTGCTCTAACTCACCCAGTCTCACATCCCCTTACTGCTCTAACTCACCCAGTCTCACATCCCCTTACTGCTCTAACTCACCCAGTCTCACATCCCCTTACTGCTCTAACTCACCCAGTCTCACACCTCTTACTGCTCTAACTCACCCAACCTCACATCCCCTTACTGCTCTAACTCACCCAGTCTCACATCCCCTTACTGCTCTAACTCACCCAGTCTCACACCTCTTACTGCTCTAACTCACCCAACCTCACATCCCCTTACTGCTCTAACTCACCCAGTCTCACATCCCCTTACTGCTCTAACTCACCCAGTCTCACACCTCTTACTGCTCTAACTCACCCAACCTCACATCCCCTTACCGCTCTAACTCACCCAGTCTCACATCCCCTTACTGCTCTAACTCACCCAGTCTCACACCTCTTACTGCTCTAACTCACCCAGTCTCACATCCCCTTACTGCTCTAACTCACCCAACCTCACATCCCCTTACTGCTCTCACTCACGCAGTATCACATCCCCTTACTGCTCTAACTCACCCAGTCTCACATCCCCTTACTGCTCTAACTCACCCAGTCTTAAAATTCTTTTTTTTCAAAATCCCCCCATGACCTCACCCCTCCCCCTCTCTAATCTCCTCCAGCCCTGCAACCCTCCGAGATGTCTGCGCTCCTCTAATTTTGGCTCTTGAGCATCCCCGATTTTAATCACCCCACCATTGGCGGCCATGCCTTCTGCTGCCAAGGCCCTAAGCTCTGGAATTTCCTCCCTAAACCTCTCCGCCTCTCTTTCCTCCTTTAAGACGCCCCTTAAAACCTACCTCTTTGGCCAAGCTTTTGGTCATCTCGCCGTTAATATCTCCTTATGTGGCTCGGTGTTAAATTTTGTTTTATAACGCTCCTGTGAAGCGTCTTGGGGCGTTTGACTATGTTAAATGTGCTATATAAATACAATTTGTTGTTGTCTTGCATCTCTTACTGCTCCAACTCACACAGTCTCATCTGAAACAGCCACGAATGAGATTGCATTTTCATAAAACGTGATTCCCACACTTTCTTTAGTAGCTGTCTATTTGGGACGAAGCATAGACTTCTGTTCAACTTTTAATGAAAAGTAATGTCAGGACTTAGGTTACTCATCAATATACATTTCAAAATGATGAGAGTTGCTCTAACTAGCCAAGGAGTCCTGTCATATAGTCCATCCTCTGTTATTTAAAGAAAGACTGAAGGAATTGGATAGATTGCACTCTTCTTTATTGATTAAAAAAAGTCACAAAACAACCTGGAAAAATATCTGGTTTGAAAAGTTTTACATTATACAAAATATTTTTCAATTTACAAATCAATAACAATCATCCAGTTCTCACAGTACTGCCAAGATACATTCATACTGTTAAGAAAATTACAAATTTCAGTGAACTTTATTTACACGTTTGCATTAATTACAATTCAAAATGTACAGAAATATTACAGGATTTCCTTACTGCATACAGTTTGAACAGAATACAATGGTTTGAATTTGCCATGTCTTCTCATTAACAAACAACATAAAAAGATACAGGCAACAACATTTTCGTTGAACTTTACATTGCTAATACAATGTATTATAACAAAAATAACTTGGTCAAATGCAAGTAAACTGGAAAGAGGCAACATCTCTTCAAAGGAGCCTTTGTTCAATGGTCTCAGTAGAGGCATATCTCCTGCCTTTTGCTTTGTTGCTAATTCACTTGTACTGATCACGGCTAGGATGTTCTTCACCACCATCAAGCACGCTAAAGCTCCGAATGGATTTATTTTTGAGGTTATGTCACCCTATAATTTTTTTGTTCCTATTGCTCTTCTCCACTCGAGACTGCCCGAGGTCACACACCCAAATTATAGCACTGCGTGGCCTAGGAACAAATATTTCTTTCTCCATCTACCATATCATCATTTACATTTCACAGGGACAGAGGATTACCAACTGCTCAGTGCTACAGCGGTTTTCTAAATTAATATTTAGTCCCATGTTTCTCAATCTGTGTATATATAGAAGGGAAAACAGCTTTCTGCCTAAACAAAAGATATACACACATACATTACTAAACCGTCATAGCCACTGTGGCAACCTGAGATTTTTTGATTTCTGATTTTGTTCAAACTTCAAAGTTGCTGAGTTTATGTTACTGAGGACAGTATTGAATAACCTCAATGGAAAGTTAACTAAGTTATTGATCTGTTTACATTAGAACAGTATCCTTCTCCCTCCTATTTTACAAGTTATTTTCTGCCATCTCTTAGGTCTCTTTGTTCACCATTTCCTGCAGATGGCGACGGGGTCCCTATTCTCAGACCGCTTACCAGTGTCATTGTATCTGACTGCTATGAGGTATCAGTGAGTATCTCAGCTTGACCTGCTTAACCATTTACCCTTCCTCTGGGAGATTGCCACAACCACAACCTTGCTCAATGCCTTTCCCTGATGACCTGTCTGAAATTTCAAACTCAGCCCGAAGAAACACGAGTGAAAAGTCCAGTAACTGTACTAGCATTGACTGGCTCAAACCATTGGAATATTAATGAGCTCTTCCTTAGGACAGCGTAATTGGTAAAAGAAAAATAATGGCATTGTTCTAGGCTAAAACAAATATAACTTAAAATTGACCCTTTGAACAAAAAAATAAACAGGCATCAGTTGACACTGGGAAATTGCAGTACATTACTACAAAAGGAAACCTACACTGAATGTGAAAATGTTCAATTTGTGCTGCTTTATGAAGGGGACAAATATTCTCTGTTTCAGACACATATCCAATATCTTTGAATTATCTCATGTATTACTGCACTAAAAAATTAATTTTTAAAAGTATAAAAGAACTATTCCACTTCTATTGGCTCACTCAAATCCGCTCAGATTTACGGTAGACATTGTCCGCCATTTTTATAGCGCCCTTTCCTCCTTAATATATACTAGTGAGGGTAATGAGTGCAATGGTAGAACATAAGAACATAAGAAGTAGGAGCAGGAGTAGGCCATACGGCCCCTCGGGCCTGCTCCGCCATTCAACAGGATCATGGCTGATCCGAACCTAGACTCACGTCCACTTCCCTGCCCGCTCCCCGTAACCCCCAATTCCCTTGTCTGCTAGGTAACTGTCTATCTCCGTTTTAAATTTATTTAATGTCGCAGCTTCCACAGCTCTCTGAGGTAGCAAATTCCATAGATTTACTACCCTCTGAGTGAAGAAGTTTCTCCTCATCTCAGTTTTGAAACGGCAGCCCCTTATTCTAAGATTATGCCCCCTAGTTCTAGTCTCACCCATCAGTGGAAACATCCTCACCGTATCCACCCGATCAAGCCCCCTCACAATCTTATATGTTTCGATAAGATCGCCTCTCATTCTTCTGAATTCCAATGAGTAGAGGCCCAACCTACTCAACCTTTCCTCATAAGTCAACCCCCTCATCTCCGGAATCAACCGAGTGAACCTTCTCTGAACCGCCTCGAGAGCAAGTATATCTTTTCTTAAATATGGAAACCAAAACTGTACGCAATATTCCAGGTGTGGCCTCACCAGTACCCTGTATAACTGAAGCAAGACTTCCCTGCTTTTATACTCCATCCCCCTTGCAATAAAAGCCAAGATTCCATTGACATGGGGGGGGGGGGATGTAACTCTCATCTGATGGGAGTGGAGTGGCGACTTTTCCCCTCCCTCATCGCAGGGAGTTGGGTGTCAAGCTAACGATCTGGCCATATAAAAAGGGATTTTGACACATTTTGAAACAACCCAGAGGATGATCTGCTGGATGTAAAGCGGTGGAAGGAATGGGTTGTCTCTTGTGCCATTTGGTATGGAGGAGAAGGAGAATTTTATCAGCAAGTATGCAATTCAGAAGCAGATTGATGATCCTCTAATATTCTTGCCTTTAGAACTGATAACCTGTGAAGTGCTTGTATGAAACATGACACGGTTCAGTAAACACTGCAGGTCTAATGTGTGTAGCTGATCACCATCCTGAACTCTACAGTTACTGAAAACATTTGCATTATTTAACCTGTGTTCTACAGCATAACATTACATGGACTGCCTGTATAACCCCTGAAGACTGTGTAAAATTGAAATTTGTTCTTATGGAACTGTATAACTATTCTTAAATTACTCCCTAAGCATCTCCTTTAGATATTTGATTATAAGTTAAAATAAATGTTGTCACTAAGGACTGAAATTGTGCTGTATATTAGTAATGACCACATTTACATGTTTATATGAAATTTCTTTGCTATTTTAATGAAAGAGTTAACCTGTTTATTGTTGCTAATACTGCACTGTGATTTCAAGTACTTCAGCATGCTTGAGGAAACAATAATCAAGCTTTTCATGGGATGACTTGCTTACACATTTGCGCCACTTTGGAGCTCTGCACAATTCACCAGCTGACATGATTTTTCAAAGCAATTGTTGAAGGAATCTATTTAGAGATGAAGTTGGCTAAAAATTGTGCTGCATACATTTTTAATAATTGACTTTTTTTAGTTAATAATAGTTCTCAGGCATTAGTTTCTAGTGCATTATCAAGTGAAGCAAATGCAAGCAATCCCAGTTTGTTCAGCATGGATTTGTTCAGACCTAACTGGATTCCTTTTTTGTACAATTGTATAAAAACAAGTATTTATCTGATGCCTCAATATGTCTATGTTAATATCAATACAATAAATATAAAATGCATAAAGCCTAATGAAACGTTAAGTGCAGTGAATCAATTCTATTTTAAAGGGAAACTTCAGAAAAGCAAATCGAATAGATTTTAATTTAAACTAATTCCTAGCATGTCAAAATAAAGCTACCAATGTTTGAAATACCAGATGGGGCGAGACTGAATCTGAGTGCAGCCCATTCCATCCTGACACCGCAGCTGATATACTGGGGTCGGTTAATTTTGAACGCCTCTATTACATCTCCCCTTAACCTTCTCTGCTCTAAGGAGAACCATCCCAGCGACTCTTTTTTCTCCACATAACTGAAGTTTCTCATCTCCGGTATCATTCTAGTAAATCTCCTCTGCACCCTCGCCAAGCCCTTACTTATCCAAGTAATTTCCGCAGGCCAACAGTTAAAATCGCCGTGACCTCCTTCTGCCACGGATGGGCAGGAATCTAAAAAAAAACCTACTGGCAGTTAAAATCTCCCCTATTATCTTTGTTTATTGCTAGAAATGGTGCCAGTTACATAGACCCACTGGGAAAGCTACTTGAGATAAAGAGATTGTATACAGTTGGTTGCTGTTTCAGAAACAGAACAGGGTCACTCGCTCTTTTGTTTTAGTTTTGACAGAGTGTAGTTGTAAGTTCAAGTGCTTTGTTTTCCTTTCATTTGCAATGTTTTAATATATTCTGATGTATTAAAGTGCTTTCCAGTATGTATGGCATGTGTGAAAAATGGACTTCTATTATGAAGGACAATCAGTTGAATGAAGCAAAACATGTTCTAATGAGATTTCCTGATTAAACTGCCTCTGCTGTACCACTGTACACATACACCAAAAATAGCAAGCTAGTGCATGAGTACCACCTATCTGCTAACTGTGCTGATAGATTAAAGTGACGACAGGACAGGTTTTTTCTTATTCCCTTTTCACTTCAGGACTTCTCTAACAAGAAGCGAAATGTTGGTTACTGTTAATCAGTACAGATCGAGATATTTATATTACTGGAGTTTCCCTTTAAATCCATTGGACAGGAGGAGAAAATGCGCTCTGCATGCGATAATGTTATGATCTTCAGGTTGCTCAGTTGAATAATATAGATGACCAGACTGCAAGTAGCACTGACAGCACTGCAGCATCAAAAGGTCTGACAGCTGAATCTGAAACATAGACTATACGACCATTTCCTTTTTGAACAGGCCTGAAGTTTAAAGCCATGTGTTTTGAGTCATCGTAGAAGAGAGTTTTAGAAAATGCGTTGAGCTGAAACAATAAAGATAAACCCCATGTTAAGTTTCCAGATGGCAATTTAAAAAAAAAAATCCAGATATAATTATTTTTGGAGAATTTTTTCCATAAACATAAAGAACACAACAAATAACGTATTGTTACATGGCTTAATCGAAAACTCCCAGTGTGAAGACAATAAAATATGGATAGGAAATGGACATTACAACCTGAAAGGAAGACCTGCACCCAATCCAAAACAGCAGATACAAGATCCAACTTAGCAGCCTATAGAAACAGAGAGATTAGCTACCATTGGGGGTAATTTCAACTTTCAGCAATGGTGTAAATTGGGTAATATTGGATTGAATGGCCATTATACACTTCAATGGCAAAGAAAATTGGACGGAGTGTATAGTGGGCAACCATTCTGATGTACACATCCCCACTGAAGTTGAAAGTTCCGGTGAATGATTGTTCAGATTAATTAAATTACATGCTGGTTTAATGATTTGTACTTTTATCCCAATTACTTGTTCATGTGACTATTCCCCTCGATGGAACTGCTTTTTCTAAAAACTGAGCGCTGCTGGCTTCTCCATAACCAGCACCAGTAGCTTCCGCATGAGAACCCAATAGGACCACACACTGTGGCAGGTCAAGACAGGTGAAGTCAGTTTTCCATCCTGCCCGGAGATGCAGCACACCACTATATGAATCACTCCACAAATAAAACATACCAGATTTCAAATGTTGGGCAGCTGTGGCTCTTAGATATGTTATAAAATTACACTGTAAAATCCATTTGCGTGACTAAATAGGCATTAAAAATATGAAAGGTGTATTATCAACTTAACAATTTTTCTTTCATTGATACATTATTAATTATGGTTGAACAAAATATTATTGCACCACACATCCTCACATCAATATACCAGCAGAGATGTTCAAACATTAACTCAAGCAAGTCTACAGAGCTGCAAAATTGGCACGACATGTTCTGGACTAAACATGAAATCTGTACAGCATTCAAAGTTAAGGATGACAAAGATTCTGCTACCCGTCCACTGATCTTCTGTATCATAAATTTAACAAATGAATTTGCTGTTATGTGCAGGGAGTGTAAGTAATTCTAGTGGATTACAGATTCCAAACACAACTCAATGAAGATTTGTCATCCATTTCAGGATGGATTCGTGTGCTGCAAAGCTTATTAATAGTCATTGTTACCTCCAGACTCGACTATTCCAATGCTCTCCTGGACGGCCTCCCATCTTCCACCCTCCGTAAACTTCAGCTCATCCAAAGCTCTGCTGCCCGTATCGTAACTCGCATCAAGTCCCGTTCGCCCATCACCCCTGTGCTCGCTGACATAGTGGCATAGTGGTTAGCACTGTTGCCTCACAGCGCCAGGGACCCGGGTTCAAATCTGGCCTCGGGTGACTGTCTGTGTGGAGTTTGCACATTCTCCCTGTGTTTGCGTGGGTTTCCTCCGGGTGCTCCGGTTTCCTCCCACAGTCCAAAGATGTGCAGGTTAGGTTGATTGGCCATGATAAAAAATAAAAAATAAAATTGGCCCTTAGTGTTAGGGGGGATTAAATACGTGGGGTTACGGGGATAGGGCTTGGGTGGGATGGCTGTCGGTGTAGGGACCAGGTGCTAGGGTTTGGATGATCAGCCATGATCTCGTTGAATGGCGGAGCAGGCTCGAAGGGCCGAATGGCCTACTCCTGCTCCTATCTTCTATGTTTCTATGTTTACACTGGGTCCCTGTCCAGCAACGCTGCGATTTAAAAATTCTCAACCTTGCGTTCAAATCCCTCCACGGCCTCACCCCTCCCTATCTCTGCATCCTCCTCCAGCCCTACCACCCTCCGAGATCACAGTGATCCCAAAGGAAGTTGTTAAGGCTGAAGGAGGCATCCATTAGGACCAATTTGAATCAACAATTGGGCCAGGTGCCCCAGGCTTCCAATTAATACCTTCAACATCCTCTCGCGGCCTGTGTAAAGTAATAATATACCTCATTTGTGGCACCCAGCACAACATCCTGCTGGTTAGCCCATTCTTCCAGCTAGCGAGTGGAGCTGACTAGATCTCCACGTGACTCCACCAACAATATTATGTGCACCAACGGAATGGGTGGCACAGCGGGTTATAACACGGTTATTTTACCAATGGGATTTGGGTTTGAATCCTTCTCAGGCTGATGAGATAGAAAAAAAGACTTGCATTTATATAGCGCTTTTCACAACCTCAGGACCTCCCAAAGCGAATGAAGTACTTTTGAAGTGTGGTCACTATTGTACTGTAGGAAACACGGCAGCCAATTTACACACAGGAAGGTCCTACAAGCAGCAATGTGATAATGACCAGATAATCTGTTTTAGTGATGTTGGTTGAGGGATAAATATTGGCCAGGACTCCAGGGATAACTCCCTGCTCTTCTTCAAAATAGTGCCATGGGATCGGTTACATCCACCCGAGAGGGCAGACGGGGCCTCAGTTTAACATGTAATGAAAGACGGCACCTCCGACAATGCAGCACTCCCTCAGTACTGCACTGAAATGTCAGCATAGATTTTGTGCTCAAATCACTGGAGGCTTCCTTCTCTGCTTAGGAACATAAGTGTAATGGTTTTGAGCAGTCTTAAACTGGTCACTGACCCACAGCACAAAAATTGCCCCCTTCTTTTCCTTTAACTAGATAGACGAGAGCCAGAAAAAGACCAGTGGAGCTTTTTCTAAATTAAGTCCTATCATTGGTATGGTAGCATTGTTTACCCAGGTGCTCAGCACACAAGCCTTACCTGCCTCTTGCTGAGAAGAATGGGTTCTTCAAATACTGTCCAGATTACTGCCTCAGAACACCCAGGAGTAGTTAATGAGCCGTGATAGCGGTAGTATTTTTTAAGCCTTTCCTGGTCTAGAATAATGTCCTTCAGTGGGAAAGGTTTCAACGGACTAACGTTACCTAAAAAAAATAGCAATTTAGTGGGGAAAGTACAAAGAACTTTAACATTATCTGAAGAAATGAACTGATAATAAAACACATTTTGCTAACTACAGCCTTGAAATTACATTGTGCGAAGATTAGTGCATGAATGCAAAACAAGATCATGTTAAATTCCTTCTTTTTTTTTTAACATTTATTCACGGGATGTGGCGTCGCTGGCAAGGCCAGCATTTATTGCCCACTCCTAATTGCCCTCGAGAAGCTGGCGGTGAGTTGCCTTCTTAAACCGCTGCAGTCCATATGGTGAAGGTACTCCTACAGTGCTGTTAGGTAGGGAGTTCCAGGATTTTGACCCAGCAATGATGAAGGAACGGCAATATATTTCCAAGTCAGGATGGTGTGTGACTTGGAGGGGAACTTGTTCCCATGTGCCTGCTGCCCTCGTCGTTCTAGGTGGTAGAGGTTGCGGGTTTGGGAGGTGCTGTCGAAGAAGCCTTGGCGAGTTACTGCAGTGCATCTTGTAGATGGTACACACTGCTACTTTAACAAAGCTATTAGCCAGCTTACTTTAAATGGGTTAACAATTCCTTTAAAACAGGGGGACTAAGGAATTTATTATGACCATAGAAACATAGAAGATAGGAGCAGGAGTAGGCCATTTGGCTCCTCGAGCCTGCTCCGCCATTTAATGAGATCATGGCTGATCATCCAAATTCAGTACCCTGTCCCTGCCTTCTCCCCATATCCCTTGATCCCTTTAGCCTTAAGAAATATATCTAACTCCTTCTTGAATATATTTAATGAATTGGCCTCTACTGCCTTCTGTGGTAGAGAATTCCACAGGTTCACCACTCTCTGGGTGAAGAAATTCCTCCTCATCTCTGTCCTAAATGGCTTACCCCTTATCCTTAGACTGTGACCCCTGGTTCTGGACTCCCCGGCCATCAGGGACATCCTTCCTTCATCCATGTGGAGTGTTCTATGTTAGTCTCCGTATGGCATACATTCAAGGCCACTAAGGGTTTTATGAGATGCTATATAATGTAAACTCTGTAGGGCTAATTTTAACTCAAAAAACGGGTGGGTTTGGGTCGGGTGAGATGTTAAGTTTTAAAATCTCAATCCCGACCCCAACCCATCTCCAAACCGCCCACTTCCGGTTTAACAGAGACGAGATTGGGGGCTCCCATTTATAAGTATTATAATGAGGCACATGCCACATATTTAACCTATCTTCCAGGTTTAACCCTGACCGGCCGGGTTTCCCCGAGCCTTGGGAATCCCGGCAGCTAAAGGGAGGTAAGGACTGCTTCGTGGGCCAAGAGGAGCAGGAGTGCTTCTTTCCGGCCCACTAAGCTAACCTTCTTCCCTGCCCGCCATTGGCCCCACCCAGTGATCAGACCCCACCATCCCTACCTGCTCCTGGCCTGTGGCCTCCTCCAGAGCATTCCCCGCCTGACAGGGAGCCAAGCCTATCTATCAGGTTGGGTTTCGGGCGGGGAACGTGCTTGGAAAAAAAAAGACGCACGCTATCCGCTAAAACGCCAGTGTGTTTCCCAGCCAAAATTCCTCCCCCTCACCCCACTCCCACCTCTGCTCTACAGAAGGTTTTTTTTTTACTGTTATTAATATTTACCTGGACGTGGAACTGTGCTCAGAGCATCAATCAGGCGTTCGGTTTTTGAATTCTTTTCACCTGATTCCTATGAAGAGATAAATAAAAGCCAAGTTGATCAACAGTGCAGAATGGTTAATCAGGTAGTGTTTATCTATAATCAAAAATAGGAAACTTGATTGGCTCAGTAGGTCCAGGTTCAATCCCCAGTCTGATCTCAGCCAGGGCAACAATTGAAATATTACAATTGGCTTCAGTGCTCCTGAGCTAGATGAGGGGAAAATGTCAATCAGGGTTCCTGCTCCTGATCAGTAGCCAGCAACTCCTGCCGCAACATTCAAACACGGGTGAAGTCAGGGTTGCGTTGGTGTTCGATCCCCGACCCTGGGGGAGGGGGAGGTGTCCAAACCCCGACCCCGGGAGGGGTGGGTGTCCGATACACGGGGCCTTTGTATGTGGCGGGGGGGAGCTTCAGGAGCCAGGTTGGGGAGGGGTGGGGGGAGCACTCCTGCTTCTCCTGGCCCACAAGCAGTGCTATGAAGGCACTTACCTTCTCCCTCTCTTGAAGCTATCCTCACCTCACATCAGCTGCCGGGTTTCCAGAGGCCTGGGAAACCCAGCTGCCCACTGTAATACTTGCAAAGCAGGTTAAATCAGAGGCTGCCAGCCTCATTAAAATATTTAAATTGCCAACCTGCCTCCTGGGAGTGGGTTGGCTGCCCGCCCCTTGTCCCGCCTCCGTTAAACCTGGAAGTGGGTGGGTTGGAGGCGGGTCCCCGACGCGCTCAAAACTTTGCCCGATTTTACCCCTCACCCGCACCCAATCCCATGCACTCACTCATGTTAAAATTCTCCCCAATGAGTAGAAAATCTAGCCTCTAATGTCTAGGCACAGACATGAAGAATAGCCACTTGAGATAAATATTCGAGAGGCTAGTGCCCTTTGGAGCATCCTCTCATTGTGCACCAGAGGCTTCAGGAAATGGGTGGTGCATACTAACAGCTCCATTATCAGTAAGGCTGGTAGCTAGGCCATACAGAAATTTCATGAAAGTTTGCAGAATACCATATTTGATAAATAATAGATGGAATACAACTAAAACCAAATGTTAATACAGTTGTTCTTCTATGAAACGATCAGACATCTTCTGTGATGTCTCCGAGTCTATTTTTCAAATGTTAAATGTAATTTCACAGTACTGGCATTGTGAAAATATTTCAGCTGTTGTCCTCTGTCACAACTGGCTGAAGTGATCCCCGCCAGTGGTAGTGTAAATACCGAGGAGCATTACTCACAACAAACATGAATCCCAGCACAGCCAGACCATCCGGATCTTTTAAAGCATCGTCTATGGAACTGTATTTTTCATTCATGTGGACTATATGCAACTGCAGAAGACAGATTCATGATGATTACAAATCACACAGAATGCTGCATAAGAATTATAGTTATATAAGCTTACAGCAAGATGGCATCTAAATTACCATGTATGTGAATTCATAGTACAGCCCCAGAATCTATATATATATAAAGGAATCGTTCTGTCTGTCCTTCTGTCTGTCTGTCTGTCTGTCTGTCCTCGGGTGTGCGTCTGTCCGGCTATGCACTCGAAAGTTACAGAGCGTACCTACGCGTGCGTTACGTCGAAAGAAAGCTTACCTTTCCGAAACCCTGGTAAGCGTATTTACGTTTCAGCCGGACGAAAATCGCGCCCGCGGTATCCGAAAAACCTTCAACATTCCGCTCATTAGCATCTCATTATCCGCTCATTAGCGACAGAGTGACCTCGAGGTCGACCAATCGTACGCCGGGTTGCTGGCGCGTGCGGCCGGGCCCTCCTACGGTCGAGTGACGGGACGATTGACCAATCCTACGCTTTGGTGACCTGACGGTCGACCAATCGGTGCGTGTGTGGGCGGGCCTTATCGTTCTGAACCGAGGTGAGTAGCCGCCATCTTGCTTCCATTCTTTTTCCTGCTTTCTGCGTCTTTCTTTTCAAATATACATTTCCAGCAAAAAAAAATTGCTTTTATTAAATTGTTTAAAAAAAGACTTCAATCATTTGTAAATTTTTTCTCTTACCTGAACATTCTTTTTCCTACCTTTCCCCGTTTTTGTAAGGCCTGAGAACCTAGGCTCAAAGCCTGGGCCTCTCCTGCCCAGCCACGCCCGAGCTAGGTAATTGTCCCACGGCTTCTGCTAAGCTCCCCCCCCCCCGGCGCTGTCACGTTACCCGGGGCAACGGCGTCAGCCACGAGGGTCACGGGACATACAGGGTGTGCGCGCAGCAGGAGCAGCTGAGACGCGGCGTCTCTCTCTGTTCCCCGCTCGGCTCGGGCGGGGGGGCAGGGCTCTCGGGAGTGCGGATCTTGGGCGGGGCTTAGAGAGCGGCAAGGGTTACCCCGACAACCGGGCCCGCCGGCCGTCTCTCACAGCCGCAATCGGCTTGGAGAGCGAGAAGGGTTACCCCGGCAACCGGGCCCGCCGGCTGTCTCTCACAGCCGCAATCGGCGGTCTTGAAGCCAGCTCGGGAGGGCGGCGCTCCGGAGACCGGGACGCCGGTGCTCGGGGCTCGGGATATCGGGGGGGGCGGGGCTTGCGACATCGGGAGGTGGGAGATCGGGGGGCGGGACATCGGGAGATCGCGGGGCGGGACATCGGGAGATCGCGGGGCGGGACCTCGGGAGAGCGGGGCTCGGGGGGGCGAGCCCTGGGGGGGCGGGGCTCGGGGGCGGGGCTCCGGAGATCGGGGGCGGGGCTCCAGAGATCGAGGGGGCGGGGCTCGGGAGATCGGGGGGGGGCTCGGGAGATGGGGGGGGCGGGGCTCCGAAGATCCGGGGGGGGCGGGGCTCGGGAGATCGGGGGGGGGCAGAGATCGGGGGGGCTCGGGGACTCTCCCCCTTCCTTCCCCCCCTCCCCCCCCTCCCCTCCCCCTCCTCTTCCCCCCCTTCCCCCCACCCCTCTTTCCCCCCCTCTTCCCCCCAGTCGCTCTCTCTCTTCCCCCCAGTCGCTCTCTCTCTTCCCCCCAGTCGCTCTCTCTCTTCCCCCCCAGTCGCTCTTTCTCTTCCCCCAGTCGCTCTCTCTTCCCCCCACTCGCTCTCTCTCTTCCCCCCACTCGCTCTCTCTCTTCCCCCCAGTCGCTCTCTCTCTTCCCCCCAGTCGCTCTCTCTCTTCCCCCCAGTCGCTCTCTCTCGTCCCCCCAGTCGCTCTCTCTCTCTCTCTTCCAACAACAACATGCCCTCGAAAAAGCCTCGGCACCACCGGGCACTCCAGCTAGTATAATCATATAACAACTGTCTGGTGGGACCATTGTTGCTGTGATCTAATGTTAATATTTGGGGATCTGTTGGGCTGCAAAAATGATCCAGGATGGATTATGGTGTGCAGGAAGCAATCTACAGAGAGGACAACCCTCCTAGGTATGGGAGAGGAGGCCACTCCTTCGATAGAAACATAGAAAAATAGGAGCAGGAGTAGGCCATTCGGTCCTTCGAGCCTGCTCCGCCATTCAATATGATCATGGCTGATCCTCTATCTCAATACCATATTCCCACTCTCTTCCCCATACCCCTTGATGCCTTTTGCGCCTAGAAATCTATCTATCTCCTTCTTAAATATATTCAGTGACTTGGCCTCCACAGCCCTCTGTGGTAGAGAATTCCACAGGTTCACCACCCTGAGTGAAGAAATTTCTCCTCATCTCAGTCCTAAATGTTCTACCCCGTATCCTGAGACTGTGACCCCTCGTTCTAGACACCCCAGCCAGGGGAAACATCCTCCCTGCATCCAGTCTCTCTAGCCCTGTCAGAATTTTATACATTTCAATGAGATCCCCTCTCATTCTTCTAAACTCTAGTGAATACAGGCCTAGTCGACCCAATCTCTCCTCATACGACAGTCCTGCCATCCCAAGAATCAGTCTGATGAACCTTCGCTGCAGTCCCTCTATGGCAAGTATATCCTTTCTTAGGTAAGGAGACCAAAACTGCACACAGTACTCTAGGTATGGGCTCACCAAGGCCCTGTACAACTGTAGTAAGACATCCTTGCTCCTGTACTCAAATCCTCTTGCAATGAAGGCCAACCTACCATTTGCCTTCCTAACTGCTTGCTGCACCTGCATGTTTGCTTTCAGTGACTGGTGTACAAGGACACCCAGGTTCCTTTGTACATCAACATTTCCCAATCTATCACCATTTAAGTAATACTCTGCCTTTCTGTTTTTCCTACCGAAGTGGATAACTTCACATTTATCTATGTTCTACTGCATCTGCCATGTATTTGCCCACTCACTCAACTTGTCTAAATCGCCTTGAAGCCTCTTTGCATCCTCCTCCCAACTCACAATCCCACCTAGTTTTGTGTCGACAGCAAACTTGGAAATATTACATTTGGTTCCCTTATCCAAATCATTGATATATATTGTGAATAGCTGGGGCCCAAGCACTGATCCCTGCGGTATCCCACTAGTCACCACCTGCCACCCCAAAAAAGACCCATTTATTCCTACTCTGTTTCCTGTCTGTTAACCAATTTTCAATCTATGCCAGTATATTACCCCCAAACCCATGTGTTTTAATTTTGCACACTAACCTCTTATGTGGGACTTTATCAAAGGCCTTCTGAAAATCCAAATACACCACATCCACTGGTACACCTTTATCCTTTAAATAATGTGTATCTGCATGAAGTAGGGAAGGATTTTGTACTGCCCAGCACCAATTCTCTCGCTTGAACTAATTTGGCTCAGTTAACATGAAGTTCGCTTGCAGCATAGAAACAAAATAAGGCGCTGTCTCAAGCACAGCTTTGAAGATGCAAACAATTTCAATGACTTTCCAACCTAATGATCTGAATGGGAAACAGATATTCGGGGTAACAACAGAGTGACATCAGGTGTCCGCTATAGCTGCTCTCTGGAAATATTCCAGGCAGCAAAAGATACTGTCAAACCAAAGCCTGTAATAATGATTCCAGCTCCAGCAACAAGTCATTTTACCCCCAGTATGATCACCAACCTTCAGGAGAGATGGGGGAAAAGAGGGGGGGGGGAATTAATTTTCAAAGTAAAAGAAAATAAAGCATATATTCTAGCTCTTTTAAACTGGATTATAATCAGATTTTATTTTCTGAACATTCAGATAAATTGAGGGTATACTCGTCTTACCTCCATGGGGTACTGTTCCCCATCTATTGTATGCTCTGACCCAGGATCAGACTCTGTTCCCCAATGATAGTGGAACTGAACTGCCTTGTATCTATTTGGAAGATTTCCATCCTGAATGGCGATGTTTCCTTTTAATGCCACCTGGACTAAAAACAAGAAACAACAGTAGCAAAAAATGTAAAGTAAGTCAATGTAAGTTAGAACTGACTAGCCTATACCTTTGCTAAAAATGTCTATGTTTTTCAGTTCCACTCCGTGATAGAGTTGCCAACTCTGGTTGGACATATTCCTGGAGGGTTCGTCACATGGCCTCTCGCCTCTAACCGCCCCGCCCAGTCAAACAGCCTTATTTTCCCCATCGCCAATATTTTTATACATAGAAACATAGAAGATAGGAGCAGGAGTAGGCCACTCGGCCCCTCGAGCCTGCTGCGCCATTCAATGAGATCATGGCTGATCATCCAAATTCAGTACCCTGTCCCTGCTTTCTCCCCATATCCCTTGATCCCTTTAGCCTTAAGAAATATATCTAACTCCTTCTTGAATATATTTAATGAACTGGCCTGATATACCTATCAATTCCTCCAATAAAAGGCGAAGAGTTACGAAGGTGACTAAAGGTTTTTATTGACTAAATAACAGAGCCCACTCTCGTGGGTGATCCGATCCAAGCAGGAGGAATACCAGCCAGTCGCTCACCTTTATACCTGGCCTGGTGGGTGGAGCCAAGGCGGAGTCGGCAGTGGTCATCCCAGGTATAGCAGTGTGGCAAGAGGCGACCTCGTACCGTGATACAATAGTGGTCAGTGATACAGTTATAACGAACAGTGGTGAACAGTGCTAACTACTAACAGTGATACGATAGTGAACGTGGTTTACCACATTCACCCCTTGTTTAGAATTAAGTCCGGCGGGGTGAAGTGTACTACCAATTCTGGTAGGTCAGTCTGTCCGGAGGCTTCGTAAGCCTCTCCGATCGCCGCAGCGGTGGTGTTGCCTTATCCGGTGCTGGTGCCTTATCCGGTGTTGATGCTGGTGTTTGCGTGGTCGGCGAGGGCTCGTGGGGTTCCGGCATGCCGTCTACCTGGACTGAGGTTGGGGGGGGTGGTGGCGGTGTTTCCGGATCGGCTGAGGGTGCGAGGTCTCGTAGGGAGACAGTGTCCTCCCGCCCGTCTGGGTACGCCACGTAGGCGTACTGGGGGTTGGCGTGCAGGAGGTTCACCCTCTCGACCAGGGGGTCCGTTTTATGGGTCCTCACGTGTTTCCGCAGCCAGACCGGCCCCGGGGCGGTCAGCCAGGTTGGTAGAGTGGTTCCCGTAGTCGACTTCCTGGGGAAAACAAACATTCGTTCATGGGGGGTGGTGTTAGTGGCCGTGCAAAGTAATGACCGGATGGAGTGCAGCGCTGTCGGGAGGACTTCTTGCCAGCGGGAGGTTGGGAGGCCCTTAGACTTTAAGGCTAAGAGGACGGCCTTCCATACCGTCGCGTTCTCTCTTTCCACCTGACCGTTACCTCTGGGGTTGTAGCTGGTGGTCCTGCTTGCTGCAATACCTCTCTCTAGGAGGAATTGCCGGAGTTCCTCGCTCATGAAGGAGGAGCCCCGGTCGCTGTGTATATAGTTCGGGAACCCGAACAAGGCGAAGAGGGCATTCAGGCACTTAATGACCGTGCTACTGGTCATGTCGGGGCAGGGGAAGGCAAAGGGGAAACGGGAGTACTCATCAACGATGTTGAGGAAGTACACATTACGGTCAGAGGACGGGAGGGGCCCCTTAAAGTCGATGCTCAGGCGCTCGAAGGGGCGGGTGGCCTTGATCAGGCTTGCTCGGTCCGGCCTATAGAAGTGCGGTTTGCACTCCGCACAGGTCTGGCAGTTCCTGGTCATGGTCCTGACCTCCTCGATGGAGTAGGTCAGGTTGCGGGCCTTAATGAAATGGTAGAGTCTGGTGACTCCGGGGTGGCAGAGCTGGTCGTGGAGGGTCTGAAGCCTATCGATATGCGCGCTGGCGCATGTCATTCGTGAAAGGGCATCAGGGGATTCGTTCAGCTTGCCTGGCCGGTACAAGATCTCATAATCGTAGGTGGAGAGCTCGATTCTCCATCTCAAAATCTTGTCATTCTTGATTTTGCCCTTCAGCTTGTTATTAAACATGAAAGCCACCGAACGCTGGTCGGTGAGGAGGGTAAATCGTTTGCCTGCCAGGTAGTGCCTCCAGCGCCGTACTGCCTCCACGATCGCCTGGGCCTCTTTCTCGACCGACGAATGTCGGATCTCGGGGCCCTGTAGGGTCCTTGAGAAGAAGGCCACTGGCCTCCCCTCCTGGTTTAGGGTGGCGGCTAAGGCGAAGTCGGATGCGTCGCTCTCCACCTGAAAGGGGATGGACTCGTCCACTGCGTGCATCGTGGCCTTGGCTATGTCTCCCTTAATGAGGGAGAAGGCCGCGCACGCCTCCTCCGTGAGGGGGAAGGAAGTGGCTTTCAGGAGGGGTCTGGCTTTGTCCGCGTAATTGGGTACCCATTGGGCATAGTAGGCGAAAAGCCCCAGGGTTCTCCTAAGTGCTTTAGGGCAGTGGGGGAGGGGTAGCTCCATGAGGGGGCGCATTCTTTCTGGGTCGGGGCCGATGATTCCGTTCTCCACTACGCAGCCGAGGATGGCAAGGCGCGTGGTGTTAAACACGCATTTCTCCTTATTGTAGGTGAGGTTCAGCCGTTGGGCCGTACGGAGGAATTTCTCCAGATTCGCGTCATGTTCCTGCCGGTCGCGGCCGCAGATAGTGACGTTATCTAGGTAGGGGAATGTAGCCTGCAGTTCGTTCTGGTCAACCATCTGGTCCATCTCCCTTTGGAAGACCGAGACCCCATTAGTGACACCGAAGGGGACCCTAAGGAAGTGGTATAGGCGCCCATTCGCCTCGAAGGCGGTATACTGGCGGTCCTCAGGGTGGATAGGGAGTTGGTGGTAGGCCGACTTCAGGTCGATGGTCGAGAATACTTTATACTGTGCAATCTGATTGACCATGTCAGATATGCGGGGGAGGGGGTATGCGTCCAGCTGGGTATATCTGTTTATGGTCTGGCTGTAGTCGATGACCAGGCAGTTTTTATCGCCGGTCTTTACGACTACGACCTGGGCACGCCAGGGGCTGCTGCTCCCCTCGATAATGCCCTCTTTCAGGAGGCGCCGCACCTCAGAGCTAATGAAGGCTCTGTCCCCGGCGCTATACCGCCTGCTCTTGGTAGCGACGGGTTTGCAGTCAGGGGTAAGGTTAGCAAACAGAGAGGGTGGCGGGACCTTGAGGGTGGAGAGGCTGCAGGTGTTACGCGGTGGGCGGTTTAACGTTTGCTGGTTGTTGACTGTGAGTGGGGGGAGGGGTCCACCGTATGCTAGGGTTACACTTTGGAGGTGGGATTGGAAGTCCAGCCCTAGTAGGACGGCAGCGCAGAGATGGGGGAGGACGAGGAGTTTAAAGTTTTTATACTCCGTGCCCTTAACCGACAGGGTCACGACACAGTAGCCGCTGATGTCCGTGGCGTGGGACCTCGATGCCATCGAGATTCGACTGCGCGTTGGTAGGACAGAGAGGGAGTAGTGGCTCACCGTGTCTGGGTGGATGAAGCTCTCCGTGCTAACGCTGTCGAACAGGCAGGTCGTGGCGTGGCCGTTCACTTTGATGTCCATCATTGACTTGGACAGATGGTGCGGGCGGGCTTGGTCCAGGGTGACGGAAGCTAGTGTGTAGCTGAGCGAGTCGTTGTCATCTGCGGGCGAGGCGGTCGGGCGTGGTGAGTAAAATGGCGTCTCCCACAAGGTAGGGCCCCATGAGGCACTATTGGGGTCGGTTGCCTTAATCAAAGATGGCCGCCCCCATGACTCATGTGTGGGGATGCTGGCCTCAGTTGCCCTAAACAAAGATGGCCGCCCCCATGACTCATGTGTGGGGATGCTGGCCTCAGTTGCCCTAAACGAAGATGGCCGCCCCCATAGTTCGCATGCGGCACTGCTGGCCTCTGAGGATCCGCTCCTGCAGGCCTTGGAGAAGTGGCCTTTCTTCAGGCAGGTTTTACATATGGAGTTCTTGGCTGGGCAGCGCGACCTCGGGTGCTTCTCCTGGCCACAAAAAAAACAGCCGGCGGCCCGATCGCGGATGCCCGATGTCGGGGCCGGTGCCGGGGGTGGCGGGGCCGGTCGGGTCCGGGACGCCGACGCAGAGGTAGGTCCCGGGGGCGGCGCTGGGAAGGGTGCTGTGGTAGGGGTCGGGCCCGAGTCCCAGGGTCGCGAGCAGTACCTGGTGAATGCTTCCTGATCTTGGTGGGCCACTTCCAGGGAGATAGCGAGGGCTTCAGCTTTTTCCATGCTGAGGTCTTTAGCTTCCAGCAGTCTTTGCCGTGAGTACTCGGACCGTAGGCCTTTCAGGAATGCGTCGCGGATATTATCTTCAGTATTTTCGGCTGCCGACACCGATTTAAAGTCACAGTTCCTGGCGAGTGCATATAGCGCCTGTGAGAATTCGGCTACTGATTCTCCTGGCTGTTGCGGCCGTGATCTTAGGAGGTGCCTAGCGTACATGTAGTTTACCGGGGTCCGGTACTTCTGTTTCAGCAGGTTGATGGCGGTCTCGTAGGTAGTCATGTCCTCGATGAGAGTGTATACTCTCGGGCTCAGTTGTGCCTGCAGGACACTTAGTTTGGATGCCTGAGGGACGCTGGATTCTCTCAGGTATGATTCGAAGCAGACCAGCCAGTGTTTAAAGTCTGCGGCTGAGTTTGCTGCTCGTGGGTTCAGGTCCAGGTACGGCGGTCTGAGGGCTCGCAGCCAAGCTGGCTGGTGTGGCTGTGCTCCTGGGAGCTGCGCTGGTGGCTCCTCCGCCGGTTGTGACTCGTTGTCGGACATCATTAAATTTAGTCAATAAAATTGATATACCTATCAATTCCTCCAATAAAAGGCGAAGAGTTACGAAGGTGACTAAAGGTTTTTATTGACTAAATAACAGAGCCCACTCTCGTGGGTGATCCGATCCAAGCAGGAGGAATACCAGCCAGTCGCTCACCTTTATACCTGGCCTGGTGGGTGGAGCCAAGGCGGAGTCGGCAGTGGTCATCCCAGGTATAGCAGTGTGGCAAGAGGCGACCTCGTACCGTGATACAATAGTGGTCAGTGATACAGTTATAACGAACAGTGGTGAACAGTGCTAACTACTAACAGTGATACGATAGTGAACGTGGTTTACCACATGGCCTCCACCGCCTTCTGTGGTAGAGAATTCCACAGGTTCACCACTCTCTGGGTGAAGAAATTCCTCCTCATCTCAGTCCTAAATGGCTTACCCCTTATCCTTAGACTATGACCCCTGGTTCTGGACTCCCCCGCCATTGGGAACATCCTTCCTGCATCTAGTCTGTCCAGGCCTGACAGAATTTTATAGGTTTCGATGAGATCCCCTCTCAATCTTCTAAACTCCAGTGAGTATAAGCCCAATCGACACAATCTCTCCTCATACGTCATTCCTGCCATCACAGGTATCAGTCTGGTGAATCTTCGCTTCACTCCTTCCATGGCAAGAACATCCTTCCTCAGATAAGGCGACCAAAACTGCACACAATACTCAAGGTGCGGTCTCACAAAGGCCCTGTACAACTGCAGCAAGACATCCTTGTTCCTGTACTCGAACCCTCTTGCTACGAAGGCCAGCATACCATTTGCCTTCTTAACCGCCTGCTGCACCTGCATGCTTACCTTCAGCGACTGGTGCACAAGAACACCCAGGTCTCTTTGCACTTCCCCTTCTCCCAGTCTATTGCCATTCAAATAATAATCTGCCTTCCTGTTTTTGCCACCAAAGTGGATAACCTCACATTTATCCACATTATACTGCATTTGCCATGTTTCTGCCCAATCACCCAACCTGTCCAAATCGTACTGGAGTTTCAGGACATCCTCCTCACAGCATACCCTCCCACCCAGCTTTGTGTCATCTGCAAATTTGGAGATATTACATCCAATTCCCTCGTCCAGATCATTAATATATATTGTGAACAGCTGGGGTCCTAGGACCGATCCTTGCAGTACCCCACTAGTCACTGCCTGCCACTCGGAAAACGACCCGTTTATTCCAACTCTTTGCTTTCTATCTGCCAACCAGTTCTCTATCCAAGTCAATACCTTGCCCCCAATCCCATGTGCCTTAATTTTGCACGCTAATCTCTTATACGGGACCTTATCGAAAGCCTTCTGAAAGTCCAAATACACCACATCCACTGGTTCTCCCTTATCTATTTTACCAGTTACATCCTCAAAAAGTTCCAGTAGATTAGTCAAGCACGATTTACCTTTTGTAAATCCATGTTGACTTTGTCCGATCCTGTTACTGCTTTCCAAGTGCTCTGCTATTACATCTTTTATAATGGACTCTAGCATTTCCCCACTACCGATGTCCCCACTTTTTCTCTACCACCTTTTTTGAATAGTGGGGTAACATTAGCTACCCTCCAATCCATGGGTACTGTTCCAGAGTCTATCGAGTTCTGGAAGATGACCAGCAATGCATCTACTATTTCTAGGGCCACTTCCTTAAGTACCCTAGGATGTAGATTATCCAGCCCTGGGGATTTATCAGCCTTCAGTCCCATCAATTTTCCTAACACCATTTCCCTACAAATACTGATTTCTTTCAGTTCCACCCTTTCATCAGACCCTATGTTCCCCGGCATCTCTGGGAGGTTATTTGTGTCCTCCTTTGTGAAGACAGAACCAAAATATGTATTTAGTTGGTCTGCCATTTCTTTGTTCCCCATTATAAATTCCCCTGATTTGACTGCAAGGGACCTACGCTTGACTTCACCAATCTTTTTCTCTTCACATATCTATAAAAGCTTTTACAGTCAGTTTTTATGTTCCCTGCAAGCTTACTCTCATATTCTATTTTCCCCTTCTTAATTAATCCCTTTGTCCTCCTTTGTTGAATCCTAAACTGCTCCCAATCCTCAGGATTATTGCTTTTTCTGGCCAATTTATATGTCCTCTCCTTGGATCTTATGCTATCTCTAATTTCCCTTGTTAGCCACGGTTGAGTCACCTTTTTTGTTTTATTTTTATGCCAAACAGGGATGAACAAATTCTGTAGTTCATCCATTCGGTCTTTGAATGTTTGCCATTGCCTATCCACCGTCAACCCTTTGAGTGACATTCCCCAATCAATCCTACCCAACTCGCGCCACTTTGGTAGAAAAAACAGAAAGGCAGAGTATTTCCGAAATGGTGAAAGATTGGGGAATGCAGATGCTCAAAGGGACCTGGATGTCCTTGTACAAGAGTCACTGAAAGTGGATGTGCAGGTGCAGCAAGCCATTAGGAAGGCAAATGGTATGCTGGCCTTCATTACAAGAGGATTTGAGTACAGGAGTAAATAAGTCTTACTCCAATTATATAGGGCCTTGGTGAGACCACACCTGGAGTACTGTGTACAATTTTAGTCTCAATACCTAAAGAAGGGTATGCTTGCCACAGAGGACGTGCAACAAAGGTTCACGAGATTGATTCCTGGGATGGCGGGACTGTCGTATGAGAAGAGATTGAGTAAACTAGGCCTGTATTCTCTTGAATTCAGAAGAATGAGAGGGGATCTCATTGAAGCATACAAAATTATTACAGGGCTCGATAGGGTGGATGCTAGGAGAATGTTTCCCCTTGGCTGGGGAGTCTAGAACCAGGGATCACAGCCTCAGGATAGAGGGTAGGCCATTCAGGACTGAGATGAGAAGAAATTCCTTCACACAGAGGGTGGTGAAGCTTTGGAATTCTCTACCCCAGAGGGCTGTGGAGGCTCAGTCATTGGGTATATTCAAAACAGAAGTCGATAGATTTCTGACTAGTAAGGGCATCAAGGGATATGGCGATAGGGCCGGTGAATGGAGTTGAGGCAGAAGATCAGCCATGATCTCATTGAATGGTGGAGCAGGCTCGAAGGGCCGAATGGCCTACTCCTGTTCCTATTTCTTATATTCTTATGTAGAGAAGATGTTTCCACTTGTGATGGAGTCCAAAACTAGGTGCCATAATTATAAGATAGTCACTATTAAATCCAATAAAGAATTCAGGAGAAACTTCTTTAACCAGAGTGTGGTTAGAATGTGGAACTTGGTACCACATGGAGTAGTTGAGGCAAATAGCAAAGATACATTTAAGGAAACTAGATAAACACATGAGGGAAAATGACTAGATGCTATGATGATAGGGTTAGATGAAGGGGGAGAGGAGGCTCGTGTGGAGCATAAACACCGGCACAGACCCGTTGTGCCAAATAGCCTGTTTCTGTGCGGTATATTCTATGTAAAAAAAAATTATAGTACACCAGGGTCGACTGGGCAAGAAGTGGACTGCCAAGCTTTCCAGTCTTAGCTTCCTCTGATCTTTTGTTGTTAATGTATAATGAAAATTCCGCAAGACTCTGCGGGCAGGATTTTCCCTGCAGAGGCGGGATGGCAGCAGGAGAGCTTGATGGCGGGTTCCGGTCCCGCTTCCGTCTGCAGCCGCTCTCTGAAAATGATTTTCCGTAGATTGGCCTTGTTAAGCCTATCCTGTGGGGTTCCTGACCAATTAACAGGAAGCGGGTCTGATGATGTCATTTGATGATGCGTCATCAGCCAGTTTCCTTAAAGGGACCGTGGCCACATTGATTTTGACAGTTGTGCTATCAGTGTTCTACAGCATTGAAGTGCTGCAAACACTGACAATCACTGCACAAAGGTGCACGTCTGCACCCAGGCTCACACATGATTCCCTCCAAATGCTTACGGAGTGAGTCACAGCATGCAGGGAGATTCTCTTCCCTTCCCATGGGCGGAAGAGACCTCCCAAGGAGATCAACACAGTCTGGTTGCACATTGCAGAGGAGGACACAAGCAGGGATGTCGTCAGGAGTGCCTGGCTGCAGTGGCGCAAACCTTTCAATAATCTCAGTAGATCACGAAACGTTACTGCAAAGCCACACGCAAACTCACCCTGCCGTGCCACTCATCACATCCCCATCACTCTGCCTTCCCTACCCTACTCCTGCACATCCTTATTCACACCAACTTACCTTGCACCTCCTCCCATCCCTCTCTATCTACATTGGCCGTGATTTTGCCAGCGTTCAGAGGGCAGGTCAAAGGGTAAAATCGTTTTGATTGACGGCAGGTTGCAACCCCGCCGTCAACCCACCTCCAAACAATTTTCCCAAGTGTTGGGACCCTGATTTGCGCAGGGACCCGACACCTAGTGGTGGGAAGAGGATTAAAGCCAATTACCTACCTATTAACAGGTAGTTGATATTTTTTAATTTTGCCGCTTCGGCCTTGGGTTTCCCGACGTCCGGACACCACGCTAGGTAAGTGTGGCGTGTTGTGAGTCTGCTGTAATGTTTCTGGATTGATGACAGCTGCAGAAGTGGTGTGAAGGATCCAATGGTGCACTGGTAAGTCTCAGAGGTAAGAAAATGTTGGGAAATTCATTTTAATGCATTTACACATTTCTTTAGGTAACAAGTTTTGAAATCCATGTCCAGTGCCACCCCATTGGAAGAACCTCTCTCACCAGTGACAGATCGCTTCTGTAACCTCACCTGCAGCTGCCATCTATTCTAACCTATGGAGGGAGTCATTGGAGAGCCTGGGTGCAAGAGGTCACCTTTGTACAGTGATTGTCAGTGTTTGCACCACCTCAATGCTGTCAAACACTGAGAAATCAGCTGTCAAAAAAAAAATTGTGCGTGGTCCCTTTAAGAAAACCGGCAGATGACGCGTCATCAAATTACGTCATCTGACCGGCTTCCTCTTAATTGGCTGGCAAGCCCGCAGGGCGGGCTTAACAAGGTCAATCAACGTAAAATTACGTCTGTGGGCCGGATGCAGTTGGGGGCAGGACTGGATGTTTTTGGTGATGTTTGTGTGCCTGGTGATGTTGGTGTTGGGGCTGATCGTGGAGGGATTCAGAGGACCAAGGTGAGATTTTTTCAAGGGCACCGATGTTGCTGGAATAGATGGCAGCTGCAGTTGAGATGTCAGAAGCGATCTGTCACTGGTGAGAGAGGATAGAGTTGGCTCTAAACACTAGCATGCTAAAGAAATATCTAGATGTCTTACAAATGCAGTAACCAACAGTTTCTGATCTCTGAAGTGGAACAGCTGCAACATGGTAACCTTTATACCACTTCTGCAGCTGTCAGGTTATCAGATAAATCAAAGCAGACTCAGCTCATACCAGGGTGAGCTGGCGTGTTCCCCGAGTAGCGGGTAACCTGTGGGGGAGCACGTCAAAATAGCATTAAATTGGCTGTTAACAAGCCTTTTAATGATCTAAATTGTCTACCCCGCCGCTTGGTGCCGGATCAGTTCCGCGCTGACAGACCCGACACCTGGGAGACTCGCGTGGAGGCGGGTTGACTGCAGGTTTCCTACCCGCTATCAATCTTTGCTATTTTGACAGCGGACACGCCTCCAAACCCGCACTGAGTGCCGGCAAAATTCAGCCCTGCGTCTCCATATAGCTGCAAGCAAGACCCCAGTGGGAGCATGGGGTCTTGCAAAATTTATCTCTATAATTTTACTTGATAGAATTAACCTGAAGTGACAACAGATTTTACCAAAGTGGAGCAAAGCTCCGCTCCATTACCTCTAAAGGGTGCTGTACTGCATAAATTTTGACATGAGAGTTAGCAGACCCAAACTCTTGGCTTGCATTCTCGCCTAATGACAACAGTCAGTGCATATACAGTTGTATGTGCACACAGAGCTCTCCCCACCAGCTTCTGAACACTGGTTCCATTTTAATGTTGGGGGGAGAGGCATTAAAACATTTTTTTTTTTTTTTAGTTACCTTTAAAATTTTCCCCGCCAGATCAATGAACAACCTGTAATCTTGGCTACATCCTGCAGCTTTATGAAAGTTAACTGGTGCGCAGCAGCCACTTGCTCACGGTCTTGCACCTTACTTTTAGTATGGTTGGCACTCTGATCACTGACATCACTGACTCATTTTACCAATTTTCTACCAACGTGTTCTGAAACCACTTTGCACTGATGCAAAAGCGGTATTATCAGTGGTCCATTAGATCAGGTGGAAGAATCACAGAATGATACAACACAGAAGGAGGCCATTCAGCCCTTTGTGCCTGTGCCGGCTCTTTGGAAGAGCTATCCAATTAGCCCCACTCCCTGCTCTTTCCCCATAAACTAGCATTTTTTCCTTTCCAAGTATTGATCCAATTCCCTTTTGAAAGTTATTATTGAATCTGCTTCCACCACCCTTTCGGGCAGTGCATTCCAGATCATAACAACTCACTGCGTAAAAAAATGTTTCCTCATGTCGCCTCTTGTTCTTTTGCCATTTACCTTAAATCTGTGTCCTCTGGTTACCGACCCTATTACCACTGGAAACAGTTTCTTCTGATTTACTCTATCAAAACCTTTCAAGATTTTGAATACCTCTATCAAATCTCTCCTTAACCTTCTCTGCTCTAAGGGGAACAACCTCAGCTTCTCCAGTCTCTCCACATAACTGACATATTTCATCCCTGGTACCATTCTAGTAAATCTCCTCTGCACTCTCTATGGCCTTGACATTCTTCCTAAAATATGGTTCCCAGAAAAGGCCACAATACTCCAGCTGGGGCCTAACCAGTGTTTTATAAAGGTTTGGCATAACTTCCTTGCTTTTGTACTTATCGCCTCGATTAATAAAAAGGATCCCATATGCTTTTTCAACAGCCTTCTCAACTTGTCCTGCCACCTTCAAAGACTTGTGTACATACACCCCCAGGTTCCTGCACCCCCTTTAAAATTGTGCCATTTAGTTTATATTGCCTCTCCTCAGTCTTCCTACCAAAATGAATCACTTCACACTTCACAGAAACCCCACAGTGCAGATAGAGGCCATTTCGGCCCATCGAGCCTGCACCGACACATATCCCACCCGATCCCCGTAACCCCTACACCAACACATATCCCACCCTATCCTTGTAACCCCACATATTTAATCCCCCTAACACTAAGGGTCAATTTATCATAGCCAATCAACCTAACCCGCACATCTTTGGACTGTGGGAGGAAACCGGAGCACCCGGAGAAAACCCACGCAAACACGGGGAGAATGTGCAAACTCCACACAGACAGTCACCCGAGGCCGGATTCGAACCCGGGTCTCTGGCGCTGTGAGGCAACAGTGCTAACCACTATGCCACTTCTCTGCACTAAATTTCATCTGCCATGTCATAGAGTCATTATGGCACAGGAGGCCATTCGGCCCATCGAGTCCATGCCGACTCTCTGTAGAGCAATCCCTGCAAGTTTATAGTCTGCTCATTTCACCAGTCTATGTGCTCCTGAAGTCTGTTACTACAGGAAACTCTCGATTTACCAGCACCTAAATAACCGGAAATCTCGGTTAACCGGCAAAATTCAGGAGTAGGTTCAGGTAAGTTTTACTTCATATTAGTGGCCGTTCCTGGATCTGTGGCTGTGCAGTTGGGGTTCCTGCACATGTTGCTAAGCAACAGGGACGCTTGGTCTATGGCCGAGGTTCCTGCACATGTTGCTAAGCAACAGGGAAGCCTGGATTTGTTGCTGTGTACGGAGCTCTCATACCTTTTACTATACCTCTCTGTAATCCGGACTTTTTGATAAACTGGCACCACGCCGGTCCCGTCGGTGCCGGATAAAAAAGAGTTTCCTGTAGCCTTTTCATTGTTTACTACATTTCTGAGTTTCACATCATCTGCAAACTTTGAAATTATGCCCTGTATACCCAAAATCCAGGTCATTAATGTATATCATAAAGAACAGTAGTCCCAACACCGACCCTTGGGGGACACCACTGCGCACTTCTCACCAGTCTGAAAAACAACCATTCACTACTACTGTCTGCTTTCTGTCCCTTAGCCAATTTCGGATCCCTTTTAATCCCATGGGCTTCAATTTTGCTAACCAGTCTATTATGTGGTACTTTATTAAATGCCTTTTGAAGGTCTATATGCACAACATCAATCGCACTACCCTTGTCCACTCTCTACTTCATCAAAGAACTCAATCAAGTTAGTCAAACACGATTTGCCTTTAGCAAATGCTTGCTGGCTTTCATTTATTAGCCCATATTTTTTCAAGTGCTAATTAATTTTGTCCCAGGTTTTGGCCGATTAGGGACCAAAAAGGAGACCTATGCATGGAGGCAGAGGGTATGACGGAGGTACTAAACAAGTACTTTGCATCTGTCTTCACCAAGGAAGAGGATGCTGCCATAGACATGGTGAAGAAGGAGGTAGTGGAGACACTTGATAGGAGGCAAATTGATAAAGAGGTATTAGAAAGGCTGGTTGTACTTAAAGTAGATAAATTACCAGGAGCAGATGGGATGCATCCTAGGATGCTGAGGGAATTGAGGGCTGAAATTGCAGAGGTACTGGCCATAATATTCCAATCCTCCATAGATACGGGGGGGGGGGTGAACAAGTGCCAGAGGACTGGAGAATTACAAATGTTACACCATTATTCAAAAATGGGTGCAAAGATAAACCCAGCAAATACAGGTCAGTCAATTTAACCTCGGTAGTGAGGTTAAACTCTTTGGACAAGTGTGGATTAATTAAGGAAAGCCAGCACGGATTTGTTAAAGGCAAATCGTGTTTAACCAACTTGATCGAGTTTTTTGATGAGGTAACAGAGAGGGTTGATGAGGGTAATGCGGTGAAGTGACACACTTTGGTAGAAAGAATGGGGTGAGGACATATAAACTAAATGGTACAATCCTAAAGGGGGTGCACAAACAGAGAGACCTGGGGGTATGTGTGCACAAATCGTTGAAGGTGGGAGGGCAGGTTAAGAAAGCAGTTAAAAAGGCTTACGGGATCCTGGGCTTCATAAATAGAGGTATAGAGTACAAAAGTGTGGAAATGATGATGAACCTGTATAAAACACTGGTTCGGCCCCAACTGGAGTACTGTGTCCAAATCTGGGCACCACATTTTAGGAAGGATGTGAAGGCCTTAGAGAGGGTGCAGAAAAGATTTACGAGAATGATTCCAGGAATGAGGGACTTCAGTTACGTTGATAGACTGGAGAAGCTGGGGTTGTTCTCCTTGGAGCAGAGAAGATTAAGAGGAGATTTGATAGAGGTATTCAAAATCATGAGGGGTCTGGGCAGAGTAGATAGAGGGAAACTGTTTCCATTGGCAGAAGGGTCAAGAACCAGAAGACAGAGATTTAAAGGTGATTGGCAAAAGAACCAAAGGCAACGTGAGAAAACACTTTTTACACAGCGAGTGGTTAAGATCTGGAATGCACTGCCTGAAAGGATGGTGGAGGCGGACTCAATCACGGCTTTCAAAAGGGAGTTGGATAAGTATTTGAAAGAAAAAAATTTGTAGGGCTATGGGGAGAGGGCGGGGGAGTGGAACTAGCTGAGAGTCGGCACGGGCTCGACGGGCCGAATGTCCTTCTTCCGTGCTATAACCATTCTATGAATGTCTCTAAAAGTTTCCCCACCACCGATGTTAGGCTGATTGGGCTGCAATTGCTGGGTTTCCCCATCGCTCCTTTTTTTAAACAAGGGTGTAACATTTGCAATCTTCCAGTTCTCTGGCACTACTTCCATATCTAAGGAGGATTGGAAGATTGTGGCTAGAGCCTCTGCAATTTCCACCCTTACTTCCTTCAGCAACCTAGGATGCATCCCATCCGGACTGGGTGCCTTTCTACTTTATTGATGCCAAACGTTTAAGTACCTCCTCTTTATCTATTTTTATCCTAACCAATTTCTCTACTACCTCCACCTTTACTGTGACAGAGTAAATGCTTTCTGTTGATGGACTGAATTTCCAGAACTTACCAGAGTGGCCATTGTTTGTTATAGTCCATTCATCATCTGTGTCAGGATCATCATAGCCCTCAAATGTAATGGGAGTCAAATTAACATCACTCTGAGCTTTCTTGGTTACAATGTTGATGGGCGACTGCTTCTTCAACCCACAACTTTGATAATCATTTTCCCAGTGGCTGGGTCCTAGAAAGGATGATACAAGTCAGTTAGCAGTGCACAAAGTGTATTTCTATGTAACAGTGTTAAATATTAGCATGGCTCAGAGGTGGCACGATCACCTCTACATCAAGAGGTTGTAGGTTCAAGCCCTACTACAAGATTTGACCTCCTAACCTAGGCTGACACCTCAGCACAGAGGGACTGCTGCAAAGTCAGAGGTGTTGTCTTTTGATGAGATATTAAACCAAGGCCCATATGCCTGTTCAGGTGGATGTAAAAGATCAAATAGCAATATTTGAAAAAGAGCATGGAGTCCGGGTCAACATTTATCCCTCAAGCAAAACTGATTAGTTGGTCATTTATCTCATTGCTGTTTGTGAGACTTTGCTGTGCACAAGTTGGCTGTTGCATTCGCCTACAAAACAACAGTGATTGCACTTCGAAAAAAATAATTAATTTCTGTGAAGTGTTTTGGGACATTTAATGGTTACTTTTCCATAGTCCAAAAAACATATTGAATTTAATAAAACAAAGTTTATTACGGGTTTGAGAGGGTTGGGTAAAGAGAGAAAAATGATTTATACTGGTCAGTGAATCGGTAACAAATTTAGGATTAATACCAAGCGCATAAAGGGGATGATTAGAAGCAATGTTTGCAAATAAAGTGTTAAGTCGTATTATTAGAATGTAACACGCATTACCACCACTGGTTATTGAAGCCAAGTCAATCACAACATTTAAGAAGAAGTTAGGTAAATATTTGAAGAAAAATATTAAAGGGTACGAGAAAAGAACAGGAAAATGGGATTCGAGTAGGTAGCACTGGTGAGGAGCTAGCAATGGAACTGGCAATTGTTACAGATGTGATGGGACAAAATGGACTCCTTCTTATTTACATTTCTATTGTTCAAAAACAAAAGACTGACCATCCCAGTAGTTACAGTGCTGGAGGATTTAATTTCCAATTAGGAGAAATAGTTTTGACTTTACAAAAATAGGCGAAAATGTGCAAAAGTACATTATAATGGATGACAATTGTATATCAGGAGCTTTAACATGACAGCTTGCTGGAGGTGGAGTCTACTGCCATCAGCTCACAAGATCTTGAACCTGGAAATGACTGTGATGTACAACCTTTTAACATCTTTGCATCAAATTCCTCTTTCAACTAGATTAATGGAGGCGTTAACATGTTGATTTTAAATGGATAAATGCCTCCATTTAACCAGCAGAGAGAGGAATTTAATACTGACATGTAAAATGTTTGTACACTAGGGTTGCTCACAGTAATTTCCAGGCTATTATTATACACATCAAAACAGGGAAAATTTGGGGGGAAAAAGGGCAATGACTGCAAGATAAGCCAAACTGAGGGGGCAGTTAAGAGTTTGTACTGAACGCTCTTATTGTATATGATGCACATTTTACATCACAATGATAGCAGCTTATATTGTTTACCCAGTGACCCAATTGTTTTCAGTATTACTGTACTTGATAAAAATGTTTTAAAATTGAAACGGTATCTTTATATTTTCTTCTCAATCTCTTTTTGTTGCCCCATGTGCTCCATTCATGGTCAAATGAGTCGCCTGCTCCTACATCTCTCACTTCCACTTTGAAACTGGGCACTGAAAGATGCATTAGAGCAGTCTGCAGATTGCCCCCTACTGTTTTCCTCCTTTGTTGTGTTGAGATGCCTGGTCGCCACATCGCAGGCTGAACCCCCTTCTTTAACTCTGCAGCCCAATGAGATGCTGCTCCAGTACCCAGAAATGGTGATGTCCGCTGATGACTGCACAGTGTTCAGTGCCATTCGCAACTCCAGATAATGAAGCAGTCGATGCCCGCATGCAACAAGACCTGGACGACGTTCAGGCTTGCGCTGATAAGTGGCAGGTAACATTCGCGCCACAGAAGTGCCAGGCAATGACTATCTCCAACAAGCGACAGTCTAACCACCGCCCCTTGATATTCAACGGCATTACCATCGCCGAATCCCCCACCATCAACATCCTGGGGGGTCACCATTGACCAGAAACTTAACTGGGCCAGCCACATAAATACTGTGGCAACAAGTGCAGGTTAGCTATTCTACAGCGAGTGTCTTAACTCCTGACTCCCCAAAGCCTTTCCACCATCTACAAGGCACAGTCAGTAGTGTGATGAAATACCCTCCACTTGCCTGGATGAGTGCAGCTCCAACAACACTCAAGAAGCTCGACACCATCCAGGACAAAGCAGCCTGCTTGATTGGCACCCCATCCACCACCTTAAACATTCACTCCCTCCACCACCGGCATACCGTGGCTGCAGTGTGTACCATCTACAAGATGCACTGCAGCAACTCGCCAAGGATCCTTCGGCAGCACCTCTCAAACCCGCGACCTCTACCACCTAGAAGGACAAGGGCAGCAGGCGCATTGGGAACACCACCACCTCCAAGTTCCCCTCCAAGTCACACACCATCCTGACTTGGGAGTATATCGCTGATCCTTCATCGTCGCTGGGTCAAAATCCTGGAACTCCTTCCCTAACAGCACTGTGGGAGTACCTTCACCGCACGGACTGCAGCGGTTCAAGAAGGTGGCTCACCATCACCTTCTTGAGGACAATTAGGGATGGGCAATAAATGCTGGCCTTGCCAGCGACACCCAGAGCCCATGAATAAAAAAAAACACCCCCCACTCCCTTCACCCCACCATTGGTTGTCATGCCTTCAGCGGTATAGGCACCAAGTTCTGGAATTCTTTCCCTAAATTTCTTCATATTCTCCCTTCTAAAAACCTACCTCTGACAATACTTTTAGTCGCCCTTTCTAATATCCCCTGCTTTGGATCGGTGTCAGTTGTTCTCGGATTATGCTCCTGTGAAGCATCTAGGGATGTTTTCCTACATTAAAAGCACTATATAAATGCAAGCTGTTATTGCCATAAAAGCAACAACAAGACAAACAATGCACAGCCTGGAGCTGAAACATAGTGCTGGGTTAACTTGATTTGCTCTATTGTTGATAAGAGTCTTGTGACAGAGCAAAACAAAATGAGCTGGCGAAGGCAAAATACATGCAAGGCCGAGCTAGATAGAGTAATCTGGGAAGAGAATCTGGGAAGAGAATAAGTGAGTAATAAAGTCTTGTGAGCAATAAAGTCTTGTGAGCAATAAAGTCTTGTGAGCTAGTCAAATAAGACAGTATTTTTAAAGACATTCATCTATACACACATTATAATCTATCACATAAGCCTCTTGACATTCTATGAATGGAATAAAGATTTATTTATTTTTCTCATTCATGAAATTTTAATAGGCTTATTATACTGAAAATAATTAGATCACGAAATAAACAATAGCAGCACGATGAGTGATTACTGTAATGTAAAGCAGCATCATGTACAACTCAGTTCAAACCCTGACTGTCTCTCTCTCTCTGACTTTTCTTGAAGTTGTTGTCCCACATTTTCTTTACAATATTTTTCCTTTTTTTAATGTGAATAACAATAATCTGGAAATTACTGTGAGACGTGTCAGAGAACAAACACTTAACATGTTTGTAATGGAAAATACACCGTTCTAGGTCAACATGATGCACTACCCTTTCACGCAGACTACAACTAAATACAGTGACTTTAACTCCTTACCACAGCTGGCGTCCTGGATGTCGTAGCACCATTTACCTGGACAAAAAGAAAACACCGTTAGTTTAGTTATTAAATTGCCTTGATATTTCTGAAAGATTCTACAGTTATTAGCTTGTTGGTTTGATTTTTTTTGCATTTAATTTATAACTATCCTGACCCTACCTCGCCCCGGGTGTATATTGGAAATCTCACCAAATCTTCAGAATTGCAGTGGGGCTTGAATATATAATTATACAGGAAAATTAAGTTAAGTACAATTTACTGGGCTCATTACATTGAGCTCTAGTAGTCAACAGAAGCTTGTACATAGAGAATTATTCTTGTTGACTTATTCTTCTGCCATACTTTAAGAACAGGATATTGATCCATTTTGTTAACTGATATTTTATATCATCTAATAATCCACCAAAAGATCAAGAAACCACAGCGGTTTTACCCTCTTGTCTTTGTAAGTATTGTCTCTGTATAAAAATACATACAAAACAGAGCTAAATGCTGCATTTACACTGTAACTAGTATTGATGCGAAACAGTTTCATTTTGCACTGCTGCTAAGAATGTGAGAGTCCAGGTTAGCTTAACCCTGGAGTGATGCAGAGTGAGACTCACTTCAATATTTCACTTCACTTCAATCAAGAGTCAGTTCAGGCTCCAGCATTTTTGTAAAGCAAAACCACTTCCCACCAACATTATAGTGTGAGTGCACCCAAAGAATTAACTAAATACAAAAAATACATTAAAAATGGTACAGCTATGTACCCAGACATCATATTGCAGGTTTCCCACTTTGTTATCAATGCAAAAAATGTTTTTAAAAATTGTGAGCTTGTGAGCTGCAATGCTAATTTAAAGTACCCTGACCAAGCAACAATTAAACTCTGAACAACCTGAGGCCATAGTTACATAGATATTTAGATTTTGTTGCTTAAAAAGAGACATTGCTGCATATTACCAGCAGAATAATACATTGTGCATTATGCTGTTCTTATAAAAGGCAATACTATCTGACCTACCACGAGCAACATCACGGGAGATCCATTAGTAATATATTAAAACCGTATATCATTGTGCACGAATGTCACTTTATTACAGGTACAAAACAATCTTTAAATGCTGCATACTTCTGACCTGCAGGTTAAAACAGAGAAGCACATTCCAAGCTGCAATGTTCCCTGACCAAAGAACAATTAAACTAATCAAGGTATGTTCTCCACTGTATCTGCAGTCAGCTGATGTTGTGGGGTTTCTCGAGGGAGTGGGGGGCTCATCAGCAAGGTGTCTAGAAGATTGTTCTGTCTCTTAGAAGCCATCTATGCAGTCTCCTTGTTCCTTCAAGTAATCTGGGCATGGTGGACTGTCTCAAGATCAAAGTGCCTTAGTGCTCCCAGGATATAAGGCATTGAATGCCTGGAGGTTCCTATGGTCTGGCATCACCTGAACATTGATAGAATGGAAGCCATTATGGTTCTTTAGGCCATGGAGCTGGTATGAAAGGTACTGGATAGCCACATAGGTGCCACCTTTAATGTGCGGCCCTCTTGGAACCCTGCCACCTGCGATATTTTCAGAGCCTTGTTAAGCTGACACCTCTTTTAGATGGGGAGAAGCAAACATAGAAGATAGAAACATAGAAGATCGAGCCTGCTCCGCCATTTAATGAGATCATGGCTGATCATCCAAATTCAGTACCCTGTCCCTGCTTTCTCCCCATATCCCTTGATCCCTTTAGCCTTAAGAAATATATCTAACTCCTTCTTGAATATATTTAATGAATTGGCCTCAACTGCCTTTTGTGGTAGAGAATTCCACAGGTTCACCACTCTCTGGGTGAAGAAATTCCTCCTCATTTCAGTCCTAAATGGCTTACCCCTTATCCTTAGACTGTGACCCCTGGTTCTGGACTCCCCCGCCATCGGGAACATCCTTCCTGCATCTAGTCTGTCTAGTCCTGTTAGAATTTTATAAGTTTCAATGAGATCCCCTCTTATTCTTCTAAACTCCAACAAATATAAGCCCAATCGACCCAATCTCTCCTCATACGTCATTCCTGCCATCCCAGGTATCAGTCTGGTGAATCTTCGCTGCACTCCCTCCATGGCAAGAACAAAGCCGATCACTGACCTACAGTTTACAGAGAATTACATAGAATTTACAGCACATAAACAGGTCATTCGGCCCAACTGGTCTGAGCCGGTATTTATTGCTCCACATGAGCCTTCTCCCACCCTACTTCATCTAATCCTATCAGCATAACCGTCTATTCCTTTCTCCTTCATGTACTAATCTAGCCTCCTCTTAAAGGCATCAATGTTATTCGCCTCAACTACTCCATATGGTAGCAAGTTCCACATGCTAACCACTCTCTGGGTAAAGAGGTTTCTCCTGAATTCATTATTGGATTTATTAGTGACTATCTTATATTTGTGGCCCCTAATTTTGGACTCCCCCACAAAAGGAAACATATTTTCTACATCAACTCTATTAAACCCTTCCATAATTTTAAAGACCTCTATTAGGTCACACCTCAGCCTTCTCTTTTCTAGAGAAAATAGCCCCAGCATATTCAATCTGTTTAATGATAGTTATAACCTCACCGTTCTGGTATCAACCTTGTAAATCTTTTCTGCACCTTTTCCAGATGTTCTATATCCTCTTTGCAATATGGAGACCAGACAGTACTCTAAGTGTACCCTGAGCTTCCGGTTCCGTAAGGGTGACCCTGAGCTTCCGGTCTGTGGTGTATGTAACCTGTTCCACCTTAAGAGAACTACCTTAAGAGATGTACTACTTTCTCTTGGCTGCTGTATACTGTAATACCGGTGGTGACCACACCGGTATATAAGTGTTGTGTAGGGATTTGCTGGGCAGTTCAGCCCTGACCTCTGAATAGTAAAGACCTGTTAAAAGTTATTCTTGTTGTCTGTGTCCAGTGATTGATCATAAGCATAACTGGGACACACAGACTCAACAGTGGCGATGAGTCCGATGTCCGATCTTACCCTGCGGCAGTTTTACATCCAAGGCAGCTTCGTCCTCAGAACGGGCGTCGAGAAGAGGCATCCGCCCTCATCATCCTGCTGAGCACCATCGCACGGGAGGCATCGAGAACCCGGGTTAAAAAGAAAAATTCTGACCACGAAGCCCTCCATCAGCGACAGGCAGTGATCATCCCTTCTACCACGGTGGTGGGTAAGCCGATCAGCGACACGAGCAGAAAGTCGGCCGCATTGGCTGTGGAGTAGGGGAGGGAAAACGGAGGAATAAGGGCGGAGAACTCGACCACGGCCGGTAAAAAGGGCCGGGCTGCAATCGAGGCCGAGAGGCGCAGCGACTGGGGCAGCTTAAGGCACGAGAGCCGCGGAGAACTCAAACGCAACCGGTGTAAAGGACCGGGCTGCAAGCGGGGCTGCGAGGCAAAGCAGCGTCGGGGAATTGAGAACCGCTGGGGAGGCGAGAACGGCAGCAGCACGGCAATCGCCATTGCAGCCAGCGGGGGTAGAAGGCAAACGCGGGAATCCGCCATTGTAGTCGGTGGGGGAAGAAGACGAGCGCGGGAAAGACCGCCAAGTGCGGAAAGCTGCCATTTTAGTAGGCGGGGGAAGAAGACAAGCGCGGGGAGCTGCCATTTTGAGAAAAAGAAAAATTTTAAAACTTGCAAGGATGCCTAAACATGGGAACATTAATACCTTTGATAGCGATATCAAAGATTGGACCACGTATGTAGAACGCATGGAGGTTTATTGTAAAGCAAATAAGGTACCAGATGATGAGAAAGCACGAACCTTATTAAGCTCAATGGGTGCGAAGACATACGGGCTATTGAAGCACCTTCTATCACCAAATAAACCGGCGGATCAGACTTTCGCGAATATTGTTACTGTCCTGAAAAATCATTTAAACCCCACGCCGCTGATGATAGCGGAACGATTTAAATTTTACAGAAGAACGCAGCTGAAAGACGAAAGTAACGCTGAATTTTTAATTGAACTGCGTAAGCTATCGAAGTACTGCCAGTTTGGAACAGGACTAGCAGATGCGCTGAGAGATAAATTTGTGTGTGGATTGTTAAAAGGAACACAAAAGCGACTGCTTGAGGAGAATGATCTTACGCTTGATAAAGCTGTCACTATTGCAGCATCGCAAGAAGCCGCAGCGAGAGGCACGGCGGAAATGCAGCTACGGTCACCGGAACTCAGCACCAATCAAATGGCCTTGGGTACAGTAAAATGTTATCGTTGTGGAAAGACAACGCACGATCAGAACCAGTGCTGGTTCAAAAATCAGGAATGCAGAAAATGTGGCAGGCTTGGTCACATGGCTAAAGTATGCCGGTCAGGAAAGAAGACCAGCAACAAAAAGTCACCGCAGGAAAAGTACAGAAAGGTACACAAGGTGACAGAGAACAGTTCGAACGAACAGAAGTCAGATTCAGACTCCAGCAGTAATGAACTGGGTAGTCTAAGAGTACACAATGTTGGTAAGGAAGCAGACCTCCAAACAATTTGGGTCACACTTCAGATAGCAGGAGTCCAAGTGAAGATGGAATTGGACACTGGATCGGCATTGACGGTCATGAATAAGCAAGATTACAAAAGGTTATTCCCACATATTCCCCTACGGGATACGGAGATTGTATTGAAAACATACATGGGGCAAAGAGTATACCCCATCGGGAAGATAGAGGTAAAGGTGGTCCACAAGGGCAAAGAAAGCCGAGGAATGGACTTATATGTGCTACCTGAGGGAGGTCCACCACTACTGGGACGGGAGTGGATTAGGAAAATAAATATGGACTGGCATTCCTTAAAAGCACTAACGGTAGATTCCGGTAAAAAAGATGTCAAACCTAAACGATTGTCCAGAATATTGGACGATGCTAAAGAGGTGTTCCAACAGGGACTGGGAACACTGAGAGGAATTACGGCAAACATCAAGGTTGAAGAACATGCAAACCCGAAATTTTTCAAAGCCAGACCGGTACCTTATGCAATACGACCTGCTGTGGAAGCTGAGCTGGAAGGGCTAGAACGTTCAGGAGTACTGTCTAAGGTAGGCTAGAGTGAGTGGGCTATGCCCATTGGTCCCGTCATGAAGCGTTCATCGAGCAACAAGCCAGGGGAACTGGGGAAGGCTCGCATCTGTGGAGATTTCAAGATCACTGTTAATCCGGTGCTTCACACGGTGCAGTATCCGCTTCCGCGGATTGAGGATATCTTCGCTTCGTTGTCTGGCGGGAAACACTTCACCAAGATAGACCTGGCGCAGGCGTACTTACAGATGGAAGTTGAGGAAGAGTCACGCCAGTATCTCACGATCAACACGCATAGAGGCTTGTACCGGTATAATAGACTGGTTTTTGGAGTGGCATCGGCTCCAGCAATTTGGCAGAGGGCCATGGAGCAGGTATTACAGGGAATTCCAGGCACACAATGTTACCTGGACGATATTCTGATTACAGGAGATGATGACGAGGAACACCTTGCAAATTTGGAACTGGTGCTCACCAGATTGAAAGAGTATGGACTTCGAGTTAATCGCCAGAAATGTGAGTTCTTTCAGAAGCGGATCTCGTACTGTGGTCATGTCATTGACCAGGAGGGGCTTCATAAGTCTCCTGACAAGATCGAAGCTGTTGTGAAGGCTCCCGCTCCGGATAATGTATCCCAGTTGAGGTCGTTCCTAGGGTTGATTAACTATTACCATAAGTTTCTGCCAAATTTATCCATGGTGCTGCACCCGCTGAATGCTCTTTTGCAGAAGGGAGTACCATGGAAGTGGAGCGAGGACTGTAAGAGGGCCTTTCGCAAAAGCAAGGCATTGATCACCTCAGAGGAAGTGTTGGCTCACTTCAACCCAACGCTGCCTATTCGTTTGGCTTGTGATGCTTCTCCATATGGTATTGGGGCAGTACTCTCACACAAGTTGCCAAATGGCCTGGAGAGGCCAGTCGTGTTCGCATCCAGATCATTGACCTCCGCGGAGCGCAACTATGCTCAGATAGATAGGGAGGCTCTCAGCCTTGTGTGGGGAGTAAAGAAGTTTAATCATTACCTGCAGGGCCAAAAGTTTACGCTTCTGACAGACCACCAGCCGTTGGTATCCATTTTTAACCCTAAGAAGGGTGTTTCGGTGATGACAGCACAGAGACTCCAGAGATGGTCCCTTTTCCTAGGGGCACATCAATATCAGATTGAATTCAAAGGTACAAAGCAGCATGGTAATGCTGATGGGCTATCGCGCCTGCCACTACCTACAGAGGAGGAGGCACCGACGGTTGACCCTGTTGAGTTATTTCACTCGACCATCATCGAATGTTTACCAGTCACCAATGCAAGTATTGAAAGAGAAATCAGGAACGACCCGACACTGTCCCGGGTCTACGAAGTGACAGTGAAGGGATGGCCAGCACATGGTGATCCACTGTTACCGGCATTCTCAGCAAGACGAGAACAGCTGTCCGTCTGTCAAGGAACATTGATGTCTGGAACAAGGGTGATTATTCCTCCTAAGTTAAGAGAGAGAGTTCTAAAGGAACTGCATGAAGGTCATCTGGGGGGAGTCAAGATGAAAAGCCTTGCTAGGGCTTATGTGTGGTGGCCGGGTATCGACCAACAGATAGAGGATCTGACGAAAAGCTGCTCAGGGTGCCAAAAAGTGCAAAATGCACCTCCGATTGCACCGCTGCATCCATGGGAATGGCCTTCAACCCCATGGCAACGTGTACATATTGACTTTGCTGGTCCATTCATGGACTCCATGTTTTTAATTGCGGTGGACGCACATTCTAAATGGCCAGAAGTGATTAAGATGACTACCACTACCTCGGAAAAGACGATCGCGGTGCTAAGAACGATATTTGCAAGAAATGGATTGCCAGAACAAATATGTTCAGACAACGGACCGCAGTTCGTGTCAGAAGAATTCCAGAAATTCATGAAGAAGAATGGGGTGAAACATTATACCTCTGCCCCATATCATCCGGCTACAAACGGGTTGGCCGAGAGATTTGTACAAACGTTCAAAAAAGCAGTAAAGGCCATGAGCGAAGATCAGATTCCACTACAACACAAGGTGGACAAATTCCTACTGGCATATCGAAACGCCACTCATGCAGTGACAAACCAAAGTCCTGCCATGATGTTCTATAACAGGAGGTTGCGGTCCAGGTTGGACTTGTTAAAACCAAATGTGCGGAGGGAAGTTGAAAACAAACAGTTCCAGCATATAAATAACAAGACCACTCGGAGTTTCGAAATAGGACAACCAGTGTTAGCCAGGGACTATAAAAACGAGAAATGGCAATCTGGAACAATTCGGGCCAGACAAGGACCCCTGATGTACACGGTAGATATTGGTGAAAATGTAATACGGCGTCATGCTGACCAACTGGTAGAATCGAGAACAAGGGTCGAACCCATGGTTACGGCAGAGACAACCGTGGAAGAAGTTAGTGAACCTGAAGCATCTGCCTCAGAAGTGAATGTACCTGATGATGATGTCCAATCCATAAGAGACCAACTAGATGAGTCACCCCAGCAACGAGAATCAGAGACCCCTGAAAGGCGTTATCCAACTCGAATCAGGAGGCCTCCTCAGAGACTCAGGCCTAGATTTTCAGTATAGACAGTTTTGGGGCGCTACCCTTAGCGCCCGCCCGAAGTTAGCGCCCGCCCCAAAGTAGCGCCCCGTTGCCGGAAATTCAGTGGCTTCGCCCTAAGAGGTTGGTGGAGCGCTAAAAGAGGCGTTCCACTACAGTCTTTAGGCGCTAAGCCGGCGGTGCAGAGCGCAACACCCGAGCTCGGGCGCAGCGCACGGCAGACACTCTGGTGCCAGTGAGCTCTTAAAGGGGAAGGGTGCATGTGTTTTTTTCAAAGGAGGAGGAGGAGGAGGAGGAGGAGGAGGAGGAGGAGGAGGAGGAGGTGGCCGGAAACATTAATACACCGTTCACAACAACACACTGGATCCTTCCACACAACACATGCAGACTGCCTTCTATAGAGCAGGAGGAGGGCCCTTTAATTTGCGCTCCCCAGGGTGTGTTGCGTTCCATTTTACAAACGCTCTGGACGCCAGCCGCACAATGGGGCGATCCAACTGAAGTTTGGATTCGGGGCGGCCAAAGGGCGTTGCACGAGGATGTGACGTCATTTTCTGCGCGCGCATCCGGGCGGCCGCTAAACTTTGCGCCGGCGCTAACGGGCAACTTAATTTGGGGCGGGGCGCAAACTGCGCTGCGCCCGGCCGCTACATGCATAGCGCCCGAAAATCACTTCTCTTAAGGCGCTAACTGCTGGCGCAAGCAACTGAAAATCTAGCCCTCAATCTTTGAACTGTTTTGCATGAAGTTGTATATATATATATGTTATTATGTTATGTTAAATGGGGATATAACTGTTAAGCTAAAAAGGGAGGATTGTGGTGTATGTAACCTGTTCCACCTTAAGAGAACTACCTTAAGAGATGTACTACTTTCTCTTGGCTGCTGTATACTGTAATACCGGTGGTGACCACACCGGTATATAAGTGTTGTGTAGGGATTTGCTGGGCAGTTCAGCCCTGACCTCCGAATAGTAAAGACCTGTTAAAAGTTATTCTTGTTGTCTGTGTCCAGTGATTGATCATAAGCATAACTGGGACACACAGACTCAACACGGTCGCCTGTCACTTTAATTCTCCGCTTCACTCCCACTCTGATCTCTCTGTCCTCGACCTATTACATTGTTCCAATGAAGCTCAACGTAAGCTCGAGGAACAGCACCTCATCTTTCGATTAGGCACTTTACAGCCTTCCGGACTCAATATCGAGTTAAACAATTTCAGATAATAATCCCTGCCCCCATTTTTCATGCAGTATGATTTTGCCATTACCATTTGCAACATTTTCACAGTACAGGAAACTTTCTGGTATCCAGCACGGACGGGACCGACGTGGTGCCGGTTCATCAACAATTCCGGATAACCGAACGCTATAGTAAAAGATACGGAGCTCAGAGCTCCGTATAAAGCAACAAATCCTAACAGCTTCAAAACAATCGGCACAAGTTGCAAGCGTCTCTGTAGCTTAGCAACAGCTTCAGCTACACCCTTGCACAGCAAATGGAGTAAAAAAAGTAACTAAAAGTAAAAAAAGTTACCTGAACCGACTCCTGAATTTTGCCGGTGGTTAGAGCGTTCCGGTTATTTAGGGGCCGGTTAATCGAAAGTTTCCTGTATATTCTTTCAATTCCTTCCTCCCCTCCTTAAACCCCCCCCCCCCCCCCGGTCTTTGCACCTGCTTAATATGTTACATTTCCAGCTTTTTCCAGTTCTGATGAAGGGTCTCAGACCTGAAACGTTAACTCTGTTTCTCTCTCCACGGATGCTGCCTGGCCTGCTGAATATTTCAAGCATTTTCTGTTGTTATTTCAGATTTCCAGCATCCACAGTATTTTGCTATTATAGTACTCTAAGTGTGGTCTAAACAAGGTTCTATAAAAGTTGAACATAACTCCCCTGCTTTTCAATTCTATTCCTCTAGAAATGAACCCAGTGCTTTGTATGATTTTTTTTTATTATGAAAAGCAGTTATAAGTGCCCTCTGATTGACCTCAGCAGTTACTGAGTAGCTATAATTACCTATTTGACCTATTTAGAGAAGTGGCCTTAAAGCCACGAGTCAGGTTACCAACTGAACACCACAACCATGCTCCAGTCCCGAGACTGCCTGGGAGCAATGCCACAAGAAATCTGCTAAAAAAAAATGTTTTATTGTTTCCGTAGGATTCCCCTGACCCTACACCATTCCTGTCTGAAAGGATAGGTGGCTGTCCTGCTCCTTGCCTCTGGAATTTGCTAGTAGGAAATGCATAAAAGTGGCCGATGGACGATTCTTCCCCTGAATTTCCTTCCCTCCCTATGAAGTAATGGGATAGATCTATATGAGCTCATCTTTGCTGTCTGCAGCACACTGAAACATGTGGTTTGTCAAATTTCAGATAGCTCCTTTGTTGCTTGCCAGGAAAAAAAAACAAGGCCTGAGGAGGTTGAATGGCCTACTCCTGTTCCTATGTTACTGCACTGGATTTTATGTACCATTTATATCGATGACTAGTTACAACCAGCAGAATTGCCAAGTTGTGTTATTGAGAGATTTACTGGTATTTGTCCTTGGTGGCAGGAAGGGATTAAAGCCTATTAACTGCCTGTTAACAGGTAGTTAACGGGCAAAAAATAGGATTATCCCCTTTTTGCCCTCACAAGTGCGGGCTTCACGAAGGCTCCAAAACCCGCTAGGTCAGCGAGGCGAGTACTGGGTCTGCGGGGGTCGGGGGGGGGTGCAAAGGTGTGCTGTGAAGGTAAGTGATGGGTGCAAGAGTGGAGAGGTATCTCAGGTAAGTGTGAAGTGTAAGTAAAAGTGTACTTACCTTTGTTTCTTCCTGCAGGCTTCAGTTGGTGACTATGCGGAGAGTCTCGGACCTCCGTGTTGCAGGTGACAGATGGCTGTTGCATTCTCAGATGCAACAACCATCTCATTTCTGTAAAAGAAAGAAGTTTGATGAAGTCTTGAATTCAAGACCTCATTAAACTACAGAGAATGTCAGTGTTTGACAGCTTCACAGAGCTGTCAAACGATGACAATTCATCTGTCAAAAATTTGACGGATGAAACGTCATACGTTGACATTCTCTGCAACCGGCTTTCCCTTAATTACATAGATACATAGAAGATAGGAGCAGGAGTAGGCCATTCGGCCCTTCGTGCCTGCTCCGCCATTTAATGAGATCATGGCTGATCCTTTAATTCAGTATCCCGTCCCCGCCTTCTCTCCGTAACCCTTAACCCCTTTTGCCCGTAGAAATATATCTAATTCCCTCTTAAATATATTTAATGAGCTGGCGTACACTGCCCTCTGTGGCAATGAGTTCCACAGGTTCACCACTCTCTGAGTGAAGAAATTCCCCCTCATCTCTGTCCTAAATGGTTTAGCCCTTATCCTTAAATTATGTCCTCTAGTTCTGTTTTCACCCGCCAAGGGAAACATTCCTTCTGCATCCAGTCTGTCTAGACCTGTCAGAATTTTATACACTTCTATGAGGTCCCCTCTCAATCTTCTAAACTCCAGTGTGTACATCCCTAAACTACATAGTCTCTCCTCATAGGTCATTCCCGCCATTCCTGGTATCAGCCTGGTGAATCGCCGCTGCACCCCCTCCATGGCAAGAACATCCTTCCTCAGATGAGGCGACCAAAACTGTACACAGTACTCGAGGTGTGGTCTCACCAGTGCCCTGTACAGCTGCAGCAAGGTATCCCTGTTCCTGTATTCTAACCCTTTTGCTATGAAGGCCAGCATACCGTTTGCCTTCTTGACCGCCTGTTGCACCTGCATGCTCGCCTTCAGTGACTGGTATACAAGAACACCCAGGTCTCTCTGTACTTCCCCCTCTCCCAATCTATTGCCATTTAAATAATAATTTGCCCTCCCGTTCCTGCACCCAAGGTGGATAACTTCGCACTTGTCCACATTATAGTGCATCTGCCATTTATCCGCCCAATCGCCCAGTCTGTCCAAATCGCTCTGGAGCTTCCTGGTCTCTTCCTCTGAGCCCACCCCACCTCCTAGTTTAGTGTCGTCTGCAAATTTGGAAATGCTGCATCCGACTCCCTGATCCAGGTCATTAATGTAAATTGTGAACAGCTGGGGGCCCAGGACAGATCCCTGTGGTACCCCACTTGTTACTGCCTGCCATTCAGAAAATGAGCCGTTTATTCCAACTCTCTGTCTTCTATCTGACAGCCAGTTCCCTATCCACGCCAAAACTTTCCCCTTTATCCCATGAGCCTCAATTTTCCATGCTAATCTTTTATGTGGGACCTTATCGAAGGCCTTTTGGAAGTCCAGGTACACCACATCTACTGGCTCTCCCCCATCTATTCTACCAGTTACTCCCTCAAAAAATTCCAATAGATTAGTCAAGCACGATTTACCCTTTGTAAATCCATGTTGACTCTGTCCTATCCTGTCCCCATTTGCTAAGTGCTCCGCTATTTCATCCTTAATGATGGACTCCAGCATTTTGCCCACAACTGATGTAAGGCTTACAGGTCTGTAATTACCTGCTTTTTCCCTACCCCCCTTTTTGAATAGTGGGGTAACGTTAGCTACCCTCCAATCCATCGGCACTGTTCCCGAGTCTAATGAATTCTGAAAAATCATCCTTAGTGCATCCGCTATCTCTAGGGCCACCTCCTTCAGTACCCTAGGATGCATGTTATCAGGCCCTGGGGATTTGTCCACCTTCAATCCCTTTAGCTTCCTTAACACCATATCCTTAGAGATATTGATTTGCGTCAGTTCCTCCTTTGCCAATGTCCCTATTTTTCCCGATATCCCAGGGAGGTTTTTTGTGTCTTCCTTCGTAAAGACTGACCCAAAGTATGCATTTAGTTGATCTGCCATTTCCTTATTTCCCATTATATATTCCCCCGTATCTGACTGCAATGGACCAACTTTGGTTTTCACCAGTCTTTTCCTTTTGATATATTTATAAAAGCTTTTGGAGTTAGTTTTTATATTTTCCGCCAGCTTGTTTTCGTAAGCTATTTTGCCCCTCTTGATCATGCCCTTTGCCCTCCTTTGCTCTATCTTAAACTGTTCCCAATCTTCCGCTCTGGCGCTTTTTTTGGCTATTTTATACGCCCTATCTTTGGATTTTATGCTGTCTCTAATTTCCCCTGTTATCCACGGTTGAGTCACCTTTTTAGATTTCCTTTTATGCCAGATTGGTATAAACAATTTTTGCAATTTTGTCATTCTATCTTTAAATGTTTGCCATTGTTTATCTACCTCCAGTCCTCTCAGGAACGTTGTCCAATCAGACCTACTCAGTTCCCGTCTCATGGCATCATAATTCCCCTTGTTTAAATTCAGGACCTTAGTCTCTGAGTCAATTTCTTCGCTCTCCATTTCGAGTGAGAAATCGATCATGTTATGATCGCTCTGACCCAAGGGTCCCCGTACAACAAGATTACTGATTAGTCCCTTCTCATTGCACAGTACCCAGTCCAATATAGCCTGTTCCCGAGTTGGTTCCTCGACATATTGATCCAGATAACCATCCCTTAAACACTCAAGGAATTCCTCCTCCTCATTATTTTTACTGATTAGGCTAGTCCAATCTATATGTAAGTTAAAGTCACCTATGATGACAGCTGTGCTCTTATTGCACGCTTCTCTAATTTCCCTTGTGATGCCCTCCCTAACCTCTATTTTACTATTTGGAGGCCTATATACCACTCCTATTAATGTTTTTCGCCCCTCGCTATTTCTTAGCTCCACCCATATAGATTCTGTATTAACTGAGTTAATATCCTTCCTTTCAATTGCATTTATCCCCTCTTTTACTAGCAATGCTACCCCTCCTCCCTTTCTTTTTTGTCGATCCTTCCTAAATACTGAATACCCCTGTATGTTAAGCTCCCAGCCCTGCTCACCCTGCAACCATGTTTCCGTAATCCCAATTAGATCATAATTATTAACCTCTATTGGCCTGCTAAGCCCACTGGACAGGTATAACAAGGTAAATCAAGGAAAAACAAGCGTGGGTTGGCCACAAATCGATGGAGGTGGGACATCGACCCGCAAAGCAGCAGTCCCGCCTCCAACATGCCCCCATTAACAAAATCGCCCCCAAGGTATTCTTCCCTTCCTTTTCTATCCTTCCTGAAGCAAACAAAGTCCTGAAGACTTATTCCCCACTCTTAGCCAGGTTTCAGTTACTACTATGATATCAAGTAGCTCCCAATTTACCATTACTCAGCCACTGTATTTCTTATGCTTCTGGCGTTCATGTAAATACATCTTAAATGTATTACCTGTCCTCCTTGCTGCAGTCGTAAGGCTTCTTCCTGATAATTGGTCCACAGTTTAATCTGATACATTTCACCCAACTGCCCAGGCAGATCAGTAGCCACCTTAGGTTAACTGAACATGCAGCATGAAGGTACTTGTGCTGGCAAGAATCTTGGGGCCCGATTTTGTGGCTTGTGTGGGAAATGGTCGGATTCCCCCAAATGTGGGGTTCCGACACACAAAAAAATGTCAGCCAGCTCCACGCAATTTTCCCTCAAGTGGCCAATTAATTCCCAGCATGTGGGCAGCCTTGCTAATTGTCCATTTCTAGTCAGAAAGCCCCACAGTATGATGTCATCATTCGTGGTGCTTTCAAGGTCCATAGCAAGCACTGCATCCTCTGAAGGCTTCCAAACGAACCATACAGGATGGCAGAGGAGCCTGCAGCAGCTGTGGCCAGTGCCAGACCCCGAGCTGCCTCCAAATTCGACGAAGCTTCACTGCAGGCACTATTGGATGGGGTTAGGGCCCACAGGGAGGTCCTCTTCCCTAGGTCAGGGAGGAAGAGGCCTCCCACTGAGACCAATGCTGCATGGATGCAGGTGTCAGCAGATGTCAACGCGAATGTGCATGTAACCTTGGCATCACATCTTTAACTCCTTCCTCTACTCCCCCACAGGACTATCCAGAGCCCCCATCCCCACTGTGGAGGAGGAAGAGGCTGTGCAGCCAGACACCTCAGAGGAAGCTCCAACCTCTGAGGGCGCAGCGTCAGCAGAAGTAAGAGCACCCAGCACCAGCGCAGACACTCACACCTCGGGGGGACCTTCGGGACATAGAGTAGTGTTGTCACCTGGTGCTTCACAGCTCACAAGTGAGCCTCAGTAGATTCTGGAGACAGGGACAGCAGTGGAGAGTCCTCGTCGGAGGGCGCAGGACTCTGCCAGCTCAGCTCAGCTGCGCTGCATGTCGACCCTCTGCCTCTGGGTCTATCTGCAAGAGAAGAGGTGATGGATCTCCATGCACAGATGCAGGAGTCTCTGGCAGGTTTTGTCTCGAGGGTCGCTGTGAGTGTGGAGCGAATGGAGGAGTCCATAGCGCCATAGCGACCATGAGCGGAGCCTTTGTGGAGTCATTGGCGCATGAATGCATCACCATGGAAAGGTTGGCAACCTCCATGGAGGAGATAACTCGCCAGGGTACGGAAAACTAGGTGAGTGCTCATAAGAGAATGACATCTCTTGAGCAGCGTTGGCCATCTATTGAACAGAGAAACCAGAACTTCATGGAAGTCCTTCTGAGTAGGACTGCCAGTGCAGAAACGGGTCCCCCATGGCCCCCTAAAGTGCAGCAAGGTGCTCTCAAGCCACTTCCAAGCGCTGGCCCCTTCTGGCCTGTGCAGCTTCAGGTGAGTGAGCAGCAGCCTGGTGCTCCTGGTGCTCATCCAGCTGTTCCTGGTTCTGCTGCTGCCGCCTCTGCTGCTGGAGATCCTCTAATGGCAAGAAGGGAAGGAAAAAAAGGCGTCCCATGCTTCTCGTAGATGCCTCCGCTGAGGAAGCGCTGAGTGAGGGTGGCGAGAGGGGCTTCCCAGGAGATCGCATTTGAGAAGTGTGTGAGGCTCCAACCTTCCACAGCTGTGCCTAAGCCTTGAAGAAGTAGCCCCAAGCCTGCAGCAACAAGGTCCTTCACCAAACAAATGCTGTCCCTTTAAATCGCAGCTTTCCCGAATGACCTGCAGCTGACAGCAAGCAAGCCGGCAAGCTTCATGCCAGGTTTCATCAGCGGGGTTCCCCGCAGGCGTGTTTAGCGTGGGGAACCCCACAAAATCGCAACGGCCCCTGAAAAATCGGCTTAAACATGGAAATAAGTGGTAATTAGTGTTCCAACGGCCAGTCCTGCCAGCGGCGGGCGGGACTGAATCGGGTTGTGGAGAAACGGCGATCCGAAAGTCGGACGGGGCGGGGAATCAGGCGGGGGGGGTGGGGGGTCGTGTCCCGCTTTTTCGGTGATTTTCGGCCCCCGGCCACATGAAAAGCCGCCCGACGGCTTCCAGAAAATCGGGGCCTTGGTGTTTGTCATTTGCCACATTTAATGGGTCACAGGAAAACATATTGTTAAGACAGTAATGCAGAGTGCCCTGCTGTAATATGTGCGTGCCTGTGCATTTGTAAAGTATATGAGCAGTTCCCAGAGTGCCATGTATATTGTCATATTCCACCAAGAAAGCAGTGAAGTGTTGTCAAAACTAAACATAGCCTAAATAATAAGGATGGAAGCATTTGAATTGTTGTGCTACCCTGCAAGAAGCCATTGCCTCAGTCGCTGCCTTTGACTTCCACCAGCATAAATCTGCTGCCAACTTAAGCAGTTGTGTTGATGACAGATTTGCATTATAAATGGGATATTGATCTTTGGCTTTCCACAGAGCAGACACCCTACACCTACACTGTCTGAGCAGGGGATGGGCATTGAAGAACTGACCTTTGTATATGTATCCTGATCATGAGTTACCTGCTTTAGCATAAAGATTATTTCACAGAGACCTTTAGTCCTGTGCCCAATGCACTGTGAAAGGTCCCCGATATAGCCCATTTATTATATTACAGAGCTGTTTTGTGGCTTATGCTGTTTATTCTGCTCATGCTGCAGGAAAGGTTTGACAATCCTAGAATAACTGTGCATACAGAGCAGCACAAAAGTTGCATTCATTCTAGCTTGCGGTGTCAGCCTTGGCTCACTGGCAGCACTCTCGGATCTGAGTCAAAAGGTTGTGGGTTCAAGTCGCACTCCAGCGACTTGAACACATAAACTAGGCTGACACTTCAGTCCAGTACTGAAGGAGATGCTGTATTTCAGATGAGACATTAAACCGAGGCCCTGTCTGCCCTCTCAGGTGGATGTAAAAGATACCATGATGCTATTTGAAGAACTGGGGAGTTTGTCCCAGTGTCCTGGCCGATATTTATCCCTCAACCAACATCACTAAAATGGATTACAGGAAACTCTTTGGTATCCGGCACCGACGGGGCCGGCGTGTTGCCGGTTGATCAAAAATTCCGGATGACGGAGAGGGTTATCTACTGAGGCTATTTTTAACCAAGAAAAATTTTTAAAAATCAAGAAATGTGCAGTATACAGTGATTGGGTACTCACCTACAGAATGTTGTGTTAAATGGATGGTGGAAGATGCTTGATTAAGTACAGTACTGCCAGTCGAGGGTCGTGCAATGCAATGACTACCAGCAGCGTGGGAGACACAGTACCCCTGTAAAATGGCGGATCAGAAGAGACTACCGGCAGCGCCGGAGAGTCAGACTCCTGTTATTGAAGTGTTCCGACTTCCGACAGCGCCAAGAAGCCGAGTCGTGGCTGTTTGGAGAGCTACCCCCACTGACTAACTCAGCCAATGCGGGAAACTCGGACTCGGCAACATTGCTGGTTATTGAGGTGTTGTTTTCGGAGTGAGAATTTTGCCGGTTAATAGAGAATTCTGGATATTTAGGTGTGGTTTAAATGAGAGTTTCCTGTATCTGGTCATTATCTCATTGCTGTCTGTAAGACCTTGCTGTGCACAAATTGGCTGTCATGTTTCCTACATTACAACAGTGAGTACACTTCAAAAGTACACCATTAGTTGTAAAGTGCTTTGGGAGGTCCCAAGGTCATGAAAGCCGCTATATAAATGCAAGTCTTTCTTTTATCTTTTTTAACTACAGACAACCCCCCCCCCCCCTCCTGAAGTGTGTCTTGGAGCCTATGGAGGCATGTAAGGCTGTCTCATTTATATTATTGCAGTGCTGCAATATAAATAGGGTAATAAATATCAAAACCTTCAAGAACTTGCAAAGATAGTGTAAGAATTTAAGGGACTGGTATAAAGAATTTATTTGCACTGGCCAGGTTCCAGTATTAAGTACCAACTGTAAAGTGTCAAAGTGACCTGTAAAAGTAAAAATTAACATTTAGACAAGTGAGAAAGCGGAGCCAGTATTCTACTTCGTAAATGGATGGGAAAACTGTCCCTGCAAATACTGCACAAACATTTATTAAAATGAAGAACTCAAAGTCCATCTGTAAACCAATGTAAAACTGGAAAGCAATTTAAAAACACTACCTGAAAATGATCCCTATTAATACATACTCAATAAGAAAGGCTTCCAGAGAAATTTATAGTAAGAATTGTGTTCTCTTAAACATAATAAATCTTACATAGAATTTACAGCACAGACACAGGCTATTCAGCTCAACAGGTCTCTGCCAGTGTTTATGGTCCACATGAGCTTCCTCCCACTCTATTTACTTCATCTCACCCTATCAATATACCCTTCTATTCCTTCATCTCTCGTGTATTTATCTAGTTCTCCCTAAATGCATCTCTGCTATTCGCCTCAACCACTCCATGTGGTATCAAGTTTCAGATTCTCACCACACTGAGTAAAGAAGTTTTTCCCGAATTACTTATTGGATTTATTAGTGACTATCTTATATTTATGGCCGAATAGAAAAGCAAAATTCCATGGATGCTGGAAATCTGAAATAGAAACAGAAAATGCTGGAAATACTCAGCAGGTCAGGCAGCATCTGTGGAGAGGGAAACAGAGTTAACTTTTCAGGTCGATAATGAAAAGTCATCGACCTGAAATGTTAACTTTGTTTCTCTTTCTCCACAGATACTGCCTGACCTGCTGAGTATTTCCAGCATTTTCTGTTTTTATTTGATATTTATGGCCCCTAGTTTTGGACTCCCTCACAAGTTGAAACATCTCTATGTCTACCCTATCAAACCCCTTCATAATGTTAAAGATCTCTATCAGGTCACCTCTCAGTCTTCCCTTTTCTAGAGAAAAAGAGCTCAAGACTGTACAGTCTGTCTTGATAGTTGTACCCTCTCAGTTCTGATATCATCCTTGTAAATCTTTTTTGGACTTTCTCCAGTGCTTCTATAGTACAGTTTTTATAATATGGAGACCAGAATTATGCACAGTACTCAACTTGCATTTGTATAGCACCTTATTCTGTTGAAACATCTCAAAATACTTCACACAATGAATTACTTTTGACATGCAATGATTGTTGTCACATAGGGAAACATCTGTGTACTTGACACCTTTAGCATATTCCATTTAGCGGTTTGATGCCAACAGCATCTTCAAGGTGGGTGGCATTGAGTGGAGACCATGCTTTCCATGGAAAGAAGGGTGAATAAGGGAGAGCCATTTTGGGTTGTTAGTACACACCTCCTAGAGATTGGCTCAGCAACACACTGCTGAAGGACTGGAGGTAACTGACTCACACTCAAGACACAAATTTGTATAAATCTTAAGGAGGTTGAAGAGGATGGAGGAGAAAACAAGAGTACAAAAAATGTTTTGAATGTGATTCTATCATGGTGAGCTGGTAATATGTTAATATGGTTTCAGAAATGGTGTACTAGGTAATGAAGAACCATGTGATTGCGGTGTTGAGAAGGTTTTTTTGTTCCAATTTCCACCCCCACCTCCCCCGCAGGCACCGACTCTAGGCACATATAGCTCCTAGGAGCCAGCAGCTCTCCGGTTCCTTGCTCAAGTGGCCATTTTTAATGTGTGAACCTGAAATGTAAATGCCAGCAGACTAATCAACCATGGAGAAAATCTGACGATGCCACCTTCCATACCAGTGCTTCCGACGTGTCTTCCTTTTTACTCAACCGAGGGTTCCCCTTTACTGTAGTTGACACGGCCCTCGACCGTGTCCATTCCATTTCCCGCACTTCTGCTCTCACCACTTCCCCTCCTTCCCAGAACCACGATAGAGTTCCCCTTGTCCTCACCTTTCACCCCACCAGCCTCCACATTCAACGTATCATCCTCCGCCATTTCCGTCACCTCCAACGTGATCCCACCACCAAACACATCTTCCCCTCACCTCCCCTTTCAGAATTCTGAAGGGACCGCTCCCTCCACGACACCCTGGTCCACTCCTCAATCACCCCTAACAGCCCTTCTCCTTCACCTGGCACCTTCCCGTGCAAGTGCAAGAGATGCAACACATGCCCTTTTACCTCCTCCCTTCCCACTGTCCAGGGCCCCAAACACCCCTTCCAGGTGAAACAGCGATTTACTTGTACTTCTTGCAATTTAGTATACTGTATTCGCTGCTCACGATGTGGTCTCCTCTACATTGGGGAGACCAAACGTAGATTGGGTGACCGCTTTGCGGAACACCTCCGTTCAGTCCGTAAGGGTGACCCTGAGCTTCCGGTCGCCTGTCACTTTAATTCACCGCTTCACTCCCACTCTGATTTCTCTGTCCTCGGCCTATTACATTGTTCCAATGAAGCTCAACGTAAGCTCAAGGAACAGCACCTCAGGATGTTCTTTCAATTCCTCCCCCCCCCCCCACCCCCCCTGTCTCTGCACCTGCTTAATATCTGTTACATCTCCAGCTTTTTCCAGTTCTGATGAACAGTCCCAGACCTGAAACATTAACTCTGTTTCTCTCTCCACGGATGCTGCCTGGCCTGCTGAGCATTTCCAGCATTTTCTGTTGTTATTTCAGATTTCCAGCATCCGCAGTATTTTGCTATCGTATGGAGAAAATCACAGCAGATGCTGATGCTACCCCACCTGACATCCACACTCTTTATAGTAGGATTCACTCACTGGATGGCTGATTGTTTCCCTGTCACCAGGACCAGATGGGATGCATCCTAGGATGCTGAGGGAAGTTAAGGAGGAAATCATGGAGGTACTAGCCATAATCTTCCAATCCTCCTTAGAATCGGGGGTGGTGCCAGAGCACTGGAGAATTGCAAATGTTACACCCTTGCTCAAAAAAGGTTGCAAGGATAAACCCAGCAACTACAGGCCGGTCAGTTTAACCTTGGTAGTGGGGAAGCTTTTAGAAATGATAATCAGGGACAAAGTTAACAGTCACTTGGACAAGTGTGGATTATTTAAGGAAAGCAGCACAGACTTCTTAAAGGCAAATTGTGTTTAACTAACTTGATCGAGTTTTTTGATGAGGTAAAAGACAGGGTTGTTGAGGGCAATGCGGCTGATGTGGTGTACATGGATTTCCAAAAGGTGTTTGATAAAGTGCCACATAATAGGCTTGCCAGCAAAGTTGAAGCTCATGGAATAAGAAAGGGACAGTGGCTGCATGGATACGGAATTGGCTAAGTGACAGGAAACAGAGAGTAGTGGTGAACGGTTGTTTTTCGGAGTGGAGGAAGGTATACAGTGGTGTTCCCCAGGGGTCGGTGCTAGGACCACTGCTTTTCTTAATATATGCTAATAACTTGGACTTGGGAGTACAGGGCACAATTTCAAAATTTGCAGATGGCACAAAACTTGGAAGTAAAGTGAACAGTGAGGAGGAGAGTGATAGACTTCAAGAAGACATAGACAGGCTGGTGAAATGGACGGACATTTGGCAGATGAAATTTAACGCAGAAAAGTTTGAAGTGATACATTTTGGTAGGAAGAATGAGGAGAGGCAATACAGTAAACTCTTTCGTATCCGGCACCGACGGGACCGGGATGGTGCCGGTTGATTAAAAATTCCAGATAACGGAGAGGGTTATCTACCGAGGCAATTTATATATCGGCCGACCTCAGACCAGAAGGAGGGACATGGAGTGATAATGGCCCAAGGTACGAGAGCCCCGTTACACAGCCACAGGTGCAGGAACCCCAGTTACACGGCCACAGATCCAGGAGGCCCTGTTACACGGCCACAGATCCAGGAGTCCCTGTTACACGGCCACAGGTACAGGAGTCCCTGTTACACGGCCACAGGTACAGGAGTCCCTGTTACACGGCCACAAGTGCAGGAGTCCCGGTTACACGGCCACAAGTGCTGGAGCCCCGGTTACACAGCCACAGGAGCCCCGGTTACACGGACACAGATCTAGGAGTCCCTGTTACACGGCCACAGGTACAGGAGCCGCGGTTACACGGACACAGATCTAGGAGTCCCTGTTACACGGCCACAGGTACAGGAGCCGCGGTTACACGGCCACTTGTGCAGGAGCCTTGGTTACACGACCGCAAGTGCTGGAGCCCCGGTTACATTGCCACAGGTACATGGGACCCGGTTACACAACCAGAGATGCAGGAGCCATGGTTACACGGCAAATGGTACGAGAACCCCGATTACACAGCCACAAATATACAGTAAAACTTACCTTTGGGTTCCTGAACCTACTCCTGAATTTTGCCAGTTATTAGAGAATTCTGGATAATTAGGTGCCATTTAAACGAGAGTTTACTGTATAAACTAAGGGGTACAATCCTAAAGCGGATGCATGAACAGAGAGACCTGGGGGTATATGTGCACAAAATCATTGAAGGTGGCAGGGCAGGTTGAGAAAGCAGTTAAAAAAGCATACGGGATCGTGGGCTTCATAAATCAAGGCATAGAGTACAAAAGCAAGGAAGTTATGATGAACCTTTATAAAACACTGGTTCGGCCTCAACTGGAATAGTGTCAAATTCTGGGCACCGCACTTTAAGAAGGCCTTAGAGAGGGTGCAGAAAAGATTTACGAGAATGATTCCAGGGATGAGGGACTTTAGTTACATGAATAGACTAGAGAAGCTGGGATTGTTCTCCTTAAAGCAGTGAAGATTGAGAGGAGATTTGATAGAGGTGTTCAAAATCATGAGGAGTCTAGATAGAGTAGATAGAGAGAAACTGTTCCCATTGGCGGAAGGGTCGAGAACCAGAGGACACAGATTTAAGGTGAATGGTAAAAGAACCAAAGGCGACATGAGGGAAAACTTTTTTATGCAGCGAGTGGTTAGGATCTGGAATGCACTGCCTGAAAGGGTGGTGGAGGCAGATTCAATCATGGCTTTCAAAAGGGAGTTGGATAAGTACCTGAGGGGAAAAAATTGCAGGGCTACGGGGAAAGGGCGGGGAGTGGGACTAGCTGAAGTGCTCTTGCAGAGAGCCGGCATGGGCTTGACAGGCCGACTGGCTTCCTTCTGTGCTGTAACCATTCTATGATTCTATGATGAGGCCAATATCTCAACTGCCGCCCTACTGAGGTCAACACAGAACAAACTCGGTGCGCAGTGTTATAAGGACTACAGCAACTTTCATTTATACAGGTCCCAACGTGCTTCACAGAGGTGTAAGAAGAATGTTTCCAGGTGTAAGGAGCATTACACCACGTATTACTAGATTACCAGTGAGAAGCTGTGCGGTGCCCAGCAGGAACTGTATCGCCAGGCCTTCACCTACATGTTCTGACTAAGGGTCATCGACCTGAAACGTTAACTCTGTTTCCTCTCCCTGCAGATGCTGCCTGACCTGCTGAGTATTTCCAGCATTTTCTGTTTTTACTCCATCTACATGTGCCTGTTGCAGACTCTCCGGCAGCACCTAGTGCTGCACCAGGAGCACCACGGCAAGGGAGAGCGCTCACCCCATGAAGTGGCGCAGCTAGTTGGATTCAAACTGCCACAGCAACCTGGCGGCAAAGGATGGGAAAAGTGAGGAGGGGAAGTGAACTTCCAGCAGCCTCGCTGAAGTCCATCGACACATAGCTCTGTGTAGTCCCAGTTGCTGGAATGCACCCTGTACATGAGCAAGTTATTGTCTTTCTGCACTGTCAGAATAGATATGTAACAGTGGACAATAGTGGTTTCTTGTGCACAGTGGAGCTCTCAGTTTCTCAATGGTTCATGAAGTAATAATAAAAAACTCAAATTAAAAAAAAACCTTTTTCGTTTAACAATACCGCTAAACCATCAAAGGAGCCCCACTAACGGCTTTCTAATTGACCTGTGGTACTTTACAGTTAGAGGTGTCAAACACAAAGATACGCACTTTTTAAATGCTTATAAATGGATCTGAATTTCCCTGATAATTAGCTAAACTACTCAAAATTGTTAATACATTTACTATGCCTGTTTATTATATGATGTATAATATAATGTTATGGTACCTGCTATGATTATTGGGGCAAGTGACTTGCTGGGGTGAGAGACACTCGATGACAAGTGCTGTGAATTTCTACACTTGCCTTGACCGATGCTGCCCGCTAGCCCTGATTTTACACTGAAGATAACAGTTTGGTGAGCAGATCGGAGAAAACTAGTCAGCTGGCCCCAATAAACACATTTAGGTGAGACGGAGTGAACGCACTGACAAGTCAGCAGTTACAGGGTGGCCAGGAATGGTACAAAAAAAAAGAAAACCCAAACTGAATGAAACGGCCACGGTGCCGATCACAGAATGTCTCTAACTGGGGGCTCATATCAAAGGACAGCAATCCGATCTCCAGCGCCGATTACAGTGATTTTAAAAAAGCCTTTTGATTTGGGGGGTTTCTGGCACCTTTTGACGCTATCTGAACACTTGCATTCAGCTCCCGGTTATCCATTAGTCTCCCCGCAATTAAATGGGAGTTCAAGCCGACAGAGAGAATGGAGCAGAGCAGAAGATGACGCCCTGGTATCTCAGCCCCGTTTACCGGTTAACTGAGCAGATTTGGCTGCTTTAGTAAATTCGGTCTCAGTCCCCCCGCTCATCCCCCCCGCTCATGATGTCCCGGTCGCTGCAGTACTTCCAGCTCAATGAGAAAAGGGGGTCTCTGTGCTATTGATCCCCGCCACAGATCATTAGCAACACTTCAAGGCGGCTTTATCTAACGACACTGTGCAGATTTACTTCAAGCCGGACGGTACAAAAGAAATTGTAAAAAAAAAATTAAACACCATAAATTGGAGACTTACCTTTTCCCAAGCACAGGAAGGGCAAACACAGGCTGATGAGCAAGAGAATAAGTGAGTGCATCTCTCCCTCTATCTCTCTCAATCTCTTCCCCTTTCTGTTCTCCTTGGGCCAAAATTCACGGCAGCAAATATTTTTTTTGCACTGAACTGACCGATGGCTCCGGCGCTGGGCTTTTTATTCCTCCCCGGGACAGTCGGACCTGCCGCAGCAAGGCGAGCTCCTCCTCCCGGATCCTCCTCTCACCACATTCCTGGAGATTGCGGCACTGCCCCGTGGGGGGAGCTGCTCAGCCCGGGGTCCGCGGCCCCCGGGAAGGTTTCAGGGCAGGGGGGGTCCGCCAGTTGGTTTCTCCCATCAGTACACAGGGGAGACTGCGGATTCCGGGCCCACACGTCACTGGTCTCCCCTTTTGTGTGCCGGGGGAGGAGTTGGAATAGTCTCAGCTCTTAAAAGACCGCGCGTGCGCAGTCAGTCTCAGGTTGGGCGCTGTTCTGAGGAGTCGCTTCCACAGCAGTGATTTAAGACTTTTTTTTTAAATATAAAAAAATAATCCAGCCCTATTCGCTTCCACTTTTAACTATTCAATGATGGTGCGAGTTAGCCCGGCGTGGCGTGGGCTGAGGGAGCGCGAGCCTTTTCCTTTCCCCTGGTGCGGAGCCGCTCGCGCGTTTGAAAAGAGCATTCCATAGGGACTGCTCCCTCCGAGACACCCTAGTCCACTCCTCTATCACCCCCAACAGCCCTTCCCCTTCGCCTGGCACCTTCCCGTGCAAGCGCAGGAGATGTAACACCTGCCCCTATACCCCCCCCTTCCCGCTGTCCAGGGCCCCAAACACCCCTTCCAGGTGAAACAGTGATTTACTTGTACTTCTTGCAATCTAGTATACTGTATTCGCTGCTCACGATGCGGTCTCCTCTACATTGGGGAGACTAAACGCAGATTGGGTGACCGCTTTGCGGAACACCTCCGTTCAGTCCGTAAGGGTCACCCCGAGCTTCCGGTCGCCTGTCATTTTAATTCACCGCTCCATTCCCACTCGGACCTCACCATCCTTGGCCTCTTGCATTGTTCCACGGAAGCTCAACGTAAACTCGAGGAACAGCACCTCATCTTCTGATTAGGCACTTTGCAGCCTTCCGGACTCAATATCGAGTTCAACATTTTCAGATCATAACCTCGGCCCCTATTACACAGAATCACAGAAACCCCACAGTGCAGATAGAGGCCATTTCGGCCCATCGAGCCTGCACCGACACATATCCCACCCGATCCCCGTAATCCCTACACCAACACATATCCCACCCTATCCCCGTAACCCCACGTATTTAATCCCCCTAGCACTAAGGGTCAATTTATCATAGCCAATCAACCTAACTCGCACATCTTTGGACTGTGGGAGGAAACCGGAGCACCCGGAGGAAACCCACGCAAACACGGGGAGAATGTGCAAACTCCACACAGACAGTCGCCCGAGGACCGGATTCGAACCCGGGTCCCTGGCGCTGTGAGGCAACAGTGCTAACCACTATGCCACCGTGCTGTGGTTACATTTTTACTTATTTTTTTCCACCCCTTTGTTTTGGGTCTTCCCTTCCTCCCCCCCCCTTTCCTTTTTTTTTCTCTCTCCCACATGGCAGCTGTTTCTCATCCTGCCAGTACACTTCACACCTAATCTCTTTTGTCTCCACTGTCCTATTAACATCTCGTCTGGTTTTGAATACCTCTTAATGTCTCTTTTACTTCTTTTGTTCTATGGCAGCCCTGCCTTCGATCTATTTTATTTCCTTTCCAGTTTTGAAAAAAGGTTTCGACCCGAAACATCAACTCTAATTTCTCTCCACGGATGTTGCCTGGCCTGCTGAGTTTTTCCAGCATTTTCTGTTGTTATTTTGAAAAGAGCGCCGTCCGTGGAGAGAGTGCGCATGCGCTAGGTGGCCTGGGCGGGGGTGGGGGCGGAGAGACACTGCGGCCAGGCCGTGGTAACCAGGGGGCAGGACGCAGTGCGGGAGGGGTCCCCCCCCGCCCTGTTGATATTAGTTTCGGAGGGAATTGCAACCCTTTTTTTTCCTTGCAATTTCCCATTCCAAGTATTTCCTTACTGTGTTCCCACACAGCACTCGGAAGCTCGAGTGGAGGGTTGCAGGGATCGCCTTTCAAAGCCTCTGTCAATTACAGGTCAATGTCAGAGATGCTGACGGGTTGGATCCTGTCAATGTTGGTTTCGAAATTGAGCTCCTCCCCCCTCCTATTACACTGTTACTTTTTTTTTTAAATAAACCTTTGAATAAAATAACGACAGAAAGTTAAAAGTGATTTGTAGGTAATGATCTCTGAATATGCTTTGGCAAATACAAAATAATCTCGGTTTGATGTTACAAACATTTCACCTGGATAGAGCTGTCACTTATCGCCAAGTGCGGAGGGAGAGGGGGGAAAGGTGGGACGTTTATTCATAGCTTGAGTTCTGTCGTTTGCTGTTTACTGTCTGCTAGGGGATTTTTAGGTCTCTCTTTTTTACCCTTTTTTATGGGTGGACCTGGGATAGAATCTTGACAAGACCATTTAACCTGAAGAGGTTCTCCTTAAAACAAGGTGTCGAATAGCATGTCGAGTTCTTTGTTTAAGTGGAAAAGGGGTCAACCCTCATGTTATCTCCCACCTGTCAGGGGTCCTTTTTAGCCATTACACATACCTAGCCAATCATTGCCTTACAGCATGTTGAGGACTGTTTTCCCCTTGTCTCATCTGGCCCTTTCCTTCCGAAGCTATAGTCTCTTATTTCATCCTGTCTTGTCCTCCCCAACCTGAAGTCTATCTCATACTCATTTTCCAGGAAAATGAAACTTAAACGCAACTTATACATTAACCCCTTACTTGTCTCGAGCTCTAATACAATCATTTAAACACAGTATTATTCACGTCCCACTTTCATTCGCGTAACCATATCTTTTTTAGGTATTCCTAATTTCTAACACTTGTTACTCAGCACATATTGGACGTACAGACCCACTGAATACGTTATAATTAGAACATTTTAAATAAAATGCAAAACTCATAAATATTTCTTGTTACTAGTGTTTGAACAGCTAAACTACGTTCCACCAGGTGTGAATAGCACCATCAACACGCGAGTTTCTATCTATAGATGGGGAAAGTGAGATAGCTGTGGAGAGCTGTGTGAAATTATTAATATCCCACAAAAGGGTAGAAAATCCGCTGCATCATTTTTTTTGAATCGTGCCCAGAGTACATAGTGCAAAATTGTGCACTCCCAGCCCGGGATTTCCTATCTTGGCTTTAAAGTGTGGAATATTGCCAGTTGCGAGCGCAGTTTTGTGATACAGGATTCCAAGGAGAAGAACAGTTAAATGTTTACCCACAAATGTCTGAACTAATAACGCACGGGTGACAGTGAGTTATGAACCTGGAAATTACGTTTTGTGACATTATCAAATGAACACTTAAAGTGCTCATGTTAAATTCCTCTGTTGCTTATATTAACAGATGTGACTTAATTCATGGGTTAACATCTCTATTAGAATCGTAGTGGGATGAATTTGATGAGTGCGTTAAGTGTTCATATGATAATATCACACAGCAACATTTCCAGTCCATCATCTTGGCCACGAGTGGGATATATAATTGTATCTCATGACTTATCATGTATGTAACAAACACCAGATCAATGATTAAATGTAAATCAATAAAAGTTAAATGTGAATTTTAATTTTAGTTGAAAACTAAATTGATTTGTGAATTGTAATGGTGTTTTTCACTGACAGTTTTTTTAACCACAGCACAATCTGTTCTGAATGATAACGTTACTCCTGTGCAAATTTCAGAAAGATTATATGGTAACATCATATTTATGGAAGTAATTTCTATGAAATGTTTTAATATTTTTCTGCTATAATTACTTGAACTATTTTTACCTTTGGAACTAGAAAATGTTCCGATGTTGAAAACATAAATATTCTAAACCTATATCCTACAGCAATGGGGCAACGGGCCTTGAATTTTTCTACTGTTTCACTGAAACCAAACCACAAAAAAATACAGAAGTATGAAATGAGAGAAAGCCATTCAGCTCATCAACCTCACTTCTGCTAATAGATCTTACAGAATTCACATTGTCATCAATCAAATAATTTACTTTATCTCCTGAAGAATGGAATTTCCAGGTAGAATTTCCAAGAAGGAAAAGCTCTGGGAGATTTCTCCCAGTACATGAACCTGGAATGTAATTGAGTTAAAATGCCAGGATATGAATTAATATTACAGTCAACATTAGTCAACTCTGAGTAGTTGCATTACTCAAATGGTATATCAATGGCCCCAGCTACACAGGACTCCTGGAGTAATTGATCATCTATGTCTACACTTAGGTTGTGATTGAAGATTATAAGACTAATAGCTATTCATCTAACTTCCTTTTAAATATATCACCGCTCACCTCTTTCTCTCGTCCCTCTTGAAGGTGTTGACTCCTTGCTGGGGCACCAATTGCTCTCTGGTATCTCACCTAAGTGACTGTTATTCATGTGTAAGCCTTGATGGTGAGTGTTGACAGGCTACTTGAAAGTTGTTGGGGTGTGGGGGAGGAAATCTAAGTCGAGCCTGATCTTGTGCTCACTGGGTGTCCACTAATATTGTACCACCTCAGATCAGCGAATTCAGACGATGCCTTCCTGGTGTGTATGGCTCAGCTACTCATTGGATACATTGACTAAGCCAAGTTAGGAGTTATAAAGTTTTCAATTAAAGCACAGGCACGATCCTATACCACTCCTGCCTAGTTTTGAACTTGGGCAACGTCAGAATCCTATTACAAAAACATGAAAGGTTTGTGACCTGCAACAAGGAATACAAAAGAACTGTTCCAAGAACAATGTTGTTACTTTTGCTTCCATGGGTGGAAAACAGTCAATAACAGTAATGTACAATAAAAGGAGGGGGTCAAAATATCTTAACTGGTCTTTTCTTAATTGAGCGAAACACTCAAAAGTTAAAAACATTCCATTAAAATTAAAGCCATCCCATCCATCACTATTCATAGAATCATAAAATGGTACAGCATAGAAGGAAGCCATTCGGCCCATCGTGCCTGTGCCAGCTCTTTGAAAGAGCTCTCCAATTAGTCCCACTCAATTCAATTCAATTCAATTCAAATCGCTTTATTGGCATGACAAGTTACATCTTATGTTGCCAAAGCTTCATGCTCCCTGCTCTTTCCCCATAACCCTGCAAATATTCCTCCTTCGAGTATTTATCCAATGCCCTTTTAAAAGTTACTATTGAATCTGTTCCCACCACCTTTTCAGGCAGTGCATTTCGGATCATAACTTGCTGCATAAAATGATGCTTCCTCATGTCGCCTCTGGTTCTTTTGCCTATTACCTTAAATCTGTGCCCTTTGGTTACCGACCCTTCTGCCAGTGGAAGCAGTTTCTCCTTATTTATTCTATCAAAACCCTTCATGAACCCTTCATGATTTTGAACACCTCTATCAAATCTCCCCTTGACCTTCTTTGCTGTAAAGAGAACAATCCCAACTTCTCTGGTCTCTCCACATAACTGAAGTCCCACATCCCTGGAACCATTCTAGTAAATCTCTTCTGCACCCTCTCTAAGGCCTTGACATCCTTCCTAAAGTGTGGTCCCCAGAATTAGCCCCAATATATTCCATCTGGGGCCTAATCAGTCTTTTATAAACATGTGGCATAAATTCCTTGCTTTTGTTATCTGTGCCCCTATTTATAAAGCCAAGGATCCCATATGTCTTTTTTTTTAACAGCCTTCTCAACTTCTCACCTTCAAAGATTTGTGTACATACACCTCCAGGCAATGTTCCCACTAATTTGTTTTGGGGCCGCGCGGGACCTCAATTGCTGTGTGGCAGCTTAACGGGAACATTGCCCCAGGTTTCTCTGTTCCTGCATCCCCTTTAAAATTGTACCATTTAGTTTATATTCCCTCTCAACATTCTTTCAACCAAATGAAACACTTCACACTTCTCTGCATTAAATTTAATCTGCCATGCATCTGCCCATTTCACCAGTCTGTCTATGTCCTACTGAAGTCTGTTACTATCCTTCTCATTGTTTACACATTTCCAAGTTTTGTGTCAGCTGCAAACTTTTAAATTATACCCTGTATACCCAAAATACAGGTCATTAATGTATATCAAAAAGAGCAGTGGTCCTAATACCGACCCCTGGGGAACACCACTGTAACTTCCCCCCAGTCTGAAAAAACAACCGTTCACCACTACTCTCTGCTTTCTGTCCCTTAGCCAATTTTGTATCCACACTGCCGCTGCTCTGTTAGTCTCATGGGCTTCAAGTTTGCTAACAGGTTCATTATGTGGTACTTTTTCAAACAGCTTTTTAAAGTCCATATACACAACATCACCTGCACTAAACCTCTCTGTTACTTCAGCAAAGACCTCAATCAAGTTAGTCAAAACGATTTGCCTTTAACAAATCTGTGCTGGCTTTATTTTTCCAAGTGCCAATTAATTTTGTGCTGGATTATTGTCTCTAAAAGCTTCCCCACCACCGCTGTCAGGTTAACACTATTGTGCTACTAAACACATTTTACAGACCATTACATTTTACATTGGATTTATTATATTTTAACCTCTCATTGTCTCGGGATCCTTCCCCACAGGCATGACTTTAACCTTTGCCACTCTTAGAAATTTGTGTTTTGGCCACCCAGGTGTTTGAAGCAGAAGCCCATCACCATGTTGAGCCGTTTCAAAAACAAGGTACTGAAATCTACAGCCTACTTACCTAAATCTAGAGAATTTATGTGAAGGTTATAAAGGGGCAATAAATGTCGCAGGGGTGCTGTTGGAACTTAGTTAGCTAAAACCACACTGTGTTCCAGCTCAGAGCACTAGAAAGCTTCCAACTGCTTGTCCATCCAGAACCATCCATAGGACATTGCCTTTGCAGGATTGTCTAAAGGGGAGTGGGAATAATCGCAATACCTCTTGACAGGCCTACCCCCTTCAGGTTCCAGTAATGAGTAAGGCTCCTGTCAATCATCAACTGACCCGTCTTGCTCAGGTGTTGGGTTACAGTGGGCTGGCCTGGTTCTAATCTCCCATCGCCAAGTGTGCCATATTGGAGCCAACTGGACCAGAAACTGACCCTGCTTACCTTCCCCTCCCCAAGCAGAACAGTCACTGGCTAGTCATCAGACAACTTCCAAGACCATGGTCAGCTGACGGTAAGTACCAGAAACTCCTCACGAGTAGTATGGTGAGCAACATAACTCACCATAAAATGTGAGTGCATTGCCACCATTATTCTGACCACTGCATGGACACGCACGGTACCCCATCGAACCATATTTACGCTGTTGAAAGGTCAGAGTTCAGCAGCATCCACTTGCCTCTGAAATTCAATCTCGGTTGGCACAGGTAGCTGGGTATATGAGCGTGTGCTCTCATACCCAGCTCCAGATAATGCCTTCCAGCAGCTGTTGCCTGAAGTCTCAGAATTTCCTCAACATTGGTACAATGGACACAGTGATGGAAGGACCTATGCATAACAGCTTGCGACATGCCAACCACCTTAATGCTCTGGATGTCCAAGTTGAACCAAGCTTGTTTGTGATCAACTATTTAACCTTCATGTGTATGCCTTTGCAAAGAGGTTAAGCCTCTCCCATGACACGTTGGTGCGGATTGGAGCTCTCCTCCATGTAACTATTTCTGCTTTTTCCACACATCCATCTCACAGCTTGGTCCTGCACTTCACACTCAGGCTGAGGTAGTCCTTTTGTTGCACGCCTGGGAGTTCTGAACTGGAAGAGAACTGTTTGTACACAAACCTTATGTACCACAAGCATAATTTATATTTTGATTCACAGTTTTCCATTTTATCTAGCACTACAACTATAAATTGTAGACATCTACAGTATAGGTTTACTCACTGCCTATAATGTGAAAGCCCATCTATTTACTTTCCTCCAATAACAGATAATTTTCTGTAGACTTCATATTACTCCCTCCCTCGTCACATTTTATCCAAATTTGGTTTTTAAAAATCGAATCTAAGTAATCCGAATCCTTTCAAGCCGAGAGAAAATAAAACCCCATATAGGTTCCACGTACTAGATAGACATTATGCTGGAACAACTCGATTCTAAAGAGGACCGACTTCTTTAATTAATAGCGCGCATTAAATTGATCAGAAATATTTAAAGTTTTGAAACAATAAAATTAAATAGATAAGCATTTATAAGGAGCGTTGCTATTGCTAGTAGTCGGTGATTTTACTGTAATTGGAAGCTCTATTCCAGTGTGAGGCTGTTAAAGATGCAGCCAAAGGTGCACAGTGACCTCTAGAGACCGACAGAAGCTTGGTTTTGAATAAATGACCAATTTCCACAGGCATATAGATGGTTTGGTAAATTTAAAGGGAACTGGGAAAAAGTCCTCGGAAAAAAAGTTCCTTTTGCTAAGAGCCATAAACACGAAGATTTGATTTATTGTGATATCGCTTCTTGATCTGCATTAAATGTATGGTGCCAGAAAATATTGCAAAATAAAAGAATGGGCAGAGTCCTGTGCTTCCTAATGTAAGAAAGAACATGTATTTATATAAAATAAAAACAGAAAATGCTGGAGACACTCAGCAGGTCAGGCAGCATCTGTGAAGAGAGAAACAGAGTTAACGTTTCAGGTCGATGACCGTTCGTCAGTTCTGACCTGCTGAGTTTCTCCAGCATTTTCTGTTTTTATTTCAGATTTCCAGCATCTGCAGTATTTTCTTTTTGTGTGTATATATATATATTATTTATATAAGCGCCTTTCGGAACCTCGGGAGGCCCAAAGCACTTCACAACCAATTAAGTACTTTTGAAATGTAGTAACGGTTGTAATGTAGGGAAAGTTTGATTAATCCCCACAGAGTCCTAAATACTGAACACCTTTCCTCACCTTCCATGGGTGCAGTGCCAAATTAACACCCAATTACTTATTTTCTAGTTTGTGAGAACATTGGGAGTTAGATGTCCTGCAGTTTTGTATGTGAATAGGCCATTGTTAGAAAATAGAAGAAACGTATTGAGAGGGGTGGCTTTTTCATTTGATATTCTACTTGCTGTTGATTTTGCCTAGAACCCTGTCATTAACGTTCACAGTTAAAATCATATTTTGCTGCTAAATTGACCAGCTGTTATAATCCTACTTAATATTTGGCATTCTCAACACATTGGCACTATAGGGTGTCATCATTTTTAAAGGACTTTTCTTCCATTTTCTATATTGGGAGAGGGTTGCATATTTCTAAGGATGATCTATTAACACAAAATATTGCAGCAATTTTCTGACATTCTCGTAAACTCAAATAAATATTGGTGAATCGGTGTTGATATGGAGTTGCACCCATGGAAGAGTGAATGAAATGCTGGGCTTTAATGCTGAGGTAATAGGACAAACAATCCAAAACTTTATTTCATGCTATATCAAAGTAATTCAGGTTCATGTGAAAACAGCATCACCTTTAAAATAAGTTAACTACAACTTCATGTTATTTGAAGGTGTTTGCACCATGCTGGCTTATCCACCTAATGTTTTCTGTACCAGTATATGTTGCAATCTATATTTTGTTTAACCTTACGAATAAATTATTTCTTATTAGTAAAACTAAATGATTGCATTGAGATTTGTTCTTGTTCCACAATATTTTGATTTGTAATACAGCAGCAGTTTTAGAAGAAAAAGTTCCATGGTGTGGAGTTATTGGAGGCAACGGCAGCTCTGAGATATTAAGGAGAAAGCACAGTAGTAGTCTCCAAAATACAAGCAGAAAGTGCTGGAAATATACAGCTGATTGGTGAACATCTGGAAACTGAAAAGACAGGTCAATGTTTCAGGGATAGACTCTTGTGCCTTGACATTTCTTTGAAGATTGGCATTAAATTCCATAACCAGTTAGCACCTCCACGAAAAGAGCACAATTATAATTTCATACAAATTTTTCACACTTAGTATTTAAAGAACCTAATTTCAGGGCATTCACTGGGACTCCAAATTTAGTTGGACTATACACCAAATCTTAACCTGTCCTTTGTTTTCCAGATGTTGGTGGGCCTGCTATATTTTTTTCTGTTTTTATTTCAGGTTTTCAACATTTCTAGTCTTTTACATCTTTACATGTAGACTCATAACCCTTTATTCAACCCTGCACTGATCTTTCATTCATTTTCCCTAAGGCAGTATTATATGTCAGTTTCCCAAATTTTTGGTATTTTGCACTATGCTCGGTGCTCATTTTATTTGTTCTGCTAAGATAGATACAGGTGAGGGAGGATCATCGGCCCATCTTAGCTCATCCATCCAGTATTTTAAAAAATGATTTACATTCCCTATCACATCATGTACTGTCTTCGGAATGAGTCTAAAAGTTATTGGAATACAACAAGAGCTACTTCACGCTTCAAAAAATAAGGCCATGGGGAAAGTTTACATTTATACAGCACTCATCGCAAAATACGCTCTCGTGGGCCTTTACAGGGGAGCATGCAGTGAAGGAAACTGAGAGGACAGAAGATAGAAGGAAATGTCTAAGTGGTAGGTTTTGGGAGGCTTTTAAAAGTAAGGAGAGAAGTAGCAATATGAAGTGATTTTGAAAAAGAAATGCAGAAGGCATAGGGACTGAAACATTAAGAAAATGCCACATAACAATTTTGTGTGTGTGTGTGTGTGTGTGTGTATATGTGTGTGTGTATCTGTGGTGTAAGATTCTCTTTGTGAGATCTTTGATTCCAAAAGATTCGATGTTGACCCAAATTGATAGCAGAGATTAAAATTTTATTTCTTGATTTTATTCAGTACAAGCAAGGATCAACATTCCTCCCGGTGTCTTAAGCAGTGGTAACAAAGTATAAAGCATAGTCATACTACCCCATCATGCACCCTCTGGCATGGTCCTCTGGATCTGCTATTCTTGCCTCTAGGTGTCAAGCCCCAGACTTTTACAGTTAACCCTTCCTGGGATCTCTTTTATAAACCATTTCTTTCCATTCAAACCTATGGAATCTTACTGAACCAATCATTGATTTACACTTAACCTTCTTCTCTATTTCCATAGGGTCTCCTGTGTCACCTGAATGTACCCAGGTTCATTCTTATTTTGTGTAGTTTCCCACAGTGGCTAAACTATTTTAAAAAGCATTTGGTTTTTTAAGTTCTACGCAGGCCCCTTCCTTATCTGTCTATTTTGCTACCTTATCAGTCTGGTTCTTGCTACCGTACAGATAGCAGGCCACCTGTGCCTTGTTATTTTCAAACTTCCATAGCCTCGTGATTTCCATGGTCTCACTATACTTTTCAGTTTGAATGTTCTATTTTCTATGTGTGTGTTATTTATTAAAGTCAGTCAAGTTAGCTTATTTTCCTATCGACCCTTGCTACCAAACTGGTTATGATTGGTTACTTTGCTTTGTGAGCTAATTATGATTATATATATGTGTTTATATAAAGTAAATATTAAGCAAATCAATTAGTTAATTAATAAGGAAATTAGCTATAATCCCAGTGTCTGTGGGTGTGTGTATGTACCTGTATATGTGTATTTGTGTGTGTGTGTGGGTGTGTGTATGTATCGGTGTATGTATATCGGTGTGTGTGTATGGGTGTGTGTGTATCTGTGTATGTATATTGGTGTGTGTATGGGTGTGTGTGTATCTGTGTATGTATATCGGTGTGTGTGTATGGGTGTGTGTGTATCTGTGTATGTATATTGGTGTGTGTGTATGGGTGTGTGTGTATCTGTGTATGTATATTGGTGTGTGTGTATGGGTGTGTGTGTATCTGTGTATGTATATTGGTGTGTGTATGGGTGTGTGTGTATCTGTGTATGTATATCGGTGTGTGTGTATGGGTGTGTGTGTATCTGTGTATGTATATTGGTGTGTGTATGGGTGTGTGTGTATCTGTGTATGTATATTGGTGTGTGTGTGGGTGTGTGTGTATCTGTGTATGTATATTGGTGTGTGTATGGGTGTGTGTGTATCTGTGTATGTATATCGGTGTGTGTGTATGGGTGTGTGTGTATCTGTGTATGTATATCGGTGTGTGTATGGGTGTGTGTGTATCTGTGTATGTGTATCAGTGTATTTATCTGAAAAAAAGAATTGTATTTATATAGCACCTTTCACGACCACTGGACGCATTACTTTTGAAGTGTAGTCACTGTTGCAATGTAGGAAATGTGGCAGGCAATTTGCGCACAGCAAGCTCCCACAAACCGCAGTGTGATAATGACCAGATAATCTGTTTTTTACTGATGTTGATTGAGGGATAAATATTGGCCAGGAGATCTCCCCTGCTCTTCCTCGAAATAGTGCCATGGGATCTTTTACATCCACCCGAGCAAGCAGACGGGGACTCATCCGAAAGACGGCACCTCCGACAGTGCAGCACTCCCTCCATACTGCACTGGAGTGTAGGCCTAGATTTTTATGCTCAAGTCTCTGGAGTGGGACTTGGACCCACAACCTTCTGACTCAGAGGCGAGGGTACTGCCAACTGAACCACAGCTGACACACGTCTGTGTGTGTGTATCTGTATCAGTGTCAATGTGTGTGTATCTGTATCAGTGTCTGTGTGTGTGTATCTGTATCAGTGTGTCTGTGTGTGTGTATCTGTATCAGTGTCTGTGTGGGTGTATCTGTATCAGTGTCTGTGTGTGTGTATCTGTATCTGTGTGTCTGTGTGTGTGTGTCTGTATCAGTGTGTGTGTGTGTCTGTATTAGTGTCTGTGTGTGTGTATCTGTATCAGTGTCTGTGTGTGTGTATCTGTATCAGTGTCTGTGTGTGTGTATCTGTATCAGTGTCTGTGTGTGTGTATCTGTATCAGTGTGTCTGTGTGTGTGTATCTGTATCTGTGTGTCTGTGTGTGTGTGTCTGTATCAGTGTCTGTGTGCGTGTATCTGTATCAGTGTCTTTGTGGGTGTGGGTGTATCTGGATCAGTGTCTGTGTGTGTGTATCTGTATCAGTGTGTCTGTGTGGGTGTGGGTGTATCAGTGTGTCTGTGTGGGTGTATCTGTATCAGTGTCTGTGTGTGTGTATCTGTATCAGTGTGTCTGTGTGGGTGTATCTGTATCAGTGTCTGTGTGGGTGTATCTGTATCAGTGTGTCTGTGTGGGTGTATCTGTATCAGTGTCTGTGTGTGTGTATCTGTATCAGTGTCTGTGTGTGTGTATCTGTATCTGTGTGTCTGTGTGTGTGTGTCTGTATCAGTGTCTGTGTGTGTGTGTCTGTATCAGTGTCTGTGTGTGTGTATCTGTATCTGTGTGTCTGTGTGTGTGTGTCTGTATCAGTGTCTGTGTGTGTGTGTCTGTATCAGTGTCTGTGTGTGTGTATCTGTATCAGTGTCTTTGTGGGTGTATCTGTATCAGTGTCTGTGTGTGTGTATCTGTATCAGTGCCTGTGTGGGTGTATCTGTATCAGTGTCTGTGTGGGTGTATCTGTATCAGTGTCTGTGTGTGTGTGTCTGTATCAGTGTGTCTGTCTGTGTGTGTCTGTATCAGTGTCTGTATGTGTGTGTCTGTATCAGTGTCTGTGTGTGTATCTGTATCAGTGTCTGTGTGGGTGTATCTGTATCACTGTCTGTGTGTGTGTATCTGTATCAGTGTCTGTGTGGGTGTATCTGTATCAGTGTGTCTGTGTGTGTGTATCTGTATCAGTGTGTCTGTGTGGGTGTATCTGTATCAGTGTCTGTGTGTGTGTATCTGTATCAGTGTCTGTGTGTGAGTGTCTGTGTGTGTGTATCTGTATCAGTGTCTGTGTGGGTGTATCTGTATCAGTGTCTGTGTGTGTATCTGTATCAGTGTCTGTGTGTGTGTATCTGTATCAGTGTGACTGTGTGGGTGTATCTGTATCAGTGTCTGTGTGTGTGTATCTGTATCAGTGTGTCTGTGTGGGTGTATCTGTATCAGTGTCTGTGTGTGTGTATCTGTATCAGTGTGTCTCTGTGTGTGTATCTGTATCAGTGTGTCTGTGTGTGTGTATCTGTATCAGTGTCTGTGTGTGTATCTGTATCAGTGTCTGTGTGGGTGTATCTGTATCAGTGTCTGTGTGTGTGTATCTGTATTAGTGTGTCTCTGTGTGTGTATCTGTATCAGTGTGTCTGTGTGGGTGTATCTGTATCAGTGTGTCTGTGTGTGTGTATCTGTATCAGTGTCTGTGTGTGTATCTGTATTAGTGTCTGTGTGGGTGTATCTGTATCAGTGTCTGTGTGGGTGAATCTGTATCAGTGTGTCTGTGTGTGTGTATCTGTATCAGTGTCTGTGTGTGTATCTGTATCAGTGTCTGTGTGTGTATCTGTAGCAGTGTCTGTGTGGGTGTATCTGTATCAGTGTCTGTGTGGGTGCATCTGTATTAGTGTGTGTGTGTGTGTATCTGTATCAGTGTCTGTGTGTGTGTATCTGTATTAGTGTCTGTGTGTGTGTATCTGTATTAGTGTATGTGTGTGTGTATCTGTATCAGTGTCTGTGTGTGTGTATCTGTATTAGTGTCTGTGTGTGTGTATCTGTATTAGTGTATGTGTGTGTGTATCTGTATCAGTGTCTGTGTGTGCGTATCTGTATCAGTGTCTGTGTGTGTGTATCTGTATTAGTGTCTGTGTGTGTGTATCTGTATCAGTGTCTGTGTGTGCGTATATGTATCAGTGTCTGTGTGTGTGTATCTGTATCAGTGTCTGTGTGTGCGTATATGTATCAGTGTCTGTGTGTGTGTATCTGTATCAGTGTCTGTGTGTGTGTCTCTGTATCAGTGTGTCTGTGGGTGTATCTGTATCAGTGTGTCGGTGTGTGTATCTGTATCAGTGTCTGTGTGTGTGTATCTGTATCAGCGTCTGTGTGTGTATCTGTATCAGTGTCTGTGTGTGTATCTGTATCAGTGTCTGTGTGTGTGTGTCTGTATCAGTGTGTCTGTGTGTGTATCTGTATCAGTGTCTGTGTGTGTATCTGTATCAGTGTCTGTGTGTGTATCTGTATCAGTGTCTGTGTGTGTGTATCTGTATCACTGTGTGTGTGTGTGTGTGTATCTGTATCAGTGTCTGTGTGTGTGTGTCTGTATCAGTGTCTGTGTGTATGTATCTGTATCAGTGTCTGTGAGTGTGTATCTGTATCAGTGTCTGTGTGTGTGTGTCTGTATCAGTGTGTCTGTGTGTGTGTGTCTGTATCAGTGTGTCTGTGTGTGTATCTGTATCAGTGTCTGTGTGTGTGTATCTGTATCAGTGTCTGTGTGTGTATCTGTATCAGTGTCTGTGTGTCTGTATCAGTGTGTCTGTGTGTGTATCTGTATCAGTGTCTGTGTGTGTATCTGTATCAGTGTCTGTGTGTGTATCTGTATCAGTGTCTGTGTGTGTATCTGTATCAGTGTCTGTGTGTGTGTATCTGTATCACTGTCTGCATGTGTGTATCTGTATCAGTGTCTGTGTGTGTGTGTCTGTATCAGTGTCTGTGTGTATGTATCTGTATCAGTGTCTGTGAGTGTGTATCTGTATCAGTGTCTGTGTGTGTGTCTGTATCAGTGTGTCTGTGTGTGTGTGTCTGTATCAGTGTCTGTGTGTGTGTGTCTGTATCAGTGTCTGTGTGTGTGTATCTGTATCACTGTCTGTGTGTGTGTATCTGTATCACTGTCTGTGTGTGTGTGTCTGTATCAGTGTCTGTGTGTGTGTATCTGTATCAGTGTCTGTGAGTGTGTATCTGTATCAGTGTCTGTGTGTGTGTGTCTGTATCAGTGTGTCTGTGTGTCTGTGTCTGTATCAGTGTCTGTGTGTGTGTGTCTGTATCAGTGTCTGTGTGTGTATCTGTATCAGTGTCTGTGTGTGTATCTGTATCAGTGTCTGTGTGTGTGTATCTGTATCAGTGTCTGTGTGTGCATCTGTATCAGTGTCTGTGTGTGTGTGTCTGTATCAGTGTCTGTGTGTGTATCTGTATCAGTGTCTGTGTGTGTGTATCTGTATCAGTGTCTGTGTGTGTGTGTCTGTATCAGTGTCTGTGTGTGTGTATCTGTATCAGTGTCTGTGTGTGTATCTGTATCAGTGTCTGTGTGGGTGTATCTGTATCAGTGTGTCTGTGTGTGTGTGTCTGTATCAGTGTGTCTGTGTGTGTGTGTCTGTATCAGTGTCTGTGTGTCTGTATCAGTGTCTGTGTGTGTATCTGTATCAGTGTCTGTGTGTGTGTGTCTGTATCAGTGTGTCTGTGTGTGTGTGTCTGTATCAGTGTCTGTGTGTGTGTGTCTGTATCAGTGTCTGTGTGTGTGTATCTGTATCAGTGTCTGTGTGGGTGTATCTGTATCAGTGTGTCTGTGTGTGTGTATCTGCATCAGTGTCTGTGTGTGTATCTGTATCAGTGTCTGTGTGTGTGTGTCTGTATCAGTGTGTGTGTGTCTGTATCAGTGTGTCTGTATCTCTATCAGTGTGTCTGTGTGTGTGTATCTGTATCAGTGTCTGTGTGTGTGTGTCTGTATCAGTGTGTCTGTGTGTGTGTGTCTGTATCAGTGTGTCTGTGTGGGTGTATCTGTATCAGTGTATCTGTGTGTGTGTATCTGTATCAGTGTCTGTGTGTGTGTGTCTGTATCAGTGTGTCTGTGTGTGTGTGTCTGTATCAGTGTGTCTGTGTGTGTGTGTCTGTATCAGTGTCTGTGTGTGTGTGTCTGTATCAGTGTCTGTGTGTGTGTATCTGTATCAGTGTCTGTGTGGGTGTATCTGTATCAGTGTGTCTGTGTGTGTGTATCTGCATCAGTGTCTGTGTGTGTATCTGTATCAGTGTCTGTGTGTGTGTGTCTGTATCAGTGTGTGTGTGTCTGTATCAGTGTGTCTGTATCTCTATCAGTGTGTCTGTGTGTGTGTATCTCTATCAGTGTCTGTGTGTGTGTGTCTGTATCAGTGTGTCTGTGTGCGTGTGTCTGTATCAGTGTGTCTGTGTGGGTGTATCTGTATCAGTGTGTCTGTGTGTGTGTATCTGTATCAGTGTCTGTGTGTGTGTGTCTGTATCAGTGTGTCTGTGTGTGTGTGTCTGTATCAGTGTGTCTGTGTGTGTGTGTCTGTATCAGTGTCTGTGTGTGTGTGTCTGTATCAGTGTCTGTGTGGGTGTATCTGTATCAGTGTCTGTGTGTGTATCTGTATTAGTGTCTGTGTGGGTGTATCTGTATCAGTGTGTCTGTGTGTGTGTGTCTGTATCAGTGTCTGTGTGTGTGTGTCTGTATCAGTGTGTCTGTGTGGGTGTATCTGTATCAGTGTCTGTGTGTGTGTATCTGTATCAGTGTCTGTGTGTGTGTATCTGTATCAGTGTCTGTGTGGGTGTATCTGTATCAGTGTCTGTGTGTGTGTATCTGTATCAGTGTCTGTGTGTGTGTATCTGTATCAGTGTGTCTGTGTGGGTGTATCTGTATCAGTGTCTGTGTGGGTGTGTCTGTATCAGTGTCTGTGTGTGTGTATCTGTATCAGTGTCTGTGTGTGTGTATCTGTATCAGTGTCAATGTGTGTGTATCTGTATCAGTGTCTGTGTGTGTGTATCTGTATCAGTGTGTCTGTGTGTGTGTATCTGTATCAGTGTGTGTGTATCTGTATCAGTGTGTCTGTGTGTGTGTATCTGTATCAGTGTCTGTGTGGGTGTATCTGTATCAGTGTCTGTGTCTGTGTATCTGTATCTGTGTGTCTGTGTGTGTGTGTCTGTATCAGTGTGTGTGTGTGTCTGTATTAGTGTCTGTGTGTGTGTATCTGTATCAGTGTCTGTGTGTGTGTATCTGTATCAGTGTCTGTGTGTGTGTATCTGTATCAGTGTCTGTGTGTGTGTATCTGTATCAGTGTGTCTGTGTGTGTGTATCTGTATCTGTGTGTGTGTGTCTGTATCAGTGTCTGTGTGTGTGTATCTGTATCAGTGTCTTTGTGGGTGTGGGTGTATCTGGATCAGTGTCTGTGTGTGTGTATCTGTATCAGTGTGTCTGTGTGGTTGTGGGTGTATCAGTGTGTCTGTGTGGGTGTATCTGTATCAGTGTCTGTGTGTGTGTATCTGTATCAGTGTGTCTGTGTGGGTGTATCTGTATCAGTGTCTGTGTGGGTGTATCTGTATCAGTGTGTCTGTGTGGGTGTATCTGTATCAGTGTCTGTGTGTGTGTATCTGTATCAGTGTCTGTGTGTGTGTATCTGTATCTGTGTGTCTGTGTGTGTGTGTCTGTATCAGTGTCTGTGTGTGTGTGTCTGTATCAGTGTCTGTGTGTGTGTATCTGTATCTGTGTGTCTGTGTGTGTGTGTCTGTATCAGTGTCTGTGTGTGTGTGTCTGTATCAGTGTCTGTGTGTGTGTATCTGTATCAGTGTCTTTGTGGGTGTATCTGTATCAGTGTCTGTGTGGGTGTATCTGTATCAGTGTCTGTGTGGGTGTATCTGTATCAGTGTCTGTGTGTGTGTGTCTGTATCAGTGTGTCTGTCTGTGTGTGTCTGTATCAGTGTCTGTATGTGTGTGTCTGTATCAGTGTCTGTGTGTGTATCTGTATCAGTGTCTGTGTGGGTGTATCTGTATCAGTGTCTGTGTGTGTGTATCTGTATCAGTGTCTGTGTGGGTGTATCTGTATCAGTGCGTCTGTGTGTGTGTATCTGTATCAGTGTGTCTGTGTGGGTGTATCTGTATCAGTGTCTGTGTGTGTGTATCTGTATCAGTGTCTGTGTGTGAGTGTCTGTGTGTGTGTATCTGTATCAGTGTCTGTGTGGGTGTATCTGTATCAGTGTCTGTGTGTGTGTATCTGTATCAGTGTCTGTGTGTGTGTATCTGTATCAGTGTGTCTGTGTGGGTGTATCTGTATCAGTGTCTGTGTGTGTGTATCTGTATCAGTGTGTCTGTGTGGGTGTATCTGTATCAGTGTCTGTGTGTGTGTATCTGTATCAGTGTGTCTCTGTGTGTGTATCTGTATCAGTGTGTCTGTGTGTGTGTATCTGTATCAGTGTCTGTGTGTGTATCTGTATCAGTGTCTGTGTGGGTGTATCTGTATCAGTGTCTGTGTGTGTGTATCTGTATTAGTGTGTCTCTGTGTTTGTATCTGTATCAGTGTGTCTGTGTGGGTGTATCTGTATCAGTGTGTCTGTGTGTGTGTATCTGTATCAGTGTCTGTGTGTGTATCTGTATTAGTGTCTGTGTGGGTGTATCTGTATCAGTGTCTGTGTGGGTGAATCTGTATCAGTGTGTCTGTGTGTGTGTATCTGTATCAGTGTCTGTGTGTGTACCTGTAGCAGTGTCTGTGTGGGTGTATCTGTATCAGTGTCTGTGTGGGTGCATCTGTATTAGTGTGTCTGTGTGTGTGTATCTGTATCAGTGTCTGTGTGTGTGTATCTGTATCAGTGTGTCTGTGTGGGTGTATCTGTATCAGTGTGTCTGTGTGTGTGTATCTGTATCAGTGTCTGTGTGTGTATCTGTATTAGTGTCTGTGTGGGTGTATCTGTATCAGTGTCTGTGTGGGTGAATCTGTATCAGTGTGTCTGTGTGTGTGTATCTGTATCAGTGTCTGTGTGTGTACCTGTATCAGTGTCTGTGTGTGTATCTGTAGCAGTGTATGTGTGTGTATATCTGTATCAGTGTCTGTGTGTGCGTATCTGTATCAGTGTCTGTGTGTGTGTATCTGTATTAGTGTCTGTATCTGTATCAGTGTCTGTGTGTGCGTATATGTATCAGTGTCTGTGTGTGTGTATCTGTATCAGCGTCTGTGTGTGTGTATCTGTATCAGTGTGTCTGTGGATGTATCTGTATCAGTGTGTCTGTGTGTGTATCTGTATCAGTGTCTGTGTGTGTGTATCTGTATCAGCGTCTGTGTGTGTATCTGTATCAGTGTCTGTGTGTGTATCTGTATCAGTGTCTGTGTGTGTGTGTCTGTATCAGTGTGTCTGTGTGTGTGTGTCTGTATCAGTGTGTCTGTGTGGGTGTATCTGTATCAGTGTGTCTGTGTGTGTGTATCTGTATCAGTGTCTGTGTGTGTGTGTCTGTATCAGTGTGTCTGTGTGTGTGTGTCTGTATCAGTGTGTCTGTGTGTGTGTGTCTGTATCAGTGTCTGTGTGTGTGTGTCTGTATCAGTGTCTGTGTGTGTGTATCTGTATCAGTGTCTGTGTGGGTGTATCTGTATCAGTGTGGCTGTGTGTGTGTGTATCTGCATCAGTGTCTGTGTGTGTATCTGTATCAGTGTGTCTGTGTGTGTGTGTCTGTATCAGTGTGTGTGTGTCTGTATCAGTGTGTCTGTATCTCTATCAGTGTGTCTGTGTGTGTGTATCTGTATCAGTGTCTGTGTGTGTGTGTCTGTATCAGTGTGTCTGTGTGTGTGTGTCTGTATCAGTGTGTCTGTGTGTGTGTATCTGTATCAGTGTCTGTGTGTGTGTGTCTGTATCAGTGTGTCTGTGTGTGTGTGTCTGTATCAGTGTGTCTGTGTGTGTGTGTCTGTATCAGTGTCTGTGTGTGTGTGTCTGTATCAGTGTCTGTGTGGGTGTATCTGTATCAGTGTCTGTGTGTGTATCTGTATTAGTGTCTGTGTGGGTGTATCTGTATCAGTGTGTCTGTGTGTGTGTGTCTGTATCAGTGTCTGTGTGTGTGTGTCTGTATCAGTGTGTCTGTGTGGGTGTATCTGTATCAGTGTCTGTGTGTGTGTATCTGTATCAGTGTCTGTGTGTGTGTATCTGTATCAGTGTCTGTGTGTGTGTATCTGTATCAGTGTCTGTGTGTGTGTATCTGTATCAGTGTGTCTGTGTGGGTGTATCTGTATCAGTGTCTGTGTGGGTGTGTCTGTATCAGTGTGTCTGTCTGTGTGTGTATCTGTATCAGTGTCTGTGTGTGTGTATCTGTATCAGTGTCTGTGTGTGTATCTGTAGCAGTGTATGTGTGTGTGTATCTGTATCAGTGTCTGTGTGTGTGTATCTGTATCAGTGTCTGTGTGGGTGTATCTGTATCAGTGTGTCTGTGTGTGTGTATCTGTATCAGTGTGTCTGTGTGGGTGTATCTGTATCAGTGTCTGTGTGTGTGTATCTGTATCAGTGTCTGTGTGTGAGTGTCTGTGTGTGTGTATCTGTATCAGTGTCTGTGTGGGTGTATCTGTATCAGTGTCTGTGTGTGTGTATCTGTATCAGTGTGTCTGTGTGGGTGTATCTGTATCAGTGTCTGTGTGTGTGTATCTGTATCAGTGTGTCTGTGTGGGTGTATCTGTATCAGTGTCTGTGTGTGTGTATCTGTATCAGTGTGTCTCTGTGTGTGTATCTGTATCAGTGTGTCTGTGTGTGTGTATCTGTATCAGTGTCTGTGTGTGTATCTGTATCAGTGTCTGTGTGGGTGTATCTGTATCAGTGTCTGTGTGTGTGTATCTGTATTAGTGTGTCTCTGTGTGTGTATCTGTATCAGTGTGTCTGTGTGGGTGTATCTGTATCAGTGTGTCTGTGTGTGTGTATCTGTATCAGTGTCTGTGTGTGTATCTGTATTAGTGTCTGTGTGGGTGTATCTGTATCAGTGTCTGTGTGGGTGAATCTGTATCAGTGTGTCTGTGTGTGTGTATCTGTATCAGTGTCTGTGTGTGTACCTGTATCAGTGTCTGTGTGTGTATCTGTAGCAGTGTCTGTGTGGGTATATCTGTATCAGTGTCTGTGTGGGTGCATCTGTATTAGTGTGTCTGTGTGTGTGTATCTGTATCAGTGTCTGTGTGTGTGTATCTGTATTAGTGTCTGTGTGTGTGTATCTGTATTAGTGTATGTGTGTGTGTATCTGTATCAGTGTCTGTGTGTGTGTATCTGTATTAGTGTCTGTGTGTGTGTATCTGTATTAGTGTATGTGTGTGTGTATCTGTATCAGTGTCTGTGTGTGCGTATCTGTATCAGTGTCTGTGTGTGTGTATCTGTATTAGTGTCTGTGTGTGTGTATCTGTATCAGTGTCTGTGTGTGCGTATATGTATCAGTGTCTGTGTGTGTATATCTGTATCAGTGTCTGTGTGTGTGTATCTGTATCAGTGTGTCTGTGGGTGTATCTGTATCAGTGTGTCTGTGTGTGTATCTGTATCAGTGTCTGTGTGTGTGTATCTGTATCAGCGTCTGTGTGTGTATCTGTATCAGTGTCTGTGTGTGTATCTGTATCAGTGTCTGTGTGTGTGTGTCTGTATCAGTGTGTCTGTGTGTGTATCTGTATCAGTGTCTGTGTGTGTATCTGTATCAGTGTCTGTGTGTGTATCTGTATCAGTGTCTGTGTGTGTGTATCTGTATCACTGTGTGTGTGTGTGTGTGTATCTGTATCAGTGTCTGTGTGTGTGTGTCTGTATCAGTGTCTGTGTGTATGTAACTGTATCAGTGTCTGTGAGTGTGTATCTGTATCAGTGTCTGTGTGTGTGTGTCTGTATCAGTGTGTCTGTGTGTGTGTGTCTGTATCAGTGTGTCTGTGTGTGTATCTGTATCAGTGTCTGTGTGTGTGTATCTGTATCAGTGTCTGTGTGTGTATCTGTATCAGTGTCTGTGTGTGTGTGTCTGTATCAGTGTGTCTGTGTGTGTATCTGTATCAGTGTCTGTGTGTGTATCTGTATCAGTGTCTGTGTGTGTATCTGTATCAGTGTCTGTGTGTGTGTATCTGTATCACTGTCTGCATGTGTGTATCTGTATCAGTGTCTGTGTGTGTGTGTCTGTATCAGTGTCTGTGTGTATGTATCTGTATCAGTGTCTGTGAGTGTGTATCTGTATCAGTGTCTGTGTGTGTGTCTGTATCAGTGTGTCTGTGTGTGTGTGTCTGTATCAGTGTGTCTGTGTGTGTGTGTCTGTATCAGTGTCTGTGTGTGTGTGTCTGTATCAGTGTCTGTGTGTGTGTATCTGTATCACTGTCTGTGTGTGTGTATCTGTATCACTGTCTGTGTGTGTGTGTCTGTATCAGTGTCTGTGTGTGTGTATCTGTATCAGTGTCTGTGAGTGTGTATCTGTATCAGTGTCTGTGTGTGTGTGTCTGTATCAGTGTGTCTGTGTGTCTGTGTCTGTATCAGTGTCTGTGTGTGTGTGTCTGTATCAGTGTCTGTGTGTGTATCTGTATCAGTGTCTGTGTGTGTATCTGTATCAGTGTCTGTGTGTGTGTATCTGTATCAGTGTCTGTGTGTGTATCTGTATCAGTGTCTGTGTGTGTGTGTCTGTATCAGTGTCTGTGTGTGTATCTGTATCAGTGTCTGTGTGTGTGTATCTGTATCAGTGTCTGTGTGTGTATGTCTGTATCAGTGTCTGTGTGTGTGTATCTGTATCAGTGTCTGTGTGTGTATCTGTATCAGTGTCTGTGTGGGTGTATCTGTATCAGTGTGTCTGTGTGTGTGTGTCTGTATCAGTGTGTCTGTGTGTGTGTGTCTGTATCAGTGTCTGTGTGTCTGTATCAGTGTCTGTGTGTGTATCTGTATCAGTGTCTGTGTGTGTGTGTCTGTATCAGTGTGTCTGTGTGTGTGTGTCTGTATCAGTGTCTGTGTGTGTGTGTCTGTATCAGTGTCTGTGTGTGTGTATCTGTATCAGTGTCTGTGTGGGTGTATCTGTATCAGTGTGTCTGTGTGTGTGTATCTGTATCAGTGTCTGTGTGTGTATCTGTATCAGTGTCTGTGTGTGTGTGTCTGTATCAGTGTGTTTGTGTGTGTGTGTCTGTATCAGTGTGTCTGTATCTCTATCAGTGTGTCTGTGTGTGTGTATCTGTATCAGTGTCTGTGTGTGTGTGTCTGTATCAGTGTGTCTGTGTGTGTGTGTCTGTATCAGTGTGTCTGTGTGGGTGTATCTGTATCAGTGTGTCTGTGTGTGTGTATCTGTATCAGTGTCTGTGTGTGTGTATCTGTATCAGTGTCTGTGTGTGTGTGTCTGTATCAGTGTCTGTGTGTGTGTATCTGTATCAGTGTCTGTGTGTGTATCTGTATCAGTGTCTGTGTGTGTGTGTCTGTATCAGTGTGTCTGTGTGTGTGTGTCTGTATCAGTGTGTCTGTGTGTGTGTGTCTGTATCAGTGTCTGTGTATCTGTATCAGTGTCTGTGTGTGTATCTGTATCAGTGTCTGTGTGTGTGTCTGTATCAGTGTGTGTGTGTCTGTATCAGTGTCTGTGTGTGTGTGTCTGTATCAGTGTCTGTGTGTGTGTATCTGTATCAGTGTCTGTGTGGGTGTATCTGTATCAGTGTGTCTGTGTGTGTGTATCTGTATCAGTGTCTGTGTGTGTATCTGTATCAGTGTCTGTGTGTGTGTGTCTGTATCAGTGTGTCTGTGTGTGTGTGTCTGTATCAGTGTGTCTGTATCTGTATCAGTGTGTCTGTGTGTGTGTGTCTGTATCAGTGTCTGTGTGTGTGTGTCTGTATCAGTGTCTGTGTGGGTGTATCTGTATCAGTGTCTGTGTGTTTATCTGTATTAGTGTCTGTGTGGGTGTATCTGTATCAGTGTGTCTGTGTGTGTGTATCTGTATCAGTGTCTGTGTGTGTGTCTGTATCAGTGTCTGTGTGTGTGTATCTGTATCAGTGTCTGTGTGTGTGTCTGTATCAGTGTCTGTGTGTGTGTATCTGTATCAGTGTCTGTGTGTGTGTATCTGTATCAGTGTGTCTGTGTGTGTGTATCTGTATCAGTGTGTCTGTGTGTGTGTATCTGTATCAGTGTCTGTGTGTGTATCTGTATCAGTGTCTGTGTGTGTGTGTCTGTATCAGTGTGTTTGTGTGTGTGTGTCTGTATCAGTGTGTCTGTATCTCTATCAGTGTGTCTGTGTGTGTGTATCTGTATCAGTGTCTGTGTGTGTGTGTCTGTATCAGTGTGTCTGTGTGTGTGTGTCTGTATCAGTGTGTCTGTGTGGGTGTATCTGTATCAGTGTGTCTGTGTGTGTGTATCTGTATCAGTGTCTGTGTGTGTGTATCTGTATCAGTGTCTGTGTGTGTGTGTCTGTATCAGTGTCTGTGTGTGTGTATCTGTATCAGTGTCTGTGTGTGTATCTGTATCAGTGTCTGTGTGTGTGTGTCTGTATCAGTGTGTCTGTGTGTGTGTGTCTGTATCAGTGTGTCTGTGTGTGTGTGTCTGTATCAGTGTCTGTGTATCTGTATCAGTGTCTGTGTGTGTATCTGTATCAGTGTCTGTGTGTGTGTCTGTATCAGTGTGTGTGTGTCTGTATCAGTGTCTGTGTGTGTGTGTCTGTATCAGTGTCTGTGTGTGTGTATCTGTATCAGTGTCTGTGTGGGTGTATCTGTATCAGTGTGTCTGTGTGTGTGTATCTGTATCAGTGTCTGTGTGTGTATCTGTATCAGTGTCTGTGTGTGTGTGTCTGTATCAGTGTGTCTGTGTGTGTGTGTCTGTATCAGTGTGTCTGTATCTGTATCAGTGTGTCTGTGTGTGTGTGTCTGTATCAGTGTCTGTGTGTGTGTGTCTGTATCAGTGTCTGTGTGGGTGTATCTGTATCAGTGTCTGTGTGTTTATCTGTATTAGTGTCTGTGTGGGTGTATCTGTATCAGTGTGTCTGTGTGTGTGTATCTGTATCAGTGTCTGTGTGTGTGTCTGTATCAGTGTCTGTGTGTGTGTATCTGTATCAGTGTCTGTGTGTGTGTCTGTATCAGTGTCTGTGTGTGTGTATCTGTATCAGTGTCTGTGTGTGTGTATCTGTATCAGTGTGTCTGTGTGTGTGTATCTGTATCAGTGTGTCTGTGTGTGTGTATCTGTATCAGTGTGTCTGTGTGTGTGTATCTGTATCAGTGTCTGTGTGGGTGTATCTGTGGGTACGGGCCTGTGTTTAAAACAACAGAACGAAAGCAAAATAAAACGCTAAATTTACAATTAGAATTCTGCTTTTGTTTGTAATCAAAAATCAACGTTTCGTCTAAAAAGACTCTCTTCATTCAATTTATCTAACTACATTTTCAAAAAATACATTTTTATTCTATCATCATAATCATAAATGATATGGATCATCTCCGGAGTCGGGGATAGTTTTCGAAATACTTTCCCTGCCGTGTAGAATTCAAACTACAGTACTCACAAATCTATAGCAGTTCTGATATACAGAAAGCCTCTCAATGCTTCACTTTGACTATTCAGGCGGTGTTCACATGACCTCGCTCGCTGCACAGAAAAGCTAAGATGCTACAAGTGTCCGTGAAATTATCTTCATTTGCTGCACAGTAAAGTGGCGGTGTAAGTAAATCTCCCGGTAATATTTTACAAACACATCTCCAACTGCAAATATATATTTAGTCGCATCTGTGATTATCGGATTGATTATAATTCCCATTAATGGTAACAAAGGCAGAATAAATATTTAAAGAATATGTGGAGCAGACGTGATAAAATCACAGATGTCACATTGCTGCCGATATAAAGATAAGACAAATGGTGCCATGTATTGAATCTGCACCATTACACGGGTAACTAGGTAACGAAGTTATAATCCCCGAGCTCTTCCTTTCAGGTCAGGATATCATCAGACCGACTAGAAGCTTCGCCTGGGATTTAGCAATTCTTCCACTAAACCACGGTGTGGACTTTAGCTTTGCCAAAAGAAAAGCTGATTTTTTTTTAACCTATTCCGTTCCCCACCTGCACATTCAGCAACATGAACCATGTATCAAATGGTTCAGTGGGACACACCAATAAGTCTGTCACTTGGAGCTACTGCTTAGTTCTGTCGCTGGGGATCCCGCAATTGGGCATCAGTTTGGTTTCTATCATTTGCAACTCTTTAGTGATCGTCACCATTGTCTCCGCAAGGCATCAGCACAAGCCCATCTTCATTCTCTTTGGGAGCTTGGCCCTGTCCGACCTCCTCTCCAGCTCCTCTTCATTTTGCATCGCACTGCTGTTTATTTCGAAGCCGGACAATACTATATACGGCTCGGAAGACCTGCTGCACGCCTATGCCATCCTTGCCATCTCCACCCTGTCAACCGTCTACAACTTGATGGGTATTGGCGTCGAGCGTTACCTGGCAGTGGCCGACTGTCTGAGTCCGAGGTGCAGGATCTCCTATTTTCAGACCTGGGTGGCGGCAGTAGCTAGCTGGGCACTGGCGGGGCTGTTTGGCGGACTGCCTCTAATGGGTTGGAATTGCTTGGCCAACGAAGAAGCATCTTCTGCTCTATACCGGCCTCTGTGCATCGATTACTTGATTTTTATCACCATTCCTAACTGCGTGGTAACTTTCCTCTGCTTATTGTTCACCTACGTTGCCATCATTGTCATTTTAAAGAGACAGAAATGCATCATTGCAGCACACGGACATGTTAGCAACAGTTACAGGGCGGCCGAAGCCCACGTAGCAAGGACAAGTGTGATTATTTGGATTATGACCGTGGTCTCTTATGTCCCTTTCTTTTCAGGCGTCCTCTGGGATGCACTGGATCACTCTCCCCTTCGGGAACTTCATATCCACATCTACATTTTCAGAAACTTCACCGTTATAATGATAACTCTAAACTCTTTAGTTAACCCCATAGTCTATACCCACAAATTAAAGGGCTTGGGAAACCCCATCCGTTCCTTCAAATGCCGTCTTGGCAAAAAAATCCACGTGCAAACAATAAGGAATGCGTAAATGTACCCGGATATCCATGTCTGAACTTTGAAAAGAAAGTTGTGATATAGACTGAGCGCATTGAAAGCAACGTGGGCATTAGCCGCTAAATTTCAGCACCAGTGGACAGCGACAGACTGTATCTGGCTGGTTTCAACTGAGAGACCGAATTCATGAACGGTAGATAAAACGTGTCCAATAAACAAGGGATCTATAGATTAGTTCAGCCAGATAGCCGGGACCGCTAAAGCTTAAAACAGTAATCGTTTTGCATTTGTTAACAATCCTTTTCCGGGGCAGTGTTTTCCATTGAATCATTTTGTATATATACACTGACGCTTACTGCAGCTGTCCAAAAATCACGATTCACCCCTAGTTCGTCCAGTCTTCGGTGTACCTGAAGTCAAGCACATTTCGCAATCGTCAAGAATCCTCAGGAAACGTCTGACCCAGAGTGCACATGGGCAAAGAATTGTATCTGAAAGTAGTACTGTCAGTGGTTGTTATAATGCAAAGCGGTTTTCACACTGCAACCGTACAAGAGGCGCGCTATGGAATAGCCGAAGTATCCGTGAATGAAGATGTCCTATTTTGCAGCCTGTACCGAATATGTGATACTCAAAGGGTTAAACTAACTTGTTCCGCTGCTTTTCTATTATACTGTAATTCAGAGCACCAGCCGTTTGTTTTTACTAAACCCCTGTTGCCAAATCAATGATTTGATACAATTATGTTCTATTAGTTAAAGGTCAATTGGAGCCATTGACGGTATTGATCTAGAAAAGTATTTCATTTCTCTTGTGTGGTTCGAAGCTGGTAATTCACTGCGTTGTAATACGGTAGCTTAATTTGCCAAATTTGTGTACTAAATAAATTAATTCCAGAACTGCACTCTCTTCGTCAGCGAGGAATGTGCGATGGGATAGAAATAAACGTTAATGTTTGCCTAAAGTGGATAAAAGATGTAGCTCTGCTCTAAGCAGTTCTCTCCACTCCTTTTTAGAACTAGTGAGTTGCAGTTTCCTGGATTGCAAGGAATTTTACGGCGCTTCCCCAAACTTGATGAAATATCCTTCCCTTACAACTAAAAAACAATCGCTCCAAATATGTTCTCATAATGCATTTCCCCAGCTGTGAAGCAAATGGCGGCAAACTGGATCTCCGTGTTAAAGTACCGCTACCAGCCTGGAAACAATCATTCTGCAAGTATGTACCAGCATCAGGCGTGTGTTGCAAGATATATTTTTGGATCTAGTTGTTCTTACTCAGCTGTCCTGTAACATTCTACATACTAGTGCTTTCCAAAAGGAAGAGGTCCTCCCAAAGCATCACGCGTGTGTTGCCTGCATTAAACCTCTAGCACTTACCCTAGAGGTTTAATATGGTTTTATGATATTACCCTACAGCCAGATTTCGATTAGGGAATTTTGTTTCACAGCTAATCGTACCTAATCCCTTTATCTATAGATCTGTCATGACAATCACATCATCACCATTGCTGTTGCTATCCAAGGTGCTGCTTCAAGTTCTTTGGATCTCCCAACTGAAATAAGCTTCCAGTACACCTTTTTGCCAATTTTCCCTTGTTTTCCTCCCTCTCCTACTAAATGAACGAGTCCTCCTGGGGAATTATTCCATAGGTGCCACATTTCTTCTTTTAGTTCATCCAAATGGTAATTCTTTATTTATGAGCCGATACAGTGAATGTGGTGTGGCTGTTCGACCATGGAATCCATCACAGTTCAGCCTGATCATATCCGAAGCAGATAGCCACACCTACACAAAACACACTTTGGAGCACAGGTTACTGGATATCATCATTCTCTCCTCCTTAGGCCACAGGCACCAAAGCCAATTGCAGCACCCAACTCTCATCTAGGCTGAGATCAGCACTGCTCACTGGCTGAATCTGGGCCATCCTGTGCTCCAGCTATTCATTGGATAAACTAACTGAGCTATGAGGCGAGCTCTCGTTGTATTGTTTAAAAAATAATTCACAAAAGACGGTTGCTGGACATATTGAATAGTGTTATAAACTTCGGAAAGCTATTTTTCTATATTCCGTATGGTAATTTAAATAATAACATCTGTTTATTAGGAATACATGGGACAATGTGCCATTGCTGATTATATGCAGTGCCAACTGACTGAAATATCAAATATCTGACTAATGAAGTGTGAAAGTGTCTTTACGTTGTTTTCAGCTACAATTTTCCTTCTTCATGCAGGTCAATATATGTAGTTATCCTAGAAATAACTTTAACAAAGTAACAAGCATAAAAAATATACAATTCTGGGGGAAAAAAGCTTTAAACTCGCACAGATAATTGTTTATTTAATGTTCAAAATGACTGCAAGAAATTCTCCTGATAGGCTTCGCCTTTGATGACATTACCTGTAGGTGTGGGGTCATAAATGCTGACAATACCCAGTTCCAGCTCTCCACCACCCACCTGAGCTTCATGACCATCTTTGTGTTGTCAGATTGCTTGTCTGATATCAAGCCATGGATTGTGGAGGAGTCAAAACTTTCTCCCAGTTTAAACACAGGGAAGGCCAAAGCTATTTTATTCAACCCCTGCCATAATGTTCCTACCCCTTTCCCATCTCCACCCTCTCTCTAGCTGCTTGCTCAGGCTGAAGCAGATGATTCATAATCGGTTTGACCCCAAGCTGATCCTATTCATTACTAACATTTCTTAATAACAACAGAAAATGCTGGAAAAACTCAGCAGGTCAGGCAACATCCGTGGAGAGAAATTTGAGTTGACGTTTCGGGTCGAACCCTTCTTCAAAACTGGAAAGAAAAGAAAATAGATCGAAGGCAGGGCTGTGGTCGGACAAAAGAAGTAAAAGAAACAAAAGCAGTAAAAGAGACAATAAAAGGTATTCGAAGCTAGACAAGATGGTAATAGGCTGAGATTAGGTGTGAAGTGTACTGGCAGGGCAAGAGATAGCTGCCAGGTGTGAGAGAGAAACAAAAGGAAAGGGGGGGGGGGAAGAGTGGAAAAATTACAAGTAAAAATGTAATAGGGGCCGAGGTTATGATCTGAAATTGTTGAACTCGATATTGAATCCGGAAGGCTGCAGAGTGCCTAATCGGAAGATGAGGTGCTGTTCCTTGAATTTACGTTGAGCTTCCGTGGAACAATACAAGAGGCTAAGGATGGTGAGGTCCGAGTGGGAATGGGTAAAGCAATGTCACATTTGGGTTGCAGTGGGGCTACAGTAAACATCAGAAACTGCACTTCAGATTAACCATGAGCAATATCAGAAGAGATCTAATAGCAAGTACTGATTATCTAAGGAAGGATATACTTGGCCTTGGAGGCGGTGCAACAAAGGTTCACTAGATTAATTCCTGGGATGAGAGGGCTGTCCTATGATGAGAGATTGTGTAGAATGGGTCTATACTCTCTGGAGTTTAGAAGAATGAGAGGTGATGTCATTGAAACATACAAGATTCTGAAGGGGATTGACAGGGTAGATGCCGAGAGGTTGTTTCCCCTGGCTGGACTGTATAGGACTAGGGGGCATAGTCTCAGCATAATGGGTAGGCCATTTAAGACTGAGGAATTTCTTCACTCAGAGGGTTGTGAATCTTTGGAATTCTCTGCCTCAGAGGGCTGTGAATGCGGAGTCTTTGGGGTCGATTTTCCTGGAGCCGTCAGGCGGGGTTTCAGGCGTGTGGGGGAAATCCCGCAATCAGGGGTCCCGCCACCATCCCGCCTTCACGGAAGTTTCAGGGGAGGTGGGTACCCGCCCCGCACTGGGACCCGCCGACCTGATGCGGGAAGGGATTAGTGCCAATTAACTGCCTGTTAACAGGTAGTGAACAGGCAGTTTTTAGCCTAATCCCTATTTTGAAGGGTGTCGTGTGGGATTCCCGACGGCTCCAAACCACGCCAGGTTGGAGCAGGCGGGCCGTCGGGTTGAAGGACTTGGAGGGGTCGTGATATCGGTGTTCAGGTGAGTGATGGGTGCATGAGTGCAAAGGTAAGTGTGTTTGGTGTGTCTAAAGTGTGTAAAGAAGTTTAAATTACCTGTACTTACCTTAACAGCCTTTCTTCCTCTAGGTTTCGGGAGTCCATCACTCAGCCGGCACCGAAAGCAAAATGGCTGCAATTTGTCAAAAGTGACAGCCTTCAGCTTTCATTGCCTGTGAGACTTCTAACTGAGTCTGTGTAGAAGGACTCAGGTTAGAAGTCAGACTGTCAGTGTTTGACAGCTTCAAACAGCTGTGAAACACTGATATTTCATCTGCCAAGACCTCTTGACAGATGAAATTTCAGTCTGTGACGTCACCTGTTGCCGGGTGGCCCTTAATTGGCCTGCTGAGCCCGCTGGTCAATCAAGGGAAAATCGCGCGGATTGGCCGAACGTCGATGTAGGCAGGACTACAACCCGAAAGTTGTAGTCCCGCCTCCTTCCCGACAGCTTTATGAAAATCTACCCCTTTGAGTATATTCAAGGCTGAGATAGATAGACTTTTGGACTCTAGAGGAATCAAGGGATATGGAGATCGGGCGGGAAGGTGGAGTTGAGGTCGATGATCAGCCATGATCTTATTGAATGGCGGAGCAGGCTCGAGGGGCCGTATGGCCTACTCCTGCTCTTATTTCCTATGTTCTTATTACAAATTTCATCTTGAATTTGAATCAAAAATTGTCATTGTCCAAACTTTCTGCTTATGTTGCTGGGCATATACAAGGAGAAACAAATAAGTAGTGCATAAAATTGTCTGAGGAAAGTTAATTGCATATTGCAGTTTAAAGAGTTACTTGTAAATTCAACTTTGGCAGTCTGCATTTAACACTCAGTGGATCTAAACTCACAGGAGAGAAACACTGCATAAATTGAGAATCAACAGTAACCTGTCGGGCCTGGCACTATGGCAACAGAAATCCTTCTCTGTGCTGCTAAGAACTGACATGCAATAATGCAAGGTTAGCTCCTTTGTATGATAGCATAGAAGATAGGAGCAGGAGTAGGCCATTCGGCCCCTCGAGCCTGCTCCACCATTTAATGAGATCATGGCTGATCATCCAAATTCAGTACCCTGTCCCTGCCTTCTCCCCATGTCCCTTGATCCCTTTAGCCTTAAGAAATATATCTAACTCTTTCTTGAATATATTTAATGAATTGGCCTCAACTGCCTTCTGTGGTAGAGAATTCCACAGGTTCACCACTCTCTGGGTGAAGAAATTCCTCCTCACCTCAGTCCTAAATGGCTTACCCCTTATCCTTAGACTGTGACCCCCAGCGCAGAGTGCACGATGCAAAAGGGTGCATTGTCTGGCACCAGCAGGTCTTAACCCTATGGCAAAGAATAAACACCAAGCATGGAGCCAACACAAGGTACCTTCAGCTGCACATTTACAGATTCACATCAAGTGGTTGATGGTCGAATTTTCTTCTGCCACTGGTTGAGATAAGTTCCTTTCTTCTCCACCTTTTCCTTAGAAATGGCTCTTTGCAGAGTGAAGTTGTGTAAAGTGCATCAGGTTGCAATCATCTTGGATACCAGTCTTGCATATTTCCGCTGGTCCTGCCCATCCTCATGCAGAACCAGTAGATAGAGAGGATTACCAGCAAGATATGCACGGGTCCTATTTAGGTAGAGCTCAATTACAGTTCCCTTGGCTGATACCCACAGATAACAGATGAGGCGCAGCTCTGCAGTAGTGCAACTAAGGATACCATGTAATAAACAATAAAATTGCTGGGTCGACATGCAGCTAGTATCAAGCAGATGTGCAGGTCCTGAGTTCCACCAATGCTTCCCCACAGCATTATTCTACACTATGCACAATGCATGCACAGTAGGTCTCAGCCCCGATAATATGGGATGCCTGCACCTGATGTGCATCAATGCTATAAACATTATCAACCCTAATACTTTTAGATACTCCCCATCGGAATAATTTTCTGGACAAAAGCTGATGAGCACTGCAGAATATTTGATGGTTATTGAATATTCTCTTTGAAACCTCAATGACCTCTAAATAAAAATGTTATTAACAAAACAATTGCCCTAAGCATTGTTCATATTACTTGGGAGCCACACAAAAGCTTGTTACACTTCCATTTTATAGAAAAGGTGTTTTACGCACCTTATTTTTTTAATGAATTGTCCCACAGAAATTGCAGGTTATATCTGAAATAGAATTGTATCAGGCAATGTGATAGAAAGCATTGTTGTATCTGGAATAACAGCTTCACAAATCCAGATTATATTCTTCTGCTAAATTAAAACAGTTCAAATATCATAACTTTTCATAACCTATCTTCAGAAAGTAAATAACCCTAGCATATTTATTTACCCTAAAGTCAATGTTTGTACAATATTACTGCTGTTGGTACTAGCTATTCATGTTACTGCTAATTTTACCTACACTCTTAAAACAGATTGGCATTTCAGTCCTAAATGTGGGGAACTAAAAAAATTCACATTTCAGATTGAATTTATATAAATCTGCCTTGAAAATGTTTGCGTTATTATAAAGCCCCCTCAGATTTTAAAGGTTAGACTGTAGGAACTGGGGTTCCTAGCCGAAGAATTGAGATCGACTCAGAAAATCAAAAACAATAAAATTTAATGAACAAACGAAGCTGTACAGGAAACTGTAGGATACAATGCAAATAGGTCTGGTCTGCTTGAAAGCCTCTCTGGAAAACAGCTAGAAGGTTCCGAGCTCAACTGCTAGCAGGTTCCGAGCTCAACTGCTAGAAGGTTCCGAGCTCTACTGCTAGAAGGTTCCGAGCTCTGACATCATGACGTCATCACGTTCTTCCCGCCGTTGAGAGATCACGTGACGGACGGCATGACGTCATCACGCGGAGTACAGGAAAGAAGCCCTAGTACATTAAAGGTCCAGCCCCCAGCTGTACTAAATTGCTGTAAAAGGAATTATATACAATTGTCCGTAATCCTCTGGTGGTTCCGCCACATGCGCCCCCCCAGAATTGCTTTTAACAGAGAAGGTAAGGCGAGAAGGGGGTCTGACGAGTCTGTCCGACCGACTGCGATACCCCGGCAGCTGGAACGGAGCGCTAGAAGACGAACTGGCCATTGGCTGTGGTTGGGATGACGCCGCAGGCGGAGGAGAAGAAGAGGCCGGCTGTGGTCGACCTGATGAGGCGGGCACTGATGACTCGGTGGATGACTGTGGCTGTACTGGACCGGCAGTCAACGGTGGACAACCACGACGAGGCGGCTGAGCGGTGACGACTGGTTCGCTCAGATCCAGATGCGCCGATTTCAATCGGTCGATGGAGATGTGGTCAGGCTTACCGCCGACGTCGACTGTGAAGGACTTGTCACCTGACGAGATGACGCGGAACGGACCTGTGTAAGGCGGTTTGAGCGGGTTTTTGCAAGCATCCTGCCGAATGAACACGTATTCTGTGCTCTTAAGATCCACCGGGACATGGGAGCACTGCAGGTCATGATGCGACGTAGGCACTGGGATGAAATTCCTAGCCGCTTCCTGGTGGCTGACGAGCTGCTGAGCTGGGGACCAGGGTTCCGTGTGAGGAGGAAGAAAATCGCCAGGCACTCTGAGTGGTTGGCCGTAAACCAGCTCTGCTGAAGAAGAATGCAGGTCGTCCTTAGGCGCCGTGCGAAGACCTAGCAGCACCCAAGGGAGCCTGTCCACCCAACTAGGCCCACGGAGACTAGCACGCAGTGCGGCTTTAAGGGACCTGTGGAATCTTTCACACAGACCGTTCGCCTGTGGATGGTAGGCGGTGGTACGATGAAGCTTGGTGCCCAAACCTTGAGCTACGGTGTTCCAAAGCTCAGAGGTAAATTGAGGCCCCCGGTCGGAGGAGATGTCAGCCAGTACCCCGAACCGAGCTACCCACAACGAGATGAAGGCTCTGGAGACGTCTGCCGCTGTGGTGGCAACCAAAGGAATTGCCCCGGCCACCTGGTGGTGCGGTCTACCACGGTGAGGAGGTGTGTGTACCCGTGAGAGGAAGGGAGAGGACCAACCAGGTCCACGTGCACATAGTCGAATTGACGCTCCGGAACCGGAAAAGTGGCGACTGGGGCCTTAACATGGCGTTGTATCTTGGACTTCTGGCAACTCACGCAGGTATTGGTCCAGTCATGGACGTCGAGATGCATGCCCTTCCAGATGAATTTCTTTGCCATGAGTCGTTGTGACGCTCTCATGCCAGGGTGTGACAACCCGTGGATAGTGTCGAAAATTTTCCTGCGCCATTCGACTGGAACGATTGGACGTGGGACGCCCATCGAGATGTCACACAGGAGTGTGGTCCCTGTGGCCTGGAAACTGATATCAGCCACCAGCTGGAGTTCTTTGAGGAAGTAACATATAGGGTGGATAAAGGTGAACCAGTGGACGTAGTGTATTTAGACTTCCAAAAGGCATTTGACAAGGTGCCACACAAAAGATTATTGCGTAAGGTAAAAAATCACGGGATTGGGGGTAATATTCTGGCATGGATAGAGGATTGGCTATCTAACAGAAGGCAGAGAGTTGGGATAAATGGTTCATTCTCAGGCTGGCAATCAGTAACCAGTGGTGTTCCGCAGGGGTCAGTGCTGGGTCCCCAACTCTTTACAATCTATATTAACGATTTGGAGGAGGGGACCGAGTGTAACATATCAAAGTTTGCAGATGATACTAAGATGGGAGGGAAAGTAGCGAGTGAGGAGGACATAAAAAACATGCAAGGGGACATAGACAGGCTAAGCAAGTGGGCAGAGATTTGGCAGATGGAATACAATACTGGAAAGTGTGAGGTTATGCACTTTGGCAGGAAAAATCGTAGAGCAAGTTATTATCTTAATGGCAAGAAACTGGAAAGTACTGAAGTACAAAGGGATCTGGGGGTCCTGGTGCACGAAACTCAAAAGGTTAGTATGCAGGTGCAGCAAGTGATTAAGAAGGCCAATGGAATGTTGGCTTTCATTGCTAGGGGGATAGAATATAAAAATAGGGAGGTATTGCTTCAGTTGTACAGGTATTGGTGAGACCGCACCTGGAATACTGCATACAGTTTTGGTGTCCATACTTAAGAAAAGACATACTTGCTCTCGAGTCAGTACAAAGAAGGTTCACTCGGTTAATCCCGGGGATGAGGGGATGGACATATGAGGAGAGGTTGAGTAGATTGGGACTCTACTCATTGGAGTTCAGAAGAATGAGAGGCGATCTTATTGAAACATATAAGATTGTGAAGGGGTTGGATCGGGTGGATGCAGGGAGGATGTTCCAGATGATGGGTGAAACTAGAACTAGGGGGCATAGCCTTAGAATAAGGGGCTGCTCTTTCAAAACTGAGATGAGGAGGAACTACTTCACTCAGAGGGTGGTAGGTCCATGGAATATGCTGCCCCAAAAAGCTGTCGAAGCTACATCATTACATAAATTTAAAACAGAAATAGACAGTTTCCCAGAAGAAAAGGGAATTAAGGGTTACGGGGAGCGGGCAGGAATTTGGACATGAGTCTAGGTTCGGATCGGTCATGGCCCTGTGGGTGGCGGAGCGGGCCCAGGGGCCGTGTAGCCTGATCCTGCTCCTGTTTCGTGTGTCTAATTCTGTTGGATTCAGGAGATAGTCCTGTCATAGTGGATTGGCGGTTAGGATCAGATCAGCCATGATCTTATTGAATGGCGGAGCAGGCTCGAGGGGCCAATTGGCCTACTCCTGCTCCTATTTCTTATGTTCTTATGTAAGCCAGAAGGTGCGGTATGCCTGCACTTCAGGGTCTGCCTTCTGTTCTTTTGCCAAACCAACATAGTCGACTCCCAGGTGTACTGCGTGGAGCTGGGCGCGGGAGAGACAATCCGCCACCAGGTTGTCTTTGCCCGAGACATGTTGTATGTCGGTTGTAAATTCAGATATGTACGTAAGATGACGTTGTTGCCGTGCCAACCATGGTTCCGCTGTCTTGGCCATCGTAAAAGTAAGTGGCTTGTGGTCTACAAAAGCCGTGAATGGGCGTCCTTCCAGTAGGAAGCGAAAATGGCGGATGGCCAGAAACAATGCCAACAACTCCCTATCAAAAGTACTACACTTGCGTTTGTTCTTCCGCAATTGGCAGCTGAAGAAAGCCAGTGGTTGCCATGTGCCGTCGACCCACTGCTCCTGTACTGCCCCGATGGCATAATCAATTGCGTCGGTGGTAAGGGCAACGGTTGCGCCCGGAAGGGGATGTGCCAACATGGTCGCAGCAGCCAAAGCGTTCTTAGTGTCGAGGAAAGCCTGGTCCATCTGGGGTGTCCAATCGATCGGGTCTTTGCCCGATTTACCTCTGAGGGCCTCGTACAAAGGTTGCATCAACAATGCCGCCTTGGGGACGAACCGATGATAAAAATTGACCATTCCCAGAAATTCCTGGAGGGCCCTGACTGTCTGAGGAAGAGGGAACGAGGTGACTGCTTTCACCTTCATGGCCAGCGGGACGGCGCCTTCTGAGGTGATTCTGTGTCCCAGGAAATCAATGCTGTGCAACCCAAACTGGCACTTGGCCGGGTTGATAATAAGGCCATGTTGGCTGAGACGAGAAAAAAGGGTACGCAAGTGCGTAATGTGTTCTTTCGTGCTGTTACTGGCAATAAGGATGTCGTCTAGGTAGACGAAGATGAACGGCAGATCATGCAACACGGAATCCATGAGACATTGGAAGGCTTGTGCTGCATTCTTCAGCCCAAACGGCATACGAAGGAACTCAAAAAGCCCGAAAGGTGTGATGATGGCAGTTTTGGGGACATCCTGAGGGTGCACAGGCACTTGATGATAGCCTCGGACGAAGTCTACTTTGGAAAAGATGGAATTCCCTGCCAGATGGGCCGAAAAATCCTGAATGTGAGGAATTGGGTACCGATCCGGTGTGGTAGCCTCATTCAGGCGTCTGTAGTCGCCGCATGGTCGCCATCCGCCGCCCAGCTTAGGAACAATGTGTAATGGCGAGGACCAAGGACTATTCGAACATCAAATAATACCCAGGCGTTCCATTGTATGGAACTCCGCCTTGGCGGCCGCGAGTTTACCGGGTTCCAGCCTTCGAGCTCTCGCATAAACGGGGGATCCTGTCATGGTAATGTGGTGCACCACACCGTGCCTCGCGACTGAAGAAGAAAATGTGGGCCTGGTGAGCTCAGGGAACTCACTGAGAAGACGAGAGAACTCATTTGGAGATGGGACTGCACAGGCAACTGACCAAGACATCACAGTGCTTCGGTGGCAGGGGACCAAGTGAAAAGTGGAGGCACTGATTAGCCGGCAGTGTCGGACGTCAACGAGAAACCCGTTTGCGCAGAAGAAATCTGCCCCCAGGATGGCCTGTGAGACTTTCACCATGATGAACTCCCAAACAAAACGTTGGCCGCCAAAACTCAACTGGACCCTACGCTTTCCGAACGTGCGAATGGCCGCACCATTGGCTGCCTCGAGGGGGGGACCTTGACCGCTGGATTGAAGATCTAGCTTCGACGTTGGTAGGATACTGCACTGGGAGCCAGTATCACAGAGAAAACGTCGCCCTGACAGGGAGTCTGTAATGTATAGGAGTTTCCCTGCAGACCCGATGGCCATCGCAACTCTGGCGCGTCCCTTAGGCCTTATTGATCTTCTCAGAAACCGCTGGTTTGAGGTAGGTTTTTTTTTTGGTGAGAAACTGCAGGGCGGACGGCAATTTCTGGCCTTCGCGCCAAAACGAGCGTGGTATGCACACCAGCCTGCAGGAGGAGGAGTCGGATTCGCTCTTGTGGGGGATGGGCGCCTCGTGGCTGCACAAGATTGTTGTGAGATGGTGAATATTTTATCCGCTTCCGCGGCGAGTTCAGCACAATCCATGATCGCGGAATTGGCCAAGGCCATCTGTACTGGCTCTGGTAGTTGACAGAGAAACAGCTCGCGGAACAGAAAACATTGCGAATCCAAGCCCAAAAGCGTGAGCATTTGGCTCATGAGCTCTGAGGGTTTTGAGTCCCCAAGGCCGGGCATGGAGATAAGTCTGCGAGCGCGCTCCGACTTGGACAGACCGAAAATCTGCAGTAAGCGTGCTTTTAAAGCTTCGTACTTGCCATCGTTCGGTGGACTCTCGAGGAGGCTGACGACCCGCGAGGCCGTGGCGCTGTCGAGGGCAGAGACCACGTAATAATAACGGGTCGAATCCGCTGTTACTCCCCGGATTGCAAATTGGGCTTCCGCCTGGAAAAACCACGCGGCCGGTTGTTGCTCCCAAAATTGCGGCAGTTTGAGGGTGACGGCGTTCGTGTCCATGATGTAACTTCAACGAAAATTGTTCGAAGAAATCGGGGTCACCAATGTAGGAACTGGGGTTCCTAGCCGAAGAATTGAGATCGACTTAGAAAATCAAAAACAATAAAATTTAATGAACAAACGAAGCTGTACAGGAAACTGTAGGATACAATGCAAATAGGTCTGGTCTGCTTGAAAGCCTCTCTGGAAAACAGCTAGAAGGTTCCGAGCTCAACTGCTAGCAGGTTCCGAGCTCAACTGCTAGCAGGTTCCGAGCTCTGACGTCATGACATCATCACGTTCTTCCCGCCGTTGAGAGAGCACATGATGGACGGCATGACGTCATCACGCAGAGTACAGGAAAGAAGCCCTAGTATAGTTAACAGATACATTAAAGGTGCAGCCCCCAGCTGTACTAAATTGCTGGAAAAGGAATTATATACAATTGTCCGTAATCCTCTGGTGGTTCCGCCACATGACCATAGATGCTGCTGCGGATATTTCTGCAGATAGGGCGTGCCTGCTATGCTGGTGATAGCTCACCAAAGTTAAAAGATTTGGTCATCTTAATGTGGCTTTTTTATCTGTGAGGATATTTGAAGGGGGGGTGGGTGGCAGGTGGTGGGTTACATGAAGAACAAAACAGTAGTACCCCATTTGGGGGAGGGGGAATTCATAAACTGAGTGAAACTAAAGTGATTTATTCATTGGCTGAATGCTGACGAGTAGAAACTGTTATTTAGTACCATTTATATCACATGGAGGCTCGTGAATTTTAATTTTTTTTAATGAAAAACATAAATTTTCATTGTATTTTATTGCAATGAGGACACAGTACATATGTAGTAGTGACACGTGATATGGAACGTCATATCAGGTATATGATGCAGAATTTCAACGTAATGTTTTTTGACTTTAGGCCTAGGTTGTTTTTGATACGTGAATTATACAAAACATTAACATGCATCAAGTAAGATAAAGAGGCTATTCAGTGGTGAACTGGGAAATACAGAATGCACTGCACTAGCGAGGAAGAGCTGACAAATTCATAGGCGGTATTAAAACCTACATCATGGGGAAACAGCTTCTGTATTCCAATGTTCTTTGTCAAGTACAACACGGAGATCATTTATTTTAAAAGATTATTCATTTAAATTAATTGTACTTACAAGGAAATCTAATTGTTAATATATTATGAGAGCTGTTCAACTCTCTTCACAGATCAATAGCTTGAAAACCTCCTTATTGGGCCAAGGTCCGAACTTTTAATTTTATTTGGGAGGAGAGCCGTAGTCTCAAACAATACACAAGTAGCTAGGAATGCTGCACACCTTATACATTGCAAATTCCCCTGTGGCATTGCGAAGGCTGGGCATATGTGCCTTTTATGTTGATTTGAATATTAATTATGTATACATCAGCACAATTTTTCTAGAAAGTAAGTAGAAAAACAGAGGCTTTTGTGCAATTATGCAGCACAAACTCACACAGCATTATATATACACACAGCACCTTGATCAAAAGTCAGTCTTTGTAACTTAAATACAGTAATGGCACATCAGCAAAACAAAATTAACGTATTAGCTTAGAGCTGGGTCATATGTTTAAAACATATTTCATCTTTAGATAAAGTCATATAATGCCATTAGCTTTCAGGAAATTACTCATCATAGGCAAATGTTTCATAACGAGATAAATGCAATTTACTTTGTGTGCACAATTAAGATTAAATGCAGCTAAGGAGAACTACCACAAAAACTGTTTGCTTTTCAATGATCTCCACTGTCTCACATTTTAAAATTCTCTTCTGTTTATGAATATTTGATTTTAGACTCACAGATGGCACATGGTACGTTTTAAGCAGCAGGTTTTGCAGCAAACAATAACACACGAGGGATTTAATCAATGTGTTCATGTTTTAGGACAAAGATTACATAAGGGGGATTGAAGTGTTTTCAATTATTATAAACATGCATTGAGGTTTGGCAGAATATAGGAACTAAAACATTTAGCAATTAGTTCAATCAAATAGCAACCTCGCAAACATTGGTAAAGAGACACAAGGTTTCTTGGTTCCACTCCAAAACACTTAAAAGATAAAACATAAATAGTATTTTATGATATAAACAAGACGCACAATTTGATCGTGAAATATATTTTCAAAATCTCTTGCTTCACAGGAACTTGTTTTATTGGCAAACCTCATTGGTTAAGATAAAAAATATATCCATACTATATTTTCACATAATGAGAATGGCCTTGGATTAGAGCCAATGCACTAGACAGTGGAACTGGAAGAGAGCAGTTAATACAAAGGGAAAGAGAGGGTAGTGCTTTTGGGCATATTTACTCGGGTCTCTTGTTGTGTCTGTGTCTCCTAGTTATTTACTATTTCTTTGTAATTTGTCTTGTGTTTTTCATTTTCTTTCACTTATTTTAATCTTGTTTCGTCTGTCTTCATTTGGTCTTTTGTTTTTCATGCCAACAGTCTCCTATTTTTCAATTGCATTCATGCCAGTTCTGCTTCTTCATTTTTGATTGTGTTCCTTTCATAAGCTAACTCAGGCGCACTGACAATGTCAAAGGAGAAAACGAGCAACTACTGGTCAATAAACAGCCTTCAGTTCTTGTCAAGTTACAAGCACTTCAACCCTGGGAAAGGAACTGTTGTGCTTTTTGGCTCTCTTGGTGGCTCAGTGGCCAATTGGACCACACAATGTGGTGCACAGGAATGCAGATGAGGAAGCTCCCAGATTTGATTCAAGGAGTGTGCGAAATCTGCAGTAGAAGTGCTACAACTTGATCTCATAATCCGCAAGATATGGATCGTCAGACTTTTGGAATATTCTCTATGTAATGGCCATATGCACTTCACTAATGAGGCTAAGCTTTTGCTGATGAGGTCTCTCAACTGTTTTAGTGATGTTGGTTGGGGAATAAATGTTGGCCAGGGCACTGGGAGAACTCCCCTGCTCTTTGTTCGAAATAGTGCTATGGGATATTTTATTCGCACCTGAGAGGGCAGACAGGGCTTCGGTCTCATCTGAAAGATGGCACCTCTGACGGTGCAGGGTGTTATAAATCTCATCATTCATCAACAAACTACTTGTGAAATAACGCTAGACAGCCAGCTGGTGGCGCCGTCCAAGGAGTATAAATACTCAGGCGTCGGCCCCAGCTTTCCAGGGACATTTTGTAAGACAAGGAACTAGTGAAGTACAACTAGACCTCCATGTTCTGAAACAAGTTGATTAAAGCCTTGCTTTATGCTCAAACCAAGTGCGTAGTGAGTTTTATTACGTCACAGGGCCTCCTCAGTACTGCATTGGAGTGTCAGTCTAGATTTCTGTGTTCCAGTCTCTGGAGTGGAATTTGAACCCACAACCTTCTGACTCAGAGGCAAGAGTGCTACCTGAGCCAAGGCTGACATTTAAAGAGCATTAAAACATTGAAAGCAATATATAGGAGGGTGGATTTTATGAATGAACCATTATGGATGGAAAATTGTGCACCTAATTTCCCAATAGGCTCTCCCACTGCACGAAGCTTCATACTATGGGGAAAATTTCATAAAATGGAGCCACCCAAATCTGTTGCACAAAACTGGTTGAGAAGACAGCTGGTCATAGCACACAGGGTTACGGTCAGTTATTGTTATCTGTTTCTGTATAGAATACATATTACAGTATGGCCCAGGACAAAGCAGAAACATATTGGCTGAGATTTTCCATTTGTGTGCACACCAGTCCATGACCTTCCTCTCGATAATTTTAATGGATAAGGAAATCGCAGGCTGGCAATGATAGAAGTGTAAAATCCTGGCCCTTTAGTTCAGGGGGGCCTTGGTCTACATAGTTTAATTGCTGCCATTTTGCAGGGGTGGTGACCCAAATCATAGGATTACATAGGATATACAGCACAGAAACAGGCCATTCGGCCCAACGAGTCCATGCCAGCGTTTATGCTCCACTCGAGCCGCCGCCCGTCTTTCCTCATCTAAATCTATCAGCATAACCCTCTATTCCCTTCTCCCTCATATGCTTATCTAGCCTCCCCTTAAATGCATCTATACTATTCGCTTCAACCACTCCCTGTGGTAGCGAGTTCCACATTCTCACACTCACTGAGTAAAGAAGTTTCTTCTGAATTCCCTATTGGATTTCTTGGTGACTATCTTATATTGATGGCCTCTAGTTATGCTCTTCCCCACAAGTGGAAACATTCTCTCTCTATCCACGCTATCAAAACCTTTCATAATTTTAAAGACCTCTATTAGATCACCCCTCGGCCTTTTTTCAAGAGAAAAGGGGCCCAGCCTGTTCATCCTTTCCTGATATTTATACCCTCGCATTTCTGGTATCATCCTTGTAAATCTTCTCCGCACCCTCTCCAGTGCCTCTATATCCTTTTTATAATATGGCGACCAGAACTGTACGCAGTACTCTGAGTGTGGTCTAACCAAGGTTCGATACAGGTTTAGCATAACTTCCCTACTTTTCAATTAGATGATCCACATCGGCCTCCTCCTGAGGTCCCCACCATCACAGAAGCCAGTCTTCAGCCAAGTCAATTCACTCCACGTGATGTCAAGAAACGGCTGAGCGCACTGGATACAGCAAAGGCTATGGGCCCCGACAACATCCCGGCTGTCATGCTGAAGACTTGCGCTCCAGAACTAGCCATGCCTCTAGCCAAACTGTTCCAGTACAGCTACAACACTGGCATCTATCCAACAATATGGAAAACTGCCCAGGTATGTGCTGTCCACAAAAAGCAGGACAAATCCAATCCAGCCAATTACCACCTCATCAGTCGACTCTCAATCATAATCAAAGTGATGGAAGGTGTCGTCGACAGTGCTATCAAACGGCACTTACTCACCAATAAACTGCTCACTGATGCCCAGTTTGGGTTCCACCACGACTACTCTGCTCCAGACCTCATTACAGCCTTGGTCCAAACATGAACAAAAGAGCTGAATTCCAGAGGTGAGTTGAGAGTGACTGCCCTTGACATCAAGACAGCATTTGACCGAGTGTGGCATCAAGGAACCCGAGTAAAACTGAAGTCAATGGGAATCGGGGGGGAAACTCTCCACTAGCTGGAGTCATATATAGCACAAAGGAAGATGGTTGTGGTGGTTGGAGGTCAATCATCGCAGCCCCAGGACATCGCTGCAGGAGTTCCTCAGGGCAGTGTCCTAGGCCGAACCATCTTCAGCTGCTTCATCAATGACCTTCTCTCCAACATAAGGTCAGAAATGGGGATGTTCGCCGACGACTGCACAGTGTTCAGTTGCATTAAAAACTCCTCAGAAAATTAAGCTGTTCATGTCGGCATGCAACAAGACCTGGACGACATTCAGGCTTGGGCTAATAAGTGGCAGGTAACATTTGCACCAGACAATGACTACCTCCAACATGCGAGAGTCTAACAACCGCCCCTTGACATTCAACGGCATTACCATTGCCGAATCCCCCACCATCAACATCCTGGGGGTCACCATTGACCAGAAACTTAACTGGACCAGCCACATAATTACTGTGGCAACAAGAGCAGGTCAGAGGCTAGGTACTCTGTGGCGAGTGTCTCACCTCCTGACTTCTCAAAGCCTTTCCACCATCTACAAGGCACAAGTAAGGAGTGTGATGGAATACTCTCCACTTGCCTGGATGAATGCAGCTCCAATAACACTCAAAAGCTTGACATCATTCAGAACAAAGCTGCCCGCTTGATTGCCACCCCATCCACCATCTTAAACATTCACTCCCTCCACCACTGTCTTGTTTTGCACACTTTGTACAAAACTAATAAATTGCAGGACAACGGAGTATTACAGTTTAAACTATTTTAATGAAGCATCAGGTCTGATCTGACTCACAGCAGTACAGCACCGTGTGGACAAAATGGAGTCAGGACCCCTGGGTCCTCTAAACAATAGCAGTCCTTACAGATGCCTGCAGGCCAATGACAACTCAGCATGTGATCACATGTGAATATAATAGGTATTCCTTACAGATGCCTGCGGGCCAATGATAATTCGATATGCAAATGTTACATCCCCTTTCTTTTAAAAGAAAAATGTTATGCATTACTTTTGAACCTTTCTTCTACATAATGTTCTCAGTAGCATCAACATATAAGTAAACTCAACATTTAACTAGCACTGAAAACATCTCAACGTTTCAATAACGATGTACAGTTTTTTTTAGGGCAGCGATCCGCCTACACCCTTTGACAGTTCACAAGTCAAGGATAACTCTAGGCTTGACCTCTTGTCCCGACCTTGTGTGGTATGGAACTGAGCATGCTCCTGAATCAGTCAACAATTCCGGTTCAGGTTTAGGTTCAGGTATGATGTGTTTTGTGTATTGCTCTGCTCATTACACTCTGTTGAACTGATCCTCTCGTCGGAATGACGGTGTTGTTCCTTGGTGTTCAGGAGGTGCCTGCGATTGCGGCGGTACACCTGTCCTTCTGGGGGGCTGACGTGATACGATCGCTCAGTGTCAGCTGGCTGGATGACGACTGCTGGCTTCCAGTAGTCATGCTCCTGGATTCTGATGGATTCTCCATTGTGCAGCGGCGGCAGTAGTCTAGCTGACCTGTCATAGTATCTCTTTTGGTGTTGCTGTCTCTGTACACGTTTTGCATGCACTTGCTTGCAGCTGATGACCTCTGGCTGCAGCTGCTGGTTGGTGCTTGGAAGGATTGAGCGAAGTCTGCGGCTCATCAACAGCTGTGCTGGTGACTTGAAGTTGTCAACCGGAGTGTTGCGGTACTCAAGGAGACTGATGTAGGGGTCTCTTTTGTCCGCTTTGGCTTTGTCCATGAGTGTTTTTGCAATCTGGACAGTTTTTTCAGCAAGGCCATTACTTTGAGGGTAATGTGGGCTTGATGTGACATGTGTGAAATCCCATGCCTTGGCAAACAACTCGAACTCTTTTGATTTGTATTGGGGGCCAATGTCTGAGACTAAAGTCTCTACAATGCCATGCCTGGCAAAGGCTGCCTTTAGCTTGTGAATCACGGCTGCAGATGTGGTGCTGTGAAGCTTGTCCAATTCAAAAAATCTGCTGTAGTAATCAACATTCACTATGTAGTCCTCGTTGTTCCATGTGAACAGATACATTGCCACAACCTGCCAGGGCCTGTCTGGGATACGGTGAGGTATCATGGGCTCTTTAACATTTGATGGGCGGCGTTCTAGACAAATGGAACATTTTCCGACAATGTCCTCAATGTGTTTGCACATTCCAGGCCAAAACATAATGTCACGTGCTCTTTGTTTGCATTTTTCCATGCCCATATGTCCAGCATGAATTTTTGTCAACATCTCTTCTCTGAGACTGGTAGGAATGATGATTTTCTCCCCTTTGAAGACGATTCCGTTGATTTGTGACAGTTCGTCTCTGTGGTTCCAGAATTCAGATATGCTCTGAGGGCATTTTCTCCTTTCCTCAGGCCATTCTTCATGTATGACTTTGCTCAGCAGTGTGAGTTGTCTATCTTTCTCTGTTTCTGCTCGGATCTCCTTCAGTTTTGAGTCACTTACAGGTAAGCTGTTGTACACCATGTGCACCTGCACATCCATGCCTTCACTGAGGCTGCTGTCCTGGTAGTTAAGAGACTTTCTGGAGAGCGTGTCTGCAACAGGAATGTCTTTGCCTGGACGGTGAATGATTGTGAAGTCATACTTCTGTAGCTGAAGGATCATTCCCTGTAGCCTTGGTGGGGCTGCGGCTAGTGGTTTCCTCATGATTGACTCGAGGGGCTTGTGGTCGGATTCCACAATGACTTGTCGGCCATAGACGTACTGGTGGAAACGCTTACATCCAAACAGAATTGCATATAGCTCTTTCTCGATTTGAGCATAGTTGATTTCACTGTCTGAGAGAGATCTGGAAGCGTAGCCGATGGGCTTTCCTTCTTGCAGTAATACTGCACCTAGTCCGTACTTTGATGCGTCCACTTGTAGTCTGAGCTCTTTGTTGGGGTTGAAGTAGGCAAGAACTGGACCTGGTTCTATGGTGATTAGGTCTTTCATTTTCTGAAATGCTGTGTCATGTTGTTTGTCCCACAGGAGCTCATTGGATTGTTTGAGCAACTGACGTATGGGTGCGTTGATTTCGGAGAGGCTCGGGGCAAACTTGGCTAAGTAGTTAACCATGCCTAGTACTGTCTCTAGCTCTGCGCGGTTCTTCGGTGGCTCCATCTTCTTGATGGCGGAGATTTTCTCTGGATCTGGCTTAATGCCATCAGTTGAGAGGCGATGCCCGAAATAACTGATCTCGGTGGATCCGATTATGCTTTTCTCGGGGTTGAGCCGGATACCTTTCTCCCGTGATCTTTGTAGCATTGCACGGAGGTTCCTGTCATGTTCCTCTCTATTCCTGCCATAGATGAGGATGTCGTCTACGATTGCGACTACTCCGTCGAGGCCTTCATAGGTTTCGTCGATCTTCCGTTGGAATTCATCCTGAGCTGAGATAAGACCAAATGGTAAACACAGAAATCGGTAGCGTCCAAATGGTGTGTTGAACGTTGTTAGCTTAGATGACTCTTCCGTGAGCTTGATAGTCCAGTATCCTGATCGTGCGTCCATTACACTGAAGTAACATGCTCCCACTAGCTTGGGTGTGATGTCATCTAGCGTTGGTAGAGGGTAGTGAGGGCGTTTGATAGCCTTGTTCAAATCTCTGGGGTCGAGACAGACTCTGAGCTTGCCTGTACATGGTTTCTCAACCACTACTAACGCGTTGACCCACTCTGTCGGTTTTGTTTCCCGGACGATGATTTCTGTATTATCCATGCTCTGCAGCTCCTCCTTCAGGCGACTACGTAGAGCAAGGGGTATCCTTCTTGGTGGGCAAACCACAGGGGTTGCTGCTGGGTCAAGGTGAATAGTGCATTCACCTGGGAATAGTCCGATTCCTTTGTAAACGTCAGCAAACTCCTCCATGACTGTCTGCGTCTCAACTGGTGCTGTCAATGATAGCACTAGCTTGACGAGGTCCATGTCTAAACATGCCTTTAGACCTAGCACTGGAGGTGCTTGAGTGTCAATAATATAAAAGTTCAACACCATGTCGCTTTCTTTGTACTTGCATTTCATCACACATGTGCCTTTCACATTGAGCTGCTCACCCCCATAGCCGGTCAGTCTGCGTGAGGTGGGCTGTAGCTCACACTCATCCTTCAAGCTTTGATACTCAGAGGAATTACGTTAACCTGAGATCCAGTGTCTAGTTTAAACTTAAGCTCTTTGCCCTGTTTTCCTATCTCAATATTGGCATAAGCTTGCTCAGTCCCTGAAATCTGTTTTTTCTGTGACACAGAATCAATAAACAGTTCCTCTGCATTTGGCTCTCTATCTGGCATTTGGCTGTCACTCACTGTGTGTACTGCTTTTCCGAAAACAGTCTTGCAAACTTTAGCAAAGTGGTTCCGTTTACCACATTTAGTACATTGCCTTCCTTTGGCAGGGCAGTACTCCTTTTTTCCATGCCAGTTGTTTCCACAATATCCACAGTTTTTGAAGCGTTTTATGTCTGTGTCGCCCATTTTTAGAACTCTTGCTGTTCTTTCTGTTCTGAAACACGCTGTCTGGGCAGTGTTCTTTGGTGTGTGTCTATTAACTGCGTGCACTGTCTGTTCACTCGAGCTGTTCGTGGCACCGGTTATGGATTTCAACTGTGCTTGGGCTATTTTGTGCGATCTAGCTTTGTCCAGCGTTAGCCTGGACCCAACATTCAAAAGTTTCTCTCTCACTTTAGCTGAATGTATTCCAAACACGATGCGGTCTCTGACCATCTCATCTTTATCTGCGTATAGACAGTCTTTTACCAGCAGTTTTAACTCAGTCACGAACTGTTCAAACAACTCACTAGCTCCTTGTACTTTCTCCTGAAACTTGTACCTAGCGAATATCGTATTTATCTTGGGCATCACATATGCTTCAAAACGGTCAAAATAACTTTTCAGTACCTTTGCTTCATCCGCGGTGAGAGACCATGTGTTAAAAATGTCTCTCCCTTTTTCTTCGATCCACAGGAGTAGGTAGCTGCATTTTTCTTCCTCACCTTTTCAACGGACCCGAAAACATCAACTCCACGTGTTGCTTGAACTTGCTCCATTCTCTAGGTAAGTTCAAAGATTCCCAATTCATACAGGGTAAGGGAGCTCCAACGTTGTCCATTTCAAATCCCACTTCTGACACCATGTCTTGTTTTGCACACTTTGTACAAAACTAATAAATTGCAGGACAACGGAGTATTACAGTTTAAACTATTTTAATGAAGCATCAGGTCTGATCTGACTCACAGCAGTACAGCACCGTGTGGACAAGATGGAGACAGGGCCCCTGGGTCCTCTAAACAATAGCAGTCCTTACAGATGCCTGCAGGCCAATGACAACTCAGCATGTGATCACATGTGAATATAATAGGTATTCCTTACAGATGCCTGCGGGCCAATGATAAATCAATATGCAAATATTACAACCACCAGTGCACCGTGGCTGCAGTGTGTACCATCTACAAGATGCACTGCAGCAACTCACCAAGGCTTCTTCGGCTGCACCTCCCAAACCCGCAACCTCCACCACCTAGAAGAACAAGGGCAGCAGGCGCATAGGAACACCACCACCTCCAAGTTCTCCTCCAAGTCACACACCATCCTGACTTGGAAGTATATCGCCGATCCTTCATCGTCGCTGGGTCAAAATCCTGGAACTCCCTCACTAACAGCACTGTGGGAGTACCTTCACCACACGGACTGCAGCGGTTCAAGAAGGCGGCTCACCACCACCTTCTCAGGGCAACTAGGGATGGGCAATAAATGCTGGCCTTGCCAGCGACGCCCAGATCCCATGAACAAATAAAAATAAAAAATTCTATCCCTCTAGAAATAAACCCTAGTGCTTGGCCGGTTTAATATTATGTAGAAAGGGGATAGGGTGGCGGTGATGCACAAGTTTAGAAAAAAGGTGAACAGTTTAATAAACTTCCATTCACTGGTGAAGTCAGCCTGGGCTGTTGGCCTGCAATGATCTCTGTGTCGGCGCTCCGCTGATCGTGTCTGTGGAAGGGGGTGGAGTTGCTCTGAGGTGGATTGAGGCGGCCTGCGATTACCGGGGTGACCAGTTACCCGGGGAGCGCACGAGGTCGGTTGCCGGGGTGACCGGTTGCTCTCCGGGTTCTGCTGACGGCGGTGCGGGATGATGAGCTGCCGCGTGTGCGAGGAGCAGCCGCCGAAATACCGGTGCCCGCGCTGCGGCCTGCGCTAGTGAGTACCGCCCTTACTGCCACGGGAGCGGGGCAGCGGTCGCTGACAGCCGGCGTTCGTCATAAACTCGAGTCCGCGATCGCTGACAGCCGGCGTTCGTCATAAACTCGAGTCCGCGGTCGCATGGCCTCTGCCCTTTTGATCTAATCGCCCGCATTGGGCCACCCACCCCCGCGGTTACAGCTAGTGGCTGCACTCCTCGGCCCTTTCACTGGGGTCGGGTTCCACTCGCCCTCCTACACTTCACCCCTAGTGTCGGGGCTATTCCACCATGGGGGGATTGCAGCCCTTGGCCTCTGATGTGCGATCAAAGCAGGGCCTGGCTTAGTGATGCCCTCATGGCTGAATAGCAGGGCTAGCTGATCAGGCGACGCTGCTGATTTTGTTTTCCGCACCAAACCCCCCACTGCATAACTTTTGCCCCTATCATTTTTTTTTCTCTCTCCCATGGCAGCTGTCGATCATTCTGCCATTCCCATTTACACTTCATCTAGAGTCATCTTTTGTTTTTTAACTTGCCCCATTACCATCATCCCTTTTGTCTTTTAATATCTCCTGCCTTCCATCCTAGCACAGACCTTCCCTTTTGTTCTTTCCTCCCCTCTCCCTGCCCCTACACTTGCTTATAAACCTGTTATATCTCCAACTTTTTCCAGTTCTGACGAAGGGTCATCAACCTGAAAGGTTAACTCTGTTTCTCTCTACAGATGCTGCCTGACTCGAAAGAAGGATTTTATTATAGCGTCATAGGATTTCCTACATTACAACAGTGACTCCACTTCAAAAGTACTTAATTGGCTGTAAAGAGCTTTGAGACGTCCGGTGGTCGTGAAAGGCGCTATATAAATCCAAGTCTTTCTTTCAGGCAGTGCAATCCGGATCATCATAACTGGCTGTGTTTAAAAAAAAAAAAAAATCCTCACGTTGCCTCTGGTTCTTTTGTCAATTACATTAAATCTGAGTCCTTTGGTTACTGACCATTGGAAACAGTTTCTTATTTACTCACCATTCCATGTTCTCCTGAAGTCTATTACTATCCTCCTTACTGTTTACTACATTTCCGAGTTTCGTGTCATCATTGGACTTTGGCATTATGCCCCGTATAACCAAGTCCAAGTCATTAATATATATCAAAAAGATATATATGTCCCAACACCCACCCCTGGGGGACACCACTGCACACTTCCCTCCAGTCTGAAAAACAACCGATCACCACCACTGTTATGCTTTCTGCCCCTTAGTCAATTTCATTTCCACGCTGCCACTGTCCCGTTAATCTCATGGGCTTCAATTTTGCTAAGCAGTCTATTGTGTGGTACCTGTTAGCAAAATTGTGGTATGTTATTTGTCAACTTAATTCTGGTTTTGTATTTATTTCAGTTGCTCTGTGGGATGCTACAAGAAACACAAAGGTATGGATTGTTCTGTGTGGCTCCCTAAAGTTGCTAACAATTTAAGTTGTTTTACTGTGTGGATCGATTAGTTGATGCCTGGTTGTTATAAAATAGCCAACCTTCCAAAGGAAACTTTAAAGCCACTAGCAGTAGTGTTTGAAGAGTAGATTGTAATACTGACAGGGCTGTTTAAATCCACTGTGAATGGCTTTCTACTTGGAGGGGGTGATACGCAATAACTGAATTGGATTGGAAGCCTATAGGTCCAGCCCTGAATTTCAGAAATGCAGATGCCAAGATGTGTTGTCCAGGGCCTGCATTGTTAAAACAAGGAAGTGAATGGAAAACCTCCACCTTTTATCCTTAATCTATAACATTCTTTGTCTCGCTGTTCTGATTTCAAATAGAAATTTCCTATCTCCCTCATTTGTGAGGCAATGCATGTAGTATCCATGAGCAATGAATTAAAAGGCAAAATTAATTTTTTTTTGTTCCTGGTATGTGGGCATCACTGGCAAGGCCAGCATTTATTGCCCATCCCTAATTGCCCTTGAGAAGGTGGTGGTGAGCCGCCGCCTTGAACCGCTGCAGTCCGTGTGGTGAAGGTACTCCCACAGTGCTGATAGGGAGGGAGTTTCAGGATTTTGACCTAAATCTGCCTTTGGGCATACTACCCCACCTCCCACTGCACAATTGTGACTGAAGCCATGGCTTTTTGAAAAGATTCTGCCTTCTAAATTACTGCTGTAGTTGCTCTGTAGTGTGAAATATTCCACTTTCTGACAAGTCCTTTGTATTCTTAAATGTATAAGAAAAAGGGTGATTTAACAGTTGGACAATGAACCTTTTTGCACATACTCCTATTTCTGTAAAATAACTAAAAGCAGTATTTTGTTTTACTAGATGATTGTAAACCACAAGAGTCTGGTTCAGCGTCAACAATTTCAGAGCTTTCTCCAGCACTGACAGGAAGAGTACGACAAGACCGCAACGGTACAGATATAATGTTTACGATGGTGACTAAAAGAGAAATATCTACAAGGCTTTAATTGTTTAAGTGTTCAGATGCTACAACTAATTTGCAAACTTTTCTGGATCCCAATTTTAAAACATAATTTAACTAAAATATTTTGGGGCACAAAATAGGGTGTTCAGAAATGTTATTGTAGTTGTGTCAAGCTAATGCAAATGTATGGCACTAAAACTGCAGCCAACAGAAAAATGTGGGGGGGGTTTTGCCATCCGCTGCAGTAAATATAAACTTACATTGTTCTGGTGATACCTGAGACACACTTTTTTCTCATTTGGGTCTCAAAACACTTTTTTCATTTGGGTCTCAAAACACTTTTTTCATTTTGGGTCTCAAACTGTTGCCCAGTGCTCTTCTGCTAAATTTCTGATGAAGAATAGGACTGGGTGGAAATGCAAGCACAGGAGAGTGGTACTGGGAGGTCAGGAGAGGGGGGGGGATACAAAAATGAACATGGGCAGCATCTGAAGTAGAAAAGATGGATTAAAGCTTCAACTCATTTTCTGTTCTGATGAAGGATTTATACATAAAATGTCAATCCATCTCTTCATTTAAAATGCTGACTGCTATGTATTTACAGTAATTTCTGGGTTTTAGTTTGGTTTTGATTATCTGTAGTTTAAAATATGTGCCTACAGAGAGACTAATCACTTGTTCGGTTCTCTGTGGAAGACCATTAAAGAATTGTACTGTGGGTTTTTTCATTATGCAGGAACTACCCTCTAATCCCTGTCAATAAGTTGTGTTGGTTTTTTTTTAAATGTTAACAGGACACCACTGGTCCACAGATGATATCTTGGGTGAAGATGAAGAATCTGATCGGGTGCCACGAGAGAAATTGAAACTGTTGGGTATGTAGCCAAAAATTGACTGCAACTGAGGGGAAAAAAACTGATTTGTGGCTTTCTAGCCTATAGAAACATAGAAGATAGGAGCAGGAGTAGGCCATTTGGCCCTTCGAGCCTGCTCTGCCATTCAATGAGATCATGGCTGATCATCCAAATTCAGTACCCTGTCCCTGCCTTCTCCCCATATCCCTTGATCCCTTTAGCCTTAAGAAATATATCCAACTCTTTTTTGAATATATTTAATGAACTGGCCTCCACCGCCCTCTGTGGCAGAGAATTCCACAGGTTCACCACTCTCTGGGTGAAGAAATTCCTCCTCATTTCAGTCCTAAATGGCTTACCCCTTATCCTTAGACTATGACCCCTGGTTCTGGACTCCCCGGCCATTATAAACATCCTTCCTGCATCTAGTCTGTCCAGGCCCGACAGAATTGTATAAGTTTCGATGAGATCCCCTCTCAATCTTTTAAACTCCAGTGAGTATAAGCCCAATCGACACAATCTCTCCTCATACGTCATTCCTGCCATCCCAGGTATCAGCCTGGTGAATCTTCGCTGCACTCCTTCCATGGCAAGAACGTCCTTCCTCAGGTAAGGCGACCAAAACTGCACACAGTACTCAAGGTGCGGTCTCACCAAGGCCCTGTACAACTGTAGCAAGACATCCTTGTTCCTGTACTCGAACCCTCTTGCTACGAAGGCCAACATACAATTTGCCTTCTTAACCGCCTGCTGCACCTGCATGCTTACCTTCAGCGACTGGTGCACAAGAACACCCAGGTCTCTTTGCACTTCCCCTTCTCCCAATCTATTGCCATTCAAATAATAATCTGCCTTCCTGTTTTTGCCACCAAAGTGGATAACCTCACATTTATCCACATTATAGTGCATTTGCCATGTTTCTGCCCAATCACCCAATCTGTCCAGATCGTACTGGAGTTTCACGACATCCTCCTCACAGCTTACCCTCCCACCCAGCTTCGTGTCGTCTGCAAATTTGGAGATATTACATCCAATACCCTCGTCCAGATCATTAATATATATTGTGAACAGCTGGGGTCCTAGGACCGATCCTTGCGGTACCCCACTAGTCACTGCCTGCCACTCGGAAAATGACCCGTTTATTCCAACTCTTTGCTTTCTGTCCGCCAACCAGTTCTCTATCCAAGTCAATACCTTGCCCCCAATCCCATGTGCCTTAATTTTGCACGCTAATCTCTTTTATGCGGGACCTTATCGAAAGCCTTCTGAAAGTCCAAATACACCACATCCACTGGTTCTCCCTTATCTATTTTACCAGTTACATCCTCAAAAAATTCCAGTAGATTAGTCAAGCATGATTTACCTTTTGTAAATCCATGTTGACTTTGTCCGATCCTGTCACTGCTTACCAAGTGCACTGCTATTACATCTTTTATAATAGATTCTAGCATTTTCCCCACTACCGATGTCAGGCTTACCGGTCTATAATTCCCCGCTTTTTCTCGACCACCTTTTTTGAATAGTGGGGTAACATTAGCTACCCGCCAATCCATGGGTACCGTTCCAGAGTCTATCGAGTTCTGGAAGATGACCAGTAATGCATCTACTATTTCCAGGGCCACTTCCTTAAGTACCCTGGGATGTAGATTATCAGGCCCTGGGGATTTATCGGCCTTTAGTCCCATCAATTTTCCTAACACCATTTCCCTACAAATATTGCTATTGGGAATGAGTAATTGGAACCAATTAATTGAATAGTTATTGTTTAAGCACCCGATTTCCACATAGAAGATGGTGGTTTAGTTCTTGGACATCGATCACTTGAACTGGGTTTCAGCTGTAGTGCTGCATGATGGTGACATCCTCCTTCTCAGAGCTAAGGGGAAATGTAGTCATTTGTATTGCTTCTGGTTCATCATGTGACAATATTGATAATGATCACTGAGGGACTCCAACCCACACTGCCCAAGGCCCCAGGACTGCACTACAGAGACGTAATCGATCTTGGAGATCATCAATTACCTCTTCTAAACTATCCGTAAACTTGCTTCAGAGCATTTTACAAATTTTAATGTAGTGCCTTTTCAGTCTTGCCAGACCTTGGGAGCCCACCCTTGGAGTAGCGTGGTACTACTCCAATTTTTCTCCTCGTGGAATAGGACAAGTGCCTCTGAAGCACCCTCACAGATGCTGTCTGCCAACCACACTCCCTGGCATTTGGGAGCAGGCCCTAGCTGCATGGGAGGTAGGTTCTGCTGGAGTGAACTGCAGGTACTAAGGCTTCAGTTTTAAATATGATGGATTATTACATTCTTGTTCATTCCATTTCTGTCATTCCAACAGCAGAATCAGAGGAGTTGAAGAGTTTACTTTGTAACCCTCACCTTAGACGGTTGCTGTTGACAGTAGACAAGGCAGAAGATAAAGAAAGCATCATGAAGACAGTTATGCAGGAACCAATTTTTGTGGAATTTGCAGATCGGTGTCTACAAACAGTTGAACCCCCAGAGAAAGAAAATGAAATTCTTGCCTCCTAGTATAAACTCTCTAACGCTTGAGCAAATAGTTTTGTAATTACTTTGTAAAATGTATAGCTATCCTGGTTTTAATTATGTTTGTCTAATTGATTGCAAAATGGAGAGCTTGAGTATTCAGCAACTTATTGAATGTGCTGTGATGCCAAAGGCTTTGAACAATTTTGTTTTCCAAAGTTTGATTTATGAACCATTGTAATAAAATGATTTTTATTAAAGAACATAGTTGAAGCATTTTTTTAAAATACTCCAACTGGAACCTAACCAATGGCTTGGAACAAATTCAACATTATTGTTTTGCTATCATATACTTATGACTATAGATAAAACCCAGAATCCAATTTGCCTCGATCTTTTCTACCTGTACTTCCCCCATTTAATATCCGTCCCTCTGCTTAGTGTTTATGATTTAACTGCCTTTCCACTGTTATTTTCCAATTGTAATATTTTATTTGCATCTGCTGCCTATCTGCCAACTCTAACCTAGGTCTGCTGTAATCTTCTGCATCTACCTCAGTTTATCATTCTCCAATTTAGTGTCAAAGAACTTCTTCATTCCTACTGCGGCCCCGTCTGCTCTCTCAGGTGGACGTAAAAGATCCCATGGCACTATTTCAAAGAAGAGCAGGGGAGTTATCCCCGGTGTCCTGGTCAATATTTATCCCTCAATCAATATAACAAATAGATTATCTGGTCATTATCTCATTGCTATTTGTGGGAGCTTGCTGTGCACAAATTGGCTGCCACATTTCCCACTTTAAATCAGTGACTACACTCCAAAAAAGTACTTCATTGGCTGGTCGTGAAAGGCGCTATATAAATGTCAGTCTTTCTTTCCTCATGATTAAGTCCAATCACTTACATAATAGAAAAATAGGAGGAGTAGGCCCTTCGAGCCTGCTTTGCCATTCAATATGATCATGGCTGATCCTCTATCTCAATACCATATTCCCGCTCTTCCCCATACCCCTTGATGCTTTTTGTGTCCAGAAATCTATCCATCTCCTTACTAGAAACAAATGGAAAATGCTGGAATACCACCTACATCTCCCCAATCCAAAAAAAATTCATTTACCAACTCTTCCCTTTGTTCCTTTTAATACCATGCATCTTAAATTTTTGTAAATGAGACTTTATCAAATGCTGGCTGAAAAATACCCATAATACAACATTCACCATATTCCCTTGATTTATATACATGGATTTCCTTAAACTCTACTCAAATGCAACCTGCCCTTTACAAATTTATGTGGGTTGTAACTGATAGTTCATGCCTTAAGTGTTCACTAATTTCATTCCTATTAGACTCCAGGAGGCAAATTTTCCTATTCCTATGCTTGAGGTTTTGGATTCCCTGGGTGCAAAAAAAAATCATGTAAGGAATGGATGCCGGATTCTATCCATTTAAATGGTGAACTGGGTGCTGTCAGCAGGCCATATGGAACCAGTTATGGCTTCGGAGAATATGGTTGAGGTACAGCGTGTAGATGAGAAATAAAGGCCCAAAGTTAGATTCTTGGGGAATGCACGTGTGGATTTTTGAATAGACTGCACAGCCCAAAGAAAAATTAAAGGGAACATTGCAGACCACTGCTCAATAAAAACCAGGTAACTCCCCCCCACTCTGTTTGCCAACATTCCTCTAACTATCGAAAGCCAAAAACAGATTAACTCATTTCATTGCAGTTTGTAGCTTTAGTGTGGAAGTGCTCAAGAAATTCTCTGCTCCATATGGTGACCAGTTAAAGTATTGTGAAATTGTGGCCAACAGATACACCACTTTGAGTACTGTTGGGGGGGGGGGGATGGCTTATCAGAGGAAAGCAGCAGCAGCCAACTTCCTGGCACCAGGGGTGGCTCTGCTGCACAGGACGGGAGGAAAAAGAGGGATAGAGCTATAGTAATAGGGCTTGATGGCCGGCGCGGACACGATGGGCCGAAGGGCCTCTATCCGTGCTGTATTACTCTATGACTCTAATAGGGGATTCTATTGTAAGGGGAATAGATAGGCGTTTCTGTGGCCGCAAATGAGACTCCAGGATGGTGTGTTGCCTCCTTGGAGCAAGGGTCAAGGATGTCTCTAAGCGGCTGCAGAACATCTTGGAAGGGGAGGGTGAACAGCCAGTTGTCGTGCATATAGGCACCAACGATATAGGTAAAAAGCGGGATGAGGTCCTAAAAGCAGAATATAAGGAGTTAGGAGATAAATTAAAAAACAGGACCTCAACGGTAGTAATCTCAGGATTGCTACCAGTGCCACGTGCTAGTCAGAGTAGAAATAGAAGGATACTTCAGATGAATACGTGGTTAGAGGAATGGTGCCAGGGGGAGGGATTCAAGTTCCTAGGACATTGGAACCAGTTCTGGGGGAGGTGGGACCAGTTCAAACCGGACGGTTTGCACCTGGGCAGGGCTGGAACCGATGTCCTAGGGGGGAGTGTTTGCTAGTGCTGTGAGGGAGGGTTTAAACTAAAATGGCAGGGGGTTGGCAACCTGAGCAGGGAGACAGAGGAAAGGGAAACAAGGATCAAAGCAAAAGATAGGAAGGAGAAAAACAAAAGTGGCAATCAGAGAAATCAACGGTTTAAATCAAACATGGCCACAGTAAATAATAATTCTAATAGGTCTAAGAGCATTAAAAAAACAAGCCTGAAGGCTTTGTGTCTTAATGCGAGGAGCATTTGTAATAAGGTGGATGAATTGGCTGCGCAAATCGAGGTAAACGAATATGATCTGGTTGGGATTACGGAAACGTGGCTCAAGGATGGCCAAGACTGGGAACTCAACATCCAGGGGCATTCGATATTCAGGAAAGATAGGCAAAAAGGAAAGGGAGGTGGGTAGCATTACTGGTTAAAGAAGGGATTAACACAATTGTAATGAAGGATATTAGCTCTGATGATGTGGAATCTGTATGGGTAGAATTGAGGAATACTAGGGGGAAAAAACGTTAGTGGGAGTGATATATAGACCTCCAAACAGTAAGGCGGAGGTTGGGGATGGCATTAAAAGGGAAATTAAAGAAGCGTGCAATAAGGGCACAGCGGTCATCATGGGTGACTTTAATCTACATAAAGATTGGGCCAACCAAATTAGTAACAATACTGTGGAGGAGGAATTCCTGCAGTGTTTACGGGATGGTTTCCTGGACCAATATGTCGAGGAACCAACCAGAGATCAGGGCATCTTAGACTGGGTATTATGTAACAAGAAAGGATTAATTTGCAATCTTCTTGTACAAAGCCCCTTGGGTCAGAGCGATCATAACATGATCGAATTCTTCATTAAGATGGAGAATGAAGTAGTTGACTCAGAGACTAGGGTCCTCAATTTAAATAAAGGAAACTACGATGGTCTGAGGAGCGAGTTGGGTAGGGTTGATTGGGGAATGGCACTCAAAAGGGTTGATGGTGGATAGGCAATGGCAAACATTCAAAGACTGAATGGATGAGCTACAGAATTTATTCATCCCAGTTTGGCATAAAAATAAAACAAAAAAGGTGACTCAACTGTGGCTAACAAGGGAAATTAGGGATAGCATAAGATCCAAGGAGAGGACATATAAATTGCCCAGAAAAAGCAATAATCCTGAGGATTGGGAGCAGTTTAGGATTCAACAAAGGAGGATAAAGGGATTAATTAAGAAAGGGAAAATAGAATGAGAGTAAGCTTGCACGGAACATAAAAACTGACTGTAAAAGCTTTTATAGATATGTGAAGAGAAAAAGATTGGTGAAGTCAAGCATAGGTCCCTTGCAGTCAGAATCAGGAGAATTTATAATGGGGAACAAAGAAATGGCAGACCAACGAAATACATATTTTGGTTCTGTCTTCACAAAGGAGAACACAAATAACCTCCCAGAGATGCTGGGGAACATAGGGTCTGATGAAAGGGTGGAACTGAAAGAAATCAGTATTTGTAGGGAAATGGTGTTAGGAAAATTGATGGGACTGAAGGCTGATAAATCCCCAGGGCCTGATAATCTACATCCCAGGGTACTTAAGGAAGTGGCCCTAGAAATAGTAGATGCATTGCTGGTCATCTTCCAGAACTCGATAGACTCTGGAACAGTACCCATGGATTGGAGAGTAGCTAATGTTACCCCACTATTCAAAAAAGGTGGCAGAGAAAAAGCGGGGAATTATAGCCTGACATCGGTAGTGGGGAAAATGCTAGAGTCCATTATAAAAGATGTAATAGCAGAGCATTTGGAAAGCAGTGACAGGATCGGACAAAGTCAACATGGATTTACAAAAGGTAAATCATGCTTGACTAACCTACTGGAACTTTTTGAGGATGTAACTGGTAAAATAGATAAGGGAGAACCAGTAGATGTGGTGTATTTGGACTTTCAGAAGGCTTTCGATAAGGTCCCGCATAAGAGATTAGCATGCCAAATTAAGGCACATGGGATTGGGGGCAAGGTATTGACTTGGATAGAGAACTGGTTGGCGGACAGAAAGCAAAGAGTTGGAATAAACGGGTCGTTTTCCGAGTGGCAGGCAGTGACTAGTGGGGTACCGCAAGGATCGGTCCTAGGACCCCAGCTGTTCACAGTATATATTAATGATCTGGACGAGGGAATTGGATGTAATATCTCCAAATTTGCAGACGACACAAAGCTGGGTGGGAGGGTATGCTGTGAGGAGGATGTCGTGAAACTCCAGTACGATTTGGACAGGTTGGGTGATTGGGCAGAAACATGGCAAATGCACTATAATGTGGATAAATGTGAGGTTATCCACTTTGGTGGCAAAAACAGGAAGGCAGATTATTATTTGAATGGCAATAGATTGGGAGAAGGGGAAGTGCAAAGAGACCTGGGTGTTCTTGTGCACCAGTCGCTGAAGGTAAGCATGCAGGTGCAGCAGGCGGTTAAGAAGGCAAATGGTATGTTGGCCTTCGTAGCAAGAGGGTTCGAGTACAGGAACAAGGATGTCTTGTACAGTTGTACAGGGCCTTGGTGAGACCGCACCTTGAGTATTGTGTGCAGTTTTGGTCACCTTACCTGAGGAAGGACGTTCTTGCCATGGAAGGAGTGCAGCGAAGATTCACCAGGCTGATATCTGGGATGGCAGGAATGACGTATGAGGAGAGATTGTGTCGATTGGGCTTATACTCACTGGAGTTTAGAAGATTGAGAGGGGATCTCATCGAAACCTATAAAATTCTGTCAGGCCTCGACAGACTAGATGCAGGAAGGATGTTTCTGATGGCCGGGGAGTCCAGAACCAGGGGACACAGTCTAAGGATAAGGGGTAAGCCATTTAGGACTGAAATGAGGAGGAATTTCTTCACCCAGAGAGTGGTGAACCTGTGGAATTCTCTGCCACAGAGGGTGGTGGAGGCCAGTTCATTAAATATATTCAAGAAAGAGTTGGATATATTTCTTAAGGCTAAAGGGATCAAGGGATATGGGGAGAAGGCAGGGACAGGGTACTGAATTTGGATGATCAGCCATGATCTCATTGAATGGCGGAGCAGGCTCGAGGGGCCGAATGGCCTACTCCTGCTGCTACCTTCTATATACCATCTATCTATGTACTAATATTCCTGCCCTGTAAAGTATGTAAATGGAGGAATAGAAATCAATTTAAGGACTAACACACAATTTCCTGCCAGACAGCACAATTATTATAGATTAAAGTTAGATTGTCAGTCCGCAAGAAAATACAAGTTGAAGAGGTGACAAACAAATTGCCTTAAAATCTTCCTCTAAAAACCAATCAATGCCAGAATGTTTATGCATATGTTTAATCCTGCACAGATCAGTTTCTCATTTGTACATAGTTTGCTTTCACTTAAAATACAGTATATAAATAAACAATTCATTTATCACTATTGTGTGATTTTTAAAGAAGCAAGTTCCATCATCGATCCCAGATTTTTGTTTAGTAACAGCCTCTTGATTTTAAGTAATTACAAAATACTGAGAAATGCAGAAATTCATGCCCGAGACATAAAAGTACAGTGCACTCCATAAGCAAGCCAGTACCCAAAAATGTGTACTTTTGGGGGTTTTATAAGGCCACTTTGGCCCCATCGTCGCTGCTGCGCTGACGGACAGGAATTTAGTCGGAGTTCTTTCCACTGCCCTGAAGGATTACCTTCCATGAGTAACAGACAGTTCAACAACATGGATTTTTTTTAAAAATGAAAACACAAATTTGCCAAAGTATAAATATTTTTAAAAATGAAACATTTTCACTTACATTAATCCAAAAGGTTAATACTTAGTGCAAAATTTTAATTGTTCAGTTAAAACTCTTTAGCAGCCTTCATCAAACTCAAATTGGGCAGCAAACTGTTCATAATACATATATTTTAAGACTAAGTTATTTCCACGAATGACAGTTGAATATAGTGTTCACTGAAGAATTAAGAGATGAGAAATCAACTAGTCCTTGAATGAAATTTCAACAAAGAAATGTATATGTGGCAACTCAGCGATACTGATCATAGCAGCAGATTGGAGGATGTGGACCCCCATACTCCAACATGGTGAGTTACTGGCTTCAGTGGGACTGTCTGGGGAAAGTGACAGGAGGGTTGACCCTGAATACTTGTTCAACTCTTAGTGGAAGGTTGCAGAACAATACTGGGCCTGCCCACTCTCCATCAGGGAATGGCAACAAGCGGCGGAAAGCAGAAGCAAAAGAAACACTATTTTTAAAAACTGGTTACTTTGCGAGAACCTGGATGCTGAGTGCGCTCAATCCCCATCAAGTTTATAACCATGTTTTTCTTGTTACTTCAATCCATTTGCCTTAGTTGGTTGAGCGCCATTAGCTTCCAGTCAAACAACTTTTTCTCCTTCGATTTGGGCCTCCATCCCGCAGACATATACCTCACCCTAAATAAGTTCTACTGCCGGCTGATTGCAGAGCAGCATTGAAAGCAAAATGTGGAGCAGTCCACAGCCTATATTTTTATCCAAAAATGCTCATCTGGTATCTGTAAAGACAGTAATCTAAAAATAAAATAATTTAGTGTGTTACAATGTCACTGTCCAGTACATCTTTAGATGAGGGATTTATCAAGGCACGATAGCAGGGTCTTTACACAATACCCAAGAGTATCAATGCTGTGCAAGAGAGTAACTTGAACTTTTCCCTTCCGTATAATTTATACACAGTCAGCATTAGGAAGTCAGTAAAATTGTTTTCCCTGGTTTGGTCCCAAAGAATGTCATAGCTCTCAGCATATTTTGTGAACATGAACAAAAAAAATAAAAACATGGTAGTGTTATTTAGGTTTAAATTAGTGGAGGCTGTAGAATACAGAATAACTAAGCGAAACCCCCAAAGTTTCCTTTTTGAGATAGGAATCAGGTTTAAAAAAAGTGTCTGACATTTAGAAAAACTAGGTAAAGAAAAATATGGTACAAGTTTCTCAAAATTAAGAGATCCCAGAAGAAAAAAAAAATTCTTAGCTGTAGTGCTCCTATGAATACACAAATTGTAGGCTCTTGTTCAAATCAACTGTCCTGAGGTAATGGCACTTTTGTGTAACATGGATTTTAACATATAAATTGAAATAGTAATGAGCGGAGATATTTTGGATTGAATTTCTCATCAGAAAAGCAGTACAAGCACGGACTTAATAAAAAATGTAGTGTGCGGTAACATGCAGTACATGGGCCAGCCCTTCAGCTCAGGCTGAGTCTCTGGACAATCCCAGTAATGTGCTGTTCTGGTTTTGTTTTCTCTAAAATGTTGTTTTTGTCAAATGATCATGTCCTGTTGAACTTTGTGAATTTTGTTCAATGGGTGTGAAATTAGTGCAAATACACATCTACGTTCTTGCAATCAAATGCATTTTATCCAAACCTCATTACAACCCATCAGTAATTTATATCTGGGGCTAATCTGATCAAGGTTTGATCTGTTTTTCTGGTTATGGCTTCTCCCAGCACCAGAGATATTTGTTCTTGCAAGAGGCTTGTAGTAACAAGGTTCTATATATAGGATTATGTGAGCGATGGGGGCAAGGTATATTGATAAAAATTAACAACTTTATACCTTTTCTAATAAAATCTGGTTAAGGCCAATGATTGTGCATTTTTGGTGTTCTGGATAAATATCAGCAAAAAGTAATGGAGATCGTCTGCAGTGGAACTTTATTTGCACCTGGAAAAAAAGTAAATATAAAATTAAGTTACGCTACACAAGATCATCATACATAAACTCATTTATACAGAAGAAAATGTTCCTTACCTCAGGTAACGCTCTAATAGAAGCAATGCCCTGATCAGACTGGTTATGTTCCACCTTATGGTTACTTCTCCACCTCACCTTCAAGGTAGCCAGTCGAGTACAGGCGTTGAGAGTTCCAGACACAGATGGAGTCATTCCAGTAATGCAAAAAGAGGACAGGACTAGACCCAGAGGCCAGGAGTATAACTTTAGATCTTGGAATCGAGTACCTTGGGAAAGCTTGTTTGGTGAATCGTGTAATGACTGAAATAAAGGCGAGCGAATAGGAGAACCTGGAATCATTTCCATTTCTTTAAAATCTGTTGTATCATCCAATTCTTCTGCTGCCAAGGCTTCCATTTTAATCTAAAGGTTTTATCAATTAAAAAAAAAAATGATTAGTTGAATAGTTGATAGCTTATGTGCCAGCTTAGCTCATTTGGTAGCATTCTCACTTCGGAGTCAGAAAGCTTGTGGGTTTGTCCCAATCCAGGACTAGAGCACATAATATAAGCTAACATTGCAGCGCAGTACTAAGACAGCACTATATTGTCAGAGGTGTTGTCTTTCTGAAGTGACATTAATCCAAGGCCCTGTCTGCCTCTTTAGTGCACGTAAAAGATGCAATGGCTCCATTCAAAGATATGTGCTTAGGACTTCACAAAGCACTTTACAACTAAGGGATTAATTTTGTAGTACAGTCATTGTTGTTACGTAGGCAAGAGGAACAGGGTGTTCCCTCGGTGTCCTGGCCAACATTCCTCACTCAAACACCACCACATCATAGATTAACTGCTCATTAATTTCATTTGATGTGTGTGGAATCTTCTGTGGGTAAAGCAACTGCTGCTTTTCCCTAAACAAGTGACTAGATTCCAAAAATTATTCAGCAGATGTGAAGCTGTACGAGACATCCCAAGGATATAATAAAATGTTATATAAATGAAAGTTATTTATTTTTCTGTCTTTCTCCCACTCCAGGGACTTGAGCACATAAAGCTAGGCTGACACTCCAGTGCAGAGCGGAGGGAGTGCTGCACTGTCGGAGGTGCCGTCTTTCGGATGAGATGTTAAACCGAGGCCCTGTCTGCTCTCTCAGGTGGACGTAAAAGATCCCATGGCACTATTTCGAAGAAGAGCAGGGGAGTTATCCCCGGTGTCCTGGCCAATATTTATCCCTCAACCAACATAACAAAACAGATTCTCTGGTCATTAGCACATTGCTGTTTGTGGGAGCTTGCTGTGCGCAAATTGGTTGCCACGTTTCCCACATTACAACAGTGACTCTACTTCAAAAGTACTTCACTAGCTGTAAAGTGCTTTGAGACGTCCAGTGGTCGTGAAAGGCGCTACATAAATGCAAGTCTTTTTTCTTTCTATTGTTCAATATATCTGAATGAAGGTAAAATGTGGTTTCAGAATCTTGCACTGCAGCAAGTCATGCTGAATGAACACCAGCATTTTTATTTTGTAGCTAATTACTTAAAGAAACTTTAAAACTCCCATAAATATATTCCAGAGTCTGCTCTGATACAACAAAAATGCGATTAGATCTTTTCTACAGAAGGCTGATCAAAATGCCATACTTCTAGATCAAGACATTTATGAAATGTATGCAAATTTTAAAATTTGATAATCAAATTTAGCTCTTCAAAAATGCTGTTTAAGAAAAGAAATAGGAACAGGAGTAGGTCATTCGGCCCTTCGAGCCTGCTCAGCCATTCAATAGGATCATGGCTGATCTTCTACCTCAACTCCACCTTCCTGCACTACCCCCATATCCATTGGTTCCTTAAGTATCCAAAATTCTAATCGATCTCAGTCTTGAATATACTCAACGACTGAGTATCCACAACCCTCTGGGGTAGAGAATTCCAAAGTTTCACAACTCTCCGAGTGAAGAAATTTCTCATCTCGGTCCTAAATGGCCGACCCCTTATTCTGAGATGGTGACCCCTAGTTCCAGGCTCCCCAGCCAGGAGAAACACCCTCCCAGCATCTACCCTGTCAAGCCCCATAAGAATTTTATGTGCTTCAATGAGATCACCTCTCATTCTTTTAAACTCTAGGGAATATAGGCCTAGTCTACTCAAAGCAAGAAAACTATCACGGCAGCAGTGGAAGTTACTGCCTAATTAATACAAGGATTTTTTTTTATTGCCTGCCCTAATTGCCCTCGAGAAGGTGGTGGTGAGCCGCCGCCTTGAACCGCTGCAGTCTGTGTGGTGAAGGTACTCCCACAGTGCCGTTAGGGAGGGAATTCCAGGATTTTGACCCAGCGACGATGAAGGAATGGCGATATACTTCCAGGGGCCGTGTAGCCTGGTCCTGCTCCTACTTCTTGTGTTCTAATTCTGTGTTAGATTTCAGGAGATGGTTCTATTCACAGGGATTAGTGGAGACCTCGGGAACAGGCTGCCAGCTAGGAGTCCTTCAAGAGTAAATTGGGCCTGTTCCTGGCTGGGGTGGAGATCACCTCTTACAGAAGGTAAGTACTGCAGGAAATACAGGGACAGAGTGATCTCCTGGACGAGTTTTGATCGCCTAGATTGGTCGGAGAGGAATTTCCCAGATTTTTTTCTCCCAAATTGGCCATTGGGTTTTTTAATCTGGTTTTTCGCCTCTCCTGGGAGATCACATGGGTCCAGGTGGGATGGAGAGTGAAAGTAGATTTGAGGTTAGGATCAGATCAGCCATGATCTTATTGAATGGCGGAGCTGGCTCGAGGGGCCGATTGGCCTACTCCTGCTCCTATTTCTTATGTTCTTAAGTCAGGATGGTGTGTGACTTGGAGGGGGTGGTGTTCCCATGCGCCTGCTGCCCTTGTCCTTCTAGGTGGTAGAGGTCATGGGTTTGGGAGGTGCTGCCGAAGGAGCCTTGGCGAGTTGCTGCAGTGCATCTTGTAGATGGTATACACTGCAGCCACGGTATGCCAGTGGTGGAGGGAGTGAATGTTTAAGGTGGTGGATGGGGTGCCAATCAAGCGGGCTGCTTTGTCCTGGGTGGTGCCAAGCTTCCCGAGTGTTGTTGGAGCTGCCCTCATCTAGGCAAATGGAGAGTATTCCATCACACTCCTGACTTGTGCCTTGTAGATGGTGGAAAGGCTTTGGGGAGTCAGGAGGTGAGACACTCGCTGCAGAATATCCAGCCTCTGACCTGCTCTTGTTGCCACAATATTTGTGTGGCTGGTCCAGTTAAGTTTCTGGTCAATGGTGACCCCCAGGATATTGATGGTGGGGGATTCGGCGATGGTAATGCCGTTGAATGTCAAGGGGCGGTGGTTAGACGCTCGATTGTTGGAGATGGTCATTGCCTGGCACTTGTGTGGCACGAATGTTACTTGCCACTTATCAGCCCAAGCCTGAATGTTGTCCAGGTCCTGCTGCAAGCGGACATGGACTGCTTCATTATCTGAGGAGTTGCGAATGGTATTGAACATTGTGCAGTAATCAGAGAACATCCCCACTTCTGACCTTATGTTGGAGGGAAGGTCATTGATGAAGCAGCTGAAGATGGTTGGGCCTAGGACACTGCCCTGAGGAACTCCTGCAGTGATGTCCTGGGGCTGTGATGACTGACCTCCAACCACCACAACCATCTTCCTTTGTGCTAGGTATGACTCCAGCAGTGGAGACTTTTCCCCTCCGATTCCCATTGACTTCAGTTTTACTAGGGCTCCTTGATGCCACACTCGGTGAAATGCTGCCTTGATGTCGAGGGCAGTCACTCTCACCTCACCTCTGGAATTCAGCTCTCTTGTCCATGTTCGGACCTAGGCTGTAATGAGGTCTGGAGCCGAGTGGTGAGTAAGTGCCGCTTGATAGCACTGTCGATGACGCCTTCCATCACTTTGCTGATGATTGAGAGTAGACTGGTAATTGGCCAGATTGGATTTGTCCTGCTTTTTGTGGACAGGACATACCTGGGCAGTTTTTCACATTGTCAGATAGATGGCAGTGTTATAGCTGTACTGGAACAGCTTGGCTAGAGGCACAGCTAGTTCTGGAGCACAAGTCTTCAGCACGATAGCCGGGATGTTGTCGGGGCCCACAGCCTTTGCTGTATCCAGTGCGCTCAGCTGTTTCTTGATATCACGTAGAGACCCACATCAGGTTGCTGCAGTGTACTGTCCACTCGAGTACAAATGTTATGGTTTGTCTTTCAAACCCTTCGTGTCTCCAGAATTGTTCAGCTAATGATTGGAAGAGGATCAAAGCACAAGTGGGTTATATATAGCCTGTTGCAGACATAGTATTGCTGGCTTATCAGGACAGAACCTGAACCATTAATCTCCTACTTTGAATTACCCCTACATGTATTTAAAAAAGTGTTTGAAATATGCAGTCAGGATAAGTTTGGGCAAGGCCATGTATACAACAAAAAAAGCAAAATCCAGTTTTAGTAACTTAAAAGGTTAGTTTTGAATTGTATTATGCAATTCAGTTAAGCCAGATACAGCAGCACAAATTCAAAACTGCAACTCACTTTCCAGGTTTTCCATGCTCTTTGCAGCACTTTGGCAGCATGATGGAGTTTTTTAATCCACTGTCTGGTCAACCATGATCGAATAGCTGCAGAGAAACAAATAATGAACCTTAAAGTTGCAAGCATGCACTGGGTGTATATATATATATATATATATATATATATATGTATGTATATAATCTTTTTTTTTTTTTTTTTTTTAAAGGTACAAAAAAGGTTTCCCTGCATGCCATTTGAAACTGACATTAAGAGTCCTATTTTCCCATGTGAGCATGTACAGGAAACTCTTTGGTATCCGGCACCAATGGGACCGGCCTGTTGCCGGTTGATCAAAAATTCCTGATGACAGAGAAGGTTATCTACCGAGGCTATTTTTAACAAAGAAAAATTAAAAAAGCAAGAAATGTGCAGTATACAGTAATTGGGTACTCACCTACAGAATGTTGTGTTAAATGGATTGTGGAAGATGCTTGATTAAGTACAGTACTGCCAGTTGAGGGTAATGCAATGCAATGACTACCAGCAGCGTGGGAGACACAGTACCCCTGTAAAATGGCAGATCAGAAGAGACTACCGGCAGCGCGGGAGAGTCAGACTCCTGTTACAGGGGTATTGAGGTGTTCCGACTTCCGACAGCGCCAAGAAGCCGAGTACTGGCAGTTTGGAGAACTACCCCCACCGCGGGAGACTCGGACTCGGCAACATTGCCGGTTATTGAGGTGTTGTTTTTGGAGTGAGAATTTTGCCGGTTAATAGAGAATTCTGGATATTTAGGTGCCGTTTAAACGAGAGTTTCCTGTACGTGGAAGGTAGCAGATTTGTTACTGTTGTACAAGGAATATTTGCAGAAAACAAGATTAATAGCCGCTACTACCAATTATCCACCTAATTAAAAAATGAAAAATCAACTATTGCCTTTGGCAAGAATTACTTAGAAAATTATTTTAGGAGTAAATCAAGACCCAATGTGTTACAGGAATTGCATACTTTACACACGACATATCTTTAGATAGTCAGCATGCTGATGGTGGGTTGGCCAGAAGTTGTGTATCTTGATGCCTTGCTTCAGGTCAACAGACAAGCAGAACAGATGATTTTTAAAAAGTGGAGTTGAGTTAGGAATGGTTGGGGTGGGGAGGGGCAGGGGGTGCGTGGGTTGAAGTTGAGCCTGAAGCTGGAACCCAGGGTTAGGTGGGGAGGGGAATAATAAAAATTAAACTTGAAGTGGGGGTAGGGAAGGTAAGGGATGCAAATACATTAAAAGTCGAATATGGACTGCCATGTGCATTTTAATAGGAAATGAGAAATATAGGCAACGTCACAATGCTGCAATAGTAGTGCTCTTCTGAAGCTGGGTCTCAGGCAACTAGTTCGGCAGAGTAGAGGCAGCTTTACTCTGCACCTATTCATGATAAACCAGAGGTAGGAATGCTCGAGGCAGGCATGGATTCCTGAAACATCTCTTAGCTAGTTGAGCAATAATGGTACAATACTTGCCTGCCTGAATGATAGTCGCTGCCCGCCTTAATCGTGCCAATTTTCTCCGACGGTATCTTCGCCAGCTATATTGAATACAAAGTGCCTTCTCGGAAAGTGTTTGACTCCTTGCACTTTCGAGCAGCTCGAGCTAAAGAGATTTAATAATGTAGACATTTACTAACCATTTTAAACACTCATCATATCCCCCCGAAATCTGCATTGCAACAGTGACTACACTTCAAAAGTAGTAGACAGGGGAATGTCTTTGGATGTCGTTTTTTGAACTTCCAGGAGGCATTCGATAAGGTTCCACATAAGAGACTGTTAGCTAAAATTAAACCTCATGGAATTGAAGGCAAATTATTGACCTCGTTAGGAGATTAGTTAATTGGTAGAAGTCAGAGAGCAGGGATAATGGGTATGTACTCAAATTGGAAGCAATTGATAGTGGTGTCCCACAAGGATCTGTGCTGGGGCCTCAACTATTCACTATATTTATTAATGACTTGGATAACAGAGAACCACATATCCAAGTTTGCCGATGACAGAAAGATTGGTGGCATAGTAAATAGTGTAGACGGGAGCATAAAATTACAAAGCGACGTTGATAGATTAAGTGAGTGGGATGTATTTCAATGCAAATGTGAAGTCATCCATTTTGGGCCAAAAAAGGACAGATCCGAGTATTTCTTAAATGGTGAAAAGCTAGGAACCGTGGAGGTTCGAAGAGGTTTAGTAGTCAGGTACAAAAAAAAATCAAAAAAGCTAATAGAATAACTAGAGGGCTAGAATATAAAGGGGAAGAAGTTTTGCTACAGCTATACAAAACCCTGGTTAGACCACATCTGGAGTACTGTGTACAGTTCTGGACACACCTTAGAAAGGATATACTGGTTTTGGAGGGAGTGCAGCGCAAATTCACCAGAATGTGACCAGGGCTCCAAGGTTAGATTATGAGGAGAGATTACATAAACTCGGCTTGTATTCCCTGGAATATAGAAGGTTAAGGGGTGATTTGATTGAGTTATTTTGGATTTTGAAAGGAATTGATAGAGTATGATAGAAACTTTTTCTGCTGGTGGGGGGGGAAGTCTTGAACAAGGGGAGGATAAGCTTAAAATCAGAACCAGGCCATCTCAGGAAAGAAGTTAGGAAACACTTCTTCATGCAAACAGTGGTATAAGTATGGAACTTTCTCCCACAAAAAGCAGTAGATGCTATCTCAATTAATAATTTTAAATCTGAGATTGATAAGATTTTTGCTAGCCAAGGGTATTAAGGAAGATGGAGCCAGGGCAGGTGGATGGAGTTAGGATACAGATCAGCCATGATCCCATTGAATGGTGGAACAGGCTTCAACTGCTGAATGGCCTACTCCTGTTCCCAAGTTGCTCTAACGAAAATGAAAATTCAACCAGGGAAAATTTCTCAAGATAGTTTAGGCAACTTACCATGCTGTGAGTCATGAACACTTGTGTTTTGCCACAATGTACTAGTGAGCTACATGACCTGTTCTCGGCTGGGTTATAGAAGGAGGATACGACACTTTGGCCAGCTAATACATTAGTGAGAATGTCCTGCACAGTGGACTGCAAAGCCTCAGTGCTGCCATCTGTTGCTGATGAACCTGCAAAGGCAAACGATATCCATTTCCATGGCAACAGCATCTTCATTACAGGCAGATGTGAGAAAGCATCAGAGACACCGCAGCAAAGTCGAGGCAATTAGCAAGCTGAAGGCAGCAAACAGAAAATGGAGGAATTGGTGAAGAATCAAATCGAGAGAAACTGGAAGGAGAGACAGAAAAGAGAGGAAAGAGAAAATTAAGAGGACAAATTTAATACAGCACCAGTTACAAAAACACACAGTATTAGCACTAAACTTAACAGCAGTATATAAATAAAAGTTACTTTGCTATACATACGGCTGAACTACCAATACAGTATTAAAACAGGAATCATATAGCTGAATTACAGTTTATGTTGTAAATGTTACTCCTAAATCGGCCGACAGAACTATATGACAAACCTTTCCTCTTTTTTGCAGGAGAGCATCCATTAATGCTAGATGCAGTTTGTAAATTAAGTTGCCAATATGTTCTCAGAAGTCCATAGCGCTCCAAAAAATGCTGGTATGGGACCCTAAATTACAAAGTACTGTTAGTCACCGCATGCGAGAACAAAAACATAGTTTACAAAGCAGACCTCATACAAACAAAGAGTCAGTTCTGAATCCAGGCCAAATGAAATGCAAATTTTACACTGCAATCTCTCCCCAAAGGAATCACCTGTCAAATCAAGTCAGTATTCGGTGTGTAACTGGCCTGATTTGTAGCTTCTACGGCATGTGCTTTCCACAATTAGTTATTCATAACCCATTAGGAACAAACAGACCACAATTATTATACATTATGTTCCATCACGTTTTAGGCATACGCCAAGAGCTATAATTAGCTCAAGATCCCTTATTCCACTCATTCACTCTGGCAATTAATACATGACACACAAGGAGCCCCGAGTACTTACCATTTCAAAAAGGTAGAATGGTAATGAGCCAACATACCTAATAGGGAATCCAGCTGCACTGATGTTGATTGTTTCAACGATACCACAGGCTTCTAGCTGGCTGAGAATCTAAAACAAAGTCACTTTATGAATTTTGCTCACCTCAAAATAAGCATAAGTACTATAAAATATTTGATGTACATTTCCTTTTGGCTGCACCATGGACAAGTTCCAAAAGCATGGTGTACCTACAGTAAAATATTATACCAAGACAAAGCATCGACTTGAAACGTTGCGAAAAATTTAGTTGCGCAAATAACGTTAAACTCAGAAATAGCACTTCACTAAAGGAGATTGCACAACACGAGACTTATGGCATTACCTAAAATAAAACTGGCATCTCCATTTAAAATTGTTAACATTTTGAAACTAGAAGCCAAAAACATTTCTTAAACTGCCAGCACTGACTGAAATCATATCGAAAAAGGTTAAAATTATTAACCGGAATTTTCTTTTTACATTAATGTAAACTCTTTGTTTTACAGCCTCTGAAAGCAGATGTGCCAACATACAGAAAACCGATCCTAAATCAAACTAATCCAAGTTCCATCAGCTTAATTTGAATAACCAAAACTAGTTTGTTGCTTGGATCTTCACCAAGTGCAATTTTTCCTATTCTACTACAGTACCTCCTCTGATCTGAAAAGGAGAGGCTTGCAGTCCATGTTAGGCTTGATGCATCTGATGTAGTGAGGTGTGGTGCTGTTCAAAATACGCATAAGGCTTTCCAGTGAACCCTGCAGGAGAAAGGCAAGGTGAGGTAGAGAAACAATGGAGAATAGAACTACAAGAGACTCATCTTGTATGTGGTATAGTAATGCAGTGTTAATACAATCAGACCTTAAATTTGGAGACCACAGTAACCGCTTTGTTCGGAGCTTTAGTGTCCTTGTGTTCTTTCTCTTCAACAGGAAATAGCTCCTTCAGCAAGGCATCTTGGGACTTCTGCAACAACTGCACCAGCTCTGGTGGGACAGGATCCTAATGCAGCGAGAACATGATTTACAATATATCCAACCGTCAGTTTGCTGCATGGTGGCCACAGCAAGGTGAACTGCAAAACTCTTACAAAACCTGCAGTTTTATTGAATTGGAATTTAGTACAAATGTTCAAATGATTAAAATGTTAATAGTGGTGCTATGCTGCGCCTACTTATTTATACACATGCAGCCATTCCCTTAACACGCAATTTTTTTTTTGGGGGGGGGGGGGATATAAAAAGGCACTTCATAAATAATTTTAATGGGTTCTTTATTAATGAGGGAATAAGCAAGGCATGTCAGGGTATATCAGAATTATTTTTTTTAAGCTAAAAGAAGTATGAGATTAAGTTATCACCATTGCACCAAATAACCTTTCAAGTTGCCAAAAATATTATGGTAACTTATTTTTTGAACACGGTACATCTTTGAGAAAGAATATTCTATAATGCCATCATGTACTGAATGTATTCAGCAACACAATTATGATATTGATATTTTAATTTTAAATGAGGGGTGCATTATTCTCTCCCTTCAAACCACACAATTCCTGCATACCAGGGCGGAGTGAAGGATGCTGGTAGAGACGACTTAATTTTTTTCCCCACATCACCCAATGAGGGAATCCCTAGCCTTTGCTCATCAGTTCCAGCTGTGGCTCAGTTGGCAGCACCCTAGCCTCGGAGTTAGAAGGTTGTGGGTTCAAGTCCCACCAGAGGCTCGAGCACAAAAAAAAAACTAGGCTAACACTCCAGTGCATTACTGAGGGAGTACAGCACTGTCGGAGGTGCTGTCTTTCGGATGAAATTGAGGCCCCATCTGCTCTCTCAGGTGGATGTAAAAGATCCCATGGCACTATTCGAAGAAGAACAGGGAGTTATTCTGGGTGTCCTGGCCAATATTTATCGCTCAATCAACATCACTAAAACAGATTCTCTGGTCATTATCACTTTGCTGTTTGTGGGAGCTTGCTGTGTGCAAATTGGCTACCGTGTTTCCTACATTACAACAGTGACTACACGTCAAAAGTACTTCATTGGCTGTAAAGTGCTTTGGGACATCTGGTGGTCGTGAAAGGCGCTATAAAAATGCAAGACTTTCTTTCCCTCCCCCCCACCGTAGTAGTGACCAAGATGAAAAACTCAGTGAAGCAGGGGAAATCAGACTTCCATCACACATCATTCTATACAAACCTGTGTGTGTGCACATTTGTTTTAAAACCCAGTGTTCTTTCTATTTTAGGTGAAGTAAAACAAAACAAAACCCAAGAAAAAGCGATGACAAGATGAACATTACATACATCAGGCACTGCTTTAAGTCAGAAGGCTGTGAATTCGAGGCCCAAGCAAGGACTTGAGCACATAATCCAGGCTGACACTCCAGTGTAGTACTGAGAAAGTACTGCACTGTCAGAGGGGTCGTGCCTCATTAACTGAGCATTCAATGAATGCCTCATTGAATATTCGATATTCCCTACCTTGTTCTTTTCCATCATTCCCTCAATCTGGTAATTGACCTCGCCTGCGTAATGAACTACTATGAAATTGGGAACCTTGCTGAACACATCCCAGCTCATACAATGGTTACTCGCCAAAGCTGCCTGAAGGCGAGTTTTAAATTGGTTTGCATCTGAAAGTCGGTTGAGGCGGCTCTCCTTTAGGAAAAGAGAGAATAAATTCAAAAATGAAAAATCAGTGAGCATTGAGTAACTATATATACACAATCCATCACTACAATTTGTAGGACAAATAAAGGTGTCAAAACACCCATGTCTGTAGGAGCCGAAATAACCTTTTTAAAAAAAAAATTGCAGAAATTAGGTAAAAATCCATTTCACTTTTAAAGAATGGCACAGATTATGAAGAAGTGTTTTCTTTCACAAAAATCACATTTTTAAAGAATTTCCCCCCCTCAGTAACATGTATAGCAAGAGTTAGTGAAGTTACATTTGCACAGCAAAGGCTTGAGCTGGCTGGTAAAATGATATAAACTTTATTTTAAAGCAGTGCCAACCATTAGGTGTATTAGAATTTACACCACTACATGAGTTTCACAATGCTCAATTCAATGCAAGTCGTTTTCTGTAAATCAGGAATTATTAGTATTTGCAGAAAATGTTGCTAAAGGACGTTGGCCATGAAAATACAGTGTTTCCGATAGTGTTGGGGTCTTAAAAGATAATGAAAGGGTATGATATGGTAGATGCAGAGAAAATGTTTCCACTTGGATTTTTTTGGGGGGGGGGGGGGGTCAAAATTAGAGGTCATAAATATAAGATAGTCACTAATAAATCCATTAGGGAATTCAGGAGAAACATTTTTACCCAAAGAGTGGCAAGAACGAGGAACATGCTACCACAAGGAGTAGTTGAGGCAAATAGCATAGATGCTTTATAAGGAAGCTAGATACGTACGAGGGAAAAAGGAATAGAAGGATATGCAGATAGGAGAAGGCTCATGTGGAGCATAAACACCGGCATAGACTAGTTGGGCCGAATGGCCGGTTTCTGTGCTGTAAATTCTATGGCCCGGAATTTGCGGTGGGTAATAACAGAGAACGAACAGCATTTGCTGTTATTACCCCTTCGAAACTGACCGCAACTTCAGAATGTAGCGCATCTCCTAACATGGAAATCCTGAAGTTGCAGTCAGTCAGTCATTCAGTGCTCAGACACTGGCTGCGCTGTGGCCCTTCTTCGCCTCCGCCCCACTCTAAGCCGGAAATCAGTGAAACCGACGAAAACCTGGGCTTTTCTGCGGTAATATCGCTGTTAAATACCCCATTAAATGTTAAGTCTTGTTGGATTAGGTGTAACTGGGGTTTTAACAGCATATTGACTGCTTTACAAACATTATGACTCTGAAAAACTAATTATAATTTTGAGGAGTGTCAAATTTCTCCATAATGATGACAATTACAATTTTTAAGAAACTTTAAAAATAAATTTATATATTTTTTTAAAAAGTTTGTTCACATTTATTTCAGGTTTACCTTTTCCCCATGTGAGAGCTCCAATCTTTGTATTGCTCTCTAACATTTTTTTTAAAAATTTGAATAAAAGCAACTTCTTCACTTCCTGGTTCGCTGTCTGAGAATTATGCATTGTGATTGGCTGCTTAGACAGCTTGTTGACGTCACAGCAGCTTGCACTAGGAATTCCCCACGATTCTACACTGATCTGACTGATGCATCGAGAAAGGCAAACTTCTCGCCACAGAGACCGCAAGATCTTTGTGGGCAGCTTTCTTCAGGGCCAGCAGCGAACACCTTTGCTTCGCCGCCGAGCGCAAATTCCAGGCCTATGTAAAAATGTTAGCCGTGACACTGGGAGAACTCCTCTGCTCCTCGAATAATACCAGCAGACCTTTTACATCCTTCTGAATAGGCAGACAGGACCTTGATTTAACATTGCATCCTAAAGATGCACCCCTGACAATGCAGCACTCCTTCAGTACTGTACTAAAGTGTCAGCCTACATTATGTGCTCAAGTCCTGGAGTGGGACTTGAACATATGACCTTCCGACTCAGATGAGAGAGCCATCACCGAGCTAAACAGACACTGTGCAGGACACCACAGTTGAAGAGTATAAAACTGGAGCCAAAAATCAGGAGATAACCATTAGGTGACACCAAACTTGTATTTTGAATGTCTGAAGATTGTAGGAAAATGAAAGACTGAAGATGATAAGAAATTCCACAGTATTGAGGTACTGGAAAAGAAAGATTAGAAGACTGCAAACTGTCTTGATTTCAGCATAACATTGTCAAAGGCTTTGGAGATGTCCTATACAATGAAAGGTAACGAGTCACTAAAACTTCAGAAAATATTTCCTCCTCCTACTCCGCTCTCTCCACAGGCAAAAAAACCCCAAACAATCAACTTTATTTTAACCACAAATCTCCTGATGGGGCAAATCACCTAACAAAGGTCCAAACCACTGACCTTTTAATCTGTGTTTTAGACTCAGCACATACTTACAAAAAGGACAAGTTGAAGAAACAACCAACCTCATTTAAAAGGGAGAAGATGCCGGTGGGAATCCCCTCAATCAGATCTAAACAGCTCTGGTTATCCTGGTAACTGACAAAGGACCACTCCAGACCCTCTGTGGTGTATTCCTCCTAAAGAATAGAATGGCAGGGGATGGAAAACCTCAAATACATGAATATTGTAAATTCTCCAGAGATCTGAGCATTCTGGTGGCACCATCACCCATTTGTGCAAATAGCTTGCTTGCACATGTTATTGGCAGCCTCTCACTACTTCCCTGCTCTACTTATCTGTGGTGTTAATGGAACTATATCTCTACTTGTAATAGATTTCACTGTACAAAAGTTACCTAAAAATAGATATGATCAAAAGTTACCGGGTTTAGGAATAAATAATCTTGCCTTTCTAAAGACAATTAAACATTCAGTTAAAAACTGACATATCAGCAAGATGCCATGGCATCTACTAGTTCCTATAGTGTTTTTGCGAGATCTTTGGGCGTAAGGGGGTTTGGGAAGAAGAGCGTACGTATATAGGGGTGGAATCACACAGCAGTTTACTTAATGTCTGGAATATTAAGTGGAACTCCTGCATCTGATTTTAACACATCCCTCGTCTCCTCCTTTAAATCTCCCACTGAATCCCAGCAAGCTTTGCTAATTCTTCATAGCTAATTTGTAGGTTTGTTATTTCCAGGCACCCACACATATTGCAACAATTACATGTGAAGTGGCTGGGTTATGCCGTGTTAAAGGTATACTGGGTTATGCCGTGTTAAAGGTATACTGGGTTATGCCGTGTTAAAGGTATACTGGGTTATGCCGTGTTAAAGGTATACGGGATTATGCCATGTTAAAGGTATACTGGGTTATGCCATGTTAAAGGTATACAGGATTATGCCATGTTAAAGGTATACTGGGTTATGCCATGTTAAAGGTATACTGGGTTATGCCGTGTTAAAGGTATACTGGGTTATGCCGTGTTAAAGGTATACTGGGTTATGCCGTGTTAAAGGTATACAGGATTATGCCATGTTAAAGGTATACTGGGTTATGCCATGTTAAAGGTATACTGGGTTATGCCATATGAAAGGTATACTGGGTTATGCCATGTGAAAGGTATACTGGGTTATGCCGTGTTAAAGGTATACTGGGTTATGCCGTGTTAAAGGTATACTGGGTTATGCCGTGTTAAAGGTATACTGGGTTATGCCGTGTTAAAGGTATACTGGGTTATGCCGTGTTAAAGGTATACTGGGTTATGCCGTGTTAAAGGTATACTGGGTTATGCTGTGTTAAAGGTATACTGGGTTATGCTGTGTTAAAGGTATACTGGGTTATGCCGTGTTAAAGGTATACTGGGTTATGCCGTGTTAAAGGTATACTGGGTTATGCCATGTTAAAGGTATACTGGGTTATGCCGTGTTAAAGGTATACTGGGTTATGCTGTGTTAAAGGTATACTGGGTTATGCCGTGTTAAAGGTATACTGGATCAGAGTTGAAGTACCTGCTGTGCCTTGAGATAATGTGCCACAAAGTGCTGCTGCAGTTTCTCATTTGCATAGTTAATGCAAAGCTGCTCCAGGTTGTTTTGTGGGAATGACTCAAATCCATATACATCCAATAGACCTGCACAAAGAAGGTATTGAACATCATTGTTTTTGCTCAAATACAATAAATATTTACGACAATGCGTGATTGAAGTCATTTCAAAAGTGAACATTAAGTGAGCACCATCTCACACGGAGAAGCAGTCAACATAACTTGTATGTTTCAATTCAAGTTTCACAACCACTTATCACTCAAGTGATGCTTACTTCTGTTCTTGTGCAATCTACTGGGTGTGTACAATTAAAGCTTAATTTATAAATAAAATGTAGGGCAAGAGATGCCACGGTGGTACAGCGTGACACTATGACTAATGCCTGTAACGTGACTTACTGGCAGAGTATTGCTATATTCTGTGAAAAGTCGCAGGAAGCAGTGAAAGGCAATCTGAATTATCGGAGGATAATAAACCACTTGCCCCATTAAAATGGAATGGACATTGACCCAGCCTCGATCTAGTGCTCAGACTCAAGGAAGAAAAAATAAAATTCATTCTCAATTCAGTATATTACAAATTAAATGGGGGGGGGGGTTAATTAGAAAAGTCAAATTGGTGTCATATTTTTCTCTGTAAAATAGCGTACATCCAGCAAGTACTCTCCCCTTTCATTCCCCTGCAAGATCAACTTAATGATTGGTTTGGTGGACAGCGATTTGGAATACCAGCTTGTTCCATTGGCTTAATACTCAACTGTAAAATGTACTCATGACAGGACCATATAGGTAACTATTCCAGGATTTCAACTTTGTAAAACTTGCATATAAATACCTATAAAATTGGTCCACCTGATAGAAGCTGAGCATATGGAGCCATTTATAACTTTTACCAGCCAGTCAAACAACCTGCAAAATACCCAGAACAAAAAATTAGAAATGAACAATATCAAGAATACAAAAAAACTATTGCAACACCAACAGCTGGTAGTTCCAGTGCGGTACTAAAGGGATATAGTCAACCCATCTTCCAACTCTTATGATGGAAAAGATTACATGGCATTACTGAACAGAGCGGAGAGTTCTCCCGATGTCCTGGCTGTTAACCTTATCTCAATTAAAACTACCAGGGAAAATTATCTGGTCATTCATTCACTTGCTGTGTAGATACCACTGTTGCCAACAGTGATTACACTCCAAAGGTCACCCATTGGCTGTAAAGTGCTTTGGCATATCCTGAGGATGTGAGAAGGTGCTATACAAGTACAAGTGCTTTTTTAATTTCCCCCTTAGTAAAAAGAGGAAGAAACATGCATTATCAAATCCTCGGGACATCTCAAAGCACTTCACATCCAATTAATTACATTTGCAATGTACTGTAGAAGCCAATGTGTGCACAGCTAAATCTTACAAATAGAAAATGAGATGAATGACCAATTAATCCGTTATTGCTGGAGTTAGTTGAGGGGGAAATGATGACCAAGGTACTAGAGAATTCCCTGCTTTTCTTCAAATAATGTCATGGGATCTTTTACATGTACTAACAAGCAGATGGTTTTAACATCTCATTTGAAAGATGCAACCTCTGACAGTGCAGTACTTTTAATGTCTCCCTTCACCCTATCCCAAATTCATTGATACCAATTGTAATGCCTATTGTCTAGCTAGCATATGCTTTACTATCACATTACTTACTCAGCCAACAGGGAGCCCAGCATGGAATCATAGGTAAGTGCAGAGCAATTTCAACATTTTTATATTTAAGGTTCCACCTGTTGTCTTTTCCAATTGAAAAAACTATTTTGCTCGATTGAATGAACCAATACAGCATAACTTCAACATTTTCAGTAAAAGACAATCCCACCTACTTTGCATAGATGACTTTGGCCACACAATCTCTTCTTGTCCCACACTCCATTTTAGAGCACGGCTTTTTAAAGATCTGTTGCTGTCTGCCTGCTGTAATAGTCCGGACTCGGAGCTGTTCCAAAAGGTCCTCCTCAGAAACCTTCAGTAGATTTGCAGTGGTCTTAAGAAAACCTGAAAGAATCAGCAATTCTGATTAGTAAAGCAGCCCAATCATTGATTAAAAAATGATAAATCAGAAAACCGCTTACTGACTATTCCCAGCACCAGGAGGAAAACTCATGTCAACACAAACTACCGTCTGTGTTTTTTTCTTTGAAGTTGAATACTATATAAGCCAATTAATAAAAAAGGTTGAGGGTACTGGCCTATAACCACCAGGAATTTCTCAATCCATAACTTCCTCAGAATTCATGGAAACATTTTTTTTGAAAAATCAATACTCCGCTTGACTTTTCTTACTCTTAGCTTTTTCTTTGAGATCACAAGGGTGAGACTCATCTGTTGGAGAGCTGAACCGCACATTGCCAAGATGTAGAAGGCCAACTAGAATCTATTGCAAAAGAAAAGCAGAAAACAAATCGAAAAATAGCAAGACTTGTGCTGACAAGCACTTTTAACATATTGATCAAAATTGTTTTTGTTTGTCTATGTAACACATTGACCCCCCCCCCCCACCCAAAACCTGTTTCGAATCATTTCACACATTCATTTTTATGAAACAGTTTACATTTCTGGCTCTAGTTATTATTAGGTAGTGTCACAAGCAGGATAACGACACTTACCATTAAACATTTTACAGCTCATAGCTCATGTTGTCGAAAGTAAAAGCTTGTGTAATGTGGTGAAACTACACTTCCTGGGTCACACTTTTGACGAGTTCTAATTTCTGAATATGAAATTTAAGCCAACTACTTACAGTACTGGTCATTTAAGACAGATGAGGAGGAATTTCTTCACTCAGAGGGTTGTGAATCTTTGGAATTCTCCACCCCAAAGGGATGTTGAATCGTTGAGTATATTAAAGGCGGAGATAGATAGATTTTGGATTCTACGGGAATAAAGGGATATGGAGATCGGGCGGGAAAGTGGAGCTGAAGTTGAAGATCGGCCATGATCTTACTGAATGGCGGAGCAGGCTCAAAGGGTCGTATGGCCTACTCCTGATTCTTATGTTCTTAGAATGCATTAATATTAACCGAACCAGCAACAAATCAACCAAAATCTACCCATAAAACAAAGTAGAACCTGAAATAAATAACACTTTTTTTCAACATTTGCCATCTTACTTCAAAAAAAATTATTTTGCTTTAAATATTTGACAAAATAAACAGTAAAAAAAATACACAGTCTAGGACAACAGAATTAAACTACATGTCAAATTCACTTTTATATCTTTCAGTACCTTCTTTAAGGTTGTTATTTGCACTCCTGTTCACAGCAGAGGCTTTAGTTCACCTTCAATGCTGTACTGCATCTGTCTTTTGTGGCCCGGTTAAGCCTCTTCTCCCTTTCTCCTGGCTTATCCAAGTTACCCTCCCATTCACAAGAACCAGCTCAGCATCCCCACCACTCAATCTTCAGTTCTCCTGAACTCAGCCTTCCTCACCTGCAGCTCCTGACCTCGCCTACTTTTCATTTTGTGAACAAAAGTGGCCCCAGACCCGAATCCTGTGGGACACCGTTACCCACTTCCAAATATTCAGAAAAACTGCCCTCAAATCCTAGTATCAGTTTTTTTCCTTCTAGCTAAATTTTAAATCCAGTTTGCTATCCTCCCCCTATTTCCATATTCTTTAATCTTGTGTAATAATCTCCTGTGTGGTACTTTCTGGCCTTGGATCAAGAGCAGCAGCACTTTACCCATCCACCAGGTATTACAAATTTTAACTCTCCCACTTACTAGCTAGAAAAGGAACACTCCACCATCTTTACCCTGGAGCAGGGAGCACGAAGCTCAAGACTCCGCTGAATATTTTAAACCAACTCCTTGCCTCTTCCAGTGTACAGATTTGAATAGCTGTTATTAAGAGGCGAAAAATTAAGCCTGTTTTGGATGAAGGGCAGCTTTCATCACTAATTTCGTGATGTGTTTTTTCTAAAATAAATAGGCTACCTTACAAATAATGAAGTGGTGAATGAGTTAATATTCTATTTAAAAAATAAAATCTTGCTCAATTTTAAAAAAAGATAGAAAGTACAAAGGCTCAAGGTTCACTTACCTTGAACACCTGGTCTTGTGTGCCACTGTCAATACCCAGATGTAGCATTGCATCTTTGGTTTCTTCAAATTGGTCCTCTGAACAACATAATAAGAGATTAAAATAATTGGACTGAAATCTTGATATCTGCACAAACCATGAAACTTACATATTATGCTCATTTTCTTCCCCTTAGTCTCAGTTGGTCATTTAGTCACTAAACTAACCATTAGAACTCTGCCCCATGAATTAACTGGCAGAATTACTGCATGCATAAGACAGGCATGTAAAAATCACATGATAAACAAGGTAACATGTCAGCCTTAAAAAAAAGTCTTGGATGTAAAATTGTAAGAGTAAAATAACATTTTTTCAAATGAAAAATCAGTTTCAGAGGTACACGAGGGAGGAGTCCATAACCTATTTCATCGTAACTAAAAACAGAGTTTCAAAAATGCAGCCAACGTCACATACTTTACTCAGCTAGAAGCCGAGAGCCATAAAGACTAGAAAGGTTCCAGTTTCACTCCTTGGTCTGTGCTGAGTTAGCTGCACTGAGCAGGGGCATTAATCCAGGTACTGTAACTGGCCTCAATGTCACAGGCTAAGGGAAGGGAGGAAAAGTAATTCAGGGCTCCCACTCGATAGCTATCCAGAAACCCCAGCTGGAAATGCACACGTGTATGCTGGGTGAGGGCAGGATTAAACACAGCTAGGATGCCCCCTTAGCCAAATACTCTGCTAAAACACAATGTCTAGGCTCTCTCCAAAGGATTCCTGTATCCTGGCAAGGAGTCAACAGCTCAAGGAAAGAACGGGAAGGGAGAGATCATTGGTGAAGAAAATCATTTAAAAAGTTTATTTACAATTCCTTGGAGTTCTAGGCATGTGACGTGCTATATAAATATCCAATTTTTTTTCTTTAATGTGTGTCGTGCTCGCTAGTAAATTTAACTGGTGATATCAGGCCATGTTTGCGTACAGGAATTGGGCTCTGTGGTTCACATGGTAGAACGCCAATAACGCGGGGCATCACCCAACTTTCTGTGAGTAATTCCACAGAAGATCTGCTAAAGTATTAATAAATCTGTAAATATTTTGTACTTAAAGAATCAGTGCATTCTTGGATCGCCTGCTTTCAAAAGCAGTGCTGGACAGAGTTTGGCAATCTTGCTAACCTTCTAAAGTCTTTTCAGCATTTGGTAACCAGAAAAACTCTGCTGCTTCAAGTAGACCCCACTCCAGCCTCTGCTCCTCAGTGGCTCCTTTCACTACCTGAGGAAATATTATATTAGTACGTTCCAACATTCAAAGTACTGTATTGCTGAATCAGTGGCTTCAACACAACACAGAGAAGTTAGCCAGGAGAGCAGCAAAGTATTTCAATTTTCCTACTACCTCCACTATTACAATTACAACTCTCCTCCAAGTATACTAGCAATAAGATTCTGGTTCTGCAGCAATGTAGCCCAAAGCTCTCTTTTAGATGTCCTAAATGCAATTTTTGCAAAGGGAAGGTCTCATCAACTTTTTAAACAGCTGTGTGGTAAAAGTGCAAACCCAGGTGTCTGCAGGACATTGAATGTCTGCAGAGTTCTTAAATGAAACTTGGCTATCATCTCCAACCGAGTTGCAAATACAGAGGCTGTTTTGAATCAGAACAGCTCATTCGAGTGGGCTATCAAACCAAAAGGCCAGGTTTCAAAACAGAAGTTGATTTTTCCTTTACTTCTTATATTTTATGATGTGCTGGTATTAGAACTTACGATCATATTCTACGCTTGTTTGGTTTTAGACACAGCAAAAGGCGCCAATCTAGAAAGTGTTTCTCAAATAACAGTGCTTTTTCCTCTATAACTGGGAATTGTCAGATATAATAAAACTGCAACCCAAGTCCCCACTTATATGGTGTATTTCCACGATTCCAGTGTAAACCTTCAAAATTAACCTAAACTGGCGTCAGAAGCTTATCCATGGACACCAGTTCTGGATTTTATAGCTCTAATGTAAACCTGCAAGCAGATGGTCATCAATTTAAACAAAAAGAAAAATTAAGATGCTGGAAGCACTCAGCCGGTCAGGCAGCATCTGTGGAGAGAACAGACAAGTTAACCTTACTAATGTGAACCCTTCATCAATGTTCTGAAACACTGGCCCAGAAATTCGGGTCTCCACGGGGGAGTACGCACGGGGTGCTCACCCGTAGGCCCAATGGAAGTGCCGGTTTCGTGCATGCACTGCACATGCGTGGGAAACCGGAACTTCCATTCCCTTAAAGGAAGGGGTTCAGAGGTCGAACGCGTACGCCGGAGAGGCAGCGCGTGCGCCTGGAACTTACGTTTTTTTTGAAGGGTTCTCCGGGAAGGCAAGTCTCCAGGAGTTACACATGTAAAAATCAAACGCAAGGCCTGCTTTTAACAAGGCAAGTGGTGAATTAATTAAAATTAAAACATTTTTTCCAAAGGTTTACTATTTTTAAATACTTTAAAGAAAGGTAAGTTTATTTTTAGCCCCGTTAGAAAATGCAATAAATTTTTTCAAAAATTTAAATTGTTTAAAATAGTTATTTTATGTAATTTATAGTTATTTTAAAAATGTGATTTTTTTTTAATGTATTTGAAGTTTGAGTGATGTTTTGGGGCTTATAGTATTTATAGTTTTGACAGCTCTTTGTCAATTTTATAAATGGGCATTTCCCTGCTCCGATTGGCTCTCCATGGCCCACGTGATCCCAGGGGACGCATCGAACTAACTGCGCCCCTGGGATACGTAAGCACTGCGCGCCGGCAGTTGGAGCAGGCCCAGGATCGGAATCCCACGCAGGCCCACAGTTCAACGGCCGGCACACTAGGTAAGTGCAGGTCGGAGGCTTGCACCCACGGGAAGCCCCCGACCTGAATTTCTGGGCCATTAACTTGCCGGTTTGCTCCACAGATGCTGCCTGACCTGCTAAATTTTTCCAGCATTTTGTTTCTGTTTCATCAACATAAATGTCTCCACATGTTCCACATCCCAGCATAAATCCCCACATCAAGAGTTGCCATTTCTTATCCTACTCTCCCACTGTGAAGTGTGGCAGAATGTATTGTGGCTGGTACTGGTTCTGGTTTATGAACTCTGCCCCAATAACCTGCCAGCTCCAACTTTTTCAATATAAAATTCCAACTTGCATTAGAATCCACTAAATTTGTGAAAACTGCCTTTTATATACAGTATCACTGCCTTACCTGGTAAAAAATGTGAAAATTTCTTTCAGAGGAAGCTTGATAGGCAACTCGTGTTTTCTCCAACAGGTAAGTCTGTACAGAGGCTCCCTCCAGCTGCTGTGATCTGGAAAATAAAACATGTTAGTAGTGATCATCAGGAAAAGAGAAAAAAACCAAGATTCTAGTTGCACAGGAGAGGGGCTCAAATAGGCAGCACCTGGAACAAGTGCTCAAGTGATCATTCTTCACACACAAAAAAGGAGAGTGTGTTAAGCAAGCTGTTTTGCCACAAAGGACATCATGACCAAGGCCAATCCGGTCTTCAACATACTTCTACACATGTACACTTCCAGAAAGGTTTGTTGCTAGATGGGGAGCGGGGAGCCTGGCTGATTTCTACCTCCCTAACCCATTGGCTCATTAGGCCAATTATAGTGCCACTTAATAGATCGGCTAACTCCGCACAGTTCAGCATCAAACAGTGGACCTTCTCGGTCTGTATGGTTCAGCTACTAACTGAACAACTTGCATCAGGGGAGTACAGTCATTTAAATGAAAATGTCATCACTTACATGTGTTTTATAACCATGCACCAATAAGACAGTAAAGAATGGGCTTTTACCATGGAAAATATTATTTTTCTGAAAATTCTCTATAAATCTTTTGAAGAATTTAAGAGCAGATTGAATAAATGCACACACACAGCTGATCGTAAAACTACCTGTTTAACTGCAGTTGGATGTATTTTCCAAATCGGCTGCTGTTGTGATTCCGTAGTGTGCAAGCATTTCCTGTGAACAGTAAATAATGTTGATGAAGTGATCACTTCATTTTATGCTCTCCTTAGAAAGTCTCGCTTCCAGTTTCTGAAAGCCTTCTAATTTCATGCCCAAGATTCATTTTACAAAAAAAAAAGGAATGGAGCAACCCTTTAATTTTTTTTTAATTGAATACAAGTTGAATTGAAAATATCCAATATTAGACAGAGATTCAATTCAGCATCTTAAATTGGCCAGGTTGCACCAAAAAACTGGGTGGTTCAGCACATCAGAACTTGGCCATTTACTAAAAAATCATCCCAGGATGCTGGGCTGCACACTTGTCCAAAATCTGGTCATAGTTAAAACCCAGGTGCTGGGGCCAATTCATGGAAACTTTTCTCGCATCCGAAGTGAAATGACTTGACAGTTCTTCATGGTTCTTAGTCCACGACATAAAACTGTATTATCTAGCACTATCTGTTTGAGGCGCTATTTACTTCCCTCCAGAATCATGGTTTTAAGTCATCTGCAAATCTATCATGTTCACTTCCTTTTGGTCTTAGTATTGTTTAACTGGTCTCTGGCATTCACTGTGCAGTGGTTTATACATGCAAAATAACCAGCTTTTCATCCATAGTTTCATGGCCTCCAAGAAACATGTTGCCACTGTTTTCATTGGCTTTAACTTCATACCTTTTCTACTGCTTAACAAACCTACTTCCAGACTTTACCAAAATATATTACTGTACTGATTTTCTTTCCTAAAATGTAGATAAAATATAGAGTTCTCCAATTGCATCCCTTTGTTATTTTTCCACTTTCCCCATTTTCATTTTTCCTCTATTTTCATTTTTCCCCCCTTTGCCTCTTCCCCCTACCCCAACCACTCACAATTCTCTGTCACACATCATTATCTGACCACAAGAGTGAGCAAGCAGCCTGTTCCAATATTTAAGCCGATGATGTTCTGCAGTAGCCCACTAGGTGGTGCACAAGAGTCAATCTGGGATTTGTCGACTGATTTTTTTAAATTATGAATCCCACTGGGGAAGCACTTTCTTGTTCATCTCAAATGGATTGGCCGAGATGGTAACTCATCATATTGCGAATTGTGGACACAAATTTGTGGTCCATTAGTTTGTGGCACGTACACAGGTAAACGTGCAAGACACACTACCTCAAATCCATTTTTGAATCGTGCTACTTAAGACTGTTCACTACAGATGGATATTTTGGGCCAGAAATTGCAGTGGGTATGACAGTGTACTCGGAGAAACTCGGCGCTTCCACGGAGTGAGATACATATTTGGTTCTGAAGTTGTGTTGCTATTATCTGTATAGAGATGGGAAATCTGTAATACTAGCTGTATTATAAATAATATTATTGCATAGATGTTTATGCACATTTAAATCCTGGAAGGCTCTAGTACTGAGGGTTTAAATGAATGAGAAACCTTGTTTCCTGATTGGAGCACCGGCCCACGTGACCCCAGGTACGCTGTCACGCATACTGCGCCCCAGGGATCCGTGGGCCATTATGCTGCCCTCAAGTACGTAGCGTCAAACAGCAAGTTTGCGAATGAGGGTCCCCAGCAGGTAAGTGCGCATTCTATTCAGATGCCGGTGGCGTACTCTGAAGGTACACCGCCGACTGCAAAATCCAGGCCATTAACTATCCAAATCATACACTTCTATCTCCTGATTATTCGGGAACATTAGGGAACATTGTCCAACTGGTTTCCGATCAGCTGAAAGCACTCTTGCAGAGTAAACCAGAACTTCACTTAAAAATGGTAAATATCACAGAAATGCAATGCAAATGAATCCCTATGGTGATTCCCAATTCTCTCACTGGGAATGTGCTGTGTGTTTGGCTTGCTCATTATAAAATGTGGTAAAAGGCCAGTAATATTCTGGGTTTCTTTTAAGAATGCGAGTATTTAAAGCTGTACAGGAAACTCTCGATTTACCGGCACCTAAATAACCGGAAACCTCTGTTAACCGGCAAAATTCAGGAGTAGGTTCAGGTAAGTTTTACTTCATATTAGTGGCCGTTCCTGGATCGGTGGCTGTGTAACCGGGGTTCCTGCACTTGTTACAGGGACGCTTGGTCTGTGGCCGGGGTTCCTGCACTTGTTGCTAAGCAACAGGGAAGCCTGGATTTGTTGCTGTGTACGGAGCTCTTGTACCTTTTAACTATACCTCTCTGTAATCCGGACTTTTTGATAAACCGGCACCACGCCGGTCCCGTCGGTGCCGGATAAAAAATAGTTTCCTGTATTTCGATTGTTACAAACTAAATTCTGAATATGGGAACTGCTTTGGGTGTTCCTCTGTTTGCAGTTTATAGAGAAGGAAGAAAGGAGCGATGGGCAGTAGGTTTACTTACACCAGAGGTGGACGGTCTACACTCATCCTTACCCACATAAGGACCCAGACACATCTACCTTGCAATATCCAAGGATGCATCTACAGGCTCTGTTTCACCAGGGAGGCAGTGACAGAGTTATGCTGTCTGCTGGATATTGAGCTGCAAACACTGATCACAGGACTGCACTGCCAGTGGTCAGTGACGGTCACCACAGCACTGATTTTTATACCTCTGGTTCCTTCCAAGTTATCTCATAGAACACTGGCCACATCAATGAATCTGCAGTGCACAGACACATAATGTAAGCAAGGATCTGATCACTTAATAATGTGATCAATATGATGTGAATATTAAATGGGACCACTTCTTCTGGTTAGTAATTAGACTTCGATTCCAAATTCCAATACAGTATAAAGGAATATTTCATACTGGGTAACCAATCAAAATATTTCACTAAATTCTAAAACATTCATTCAATTTAATTAAAAGCAGAAAGCTTTGTTACCAAAAGCCTCCATCACAGGGTTGGAGTCTAGTACTCTCTTTTCTATCCTTTCCACATTTTCTTGGCACTTTACAGAAGTGGACGAGGCAGCAACTGTGGCAAAGTAGTTCATAAGGCACCGTGAGGTCCAGGTCTGCAAAAGGGACATTTCATCAATAGGCATGGTTATAAAGGTTCGAAGCTGGTTTCTGTTGAACATCTCCATTATGGATCTTGAAAACATGGCCATGTAACAAGCAAGCATTTTTGCTTGGTTGTGTCCTGGTCATTTTCCTGCCTTGTAATTTTAACAGAAAAATTATGCGCCCAAATGCTGGAGCACTTAAAATATTGGTTTTCATAGGGTGATCAGAGATTTGCTACCAAAACACTATTGAAAAAAATAACAAAATTTGGAACAACTGCATCACGATTATATGCCTCATTACTGAGGAAGGCACAGATCAATAAAGCCAGTTCAGTGCAATCCTACTGTACTCATCACTTTTTGTAGTGATCAGTTGCTTATAATGATCAAAATCCATTTTCCAAAATCACATCCACACCGGTTAACTTGTGGATGCAGGAGGTTTGTTTATTTGCGGATCTGACTACATTCCTCATGTTGAGTTCTTACCTTTCCAGCACCACTCTCCCCACTGACTATTAGCGACTGGTTAACTGGTTCAATGTGGCTCTGTACATTCCTGAAGGCTTGTTCAGCCACTGTGAAGATGTGCGGTTTCAATTCCTGAAGAATAGAAAGACTTAATCTCGACGTTTTTATTATTTGTATAAAACAGACACTAAAGTAGTAAAAAGTGAAAAGTCTTGAATTATTACTACTGTAAAACTGGTAAGTTTACAGGTAAGCGAGTACAAATGTGAACGTGCAGCTGCTGCTGAGGAATGCATCTCTGTGGAGATCAAATTAAGTTTTCTGACCGCATCATCATCATTAGACAAATTAATTAAGCTGCCGTTCCCATATTCTCAACATACATGGCCTGGGAACCAGAGGGATTGCTCTCAATTATTCAACTTTAAAGGACTTAGCTAAATAGTCTGAGCAAATTCATGGTCTGGCCATAGCGTACATCACATTGAAGAAATGGTCAGAATAAACTGGACACAAATTAAATGCTAATTTTTGATTATATAGGTTACAGAATTTGGAATCAATACCATTGCAATCAATTACTTATTTCAAGCACATTATATGACTAAAGCACCAAGTGCCACTCTGTACTGGAGTTACCTGTGGCCGAGACGCAGTGTGGTATTCCTTCATCACGCCAGGGGAATACAAGTTAGACAGAGGCTGGAATGGGTTAAGAGCCACCAGCGTACAACCTGCATTGGTGTAAAACACACTGGCCGCATATCTTGCCTGCAGACATTTTAAAACTGGGAGACAGGGGGAAAAAAAAAGGAATGATGTTCACTGTTCAATTTATGCAGATTGCATGGTATTAAAAATACTGTGAAATCTAATGTATCATGCCTTTTATTTTGAACAGAGATTTGTTGATCCAAATGGTTTAGATTATAATCCAGTATCTGTAAAGAATATGTTCATTTAACACAAGGTCCCTTTGTTTACCCAGCATCTCCATCAGCATGTACTTTGGCCTCTGTAATTTGGATAATCGGACTGCTAATATAATAATTACCCAACCTTGAAGTTGGATAATGAACAAAGGCAGAAACATCACTTTGAATTTGTCAAATTAACACATACCTGTACTTCTAAAAGTAGTTCTGTTGAAGGGGCCTTATCCTTAAGTTCACCAGTCTTTCTCAGAAGACAAATGGATCTGTGTATTTCCAGACATGTCTGATTTCATATTTACAGTTTTACCTCACCCAAGAATATGTGCCTTGCTCTTCCATTATTAATACATGAAATACTGTCATACATTAAGTATCAGAGTCATACTCAAACATCCCATATTTTAAAAACCAAGTATGCCACAAAAATCAGGTCACGACCCAATGTATTAGATACCTGTGGCAGTTGTCACTGGGTTGACTTTAGTGAGGTCATCAAACTGGTGCAACTCATCTTCATTAATGAGAAAAGCTTTTATCTCCTCCTCAAGTGTGTGATTCAATGTAGTGTGATCTGAAGCCTGGGCCTTTTTGAAGCCATTAGTCTGAAAAAAGAACCACAAGACATTCAACATGTAGTTGATGGTACAAGGACTAGGGGACACAGATTTAAGGTTTTGGGCAAGAGATACAGGGGGGATGTGAGGAAAAACGTTTTTACGCAGCGAGTGGCGAGGACCTGGAACTCGCTGCCGACGGAAGTGGTGGAAGCGGAGACACGCAATGTTTTCAAGGGGAGACTGGATAGGCACTTGAGGGAAATAAACTTGCAGGGCTACGGGGTTAGAGCGGGGGAATGGGACGGACTGGATTGCTCTACAGAGAGCCGGCACGGACTCGATGGGCCGAATGGCCTCCTTCTGTGCCGTTATGACTATGAACGTTTTCTAGAACATGAACCCTTGCTTAATTTTTATTGCCAACTAGTATTCCTCTTACTGGAGCTGTAAACAATGTTTGTTACAGTATGGAAGTTATACAATGTATTTGTGTGCTATTGCATTTGTTAGATTACCCTCAGGTGTGCCGCACACTTAAAGTGAACAGAACTTGTAACCTCAGTCCTAATTATTTAGGAACTCCAGTTTGTTTTGCTTTTGGTGAAACAACCCTGGTCAGTGACACAGAATCTAAAATCTACAAAGAAAGGATAATAAATCTGGTAATAAAAGCAACTCCGTGAAAAATAGAAGGAAAGTTATAATATAAAAGAATGTAGAAAAATAGCATTGATCGCTGCTTCTGTGCTTTGCTTACATAAGGAGCTGGGGGTCTGGGGTTGTGCAGTTAGTCTAGAACACGACTTTTCAACTCTGGGGCCTCAGTTCAAATCCTGCTTAGAGGAATCGTTCATCTCATCATTCTATCTGCTGGCTGTAAGGATCCTCTGTGGGACCACAACATTAAACTGTCCCTAAATAGGCAATCTCTTTCAAAGAGAGTACAGAATGGCTGGTGTGAAACATTGGGAATGGTCACACCGGTACAGCAAGAGGGTGCTATCCGGAGTTTGGAGCGGAGATAGAATTAGGAGGGAACTACAAGTGACCTGGGAGTGGTTGATGTCGACATAGGGTGCCAACAATGAAAATACTGCATCATTCACCGGCACTGAAAAACCTCATATTGAAGGTGGCAAAATTTCACAAGGACCAAATGACATTAAAAATAAAATCATTCCCCTTCCACCTTGTCCTAGACGATGGTAGGAAAGCAGACACTAAAATGATCAATTCTTCTCGGTAGGTCAATCATCCACATGCACCATATGGAATTCCCAGGTTCAACCCCGAGTTAGCTAATCTCAGCCAGGGCGATACAGATGGGGGAGAAATAAAATCGGTAAGGACTTCCAGTCTTAAAATGGTAACCTTCTGGAAAAACCAGGTGCATGGATGTCAGGTGAGGGAGGGCAGAACTAGCTAGACAGGGAGGCTCCCTATGCTTGTTATAGCCTGCTGAAACGCAGGGTCAAGACTCGAACACTCACTGACCAGACTTGCATGACAAATGGTCACTTCAGCAATGTACAAGGGCACAATGCCCCCATGGATCTATGCGTTTGTTTGGGGGGGGGGGGGGGGGGGGGGTGGAGGTGGAAGAGGGGGCAGAGAGGTAGAGAAATGTGAAGAACAAGTTTGTTCATACCTCACGCACACGTTCATCTACTCCTCCACCACCAGCGCTGGCTTAACCATTTTAAGCACTGTTATGCCTTGCTTTCCTCAATCCTCCTACTGCTCCAGGATCATCCTGGGAGGACAAGAACAACACACTGCACTTTCTCCCAGAAGATATCATCTCCTCAGACCCAACCCTTCAATACCAACTGCAAAGGGCTCATGGATTTCATTGCTTTCAAGATTGAGACGATCTGCCTCTACTGCTACTTCACTCTCCTCTCCCCTGCTGTTCCTGACCTCCCTCAGTCTCTCATCCACCCTACTTCAAATTCTCCAATCACTCTGCGGTTTCTCTCCCATTTCCACGCCCCGCCCCATCTCATCACTCTCCAAGCTCATATCTTCCATGAACCCCACTTCCTGTGCTCTTCCCCACTCAATGACCCCTTGCCAACACTGGGTTTCTTTCATCAGGCACCAACCCTCTTCTTTTCAAATCCAACTTCCTCATAAACTCTTCCTTTGGCCCATCCATCCTCTCCAACAACCACACCAATCTCTAACCTCCTTTTGCTCTTCAAGGTCCTCAGGATATGTCATCGCCTCCCAGCACTGTGCCCATCTCCCCCCCGCCCCCCCAAAAAAAACTTTGAATCCCTTCAATGCAGCTCTTACTCTGCTCACACCACTGAGACTGCCCTGGCCATAATTACAAATGACAACTTCTGTGATGACCACTGTGCTTTATCCCCCTCAACCTCTCCACAGCTTTCGCCATGATCGGCCACACCATTCTCCTCCATTGTTCAGCTCATTGCCCTTGTGGTTTCACCTCTACCTGTCCACATACAGACTCGCATCTCCAGCAGTGGCTTGTTCCTGGTCAGGCAGCATCATCTCAGAACTCCCCGCAAGGATCGGTCCTGATCCCGCCCCCCCCCCCCCGCCCCATTCTTTAACTACAGACTGACAGCATCTGCATTCACAGGTCAGCTGCTACATGTACGCTGATGACACTGAGCTTGGCCTCTCCGTCACTTCTCTCGACTCCTCTGTGCTGCTAGACAGCTTATTTGATGCAGAGCCACAGACGAGTCACTATTTCCTCAACCGAACATTGGGAAGTGTAAAGTCATGACCTGCACACCACCCTCTCTTCTCTCCCCACCACCCTGCCCACCTGTTGGTCAGCGAGACCATCTCCGGCCATATGACAAGATCATGCAAAACCTTGGCATCTTGTTTGAAACAAAGTTGAGCTTTAAACCCATATCCATCACCAAGACTGCTTATTCTACCTCCACAACATTGCCCGTTGCTGCCCGTACTTCACCCCACTGCCACTGAAACCCTTATGCACACTTTTGTCACCTGCACTAGATTTCTTCAATATTCTTTTTGCTGGCCTCCCACCCTCCATAAATTACAGCTGGTTACAAAATCAGCTGTCTGTACCCTGTCCCTCGCTAATTCCCACTCGCCAGTCATTCTCATCCTTGGTGAGGTACTTTGGCTCATTGTCATCCAACACACAGAATTTAAAATCCTCATCCTTTTATTCAAATCCATCCATCCATGGCTCTCTTCCCCAACCCCCACCCCGCAATTAACTCTGCAGCCTCCTCCAGCCCTTAATCCATTCCCGCACCCTTCAATGTTCCGGCTTATCCTTTTTGTATATTCCCTCCTCTCCATCCCAGCATTGGTGGCAGAGCTTTCAATTGTCTGGATCCTACATTTTTAGAATACCCTCCCTAAACCTCTCCATTTCTCGCTTAACTGTTAGAAACCTTCTCAAAACCCATCTTTTCAACCACAGTTTAGGTTCTCTTCTACCATGGCTCATAATTTCTTTTATCTATTTTCCCCCTCCCTCCTCCCCCAGTAAAGCACTTTGGAATGACCCCTTATTGTGTCAAGGCTTCTGACTGCTTGAGATATCAAAGTAGAATTTCACTTGGAGTTAAGCTATTCCATTAAGTTATTCTGCCCACTAACCTCAAAACATGTAAGATTTTTAACTGTTTCATCCAGACTGAGAAGCCAATACTTCTCTTTATAAATTCTATACACCAATGATAAATTTGTACAAGCAATGGTTAGACAGCATACAGTGTAGATTAATTCAGATGATGCCGGAGATAAGAAACCAGTTATGAAGAGCGGCTTCAGATGTGAAGGAGATTATTACCACTGAAGCAGACAAGGCCAAGCGATGTAATAAGAATTTTTTTTTTTTTTTTTTTTTTTTTTAAAACCATGAAAATGTTTTAATAGAGTGAAAGGGAAAGACAATTTCCCTTTATCAAGGGTTATCAATTTAAAATCGTCAGTGAGAGTGAGGAGAGAAGGGTTAGAGAGATATAGTTGGAGTGTGGAACGCACGGTCACAGTGGGTTGAAGTAGAAACCATTGCATTTTTAAAAAGAGAAACGTGGATAAATATTTGAAACAGGAAGGTACAAAACTTTGGGGACACAGCAAAGCAGTTGGATTAGATTTAGACTGTTCTAGCACAAACATGATGAGCTGAATAGCCTGCTTCGATACTGTAAATATCATTGGTTCTATAGACTTCTAAAGATGCAAAAAGCTTCCTAGTTTCTGGCAAGCATCAGGTGTCTTTCAGGCAATTCCCAAAATATTCTGAATACAAGTTCAACATTCAAATTAGTTTCATTTAAATGTTATAACAACATTTATATAGTGGCTTCTCAAGTTGAAAATTTCAAAACACTTCACACAATAGTATCACTTTTTAAGTGCAATGACTATTGTTATGTAGACAAGTCTTTCTACAGCAGCAAAATCCAACAGATTTTGGGATAAATGACCAGTTGTTTTTGGCAGTATGGTTGAGGGAAGACGTGTTGGCCAGAACATAAAGAAAACTCCCTGATCATCTTCAAATAATGCCAGGGGGCCATTGGAACAGGCAGATGGGACGTCAGTTTAACATCTCACCTCCTCCATCATTGGAGTGAAGTCTCAGCCATGGATTATGAGATCCAATCGTGGCACGAGGCTCAAAGCCACAACCTTCCAAACCAGAGGCTCGAGTGCTACCAACCGAGATAGGCTGACAGCTGAAGTTCGATTTTATTACCAACCTAAACAGAAATGACTTGACAGGAGATGTAAACAAAATATGTGAAATGGCACTAGGGAAAAGTGTAGGGGGAACAAATGAAGGCTGTAAAATATGGTTGCTTCATCGGCATAAGAAAAAGCACCAACATAATAGAACTCAAATGCACTCACTGCATTTTAGTTTATTTTAAAAAGCCGTGTAACCTCATACACCCAGAGGTGTAATTCCTCTAATACCTGAATGTCTGAAGGGCAACTGGATTAACAGCCACAACAAAGGGCAGAATTAGTTGCTATTCTACACACTGCCTCGAAATAGGGGCAGCCTCTAACTCAAGCAGCGTGTACTCGAGCAATGGTTATGTTGGGAACAGGGCCGTGCAGTGGGTCATCTACCAGCCTTTCACCTCAAGTTCAAATCTAGCTCAGAATGATGGAATGAAAGAGCCCCCTGTCTGATGGCTGTAAAGATATCCGACATGAATGAGTTTAGGCAATCTCAATCCAAGTTGTAGTAAGCGTGAGAAGCGCAGCACAACGTTTTTCCAAATTTGGTAATCTCACTCAGGAGGTCCAAGGATGGCTGCTAAGAGATATGGAAATTGTCACAAATGCAGAAGGGGGTGCATTTAATGAGGCTAGAGCTCAGGCACATGGTTAGAAGAGAGTGACATAGGGATGCTAGATGCTTGTGCCGGATGTCAAAAATGGAAACAATTTCCGTTTCTCAGCATCAACGTTCTTCATCCTGATGAGCACAAGAGAAGAATAGTGTTGATTCTTTGTTTGGTGGTCTGTTGTTTGATGGTCTGTTGTTTGATGGTCTGTTCATTGCCATATTGATCAAAGACCGCAAAAGTATAAGTTATGCTGGATCTGCCGCGACTTAATGGCCCAGAAATTCGGGTCTCCACGGGTGAGTACACACGGGGTACTCACCCGTAGGCCCTATGGAAGTGCCGGTTTCCTGCATGCACTGCGCATGCGCAGGAAACCGGCACTTCCGTTCCCCTGAACGAAGGGGTTCAGAGTTCGAACGCGTGCGCAGGAGAGGCACCGCGTGCGCATCGAACTTAGGTTTTTTTTTGCAGGTTTTCCCGGGAGGGTAAGTCTCCAGAATTTACATATTTAGAAAGCAGGCGTAAAGCCTGCTTTTTACAAGTGGTGAATTAATTAAAATTAAAACATTTTTTCCAGTTTTATTATTTTTAAATACTTTAAAGAAAGGTAAGTTTATTTTTAGCCCTGTTAGAAAATAAAATTATTTTTCAAAAATTTAAATTGTTTAAAATAGTTGTTTCATTTAATTTATAGTTTATTTTAAAAATGTGACTTTTTTTTTTTATTTATTTGAAGATTTAGTGATGTTTTGGGGCGGTAGTATTTATAAGTTTTGACAGCTCTTCCGGTCAAACTTATGAATGAAGCATTCCCTGCTCCGATTGGCTGCCCATGGCCCATGTGATCCCAGGGGACGCATCGAACTAACTGCGCCCCTGGGATACGCAAGCACTGCGCGCCGGCAATTGGAGGAGGCCCAGGATCGGAATTCCACAGGGGCCCACAGCTCAACGGCTGGCGCGCAAGGTAAGTGCAGATCGGGGGCTTACATCCGCGGGAAGCCCCCGACCCGAATTTCTGGGCCAATGTTCTAGTCATTTTAATACTTCCTGATATCCCTCCATCATTGGACTAGTAGAACAATTTGCATTTATATAGTGCCTTTAACATAGAAATACGTCCCAAGGCACTTCGCAGAAGCATAATCAAACAATAATGGACTGAACTTGATTCACAGAAACCTGATTGTAAATATTCAAGCATGGAGTTGCAGGAAAGATGGGAACAAATTTGGGAGGTGACAACATGTTCAAGAACTCTGGATAAGAAGGGGAGGTTAGAGATGTGGTGGTAGTTTGCAATGGCTCAAAGGTGGATTTTTAAAAAAAATTAAAGAGAGGGGCGATGACAGTGGTTTTGAAAGGGAGAGGGACAGTACCAGAGGAGAGGGAACTATTTACAATGTCAGCAGGTATGGGGGCCAGGAAGGGAAGCTGAGTCAGCAGTTTTGTGGGAATGGTATCAAGAGAGCAGAAAGTGGGTCTCATGGACAAGATGAACTGAGAGGGGGCACATGGGGAGATAGGAGAGAAACTAGAAAAGGACACCAGTTCAGGGCTAGGTGAGCATGGGGAAGGGGGTATGCAGCAGAGACACCTGAACAATGGTCTCAAATCTTAGTGACAAAGAAGTCTCAGAGTTCCTCACACTTGTTGGACCCACAGATTTTTAAAATCAGTCTTAGCCTCTATTTTCCACTATTGCAGCTATGCGATCATCTCCTACAGCATCGTGGTGAGTCATTCAAATGCACATCCACTCCAGCACAGCCTTCTCAGTTACTCCATGCACATCCAATTTAATTACTCCATATTTATCCACTCCTGTAATGCCTTTTCAATACTCCTACCAGCCAATTTCAAGTACAGCTGACCCCTCCGCTTCAATGTCTTATGCTCAATTTTCTATTCCAAATAGTTTCAGTACATTTGAAACACTATTAAGTTATTCCACATTTCAGCAGCGAAATACAAAACATCCTTCATGCTCATTTGACTTACACGGACGATAACAAAAAAAATCAATTCAAGCACTTTTGTCAGTAAATATATTTCGTGGCTTTTATTGCACACAAGGGTCAATGGATTTTATTGAACAGTTAGTGTTCTTAGATAGAACAATCTCCATCTCTCCAGAGAACATCTCTGATGAGTATGCAGATGCATTATCGATTAGAAGAATGGCTCTTTGCATTTCTGGAACAACAGGATTACAAAATCCGTTTCTGTCATTCATCCAGACAATTCTGAGACGTACGGATTACACCAATCTCTTTCAAAACTTTAATGTGGCAGCAATGAAGGTTAGCAGACATTCTATTTGCTCAGACAGCTTTAAGAACAAAACTTCTCAATGAACAGTGGCAGTTAGTGCCTGTCACAGTCATACTGCAGTTTGAGATTAGGAATGCATTTCTAAAATAAGGCAAAACGTGGTTTCATCAGTTACAGATTTGACCCTTCATTTTCAAAAAACGAAAAGGCTCGCCCACTTCCAGATCTGCTTCAAGCTTCTCATTGGTTGCATATATCGGACACATTTAGAGGTTACTGGAAGTGTTTAAACATGGAACCATTCCAGCATTGAAGTTATTTGACCTTATCATAAATATATCTGTATTCCTTCATCGTGTCTTTGGATACGTCTGATAAAATTAGCTTCGACACCTTTGGCGAACCATAATGTGTTTTCGCAAGTACTAAAAGTTTGTATTTTGGCTAACATCTTCAGTTCATTTTCTGCTTTCTTTGCCTGTTCAGCATTTCTAAAAATCAGCCAGTGCTTGTTCCTCTAGTTTTTGCTTTTAAATTAAAAGTAGAAATCCAACTCCCCCAATGATTCAAATGATAAATGAGGGACCACACAGATCAGGTTTGATCCCAGGTTCAATTCCCAGTGTGTGCTGAGTTAGTTGATCTTAGCCTGGAAGGCAGTACTGTAATTGGCTTGATCACGCTGGGTTATGAAAAGTGAAAAAGCAACTGAAATTAGCCAGGAGTTCCTGATCACTCCCAAATAACTGGGAACCACCGCTAGAACCTACCTGGTGAACTTCAGGCAAGGAGAGACGGAGGCTCAGCTGCGATACTTCATGCTCAAATAGCCTGCCGATACTGGGCTCACACATGAGGAACAGCTGCTTAAATAATATACTGGAAGCCAACTGGCATCCAAGGATCCATACCCCAGCAAGGAGCCAAGACCATCAGGAAGGAAAAGAATGTGGGGATGGGAACAGAGCACACCAAAAAACAGAAATCTTCTCTCGTACAAATTATTAGCACAATGAGTTTCACTTCTTTTTGGCACTAGTTGTGAGGTGATAAGGACTTCTCAAATGTGACTGACACTACAAATAGAGCGAGGATAATCAGTGCCACTTCCAGCAAGTTTTATTCTACAAATATCTTCCACTGCAACTCTGTAGATGGTATACATGTCTAGGATTCAGGAGATGTATTCACACAACATTCACATTTCTGCTCCGAAAATTCACTGAAACATCTGTCAAGTTTTATTCCAATAATGCTAACAGTTACAAAAGCAACTTAAACATTTCTGGGGAGAAAAAAAAAACGACTGCAGTTCAATCTGGGCAAAAACTGGTCAAACATCTTAAGCCCTTACATATATTACTAAATTACCAAATGATTAGATTGGTATTTTCTTCTCACTTAAGAGAACAATTTTTTTACAATTGTCTCAATGCATCACCCAAAGAACAAATACAAAAATTAAAAGTTACGGTTATTGATTACAGCATGGAAGTTGCTAGTGTGAAATCCAAGCACTGCAACCCAGGCATTGCTCACAAGTCAGGACAGTAACTTCAGTGTGCATGTGGCTGCTGTGAGTCATTTCCAGCTTGCTACTTTTGGAACAGAAAACCCACAGCCCACTCTGAAACAATTTCGAGAAATCCTACTAATGACAACATTACATTTTTCAACAGGGTGGAGTTAGACGCAAAACTCAGGGTTCGACCGTTTCAATAAAGTCAGACTGTTTCAGTGGAGGAGATCCTAGGAACTTTGCCGTGCCCACCAGGGATTTAATGGTTCAACTATCACCATCAGAAAAATTTCCCCCATAAACACCCCGACACAACCTTTTCAGGAACCTATTATTTCCACTGTAAAGTCAAATTTAATTGATGTATATAATTTCCATTTCCAACACTCAGAAACTGTTCTTTAGACTATGAGGGAATACCCACATTGAATAGGATTCGATCAGCATTGTAAAAGGCTGCATGAAACTACTCAAATTCCAGCAATGCAAGCCAAAAAATCATCGAATTGTGTGGCTACCGCTCCCAGTCTATGTAAAGCAGAATCCACACTACCCACGATAAAATATCTACGGTGCAATTCAAAGGTTCCAACATATATTCAAGGAATCATCAGCACGCTCAGGGGATAGTGTGCAACTTTTTCCTTAATGAAATGCACTCTGCTTTATCATTTCTATGATAGAGTCACAGCAACAGGTTGCTGGCGAGGTTAAAATCAAGTATCTGCTGCATCTAATTTCTCCTCTTTTAAAAACCATATGTCGTCCATATTTCTCCTTTCCAGAAGTGAACATGTTCTGCAGGAGTGTATTTACACTATTGCCAGCCACCCCATCCGTATCTCACATAATTTCTCATTCTTCAGGCGTGAGTCGAGCTAGCAAGCTATACAGTTGTGGCAGACATCATAGCTTAGTTGAGCCTGCCCTCATCTGACACCCACACACATACAGTTCCCAGCAGATAAGGGAGAGTGAAAGTTGGTTTTGAAATACTATGAAAATTCAGATGGTATTGTATGAGCATCGTCCCATCAAGAGAATGGATTAGTCAGGAAACTTGGATGATTTTTCCCTTCCTTATCTGGATTTCTTGAGGTTAAATATAAAAGCAACTATTTGAACCATTAACAAAATGTGCTGTTAAAATAGCAAATTTGCATCTCAACATTTATAAATGCCAGTTTTGTCTGAGAAGTAAATGTTAAAGAAAGACCCCCCATGTATAATTGTCCAGGTGACATTTTCTACATTCTTCAGGTGCACCTGGAGAAAATCATAGAAAATGTTACCTTCTAAATAAAACATGCTGAAGTGCCCAATAACCAAACAAATCTGTTCTGCAAAGATCAGGGAAAACACAAAGCACTGGTCCCACCAAAAGTTCGGTTTTGCTCCTACCCCATAATAAGTGGAATATCAGTAATATGCTGAATGCGTGAATTGGAAGGAAAGTCGATTAGAATATGCCCCTCAAAGTGTCTAAGCAGGCCAATAAAGAGCATTTATATAAAGTCTCACATCATCAGAGCATCCTAGTGTACTCACGGTTATGTAGGCAAACAAGACAGCCAGTTTGCACACAGCAAGTCCCGTAAATGAGAGGAGTGACCAGCTCATCTGTTTCTGGTGGTGTTGGTTGAGGGAGGAATGTTGGCCAGCACATCAGCAGAACTCTTGCTCTTCTTAGAATAGTGCCATGGGCACTTGAAGAGGCAGACAGAGTCCCAATGCAATATCTCATCCAAAAGATGACCCCGTTGACAATGCAACACTCCTTCAGTTGTCAGCCTATTGTGTGCTCAGGCTCTCGAGAAGGGCTTGAAACCTGAGCCAAGCTGAAATTTGAAAGGCAAGGAAAAGCAGACGAGACCATCCATAGACAGGAATTACTGCACTGGAAGGGAAAGTAAGTCTGGCAGCAAGATCAGGATGACACTATGGCTGCTCCAGCACTGTCCAAGAATGCCTACCAAGAATGTGAATTCATTCCAACACAGAACTAATTTCTGTACAACAGCAACAAAAACAGTTGGGAAGAGAGAGTCCAGCCCAAGATAAGGAACTGGAAGCAAGCCAGATGTGCGGTCACTTGTTCCAGATAGAGTGGGAAATCCAAGAGCCAAGTTTGTGAAAAAGGTTAATTAAATATGAACCAACATCTGAAAACTGATAAGACAGGAGAAGACATTCATTTTCAGAACACAAACACTCTGTTGAGGGCCAAGGACAGTAGAGGTCACTGTACCAAGTTGTCACAAATAGCCTGCAAGATTATTTCTCCCGAGGACTATTTTCAACAAAAAAATCAATTTTGAAAGTATGAATGCACTAATACTAAGCCTGTGCCGTATAAATTAAGTGTTTTAGCCAAGCTAACTCAAACAAAGTGAAGCAAGCCTCCTTCTTATTTGCTTTGGTCCATTGCTCCTGTGTCCACTCAGGTCTTGATTCCAGATTCAGGCTACATTTACACTGTAACTACAATACTGGTGTGAAGTGAAACGAGTTCTTACCAATGTTATAGCTGGAGTGTAAATGTACCCTTTAAGAATTGCTCGCTAAACTTAGCTGATTCCACCACTCTACATCCATGAAGCAGATGTGATACCAATTCATCTTAACTCACTGCACGCTGTCAGGTCAGACTGCAGGTGACCTCCAAGTGCATAACTATCTTGCTTGCATCCTACCTGAATTCTTTACAGCATGCTAAAATGCAGTTCGAGGAAACTGAATTTACATGTACATAAATTGAAATTATTACTAAAGCACCTTTTTACTGGTGCTCAGTATAGAGTATTAAAATTTTAGTAATTGTAATCAATGTATGGTGCTACAGCAATTGTCACTTCTGCTGTAAATTCAGTTAGGCTGAGCATCTCCTCCCAGACAGATTTCCCTTCCCCCCCCCCCCCCAAAAGAGATCAGCAACAGTCACCGTTTTAGAATTAAAAATAACTTGGTGGCCAGAGTCTACAATCTCAGAAGTGGACATTGTATGAAATTTAAACCTCCCAGATAAGGTTAACAGCGTTTATTCTACACCCCTCACTGTCTTCCTTAATCTTTCCACACGTTGATGTTTAAAAAAAAAACGCCTGCAGTTTGCCTCACATTCAAACTAGAGCGGTTTCTAGGGAATGTAGGGAAAGTGCCCGGTGCAATGGGACACATGAAGGTGACATCGCCCTTGTGATGGTCATTCCTGTTACATGAAAATCAAACACTGCGCCTCGTCTAACACGGTCAGTAAGCCTCTGACAGAAGAGGAGGGGGGGCGTTTATCGGCACTGGCAGCTGTAAGCACACGCAGCCCCCTTCCCCCGGGATCAGCCGGACGCTCTTACCTGGCGCCCTGCTGTAGTGGAGCGGGCAGGCGCGGCGCCTCTCCGGCGGGAAACAGCGTCCCGCGCCGCTCGGTTAGTGTTCGAGGCGGCCATCGCCGGCCTCAGTTGCCGGGGTTCGTTCACTGATGCATTGCCTGAGGCGAGAAGGCCGCTCTGGTGCACAGTTCGAGCCGCTCACTCACTCACCGCACTTTCAAGCGGTTCTGAAGGACGCGCTCACCCAGATCTCGCGGTGCCTGGCGGAGGTTCTCGTCCGCCTGACCTTTAACCTCGGGTTTCTCGGGCCTCCGCTAGGCCGGTGTGGGAGTCGGACGCCGGACTCCCCCCCCTCCTTCACTAACCGAGGCCGCCCAGAGCTGTGTCGAGCGGCTCTTCCCGTGTCCACCCATGACCGCCGGTGGACGGCCGCTCTCGCTGTTCACCTGTAGCGGAGCGGCCAGGCCAGGCCAGGCCCGGCTCCCCCGCGGTAAACCTCAGCCTAAGCGGCGCTTCTGAACAATCGGGAAAGGTTCTGCGGTGAACCTCACAGCCAGGTACAAGTGAGCAAAGTGACCCTCCTCTGAATGCTTTTAATTCTGGAAGTGTTGGGTGACATTTGCGTTTTAGATGTGGCTCAGTTTGGGGGGGGGGATGAACTCCCCCCGCTCTCTCCCTAACTTGGCTTCACCTGGATGATACCTGCAGCCTTTCTGGTAAAGCTGTGGTGGTGGTGATACTGAATTGCCCCAATGTCACTCAGCAGAAACAGAAAACGTTAAGGCAAGTGCCCTAGGGCACCACAAACAGAAAACATTGGGCTCAATTTTCCACGGTGCAATCGGTGGCGGGCCAAGGACAGTAGAGGTCACTGTAGCAAGTTGTCACAAATAGCCTGCAAGATTATTTCTCCTGAGGACTATTTTCAACAACAAAAAAATCAATTTTGAAAGTATGAATGCACTAATGCTAAGCCTGTGCAGTATAAATTAAGGCCTAGAAATTCACTATGGCCCCGCCAGCTGGCTAGCGCCCAAAAGTTAGCGCTGGGCGGGAAGCCTATAGCGATCGTCAGATATTCATTGTTAGCGCCCCAATTCGGAACCGGGTGCTATACCAGAGTGTGCCCGCCTCCGCTTGGGACGCTGACACTGAATATCAGCGCTCTTGGTGCCGCTGCGCCAGCCGCTGCGGAGCGGCAGGCTGCGGTACTGCAGGCCTCCTCTTAAGGGGGAGCTGCCTGCAACGGGGAGATCGCCGCTGGATAGTGCCGGCAAATGAGCCCGGCACCACGGAGAAGTGCCGGGCTCGCGGAAAGCAGCCGGCAATGCCGCGGTGGAGGAGGCCGGGGAAGGAGGTGCGGGCAGGCGGCCACCAAAAAAGCGGCCGGCCGCACCTTCCGCTTTAAAGCGCCCCACTAAGGCAGCAGGACGGCCCCATTTTCTGGTCGCTGTTTGCGGCCGCTTCGGAGGAGGCGGCCGCAACTAACTATGGGGATTGGGCCGGTTTCGGGGCGGAACCGGGGCACTGCGCACACCGATGATGTCATCGGTGCCGGCGCAGCGCTAACGGCTACCGCCGCCAATACCGCTGCGCTGAATATCTGCGCAAACTCATTTCTGGCGCAAAATCACTCTAGGCGTTAACTGGGCGCAAAGCTGGCAGCGCCTTAATGAATTTCTAGGCCTAAGTGTTTTAGCCAAGCTAACTCAAAACAAAGTGAAGCAAGGCTCCTTCTTATTTGCTTTGGTCCATTGCTCCTGTGTCCACTCAGGCCTTGATTCCAGATTCAGGCTACATTTACACTGTAACTACAATACTGGTGTGAAGTGTCATCTAGCTCCCACGCACCTTTTCCACAGGCATGTCTCTCATCATGGAACAGACCCAACCTGCATCGGTGGGGGACCCAATTGAAATCATTATCAGGTACTTTAGAGTCTTCCCCCCCCCCCCCCACCCATCTTTTTAAATTTCCTTGCATGGCCACGGGATTCACGCAGCTCGGGAACCACGTCTGTCAACCTGAGGCGGGAGTTCTGTGGCCGTTGCTCCAGCTGATGACTTGACAGCATGGAAAATAAACCAAAATAAAAACATGTTGATTACATCAGCTAACAGATTGATGGAGATTCGGTTCTACTTGAAAAGCTACTGGTAAATGTTAATTCAGAAATTCCTGAAAAGTAAGTGCTACCCTGGATGCTGAGGGAAATACATTTTTCACTGGCTACTCTTGGCTGTTGCCTTCCAACTCAACAGTAATTGTGAATTGATCTGCACTATAAAAAAATGACATATACCATTTAAATACATTTTTGCGGTGTTTCTGGTCAGGTTTTTCTCACAGTATACTGTGATTGTCCAGTTACACATTAAATCAAGTCATCAACTGTAACAATTTCAGTCTCATCACTCATTCCACTAGTTCAATTTGCTTTCAGTCCCTGAATATGACTACAGTAATTTAATTTTTCAGTCTGAGACTTTAGGGTGAATTTCTGCAAAGCTTCTCTCACTTTTCCATTGTTAACTTCAACGGAAGAGCTGCAGAAATCCCAGAAACACATTATAAGCACCACTTACACTATTTGTCAGGGATTCCACAGCTCTTCTGCTGAACTTACATAAGATTGTAAATCCACCCTTTTACAATTACATTTAAAATCTGCTTAATTTTATGTAATACCTATACGCACACATCTTTTATTTGTACCAGTTACTGATACAAAAGTCTATAGATTTGTGACTAAAGCACCAATAACTTCCCAATTAATGTACTTTTTAAATTATGTTCTTGATCGTATTTGTAGATGATAATATTTAAATATTTCTTTGTCACTCATAACTTTCATTATATTATTGTACAGTAAAGATTCAACACCTACTACGTTAGATTAAACTTAAAATTTAATGTGACTAGGGTCCCTTTAAGGATCCCAGCTTAAAACACGTCATGATTGATGTCACCAGACCCGCTCCATCTAATTGGGCGGGCTTAATAGACTCCATTAAGGTAAGTTCATTTTCTACTGTGGAGTGAAGCCAGCAGCGGGTTTGTGACCCAACACCGGCCGCACCAGACCCGCCAAGTTAAGGAAAATTTGGCCATTAAGTCAAGTGCACCACAAATATAACAACCAAACAATAACATAAACAATAATCAAATTATAATGTTGTGAGCATCCAGGATGCAATCTATACCCTGCGGTGCCCACCGGTCGCGGAAAGCCTCAAGGGTACCGGTGGACACCACATGCTCCCTCTCCAGGGCCAGCCGGGCATGGATAATGTTGCAGAAGGGAGGTAGGCAGAACAACTCCTGGATGATACCTGAGCTCTTAATTACTTCAGTACCTTTTCTGTATTCTTGTCTAGATTCTAGATGGACTGTTGGAAAATAGTTCTGGACTGATATGTGGGTTTGCCATTAGCCAATGTGCAGAACCATTTCTCGGTTATCACCTGTTTCAAGTTGAGGTCCATCATGGTGCAGGATATTGGTGTTACTGCAAACTAAAGTAAGAGCGGTGGGACTTGGGTTTGTACCTCCAGTTCCTTACAAGGTGACTGCTCAGTATCACTTGTGCCATCACAGAAGACATCAAGCGGGTGTCAGATGCTTTCCTAGTAGTGGGTGAATTGCCCAAGGCCACTTTTAGATAGATCAGTGGCATAGCAAAAAGCTCAGGAGCAGCCTTTTTTTTGGACAGGAAATGAGGACAAAAAATGCAAATGCCTTTAAAATGGGCATCTGATATAAGAATGTTAGAGTTATTCTTAAAAACACATTTGATCTAATAAGATCTATTTTTATCTCCCCAGCTGATCTAACAGAAACAACTAATTCTAGGTAATTTGTATGATTAGTAAATCAATTACAGGAAACTCTCTTTTTACCGGCACCTAAATAACCGGAAATCTCTCTTCACCGGCAAAATTCAGGAGTAGGTTCAGGTAAGTTTTAATTCATATTAGTGGCCGTGTAACCGGGGTTCCTGGACCTGTGGCCGTGTAACCGGGGTTCCTGCACCTGTTGCCATGCAACAGAGACGCCTGGATCTGTGGCCGTATACGGGGCTCTCATACCTTGGTAAGTATATCTCTCTGTAATCCGGACTTTTTGATCAACCGGCACCACGCCGGTCCCGTCGGTGCCGGATAATAAAGAGTTTCCTGTATATAATTTTTAGTTTGTTTTCCAATAATCTATTACCATATTTCAGTTTACAAGTATACAGCATGTCATCAGGGACGAATATAAATATTTTTTTTGTCTTTTTCAGGAAAAACAATAACCAAAATGGCACAAAAAGAATTCAAAGAAGCATTTATCAGTAACCTGAGCGGTACTACCCTAGCTGAGAATTTATTGGGTTTAATTCTGTCTGCATTATGTGTCACCTACCGAGGATTGGTATTGATGTATTTCGTTGGAAGATGCACAAGATCATCATGGAAAAGGCTCCTGTTCATTGATTTTGTTGTGCTGGTGGCATCTCTTGTATTGTCCTGCACTGTCTTGTCAGATGTGCTTCACTGGGTGGTGCTGGTTCTAGCAGCTATTCTTGTGATATCTGTGTTTCAGATATACAATCAAAGAAAACAATGTGCCCATCAACACTTGAAAGAAGTCATTGGATCTTTTTTGGAAACCAGCTTGGATGTGAATTACATTCCTTTTGTCACTTTGTTTCGAGTCTTTGTTAACATAAAGACTGGCATCAGCATTCTTGCTGTGGACTTTCCAATATTTCCAAGACGCTATGCTAAAGCTGAAACATATGGGACTGGGATTATGGATTTTGGAGTGGCAGCTTTTGTTTTTGCAAATGCACTTGTTTCTCCTGAAGCAAGACAAAAGAACAAAAATATATCGCATTCTAAATTTAGTTTTGCGGTTAAACAGATCATAGCAGTTTGGCCCTTAGTATTCTTAGGGTTAGCTCGCCTAATAAGTGTTAAAGCAGTGGATTACCATGAGCACGTATCTGAATATGGTTTGCATTGGAACTTCTTTTTCACACTGGCAATAGTTAGGATCCTGTCATCTTTTCTTTTGATATTATGTCCTGTTAGAAGTTCTTGGATCTTGTCAGCTAGCATTGCCATATGTTATCAATTGCTCCTTGAAACTACAAATCTGAAGCAATTTATATTGCATGGAAGTGATGGCAAAGGCACTAGGGTTGGGTTCATTAATGCCAACAGAGAAGGGCTCTTTTCAATGCTCGGATACATAGCTATTTACATGGCTGGTGTACAGGCTGGCATTTACATAATGAAGAAGAGGACATTGGTAATAGACTGGCTAAAAGTGCAAGGTTGCCTTGTGATGACTATTTTGATATTGTGGCTGCTACTGCATGTGTGTGAGGCACTCACGGAGCCAGTATCTCGCCGGATGGCCAATCTCAGTTTTGTTTTATGGACAGTCGGGCAAAGTTTGTTTTTTCTAATCATTCACATGCTGGCTGATCTTGTTTTAGTATTTGTCAAAGTTATCTCGGGGATGTCTAATGTGCCATGTTCATGGAACATTTTACCAGATTCCTCCCAACACAAGAAGGATAGGACCTTGTTAAAAAGCAATCCTTTGGGAAAGGTGGATAAAACCACTATAGATTTCTGTCTTATTGAAGCCATAAGCAGAAACCAACTGCTGTTTTTCCTGCAATCGAATATTTTGACTGGTTTGGTGAACCTTACAATAGATACTGTTCATAGCAACACATTTAGTTCCTTATTTGTACTTCTGCTTTATATGTTCTGTAATTGTGTCATTGTGTACGCTTTACACATCAATGACATTACTTTAAAGTTTTGGTGATTTGCTGGTTCAATGATTCACTTTCATAAAAGGAAAGCTATTCTGACACTGAATAGGTATCAGAGTTCTTGCACTTGAATCATTATTTTCTCTGGTACATTGCACCTCGCATAATTTATGGCGTGTCTTACTCTGCACGTGCAGGCTTAATCTGCCTATTATTTTTCCTCTTATCCTCTGCAGAAGATAAAGCAAATATTAGATGATATGAAAAGTGTACCATCTAAGAAGTGGCACGATATTCTGGTCAGGTGTGGAGTTGCGTGTGGTTTTGTCCTACATGCTAATTTCCCTATTTCAGTCATAGGGAAGCATTGGCAAAATCAGAGGGCAAGTAAGTTCCAGGTCACGCTTGCATACTTTTTTGCACTAACTTCAGAGTGGTATTGGTGAAGGGGTAGAAGCAGGCCTTTTTTTTAAATATTCGATCATGGGATGTGGGCGTTGCTGGCAAGGCCAGCATTTATTGCCCATCCCTAATTGTCCTTAAGAAGGTGGTGGTGAGCCGCCTTCTTAAACCGCTGCAGTCTGTGTGGTGAAGGTACTTGCCTTTCCGATCTGGGATGGTGCATGGAACAGAGACTAAGAATTGGTAAGACAGAGGATTTTTTTTTTTAAATAGTAGATTGGCTGAAGCCTTGACCGCAACAAAAAACACTCCATCTTATCTTATTTACTCCATAAAGTGAAATGTCTTAACACTGATTCCAGTTTTCATAATGCGTTCTGTGTAATATATTTTAATATGTTGATATATGCTTTATAAATTAACTGCTCTAACAACTGGCCAAATTAAAATAGTACTCCAAAAATACTCATACGTGTGTTTATTTTACTTTCAAATGCAAAAATGCTAGCCTTCCACCATTTTTACTTCTTGCTTGTTATTTTGGAAGTTGTACAGAGGACTGCTTTTATATTGTATAGCATTTTCTGCTGCACTATTGCAGTCATTGTGCAGCAAATATTAGTCATTATGTTTAATATTTCAGATATCCTGTTGTTCCTTGTGGGATGATGCTAGGATTACTTTATAATAACATTTCATTTTAGTTCTACCGCAGTTGTTGCAGTGAGTGTGCACGATCCCAGAGTATTTCAGAACAAATGTTAAAAAGAAACATTATTAAACAATAATCATGAAATATTTTCACTCCCGTTTTCTGCCACTAACACATTCCAAAACAGTACTTGAAACTGTTTAAATGTAAGGCTATGTCAAAGAAATTTAGAAGAACATTAATTTTTTATTGGTTAGTTTCTTTGCATCTTTCTTGTCAAGCTGCTTTTCTACAGAGCATGCTGAAGTGTACAATATAACTTTATTTTCCCTTGCTTTGTATTATTTTTAATGGCGGGATAATGCATCCAAAATGTGCTTGAGCAACAAACACACGGGCTTTAATTAAACAGCCCCATTAATTGTCTATGAAATATTTATCCACATGTTGAGCTTCTTGCTGTCATGCCTAATTGATTATAAGTGCGATTACTATTTAGAAGAGTTGTGAACTTACTGCTGTACATGATTAAAAATGTATTACAATTGCAAAATCTCAATTACACAACTACATTATTCCAACTATAATAGATCTTGTCTCACATAAGTATATACCAATTTAAGAAATTACTTCTAATGGATCATGAAGTGACAGGATGTAGATTTGTGTCTGAAATTTCTCAACAAGGAGGCGAAAAGTAATTAGGAGGTGTTCTTGCCTTCTCCCAAACAGCAGCTTACAGAAGTGACTGGCAGAGGCCATCTTGAATGGACATGGTGGTACTGAGGAGCTCAAAGAGAAAATTAATATCTGCAGGTATTTCAATAAAAGGTTACGCAGTCCAAATTAGGACATTAACAGATTGCTAACCCTAGGTTAGGGCAGTCAGTCAGATCTACTTGTAAAGGCAAAATCCAGCCTCCATGCCTATTCCTGGAAACCAAACAAGTAACTTGACTTTTAAAGTCAAGAGCAATACATGCCAGAAATTATGGTTGGCAATGCCCAACTACACTTCAACCTGTAACTGGAGGAGGGCTAATTTCAGTGAGTTAAAAAGGAAACTAGCCTAAGTGGATTGGTATCAAAAATTGGTAGGCAAAACTTTAATGGAACAATGGGAGGCCTTCAAAGAGGAGATGGTTCGGGTACAAAGTAGACACATAGAAGATAGGAGCAGGAGTAGGCCATTCGGCCCCTCGAGCCTGCTCCGCCATTCAATGAGATCATGGCTGATCATCTAAATTCAGTACCCTGTCCCTGCCTTCTCCCCATATCCCTTGATCCCTTTGGCTTTAAGAAATATATCTAACTCCTTCTTGAATATATTTAATGAATTGGCCTCCACTGCCTTCTGTGGTAGAGAATTCCATAGGTTCACCACTCTCTTGGTGAAGAAATTCCTCCTCATCTCTGTCCTAAATGGCTTACCCCTTATCCTTAATGTGGAGATGCCGGTGTTGGACTGGGGTGGACAAATGTAAGAAGTCACACAACACCAGGTTATAGTCCAACAGCTTTATTTGAAATCACAAGCTTTCGGAGCGCTGCTCCTTCATCAGGTGAAGTGGAGAGATGCATATCGGCACAGCTTATATAGTCAGAGAATACTGCCAGATGATTACAGGTAATCTTTCTAACTGCCCTTTATCACACCTTGGCAGAGAGATAATCACAGCAATCAAAGGTGTGAATGGTGTCCAAACAGGTCAGTCAGGAAAACATTACATCAAAGAACAATGAGGTGGGGTCACAAGGGGTCAAATGTTGCAGATGCTGGGGTCTGTATGAAAAACAAAAAACAAACAAAAAACTTTTTTTGCTGGAAATCAGCAGGTCCGGCCGCATCTGTGTAGAGAGAACAAACCAACGACGACTCAAGTCTGGATGACTACGTCAGGTGGGGTTACGTGTAGCGTGACATGAACCCAAGATCCCGGTTGAGGCCATCCTCATGAGTGTGGAACTTGGCTATCAGTTTCTGCTCGACGATTTTGCATTGTGTGTCTCGAAGGCCGCCTTGGATGAGGAGGAACGCGATGGACACCTACAGATGCTGAAAGACACCCTCATAAGAACGGGATATGACACTCGACTCGTCGATCGACAGTTCCGACGGGCCACAGCGAAAAATCGCATAGACCTCCTCAGAAGACAAACACGGGACACAACCAACAGAGTACCCTTCGTCGTCCAGTACTTCCCCGGAGCGGAGAAACTACGCCATGTTCTTCGCAGCCTTCAACATGTCATTGATGATGACAAACACCTCGCTAAGGCCATCCCCATGCCTCCACGACTCGCCTTCAAACAGCCGCCTAACCTCAAACAGACCATCGTTCACAGCAAATTACCCAGCTTTCAGGAGAACAGCAACCACGACACCACACAACCCTGCCACGGCAACCTCTGCAAGACATGCCAGATCATCAACACAGATACCATCATCACACGTGAGGACACCACCCACCAGGTACATGGTACATACTCATGTGACTCAGCCAACATTGTCTACCTCATACGTTGCAGGAAAGGATGCCTTGGAGCATGGTACATCGGCAAAACCATGCAGACACTGCGACAACAGATGAACGGACATCGCTCAACAATCGCCAGGCAGGAGTGTTCCCTCCCAGTCGGGGAACACTTCAGCAGTCAAGGACATTCAGCCTCCGATCTTCAGGTAAGCATTCTCCAAGGCGGCCTTCGAGACACACGACAACGCAAAATCGTCGAGCAGAAACTGATTGCCAAGTTCCGCACTCATGAGGACGGCCTCAACCGGGATCTTGGGTTCATGTCACGCTACATGTAACCCCACCTGATGTAGAGTCATCCAGACTCGAGTCGTTGTTGGTTTGTTCTCTCTCCACAGATGCGGCTGGACCTGCTGTGATTTCCAGCAAAAAAATAGTTTTTTGTTTGTTTTTTGCTTTTCATACAGACCCCAGCATCTGCAACATTTGACCCCTTGTGACCCCACCTCATTGTTCTTTGATGTAATGTTTTCCTGACTGACCTGTTTGGACACCATTCACACCTTTGATTGCTGTGATTATCTCTCTGCCGAGGTGTGATAAAGGGCAATTAGAAAGATTACCTGTAATCATCTGGCAGTATTCCCTGACTATATAAGCTGTGCCTATATGCATCTCTCCACTTCACCTGATGAAGGAGCAGCGCTCCGAAAGCATGTGATTTCAAATAAAGCTGTTGGACTATAACCTGGTGTTGTGTGACTTCTTACCCTTATCCTTAGACTGTGACCCCTGGTTCTGGACTCCCCGGCCATCGGGAACATCCTTCCTGCATCTAGTCTGTCTAGTCCTGTTAGAATTTTATAAGTTTCAATGAGATCCCGTCTCATTCTTCTAAACTCCAGCGAGTATAAGCCCAATCGACCCAATCTCTCCTCATACGTCATTCCTGCCATCCCAGGTATCAGCCTGGTGAATCTTCGCTGCACTCCCTCCATGGCAAGAACATCCTCAGAGAAGGCGACCAAAACTGCACACAATACTCAAGGTGTGGTCTCACCAAGGCCCTGTACAACTGCAGCAAGACATCCTTGTTCCTGTACTCAAACCCTCTCGCTACGAAGGCCAACATACCACTTGCCTTCTTAACCGCCTGCTGCACCTGCATGCTTACCTTCAGTGACTGGTGTATAGGGACACCCAGGTCTCGTTGCACTTACCCTTCTCCAAATCTATTGCCATTCAGATAATAATCTGCCTTCTTGTTTTTGCCACCAAAGTGGATAACTTTGCATTTATCCACATTATACTGCATCTGCCATGCTTCTGCCCAATCACCCAAGCTGTTCAAATCATACTGGAATTTCTCAGCATCCTCCTCACAGCACACACACACACCCAACTTTGTGTCATCTGCAAACTTGGAGATATTACATCTAGTTCCCTCATCTAGATCATTAATATATATTGTGATAGCTGAGGTCCTAGGACCGATCCCTGCGGTACCCCACTAGTCACTGCCTGCCACTTGGAAAAAGTGCCATTTATTCCAACTTTTTGCTTCCTGTCTGCCAACCAGTTCTCTATCCAAGTCAGTACCTTGCCCCCAATCCCATGTGCCTTAACTTTACACTCTAATCTCTTATGCGGGACCTTATCGAAAGCCTTCTGAAAGTCCAAATACATCACATCCACTGGTTCTCCCTTATCTATTCTATCAGTTACATCCTCAAAAAATTCCAGTAGATTAGTGAAGCACAATTTACCTTTTGTAAATCCATGTTGACTTTGTCCGATCCTGTCACTGTTTTCCAAGTGCTCTGCTATTACATCTTTTATAATGGACTCTAGCATTTTCTCCACTACCGACACATTCCCATGAGGGGGAAAGGAAGCTAGAGCTCCCTGGGTGACTAAAGATAGAGAGATTAAAATGAAACAGAAAAAGGAGGCTTCTGACAAATGTAAGATTCACAAGAGTATGAGAATGGATTAGTGGCTAACATAAAAGGGAATCCAAAAGCCTTTTATAAACATCAATAGTAAAAGAGTAGTCAAAGGAAGGGTGGGAACAATTAGGGACCAAAAAGGAGATCTTGTGGAGGCAGAGGGTATTGCTGAGGTACTTAAAGTATACTTTGCATCTGTCTTCACTAGAGAAGAGGATGTTGCCAATGTAGCAGTAATGGAGGAGGTAGTAGCGATATTGGATAGGATGAAAATAAGATAACGAGGCACTTAAAATGTTGGCAGTACTCAAAGTAGAAAAGTCACCCGATCTGGATGGGATGCATCCTAGATTACTGAGGGAAGTAAGGTTGTAAATTGTGAAGGCTCTGGCCACAGTCTTCCAGTCCTCCCTAGATATGGGGGTGGTGCAAAGGACTGGAGGATTGCAAATGTTGCACCCCTGTTCAAAAAAGGAGCGAGGGCTAAACCGGCAATTACAGGCCAGTCAGCCTAATGTCGGTGGTGGGGAAAACTTTTAGAAACAATATTCCTAGACAACATTAATTGGCACTTGGAAAACTATGGGTGAATAAATGAAAGTCAGCACATATTTATTAAAGGCAAATCGTGTTTGACTTATTTGATTGAGTTCTTTGAAGAAATAACAGAGAGGGTTGATGAGGATAGTGTGCTAATGTGCATAGACTTTCAAAAGGCATTTGATAAAGTACCACATAATAGATGTGTTAGCAAAATTAAAGCCCGTGGGATTAAAGGGACAGTGGCTGTGTGGATACGAAATTGGCTAAGAAACAGAAAGCAGAGAGTAGTGGTGAATGGTTGTTTTTCAGACTAGAGGGAAGTATACAGTGATGTTCCCCTGGGGTCGATGTTGGGACCACTGCTTTTTTTGATAAAAAATTAATGACCTGGACATGGGTATATAGGGCATTATTTCAAAATTGCAGATGACACAAAACTCGGAAACGTAATAAACAATGAGACTTCAGGAGGACATAGACAGATTGGTGAAATGGGCAGGCACATGGCAGATGAAATTTAACGCAGAGAAGTGTGAAATGATGCATTTTGGTAGGAAGAATGAGGAGCGGCAAAATAAACTAAATGGTGCAATTTTAAAGAGGGTGCAGGAACAGAGAGACCTGGGGGTGTATGTGCACAAATCATTGAACATGGCAGGACAAGTTGAGATGGCTGTTAAAAAAGCATATGGGATCGTTGGCTTTATTAATTGAGGAATAGAGTACAAAAGCATGGAAGTTATGCTAAACATTTATAAAACACTAGTTAGGCCTCAGCTCGAGTATTATGTTCACTTCTGGGGACCACACTTTAGGAAGGATGTCAAGGCCTTAGAGAGGGTGCAGAGGAGATTTACTAGAATGGTACCAGGGATGAGGGACTTCAGTTATGTGGAGAGACTGGAGAAGTTGGAGTTTTTCTCCTTGAAGCACAGAAGGTTCAGGGAGATTGATAGAGGTGTTCAAAATCATGAATGGTTTTGATAGAATAAATGAGAAACTGTTTTCAGTGGCAGAAGAGTCAGTAACCTGAGGACACAGATTTAAGGTGATTGGCAAAAGTGCCAGAGGCGACATGAGGAAACATTTTGTTACACAGCGAGTTGTGATCTGGAATGCATGGCCTGAAACGCAATAGTAACTTTCAAAAGGGAATTGGACAAATACTTGAAGGGAAAGAATTGACAGGGCTATGGGGAAAGAGCAGGAGAGTGGGACTAATTGGATAGTTCTATCAAACAGCCGGTACAGGCACGGTGGGCCAAATGGCAGCCCCCTGTGCTGTATCATTCTATGATTCTATAACCCAAGGCTAGGTCTCAGACTGCACCCACTCCCCTCGCACCAATTTGAGATATTTTATCACCTCCCTCCACCATGCATCCCAGACCACTAGCCCCACAGCTTGCTCAGCCAGATGGTATTCCATGACCTGGTACTGAGCCTTGTCCTTGACCTACAACTCAGTGATACCTTATAGATGTAATTTTAAATAGTGTCAGCCTTGGCTCAGAGCTAGCACTCTTGTCTCTGAGTCTGAAGGTTGAAATTGAAGCCCCACTCCCGAGACATAATCTAGGCTGACATTGCAGTGCGGTACTAAAGGTGTGCTGTACTGTTGGAGGTGCCATTGCTTGGGTGAGATGTTAACCCGAGGCCCTGTTTGCTCTATCAGGTGGACGTAAAAGATTCCATGGTACTGTTTGAAGAAGAGCAGGAGAGTTCTCTCGGTGTCTTAGCTATTTATCCCTCAACCAACAGATTATCTGGTCATTTATCACGTTGCTGTTAGTGGGACCGTGCTGTGTTCAAATTGGTTGTCTTATATCACAACAGTGACAATTCAAAAAGTACTTAATTGACTGTTAAGCACGTTGGGACATCCTGAGGTTGTGACAGGTGCTCATATAAATACAATTTTTTCTTTCTTTATAATTATAATCACATATATTTCCAATTGCATGTATTTATAATAACTTAAGATTTTTAATATATATATAATTAAAAGTATTCACATTTGTGTAAAATGTAATGGCCTAGAAATTCATTGTAGCCACTTTTGGGGCGGTAAAGTCGGGCGGCCGCTAAAGTTTGCGCCCGCCGCCAAATCGAGGCCACTTCTCCGATATTCATTAGCTTCGCCCTAAGAGTTTGCTCGAGCGCTAAAACTGGCGCTGGACACCTCTCCTTAGGCGCTAAGCCGGAGGTGCTGGGCGAGAGCGCCCAGGCCGGGCGCAGCGCAGGTGCGGCCATCTCGTGATTGACAGCAGACACCCTGGCGCCGGCCAGCTCTTAAGGGGGAAGGGTCGACTTTGTCTGCTGCCATGCCCTGGATAGTGGAGCCCTCCAGCTAGGCCTGAACACTGCTGCTGGACCCAAATAGCGCCTGAAGCCATGCAGAGGGCCCGTGAACGAGCGCAGCGCTTCTCAGAGCGTAATCTGAGTGTGCTGGTTGGTGGTGTGGAGAAGAGGCGCCATATTTTGTACCCGGACAATGGCAGGAAGGCGCCGGTCCGCGCCTACCGGAGAGCCTGGAGGCATGTCGCCAGCAAGGTGTCAGCCAACAGCGAGGTCCCCAGGACCGGTGTCCAATGCCGCAAAAAGTTTAATGACCTCACGCGGATTGTCAGGGTGAGTACCCTTTCCAGTGACCTCCTCATCCTTGCATGTGCACCTCACATTATGGGCAAAGGGACCTGAAAGCCCTAATGGCCAGCCCTCATCCAGCAGCTATGGGACAGGCATGAACATCAATTGCACATTCTGCACTTAACACACTGGCCAAGCTATTCCACCATGGGAGGCAGTGCACACAAGATCAGGGCGACACACTGGCCAGGCTATTCCACCATGGGAGGCAGTGCACACAAGATCAGGGCGACACACTGGCCAGGCTATTCCACCATGGGAGGCAGTGCACACAAGATCAGGGCGACACACTGGCCAGGCTATTCCACCATGGGAGGCAGTGCACACAAGATCAGGGCGACACACTGGCCAGGCTATTCCACCATGGGAGGCAGTGCACACAAGATCAGGGCGACACAGTGTACTTAGAGGCCGTCCTTTCTCTTGCAGGCCAAGCTGGCCAATAACAAGAAGAGCCGGACTGCGACCGGGGGAGGCCGACCCCAGATCCAGCCGCTCACCGAGCTGCAACATTGCGTGGAGCGCATCATGGGTGGCCGGGTGATTGGCCCCGTTGCATGTGGAGATGCCGACCCTGTTCTGGGCACCAATGGTAAGGACATCAACGTTTGGACCTCTCTCGTCCCACTTGCGCATCAGATCTACATCCTTTACCACTGTCCGACCAATGCGCTGAATGCCACCACTCATGCATCCCTCGCTGACGCCCTCTCCTCACTCTAAAGCTACTCTTCTGCCTTCCTGCTTTCAGATGGTGAGGAGGAGGTCCCTGAACTTGCCAGTGACAGCCCCTCAGAAGAGGAGGAGGAGGAGGAGCAAGAGGAAGGCGGCCCATCAGGGGAACCCTCAGCCGTGGCAACCCATGCCAATGTAGGGGACACGTCTTCCCTGGAGGGGAGCGTCGCGGAAGTGTCGGAGGGGAGGGGAGCTCATGGGACCTGCGGCCTGCAGAAACGCGGGAGGGGGGTGCCAGCTCGGCGGCCTTCTCCCCAGAGGGGGGAAGGGTCGGAGGGGAGTCCAATTGCTGGGCCCAGCGGCGTCCAGCAATGCAGGAAGGGTCGGCCAGCTCGGCGGCCTTCTCCCCAGAGGGAGAGTCCGGCCTCCAGTCCAGAGATGGTCTTCGCCGAGGAGATGGAACGCCTCGAGGACTTGTCCGCGGACTCGGAGCGCCGGCACACGGAGCTCATGGGGGCAGTGGCACGGTTGCCTGAGGCCATCGAGTCCCTCTCTCGGAGTGTCACCGACGTCGGGGCCTCACAGGCCATCAGTTTGGCGGAATTCGGGGCAGAGCAGGCAGCGAGTCGGGCGGCATTCGGGGCAGATCAGGCAGCGAGTCGGGCGGCATTCGGGGCAGCTCAGGCAGCGAGTGGGCAGCTGATCAGTGGTGCCGTGCAGTCACTGGGTGCTCTGATGAGGTCACTGAGCAGGTCAACACGGGCACTCACTGCTGCCACACTCGCTGTGTCAGCCAGGCATCGCCAGGGCACCCGGCGCGCTGCAGCAGCACAGCGGTCTGTCCCTCGGCAGATTGGTGCGCATGCTGCAGTGCTGGCCCGGGCGAGTGCCAGTGTCTCAGGCGACCAGCGAGCGCCTGCCATCCGCCAGCTTGCCCCCATTCCTCCAGCCGCCACTGCCACACCCCCAGTGGAGCTGCCAGGAGCTGCTGCAGCGACTGATGCTGGCCAGCCACAGCTGCAGCATTCAACAGCCGCCCGCTCGACGGCCAGACCTCTACTAGGCCGACCCCCAAGGGCATCTGCCGTCACGACATGTGCCCCTCTGGAGCCTGCCCCCAGCCTTGCAGCAGCCAATGGCCTTACTTTGAGGAGGAGCAGCAGGGCAGGCAGGGGCCACACAAAGATGGCCAAGGCATCGCCCTAGCGGGCCAAAAAGTCGAATGTGTGGCCAGTTGTGTTTGTTTTTTGAGGCCGAGAATTGGATGTTTGTTTTTTGAGGCCGAGAATTGGATGTTTGTTTTTTGAAGGCCGAGGATGTGATGTTTGTATTTTACGAAGGCCGAGGATGACGGCCATTTTAGTTGCACTGTTTTGTTAATCCTCTCCAGGTTGTGGGAGCGAGTAATGTGTTTGAGTGTTTTTTGGGGGTTTCGTCTGTTTTTGGTTTTCATGTGGGAAGGGCCCTGAGTTTGTACAATAAAGCATTTTATTTATTAACATTGTCCATGTTTGATCTTTGAAGTGTTTGTTGCCTTAACCGGCTGAGGGCTTGCGGAGCGGCTGCAATCATGTTCTTTCATTGGCACAAGCCATTCCCTGACAGGGGGCCTAGAAGTGCCGTTCAATAAGCCGCCGACGGGCGGCCCTTGGACCTTCTGCCTCCCTCCTGGGCTGGTACTCCTCGTCCTCCTCCTCCTCCTCATGCTCCTCCTGCTCCTCCTCCTGAGGTGGGGGTCCAACGTGAGGTGGCAGTGCCTGAGTCCTGCGGATAGCCAGGTTGTGCAGCATGCAGCAAACGACGACGAATTGGGAGACTCGCTCCTGCGAATACTGGAGGGCTCCCCCGGAGCGATCGAGACAGCGGAGCCGTTGCTTGAGGACACCGATTGTTTGTTCTATGATGTTCCTAGTCGCTTGATGGCTCTCGTTGTATGCCTCTTCAGCAGGGGTCGTGGGCGCGCGGAGCGGGGTCATGAGCCAGGTACACAAAGGATAGCCTTTGTCCCCGATAAGCCATCCTCTTGGGGGAGGCTGTGCCTGGAACATGTCAGCCACAGTTGTCTGTCGCAGGATAAAGGCATCGTGGCTGCTGCCTGGAAAGCGGGCATTGACAGCTAGGATGCGCTGCCTGTGGTCACACACCAGCTGTACGTTGAGGGAATGGTAGCCCTTCCGGTTGTGGTAATCCTCGGCATGCTCCAGAGGTGCCCGCAAAGCCACATGCGTGCAGTCAATGGCACCCTGCACCATGGGGAAGCCCGCTATTCTTGCAAATCCCACTGCACGCTGCTGCTGCTTGTCCAGGGTCATGGGGAAGGAGATGAATTGATGTCTCCTTCTGAAAAGGGCTTCGGTCACCTGGCAGATGCAGCAATGCACGGCGAACTGGGAGATGTTAGCGATGTCCCCAGCAGCGGATTGGAAGGAGCCGGTGGCATAGAAGTTGAGAGCCACCGTCACCTTCACTGCCACCGACAGAGACGTCCTGCGCATCAGCTGTGGCTGCAGATCTCTCTGAAGCAGCTGGCAGATGTCTGCAACCACCTCCCTTCTGAATCGCAGCCTCCTTACACACATCGCGGCAGACATGGTCAGATAGGAGGACTGCTGGCGGTATACCCTGGGTGGGTAAGGCCTCAGTTGGCGATGCCTGTTGCCCCCTCTGCGTCTAGCCAGGGCTGCCACTCTCTCACGGCATCTGTAAGCCCTTCTGGCATAAGGCTGAAAGTCAGCGTTGGCACCCAATGCAGCCCCCATTATATGCTGGCAAACAATGAGCTCTCAATGAAGGCAAAGATAATTGCTAAGCTCTGGCCTGAGCCAAAAATACCTGTCCTAGTGTTGGTCCAAACCAGTAAGCTCTCCTCCTTGGTCTCTCTCCAAAAAACCGTTGCACAAGAGTGAATGCTGCAAAATGGCTGGCCTTTATAGTGCAGGGTAAGTGCCCTTTAATTAGCGCTCCCCGCGGCCCGCCTCGGCTGTGTACCGTTCCACTTCACAGTCGTTAGGGCCGCCCGGCGCACAATGGGCCGGCGCGAGTGAAGTTCCGGTTCGGGGCGCACAAAGGGCGTTGCACTAGTAAATGACGTCATGATCTGCACGCGCAGCAGGGCGCGCGCTAAGACTTTGCGCCGGCGCTAAATGTGTACTGAAGTTGGGGCGAGGCGCAGATCGCGCTGCGCCCAGGCGCTAAGCGCCTAGCGCTCGAGATCTACTCCTCCTAAGGCGTTAACGGTTGGCGCGCCCAACTGAATTTCTAGGCCAATGTATTTTGATAAAATTATATACTTTAATTTATTTAGTTCTGTACAATTTTATATATTTTTGCAATTATATATTTTTACATTTTACATATAACATTTTCTATTTGTATATATTATCTGTTTCTTATGCTCGGCCATTCTATTTTAAATTATTATGTACATACAAAAGCAGGTGAGGTGTATAGATTTATTTATGTAACTGTGGCCTGTGAGCAATACATGTTTATTTATATAACTACCGCATGTTGCATGCAGTTTTATTTATCTACTTGCAGTGCACACTGTTTATGTATTTTTAATGATTTTATCTGTGATCTATTAGTTTTAATTAAACTGCTCTAAAATATGAGGCTTGCTACAACGACCAATACACTTTTTAAGACATTTCAAATAAATCTTTTGAGACTCAAACTGAATTTATTAAGAGATTTAAAAAAACAGAATGCTAGAAATCTTGTTCATCTGGAGTAATTAAAACATCTCTCTCATCAACCATACAACTTCAGATTGTGTCCTTGTGATGAATAGGAAAACATTCATCATTAGACATTGCGAAATTAAGTCTTTATTTCTTCAAAGTCAGTCTCATTAAAAGAACAATTTAATCAATCATATAAAAGGTGTATTCACTTCTGTTCATGCTGTACATCCTTTGCATTAAATGCCTCCTGCTCCTGCATTGATTATGAAATACCCAGCCTGACCTCTACATTTAATCATCGTCATTCAATGCCTTTATAGTTCTGTGCGAACAGAAGTTCTTCATTAGACTTCTGTCTGTTCTATAGAAATCCATTGGGTTATGCTGAATAGCTTTGCAGGCGATCCCTGGTCTTTACTGAATTAGCTGATCTCAGGCAGGTGTAAGGATGAGGTACTAGAATTGACCCAAGGAATCATAGGTTAGAGAGAGAGGAACATAAACTGCTCCTGTTCGCTATCCAGCATCCAGCGACCTCTGCAGAAAATGTGTGTATGTGGGTGGTAGGTAAGGACCAGACGGAGTTGGTTATAATATCCTCCAGTCAAATTGATTGCAGACACTTGCTATCAAAGATCACAGGTAATGACCATTTAGGTGAGATATCAGAGAGCATCTAATGCCCATGGATTTGTACCACAATAAGAGGTCAAGGGAAGAAAAAAATTGTCAAGAAAATATCCAGAATACTGCAAAGCCAGTTAACTTATATCATACTTTGAGTGTATTACTGACTTTATTTTCATCAGAATTATTTTTTAAAGAAAGAACTTGCATTTCTGTAGCATTCCTTAGGAGAAAGCATTTCACAACCAATAAATTACTTTTGAAGTGTAGTCACTGTTGTTGTATACGAAAACGCATTAGTAAATTTAAATGCAGCAAAGTCTCACGAACAGCAATTTGATAATGACCAGATAATCTGTTTGCGTGATGTTGGCTGAAGGATAAATGTTGGCCAGGACACTGGGAGAACTCTGCTCTTCTTCAAATAGTGCCGTGACATCTTTTACATCCCCCTGAAAAAGCAGAGGGGACCTCATTTGAATGACGGCAATAATACAGAACTGAAATGTCAACCTAGGTTATGTGCTCAAGACTTAGCTTGACCTTCGGACATCGAGCCAAGGGTACTACAACCACTGAACCAATTAACACTATCACTTATGAACAGCTGTAGATTTAGCTTAAAAATAAATGTTATGTCCCTCTAGCATTTTTGTGGGTGGAAGCATGTAAATGAGGTCAAAATGAGATCATAATGTTGTCCACAGTATTTTCACACATTTCAGTTGGTATAGCGCTGTTTTTATTATCCAGCTGCAGTAGAATAGCTGCTTCCTTTAGCTGCTGCAGATCTTTAAATCCTGCAGCAGCACCTGATGCCCCACTCTCCATCAGATTTGCTTCCAATGACAGGTGGTTTCACACCAGGAGCTCACCTCCTTATGCAAATGATGCTGACCTCAGGGATATGCATAGCGTCAGCATGTTAGGGCTGGATGGGTGCTCTTCTTGCACTGGCCCCTTCTGGTCAGGCATAATATGGGATTATATCTCGCATATGACATTGTTCTATTTGTTTCTCATGTTTTATTTTAAGTATACAAACATTATTTTCTTGGTTTTAGTTTTCTTTTTGCCATATTCTCCCCTCTTCCTCTCCTGAAGATGTTCACTCCTTTTACAGTATGGTTCCACAGGCGCTGGTTTCACTGCAGTTCTCTTCTAAATGGTCATTCTTCATGTAGAAGCTTAGACAATGTGTTGGCAGACTATTCAATCAAGGGGACCCAGCGCTGTCCTCATCCCGCAACTAGTAGGAGTCATCGGACAGTAATTGTTTGGGTTTTTTTTCATTCACTAGCCTTCAGGCACTGCATCTACTTTTAGTGCATCTACCTGCTCTTGATTGCAATCCAACAACCCTGCTGGAAGTCTACATATGTGAACATCAGGTGAAGATATAAATTGGGCTCAGCTATGATGACACCCCATAATGTAATAGACAGTCACTGTCTAGGCTCATATGTGAATAATGGCTACTTGGGTAGGTACTGGAGGGTGAGCGGCTCCCATGGAACCATATGCAAGGAAGGAGTCAATGACTTCAGGAGGGATGGGAGAAAATTAGTGAAGATTGGTGGAATTTTTTTTTTAAGTAGCAGAGATACAGTAAGCAGAATAACATACTGGTGACAAAGACCAATTAACTCACTTCTGCAGCTCTTGCCAATTATAATTCTCTTACCATTTGTGAAATAAGCTCAGTATACTGGTGAAATATTGCAGTATATACAAAAAGTGCAGTATAAACTTCTAGTTCCTGCAGTTTTTTGCTCTGAAAAAAATCGTCTAGACTATCTTTTGCATAAATTCTAACTGGACTACATTGTCATGCAACCATGATGTCAGTAACCAAGGCAACACTATCTCAGCTCCACAAGCACGATCCTCAGCTGAAAACTACAATTTAAGCTTGTGCTATTCCTGAACATTCTTTCTACAAGGACAAACACAAAGCAACAAATACCCATGAGTAATTAACACATACTTTTCAGCATTCAAAATAATATTCAACCAACATTCAGAATCCTCAACAAAGCACATGCAATTTCCACAAAAAAGTACCATAAAACACCAGGCTGATACCTGGGATGGCAGGAATGACATATGAGGAGAGATTGGGTCGATTGGGCTTATACTCGCTGGAGTTTTAAAAAAATGAGAGGGGATCTCATTGAAACTTATAAAATTCTAACAGGACTGGACAGACTAGATGCAGGAAGGATGTTCCCGATGGCGGGGGAGTCCAGAACCAGGGGTCACAGTCTAAGGATAAGGGGTAAGCCATTTAGGACTGAGATGAGGAGGAAGTTCTTCACCCAGGGAGTGGTGAACCTGTGGAATTCTCTACCACACAAGGCAGTTGAGGCCAATTCATTAAATATATTCAAGAAAGAGATATATTTCTTAAGGCTAAAGGGATCAAGGGATATGGGGAGAAGGCAGGGACCGGGTACTGAGTTTGGATGATCAGCCATGATCTCATTGAACGGCGGAGCAGGCTCGAGGGGCCGAATGGCCTACTCCTGCTCCTATCTTCTATGTTTCTATGATATAATCCTGACAATATTCTCAGTAACACTATTACAAATGCTTCTGCGATGGCTCAGCTATTTTATCCAGTGAATAGGTAAGTCATACAGACCACAAAAGTTTCAGGTTTGACCTGCAATCTGTACTGAGTTTGCTCATTTTAAGCAGGGCTACAGTGGGGGAACTAAAATTGGTGTAAGTGCTCCTGATTTAGCGAAGGAAAAATTGGTAAGGGTTTCTGCTGCATCTGCCGACCCCTGCTGGAAGTGCTAATGCTAGACATCAGGTGGCAACAGGATTGGGTTTAGCTGTGATGTTTGCCACAATGGAATAGTCTGCTGACCCTCACTGTCAAACATTAATGAGGTATCAAAGGACAGCTGGCACCAAGACAATTTAGAGTCACTGGAGGGGAGACATTGCTCAGATAATGAAGCAGCCTGTGCCCGCATGCAGCAAAACCTGGATGACATTCAGGCTTGGGCTGATAAGTGGCAAGTAACATTCGCACCACACAAGTGTCAGGCAATGACTATCTCCAACAAGAGAGAGTCTAACCACTGCCCCTTGACAATAAATGGCATTACCATCGCTGAATCCCTCACCATCAACATTTTGGGGGTCACCATTTACCAGAAACATAACTCGACCAGCCACATAAATACTGTGGCTACAAGAGCAGGTCAGAAGAGCCTGGGTATTCTGTGGTGAGTGTCTCACCTCCTGACTGCACAAAGCCTTTCTGCCATCTACAAGGCACAGGTCAGGAGTGTGATGGAATACTCTCCACTTGCCTGGATGAGTGCAACTCCAACAACATTCAAGATGCTCGACACCATACAGGACAAAGGAACCTGCTTGATTGGCACCCCATCCACAACCTTAAACATTCACTCCCTCCACCACCAGCACACCGTGGCAGCAGTGTGTACTATCTACAAGATGCACTGCAGTAACTCGCCAAGGCTTCTTCGACAGCACCTCCCAAACCCGTGACCTCTACCATCTAGAAGCACATGGGAACACCATCACCTGCAAGTTTCCCTCCAAGTTACACACCATCCTGACTTGGAAATATATTGGAAATTCATCGTCACTGGGTCAAAATTCTGGAACTCCCTCCCTAACAGCGCTGTGGGAGTACCTTCACCACACGGACTGCAGCAGTTCAAAAAGGCGGCTCACCACCACCTTCTCAAGGGCAATTAGGGATGGGCAATAAATGCTGGCCTTAGAATCATAGAATCATAGAAATTTACAGAAATGAAGGAGGCCATTCGGCCCATTGTGTCTGTGTCAGCTGAAAAAGAGCTATCCAGCCTAATCCCTCTTTCCAACTCTTGGTCCATAGAAACATAGAAACATAGAAGATAGGAGCAGGAGTAGGCCATTCGGCCCCTCGAGCCTGCTCCGCCATCCAATGCGATCATGGCTGATCATCCAAATTCAGTACCCAGTCCCTGCTTTCTCCCCATACCCCTTGATCCCTTTAGCCTTGAGAAATATATCCAACTCCTTCTTGAATATATTTAATGAATTGGCCTCTACTGCCTTCTGTGGTAGAGAATTCCATAGGTTCACCACTCTCTGGGTGAAGAAATTCCTCCTCATTTCTGGCCTAAATGGCCTACCCCTTATCCTTAGACTGTGACCCCTGGTTCTGGACTCCCCGACCATCGGGAACATTCTTCCTGCATCTAGTCTGTCCAGTCCTGTCAGAATTTTATAAGTTTTAATGAAATCCCCTCTCATTCTTCTAAACTCCAGCGAGTACAAGCCCAATGGACCCAATCTCTCCTCATACATCATTCCTGCCATCCCAGGTATCAGCCTGGTGAATCTTCGCTGAACTCCTTCCATGGCAAGAACTTCCTTCCTCAGATAAGGTGACCAAAACTGCACACAATACTCAAGATGTGGTCTCACCAAGGCCCTGTACAACTGCAGCAAGACATCCTTGTTCCTGTACTCAAACCCTCTCACTACGAAGGCCAACATACCATTTGCCTTCTTAACCGCCTGCTGCACCTGCATGCTTACCTTCAGCGACTGGTGCACAAGGACACCCAGGTCTCGTTGCACTTCCCCTTCTCCCAATCTATTGCCATTCAGATAATAATCTGCCTTCCTGTTTTTCCTACCAAAGTGGATAACCTCACATTTATCCACGTTATATTGCATCTGCCATGCTTCTGCCCAATCACCCAACCTGTCCAAATCATCCTCTAGTTTCTCGGCATCCTCCTCACAGCACACACGCCCACCCAGCTTTGTGTCGTCTGCAAATTTGGAGATATTACATCTAGTTCCCTCGTCCAGATCATTAATATATATTGTGAATAGCTGGGGTCCTAGGACCGATCCTTGCGGTACCCCACTAGTCACTGCCTGCCACTCGGAAAAAGACCCGTTTATTCCAACTCTTTGCTTTCTGTCTGCCAACCAGTTCTCTATCCAAGTCAATACCTTGCCCCCAATCCCATGTGCCTTAACTTTACACTCTAATCTCTTATGCGGGACCTTATCGAAAGCCTTCTGAAAGTCCAAATACACCACATCCACTGGTTCTCCCTTATCTATTTTACCAGTTACATCCTCAAAAAATTCCAGTAGATTAGTCAAGCACGATTTACCCTTTGTAAATCCATGTTGACTTTGTCCGATCCTGTCACTGTTTTCCAAGTGCATTACATCTTTTATGATGGACTCTAGCATTTTCCCCACTACCGATGTCAGGCTTACTGGTCTGTAATTCCCCGTTTTCTCTCTACCACCTTTTTTGAATAGTGGGGTAACATTAGCTACCCTCCAATCTATGGGTACTGTTCCAGATTCCATCGAATATTGGAAGATGATCAGCAATGCATCTACTATTTCTAGGGCCACTTCCTTAAGTACCCTAGGATGTAGATTATCAGGCCCTGGGGATTTATCGGCCTTCAATCCCATCAATTTCCTTAACACCATTTCCCTACAAATACTGATTTCTTTCAGTTCCGTCCTTTCATCAGACCCTATGTTTCCCGACATCTCTGGGAGGTTATTTGTGTCCTCCTTTGTGAAAACAGAACCAAAATATGTATTTAATTGGTGTGCCATTTCTTTGTTCCCCATTATAAATTCCCCTGATTCTGACTGCAAGGGACCTACGCTTGACTTCACCAATCTTTTTCTCTTCACATATCTATAAAAGCTTTTACAGTCAGTTTTTATGTTCCCTGCAAGCTTACTCTCATATTCTATTTTCCCCTTCTTAATTAATCCCTTTGTCCTCCTTTGTTGAATCCTAAACTGCTCCCAATCCTCAGGTTTACTGCTTTTTCTGGCCAATTTATATGTCCTCTCCTTGGACCTTGTGCTATCCCTAATTTCCCTTGTTAGCCACGGTTGAGTCACCTTTTTTGTTTTATTTTTATGCCAAACTGGGATGAACAAATTGGTCCATATCCCTGTAGGTTCTGGCACTTCAAGTGCATATCCAAGTACTTTTTAAATGAGATGAGGGTTTCTGCCTCTACAATCCTGTCAGGCAGTTTGTTCCAGACCTCCACCACCCTTTGGGTGAAAAAAGTTCTCCTCAACTCCACTCTAATCCTTCCACCAATTACTTTAAATCTATTCCCCCTGGTTATTGACCTCTCTGCTAAGAGAAATAGGTCATTCCTATCCACTCTCTCTAGACCCCTCATAATTTTATACACCTCAATTAAGTCTCCCCTCAGCCTCCTCTGTTCCAAAGAAAACAACCCCAGCCTATCCAATCTTTCATAATAAGTCATGGCTGATCTTCAACCTTAACTCCACTTTCACACCCGATCCCCATATCCCTTGATTCCCATAAAGTCCAAAAATCTATCTATCTCAGCCTTGAATATACTCAACGACTGAGCATCCACAGCCCTTTTGGGGTAGAGAACTCCAAAGATTCACAACACTCTGAGTGAAGAAATTCCTCCTCATCTCAGTCTTAAATGGCCGACCCCTTATCCTGAGACTATGTCCCCTAGTTCTAAACTCTTCAGCCAGAGGAAACAACCTCTCAGCATCTACCCTGTCAATCCCCTTCAGAATCTTGTATGTTTCAATGAGATCACCCCTCATTCTTCTAAACTCCAGAGAGTATAGGCCCAATCTACTCAATCTCTCCTCATAGGACAACCCTCTCATCCTAGGGATCAATCTAGTGAATCTTCGTTACACCGCCTGTAAGGCATGATAAGGAGACCAAAACTGTGCGTAGTAGTCCAGGTGTGGTCTCACCAAGGCCCTGTACAATTGTAGTAAGCCTTCCTTATTCTTGTACTCCAACCCCCTTGCAATAAAGGCCAACATGCCATTTGCCTTCCTAATTGCTTGCTGTACCTGATGCTAACTCTCTGTGTTTCCTGTACGAGGTCACCTAAATCTCCCTGAACACCAACATTTAATAGTTTCTCACCATTTGAAAAATATTCTGTTTTTCTATTCTTCCTACCAAAGTGAATAACCTCACATTTCCTCACATTAAACTCCATCTGCTACCTTATTGCCCATTCACTTAACCTGTCTATATCGCTTTGCAGGCTCTTTGTGTCCTCCTCACAGCTTACTTTCCCACCTAGCTTTGTATCGTCAGCAAATTTGGATACATTGCACTCGGTCCCTTCATCTAAGTCATTAATATAGATTGTAAATAGCTGAGGCCCCAGCACTGATCCTTGTGGCACCCCACTAGATACAGCCTGCCAACTCTTCCCTCAAGGCTAAAATTCTCCAGTCCTGGCAACATCCTCATAATTTTCCTCTGTACCCGCTCTGGTGCAATCACACCTTTCCTGTAATGTGGTGACCAGAACTGTACGCAGTAATCTAGCTGTGGCCTAATAGTGTTTTATACAGTTCAAGCATAACATCCCTGCTCTTATATTCTATGCCTCAGCTAATAAAGGAAAGTATCCCATATGCCTTCTTAACCACCTTATTTACCTGCCCTGCTACCTTCAGGGATTCCTCTAGACTTCTCAGTATCCTACCATTTATTGTGTATTCCCTTGCCTTGTTAGCCCTATCCAAATGCATTACCTCACACTTGCCAGCGACACCCAAATCCCATGAACAAATTTTTTTTTAAATTGGGGACTAATGGTAAAGAAATCCATCATTGCTAGCCACGTAACAGACACATACATCAAAACCTACTCCCGAAGAATGAAAGTGCATCATGATGTAATAAAGGCCAGACATAGCATAATAGCAATAACAAAATTGCCAAAGGCAATAATACAATTACAATGTAATCTCATACATAAACCAACTATCTTCTAATGGTTAGAACAAAGGGAATTTCTGAACAATTTGAAACATATCTCACATCATAATCAACCTTCTTAGTGGTGTTGAATTGCTCTGAAGAGGCTTCAAAAACTGATTCAAAGGTACTCTGTTTACATCTAACAACTTCCCATTCCTTCTCAATTTGCTGAAAAGGACCATGCTTAGTGGATGAACAGCTAGCAGGCTCTAGCTCCAGTTTGCCATTGGCCCCAACGTCCACCTCAAGTTTGTCCTATTACCAGTCGCACAGACTCAGTCCCAAGCTTTGTGGTTAGTAATATTCTTCTTGTGACACTGAACATCTTGGCACAATCACTCATAGCACAGAGGCCAGCTATTCACAACTGCACGTCCAATTGATGTGTTGCTCTCAACCCCAGTTATATGTCATATGATGATTGTTGAATTTTGGAGATGAATCTTGTTGGTCTTACACCTTGCTAAAACTGAAAAAAGAGCTAACTAGATTGCTCCTCTTTTGACCTCTTTTGGTTAAAACAAATTGACTGTAAATTAATAAAACTTTAAATAAAACTTAACAAATTAAATTAAAATTGTATTGGCCGGGGTGATGATGCACTCCAGTCCCCGCGGTACCCACCGGTCGCGGAAGGCCTCAAGTGTGCCAGCGGACACCGCGTGCTCCGTCTCTAACTAGATTGCTTAGAGTTTGTGTTGAGATGGAGATTGTCATGTGACTATTTCTTGAACATTGATGGGGATGTTTGCTCATTGGTTCACTATTACAAGCTAGCTGCCAGAGATGGAAGGACACTGAAACACTACTTGTAATTACAGAATATAAGCATAACATGTTTACTGCAGTAAAGAAAGAATGAAGTTGCATTTATGTAGCCCCTTTCACAACTTAGGACATCCCAAACTCTTTTACAGCCAATGAATTGTTTTTGAAGTGTAGTTACTGTTGTTTTGTAGGCAATCGCAGCAGCCAATTTGCGCGCAACAAGGTCCCCAAAATTCAATGAGAGATAAATGACCGTATAATCTGTTTTTGGTGGTGTTGGTTGAGGGATAAATGTTGGCTAAGACACCAAGAGAACTATTCCTTGAATAGTGCCATGGGATCTTTTATGTTCACCTGAGAGGGCCTCGGTTTAATGTCTCATCCAAAAGACGGCACCTCCACCAGTGCTGTGCTCCCTGTGCTGCACTGAAGTGTCAGCCTAGATTATATGAGCAAGTCTCTGAAGTAGGGTTTGAACCAACGTTCCCGTTTAGCTGCGCAGCTGTGCAGTGGTCAGGAGGTCCTGCGCAGGCCACTCACCGGCTTTTCAACGGGAAGAATCGCACATGTGCGAAGATTTGAATGGGCCACGCAGCCAGCTAAAGGACCCGCACATGGAAAAAAAAAAACAGGGAACATTGGTTTGAACCCACAACCTTCTTACTTAGAAGCAAGAGTACTACCACCAAGCTATGTCTGATACTGGCTGACACTAAATACCTATAGAAGCTAGAATACAGAACTTAGGTACAAATTTTAATACAGAATATAATATAAATACTAGACAATAAGAAATCTAAGGTACTGCTCTGAAATAAGGGGCTGGGATAGAGGCAGGAGCCAACAAATCCTGCAATAGAGGCTGCAATAACATAAATGTACTTTCCATAATAGTTGATTGTTGAGGGCAGACAGTAGCTGAAATTATATTTTTAATAAGGGGTTTCCTAAGCTCCACCCAATTGGCTTTGGCAAAAAGTGAGAACTCTACTTCCAGTTGAAAGACAGCAATCAGAAGTTGGTCATTTTTATTTAAAAAGTAACCAGGGAGCAATTGGAAATGCATACATATTAATTCCAACATTGAAAATGTCAAAATACTTAAATTTATATACCTGCAAAATGGAGGTCCAGGAGGCAAACAGCAGAGGAACTGACAGACACGGACAGTCGTGTGCTGCGTCCTCTCTTGAGGAGCCCATGGTGCTAAGCTACAAATCTGCACAACTCCCTGGATTTAATTGATCATCACAAGTTAGATGAGCAGCTAACCAAACTGTAATAGATACATTGTTGACAGTGCTGACCTTCAATGCTACTTCTCAAATCTATCTATATATATAAAGCGGCTCTTCTGTCTGTCTGTCTGTCTGTCTGTCTGTCCGCCTGGTCTCTATACGTTTGGAAGTTACAGAGCGTACCGACGCGCGCGTCGCCTCAAAAGAAAGCTTGCGATTCCGGACCGGTCATCGGCGTATTTACGTTTCGGCCGGACAAAAATCCCGCCCGCGGTATCCCAAAAACGTTCAGCGTTCTGCTCATTAGCATCTCATTAGCGACCGTGTGACGTCGAGGTCTTCCTACAGTTGAGTGTCGAGTGACTCGACGATTGACCAATCCTACGCTTCGGTGACCTGACCGGTCGACCAATCGGTGCGTGTGTGGGCGGGCCTTATCCTTCTGAACCAAGGTGAGTGGCCGCCATCTTGATTTTCCACGATTTTTTCCCCCACACTTTCTGTGTTAGGGAACTAAGGTAAATATTTCAATTATGTGTTAGGCAATTCATTAACAATTTATTTGAGTTTTATATTGTGTTTAGCAACCACCCCCCCCCTCCTCACCCTCGTGCAGGGGGGACTCGGGGCCTGAAGCTGAAAAAATTTCTCTCTCTCTCTCTCTCTTTCTTCCCTCTCTCTCTCTCCTTCTCCTCTTCCCTCTCTCTCCTTCTCCTCTTCCCTCTCTCCTCTTCCCTCTCTCTCCTTCTCCTCTTCCCTCTCTGTCTCTCTCTACTTCCCCCTCTCAGGTGTCGCGGACGGAGCGCGGGCGCGCCGCCCGAAGTTTCCCGCTTGCTAACGGCCTTGCCGGCTCCCGCGGGCCGCTCGCACTGACCGCGCATGCGCCGCCCGCACTGACCGCGCATGCGCCGCCCGCACTGACCGCGCATGCGCCGCCTGCACTGACCGCGCATGCGCCGCCCGCACTCACTGCGCATGCGCCGCCCGCCCGCCCGCAGCGGCCGTCCATCAGCCGCGCGATACGCGGGGGACCTCAGCAACGGCACCGGACCTCAGGCGCTAGGCAGGGGGAGGAGCCGGAGAGAGGGACAGAGGGGAGTGGGGGAGCAGGGGAGTGGGGGAGCGGGGGGGGAGAGGGAGACAGGGGGGGTGGGGGAGAGGGAGGGGGGAGAGGGAAACAGGGGAGGGGAAGGGAGGGAGGGGGAGGAGGGAGGGAGGGGGAGGAGGGAGGGAGGGGAGGGGGTGGAGGGAGGGGAGGGGGGGAGGGAGGGGGAGGAGGGAGGGAGGGGAGGGGGGGAGGGAGGGGAGGGGGGGAGGGAGGGGAGGGGAAGGGAGGGAGAGGGAGGGAGGGAGGGAGGGAGGGGAGGGGAGGGAGAGAGGGGAGGGGAGGGAGAGAGGGGAGGGGAGGGAGAGAGGGGAGGGAGGGATAGGACAGGGAGAGGACATGACAGGGAGAGGGGGGACACACAGGGGCAGGGAGACCAAACACCCCAAAATTGCCCTCGCAACGCGGGGCTCCCCAGCTAGTATCATTATAAACTAGCTTAAAATTACATTGCAGCTACCCTAAATAAATGGAGTCACTAAGAAAATAAACATGATCAGAACATAGAAACAAATTTTAATACAATTTATTTTCTACCTAGCTCCATAGCTGGGGAATCCAGGAAAGTTGGCTACAGTCGGAGTAAGGTCTAGTCACACCGAAATTGCCTTCTCTTAACTTCTCTGACTGACATTCCTTCTGTTTTCCCGAATGCCGGTGGCTTACAAGCTCCCTCCAGGGTTCCCTCTGCCTAATGGCTTTGACTGGATCTTGCCCACCAGATTTTCTTGTGTGAAATTGGATCTTGGCCTTTCCTTCGAAGAGACCTCTCTTTCCATAACTTGACGCCCTTGCATCCATTTTAACCACCTCTGACACAAATTCAGTGCAGTCTGTTGCAATGCCTGTAACCTCTATCATCCTGCCGCTGGCTCCGGATTGCCATCTATTTTATTATTCCTAATTATTGGGGAGCTGGGCCTGGTCTGCAAATCTGCTACCGTGCACAGCTTCACCAGTGAAAACTCCGAGAAAAGGCAGAGGACCCGACTTTATTTAAAAAGTGGGAGTCTCTCTCCTCTACCGATAAATGAAATTTAGCATTTCTGTGCATGTACCTAGTAAGTGGTGTCAGCCATGGCTCAGTTGGTAGCATTCTTGCCTCTGAGTCAGATGGTTGTGGGGGTCAAAGTCCACCCCAGGGACTTGAGCACAAACTCTAAGCTGACATTCCATTGGAGTACTGTTGGATGTGCAGTTTTTTGGATGAGATGTTAAACTGAGGCCCCATCTGTCCTCTCAGGAGGACATAAAAGATCCCAGGGCACTATTCAAAGAAGAGATGGGGAGTTCTCTCTGGTGTCTTGGCCAATATTTATTCTTCAACCAACGCCTAATAACGGATTATCATCATCACATTGCTGTCTGTAGAACCTTGCTCGGCACAAATTGGCTGCTGTTTCCTGCATTACAACAGCGACTGCACTGCAAAAGTACTTTGGGAAATCCTGAGGTTGTGAAAGGTGCTTATAGAAATGCAAATCTTCTTGTCTCTGAGTCAGAGGTTGTGGGTTCAAGTCCCACTTCAGGGATATGAGCACAAAATCTATACTGACATTCCAGTGCAGTACAATATTTATTCTTCAACCAATAACGGATTATCATTATCACATCGCAGTCTGTGGGATCTTGCTGTGCACAAATTGCTTTTCCTACATTACAACAGTGACTGTGCTTCAAAAGTACTTAATTGGCTGTAAAGTCAATTGGGAGGTTGTGAAAGGCGCTATATAAATGCAAGTCTTGTCTTGTCTCGGCATATATAGTCTAGCTGTACTCTACCAACTTTGTAAGGGGTGGTCCTCTTTTATTGAACAAAATTAACTGTAAATTAATAAAACTTTAAAATAAAACTTAACAAAATTAAATTAAACTTTGGTTGGCCGGGGTGACGATGCACTCCAGTCCCCGCAGTACCCATTGGTCTCGGAAGGCCTCAAGTGTGCCGGCGGACACCGCGTGCTCCATCTCCAGGGCCACCTGGGCGCGAACATAGCCATGGAAGAGAGGCAGGCAATCAGGCTGGACGACCCCCTCGCCACTTTGGCCAGGCCCAGGAGCAGTCCTACGAGGAGGTCCTCCAAACCTGCCCGCTCCCCTCCGCACCGGGTGACCGTAGATCAGGAACGTGGGACTGAAGTGCAACCAAAAATCAAGGAGTAGCCCCTTCAAATAATGGAACAGGGGCTGCAACCACACACATCCTATATTCTAGGCCGCAAAAAAGGCAGGTGGCCTGGGAGTCCGTAAACCTACTTAACATTTTATTTCACGGGACTGCTCCGTGCAACACATTCCAGGCCAAGTCCCCAATAGAAAAGGGGAGGACTCCCGCATAGTTTGTAAGGGGTGGTGAGGCCACTGGGCGAGCGCAGCAGCAAAATTACTAAAATTCTTCAGTTTGTCTTTTTTTAAAGCATACTCCACCATGGGTTTATTTAATATAAATACACGGGCCAATGTGCATATGGATGGCCTCCTTCGGTAAAGATTTTGTTATGTAACCACTGCCATGAACAATGTTTTGTTGCTGCTTTGCACAGTTTGAAACGAGTGCCTGAAGCGAGCAGTGAAGCGCGCACCCTCCCCTGCCCCTCCTCGGTTACGCGCAGACTGCTCCGTACTACTTTCAGCAGCGGCTGAGGGAGGCGAAAGGTCGCTTTTTAATCCGTCGCCACGTATCTCAGACCGGGGCTGGGGGGGAAGGTTGTGGCCTTTTGTGGTTGTACAATTCATCTGCAACTTAAGAAAACATTGAATAAAGCTTATCAACTTAAATTAAAATAACATCGGCCGTGAATCAGTTGTCGTCTTTTGTGGTTGTACAATTTATCTGCAACTTAAGAAAACGTCAAATAAAGCTTATCAACTTAAATAAAATAACATCGGCCGGGGATCAGTTGTCCCTCTTTTGGTTGTACAATTTATCCGCAATTTAAGGAAAACGTCAAATAAGGCTTATCAACTTAGATTAGAATGACATCGGCCAGGGAGATGATGCACTCCAGTCCCCACGGCACCCACCGGTCTCGGAAGGCTTTGAACGTGCCGGTGGACACCGCGTGCTCCTCTCTTTTGGTGTGTCACCTAACTGCAACTCAATAAAACGTCAAACAAGGCCCATCGACCTAAATCAAAATCACATTGGCCGGGGAGATGATGCACTCCAGTCCCCGCGGCGCCCACCTGTCTCGGAAGTCCTCGAGCGTGCTGGTGGACACCGTGTGCTCCATCTCCAGGGCCACCCGGGCGCGAACATAGCCGTGAAAGGGAGGTGTAAAATTTGCATACTGAATTATCATTGGCCCGCAGGCATCTGTAAGGAATACCTATTATATTCACATGTGATCACATGCTGAGTTGTCATTGGCCGGCAGGCATCTGTAAGGGGTCCTAACTCCATCTTGTCCCCACTGTGCTGTATGATTGAGTTCACAGACCTGATGCTTCATATAAGAGTTTAAACTGTAATACTCCGTTGTCCTGCAATTTATTATTTTTGTACAAAGTGTGCAAAACAAGACATGGTGTCAGAACAGGGATTTCAAATGGACATCGTTGGAGCAACCTTACCTCGAATGAATTGGGAATCTTTGAACTTACATAGAGAATGGCGCAAGTTCAAGCAACACGTGCAGTTGATATTCTCGGGTCCGTTGAAAAGCAAAGGGGAGGAAGAAAGATGCAGCTACCTACTCCTGTGGATCGGAGAAAAAGGGAGAGACATTTTTAACACATGGTCTCTCACCGCGGATGAAGCAAAGGTACTGAAAAGTTATTTTGACCATTTTGAATCATATGTGATGCCCAAGACAAATACGATATTCGTTAGGTACAAGTTTCAGGAGAAAGTACAAGGAGCTAGTGAGTCGTTTGAACAGTTTGTGACTGAGTTAAAACTGCTGGTAAATGACTGTGAATATGCAGATAAAGATGAGATGGTCAGAGACCGCATCGTGTTTGGAATACATTCAGCTAAAGTGAGAGAGAAACTTTTGAATGTTGGGTCCGGGCTAACGCTGGACAAAGCTATGGACATAGCTAGATCGCACGAGATAGCCCAAGCACAGTTGAAAACCATAACCGGCGCCACGAGCAACTCGCGTGAACAGACAGTGCACGCAGTTAATAGACACACACCAAAGAACACCGCCCAGAGAGCGTGTTTCAGAACAGAAAGAACAGAGCGAGTTCTAAAAATGAGCGACACAGACATAAAACACTTCAAAAAATGTGGATATTGTGGAAACAAGATGCATGGGGAAAAGGAGTACTACCCTGCCAAAGGAAGACAATGTGCTAAATATGGTAAACGGAACCACTTTGCTAAAGTCTGCAGGAATGTTTTCGGAAAAGCAGTACACACAGTGAGTGACAGCCAAATGCCAGATAGAGAGCCAAATGCAGAGGAACTATATATTGATTCTGTGTCACAGAAAAAACAGATTTCAGAGACTGAGCAAGCCTTTGCCGATATTGAGATAGGAAAACAAGGCACAGAGCTTAGGTTTAAACTAGACACTGGAGCTCACGTTAATGTAATTCCTCTGAGTGAGTATCACAGCTTGAAGGATGAGTGTGAGCTACAGCCCACCTCATGCAGACTGACCAGCTATGGGGGTGAGCAACTCATTGTAAAAGGCACATGCGTGATGAAATGCAAGTACAAAGAAAGCGACATGATGTTGGACTTTTACATTGTTGACACTCGAGCACCTCCAGTGCTAGGTCTAAAGGCATGTTTAGACATTGACCTCATCAAGCTAGTGCTATCATTGATAACACCAGTTGAGAAGCAGACAGTCATGGAGGAGTTTGCTGACGTTTTCAAAGGAATTGGACTATTCCCAGGTGAATGCACTATTCACCTTGACCCAGCAGCAACCCCTGTGGTTTGCCCACCGAGAAGGATACCCCTTGCTCTACGTAGTCGCCTGAAGGAGGAGCTGCAGAGCATGGAGAATACAGAAATCATCGTCCGGGAAACAGAACCGACAGAGTGGGTCAACGCGTTAGTAGTGGTTGAGAAACCACGTACAGGCAAGCTCAGAGTCTGTCTCGACCCCAGAGATTTGAACAAGGCTATCAAACGCCCTCACTACCCTCTACCAACGCTAGATGACATCACACCCAAGCTAGTGGGAGCACGTTACTTCAGTGTAATGGATGCACGATCAGGATACTGGACTATCAAGCTCATGAAAGAGTCATCTAAACTAACAACTTTCAACACACCATTTGGACGCTACCGATTTCTGCGTTTACCATTTGGTCTTATCTCAGCTCAGGATGAATTCCAGCGGAAGATCGACGAAACCTATGAAGGCCTTGACGGAGTAGTCGCAATCGTAGACGACATCCTCATCTATGGCAGGAATAGAGAGGAACATGACAGGAACCTCCGTGCGATGCTACAAAGATCACGGGAGAAAGGTATTCAGCTCAACCCCGAGAAAAACATAATTGGATCCACTGAGATCAGTTATTTCGGGCATCGCCTCTCAACTGATGGCATTAAGCCGGATCCAGAGAAAATCTCCGCCATCAAGAAGATGGAGCCACCGAAGAACCGCGCAGAGCTAGGCATGGTTAACTACTTAGCCAAGTTTGCCCCGAGCCTCTCCAAAATCAACGCACCCACGCGTCAGTTGCTCAAATAATCCAATGAGTTCCTGTGGGACAAACAACATGACACAGCATTTCAGAAAATGAAAGACCTAATCACCAGAGAACCAGGACCAGTTCTTGCCTACTTTGACTCCAACAAAGAGCTCAGACTACAAGTGGATGCATCAAAGTACAGACTAGGTGCAGTATTACTGCAAGAAGGAAAGCCCATCAGCTACGCTTCCAGATCTCTCACCGACAGTGAAATCAACTATGCTCAAATCGAGAAAGAGCTATATGCAATTCTGTTTGGATGTAAACGTTTCCACCAGTACGTCTATGGCTGACAAGTCATTGTGGAATCCGACCACAAGTCCCTCGAGTCAATCATGAGGAAACCACTAGCCGCAGCCCCACCAAGGCTACAGAGAATGATCCTTCAGCTACAGAAGTACAACTTCACAATCATTCACCGTCTAGGCAAAGACATTCCTGTCGCAGACACGCTCTCCAGAAAGTCTCTTAGCTACCAGGACAGCAGCCTTAGTGAAGGCATGGATGTGCAGGTGCACATGGTGTACAACAGCTTACCTGTGAGTGACACAAAACTGAAGGAGATCCGAGCAGCAACAGAGAAAGATGCACAACTCACACTGCTGAGCAAAGTCATACATGAAGAATGGCCTGAGGAAAGGAGGAAATGCCCTCAGAGCATATCTGAATTCTGGAACCACATAGACGAACTGTCACAAATCAACAGAATCATCTTCAAAGGGGAGAAAATCATAATTCCTACCAGTCTCAGAGAAGAGATGTTGACAAAAATTCATGCTGGACATATGGGCATGGAAAAATGCAAACAAAGAGTTCCAGGGAGCAGTGAGGCGAGGAGGAGCCCGGTATAAAAACTGGCGCGAGTACCGAGGCCCGACCAGTTCCAGGGAGCAGTGAGGCGAGGAGGAGCCCGGTATAAAAACCGGCGCGAGTACCGAGGCCCGACCAGTTCCAGGGAGCAGTGAGGCGAGGAAGAGCCCGGTATAAAAACCGGCGCGAGTACCGAGGCCCGACCAGTTCCAGGGAGCAGTGAGGCGAGGAGGAGCCCGGTATAAAAACCGGCGCGAGTACCGAGGCCCGACCAGTTCCAGGGAGCAGTGAGGCGAGGAGGAGCCCGGTATAAAAACCGGCGCGAGTACCGAGGCCCGACCAGTTCCAGGGAGCAGTGAGGCGAGGAGGAGCCCGGTATAAAAACCGGCGCGAGTACCGAGGCCCGACCAGTTCCAGGGAGCAGTGAGGCGAGGAGGAGCCCGGTATAAAAACCGACGCGAGTACCGAGGCCCGACCAGTTCCAGGGAGCAGTGAGGCGAGGAGGAGCCCGGTATAAAAACCGACGTGAGTACCGAGGCCCGACCAGTTCCAGGGAGCAGTGAGGCACACCAACTCAGCAGTGGGGAGAGAGGTAAAAAGTAATCAGAGTGTGATGTCACCAGGGAGCAGGTAAGTGATTGGTTGGTGAGTATTTCTCTTTTTTAAACTTTAACTCTGTGGTTTATAGTTGCTAAGGTCTTTTCTGGTGTAGCGGGGACTGTTGGTAAACCATACAAGCGCCTTAGAGTTTATCTTTAATTGGTGATAGTGAATTAATTTAAATTAATTAAAGGGTAAGTCATGCCAGGAGAGCCCAGCCCCGTGTTATGCTCCTCTTGCTCTATGTGGGAATTCAGGGACACTGCCGGTGTCCCTGATGACCACGTGTGCCAGAAATGCATCCAGCTGCGGCTACTAGCAGACCGCATAGCGGCGCTGGAGCTGCGGATGGATGGGCTCTGGAGCATTCACGATGCTGAGAGGGTCGTGGATAACACGTTTGATGAGGTGGTCACACCGCAGGTAAGTGCTGCACAGGCAGAAGGGAAATGGGTGACCATCAGGCAGAGCAGTAGAAGCAGGCAGGTAGTGCAGGGGACCCCGGTGGCCATCCCCCTCTCAAACAGGTATACCGATTTGGATACTGTTGAGGGGATGACTTACCAGAGGAAGGCAGCAGCAGCCAACTTCCCGGCACCAGGGGTGCTTCTGCTGCTCAGGAAGGGAGGAAAAAGAGTGGGAGAGCAATAGTGGTAGGGGATTCTATCGTAAGGGGAACAGATAGGCGTTTCTGTGGCCGTAGACATGACTCCAGGATGGTTTGTTGCCTCCCTGGTGCCAGGGTCAAGGATGTCACTGAACGGCTGCAGGGCATTCTGAAGGGGGAGGGTGAACAGTCAGAGGTCGTGGTTCACATTGGGACCAATGACATGGGTAGGAAGAGGGATGAGGTCCTGCAGCAAGAATTTAGGGAGCTAGGTAGCAGATTAAAGAGCAGGATCTCAAAGGTTGTAATCTCTGGATTACTCCCGGTGCCACGTGCTAGTGAGTATAGGAATAGGAGGATAGAGCAGATGAATGCGTGGCTAAAGAGTTGGTGCAGGAGGGAGGGCTTTAGTTTCCTGGATCACTGGGCCTGCTTCTGGGGAAGGTGGGGCTTGTACAAGTCGGACGGGTTGCACCTGAACCAGAGCGGGACAAATATCCTTGCGGGGAGGTTTGCTAGCACTGTTCGGGGGGGTTTAAACTAAAATGGCAGGGGGTTGGGAACCTGAGCAGGGAGACAGAGGAAAGGGAAGCAGGGATAAAAGCAAAAGATAGGAAGGAGAAAAACAAAAGTGGCAGTCAGAGAAATCAACGGTTTAAATGAAACGTGGCCACAGTAAATAATAATTCTAATAGGTCTAAGAGCGTTAAAAAAACAAGCCTGAAGGCTTTGTGTCTTAATGCGAGGAGCATTTGTAATAAGGTGGACGAATTGGCTGCGCAAATAGAGGTAAACGAATATGATTTGGTTGGGATTACGGAAACATGGCTCAAGGATGGCCAAGACTGGGAACTCAACATCCAGGGGTATTCGATATTCAGGAAAGATAGGCAAAAAGGAAAGAGAGGTGGGGTAGCATTACTGGTTAAAGAAGGGATTAATGCAATTGTAATGAAGGATATTAGCTCTGATGAGGTGGAATCTGTATGGGTAGAATTGAGAAATACTAAGGGGAAAAAAACATTAGTGGGAGTGGTATATAGACCTCCCAACAGTAAGGCGGAGGTTGGGGATGGCATGAAAAGGGAAATTAAAGAAGCGTGCAATAAGGGCACAGCAGCCATCATGGGTGACTTTAATCTACATATAGATTGGGCCAACCAAATTAGTAACAATACTGTGGAGGAGGAATTCCAGGAGTGTTTACGGGATGGTTTCCTGGACCAATATGTCGAGGAACCAACCAGAGATCAGGCCATCTTAGACTGGGTATTATGTAACGAGAAAGGATTAATTAGCAATCTTGTTGTACGAGGTCCCTTGGGTCGGAGCGATCATAATATGATCGAATTCTTCATTAAGATGGAGAATGAAGTAGTTGACTCAGAGACTAGGGTCCTCAATTTAAATAAAGGAAACTACGATGGTCTGAGGAGCGAGTTGGGTAGGATTGATTGGGGAATGGCACTCAAAGGGTTGACGGTGGATAGGCAATGGCAAACATTCAAAGACCGAATGGATGAGCTACAGAATTTGTTCATCCCAGTTTGGCATAAAAATAAAACAAAAGAGGTGACTCAACCGTGGCTAACAAGGGAAATTAGGGATAGCATAAGATCCAAGGAGACGACATATAAATTGGCCAGAAAAAGCAATAATCCTGAGGATTGGGAGCAGTTTAGGATTCAACAAAGGAGGACAAAGGGATTAATTAAGAAAGGGAAAATAGAATATGAGAGTAAGCTTTCAGGGAACATAAAAACTGACTGTAAAAGCTTTTATAGATATGTGAAGAGAAAAAGATTGGCGAAGTCAAGCGTAGGTCCCTTGCAGTCAGAATCAGGGGAATTTATAATGGGAAACAAAGAAATGGCAGACCAACTAAATTCATACTTTGGTTCTGTCTTCACAAAGGAGGACACGAATAACCTCCCAGAGATGCCGGGGAACATAGGGCCTGATGAAAGGGATGAACTGAAAGAAATCAGTATTTGTAGGGAAATGGTGTTAGGAAAATTGATGGGACTGAAGGCCGATAAATCCCCAGGGCCTGATAATCTACATCCCAGGGTACTTAAGGAAGTGGCCCTAGAAATAATAGATGCATTGCTGGTCATCTTCCAGAACTCGATAGACTCTGGAACAGTACCCATGGATTGGAGGGTAGCTAATGTTACCCCACTATTCAAAAAAGGTGGCAGAAAAAAAGCGGGGAATTATAGACCGGTAAGCCTGACATCGGTAGTGGGGAAAATGCTAGAATCTATTGTAAAAGATGTAATAGCAGAGCACTTGGTAAGCAGTGACAGGATCGGACAAAGTCAACATGGATTTACAAAAGGTAAATCATGCTTGACTAATCTACTGGAATTTTTTGAGGATGTAAGTGGTAAAATAGATAAGGGAGAACCAGTGGATGTGGTGTATTTGGACTTTCAGAAGGCCTTCGATAAGGACCCACATAACGGATTAGCGTGCAAAATTAAGGCACATGGGATTGGGGGCAAGGTATTGACTTGGATAGAGAACTGGTTGGCGGACAGAAAGCAAAGAGTTGGAATAAACAGGTCGGTTTCCGAGTGGCAGGCAGTGACTAGTGGGGTACCGCAAGGATCGGTCCTAGGACCCCAGCTGTTCACAATATATATTAATGATCTGGACGAGGGAATTGGATGTAATATCTCCAAATTTGCAGATGACACAAAGCTGCGTGGGAGGGTAAGCTGTGAGGAGGATGTCGAGAAACTCCAGTACGATTTGGACAGATTGGGTGATTGGGCAGAAACATGGCAAATGCACTATAATGTGGATAAATGTGAGGTTATCCACTTTGGTGGCAAAAACAGGAAGGCAGATTATTATTTGTATGGCAATAGATTGGGAGAAGGGGAAGTGCAAAGAGACCTGGATGTTCTTGTGCACCAGTCGCTGAAGGTAAGTATGCAGGTGCAGCAGGCGGTTAAGAAGGCAAATGGTATGTTGGCCTTCGTAGCAAGAGGGTTCAAGTACAGGAACAAGGATGTCTTGCTACAGTTGTACAGGGCCTTGGTGAGACCGCACCTTGAGTATTGTGTGCAGTTTTGGTCGCCTTACCTGAGGAAGGATGTGCTTGCCATGGAAGGAGTGCAGCGAAGATTCACCAGGCTGATACCTGGGATGGCAGGAATGAAGTATGAGGAGAGATTGTGTCGATTGGGCTTATACTCACTGGTGTTTAGAAGATTGAGAGGGGATCTCATCGAAACCTATAAAATTCTGTCAGGCCTGGACAGACTAGATGCAGGAAGGATGTTTATGATGGCCGGGGAGTCCTGAACCAGGGGTCATAGTCTAAGGATAAGGGGTAAGCCATTTAGGACTGAAATGAGGAGGAATTTTTTCACCCAGAGAGTGGTGAACCTGTGGAATTCTCTGCCACAGAGGGCAGTGGAGGCCAGTTCATTAAATATATTCAAAAAGGAGTTGGATATATTTCTTAAGGCTAAAGGGATCAAGGGATATGGGGAGAAGGCAGGGACAGGGTACTGAATTTGGATGATCAGCCATGATCTCATTGAATGGCGGAGCAGGCTCGAAGGGCCGAATGGCCTACTCCTGCTCCTATCTTCTATGTTTCTACGTTTCTATGTGACATTATGTTTTGGCCCGGACTGTGCAAACACATTGAGGACATTGTCGGAAAATGTTCTATTTGTCTAGAACGCCGCCCATCAAATGTCAAAGAGCCCATGATCCCTCACCGTATCCCAGACAGGCCCTGGCAGGTCACGGCAACGGATCTGTTCACATGGAACAACGAGGACTACATAGTGACTGTTGATTACTACAGCAGATTTTTTGAACTGGACAAGCTTCACAGCACCACATCTGCAGCTGTGATCCAGAAGCTAAAGGCAGCCTTTGCCAGGCATGGCATGGTAGAGACTTTAGTCTCAGACAATGGCCCCCCAATACAAATCAAAAGAGTTTGATTCGTTTGCCAAGGCATGGGATTTCACACATGTCACATCAAGCCCACATTACCCTCAAAGTAATGGCCTTGCTGAAAAAACTATCCAGATTGCAAAAACACTCATGGACAAAGCCAAAGCGGACAAAAGAGACCCCGACATCAGCCTCCTTGAGTACCGCAACACTCCGGTTGACAACTTCAATTCTCCAGCACAGCTGTTAATGAGCCGCAGACTTCGCTCAATCCTTCCAAGCACCAACCAGCAGCTGCAGCCAGAGGTCATCAGCTGCAAGCAAGTGCATGCAAAACGTGTACAGAGACAGCAACACAAATAGAGATATTATGACAGGTCAGCTAGACTACTGCCGCCGCTGCACAATGGAGAATCCGTCAGAATCCAGGAGCATGACTACTGAAAGCCAGCAGTCGTCATCCAGCCAGCTGACACTGAGCGATCGTATCACGTCCGCACCCCAGAAGGACAGGTGTACCGCCGCAATCGCAGGCACCTCCTGAACACCAAGGAACAACGCCATCATTCCGACGAGAGGATTAGTTCAACAGAGTGTGATGAACAGAGCAATACACAAAACACATCATACTTACCTGAACCTAAACCTGAACCTGAATTGTTGACCGATTCAGGAGCATGCTCAGTTCCATACCACACAAGGTCGGGACGAGAGGTCAAGCCTAGAGTTATCCTTGACTTGTGAACTGTCAAAGGGTGTAGGCGGATCGCTGCCTTAAAAAAAACTGTACATCGTTATTGAAACGTTCAGATGTTTTCAGCGCTGGTTAAATGCTGAGTTTACTTATATGTTTATGCTACTGAGAACATTAGGTAGAAGAAAGGTTTAAAAGTAATGCATAACATTTTTCTTTTAAAAGAAAGGGGATGTAACATTTGCATACTGAATTATCATTGGCCTGCAGGCATCTGTAAGGAATACCTATTATATTCACATGTGATCACATGCTGAGTTGTCATTGGCCTGCAGGCATCTGTAAGGGGTCCTGACTCCATCTTGTCCCCACTGTGCTGTATGATTGAGTTCACAGACCTGATGCTTCATAAAAGAGTTTAAACTGTAATACTCCGTTGTCCTGCAATTTATTATTTTTGTACAAATTGTGCAAAACAAGACAGGAGGCAGGCAATCAGGACGGACGGCCCCCTCGGTCGCCCGCTGCCTGGACCTGTTGATGGCCACTTTGGCCAGGCCCAGGAGCAGTCCCATGAGGAGGTCCTCCGACCCGCCCGCTCCCCTCCGCGCCGGATGACCGTAGATCAGGAGCGTGGGACTGAAGTGCAGCCAAAATTTGAGTAGCAGCCCCTGTAGTTAGTGAAACAGGGACTGCAACCTCTCACACTCCGTGTAAACATGAAATACGGACTCCTCAAGGCCGCAGAAAAGGCAGGCGGCCTGGGAGTGCGTAAACCTACTTAAAAACTTTTTGCACGGGACTGCTCCATGCAACACCCTCCAGGCCAAGTCCCCAATAGAAAATGGGAGGACTCCCGCATAGTTTGTAAGGGGTGGTCCTCTTTTATAGAAAACCAAATTACCTGTAAATTAACTAAAACTTAAAATAAAACTTATCAAATCAAATTAAAATTACATTGCCCGGGGTGACGATGCACTCCAGTCCCCGCGGCACCCACCGGTCTCGGAAGGCCTCAAGTGTGCCGGCAGACACCGCGTGCTCTATCTCCAGGGCCACCTGGGCGCGAACATAGCCGCGGAAGAGAGGCAGGCAATCGGGTCGAATGACCCTCTCGACCGCCCGCTGCCTGGACCTATTAATGGCCACTTTGGCCAGGCCCAGGAGCAGTCCTATGAGGAGGTCCTCCAATCTGCCCGCTCCCCTCCGCACCGAGTGACCGAAGATCAGGAGCGTGGGACTGAAGTGTAGCCAAAAATCGAGGTGCAGCCCCTTCAAATAATGGAACAGGGGCTGCAAACACACACATTCTATATACACATGGAACACGGACTCCTCTAGGCCGCAAAAATAGCAAGCGGCCTGGGAGTCCGTGAACTTGTTTAAAATCTTATTGCACGGGACTGCTCCGTGCAACACCCTCCAGGCCAAGTCCCCAATAGAAAAGGGGAGGACTCCCGTGTAGTTTGTAAGGGGTGGTGAGGCCACTGGGCAAGCGCAGCAGCAAAATTACTAAAATTCTTCAGTTTGTCTTTTTTTAAAGCATACTCCACCATGGGTTTATTATTATAGTAAATACACGGGCCAATGTGCGTACGGGTGGCCTCCTTCGGTAAAGATTTTGTTATGTAACCACTGCCATGAACAATAGTTTGTTGCTGTTTTGCACAGTTTGAAACGAGCGCATGAATCCCGCGCAGTGTACTCTTTTGATGGGGTGTTTAAACAAATTGACTGTAAATTAATAAAACTTTAAATAAAACTTAACAAATCAAATTAAAATTTGGTTCTCCGAATTGATAATGCACTCCAGTCCCCGTGGCGCCCACCGGTTGCGGAATGCCTCAAGCGTGCCGGCGGACACCGCGTGCTCCATCTCCAGGGCCACCCGGGCGCGAACATGGCCGCGGAAGAGAGGCAGGCAATCGGGCCGAACGACCCCCTCGACCGCCCGCTGCCTGGACAAATTGATGGATTTTTGGCCAGGCCCAGGAGCAGTCCTACGAGGAGGTCCTCCGATCTGCCCGCTCCCCTCCGCACCAGGTGACCAAAGATCAGGAGCGTGGGACTGAAGTGCAGCCAAAAATCGAGGAGCAGCCCCTTCAAGTAGTGAAAGAGGGGCTGCAACCTCTCACACTCCATATAAACGTGAAACACGGACTCCTCCAGGCCGCAAAAATAGCAAGCGGTCTGGGAGTCCGTGAACCTATTTAAAACCATATTGCACGGGACTGCTCCGTGCAACACCCTTCAGGCCAAGTCCCCAATAAAAAAGGGGAGGACTCCTGTATAGTTTGTAAGGGGTGGTGAGGCCACTGGGCGAGCGCAGCAGCGAAATTACTAAAATTCTTCAGTTTGTCTTTTTATAAAGCATACTCCACCATGGGTTTATTATAGTAAATGCACAGGCCAATGTACGTACGGTTGGCCTCCTTCGGTAAAGATTTTGTTATGTAACCACTGCCATGAACAATGTTTTGTTGCTGCTTTGCACAGTTTGAAACGAGCGCCTGAATCCCGCACAGTGTACTCTTTTGATGGGTATATAAACAAATAGACTGTAACTAAAATAACTTTAAAAGAAACTTAACAAATTAAATTAAAATTTCATTGGCCAGGGTGATGATGCACTCCAGTTCCCGCGGCGCCCACCGGTCTCGGAAGGCCTCGAGCGTACCGGCGGACACCGCGTGCTCCATCTCCAGGGCCACCCGGGTGCGAACATAGCCGCGGAAGAGAGGCAGGCAATCGGGCCAAACGACCCCCTCGACCGCCCGCTGCCTAGACCTATTAATGCCACTTTGGCCAGGCCCAGGAGCAGTCCTACAAGGAGGTCTTCTGACCTGCCCTCTCCCCTCTGCACTGGGTAGCCGTAGATCAGGAGCGTGGGACTGAAGTGCAGCCAAAAATCGAGGGGCAGCCCCTTCAAATAATGGAACAGGGGCTGCAACCTCACACATTCTATATACACATGGAACACGGACTCTAGGCCGCAAAAAAGGTAGGCGCTGCTCCGTGCAACACCCTGCAGGCCAAGTCCCCAATAGAAAAGGGGAGGGAGGACTCCCACATAGTTTGTAAAGGGTGGTGAGGCCACTGGGCGAGCGCAGTGCTCAGCGAAATGACTAAAATTCTTCAGTTTAAGTCTTTTTTAAACCATACTCCACCATGGGTTTATTATAGTAAATGCACGGGCCAATGTGCGTACGGGTGGCCTCCTTCGGTAAAGATTTTGTTATGTAACCACTGCCATGAACAATGTTTTGTTGGGGCTTTGCACAGTTTGAAACGAGCGCCTGAATCCCGCGCAGTGTAAGCGCGTGCCCGCGCCCGCCCCGGCCCCTCCTCGGTCACGCGCAGTCTGCTCCGAACTACTTTCAGCAGCGGCCGAGGGAGGCGAAAGGTCGCTTTTTAATCCGTCGCCACGTATCTCAGACCGGGGTTGTGCCTGCTCTAAAGTCTAACATTAATATATGTATTTTTAAAATAAATTTTAAACAAAAACCAGCCCGATTCCAAAACATAAGGAATTAAATCGGAGGATGAAGTGAAGCGGAGGGCGGTGGTGCCGAGCGCAGAGGGAGGGACTCTTTGCCCGGGGGCGGATGGCGGCGGCGCTGTGGCTGTGACGCGCTCCATTTTTATTCGAATATTTTGGTGGAGGGGAGTTTGCGGGAGCGAGGCTGCGCCAGTCTCCGTGCCCGGCCACAGGCTCCAGTCAGCGGCTCCGCCAAGGGCCGGTTCCCGCTGGTTGTGTTAATTAATCTCATTTAGTGTCAGAAGAAGAAGAGTTGGAGGATTTGCTGGTTGATCGGCGTTTGTTTTGTTTTGTTTGTGTCGGTCGGTCGGTGCTGTCAGGCTCTCGGCCCTCTCTCTGTCGCTGCCCTGCCCCTCGGTGCGACGCTGTTGACATGGCGCGCCTGGTGGCCGTCTGCCGAGAAGGCGAGGAAGAGTTCCCCTTCGAGAAGAGGCAGATCCCGCTCTACATCGATGACACCCTGACGGTGAGTAAAGCGGGGTGCGGGGTGGGGGAGACGGCGAGTGCAGGAAACTCCAGGCTGGGGCCAAGGACGGGCCTCCATTACCAACAGCCTCACTCCAAGGGCCTCGGGCTCCTGCACTAGGCCCCGGCCTCCCGACGAGTCGAGTCGCAGTTCTCGCCTCCACTTCCCGCTTCCTTGAAAGTGTCTGGGACACGGTGTCGCAGCTCTGCGGAGCGGCAGCAGCATTTCTCACTAGGCCCGGCAAGAGTGAAACGGTGTCCGTAGCACTAAAACTTGCGCTTTCCTCCTCTTAGGCCTCAGGCTCTAAGTTGCAAAGTTCTGAAGTGCGTTGATTTATCTTTGTGGAATTGGCATTTTTTCTTTTTTCCCCCCAAAGGTTCAAATACAGACTGCTGTACTCTATATTTTTTAATTAATCTTTATAAATTCGTTTAGTTCAATTTTGTATATGATTAGATTGCTAATATTTATTAAACGTTTTACATTGCACAATTTAATTCTTGCCACCTAATGGTTTCAGATATTACATAATTTGTTAATGTGTAATAACGCTTATTGCGTGGGACAGAATTGGCTTGTCAAAATTTGCAAAGTGCTCTTGTTTACATCTTTAGGAAGACATTAAATTGCAATAAACCAGAAATCAGTTTCTGCAGTTTCCCACATGTAAATTGTGTTGGCTCTAGAAATACTATATAATTGCATATAGTTGATGTATTTCATATTTAAAATAAAATTACTATGCAAATGAATTGCTTGGTACAACTGCTTATGGTACTCTTTAGCTAATCTTGTACCATTTATACACTCTGGCAATATGTAAGATTCAACATGTAGTGTGCTGCATCTATTGATTACTAAGGGTATCCCTTGTCTCCCAAGACATTGGCCTTTTCTAGCTTTGCGAGAGCACTGTGCCCATACGGTACTTTGGTTTAAATGGTTCTTCATGCTTGCTTCTAGATGGTGAGTGATGAAATAGGGCATCATGGTTGAGATCAACCATTGCCATGTACACGCATTCAGTTTCCAGCCAGTTGCTGGATAATGATTGGGTGGGTCCCCTTTTTTTCCTCTTGCTCCCTCTTTTTTTTCCCCCTCCAAAAAGGTACTAAGGTCTGTTGTAATCCCCCAGTGCAAGCTCAGCTGAACTTAGCTAGCTCAGCAATGACTGTCAATCAAACTTCTGGCCTGGTTTGCATGATTTGGTGCCGTGCTGGGCAACGTCTTAATGTGCTAGGTCATCATGGGAGCTACAGACCAGTTTCTGAAGAAACAACTGGGGTTTTTTTGTAGAACTTTTTCAGTTATATATTTAAATTACAATATTGGTGCTTAAAAGACACACTTGAGGTTGCTTTATTCTACAGATGTGCTCAATAATTTTGTGCCATCTATTCCCGGTGTTCCTTTTTTAGTTTATTTTAAAATTGATTTTGTGCTGTACAACTTCATACTTCCATAAATCTTTCATACCTATGGAAATGTATAGATTTACATGTTGAGGTTTATTATGAATACACATACAGAATGATTCAAAAGCGCAAAACCAGTGTACTGTTAATGGTACGGATCCAGTTTTATCAGAAGAAAATCTCAAAGTTGGGTTTAATGTTGTGGCTACATGAGATTATTTTGAGATGGGACGGAAGATGCATTTTTCCAATGTTTCTCTTAAAGTTAGTGATTACTGTGGTATAGCTCCACTGACCCAGACAGAGTCATTGTTTGCACCTGGTGGTGGGGGTGGGAAACATCAGGGTGTCACTTCGTTTCAGGTCCCACATCCTCTCCACCAGTGAGGCCACGGAACACCCATCTACGCAACATTGGCCGCCTCCATCCCTACCGCTACCCCTTTTTCTGCTAAAACCCTTATAAATACACTTGTCAGTTCCAAGTTCAAATATATTTTTGTTCTCTCTACCTGCCTCTCTCTCTCCACCCTCTGGTCTGACATGCGCAAAGTCCCACTCGCCCATCACCCCTCTCCTAACCTACATTGGCTATGCCTCTCCACGCATGAAATTTAAAATGCTTCCTCGTCTCACCCTATCGGCACAACCTCCTCCAACCAAATATTCCCTTCTCTTATTTCCCCCCCCCCCCCCCCCTGAAATATTCCATTTTCTCACCCCAACTCGTCTTATAAGTTGTGACACCTTCAGGTGACTGAGTCTGATTCTGTTAAATTGCCTTCATCAACCTTTCCACCTTTTTTAAAAATCCTTCTCAAACCCATTTCTTCAACCACACTTTAGTTCGCCCCTTCTAATTTCTCCCTGCCTCACTTGGCCTTGCAACTATCTGTGAAGCACCTTGCAATGTTCTTTGTGCTGAAAACTCTATATAAATGCAAGATGTTGTTTAACTTTATCATGTGTTGCCTCACCTGAATTTTGAAGGAAGGATAGTAGTCAGATATGGGAACTCGAGCCTTTATTCAAATAAACTTTGCCTTCCCAAATTGAGGCCAGTTATGCTCCCACTGCTGCTCTGATTTAGGATCTTCTAGCTCTGGGGAAGCCTGATGTCTGAGGCATAGCCTTTTAGATTTTAATTATCAAAGCTATTTGAAACTTTGTGCCGTTTTTGTTAGCTTGGTTTAGTGCTAACACTTAGGTAGGTTATGAGTCCAAGACTTGAGCATGTAATCTAGGCTGACCTTCAATAAGAGCAACTACTTGCATTTATATAGAGCCTTTAGCAACAACAACTTGTATTTATATAGTGCCTTTAGCATAGTCGAATGACCCAAGGCACTTCACAGGAGCGTTATCAAACAATATTTGAGGAGATATTGGAGCAGGTGACCAAAGGCTTGGTCAGGGGTATATTTTAAGGAACGACTTCAAGGAGGCGGAGAGGCGGCGAGGTTTAGGGAAGGAGTTCCAGAGCTTGGGGCCTAGGCAGCTGAAGACACGATCGTCGGTGGTGGAGCGATTGCAATAGTGGATGCTCAAGGCCAGAATTGGAGGAGCCAGATATCTCGGAGGGTTGTAAGATTGGAGGTGATTTAGTTAGGGAGGGGTGAGGCCATGGAGGGATTTGAAAACCAAGGATGAGAATTTTAAAATCAAGGCATTGCTTAACCAGGAGACAATGTAGGTCATTGAGCACAGGGGTGATGGGTGAGCGGGACTTGCTCTGAGTTGGGACATGGGCAGCAGAGTTTTGGATGACCAAGTTTAGAACATAAAATGGGAGGCTGGCCAGGAGTGTGTTGGAGTAGTCTAGGGGTAACAAAAGTACAGATGAGATTTTCAGCAGCAGATGAGCTGAGGCAGGGGTGGAGTCAGGTGATATTACTTAGGTGGCAATATGCGGTCTTGGTGATGGCGCGGATATGTGGTTGGAAGCTTGACTTGGTAAAATGACAGTTTGGTTCAGCCTCATACTTACCAGGGAGAGGGATGGAGCCGGTGGCTAGGGAGTTTGTGGCGGGTGAAGACAATGGCTTTCGTCTTCCCAATATTTAGTTGGAAGAAATTTCTGCTCATCCAGTACTGGATGTCGGACAAGCAATGTGACAATTTAGAGACAGGAGGGGGTCAAGACGTGGTGGTGAGGTGGAGCCTGGTGTCCTCAGCGTGCATGTGAAAACTGACAGCTTTCAGATGATGTTGCTGAGGGGCAGCATGTAGATGAGAAATAGGAGGGGGCCAAGGATAGATCCTTGGCGGATGCCAGAGGTAACGGCGCTGGAGCGATGAGAAGCCTTTGCAGGTGATTCTCTGGTTACGACTGGATAGAGGAGAAAGAAACATAGGAAAACATCCCAAGGCGCTTCACAGAAACTTAATCAGACTAAAATCCACACCGAGCCAAAGGAGGAGATATTGGGAGGGGTGATTAATAGCTTGGTCAGAGAATGGTTTTAAGGATGGTCTTGGAGGAGGAGGAGAAGTTTAAGGAGGGGATTTTTGAGCTTGGACATCGCCACCAATAGTGGAGTGAAGAGAGTGGGGGATGCACAAGAGGCCAGAGTTGGAGGAACAGTGTTCTGAGGGTTATAGGGCTGGAGGAAGTTAGCAATATGGAAGTAGATGGAAAATGTTAAATTCTTGAGGCATTGGTGAACCGGGTGCCAATGTAGGTCAGTATGGTTAGCAGGACGTGGTGTGGGTTAGGATACAGGCAGCAGGTCAGTGTGGTTAGCAGGACGTGGTGTGGGTTAGGATACAGGCAGCAGGTCAGTGTGGTTAGCAGGACGTGGTGTGGGTTAGGATACAGGCAGCAGGTCAGTGTGGTTAGCAGGACGTGGTGTGGGTTAGGATACAGGCAGCAGGTCAGTGTGGTTAGCAGGACGTGGTGTGGGTTAGGATACAGGCAGCAGGTCAGTGTGGTTAGCAGGACGTGGTGTGGGTTAGGATACAGGCAGCGGGTCAGTGTGGTTAGCAGGACGTGGTGTGGGTTAGGATACAGGCAGCGGGTCAGTGTGGTTAGCAGGACGTGGTGTGGGTTAGGATACAGGCAGCGGGTCAGTGTGGTTAGCAGGACGTGGTGTGGGTTAGGATACAGGCAGCAGGTCAGTGTGGTTAGCAGGACGTGGTGTGGGTTAGGATACAGGCAGCAGGTCAGTGTCGTTAGCAGGACGTGGTGTGGGTTAGGATACAGGCAGCGGGTCAGTGTGGTTAGCAGGACGTGGTGTGGGTTAGGATACAGGCAGCAGGTCAGTGTGGTTAGCAGGACGTGGTGTGGGTTAGGATACAGGCAGCAGGTCAGTGTGGTTAGCAGGACGTGGTGTGGGTTAGGATACAGGCAGCAGGTCAGTGTGGTTAGCAGGACGTGGTGTGGGTTAGGATACAGGCAGCAGGTCAGTGTGGTTAGCAGGACGTGGTGTGGGTTAGGATACAGGCAGCAGGTCAGTGTGGTTAGCAGGACGTGGTGTGGGTTAAGATACAGGCAGCAGAGTTTTGGATGAGCTCAAGTTTATGGAGGGTGGAGAATAGGCAGCCAGCCAGAGAGCATTGGAATAGTCGAGTCTCGAGCTGACAAAAGCATGGAGGAGCATTTCAGCAGCAGGTGGGCTGAGGCAGGGCAGAGGCAAGTAGGTGGTGTTTGTAATGGGATTGTGTAATACTGGGGAATACTGCATTTTCAGATGTTAATCTGATGTCCTGCTGACTCCTGCCTACCTGTTCAGGTAGATTTATAGGAGCCCATGATGCTATTTGGAAAGGAGCCAGGCAGTTCTTCTGGTGCCCTGGCCAACATTTAAAGTTCATCCATCACCACCAAAGCAGATTAACTGGTTCATTAGCTTCTCTTGCTTGTGGAAGCTTGCCGTGCACAATCTTGGCTACTGTATTTGCCAACAAAACAGTTGACTATACTTCAAAAATACTTAATTGGCTATGAAGTCGTTTGGAACCTCCTGAGGACTGAAGGGGCAAAATGAATGTTTGCCTAGGTTGTGTTGTGCATGATCCCAGAGCAAGCGATGTGACACATTAGATAGAAGGTGTGCTCCCTTCCCCGATAGGCAAATTAAATGGGAACTCCAGGTGCAAACCACTTCATAGCTCAGTACTTTTGTAAATACACACTAGGTTGATCTCCAGGCTGTGCTGTTTTGTCTCTGTTTTTATGATTTAAAGATATAGTAGATGACTGGTACTGATTACAGGTTTATGTATTAGCTTTGTGGTTTCTAATATTTTAAACTATGGAAGTTGAGCTTGTTTTGATTTCAATAAATGCTACTACTAAATTATACTGCCCTCAAGTATATACTTTAAAAAAAAAAAAAAAAATTAAAAAATTATTATCCAGTGGTTTTTATTCGGTTGCATCTGCCTTTTGTGATTACTGCAGATACCAATATGCTTTGTGTTGGTTGATCTCATTGGATTAATTATTGTGATGTCATTACTGTATGAGGGAGGGAAACATTCTGTCGCTTGTATATTTGTAAAAATAATGAAAACTGATTTAAGTATTCCACCTGATGTGCTGTGGTGCTTATGTAGTATAGCATTTAATTGACATTGCCCACATCCTTGTAATGTTCTCTCTCTACAGTGCATGGGTGCTGGCAGCTTTCTCACCCAAGTGGTCATTCTTTGTATGACCCTAGATGTTGGTTCTTGATGTGCTATTTGATCATGGACATTGTAGCCAATTCTGTTTCTGTCCAATGCCTCGGCCTTTGTATTATCCACTCGAAAGTCATTGCATCATTATCAGTTCTGGGAACTCTTGCTGTTACCCTGCCCCCCTCCAAGTACAAGGGCAGTGAGGCCATTTCTGCTCCAACTGCTGAAATGCTTGGATCAGCATCCCAAAGAATAAAAATGGAATTTAGCTTATTCAATTACTGTAAATCAATGACACTCAAAGACAGATTAGATATGGGCAATGTCAGAGTTTCCCCATATGATGGACAGTAAGCATCACCCAGTGTAGCAGTAAACTACCTACCGAAAATATTTGGATGCAATTCCAGGTCCAAGTTAACTGATTCAAGCACTACAGCTTGGAGGCGCAAAGTAGTAATATAGAAAATCTAGTGAGTGGAGTTAAAGACCTTAAGATGTGACAACTGCCATACCTATTGATGTCTATTGATGTCTTGTGATGTCTGGACTACAAGAGATAGTATGTATAGTGAGTCACAAGTTTATTGAACAGCATTGAGTACAGACAGGCTACTTGCATTCTACTAATGCTGCCTAGTTTGACGGTGACGATTTTACCATTGTATTTTGCAGTCAAACTAAATGTAACTTTTGACTGTTGGAATTGTATGCAAATTACTAAATGTGCCACAGGTATAAAATACCAGCAGCTTTATTTATACTTACGATGGATTGGTCTCTGCCTTCGGATGAGCAGACCATCCTTTGGGTTTGTTTTTTTCTGAAACCTTGAATAAAATGTTTGTTGCCTTGGTTTATCTTTTGTACAATAAGTGTTTCTGCACTTATCAATAGAGCTGCAGAAACCCCACATCTTGGCTTGCCAAAAAAAAACTTACCGTCACAAAATAATGGAAATCCAGCTTGGTGCTTAAATGAAATGCCTGATGCAGTGCTGAGCTATACATGTTTCTGTAATTATAAATTTTGATTGATCAGGTTGGTATTTTCTGGCTTTTTTATTATTGATTAGCAGTACATAGTGGGCAGCTGTGCAAGGTATTGCAGTAAAAGTGTAATTGTTAATCCTGTGGCATGTTGCTTCCATTCACAGTATGCATAAGTGTGTAAGTTTAAGATCACAGGAAATTTGGTTCTGCATATGCAAATAGGACTGTGAAATGGAACAGTGTGTGACTGCACTGTGTTTTGAGGCTGAGCTTGATTCTGCCTTGTCTACTGTGCTATGCCAGCAGATGTTACTAGATAGCAATTGGGAGCAGCAACTGTAGTTAGTTTTTCCCCTTAATTTGGCATACAACGTTGATCGAGCCAGGAATTTTAGTAGATTATGTGACTCAACTCGTAGAATAAACTCGCTAAACCATTTGCTAAGTTCTTTAAGGGGTATAGAAAAGTAGGAAACTGCCAAGCTTAAACTCAAACATAAAACTGTATATGCAATATTTTTCCCCTTGTCAAGAACTTGTAGTGTTGTGCTTATTCCTTGGGTGTGTGTAGCTGTCTAGTACCTTTATCAAAGCTTCATGTTGAGTCTAAAGTGGGGTTGAGGAGATAATTGAATCTGAGCCTGATCTGTCAATCTGCCAATGACCACACATGCACCTGTAGTAGCCATTGGAGGATGCAGGAGGCCTGATTTAATTGAGACTAGTTATGTTTACAGCAGCAGGTCTATTGAGATTAGCTAACTGATTGCAGGCTATGAATTGGACCTGGCATCGCCCTATCTGAATAGTTCAGATGCAGTGTATTTCTTTAAGTAAGGAACGTGCATTTATATAGCACTGTATACTTCAGGATGTCCCAATGCACTTCACAAACAATGAATTGACTTTGAAATCTAGTCGCACTTGTTTTGTAGGTCCTTGTGGTCACTGATGGGTGCGTTCCCCCCTCTTTCTCTTGTCCTCCCCCCCCCAATACATTTCTAGCCATCTTATTCACAAAATAAATGGAGTGGGATAAGAGGCGAACCTATAAACCAGACAAAATCAAAGGTGAAGGTTTTTTTGTCCATGCTGCTGTTGATGGTTTCTGTCTAAGAAGCTAGATTTAGGAGTGTTAAAAATGTAGTGATAATACATGGTTTTTGAAAATCAGCATTGTCAAAAGTGCCTTCTTCATGTAACATCTTTTCCCATAAAGTCAAATCTTTGAAGTATAAGCAGAAACTGCTATAAACACTCAGCAGGTCAGGCAGTATTTGTGGAGAGAGAAACATGGGGTTAATGCTTCAGGTTGATCACCTTGCATCAATCAACCTGAAGTGTTATCTCCATGTTTCTCTCCACATTTACTACCTGACCCGAGTGTTTCCAGGATTTTCTGGTGAGATTTTCAGCATCTGCAGTATTTTACATTTTCCTCAAGGTATGGTATTTAAACTTTTTTTTACAGTGCTAACTGTGCTTGTGTACATGGTAAGAGCAGCGCTATCGGTTACTATGGCATGTTTGATTTTTGTTGCTACAGTAAAAGCATGTAACATTACTGATTACTTGTATGGCTTTGTCAGCCCATTGCACTCGTGATAGATTCTCAACGCTCAGATAGTTTGGTCACCTAATTCCTGGGCTGGTCAGGAAGTGTCGAGCATTACGGTTGTTTCACTGCTTCAGTTAGCATGTAATTGTAATTTGTTAATGGTGTTACTGAGCTCCTAGTTGCTTTGATCATTTATCAACTTAATCAGTGCTAAATCGCTTAGTCTTTAGTAAGATGGGCACAGTTGTGGATTGTTGAAGTGAACATCTTAGTGCTTGGTGTTTTAATGCTGAATTAACTACAGATTTCAAAGTTTTTATGCTAAAATAATTTAACGTGTCCAGTAACAAGCTAAGTAATATAAATAGTACAAGTTGGGAATTTAGTGCTTAAAAATTTGAATGAAGCAACTTGTCATTGAGAAGTAGCCTGCATACGTATATCAAATGTTATGTCCTATGTTTAGGAAGTGCTTTCATTTTCGTATTGTGCTCTTGCAGTCCCAATGTGTGGTTAAACCTTTATAACCAGGGTAATCCTGGAACGAATTATTCCAAACATTCCCAATTTATAATTATTATTAAGTTGCAGGTTGGAATAATTGAAGGGAAAGTAGTGAATTTGTAGGTTACCTTAAGTAATGTTAAGTAGGGAGAAGTTATGCAGGTTTGGAAGTGAGCAAACTTGCTACCTGTATTTTATAAGGTGGCCAGATAGAACTCAATTAACTGCAGGCTCATTTGCCTGCCTTTTAATACTATGTAAAATAATAGAAACAATGGGGCAGAAATTCCGTTCCCTACGGGGGTGTACTCGCCTGTTGGACCAACGGAAATGCCGGTTTTAGGCATGCATGCGCTGGAAACTGGCGTTTCCGATCTGTCAAGAAAACACTTGACAGATTCTCCGGCTGCCCTGGAGCAGGGCCTCTGCGGGTGGAGAGTTCTATTTTTTGGAGACCCTCCGCCCGCAGCAAACACTTCCAATTCTTGCACCTGGTAAAAGCAGGTGTAAGGCCTGCTTTTGCCAGGATAAGAGTCTGAAAAAAAGTTAATAAAAAAAAAAAAAAAAAAAATTTCCACTGATTTATATTTAAAAATACTTTAAAGAAAGGTAAGTTTATTTTTAGCCCCGTTAAAAATTTTAATTTTTTTTCAAAAAATAACATTTTTGTTTAATTTAGTCCTTTAAAAAAAATAAAAAAAAATAATGTTTTCCTATGTTTTGGGGTGATCTCTAGTCATATATTGACAGGTCTTCCTGTCAAATGTATGAAGGGAGATTCCCTTCTCTGGCTCCCCATGGCCCACGTGATCCCAGGGACGCTGCGAACCGCCTGCGCCCATAGAAACATAAGATAGGAGCAGGAGTAGGCCATTCGGCCCCTCGAGCCTGCTCTGCCATTCAATGCGATCATGGCTGATCATCCAAACTTGGTACCCTGTCCCTGCCTTCTCCCCACATCCCTTGATCCCTTTAGCCTTAAATATATCTAACTCCTTCTTGAATATATTTAATGAATTGGCCTCAACTGCCTTCTGTACGTGGGCCCTGCACACCAGCAGTTTGGAGAGGCCCAGCAACGGAACTCTGCGCCTCTTGGCGCAGATCTTTCCGGATCGCAGCCCTCCACCCGCGGGAGGCCTGCGATCGGAATTTCTGGGAGTCCACATGAATTTAGATAGGAATACTCCTGAATGTAGGATTGGAGCAGCCATGAAGGGGTTTAAAACACGAGGATGAGAATTTTTAATTTAAGACTTTGAGGGACTGGGAGTCAATGTCTTCTCCACTGAACCTAATGTTTGCACGCTCTCTTTACATCCTGCTGGCATATGTTTGCCCACGTGGTACAAACTTTATAGTTACCGTGCATCCAGTTTTCCTTGTTTGTCTTCCACCTTCACCCCTCCTATACTTACCCTTCCTTTTTCTATAGCACCTCAATGCTACTGAAAAACACTAACAGCATTCTCAGCCCCGAGTGCATTATTTGTGTAATCTGCAAATTTAACAAGTGTCCAAGCACCCTTGTGTAGTACCCTAATCAGCATCTCTTAAATCTGGCACTAAACCCCCTCATGTACTCTTACTCCTTGGTGTCGCCCTTGGGCCCGCCCTTGGGCCAGTGGTAGGGTAGCACGCTCCTCTTCCGAGTCAGAATATTGTGTTCAGGCCCCATTTCCAGAAACGTGATCACATAATCTAGGCTGACACTTCAGTGCAGTACTGAGGAAGGTACTACAAGTACAACCCCGGTAATCTGGCACCCGACGGTCCGGCACCTTCAGTGGTCCGGCACGAATTGAAACCAGCGGAGTGCCGGCTGCGTTCCAAGAGCCTGGCACTTCTCGGTGCCGGGCTCTTTTGCCGGCACTCGCGATCCTCAGGGGCCCAGCTGGGCCCCAGATTGCGCTGAACAAGGCCCCTCCCCTTTCCGGCGGGCAGCCCCGAATGCTTCCGGGGCGCTACTTTTAGCGCCCTGGCGAGGCTGGTGCCCCAAACGGGGCTATAGACAATTTCTAGGCCATTGGGTTTAATTATGCTCTGTGACTGCATGGCGAAGTGTCTATTCCACTTGTAAGCACTTCCAGTACTGCAACCAGCTCGGCCTCCAGAAAGTCCTCGTTGCACTTCCCCCCTCGAATTTTGGTTTCAGTACAAGGAACCCTTCAGTGGTTTGGAATTTTCAATGGTCCGGCACTGGCCTGGTCCCGAGGGTGCCGGATTACCGGGGTTGTACCTGTACACTGGTTAGATGCTGTCTTTTTGCGGAGACATTAAGCTCTCGGATGGATGTAAAAGATCACGTGCAGTAGTCAAAGAACTTGGGACGCTTGAAGTATTACACGTTGGGGGGAATAAACCATTGTATATATTGAAACAAGTGGTTAGTCTGGACAAACTTTGAAGGGGACCTGGGAGTGAAGACTGGACACATTCAGTGTCAGTGAGGGGCTTTATAATGTGCTGGTCAGACCTCATTTGGATATATTTTGTATCTCCTTTTTACTCAAAGGGGGAATAAACAGTTGGAATTGTCTCAGGTGTGGTAGACTCAGATGTTGGGGAATTCATATTGCTGTTGAATATTGCGATGAACTTGATGGGCTGAATTTTTTTTCTTTCATCCTTGTGCCCTGAATCAAACTTAAAAGTTGGTAGTTCAATTACATTTCTCCAGGTCTTTTTCCATAATTGTAGCTGCCAGGGTCAAAAAAGTTGAGTTAATTGTCCTTGTCTAGATGTTTGGCTGTGCTTTTGTCACTTAATTACACACATTATGGAACTGTTTTGTGACTGCATAGTGCATTTGTAAGCCTGCCTGAAAATGGTGTAAAATGTTAAACTTGGTTTATGGGGGTCTCCAGATGGCTTAATCGATAAATGTAGTGTGATAACTGATGGGCACTGAGATGATCTCATGCTTCTGTGGTGGCATAACAAATTGATTAAGTATCCTTGAACTAAGGAAGGCAAATCTGCTATAATGATCTTGACTACAACCAAAAAAAGCACCTGTCACTCCTCCAGTGCGTTGCTTCCATTCTCACGCTCATGATCCTTGTCTTATTTTGAGAAACTTTCAATTATTGATTTAAGTGTCTGTGCTTATTAATAAATGGATTGACATTGCTCAAAGTTGTTTTTCTTGGGGCCCTTCAGCATCCAGCACAGAGCTTCATCCCATTTTCTTAGGCTAGGTTCAAACTCTGCTCCAAGAAGCAAAAGCAAAGGACACTAACACAGTCTGGTCTACACTGAGCTGATCTCTGCAGAAGTAGCAGAGGGCACAACAACTGGCCTTAACGTGGTGTTCTGCTGGAGACTGACTTGTTTTGCACCTCTTCTTCCTGATCGTGTGTGTGTCCAAATCTTTCCCTGTTCGATTCTTGCAGTAGTTTAATGCATTGGACTGTTGCCTTATAGTGAACTTAGCTGGGGGAGCCCGGCTTTGCCAGGGCTGTTTTGGGCTGGGCAGTTTAAATCGAGTCCCAGGCTTTGGGGCCTGTCTGTCTGTTGCTGTGTGAATCTGCTGCCGGGCAACATTTCTACCTTTTTTTAATAGCTTCAAAGATGAAAGTGAAAGTACTTATAAAACGTTTTTGGTAAATGTGATGTTATTTTTAAGAGATACTAACTTTTTAGAAGCTGGATTAGCAGATTTTGAGCTGGAAGTAGTGAAGCAATGGCTGCCCGATGCCTGAGTTGAAAAGCATTAGTCCCGCCCACAGACGCAGCGATTGGCCAACCATCAGGCGACTGAACTGTAGGATTGGTCAATCGTGCCGGCATAGGATTGGTCGACCTTGACGTCAGTCAATCAATGCTAATTAGCAGATAATGAGTTTAATTTTGAAGGTTTTTTGCATAACGCGCGAACAATTTTTGTCCGGCCGAAAAGTAAATACGCTTATGACGGTTCTGGAATCATAAGCTTTCTTTCGATGTAACACACGTGTAGGTACGCTCTATAACTTTCGAGTTTATTCAATACAGACAGACGGAATGACAGACAGATGTATCCTTTTTTATATATATATCTATGCGAAGACAACTTTATCCTATTGGAAAGGATAATGGTCATACAACTGAGAATGGGAAGGAAACTTTGGAGAGAAGTTGTACATGAATAGCTTTTATATGCTTAGGGAGGGAAAACTGATTTTTATGATACACCAGGATGAATTTTACCAATCAGATCAGCATGGACCTATTAGTTACTTAAATCTAGAATCCAACTGCTAAATTTGACCACATTTTATACTATGAATTGAAACTTAAATAAAGTACATTGACCTGGTAGATTTAATGTGACCCGATTTGGGGAAGTAAAAAGTTAACCGTTTGGCCTCTTTCTATTGTGATTCTGTGAATTCACTCAAGTGCTTCACTGAGAATTAGCCATGTAAACTGGATAGTGTCACTCAGTCCATTATGATGAGTGAGCTAGATTAAGGAACTGGAACTCCATATAAACTAGAAAAAATATTCCCACTTTTTTGTAAAGAGGGGAGGAAGATGATTTTGCTAAAGTGACTTAAATTACCATGCTAGGAATACAACAGGAATACCCTGAGTTGGGATTGTGTGAAGATTTTCTCCCCCCCCCCCCCCCCCCAACCCCACCACTCCCAGTTTGCAATGTAGGAGATGAACAAAGACTTGCATTTTGTATAGTGTCTCATCATATCTAAGAAATGTCTGTGCTTCAAGCATATTGTAATTGAAGTATTATAATTACTGTGACTTTTTAGGAGAGTAGAATGAGCAAAGTGGGTTATCTGTTTCTAGATTAAATATTTAGAAATAGTAAATTTTTACTGGTGTGGATCTGATTTAGGTGACACAAAATGCTTGTTAAGGCCAATTTAGCCTTGCGAGATCAATAAAACTGATTAAATCCTAGCTTTCATTTACTGAAAATGTTAAGCGACAAATGCAGCCTATTTAGTGTTTCATAGTCAAGGTGTCTACTAATAAAGCATTAAATACGACATATAGCAAATTCAATAACCAGGAATTCTTAAAACCAAGTATTGCTTCTCTATAATAGAAAATGCTGGAAAAACTCAGCAGGCCAGGCAACATCCGTGGAGAGAAATTAGAGTTGACGTTTCGGGTCGAAACCCTTTTTCAAAACTGGAAAGGAAATGAAATAGATCGAAAGGAGGGCTGGGGAGGGAACCTTTCTCTCCACGGATGTTGCCTGGCCTGCTGAGTTTTTCCAGCATTTTCTGTTATTTCAGATTTCCAGCATCTGCAGTATTTTGCTATCGTACTATTGCTTCTCTATGTTGTGAAAAGGATACTTGGTTTTAATATATTTTGATATTGCTTGTGTTATCTGGAAAAGCTTACTTTAAAGGTTCATGGACTACTTGGGGCTAGAAATTAGCTTTGAGGTCTTATTTAAAAAAAAAAAGCCTTTGTAGAGCAGTGTCTGCAAAGTCACTATATAACCAAGTACTGTACTATTAAATGTTTTCTGTCCTTTTTGGCAGAGTAGTAGTGCAATTTGAGGTTTTTAACCAAATAGCAACCAGAAAAAACACCCCACCAGATTTTAGCAGATGCTTTGTGCATCACCCAGTTCCCTTTGTTATAATGGCTGTTAACTGTCTTGCATTTTCCCTACAGATGGTAATGGAATTCTCTGATAATATGTTGAACCTTGATGGTCATCAGGTGAACGGTGCACAACTGAAACAATTTGTCCAGGTAAGAAGGAACTATGTTGTACACTGTTTTGGAGACTTTTGTACTGGATGCAAAATATTAACTAAATAGTAGTCTAGCACCTAACTCTGTTCACTCCTCATGTGGAAAACCTCTAATAAAACTAAAAACCATTAGACCATAGAAAAGAGTACTTGTATGAGGTGTTGGGCAGGGAAAGGGGTTGAGTGGAGTACTAAAGGAGTTAGTGTTTGGTCCCTTGTTTCTTGTCTACATAAATGACCTGGATGCAGAAACCAAATATAAGCTTGTTGGACAACCCTAAAAAAACCGTTGTGATTGAGGATGCAGGTAAGGCCTTTTTTTTAAAAGGCAAATCACATTAATGTAATAATTGTAAAATATTGTCTGGGTGGAAATAGTAACCCCTAATTGTACAAAGAAAACAGCTTTTGAAAGGATCACAGGAGTTCATCACTTTCAATGTTGCATTAATGAAAGGAAGCAGTTAAAGCCCATATAATAGGATACAAAGACAGAACATTGAGCAGCAAGCCTATAGCTATTGTATTGAAACATTGATAATGCATTACATTTGAGGTGCTGTATGCAGTTTTGGTTACCATGTTTATAAAAGGCTCATATTCTCAAGAACGTGGAGAAGAGCTAGAGGAATTAGCAATCTGGAATGTTTAGAGAATCTGAAGTTCTAAATTCTGGAGCAAAGAAGATTAAAGGGTGGGGTCAAGAAGTTAAGATGTATAAAGATTAAATAGCATTGATAAAATAAGCAGAGAAAACTACTAAAACAGTAGGACCAGAAGATGTAAATTTTAAACTTTTTGGAGTACATTTAAACATAGAAAAGTAAGATTTCTACTTGAAGGGTGATAAACATTTGCAGTAATCTACCAGACAAGTTAGTACTCAGCAGTGATTGTTCAGAATGCAGTTGTATGCTAGCCATTTGGATATTTAGAGGGGTGTGATGTGAGCTGACTGGTCTTTTCTTATATACTTATATATTACAAATTTCCAGGTTCGGTGGTGCTGGTCACACCCATAAGATGCCCTGTGTCTTGTGTTTAGTAGTTCCCCTGTACTGCCCAATATTTAGTTAGTGACTGCTGCTAACGAACCGGAAGCTGTGTAGAAACATTCTGCGTGTAAATGTCAGGTCCCAAATATGAAAAAGTAAAGTGCACCACAACTGGCAGAGGACCTGATGGTGATAAACACATTGAGTACAATGAAACTCACAATCTGACATCCTAATATCGCCTTCAAGTCACATTTCCTCGTTAAATTATATTGGAAGTTTTAGCCGTTCATTCTGATGAATTAATAACACCACTGCCACACACTTCTCGTTCCTTCTCCACCCTCCTCATTTTCCTCCCCAGTTTCTTTTTCTTTGTCTAGCACTCCTCTCACTATCTCTCCACACGTCTCTACTCTCAATTTCCCAGCCGATTAATTCCTAACATCCGGCACCTGCATTCTGTTCACTAGCCGCGTGTTCAAACCACAACCGACAGAGGACCTGATAGCGATAAACACACACTGCGAGATTACAATAAAACACACTCCATTCTGAAAACCTCACCCCCCTCTTTCCCCCTCCCTCTCCCCCCCCCATTAACGTGCCACTTCCCTCCTTGTCCTAATGGCTCCAATATGTCTTGATATAAGCACTGGGAGCAGGCTGTATTTTTGTAAATAACGCTTTGTCCTGATGTGGTAAACCACTGTTTGTATTCCACTGTGTACATGCCTGGACATGCCTCGGCTGACTCCTCCCACAAGTCCTAGTATAAAGGTGACTGCTCCCCAGCCCTTTGTATTCTGGACCGGTCGACCACTCGAGGCAGACCTTCATTCTTTTGTTAATAAAAGCCTTTAGTTACACTCTTAACTCTCAGTCTTTTATGAGTAATTGATAGCGCATCAATTTTATTAACACAATTTTTATAATGGAGAAGATCCTCACACCAGCATGCCTGGACTTAGATCATCGGGAGGCGGACTCATCCACCAAGTTTACTCACTGGCTTAAGTGTTTCGAAAAATTCCTGACCGCCTCCGCAGCAATCAAATCGGACGAGGACAAACTGGATGTCCTGACCTCCAAAGTGAACCACCGAGTGTACTCGGTCATCCAAGACGCAACCTCGTACGTGGACGCTATCAAGCTCCTCAAGGACCAGTACACGCGCCCAGTGAACGAAGTGTACGCCAGGCACCTTCTGGGGAGTCGTAAACAACAACCTGGGGAATCGACCGTGGAATACCTTCAGGCACTGTCTGTGCTTGGCCGGGCCTGTGGTTGTAAGGATGTAAAGGCCGCCGTGTACACAGGAACTTAATCCGGGACGCTTTTGTAGCGGGCCGCAGATCCAATTACACCCGACAGCGACTGTTGGAACAGAGTGACCTCGACCTCAACAAGGCCTCTGAACTCGCACTATCATTGGATGCAGCCGACCGGGGCATGGACGCCGCGGGGAATGACAGCCTGGGACACGGTAGGACCGCCTCATAGCGCCGTCACACCCCAGCAACGGCCCAACTACCGCAGCAGTGTCCCAAGGCCAGAAATGCTACTTCTGTGGCCAGGCAAAACACCCCAGAGCGCGCTGCCCGGCGAAAAACACGATCTGCTCGGGCTGCGGGAAGAAGGGACACTACGCTAGCGTCTGCAGGGCCAAAGCCACCCCGAACCCCAGCAGCGCCGCGTGTGGGCCATGCGGGCCGCCATCTTGGGCCTCCCCGGCCATGTGCGAACCACCGGTACAGCAGCCATTTTGGACGCCTCCAGCCACATGGGGATCATGGATGCCGCCATCTTGGACGACAGCCGGAACGCAGCAGGCCCCCAACACCGCCTCATCTGATACCCGCAGCGACACACCGACCCCTACGCTGGCATCCGTTACGCTGGCATCCGTTACACTGGACCAAGCGAGACCGCACCAGCTGGCCAGTTCCACAATGGACATTAAGGTAAATGGTCACGATACAATCTGCCTTTTTGACTCTGGGAGCACGGAGAGCTTCATCCACCCCGACACGGTGCGGCGTTGCTCTCTCCCAGTCCTGCCTGCGCACCAGTGGATTTCTATTGCCTCCGAGTCCCAGTCGGCGGACATCGGCGGCTACTGCGTGGTGACACTCGTAGTAGACGGGACCGTGTACGATCATTTTAAACTCCTGGTCCTGCCCGACCTCTGCGCTGCCGTCCTGCTGGGGTTAGATTTTCAGTGCCACCTTAAAAGTGTTACGATGGCGTACGGTGGACCCCTACCCCCACTCACAGTCCGCAGCCAGCAGCTTCCAAATTGCCCGCCGCGCACCAGGTGCAACCTCTCCACACTCAGTCACCCCCCCCCCCCCACTGTTTGCTAACCTCACCCCCGACTGTAAGCCCATCGCCACAAAGAGCAGGCGATACAGTGCCGGGGACAGGGTTTTCATTAAAACCGAAGTGGAGCGGCTCCTGAAGGAAGGGATTATTGAGGGCAGCACCAGCCCCTGGCAAGCCCAGGTTGTGGTCGTTAAGACCGGCGAGAAGCAGCGCCTGGTCATCGACTACAGCCAGACAATAAATCGCTACACCCTGCTGGACGCCTACCCACTCCCCCGCATAGCTGATATGGTCAACCAGATCGCGCAGTACCGCGTCTTCTCGACCATTGACCTGAAATCAGCGTACCACCAGCTCCCTATCCGCCCTGAGGACCGCCAGTATACTGCCTTTGAGGCAAACGGCCGCCTCTACCACTTCCTTAGGGTTCCCTTTGGCGTCACCAACGGGGTCTCCGTCTTCCAAAGGGAGATGGACCGGATGGTAGATCAAAATGCGTTGCAGGCCACTTTCCCATATCTGGACAATGTGACCATCTGCGGCCGTGACTTGCAGGACCATGACGCAAACCTCGAAAAATTCCTCCGCACCGCCCAACTCCTGAACCTGACATATAACAAGGAGAAGTGCATATTCCGCACAAACCGCCTCGCCATCCTTGGCTGTGTTGTGGAACACGGAGTCATCGGCCCCGACCCCGACTGGATGCGTCCCCTTATGGAACCCCCCACTGCCTCAAGGCCCTGAAGAGGTGCCTAGGGTTTTTCTCCTATTACGCCCAGTGGGTCCCCTACTATGCGGACAAGGCCCGTCCGCTGATCAAGTCCACCTCTTTTCCCTTGACGGCAGAGGCCCGCTTAGCCTTCCACCGTATCAAGGAGGACATTGCCAAAGCCACCGTGCACGCAGTGGACGAATCCATCCCCTTCCAGGTGGAAAGCGACGCGTCCGACTTTGCCCTGGCCGCTACCCTCAATCAGGTGGGGAGACCCGTGGCCTTTTCACGAACCCTCCAAGGCCCGGAGACCAGACACTCCGCTGTTGAGAAGGAGGCCCAGGCTATTGTGGAGGCTGTGCGTCATTGGAGGCACTACCTGGCCGGAAAACGATTTAACCTGCTCACTGACCAGCGTTCAGTTGCTTTCATGTTTAACAACAAGCAGAGGGGCAAAATCAAAAATGACAAGATCTTGAGGTGGAGAATCGAACTTTCCACCTACAATTACGAGATCTTGTACCGGCCCGGGAAGCTCAATGAACCCCCGGATGCGCTATCGCGTGGCACCTGCGCCAGCGCGCAGATCGATAGACTGCGGGCCCTCCACAATGACCTCTGCCACCCGGGGGTCACCAGGTTCTTCCACTTCATCAAGGCCTGCAACCTGCCTTACTCTATTGAGGAGGTCAGGACCAGGAACTGCCAAGTCTGCGCTGAGTGCAAACCGCACTTTTATAGACCAGACAGGGCCCACCTGATAAAAGCCACTCGCCCCTTCGAGCGCCTGAGCGTTGATTTTAAAGGGCCTCTCCTCTCCTCCGACCGCAATGTGTACTTCCTCAATATTATTGATGAGTACTCCCGTTTCCCGTTCGCCATCCCCTGCCCGGACATGACCAGTGCCACGGTCATTAAATGTCTGAACGACCTCTTCACCCTGTTCGGTTTCCCCAGCTATATCCATAGCGACCGGGGCTCATCGTTTATGAGCGACGAACTCCGTCAGTACCTGCTAACTAGGGGTATTGCCACAAGCAGGACCACCAGTTACAACCCCCGGGGGAACGGACAGGTGGAAAGAGAAAATGCGACAGTTTGGAAGGCCGCCCTGCTAGCCTTAAAGTCTAGGGGCCTTCCAACCTCCCGCTGGCAGGATGTGCTCCCCGATGCGCTCCACTCTATTCGGTCACTGCTCTGCACTGCCACTAACGCCACCCCTCATGAGAAAATGTTTGTCTTCCCAAGGAAGTCCACATCGGGGACATCGCTACCGCCATGGCTGACGTCCCCAGGGCCGGTCCTACTGAGAAGACACGTGAGGACCCATAAAACGGACCCCCTGGTCGAGAGGGTCGACCTCCTCCACGCCAACCCCCAGTATGCTTACATTGCATACCCGGACGGGCGGGAGGACACAGTCTCCATAAGAGACCTTGCACCCTTGGGGGCCGCAGTAACCCACTACTCACTACCACCCCCCCCCCCCCCCCCCCACGACCCGATATCCAGCCCCAGCAGACGGCAGGCCTGGGCCCCGCGACCCGCTCGACATCTACGAGGACGACACGCCTGTGCCACAGCCTACGCAGGACTCGACGCCGGAAGCTCCACTACCCCTGCCGTCGCCACGCCGATCACAGCGGCAGACAAGACCTCCGGAGAGACTCCAATACACTAACTTTTAATACACTTCACCCCGCCAGACTCCATTTTAAACAAGGGGTGAATGTGGTAAACCACTGTTTGTATTCCACTGTGTACATGCCTCGGCTGACTCCTCCCACAAGTCCTAGTATAAAGGTGACTGCTCCCCAGCCCTTTGTATTCTGGACTGGTCGACCACTCGAGGCAGACCTTCATTCTTTTGTTAATAAAAGCCTTTAGTTACTCTCTTAACTCTGTCTTTTATGAGTAATTGATAGCGCATCACCTGAGCCTTAGTTCATATCAAAAACCTGTTGTAGCTTAAAACAAAAATCCCTCACATCAAATACTCTAATTCCTAATCATGACTTTTTGTATTTTATGAATGAAAGGGACTTAATTGTGCTTTTTCTCATCTGCAGCCTAAATATTCCCAGTGAATATAAAAACCCCCTCCATAATTTGATTACTTATACGTGCGTAAAGCTGAGTAATCTATTATTGCTTACCAGTCCCTACTTCATACTTGTACCATTTTCAAAGTCATCCCAAATTCTAATATGTTCATTTTCTTCAGATTGCTAGTTTTTGATTCTGGTTGAGAGCTGGAACAGGGGTCTAGAATCTGTCGTGCATATTAAAATTAAGTTTGGTAGCTGTAAAATTGCATTTTGAAAAGCGTAGCTGCTTTGTGTTTCGAATTCAAACCAGCCTAAATGGTTTGCGTTAAACTTCTTATATACTTATAATAAAAGTAAGTAACCAAGATTTTTTTAACAAGGGTTTGCCTTTATCAAGATCTCTTGCATTTATATTTTTAACATTTTAGATATGTTTAAATATTACAGAATTGAGGTTAAAACAAAACCATTTTGTTTCAGCAACATGGCATGCTCAAACAGCAAGACCTTAACATTGCTATGATGGTAACATCCCGTGAAGTCTTCAGTGCACTTTCTCAGCTTGTTCCGTGTGTTGGATGTCGACGCAGTGTGGAGCGTCTTTTCTCTCAGCTAGTAGAATCTGGCAATCCAGCCTTGGAGCCACTTTCAGTGGGACCCACAGGAGTTCTTTCGGTAACTCGTGCCTGCATGACGGATGCAAAGAAATTGTATACGTTATTTTATGTGCACGGGTAAGTGAATTCTTTTAAATTGGATTTTTATATCCCTAAATACCATGTCAAACTACTAAAGCTTTGTTAAACTATTGATGTGATCATTTCCTGCCCATGCATTCATCTTGGAAATGAGTCCATAGGTTTTGTTTTGATGAAGCTGTGTGGCAGTGATTTTAAAAATCGCTGGTGCTTGTTGTCAGCCTGTCTGCTGTGAAGCAGAGCTGGCTAGACCAGTCAGGGATAATTTAAAGATTAAAGCATAACCAGTAGTCTTGAATATAGTCGCCCTCTTAGGCAGTCCCTTGGAACCGCGGATGACTTGCTTCCACATTAAAAATGAGTTCTCAGGTGACTGAGTCCAATGCGGGACCTACAGTCTCTGTCACAGGTGGGGCAGACGGTGGTTGAAGGGGCGGGTAGGTGGGGTGCTTGGGTTGACTTGCGCTTGGCTTCCGCTTGCTCCCAGCGAAGAGACTCGGTGTTCGGCGCCTTCCCGGATGCTTCTCCTCCACTTTGTGCGGTCTTGGGCCAGGGATTCACAGGTGTTGGTGGGGATGTTGCACTTTTTCAAGGAGGCTTTGAGGGTGTCCTTGAAGCGTTTCCTCTGCCCACCTGGGGCTCTCTTGCCGTGTCAGAGCTCCAAGTAGATTGCTTGTTTTGGGAGTCTCGTATCGGGCATGTGGACGATGTGACCCGTCTATCGTCCGCATGCCTGATATGAGACTCCCTTGAATATAGTATTGACATTAAATCTGTCAGTTATTAGCTGAAATGAGCAACTTCTTACTGATTAATTGAAATAGATTGACAAAAGTTCTACAGAAAATGACTATTTGAAAGATTGCAAGCTATTGGTTGAATTTATATTTTCTAAATGGTTTCAGCTGCCATTTTGTTTGACTTTGCTGAATATATAGCTATTCAAATAACGCATTTACATTTTTCTAATTGTCCTAAAATCATGTTAGCCATGCTGTTTCTTTCCAGAGGCCTACCTAGGTCTTGAAGGCTTATGGGACTTATTTTCACTTCCCCTGACCTTTGCCTTACAGTTGAGGGTTAGGGTGCTTTTTTTCCCCCCAAATAAATTTATTAAAAAAAAAAAATCTTCACTGCATATATTGAAGCCTGACCTTTGTCTTACTGTTCACACACGCAGTTGCATTTTATCAAATTATAGATGATTGTAGAGGGACAGGCATAGTAAACAAAGAGCAAGTTATTTTAGGTCTTTTTTTCTTCCCCCTATCCAATGGAGAGATTTGAAACGCAACATGTGTACAAGATACATAGTTCAATAGAGAAGTCCGATACTACCTGTGTACAGCACCACAGAAGCTTTTGATTTTGTCAATGAATGTTCTGTACAGTAAGTTCTGAAATAATTTCCTCTTAGGTCCAAACTAAATGAGACGATTGATGCAATTCCTAAAAGTAAAAAGAACAAAAGGTGTCAATTACATTCGTTAGATACGCACAAGCCAAAACCTTTGGGGTAAGTGAATACCTATAGTTATTCTGTACTAGATTACAATAGTTGGTAAATTTTAAAAACTGCATTTCTATGCCAGAGTAAAATCTTCTTGGGTTATAAGCTCAATCTGACCTGTATAAACAATTTCAGCTACTGGAGACCTGAATTTTAATGTGGCTATTGTTAGTAAATCAGGAAAAACTAACCTTTGTTGGTCAGACGTTATTGGTGTTACTTTTAATTGAAGGTTGTTCATTAAGTTATTTTGGTTACAATGTGAGACATTGAGTTGAGTGAAATATGCTTTGCTTTATTTGCTAATGTCTAAGCACTAACCGTTTTAATGAAATTTTCAAGACTCTTCTGCACTATAAAGTACTTCCTTTTGCACAATGACAATTCAAAGGAATATTGGCTACTTACATGCTGGTACCATTAATGATAAACTTGGGGAAAAAAAGCCACATTTTTCAAATTGCAGGGATATCTATTAAGTTGGAGGTCTGAGTTGAACAATAGTGGTGCATCTTGATACGTATTCTTGTAGAGCTATCAGATTTAACTTTATTTTGCATTATAAATATGTTTAAAAAGTTACCTACATGTTTGGTATAGTTTAAACCTTTATACCCAAAGTGTTTTTATAAACTTGATTTTCAGTATGACAACGAACTCTGCTTTGCAGTACTTCAAATCTTGCAGCACTAAAGTTTGAATATTCTTTTCAAATAGGAAGCGTAATATACTCAATTGGCATTTGCTTTCATTCACCAGATTTATCTGCATATCTGTCACTGAATCTGTCATCTTTGTTGGCTCTGTTTCTATGCTGTTGGGGGACACCCTGGAAATAAATGTGCATAAAGGTTTCACTTCTGCTGAAGCTAGCTCTTAACTTGTGAATGGGAAATTCTATCCACAATCCACTGTCTTCTACCCACCTAGAATATTGCTGGCACATCTCGAGTTGTCCTACATTGTTCCTTCCAATGTCTGTCATAGAGCTGAGGAAACTGAGACTTGGGAACAACAGCTACTGGAAGGTATTACTGGAGGTTGGGTATGACAACACATGCTTGTATAGCCAGGGTTTGATGCTTACCATGATTGGTACAGAGAGGCGAGCAGCTGTTGCTGAATAGCTGAAACTAGTGCAACAACTGTTCAGTAGGCTATATTGTGGTCTGAATGACGGTGGCAATGCACTCTTATGGTGACTTGGGACTACTTACGAGTTCCTTGGCCCTTTAACGACTTAGTGACGGCCCAAACCCACACTTGTTTGGCCAACTATTGACACTGGTGGATTGGGGGTGAAGAGACAGAGGGCAAGATAATCTCTTGAGGCGAAGTTAGCTCCAAATTGATCTGCCTGCTGACAAGATTGAAACTGGGTCCACCACTTGTGGCAGACTCTAATCTAGTACCTGAGGCAAATGACTACAGTACTTGGGGCCACTGTTGATTGGCTAATTAATGGAACCTGGAAGGGTAAAGCTGCAACTGAAAGCTGGGATACTTTCCACGATTCCAGATAAACCTTCAAGTCAGTATCCTTATGCTCTGGTTCTCAAACTTTGAGGAAATCTCTGACAATATTGAAGTTCCAGGGGTTCCTTGTCCTAACTTCCCAAAGATACTAGCAGCTACCTAAAGGGAAATAGTGGTAAGGTTATTGTAGAAATTGGCTTATTCAGACTTGCAGTTATAATAACATGCTGATAAATTGACACATACCAAAGGGTTTAAAGATTTTGATGAGATGGACAGAAACCTGACCCCTGGGATCCCAGTTTGAAAACTGTGTCCTAATAGGGTAGCCCTGATTGGACAAGCAGTGGTATGTTTAATGGTGCTTTGTGCTGTTAGGCTGGATGGTCTCCGCTCGTTGAACATTAGCAGTAACAGTGTATACTAAAGGGTGCGTAAGACTAAGCTATCACCAATATTGGCTGGAGCTCTCGAGATTTGGGTAAATGTATGCTTCCTGGGAGGAGAGAAGGAAGCATGTAAATCTTACAGCACTGAAGGAGGTCAGTCAGCCTATTTGTGCTGCTGGTTTTATGAAGATATACACTTGTTTCCATTCCTGGCCTTTTCCCAAATCTCTCTTCAAATATTGATCTAATTCCCTTTTAAAAGTTATTGTGGATTTTGCTCCCACTTTTTTTTGGTAAGGCATTCCATGTCCTAACTATGTATATATGTTCTTTTTGTGATTATCTTAAATTTGTGATTATCTTAAATTTATGCCAAGTGGAAATAGTTTTTCCCAATTTACCTCGTTACCCTAAGCATTTTGAACATTGAGGTTTCTTTATCTTTGACAATGCAGCGCCCCTGTCTCCTCTCAAAACTAAAGCATCTCATCCATGGTATCATGAGTCGATTCTGCACCCTCTCGATGGACTTTATATCAACTTGTCCTTCCACTTTTAAAAAGATTTGTATATCTGAATCCTTAACATCTCTACTTCAGTGTATATGTCTTTCTTATCCTCCCAAAAGTAACACCTTGCATTTCTCCATGTATGTTATGTGGGATAAAACAGCATATCTTCCTGCTCAGTGTTCCATAGCAGATCCACATATTAGATATATATATATATCTATATCATATATATATTCCTAGCGCTCATTAGCGTTGTGACGTGATGGTTGACCAATCCTACAGTTCAGTGACCTGATGGTTGACCAATCGGTGCGTCACGGGCAGGACCTAATCCTGCAGCCTCCCGAAACGTCGCCGCCATTTTTCCCACTGCTTTTCCTCAACAGCGAGCGGGGCAGCTGCGTCGGCCCGCCGGAGCGGGAGGTGAGTTGGGGTCACTCGGGCTGGGCCTCTCAACCGCGCGGCCCGAGACACAGAGCGGGGCAGCGGCCGGCTGTCAACCGCGCGGCCCTCTAAACTGCCCTGGCAACGCTGGGCCCCCTCAGCTAGTGTAGCTATATAATAGTCTCAAAGTGTATAGTTAGTGTTAGTAACAGCACCACCAAGTGGTAAAGTTTGATCATTGAGCTCATATGCTTTATTGTGCTGAGTGGATTGAACTACAGACTACTGAAAAGTAGATTCTATGCAAATTATAGTTTCTCTATTCTGTTGGCATTTGAGTGCTTTTTGACTCCATTTTATTAAGGACATTTTCAAACCTCCAAGTTACGCTATGTTTGTACATGCATCAAAAAAACTCAAAGTTGGCTTTTATTTAACAAATCATCCTGTACTTGAGGCCTACACTGCCAGCAGTGAGAGGGTGCCTGGCTGGCCTGTCTTCAGGCTGTGTGCTGATACAGCTTCAACTGGTTACAAACAGATGTGCCCAGAGATTCAGTTGTCTTCCTTCTTTGGTATGGTTCATCAGAAAATCATACTCCAGATTGGCAACTTAAGAGTAGGGAATTGAAGCCACATTCCAACATCTGTGATGTCATGGCTTTATGATAGGCTGGTGTTCCAAAGCAAAATGCCATTTAACATCTTGTTAAGTTATTTGAAGTCTGAAATTTGTTTCAGAATGCAATAAAAGTTGTAGGATTTGGTATCTTGCTTTAATACACTTGATGTACATCTTTATAGGTGAAGGGTAGAAAGATGTATGCATAAATGATCCTGAGCCTGTTAACTCTTCTGCAAATTACAGTGAAGGGAACAGTGGCAGTGGAAACGCAGAGAGAGCACTAGGGTCAGATAAGAAAAGTAATGGAGACAGCAAGAAGGAAGTCAGATGTAGCATCCTTTTTCACTTTGGACCTTTTCAGCCACCACACAGGTAACAGGGAGGTAAACACGTAGTTTATTTGAGGTGCATAGTACTCTTATGAACATTAACTTGTCATGTCAATACTTGGCTTTTAAACAAATTTATAAAAACATTACCGTCAAACACAGTTCCTTTTACAAAGCACATTGTTGATAACTGCTATTGCTGAATGTTGATTTACTATCTTGGTGGCTTAATGCTTCTTAAATTAACTTCAAAAATGGCTTTATTTTCAAAATAAACATGCAGAGACTTGCTTTTAGAAATTGACCAGTGGCAAACATAAAATTTAACACTGGGTTGATAGCATGACATGACTCCAATGCCTGTTCAACGTGTAACTTGCTGTACCCCATGGCAGAAGGACAGGTTAAAGGGGGTGGGGGGTAGAAATTATCATACTTTATTGCCAGACGTATGGTTAAACCTTTACAAAAGAGTAAACCATAAAGCTTCCTTAACCACGCACCAATTCACAATAGGTTAAAATAGCAGTGCAGTGCATTTAAAAGCAAGCTTTACACACCCTAGAGACATGACCAACATTTGGAAAGTTATAATTATTTTTGGGACCACCGGTACCCATTAATTCCATTTGTATTCCTAAAACTGGAATTTGCATTCCAGTCAAGATATGTTCTTCCCTATTGCCCCCCCCCCCCCCCCCCCCCCCAACCCCAAGTGAAGGTACAGTATTGATTTTTTGCGGGCACAGTTCCATGTATGCCTGTAGCCCTCTGATCCTTGGCCCAAGTGGCTATTCTTTAAGATTATTTTTGGCAGGCTATTTAAGTAAGGGAACATCACAGCTTAAATTGACATTCTTTGTTCATGCATCTATACTTGATGGCAGGACTGACCGAGACAGCAATCGGGTAGAAACCCTGGCTGACTTTTCTCCCTTCTCTTTCTCTCTCCACCCCCCCCCCCCCCCCCCCTTATTTAAAAAAAAAAAAATGTCCTTAAAAGCAAATTTTAATGTCACTGGCAATCAGATAACTTGGCACAGATGAAGTATCAAAGCTGTGGCTCAGTAGCAGTTAGTGTATTGAGAAAGAAATAACTTACATTTATATAACGCCATTCACAATCTCGACGTCTCAAATTGCTTTTGTTCCAATTAAGTACTATTGAAGTGCAGTCACTGTTGGAATGTAGGAAACTTACTTCTGTAGTTGTAATTTACTTGCAAGCTCAATTTGGACTGCTTATGAAAGCTTGTAAGCTGATTGGGCTTTGGTCACCAGACTTGAAGGCTGATGGGGAATTGCTAGTTCAAACAACCTGAAGTTGGTACTATGCTTATGCAGTACTGATCCAGGAAGTTATAAATGCACTAGTTAGTTTAGTGTAGCTACCCCATTGTACTGGTATATAATTCTAGTAAACTGTGTATTTCTCTCACCACTGCCAAAAAGTTGGTGCACTGGGATAGTGGTGGCTATGTAGGTTGCAAATTTATGCTGCCAGCGGTTTGCATAGCAACTGATAGAAACCCCATGTCAGGGATTGGTTTCCCGATCAGTGCTGATTTCAGAAATCATCTGAATTCATAAAACTACAGTGGCAAACAGAAGTTGTGTTTCTGCCCAAATTTGAACTCTGGTCTAGCATTGCTCTGCTGTAACCTGTTGAACACTCTTCTATCACATTTGCAGTATTGAATTTTGTCATTTCATCTCGATGCAGAAACCAGTTTCAGTGTTGGTCGCCTTCCTACTGAGAGCTTCTGGAAAGATTATTAGCAGTAGCAAATTGTTAGGTGGAAAAAAAAAAAAGCCTAGGGTAAATAAAGTTAGCAATTAGATGTTCGCAATTATTAGATTTTATAAGTAATTAGATTATCTTGCATTCTGGTTTTGGAAGGGAATAAATGCCCAGTGAATTTGCAAGAAATTCTGGCCAGCAAAATGACCTCTGGGGGCTCCTAAGTGGGGAAATGTCCACTTTGAATTTTTTTTTCATATATACAGATAAAATAGTATCTATGCTTGAAAGCGTATACTAATACGAACCAGAACCTCACCCATATAGGGCTGCTTCAGAGTGGATTTAAAATATGAATAAAATCCAAGAGTAGCAGATTTAATCACCATTCGGGTTGAGACCTGAATTGCCTCGCTACAAGAATAGAGGAAATTAAGAATCCTTTTTTAAAACTGGAATTGCAAGAAAACTTTCGTAAGACCATTACACTCTGAAATATGTAGCCTTTGATTCCATCTAGTTTTCCCCTCATACTATACTCTGTTTCCCCATACAAAAACAAATCTGATTTGAGTTCTGACTTGTGTTATGCAAAACCTAGGCAAATGCATAGGCTAAAGGTCTGACAACACCATATGAGCGATTGTGACGGGGTATTTCCTCTTCTAAAGTTGAAAGCAGATGTGAGTGGTCAAACAATGTGATTTGATCATTAGTGCTTGGGATTAATTTTGGGAATCCTAGTGCATTTATGTTGCAGCTTTGGGATTATGCTGTGGTGACGTGATGGGGCAATTAACTGATTTTTCTCTTGACAAGGCAACAATATGAAATGATGCACTTACCTTTACAATATGCTGCAGCCTTGACATGATGTCTTGGGCAAACTGTTTTCTGATGTGATGGTCAAAGATGGCCTCAGCCACAGGTTCTTGTCACCACTTTTTTCATGCTACTTTGACATTTTGTACAAGGTGGATGACTGGGGAAAGACTAGATTATGTATGGGCTGCTCATTGACCTCTGGTTCTCTATTTAATCCAACACAATTTAACACTTCTAAAGGGATAGATAGCTTTCTATAATTTTGTCCTCTGGTTTCGCAACTGCCTATGTAGTTGAATTCCCTTAATTGGAATAGGTAGTGTTTAACAACTTTTTTTCCCAAAGTTTTAAATGTCAAGTACAGCACAATGCAAGTCATTTTATTTGGGGCAGTATAATACCATGGCATGATATATCCAGATGTATATTGAAAATTACCTAGGTTTGTGCAGAAAAATTGTTTGATTTTAGTTAAGAGTCTCAAGTTAAAGTAATTGATTTGAGAAAAAGCCATTTAGTCGATTGAAGCTCATTTCTCCAGTATGTTAGCACTCCCATGGCATTAAATTGTGTTTTTAATAACCTATTTTGGTAGATTATTCTGACTATCGTTCAATAAGGTTCACCTGATCTTTTCTAAATTTGATCTTCCTTAAGTCCTGCTTTCTTAGCATATTTTGAATTAATAGATTTACCTTGGGTCAGTGATGGCACGTTCGTTTCTGAGTTAGAAGGTTGTGCGTTCAAGTCCCACTCCAGAGACTTGAGCACATAATCCAGGCTCAGCCAACACCACCAAAACAAATGAGAGAAAATACTGTAGATGCTGGAAATCTGAAACAAAAGCAGATAATGTTGGAAACATTCAGAAGTCAGAATGGCATCTGTGGAGAGAAGCAAAGTTGAACCTTTCAGAACCAGCTTCTCCATAGATACTGTGCCTGACATGCTGAGTGTTTCCAGCATTTTCTGTTTTTGTTACACTAACAGATTATTTGGTCATTTATCTCATTGCTGTTTCTGGGGCCTTGCTGTGTTTGCCCAAATCACACATGAATACTCTTCAAAATAATTAATTGACTCTGAAGTGCTTTGGGATGTCCTGAAGATGTGAAAAGCGCTACATAAATGCAAGCTTGTTTCTTAAATGTTTTTTCCTTCTCTTCCCACACCCTCCCCATACCCGCCATCTTTTCTAGACTTTAAACTTCAACTTTAATCCTTCCTTGGAGCCCATCTTGTTTTGTTTTTAATACCCTTCCTAATGTAAGCTTTTAATATGTAAGCAAAGCTGAACAGAATGGTCTGAACAGTGGTTTGTAAAACTTGGCAAAGCTTCTGTAATTTTGTATTCTGTTCTGGTTTTGTATCTAGCTTTTTTTAATTGCTTCACCACAATGGACATTGGGTGATGCTCACCATCACTCCCAGGACACCGGAGTCTTCCTTGGGATTGGAAATCTTGAGCTAGCAAATTATAATTTAATAGCAAATGTAATTGTTCAGCTCCATGCATTATAGCATGAATCAGAAATGTTTCTACGGATGTTTCAAGTATTTTTCCCCCGTTACGGGTATTCAGTATCTGATGGGTGCAAATAAATACAGTGGCACTATTGTACAGTATATGGAAAGCAGTACTTTTGTTCTGAGATTATAACTTAACTGTGGTTCTGGAAAACATCAGTCCAGATTTGTGGCAAGTTTGAATAATTATTATCTAGCATTCATGCCCATTCTAGTGGTGTGTATTTTAACTGAACCAGCTGCTTTTTGTAAATTACAGCATTTCTGTGTGGCAAAAATCATAGTCTTTGTGTTTCTATTAACAGGGGCTGCTGGATGGATGTGTGGGAACTAATGTCCCAGGAATGTAGGGATGAAGTAGTATTAATTGACTCCAGTTGTCTTTTGGAAACATTAGAGACTTATCTACGGAAACACAGGTTTGTAATATAGCACGGGGATGCTGCATGTTATTTTGTGCAGAATTTACTATTGAAATGAATTAGATGTAAATTAGTCAGAAGCTGTTGAGTATTGAGGAAAGAGTCCCAGCATTAATCTGCTCAACTGTAATGAGTGTTCTTAAATTTGTGGTTGTTTACATTTCTTTTTATTGCAGGTTTTGCACAGATTGTAAAAATAAAGTGCTGCGCGCATACAACATTCTCATTGGGGAATTAGATTGCAGCAAAGAAAAAGGCTACTGTGCAGCTCTCTATGAGGGACTACGTTGCTGTCCCCACGAACGACATATCCATGTTTGCTGTGAGACTGACTTCATTGCGCATCTATTGGGCCGAGCTGAGCCAGAGTTCGCAGGAGGGTATGAGTATGTAATTTGCTAGAGTGGGCTATCTAGCGATTTTTGTTTTTTTTAAATCTATTTTCTCTAGGAATGATGCAAGTGTGAAATAATTGTGCTGAATTCAATAATTGCTTCTATTTTCAGGCTGCAGCAGTAATTCACTGAATATGTTTGTAACTTCCATGCAGAGAAATCTAGATCTGAACCAGGTCATTTAGGGAGGCTGCTCTCTTGAGGGAGGAAACTGAACATCTGTGTGCCACACCAGCAACACTAAGTCATGGGAGCAGGTTGCCTGTTTCCATGATCAAAAAGGAAGTTGTGGATGGCATTTGGAGGGTGGCTTAAAGGCTCTTTTAGAGCAGATTCATTCTCTATCATAGGCATCGGCCCAGAACTCCACAAATTGGCAATACAGCTCATGTTATAATGGTGGCTGGTCTAAAGTGGGGAAATCATTAATGTTAAGTTGTGGTGCCTTAAGGTGCAATAAAGAAGGTTTTGTTTTTCACCTGGGAGAGCTGAGGTTGATTAGCTAAATGGAAAAGATCCCAATTTGAAGGGGAAAAAAACCATGCAACACTTTGGCTTTTTAGGGGTTATTTCTGGATCTTCTGTGGTACAGGAAACTTTGTTATACGGAGGCTAAATGTCCGGCAAGCTCGAGCCACCGGCAAAAATCAGGAGCCGTTCGTTAGGCTTTTTTTCGTTGCTTTTTTCCTCCAGTCAAGCTCTGCAAGGTCTCGCTGAAGCTGTTGCTAAGCTACAGAGACGCTTGCAAGGTACGGCCGACTGTTTAGAAGAAGCAACAGGGTTTGTTGCCAGATACGGAGCTCAAAATCTCCATATGTTTCAACATTAGCGCTGGTTTGTCTGGTAGTTTTGATGGGACGGCAACAGCTCGGTCCCGTCTGTGCCGGATAGCACACAGTTTCCTGTATTGAGCAGCTCACTGGTTTGGTTGGGGCTAAGAAAATAGGAAAGTTGTCCTGGCACTTGCAGGGCAGCATGGTAGTTGTAACAAAAGTTGTTAAAACAATTATTTTCATGGTGTAATTGTTTGCAGTAGACTGTAAGGCCTTTGTTTTAAATTCCCCTCTGCTTCCTTGGCAAGTTCAGATGCCAGTAATGCAACAATATTCTTGATAACTGGTGTTGGCAAAGTGCTAATGAACAAAACTGCATTGTTTATGTATTTCTGTCATTAACCTAATTTGGAAATGCCAGCCCAAATGAGTGGGCATATTAAGCATCTGACATCACTTCTGATTGAAAATTCTGGAAATGGCTGGGAAGCAGAATGGCTCCCATAGAAAGTGCCCAAAAAATAGGTGTAGAAAAAAATCTGAAATCCAGGCCATTAAGTGTGTTCTGCATCATATCCTTGTAGATTGGTGTGTTGCACTGTCATCTGAATGCTAAATTGAATCGAATTAGTTCTTCACTCCTGATGCAGTCTAACATACAGTCTGAGTGAGGTTCTTCACTGGAGCAGTCTATATAGATCATTGTTTCTAGAAGATTCAAATGTCGCAATGTGGTCAAGAACAGTAGTTAACATTTCTAAATACATAATAGCTTCTGAATGAAGAGTTATAGTGCAGTTATGTTGAAGCTATTAAGTTATCACTGTAGTTGGGAACAACTGCTGTAAATTGTAACCTAACCAGTCTTATTGCTTCTAGGCGGAGGGAGAGGCATGCGAAAACTATAGACATTGCACAAGAAGAAGTCCTTACATGTCTTGGCATTCATCTGTATGAACGCTTGCACAGAATTTGGCAGAAGTTACGAGCTGAAGAACAGACATGGCAGATGCTCTTCTACCTTGGTATTGATGCACTGCGCAAAAGCTTTGAGGTACAGTCTTAAATTGCTTATGTAAAATGTGGTTGGGCAGTTTATAAATGCCATTTAATAAGACTGAATATTCTAAAATTAGAAGTGATGCTTTCTTTCACATCAACTTTTTTTATATTCCCTGCATTTTATCTTGAAACAAATGAAAATGGTAGAATGCCATTACAATGAATTGGTAGTATCAACAGTATTGTAATGGGGAAACCAAACCAAACCAATGTTAGGCACCTCAGGGGAGAGAAAATTAATGTACCCCAGGTCAGACATGCTTTGTTGTGATTGGTGCAGTGGCACAGGTCAGGTCTTTCTCCACACCAATTCCTTCACCCATGCTGCAACTGATATATTACAATTTGGGGGGAAGAAAACAGGACCATTTCCAATGCAATTTATTTTATTTGGATTGCATTCAAGCCAATAAATATTCAGTCAGTACCTAATTAAAGTTTTATGATGCAGACATGTTAGTAACTCTTGCATTTGCAGTGATCAAATCCATTCCTATTTAATGCACAAGTACTTGTTGAGTTATTTCTGAGAAACTGTTGCTTTTATTTTCATAGCTCAATGTAATTTACCTGAAACTGTAACCTTTCATTTGAATTTCTTCTCCTTCCCCGCTCCTGAAGGCTGCTGGGGTATAGTTCCGTGAGCACTGGTCATTTTCTGCTACCTTGTCTGTGTAGCCATTATTCATTAGCGTGCCTTGATCAATATTATCAAGCTGATTGCAGGAGGGACTTTGCAACTGAGCTTGATCCTTCCTCATTTGACATCCACATGCACTTGGCTGGATAATAATCAGAAACCTGGGACTCTCCTGTTCTGTAGCTCAGCCATTTGGTTAAATTGAATGAGCCACTAATGGTGCAGAGTTTTGAAGATACAGGTAGACTATCCTTTATCCGAACTTCCAAAAACCGAAAGTTTTTTTGTTCAGCGTAAGTCGTGCGCACGACATGACCAGAGTGGCGCACGACTTACGCTGAGCAGGGCAGAGGGTCACAGAGTTCCCTCCTGGGTAGGAGCTGGGCAGTGTGAAGGAGGTACCGGGAGAGTGAACCCAACAATACCGCGGCCCGCCCGATATTCTTTTCTTCCCAACCCGACCCCCGACCTGATTTGCAGGCCAGCTTAGTAGGAGTCAGCCGATATCCGGCTTTCCAGAGAAGCAGGAAGGGGAATGAGACACGGAACAGTCGCAAGAGGTAGCCTGAACTTTTAAAATTTATATTAAATACAAATTTCCCAGTCTTATAATAATACCTTCTGAAATCCGAAAAATTCCGAAAACCGAAACTCGGCTGGTCCCAAGGCTTTCGGATAAGGGATAGTGTACCCTGTATATAGAGTGGTAGGGGTGGTGGTCCCAGTTTGTCAATTCCTGCATGTTTAAATTCCAGTAATTTACTTTAAATGAAGTATTTGAAGTAACAGCACAGCTAGTTTTGAGACATTTATAGGTATCAAATTTAACACAAGCTAGACAAATGGTAGCACTTTAATTAGTTTTTTGGGCCAACTGCAATAGTATTGGCAAGCAGTTTTTTCTGGGTGTTAACTGGAAGATTCCTGCTTCAACCCTTGCCAGCCAAGTACTTGCAGCTTCATGACTTGGACGTACCCCAAAGATATACAGGTCTGCTTTTCTTGCAGTCTCCAACTTCAACTGAATGCACCTCACCCCCCACATAGTGAAATAAATGAGAAAAAATATACACCAGAATTTTTTTCCAAAGCTTTTCACTGCAGAAAATGCAAGTGCAAGTACTCTCTGGTTCTTGTAAAATTGTCCTAAAAGAGGAACCTAAAATACCGATAGGTTTTAAAAATATATGTTTGAACTTCCACACAATGTTCATTTGATATTGAAGCCTTCCATATCTGCAAGAGCTGGAAGGATGGGTCTCTCAAATATGAAACATGTTGGCATTTGGAAGCATAGTTCAAGTTAGAGATTTTTTCAGTGACCAAAGTGATTTGGGTGTACTACTACACTAAATGGTGTATATCTGGTCTCTGCCCTCTTGTTTCTAACCAGTGAAGAAGCTATAAAGAAACCATATTTTGGTGAATATAGATGCATAAATCTTAACTTAATTTTGCTTTACTAGATTGACAACATTTTAAAGTTTATAAAAAATAAATAAACTTTATTCTGCAGATGGCAATTGAAAAAGTGCAAGGTATTAGTCGACTGGAACAGCTTTGTGAGGAGCTCTCTGAAGAAGAGAGAGTTCGAGAGCTCAAACAAGAAAAGAAGCGTCAAAAACGGAAGAACAGACGTAAAAATAAATGTGCCTGTGAAATATCTACCCCGCTTCAAACTCCAGGAGAAACTAAAGCCCAAGAGGAGGTAGGTAGAATATTGCTATTAACTTTCAAATTAAATTGATTTAACAGTCCTTGTGCACATAAATTGGATTTCCCCTTCTGTGCCTTTCTGTAGGTGGGAGCCTACAATTACTAATTGTACACTTAATTGTGCAGTAAGATTTAACCTGTCCATGGACAGAAGCCTATAATCTTGAAGAAATGCCTATTTGAAACCATTAACTTCAGTTTTTTGCTCCAGTTACACAATTCATTGGCCAATGATGAGCAGACTTGCCTGCTTCCAGATCTCTTCCTTTTCATGATTGCTGAGAGGTGTTTCCTTTCCTCTTTCCCCTCTTTGCTTTGAGATATCTTGCCTCTGCTGTACATCCTTTTTCTTTCCAAAACTGGCAGTGGTCAAACTGATTCATGAACTGCATATATGGAATCATTAACCAGAATATGCCTCTTACTATGGTGGTGTACTGATTGTTAAGGGACATCAAACATTATATTCTTGCATACTAGTTTTGTATGCATGGTGTCCAACCTTTCAGGTCTCGGGATGATAATTGCTGGAAAATATTTTGTCGCACTTGCCTAATTGGGACTGCCTGTTCACTAATGTCCAAGGACATGATGACTGGTGGATTGTATGTTACCAAGGCACTGAAAAGCATAGAATTGATTAGAAGTTACAACAAACAAAAGTAGAGCTTTTTACTCAACCAGTCCACGTTGGTGTTTATATTCCACACAAGCAGTAGTCCTAATCTGATGAGCATGCTCTGTACCCATGTCACTATCCATTTCCTTCAAACGTCTGTCTAACCTATTCTTAAATGTTGACATGATTTCTGCTCCAAACACTAACTTTGGTAGTGTATTCCACAACTATAAAAGTTTCTCCATCCTAAATCTCTTGCACATAATCTTTTATCCATGAACCTTGCTTTTGATCCCTCGACCACTGGGAACAGTTTTTCTGTTTACCCTGTCCCATTTCTTCAGAATTTAAACATCTATCAAATCACCCCATCATCTCCCATTCAATGAAAACCGCAATCGTTTTTTTCAAGTTTGCTATTGTATTTGTATATTGTCATACCAGGCAGCATCCTAGAGAATTTGTGCTGTATGTACCCTTGATTGCCTTGACATCTGCCCTACATTGTAGAGCCCAAAACTGCACTCAGTACTTCAATTGCGATCTTACTATGGTTTTACATAGATTCACTATTGCATCTTGCCTTTTATATTCTGTACCTCTTGGAAATCCCAGTATTCCATTAACTTTTGTATGGTCATATCCACTTGAAGTGCAGCTTTTAAAGTCTTGTGAACCTGACTCCACCCCTCCAAATCCCTCTGCTCTTCCACATCATCCAGCTGAACTGTATCACCTTGCACTTAATGATATTTAATTTCATCTGCCAGTATTTTTTGCCCATTTCTTATCTTATCACTATCTGCTTGCAGTTTCTTTTTGGTCTTCAAATATTACTATGCCTCTTAGTATTGTCTACAAATTTGGACACCACTCCCTCTAACCGTATATCCAAATCATTGATGTACACAATGAAGTCTTCCCAGAACAGAACCCTGTGGGGCACTGCTGCCCACTTCCAGCCACTGAAAACTGCCTTTAACACTATGTCCTCACTTCTAATCAGTGTTTAATTCAGTTTTCTACCTTCACCCTAATTTCATACCCCTAAGTCTTCACCAATGGTCTCCTGTGGGGTACCTTGTCAAAGGCTTTTGAAAGTCCATGTGCACCACATCCACTGCATTTACTCCATTCACTATATCTGCCACCTCCTTAAAACTCAGGTTGGTCAAGGACGACCTTCCTTTCTGAAATCCATGTTGGCTGCTGCTAATTTTTTTTCTTCACATGTTAAACTTACACACCTGTAATTACCTGGAACAAGTCTCCTTTTTAGCTGCTCTCCAGTCCTCTGGGAGATATTCACACTCAGTGGAATCGTTTTCTAGGGCAATCTTTTTTAATTGGATGCTATATATAATGTCATTCCAGACAACATCTGAGACCGTAGAGAGTAGCTGCAAAGACTGTGGCAGCCTGGAAGATGCTAATGGTAGAGTTGAAGTAATTGTTACAAATGAAAGTACCTCATGCACATGCCCTGGCAGTGAAAATCTACTTGGATCACCTAAAACAAAGAAAGGTATGTACACCGTTGTTCCCAATGTTTGCAGAAGAATATCTTGGTGATTGAGGAGAAGCTTTATGGTGTAAAATCCACCAATGGTAGTAGATTCTATCAGAGACGAGGGTGACTAACTTCACTAATGCCTTTTTTTTAACAAGTGCCGACCCAGTGAGATCATGGCATATGTCTCTGTTTCTGGGTGTTTGCTGTACTTGCTTACTTTGGCCTTTGTTTAGAAATTGAAAAATAATTGCATTTGTACAGTACCTTTTTTATCTTGAAATGTCCTACAGTACTCTAATTATAATTAATTCTTTGAAGTGTCATATAGGTAATTGCAGCAGATGATTTCTGCACCAATTAATCATTAGCTAATCTATTTTTGGTGGTGGTTGTTAGGGAAGAAAGTTGGTCAGGACACTGGGATAGCTCCCTGCTCTTTCACTACTGCTATAGGATCTTTTAATGTCTATTGGAACAAACAGACAGGGCCTCTGTTTATTGCTCCATCTGATTTTGGATGCCAACTCCTGATGTAGCATGCCTTCGGCTCTGCCTAAAGTGGGCCTTCAACCTGCAGTCTTCTGACTCGAATTCAATTACTACCAAGCTGACTGTTTGGACAGATGTTGCACACTAAGGCTGGTTGTAGGACTGGCATCAACTGAAGAGACAATACCCCAGGCTGCTGTTACAAATCTAGCAATGTCCCTCTGGAGCCGAAGCCATCAGATTCCAGACTGTCTTCTGTATTAATTAAAATAATGGTATATTTGTACCAAACTTGATGGACAAAGGTGAAGATAACTGAAGAAATGAACAAGTTTTAAACTTCAAACCACCATCACCAGCTCAGTAAATAGTGAAGATAATGAACAGTTGTACCCAATACTAAACTGACAGGATGAAATACTGATATTCAAACAACCAAGATTTAATCTTTTAAAGTGGTACTGTGGACCCAAGTTGCATTGAAGTTTCTCCGATATGTTTTTGTTTTCACTCAGGTTTATCTCCACATTGTAATGGCAGTGACTGTGGTTACTCGTCCAGCATGGAGGGCAGTGAGACTGGTTCCCGAGAAGGCTCGGACGTAGCTTGTACTGAAGGTATCTGCAATCATGATGAAACAGGTTAGTGCTGTAACAAAATTCTTGGGGAACATTTATGGAAACACATCTTATTGCCTTGACTATTGTTTAAATGAATGGACAAGTCTGGGGCTGACATTTTAGAAATTAAACTGGGAAGATTTCTGTTTAGCTTTAAACTAGACTTGATTTTCTTTTCCAAATTTCAAAGTTAGGCAGTGACAATTACTTCAGGTACAGATGGAACGTCCCGAATCCGGTAACCTCGGGATCAAGGCCGAGCTGGTTTTTGGGTTTTTCCGGACTTCGGAACGTGTTTCTGATGTCCGAAGTCCGGAAACGCCCGAGCCCAGGTTACGATATTTTCGGACTTCGGACATCAGAAACACGTGCCGAGTCCGGAAATGCCTGGGCCCGGGTTGCGCTTTTGGCAAGCCTCCCTCGAGGTGTCCAGATTCCGGAACATTTTATGGATTCCGGACCCCTGCCACCAATCGTCCCGGATTCCAGAACATTCCGGATTTGGGACGCTCGACCTGTAGTGTGCAGTTGCTATTGGGTTTTTAATATTATGCTACCAATATTAAGTTGAATAGAAATTTGTCCACCAGAACTTTTAAAAATGTGCCTACTTAAAGGAGCCATGTTGAAGATGGCGTAAAGGTATATTCTGCATCTCCGTGCTGCTTGCTTACATCACCCAGCCCAATTATTTTTTTCTGTTACGATTGGTAGAAATCCGTAAGTATATACTTAACGTTTTTGCACTCTTTTTGTCAGGAGATGACACTTGTGTACATCACTGTGTGGAGGACAAAGAGGAGGATGGTGTGGACAGTTGTGTAGAATGCTGGGCCAATGCTGCCGAAGAGAACACAAAAGGCAAAAACAAGAAGAAAAAGAAGAAAGGCAAAGGTGTAAAATGTGACGACGATGTAAGTATTTTGGTGATTTTAGGCAGCTGTATTGGTGTGCCTCGAAAATATAACTAGTACCTTTTTAAAAAAATTTAATTTTGACCTCTTGCCCTTCCCTGTCAGAAGTGGGGACAGTTGCTACCAAGTTTCAGCACAATTAACTAAGGTGTTCCAAACATAGCAACTTTTTGTGGCCTGTACTCCAGTCACTTTGAGAGAGATATGTTTTTACACATAAATGAGCACAACCATTCCAGAATTATTTTCACCAAATTAGATAAGTTATTTTCTCTCTCGGTTACTGGAACTTTCCTATCCTTGAAGGAACATTGAGAATGACTACACCGCTTAAGCATGTTCAGTGTCCCCAGGTTTTGGTTGTCCTAGCCTCTGGTTTGAGCCTGAGAGGACTGGACATCTGTCTTTTAATGTCGGTGCAGCTAGGGAAGTGTCTCTATTTGTTAGAGGCTCCTTAAGTTTCCTATTTTAAACATAAAAGACCAAAAATAAAAATACTAAGAGGAGTTTTCAGTCAAAGACTCTGAAATTTGTAATTTTTTCCATATTTTTCCCCCTCTCTAGAGTGAAAATGCTGGAGACTGTAACATGGACCTAAGCAGACAAGAGAACTTGGGTAACACTTTTCATAATGAGTTCCACCATGACAAAACCAAAGCTAGCTGTAACTCATTAGAGAAAGGTGGTCAGCAGCCAGCTTGGGTAGCACAGATTCTGTCAGAAAAGCATTTTTCACAATCTTCACAAATTCCACCACCCTGTCTGCCTGACTGGGGAAGAGGCACAAAAACCTTAAAGGAACTCCTTGTAAGTATGAAAGTTGTAACTCACAATGTTTAAACACTGTTACATTATTTTTTTATTTACTGGTATCCAGTTAGATCTAGTAAAATAGATAGTAATTTCTTGTTAGTAACTCACTTTATATTTCAGGAGAAAAATTAGAACTGTGCTTTAGCCATTGTTTCTTGACTTTGTAAACATGCTACTGTAGATGGTTAGACATAGTGATTCTTCTACTCTTCTCCCAGTCTACACTTTGTAAAACTCAGCTCTTTGCACTTGAGTACAAATTACATTATTTTACAATCCTACCACTGGAAAGTATCAACAGAAGTGAACAAATTGATCCAAATGGTTGTAGGAAATGTCGATAAATTCACTGGTATTTTAAAAGTTGTTTGGGCAGGGAGAGCGAGCATATTTTCTAACTCCAAGATGAGAATGAAAATTCTCCTGCTTAACAAAACAAAATTGCCTAATTAAAAAATTACACCAGAAACAATACAACTTATCAATTAAACTTTTGAAATTTGAATTTAATTAAATATTTTTTACAGTAATTTCAGTAGCAAATACGCCATGTAAGAATTGGGGAAAATGTACATAATTCAGCATAACTTGCCTTTTTACAAAATCACATTACTGATTTAAGCCTATAGAATAATGCAATTTTCCCTTTTTTAATAAGTGAGTATAACCCCAAAATGTGTAATCAATTAAAATAAGACGAGAACACGGTAGTTGCATTTGTTCTTCCTATATACTCATCCAGCACATTCTTCAAAGCTCTGCAACAAAAATGATACTATAAAAGGCTTCAAAGCACCTGCCATATATATATGTCCGCTGTACATTATAAATCATCAGTTGATACCACAGGGCAGCCTGCCAAGGTACTGTTAGGCTGTGATTATAAATCTGATTTTTTAATTATGTGGGGAGCGGGGCGAGAGGGAAAGAACTGTTGGCAATGAATAGTAGCAAGCCAAGTTCTGTTTTAATTCACTAAGGTTCTACTAAACTTGCTATATTGGAAGGAGTTTTTCTTTGTGACTTAATCTACAATTCAAATTGGGAAAGAAATTAATGGCTTCCTGTGCAAAATTGCTGGAAGCGGAAAGTTTTCATGAACTGGTGTTCAATGGAATTGGAACAGTCTGCCAGCTCTTTTGTGCTCGTCACTCCGCACGTACCACCAATACCAAATAACAGGTTGCAAAATATATATCCTGGCTGACCACCATTCTTGGGTTTCTTGAAAGAAGCCCATTGCACCATTTCTTAATTTTAATTAAGACCAACAGTCCTTCCAATATTCACTCTTAGCGAGGAAAAATAAAATACAAAATCTAGTGCTTCTGTTTCCATTTTAAAAACTATATTGCAAACACTCAACAGGAAGGTTGTGGTTTGGGCAATTTTCAAGTCCTCAGAAAAGCTTGGAACCTTTTTTCTCTCTTGGGATTTTGGAAATCCACACTTTAATTGCCTATCCCTAGTTCCCCTGAAGGTGGTGGTGGGCCTTCTCCTTTGAACCTCTGCTGTCCTTGTGCTGATGCTGCTCCCATATGTTGGGTAGGAAATTCCAGTATATTGACCTAGTGACTATTGAGGAACGGCAGCACATGTCCATCAGGATGTTGTGACTTGGAAGGAAACTTGGTAGTAGCGTTCCCATGATACTGCTCCTTTTGTCCTTGTTAGTGCAATTGAAGTAAACTTAGTGAGGTGCTGCAGAGCAGCCTGTATATAGTACATAATGCAGCCACAGTGCACCAACAGTGAAGGGGCTGGATATTGTCCAGTGACAGGAGTGCTGATCAAGCAAACTGCTTTGTCCTGGGTGGTGTGGAACTTGGGAGTGTTATGTATTCCATCACAATCCTGACTTGAAATTTTGAGGGGTCAGGAGGTAAACCCCTTACCAGAGTCTAACCCTCTACCCCCACTCTTGTAGCCACTTTGTTGGTATGGTTGCTCCAGTTAAACTTCTAGTCAGTGGTGAGCCCCAGATTGTTGGGGAGGGCTTGGTGTAATTGAGGGTGAGGAGGTGGTCGTTCGCCTGTCTCTTGTTGGATTTGGTCTTTACCTGGCACATGCGGTGAGAATGTTAGCTGCCACTTGTCAGCCCAAGCCTGGTTGTTACTCGGGTCTTGCTACTTCATTTACCAGAGTTGTGAATGGAGCTGAACGCTGTAGACTAAGCAGCGAGGTCATTGATAAAGCAGCTGAGGAACTACTGCAGTTATATTTTGAGGGTGCATTGATTGGCTTCCAACAGCCATGGCCATCTTCCTTTTAAATCAGTTATAATTCCAGCTACTGGATGGTTTTCCCTTTGTTCTGCTTCGGCTCCTTGGTGACATGTTCTGTTAACTACTCTCATCTTTGGCTCTTGTGTCCATGCTTGGTTTAAGACTGTGCCTTGGTCTAGAACCAGATAGTTCTGGCAGAAGCCAAACTAAGCATTGGTGAGCAGATCATTGTTGAGTAGGTGTCGCTTTGTGATACTGTTAACTACCCCTTCCATCGCTGCTAATTGGGAGAATACTGAGGGTGCTAATTACCTGGGCTAAACTTTTCCTGTTTAGTGGATAGAACATGAGATTTTCCACACGGTGAGGTAGATGCCCGTGTCATAGCTGCACTGGAATGGGAGAGGGGCATTGGCTAGCTTTGATTGGGTCTTCAGTGTTTTAATGTATTCATATCTCTTTTATCTGGCCATTACTTTTATCTTGTGTGTAGCTGCTCCCCACTAGATGGAGCTAATTCTAATTTGGCCAAATGAAATACTAACACCTGCTAACATTGAATTATAATACTAGATTCAGCAGCACTTGTCAGGATGTTTTCTCAATCATTCTCTCATGAGAAATGTTAACTTGTTTACATGTGCTTTTTACTCCCAAGCCTTGTGATTTGCAGGTTTGGGAATGTTTTTCCTGTACCTCTAATGCAAAATAGCTGCAAACTAATTTTATTTAGCTCCGCTACATGCTTTAAGCACTTCCAAATCTGTGGTATTTATAAAAATTTTAGGAACTGTATTGGCCCAACGAGCGTGCCGATTAAGCATCAGCTTGGATAAGTGGTAACTCACTCATCTCGTCGGAAGATGGTGGGTTCAAATCCCACTAGAATTTGAGCACATGATCTCGGCTGCCACTTCAGTGCAGTACTGAAGAATTGCCGTGTTGTCACAGGTACTGTCTTCCAGATGCTGCAAAAGAGCCCAGAGGTCCGGGAAATTTCGATTTAAGTCAACTTTTTTTCCTATCCATCAACCCCACCTACCTGCCTTATCACCATACCCCTCAATCCTTACTCGGAAACCACTACCACTTTAAAAAAAAAACTAATTGCTATTTTTGGGACATTGCTAATACTGTTGGTTGCTACAGTCCCAGTCCTTAACTCGATGCATCAAATTTAAACTTTTCCAATCGGAATTTGAATCTCAGTTCAGCCAGGGCCATCCCAGACAGACCAGCCGTTCTCATGTTGAAAGTTGGAAAATTGAGATCTAATTTTTTTTTCCATAATTCTGTTGCCACATTGAATGTTGCGATGGATAATGTGGGGGTGGAATATAAATAATGTTCAGATGAGTTAATTGAGCAGTTAAATTATTTAACTTCCATCTAGTGAAATCTCTAATTGCATCCTATAAAGTATTTTCTAATTCTTAGTTTTTAGTGGGTTTCATCATAACTGGAGAAGTTCTAACTTAAGTAAACATTGGTCAACAGGACCTTTTTTATACTTCTACACACCTATTCACTATGGAAAAAGGTTTAACTAGTAGAGGGGGAAATTATAATAGGAAGCTGCAAGGAATGAAGCCCAGCAGAGAAGTCAGGTGGAACTTTATCACCTATAGATTTTAGACTTGTGGAACAAATTACCAGGAAAAGCTATTGAAGCAGGCGATGAGTTTGAGACAACTGAACATTTGTTTATGCAGTACCATGTCGCATTGAAACATGTCAAAGTACTTTATACATTAAATTCCTTTTGTAGTGCAGCGTCTGTTGAAGTTTCATTTGTAGTTTCTAGTAAACCTTGTATAATCTCACTAGATAGAAAAATCACTTTTCTACATTTAATTATATAATTTGTTCTGTTATTAGCAAGGCAGTTTTATAGCTGCAAATTCAAAATGTTTGCTGTGACTTTACAATCCACTCGTCACTGTAATCTCATTGAATAACCCCATGTTCCAAGTAAAGTTAGGTAAGGTCCTAAAATAGAAACCAAAAATGCTGCAAATACTCAGCGGGTCAGGCAGCTTCTGTGGAGATAGAAACCTAGGAGCAGGAGTGGGCCATTCGGCCCCTCGAGCCTGTTCTGCCATTTAATGAGATCATGGCTGATCATCCAAATTCAGTACCCTGTCCCTGCTTTCTCCCTATATCCCTTTAGCCTTAAGAAATATATCTAACTCCTTCTTGAATATATTTAATGAATTGGCCTCTACTGCCTTTTGTGGTAGAGAATTCCACAAGTTCACCACTCTCTGGGTGAAGAAATTCCTCCTCATCTCTGTCCTAAATGGCTTACCCCTTTAGACTGTGACCCCTGGTTCTGGACTCCCCTGCCATCAGGAACATCCATCCTGCATCTAGTCTGTCTAGTCCTGTTAGATTTTTTATAAGTTTCAATGAGATTCCCCTCTCATTCATCTAAACTCTAGCGAATATAAGCCTAATCGACCCAATCTCTCTCCATACGTCATTCCTGCCATCCCAGGTATCAGTCTGGTGAATCTTCGCTGCACTCTCTCCATGGCAAGAACATCCTTCCTCATAAGGTGACCAAAACTGCACACAATACTCAAGGTGTGGTCTCGCCAAGGCCCTGTACAACTGCAGCAAGATATCCTTGCTCCTGTACTCAAATCCTCTTGCTATGAAGGCCAACATACCATTTGCCTTCTTAACCGCCTGCTGCACCTGCATGCTTACCTTCAGCGACTGGTGCACAAGGACACCCAGGTCTCGTTGCACTTCCCCTTCTCCCAATCTATTGCCGTTCAGATAATCTGCCTTCCTGTTTTTGCCACCAAAGTAGATAACCTCGCATTTATCCACATTATACTGCATCTGCCCAATCACCCAACCTGTCTAAATCATACTGGAGTTTCTCTGCATCCTCCTCACAGCACACACGCCCACCCAGCTTTGTATCATCTGCAAACTTGGAGATATTACATCTAGTTCCCTCGTCTAGATCATTAATATATATTGTGAATAGCTGGGGTCCTAGCACCGATCCCTGCGGTACCCCACTAGTCACTGCCTGCCACTCGGAAAAAGACCTGTTTTATTCCAACTCTGCTTCCTGTCTGCCAACCAGTTCTCTATCCAAGTCAGTACCTTGCCCCCAATCCCATGTGCTTTAACTTTACACGCTAATCTCTTATGCGGGACCTTATCGAAAGCCTTCTGAAAGTCCAAATACACCACATCCACTGCTTCTCCCTTATCTATCCTACCAGTTGCATCCTCAAAAAATTCCAGTAGATTAGTCAAGCACAATTTACCTTTTGTAAATCCATGTTGACTTTGTCCGATCCTTTCACTGTTTTCCCAAGTGCTCTGCTATTACATCTTTTATAATGGATCCTAGCATTTTCCCCACTACCGATGTCAGGCTTACCAGTCTATAATTCCCCATTTTTTCTCTCCCACCTTTTTTTAAATAGTGGGGTTACATTAGCTACCCTCCAATCCATGGGTACTGTTCCAGAGTCTATAGAATTTTGGAAGATGACCAGCAATGCATCTATTTCTAGGGCCACTTCCTTAAATACCCTAGGATGTAGATTATCAGGCCCTGGGGATTTATCGGCCTTCAATCCCATCAATTTCCCTAACACCATTTCCCTATAAATACTGATTTCATTCAGTTCCTCCCTTTCATCAGACCCTATGTTCCCTGACATCTCTGGGAGGTTATTTGTGTCCTCCTTTGTGAAGACAGAACCAAAGTATGTATTTAATTGGTCAGCCATTTCTTTGTTCCCCATTTATAAATTCCCCTGATTCTGACTGCAAGGGACCTACGCTTGACTTCACCAATCTATTTCTCTTCACATATCTATAGAAGCTTTTACAGTCAGTTTTTATGTTCCCTGAAAGCTTACACTCGTACTCTATTTTCTCCCTCTTAATTAATCCTTTTGTCCTCCTTTGAATCCTAAACTGCTCCCAATCCTCAAGTTTGCTGCTTTTTCTGGCCAATTTATATGTCCTGTCCTTGGATCTTATGCTATCCCTAATTTCCCTTGTTAGCCACGGTTGTGCCACTTTTGTGTTTTTATTTTTATGCCAAACAGGGATGAACAAATTCTATAGTTCATCCATGCGATCTTTAAATGTTTGCCATTGCCTATCCACCGTCAACCCTTTAAGTAACGTTCCCCAATCCATCCTAGCCAACTCGCTCCTTATACCATCGTAATTTCCTTTATTTATTTAAATTCAGGACCCTAGTCTCTGAGTCAACTACTTCACACTCCATCTTAATGAAGAATTTGATCATATTATGATCGCTCCTCCCCAAGGGGCCTCTCAACAAGATTGCTAATCAATCCTTTCTCATTACATAATACCCAGTCTAAGATGGCCTGATCTCTAGTTGGTTCCTTGACATATTGGTCCAGGAAACCATCCCGTATACACTCCAGGAATTCCTCCTCCACAGTATTGTTACTAATTTGGTTAGCCCAATCTATATGTAGATTAAAGTCACCCATGATAACTGCTGTGCCCTTATTGCACGCGTCTAATTTCCTATTTAATGCCATACCCAACCTCCGCATTACTGTTTGGGGGTCTGTATACAACTCCCACTAACGTTTTCTGCCCCATGGTATTTCTCTGCTCTACCCATACAGATTCCACATCAGAGCTAATATCCTTCCTAACTATTAATCTCCTCTTTAACCAGCAATGTTACCCCACTTCCTTTTTGCCTGTCCTTCCTGAATATTGAATACCCCTGGATGTTGAATTCCCAGCCTTGGTCACACTGGAGCCATGTCTCTAATCCCAATTATATCACATCCATTTACATCTATTTGCACAGCTAATTCATCCACCTTATTACGAATGCTCCTCGCATTAAGACACAAAGCCTTCAGGCTTGTTTTTTTTTAGCAGTTAGTCCTTTTAGAATTATTATTTAGTGTTAACGTTTCAGGTTGATGGCCTAATATTTAGTCAAGGTCCTGTTCTTTTACTAATGCCGCTGTATGCTAGTTAACTAAGGTTTGTAGTACACAAGTCTTTGTGCTGTAAATCTATGTTGTAATTTGCTGGTTTGATTTTCAGGAAGAATCTGAATGTACTTCTGAGGAAGAGACTTTCATTACCCAAGATGAAATACAGGCATTTATGACAAATAACCAATCTTTCTACATCAACCGAGAACAATACCGGCTGCACCTAAAAGAGAAATTTAACAAGTACTGTCGCTCCAATGACTACAATGTCTGCAATGGTTGGCTGACGGCAGCTGGTGTAAATTAGCAGCGAAAGCTTGAACCAGAAGCTACCTTTTTCTACACACACACTCTCAATGACCACTGCGCCTTCTCTCAATCTTAACAAATTTAGATTTTTGTTTCCTGTTGCATAATTTTACCTTGAACAGTTGGTGGTGTGGTTTATTTTTATTTTTCTTTCTACACTCTCCCAGGCTGGTGGTGGGGAGCACATTTTTGCTCATCTGCTTTCTCGAAGCTTATGCAGTATTCGGCCAGATGTCTGCAAAAGCTTTCTTTATACTTTTGAACAATGCCTCTCCTCTCTCCCACTCACTAAATGTTTCTCTTTACTGTGAGAATTATACAAATGTCTAGTGACGAGAGATGTTCTAACAATAAATGTGTACAGAGAAAAATGAAACTTCTGATTTAAGGTTTTACAATAGACATCCATTTAAAATGATGTTTGGATGTAATATGTACAAGCGCAATGTGCAGAATTTACAAATAAAGAATATTTATTGATATGCATATCTGTTTATGGTCATTTTCTATTCTGCAAATAAGTTTTAGATGTAAACATTACACAAACACTAAACTTCCCACTAATTTTGAGAACGGACCAGCTAAAGGAAAATACTTGGAATATTTCTTGAACAATTTCATCTTTTTGGTTTTGTTTAAACTTCAAATCCCATTACTACTTTGAAGCTGAGGATGCTTTGCATAGGGTGATGCAAAACAAGTACAGAATTTCTCGACCTGAGATGCTCTCTTGCAGGATGAATTCTGGAAATTTGTTTGTGGTTGAGAAACTGCTTATGCAATCCTGCACCAGCTCTGTGTTCCTTCCTGGTGACTCATTGGTGTAACTTTGCCTCATTGTTGGCATGAATATATATTTCAAATAACTTAAAACAGTTGGGAGCAGTTACAAGTGTATAATTGCGAAGGATTTCAACTTGGTAACCGCAGTAGATGCTGCTAGAGATTCAAAACTAGCACATTCTAAAACACTTCATCTGTATGTCAACATGATGCTACTTTTATTGATTGTAGTCCAGCTAGCTAAATTAACTTGTTGAATCTCCAACTTTTTTTTCTAAATTAATGAACACTAATCCATTCCAGTAATCTGTTCAAGGTGTTTTCTTGTGTTATAGTATTGGGTGGTGGATTTCAATTGACCACTAGGAGATTATATTCCTGCCCTTTAAAGTGCTTTACAAACTAGCTGTAAACCAGCTTCAGATTTGTCTGAACTGTAATGCTTCCTCGCTACAAAATAAAATAACTTTGTACACCGTTCAAAGCTTAAGTAGCTTCAGATGTTTTGGTGCATATGAAACATTGCTTTTACTGCACGTGTAAATACTATCTAACAACTCTGGATAAAGGAAGCTATATTTTTGAACTGGTGCACTACAACAAAGCCATAATAGTTCAAAGTAAATGTATGTTGGCATACAGATGAAGTGTTTCAGAATATGTGCTTGTTTTGAATCTCTGGCAGCATATACAGTACTGTGGTTACTAAGTTGAAATCTTTTGCAGTTATACACTTGTAATTGCTCCCAACTGTTTTAAGTTATTAAAATATGTATTCATGCTAGCGCTAACAATGATTTGGCAAAGTTAGGCAGATGAGTCATCGGGAAGGTGCTGGGCTGCAAAAGTGTTGCTTTAAAATGGCATATAAATCCAAATGAATTGCTAAAACTATCGATCAGTATATGGTTAGTTTGGTTATTTTTTCCCCTCTCCTCCTGCTGAAAGCTTTTGACTTACTGAGATAGTTATGTAGTTATAGTATTGAAGCCCCAGTACCTTGACCAAGGGGCAAAATTAATTTGAGAGGTTTGATGGTGTCCTGTTTTTGCTCTCGTCTATGCAGGCACTTTCAGCAGGGTATGTGATTCAGCACTGGATAGTGATGAAGAGTGGGAACACTAGCTTAGCTGACCAGTTTCCCCTCTTTTCCCCCCCTGGGATTTGATTGCTCCTCCACTTTGCATTAGCTGACGTAAGTTTCAGCTTAGCTCAGTGGCAGAACTTGTCAGATAGGGTGCTGCCCAAGTCCAGAACTTGTGCAAATAATCTAATGCTTGAATGCAGAACGGAGGGAATGCTGCGCCATTGGGTTAAATTTTTATCTGAAAGATGGTACCTCCAGAGCCCTGTCATCCCGCTCAAGTGGATGTAAAAAAAATCTAGTGGCACTATTTGAAGAGCAGGGGATTTCACTTGGTGTCTTGACAGACATTTACATGCAACTGCTACCACCAAAATAAATTGATAATTTCTCATTGCACATAGCAGGATCCCAGAAACAGCAAATTGGCTGTGGCACTTGCCTACATCAATGTTGTTCAATAGAAATTGTTGACTGGCATGGTGACATGGTGTCAAAGATGCTATTTAAAAGCAAGTTTGTTCTTCACCAATTTAGCACTGACAGGACTGAATCTGGATCCTGTAACATTGGGATCCATAGCCTGGAAAGAAAATTCATCAAGGGATCCAGATTAATCCTTCACCATAACATGACGGCAAGGAGCCATCTGGGGTTTACAAACCAGTTTATGCCTAGGAGTTAATAATGCCTACATTTTGCATGCTGAATTGTCTTGCATCAACTGATTTTGATTATATTAGCATTTATACTACCAACCTGCCATCAGCATCTGCACAAGATACTACATGAATTAACCCTTGCCAGTGATCAGAACAGTCATGTGTGAACAATTGTTTAACCTTAAAATCATAGTTAGCAGTACTAAAACTTTCAGCATACAAATTAATAAATGGGTTAATTGACTGAGGTTCAAAGTTCATTATTTTGCAATAATTCAACATTAACTGCTTGCTGATAAATTTACAGTTGCGATGAATGTCTGAGCTTGATGTAAATTGGTGCAATTGATTTAGGATTAGACTTCTTGGATAGCTGAGAAAGTAACAGTATTTGATGGCCAGACTTTTGAATATATTAAAGTCTATATGCTGGTAGATAATGTTTCCAGAATTTATACTACCTCGTCCTTGTGAGTTGGCAAGGATGAACTGGTTTCTTTGCCTTCCTCTGGGCAGATGCCGTTAACTTTTACGTGCCTCACAATTCTGGAAAATCTTAAATATAAACCAGCTCCGTATCTAGAAGGCTTTGTATGAAGTGTTTCATTAAAAAAATAGCTGCTGGAAATGCAGAGCTGGTCAATCAGCATCTGCAAAAAGAAAAGTGCCTGGTGTTTACTTGGGTCCTGATGAAGGATACATACCTGAAGTATCGTAACCTTGCTCTTTACAGAAGACTGACTTGCTGTGTATTTAGCATTTTCTATTATTTCAGATTTCTAGTATTTTGTTTTTTATAATTCAGTTTAATCTGGTTATGAACTTTATGAAATCATCTTGCAATCCAAGAAAGATTTCTAATTAAAAAAACTTGTGTATCTTTCTGTGTGTTTTGTGTACACAGTGCATCAATATTCACCTCACCATTTTCCTCCCAGTTGGGACAGCTGATCGGTTTCCTATGCTGATCTGCTGTAGATCAACCAGCAGGAAGCGTACGAATTGCTAGTTCTGGTTAAAGGTGTTCTTGGAGGTTTGATCGAGTGACATTCTGACCACATGACATGTGCCCAAGTGACCTCTGCAAATGTTATTGCATCTATTTCCCTATCTCCTTGGACTCTGGTTTTGTATGAAGATGACCACACTGAACTGGGAGCCTCAGTCAGAACTGATCTGTACTTGGACTTCACACACCAAAACCAGTTGATCCAGACCAATCTAAACCAAACCAAGCGATTGCACAAAGGGCCCAGTGTTTGGGGCACAGCATCCTAAACTCAGTTCAGCATCAACGTTTCTAAGCCATTCTCTGGGCTCGGACTCACTAAAGGAGAGGTTTTCCTAGAATGGTAGCATAGGGGGAGGCCATTCAACCCCCAGGCCCCCCCCCCCCCAAACTGTGCTGGTGTGCTTTTCTGTAACACAACTGCCCCCCCCCCCCCCCCAATCCTTTTTATTATCCCTGCTGAAGTCCAGAGCCCAGTCTCCCTCTTCTGCCGCCCAAGCCCCAGTCCCCCTGAACTCCAGTCTCCCCCTCTCCCATTCCCTCCACAGCCCCCCTGAACTCCAGTCTCCCTCTCTCCCATCCCTGACCCTCTTTCCCTGGACCCCCATCATTACATCTCTCTTCCCCTTGATCCCCATCCTCATTCCCCAGTCTCTCTCTCTCTCCACCTGACCCTCAGTCCCCAGTCTCTCTCCACCTGATTCAGTCCCCAGTCTGTCTTTCCACCTGACTCAGTCCCCAGTCTGTCGCTCTCCACCTGACCCTCATTCCCCAGTCTGTCTTTCCACCTGACCCTCATTCCCCAGTCTGTCTTTCCACCTGACCTCAGTCCCCAGTCTGTCTCTCCACCTGACCCTCATTCCCCAGTCTGTCTCTCACTGACCACCATTCCCCAGATCCACTCCTCTTCTTCCATTCCCCAGTCTCTCTCTCTCCCCACTGTACTCCCAATGTCCCCTCTTGAACCAGCTCCCGACTGTTCTTGACCAGCCGGTCATGGCTCTGCAGCGGCAGACTATGACGTCACGGGCTTGGGGTGGGCATTGCTGCGGCGGGAAATTAAAAACCTAAATCTGAACTGCTCGCAGCAGCACCCGGGAGATCCGTGCCCTATTCCGGGAGACACTCAGGCAATCCGAGTTGGCAACAGCTACCCAAAGAAAAAGAATCAATTGCTAAGTTTAATAGAATGCAGAATTCTTCAGACACTATACTTGCATCATGGTGCATGCCTGGCTCCGGATAGACAGAAATCCAATGACCATGTCTCCTATGGCTCAAGGTATCCAGATTGAAAACCTATGAATTAACCCCAAATACCATCAAAAAATGTTGATTGTAAATGTATTTATTTTGGTCTTTGCTAATAAATTATTGCCTTGCTTTATTTGGCAGATAAAATTAACTTCACATCATGTGTGCTTGCCTTTGTGTAGCTTCAGCATTGCTGGTTTCATCACTGCTGGATGAATGTGCTGTAATGGGATTAGATGATCAAATGGAAAAAGCTCTATAAATTGCATTTGCAGAAAATCATAATTTTCATTCCATTTTGTTTTACACTGTCCAAAGTGTTTTTTTTACTCTGCAATAAGAATGGAGTCAATTCTGCACATTCTGGGTTCCAAACTCAATTAACATATCTTATGTAATTGGATTAAAAACAGAAAATGCTGGAAATACTCAGCAGCATCTGTGGAGAGAGAAACCGAGTTAACGTTTCAGGTCGATAACCTTTCGTCAATGTAATTTTGTGTAACTGGATTAAACGCTTTTATGTAATTGGATGCCTGGAATGATTTAAAAAATACTAGTTTGTTAAAGCATTTTTTTAAAGAAGCTCGCTTGCAAAATATGTTATCAGGCTATTTGATTTTTTTTTCTGTACTGAGATTTTGTCTTGAAAGTTTATTGCTTTTTGAAGGAAATTCCCTGATGGAAAGTGGTTGTTGGATAAGGAAAGGATTGACTTCAGTCAAAGTAACCTGCTGAACATTGGCCACTTGGATGAGGTATTGGAGAATTGCTGCTGGCACAAGTGCAACCATTGTCATGTTACTGCCTTCAAGAGACGAGTGGAGAGGAAAATTGGTTAAGATAACAGAATCATGGAATCTTATAACACAGAAACAGACTATTCATCCCATCAGGTTAGCACCAGTGTTTTTTTTCTATATGGACCACCTAGTCTAATCTTCCTTTCCTGCTTGCACCCCATATGCTTTAGTATTCCTCTTTTTCCAGCAAATATCTAGATCAATTTTAAAGCAATGGTTTGCAGGAGAGATTCTAGCCACCCTGTGTGCAAAGAATTAAAAAAAAATCTTTCTCTAACTTTTGAATAACATTTCACAAGAAAAAACACAGACTGATGCTTCTTACAGAATATTTAAAAAGTCATGCCCCTCAGGCTTCAAAGAAGTTACATGTGTAATGTGAATATTAATACATTGCAGAGCACTACACTGATTTTTATGAAAGAATATTACAAGAATTCTTCAGATATACATGATCACTAATACTAAAATTCTCATTTAGTGATATCTACATTTAATCTGAATGAGCTGAATTTTTGATATAGTTGTGTGGAGTTAACAGCCATTACACAATTACTGAGAGCACTATGATCACCCTGTGAATAGACAGAGGGCTGTGATCATCGATGGGAGCATGTGTGTGTTGGAGACAAGATTTGAGAGACTTGCTGTGTTTGAGGCTGTAGAAGAGATTTAAACAACTTATTTCCTGGTGAAGACAAAATAGATGTTGGAAATCTAAAACAAAAACTGAAAAGCTAGAAAGATGCAGCAGGTCAATCAACATCTATGGAAAGAACAGTCTACATTTCGGATGTGGACCTCAGAAAGGCCACCTGACTCATAGACTATCTGTTGTCTGCACATATGTTGATTGTCTTACTATGTCTTTCCAGCATCCTCTGTTTGTTTTTATTTTTTTTTGCTGTTTGATTTTGTTTTCATCTTCAGGCTAACTCTATAGGTTCTTTTTGTGTTGTTTAAAATCATTTTAAATTTAACAACCTCCAATTCAATAATCTGTTTTCTGGTTCTGTTAAAGGAAAACTGATAATGGACCAATGACTTCTATGTGCTACTGTGGGTGATGGAGGGGGAAGAAGCTGACTTGACATCTACATTGAATACCTAAAACACTAATGCTAGTTTTTAATCTTTCAGTTCCAAAGGACACATTGCTGAAAAAATATTAAAGAGACATTGGGAAATAGGGATTAGTACTATTCATGTGCAGAATGAACACAAGTCCGGATTGGATTGGCCGAACAGCCCGTTTCCCTGTTGTAATTTATGTAACTTTAGCATGGCACGCTATCCACTTTAGATATTTGTTGCAGGCACTCGATGCAGTAAATTTGCAATGGGATCAGTGTTTTAAGTTATTTAAGAAAGTGCATCTCTTTACTGAAAAAAAGACATTTCTTTTCATGAACCATATAAAGTAGAGATGTAGAAATCGACGCATGACACGTTCAGCTGGCATCTCTCCCTCGGGACCAGAGTCCCCTGTCGCACCTGATCTCCAGATGAGGAGGGCGGGGTGGCTAATGCGTCTATGGTGAGAAGCGCGCATGCGCTGGGGGAAGCGCGCGCTGCCCTCTGGGAGTTGTAATCCTCCGGCGCGACATTCCCGCCGCCGGCCCGGGCGGAGCGGACTGCAAATCCCAGCGCGCACTGCGGCGTGGCGAAGTGGTGCGGACTCTGCGGGGACTGGAAGTTGTTCTTCACCGGGTGGCAAGAGAGGCCGGAACATTTGTCCCGTGATTTATCTCATCTTCCCTCAGTGGAAGCACACAGCTGGAGCTGAACGAGAGCCCCGGCGGCATGGAGCGCTGGAAGGGACGCGTGGCTCTGGTAACGGGAGCCTCGGTGGGGATCGGCGCGGCCATCGCCCGGGCGCTGGTTCAGCACGGCATGAAAGTGGTGGGCTGCGCCCGGAACGTGGATAAAATCGAGGTAAGAGGGAGGGAATGAGTGAGAGAGTGAAAGTGAGACGAGCCGGCGGAGTCCCTCAGACGGCGGCCTGGCCCGCCGCTTCTTCTCTCCCAGCCAACGTTGAGCTGGACGAGATACATTAATTTGTGACTGAGACAAATGTCAGCTTGCAACCATCTTGACTGAAACCATGCGCCCGGCACCGAACTCTGGGCGCTGTGGCAACCGTGCGCTCAGGTACAAAACAGTTTATTTCTGCAGCATCGTAAATGGCGAATGGCATTAAAACTGCGAACTTGGGACAGGGGAATTTTCCCACATTGTTACGAAATGCATCTGTCGCGAATTTCAAGGGTGGGAGAATCACCAATCCAATTTTTCTGGGGAAAAAAAACCCTATGCTACTGATTTTGGTAGATTTGTGGCAGAGAAAAGCCTGGAATGGTTTTCTTTACCTCGCACCGTTACTGGCAGCGCCGAACCTGTTGGGTTTCGCGCTCTCCTCGATCCACATTAAACCCCCGCTCTCTCCACCCCCCCCCCCGATCCACATTAAACCCGCTCTCCCCCTCCTCGATCCACATTAAACCCGCTCTCTCCCCCTCCTCGATCCACATTAAACCCGCTCTCTCCTCCTCCTCGATCCACATTAAACCCGCTCTCTCCCCCTCCTCGATCCACATTAAACCCGCTCTCCTCCTCGATCCACATTAAACCCGCTCTCCCCCCCCCCCCCCCCCCCGATCCACATTAAACCCGCTCTCTCCCCCCCCTCCTCGATCCACATTAAACCCGCTCTCTCCCCCTCGATCCACATTAAACCCGCTCTCTCCCCCTCCTCGATCCACATTAAACCCGCCCTCTCCCCCTCCTCGATCCACATTAAACCCGCTCTCTCCCCCTCCTCGATCCACATTAAACCCGCTCTCTCCCCCTCCTCGATCCACATTAAACCCGCTCTCTCCCCCCCTCCTCGATCCACATTAAACCCGCTCTCCCCCTCCTCGATCCACATTAAACCCGCTCTCTCCTCCTCCTCGATCCACATTAAACCCGCTCTCCCCCCCTCCTCGATCCACATTAAACCCGCCCTCTCCCCCTCCCCGATCCACATTAAACCCGCTCTCTCCTACTCCTCGATCCACATTAAACCCGCTCTCTCCCCCCTCCTCGATCCACATTAAACCCGCTCTCTCCTCCTCGATCCACATTAAACCCGCTCTCCCCCCTCCTCGATCCACATTAAACCCGCTCTCCCCCCTCCTCGATCCACATTAAACCCGCTCTCCCCCCCCCCCCCTCGATCCACATTAAACCCGCTCTCTCCTCCTCGATCCACATTAAACCCGCTCTCCCCCCTCCTCGATCCACATTAAACCCGCTCTCCCCCCTCCTCGATCCACATTAAACCCGCTCTCCCCCCCCCCCTCCTCGATCCACATTAAACCCGCTCTCCCCCCCTCCTCGATCCACATTAAACCCGCTCTCCCCCCCTCCTCGATCCACATTAAACCCGCTCTCTCCCCCTCCTCGATCCACATTAAACCCGCTCTCTCCCCCTCCTCGATCCACATTAAACCCGCTCTCTTCCCTTCCTCGATCCACATTAAACCCGCTCTCTTCCCTCCCCCCTTTATACCTTGAAATCTCGGCCGCACCTGGACTTCCATCAGTTTACTTGGCTTTTGCCCACAGAATTACGGTCCCTGCACCTGACAGTAATTCGTTGTGTGATGTGAGGCACTTTGGGACGTTTCGACCTGCTGCGAACACTGTAGAAACGACAAATATATTTCATTGCATTTAGTGATAATTCTGGTTGCCAATAATTTGTGTAGCCTCTGAGTCCGTACTTGGAAAAGTTTAGTTTACCGATGGAAAGCTCTGGGCTATTTGGTGGAGCTCAGATTAATAATGTGCAGTTCGATTAAAACGTACCCCGAAGCTGTAAATGCCGACCAGCAATTGTAGACAATTGCGGCACATTTGTCTATTTTCTGTTGTATTTTTATTTCTTTTTAATTGGTTGCGATTGATTTATTAGGACACATGGATTGTATCATGAAGTGGGCATTGATCACTCCTCTGCTTTTGTACTGTTTTTTTTGTTTACTTGCTCTACTGCGCTTTTGTAAATGATTTCCTCAGCCTGTCCAGTGTCTGATTTCCAAAATCACTTGTTCTTGTTCCCAGTCCCCTGGCAAAACTGCTCTATAGCTGGGTCCTCTGAAGTATTCCAGTGTGTGTAGGTTGAAGTGCCTCCTGGTTTTCCCTCAGTCTTGACAGCCAGGCTGAGATCTCTGCCCAACTACATTACAAATTGTGGGAAGAAGCAATGTCCTGCCACAGGTAGCTTTCTTGTTTATAACGGCAGTGTTTCAGAATTACTGCTTAAATAAATTTACAAGGGTGATGCGTATACCCTCGCATATCTGGTATCAGGAAAGGATGAACAGGCTAGGTCTCTTTTCTCTTGAAAAGAGAAGGCTGAGGGGTGACCTAGTAGAGTGCTTTAAAATTATGAAATGTTTTGATAGAGTGGATACAGAGAGAATGTTTTCACTTGTGGGGAAGAGCATAACTAGAGGCCATCAATATAAGATAGTCACCAAGAAATCAAATAGGGAATTCAGAAGAAACTTCTTTACCCAGAGGGTGGTGAGAACGTGGAAATCGCTACCACAGGGAGTGGTTGAAGTGAATAGTATAGATGCAATTAAGGGGTGGTTAAATAAGCATACGAGGGAGAAGAGAATAGAGGGTTACGCTGATAGAGTTAGATGAGGAAAGACGGGAGGTGGCTCGAGTGGAGTGGAAACGCCGGCATGGACTAGTTGGGCCGAATGGCCTGTTTCTGTGCTGGATATCCGATGTAATCCTATGTAACTGTCTCCTTCTATTGTATCAATAGAAGCGAAAACAAGACTACCTTTTTCAAAAAAAACTTTCTAGTATCTTCTATTGTAAAGATATGCAAGTTTCCACAATTGTCAATTTTAGAGGTCAGGGATTGTTGTATTTGCTGCTTTATTCTTTGCCTACTGGGTTCCTGCTAATCACAACCAGGAGCCAGGAACAGAGGTCAGCATCATGTGTACACAAATGTGCATTCTTGAAATTATTCTCCATTGCTTATATTCCACTCTTTTCATATTGGATGGAGTTTAGAAGAAACAGTGCCCTTATCTACCTATATACATCATGGTGTGGAGATGCCGGAGTTGGACTGGGGTGGACAAATGTAAGAAGTCACACAACACCAGGTTATAGTCCAACAGCTTTATTTGAAGTCACAAGCTTTCGGAGCGCTGCTCCTTCGTCAGGTGAAGTGGAGAGATGCATAAAGACACAGCTTATATAGTCAGAGAATAATGTCAGATGTTTACAGGTAATCTTTCTAACTGCCATTTATCACACCTCGGCAAAGAGATAATCACAGCAATCAAAGGTGTGAATGGTGTCCAAACAGGTCAGTCAGGAAAACATTGAGTGGTACAGATCTCGCCTATGGCTAGCAGAGTATGTGTACTTCTGCATGAAGTGGGTCTAAGAAGTATTGCCCTGTTTAGTACTTCAGGGCACTCATCTCAATGACAGCAGTGTGCATTTCTTAGAATCGTGGCAGTAGGTGGTGTCCAGGCTCAACACTGTACACTACCTGAAAGACCTGGAATTAGGTGCAGAAAACTACAATTTTAGGGAATCTGGCAAGGTAAAGACTACCTGCTAGAACCAAGTATTGGGTAAAGGGCCCAAGATGGAATGTTGCAAAGGGTTGCGTGTCAACCTGGTCGATATTTGATGCTTACCTCTGCCAAGCTTAAGCACTTGTATTGACTCTTGTGCATGCTCATACCTCAGGGCACACATTCAAGATGCAACATGCATTTGAAAATCTTCTCTCACTCACCTCTTCCAAGGCATATCTCAAGTCTTGCCAGAACCTGGCTGCATGATGTTGGCATCATTTAATAACAACTAGGTTGGTGTGTAGGTTGAGTACACGTCAGTTACTGTCCATGTGCTTCAACTTGCAATATCTTGCGGCAAGTTTTCTGCTTGCACATTGCAACCCCATGCAAAACATTTCTGGTAAACCTATATTCTGGCAAGTTACTACATACATTTGCTTAGTGTGTTTAATGAATTTCATTTTCTTGAACTGAGAGGAAGAAGACCAGCTCTAACTATATTTATTTCTTTACATTTAATAACGAGACCCCTTCCCCCAGAGAACCTTTAAATCGCATCCTTTGTGTGAATCTGGATGCTTTATTTATTGGTTGGAACCAGTTGAAAGGATAGCTAATGCTGAATTATTTACTGTTCAACAATTCATATAACGTATTACATTAAAGATTCTACTGCCATACTGATTCACCTGGGGACTTGACTTAATGATCGCTCCCTTATTTTGACATGCCCTTTGCCAGGAACATAAATTTTTCAAACTGTCTAGTATGTGTAGTTGGGAGTGCAACACACGGATGCAGGTTGACAAAACAAACTTCAGCTGATTTATGTATTTTAGGGCGAAATGGAGGCAGAGGCAGATTATCTTTGCCAAAGATTTTGATTTCCCGAAGTGCTTCTGTGGTACTCGTTTTACAAATTTTCAAGATAATTGTAATTTTGAAATGTTCTATATGAGATTGCAGACAGACTGACCCCAAGTCCATCTTTGTGTTCCTCTATACTCCTTGACCAAAGGTGACATTTGCAAGCTACGATTTTCTATTGTAACTATGCATTTCCAAGGTGCTTTCTGTTCCTCAAACTCCAGGCAAAGTTCCTTCAGTCACTGGTACAATGAAATTCTGGAAGAGTGAACGTTGAACACAATATTTGAAATTACCAAGAAATAAAAAAAAGCCTATTTACACTGCAGCTTCTGGTATTGGATAGTTTGAGTTCCAGCCAGACAGAACCCTGTTTACACTGCTTGCCTCCTACCTGACTAGAAATTCTATCTGTCCTGTTTAGAAGAGAACTGTGAGCATGCCTGGACACATGCATGTGCAGAGTGCTCTCCCGAAAGTTAGAAATCTAAATATTTAACTAGCAGGGAGGGAAGAATTTCAGTTAACCTCAGGTAGGCATACAAAGTGTCCAAGGGTCCAACAGACCTTCCCCAGCACCTTGCAAACCAGATTTGCATTCCAGGCCATGTCAGACCAAGCAATTTTAGACGGCCCTGTCCAGAGTTTCACTCCTTTGCTCTGGAATCAGGCCGGCCCCTGACTCTGGATTTACTCTCTCAATTTAGCATTGTTGTGAAGCTGAAATTGCTTTGCATCGGCTTATACTTGCAGTGGAAATGCAGCCATAAGGCATTTTTCCACCAAGAGCGTGCCGTCAAGGGAAGGTGCGTGGCTGTCACGTTCTTGATGGCACTCTTTAATACAGAGGCTCCAGACCGAATTGGAGACTTGGATCTTTGTGGATCTTGTGCTTTTGTTAGCCTCTTGTACCTACAATTGGAGTCAGTTCTGTGTGTTGTGATGCACAATATTGTGATATTGAATGGATCCCCAGGCCCACTCTTGAGCATGCATTATGACATAACATTGTGTAGGTAGGAGAAGAAATGACCATGTATAGGTGAAAGAAAGACTTGCATTTATATAACACCTATTGGGATGTCCCAAAGAACTTCACAGCCAATGAGGTACTTTTGAAGTGTAGTCACTAATGTAGGAAACGTGGTAGCAATTTGCGCACAGCAAGCTCCCACAAACAGCAATGTGATAATGACCAGAGAATCCGTTTTTTGTAGTGGTATTGGTTGAGGGATAAATGTTGGTCATCATTATACTGGGGACATTTCCCCTGCTCTTCTTCGAAATCGTGCCATGAGATCTTTTACGGCCACCTAAGAGGGCAGATGGGGCATCGGTTTAACACCTCCTCTGAAAGCTGGCACCTCCGACAGTGCAGCACTCCCTCAGTACTGCACTGGGAGTGTCAGTCTAGATTATGCGCTCAAGTCTCTGGAGTAGGTCTTGAACCCACGACCTTCTGACTCCGAGCCGAGGGTGTTGCCAACTGAGCCACAGCTGACACCCTGAGCGAAGAAGACATTGCTCTTGTTCTCCCTCGCAGCCTACAAAAAGTTGCTCTGTTCAACAGTTGGCATTGCTGTGGAAATCAAGAACTGATGCACAATGTAACTGCGCTGTTGAAATTTATACAAACAATAGTGACCTTGTACATCACATGCATTTTCATCAAAGCGGTACCTTTTACAGTGACTAGATACAGTAAATAAGGAATCGGCTATGATGAGAATAGCACCAGACTGTTACTGAATTGCACTTTTGTATATTTTAGATGAAATGGGGGAGCAATTTTGTATCCTTTCTTCCAGATTCTCAACCTTTAATACTTTTCTATAATCAAAATGCCTAAAGAGGGGACACCTGGGTGATGCATTGGGTCAGGCACTGGCCTTTCACCTCTGGGACCTAGGTTCAAATCCAGCCCAGACTGATGGAATGCCAGTCTCCCTCTGTCCACTGCCCATAAGGTTCTATGTGAAACGAGTTTGTGGAAATCTCAATCTAGCAGCTTGTGAGTATGGGTCTTCTACTGGCCCATATCTAACACTATTTGGCAGAGTGGCTGGTGTGTGAAATAAGTCACACTGGTGACTGCAGTAAGGAGTAGTCCACTGGCCTTGAGGCAGAGTAGAGAGACCTTTCTTCTTCATCTGGCTGTGCTCAACCTGACTGACGCTGGGAGCCTGAAATGGGAAGAGTTCCTTGCCCCAGCACAAACATCCCTGACCTTGAGCACACATTAAAAAAAAAATGCCCTAATTATCAGAGCAGGAAATCTGCAGTGGGTGGAGGTATTGTTGTTTTTCCCCTTTGGACAGGATTTTGAAATAAGTTAAACTAAATACAATAGTGTCCTTTTCAAGTAATCTCACAAAGTTGAATATTGATCACTATATTTGTCAAGAAGAGTGCTATCAATGCACCATCAAACCTCACTGACGAGCAGGTCCCCAGTCCAATCCCAGTCTGTGCTAGTTAGATGATTACAGTTGGGGTGCTATAGTTAGTTTCTATGCACCAACACTAAAGAGGGAAAAATCACCCAGAGCTCCTGTTTTTGATTGCTGTTCCGTAACTCCTGGTGGAGAGTGTGTGTGTGGACATCTGGTGAAGACAGCATCAGGCTAATTTGTAATGCTGTCTGTGATCAAAAAGCCCGCCAACATTCACTGTCTGGTTTTGCATGTGAAGAATGGCCACTTGTGTGAGGTACTTGAGGGCAACTAGCACCTGTGGTGTCTGAACACAGATAGAGTCAGCACCTTCAGGAGAATGGGGAGAAAACATGCCAAGTTCATATTTTATATCAATTCCGCATAAGTGACTTAAGTATAGAATTGTACTCCATCAAATCAATGTCTTTCCCTCCCGCTGTGTAGTATTTCTGATCCAAATTTAAATATTGCCCAGTGCTGCAGTTTTAATGCACAGCAAATAGTAAATCTGACAAATGTGCACCGAGACAGCAGGATGATTTGTGCAGAATATAGGTTTCCGTCTGGTTCAACTGAATTGGTTCATTTAACTGATCAAAAGATGTGAAAAGTGTCAATTGTCTGGAGTTTATGAAAATAGTGTTTCAAACACTGCTTCTTACTAAATTGCTCGGGAACTTGCAATGATTCGGCTACCCACCATAAGGTTTAATATAACCTTTCCCTTTGGAGTATATCATATTTAAAAAATATATTTTAATACTTGTTCAATAAATCGATTGCTTAGGGAGCAGTGCCTTCCTCACACTCACTCCATGTGGGATAGAATGACTAATATGTTAGTCTGCCGGGTCCGTCACTGGACCACAAGTTTCCTGGGAGGTCGCGTTAGACTGCAGTTGTATAAGAATGCATAAGCCACAATTTTTTGAAGTTTACAAAGACCGCTCTTGAACCCAGTCCCTGGTGGGTGGGTGTGGGACCCAAATTACAAAACTGGCCACAAATTGGCACTAAATTGACAACCTTGCCTAGGGAGGCCATAACTACGGTTGGTGTGAGAAATGCAATTCACACCAAGGCAGTAGGTAGTGTTTCCTTGGCTTTCTTGTATCTGGTCGCCGCTGTATCTGATGTGGGAGTGTTTGATGTTGACCGTTAATGCCAGCGGCAGATAATAGTCTTTTGCTTGTACTGACATCTCTCACATTTATGAGCACAAAAGCTATTTGACGAGTATATCCAAAGTATGCTCCTTTAATACAGTAACACCCCTTTAAACACTTGGCTGGTACAATTAATATGCATTGGTACATACCAAACAAAAACAGGAACGGAACCTCAATTCACAGTCACTAATTAGACTGCAAAATAGCTGCCAAAATGGTTTTCATTACCACTGGCGGCTTGGAGATGGTTGCTGTGTTGGGTGTATGCAGTTGCTTCCTTTTGATTACCTGGTAACTGGATTAAATTTTTTAAAAGGAAACTTTTCAGCAATTCCCTTGTGTAAGCATTCTGTATTGACTAACTGCTCCACTGTACAGTTGCTAAAGGATTTATTTTCACTATAAGGTAGCCAAATCTAGTGGGAGGATAGAGGATTGGGAAAACTTTAAAAGACAGCAAAAAATAACAAAAAGATTGATTAAGAAAGGGAAGATAGATTAAGAAAGTAAATTAGCAAAAAATATAAAAACAGATAGTAAGAGTTTTTATAGTTATATAAAAAGAAAAAGGGTGGCTAAAGTAAATGTTGGTCCCTTAGAGGATGAGACCGGGAAATTAATGGTGGGAAATATGGAGATGGCAAAAACACTGAATGAATATTTTACATCAGTCTTTACAGTAGAAGACACTAAGAATATCCCAACACTGGACAAACAGGGGGCTATAGGGGGGGAGGAGCTAAACACGATCAAAATCACTAAGGAAGTGGTACTCGGTAAAATAATGGGACTCAAGGCGGATAAATCACCTGGACCTGATGGCTTGCATCCTAGGGTCTTGAGGGTAGGGATTGTGGATGCATTGGTAATAATTTTCCAAAACTCCCTGGACTCGGCAAAGGTCCCGGCAGACTGGAAAACTGCTAATGTAACACTCTTATTTAAAAAGGGCAGTAGACAGAAGGCTGGAAACTATCTGTGGTAGGTAGTAACAGGACATTTGGATAATCATAATTTAATAGGACAAAGTCAGCATGGTTTTATGAAGGGGAAGTCATGTTTGACAAATTTGCTGGAGTTCTTTGAGGAAGTAACGTATAGGGTGGATAAAGGGGAACCAGTGGACGTAGTGTATTTAGACTTCCAAAAGGCATTTGACAAGGTGCCACACAAAAGATTATTGCTTAAGATAAAAAATCACGGGATTGGGGGTAATATTCTGGCATGGATAGAGGATTGGCTATCTAACAGAAGGCAGAGAGTTGGGATAAATGGTTCATTCTCAGACTGGCAATCAGTAACTAGTGGTGTTCCGCAGGGGTCAGTGCTGGGGTCCCCAACTCTTTACAATCTATATTAACGATTTGGAGGAGGGGACCGAGTGTAACATATCAAAGTTTGCAGATGATACTAAGATGGGAGGGAAAGTAGTGAGTGAGGAGGACATAAAAAACCTGCAAGGGGACATAGACAGGCTAAGTAAGTGGGCAGAGATTTGGCAGATGGAATACAATACTGGAAAGTGTGAGGTTATGCACTTTGGCAGGAAAAATCGTAGAGCAAGTTATTATCTTAATGGCAAGAAACTGGAAAGTACTGAAGTACAAAGGGATCTGGGGGTCCTGGTGCACGAAACTCAAAAGGTTAGTATGCAGGTGCAGCAAGTGGTTAAGAAGGCCAATGGAATGTTGGCTTTCATTGCTAGGGGGATAGAATATAAAAATAGGGAGGTATTGCTTCAGTTGTACAAGGTATTGGTGAGACCGCACCTGGAATACTGCATACAGTTTTGGTGTCCATACTTAAGAAAGGACATACTTGCTCTCGAGTCAGTACAAAGAAGGTTCACTCGGTTAATCCCGGGGATGAGGGGATGGACATATGAGGAGAGGTTGAGTAGATTGGGACTCTACTCATTGGAGTTCAGAAGAATGAGAGGCGATCTTATTGAAACATATAAGATTGTGAAGGGGTTGGATCGGGTGGATGCGGGGAAGATGTTCCCGATGATGAGTGAAACTAGAACTAGGGGGCATAGTCTTAGAATAAGGGGCTGCTCTTTCAAAACTGAGATGAGGAGGAACTACTCAGAGGGTGGTAGGTCCATGGAATATGCTGCCCCAAAATGCTGTGGAAGCTACATCATTACATAAATTTAAAACAGAAATAGACAGTTTCCTAGAAGTAAAGGGAATTAAAGGTTACGGGGAGCGGGCAGGAATTTGGACATGAGTCTAGGTTCGGATCGGTCATGGCCCTGTGGGTAGCGGAGCGGGCCCAGGGGCCGTGTAGCCTGATCCTGCTCCTATTTCGTGTGTCTAATTCTGTTAGATTCAGGAGATGGTTCTGTGATAGTGGATTGGCGGTTAAGATCAGATCAGCCATGATCTTATTGAATGGCGGAGCAGGCTCGAGGGGCCGATTGGCCTACTCCTGCTCCTATTTCTTATGTTCTTATAGTGCCTGCAGTGACCACCATCATGGTAATCAATACCCGCTAGTGGATTTAGTTTGTGTGGATTCCCTTCCCTCACCAGAATATCAGTGGAGCATGTCCATGCCATCTTTTCAGAATGAAATGTGTCATCTAGACTCTCTAGAAGGGCCCTGCACCCTTTTGCTAAAGATTACTGTTGAGAGAAAGGATGTAGAGAGGAGGAAGGATGGTGTAGTATGCTAGTGTCTATTCGGACAATGACTCCCACACCTGATTTCTTTGGGTATCAAATCCCTGATCTTAGCTGTGCTGTCAAAGGCTGGTGTCTATGAAAAATGAGACATTTCGCCACGAGGAAGGAGGAAAAAATCACCAGATGAGCCACTTGTTCGAACACATCTTCCAGATGAAGGTTCAACAGAGAGTTCTGGAGTAGGTCATTTTCCAGCTGTCTTGCCTGGAAAGTGCATGGAGCATCCAGAGCTAAAGAGAAGCGAGATAATAAGAACATAATACTTAAACTGTGAAACGTCAAGTACTTGATACTTAAAATATTCTGCCATCTGACTCTTTAAATTCAACGTTAAGAAGGTTAACAGAAGTGAATAAATTGACGGTAGGTAGGAAATATAATCCTCGTACAATCTTTTGTTCTCTTAAAGCAGATGTGTAGCACTAAATTGCCCATAATCTTAAATGTCATAAAGGGAAATTTATGGCAACCGTTTAATCAGTCACCTTTTACTCTTTCATACTTAAGAAAAGCTGGCGAAAGGCAGCTTGGGAGCAAGCATTTTGTGTAAAATCCCGAAATGTTAGCTGTCGAGTTCTCCTGAGTAAGATAGTGAGGCTGGCAATCCACTATTCTCATTTGTGATGTCATTGGAGAGGAGCTTCATGAGACTGTATCAGAGTCTGGAACAATGCGTCTGCTCTCAAACTGCTTCTCGTAGTTTTAAAGCATAAAGCAAGATAAAGTGGTGATGGAGACGCTTCAGTGAGTGTATAGGGGGCAAGTCATTAGACTGTAAGCGCGCTTTAAGAGTTGAATGCAGTGGGTAAATTGACAAGATATTTAACATTGGCCCTTTTTATGATTCAAAAAATGTAAGCAAAAGCCCCTGATTAAAGGTGTTGAAGGCTGCCATTCCATATAGTTGGTTGAATTATTAATTCTGATAGTTTCCCAGTAGCATGTAGTATAGTGAAGAAGATGGTCACTGTGTCCTACTCAAACTGACCTAAAGGGAGGCTGCACCGTACTAGTTGGATTAAAGATTTTATCCCTACACTGGGGGGAGGGGGAGAGAGAGTCATTTTTATGAGAAGTGTGGGTACACATAACAAAAAAGAGCTTTATAATATTCCATTGTTCATCTGAAATTAATTTTCAAGTAATTGCTCTGACAGCGTAACTGCTTGTAAAGTGTAATTCAACCTCTGTATAGGGAAAGAAAGCAGTATCTCTTTGCAACCAAACTCCGATTATATGAAACTCTTATTCTACCTGTTTTATTTTATGACTGAAACATGGTGCCTGGAGTGGGGGGCAAGATTTAAAAAAAGATGGTTAATGACAGAAATTGCTTACTTGAAATGCATTCCAGACATTAGAGTCTTAGAAACAAGACTGTGAAGAAATGATAGTGGACCAGATAAGGAATTGGCAAACCTGCAAATAGAATTAGTGATGGTGTGAGATTGGCATAGATTTCTCTCCACTCTTGTGTAGAAGCACCAAGACCAAGTGGAAAACCTTGAAAGCGGTGGTTCCGATGTACATAGAAACATAGAAGATAGGAGCAGGAATAGGCCATTCGGCGTCTCGAGCCTGCTCCGTCATTCAATGAGATCATGGCTGATCATCCAAATTCAGTACCCTGTCCCTGCCTTCTCCTCATATCCCTTGATCCCTTTAGCGATGTTGGAATTAACCAGTTTAGCTTTATGAAAGGACTACATCTAGCATCTGATGGAAAGGGCTGGTACTATTTATTCATTTATTACCCATCCACTGATCTGTTAATGAAAACTGTGCAGCCTTGTCATCAAGACTGATGGAAGAACTTGAACTTAACCACGAGAAATAAGCAAGAGAACTTTCTGCCTAATTAACGTGTTTCTGCGAGAGTAACACTGGGAAGGACACAGACAGTAGAATCTCAGTTTTCCATGGTCCTGTTATCCATAGTCTCTATTATTCACTAGAATGTTCACAGATAATGAAAGACCAGTAGGAGTTGGGGCTGTCGGTACTTTTTTTTCTTCTTCACTTCTCTTCTGCTCCTGATGATTACCTGGCACTGAACCAGCCGCTTAATCTGGTGATCTATTGGCTCAGTACTCGCCCACTGAACCTGCACATAGTTCCTGCCACTGGACCTACCACAAGACCGAGAGCTGGTCAGTAGGGCTCGTCTATTGCCAGCCACAGCTCCTCCAGCTATAGATGTGAATGCGAAAAGTGTTGCTTACCTTCAGCGATTTGATCAGCAGCTTCCACAGCAGAACTGCTGACTTTAAAATGAGTGGCATCGGCATGTCTAAACATGTTAGTGTGTCAGTGTATAGAATGCAACATTAGACATGGCCTCAGTTATCCAACAGTTTTCAATTTCTGCTGTGGGTGGGGAAGACGTAAGGAATGTTCATTGTGGTGGATAATTGAGACTGAGGTTCTGTTGTAAGTTTAAAAAGTTTGCTAGTTGTAGAACAAAGAAAACATGGATGCAGCTCTTTTTAAAGGAAATATTTCAAAAATTTATGCAAAACACTCATCAAACTTTTTGGTGTCATGAGCTTTCCCACAATGTCTGTGAACATTTGATAAAATGTTATTCCACTACCATGGACTTGTCTGGTAGAAATCTCTTTTTCCTCCTTGTGTTCTGTTATGAATATATTATATTGAAACAGTTTTGGCGATCTACAAATCTCTTTTTAGCATATACAATTAAATGGATTAACTGTAATGGAAGTTCTGTGTAGGCTGCTGATGTGACCACTTGCTCCCATCATTTTGCAGAATGGCTAAAGGCCATAGACTTTCGCTGTCTCGGAATAAATCAGCAGCTCTCAAAGCTGATCAATCTGCTTAACAATTGCAGTGCAAATCAGCCTTTTTATTCCTCCTCAATTTTCTCTCCAAAGGTGGTGTTACCAAGTGTCAGTCCCTGTTTCAGATATTGACCAGATCTGCCTGACATCTTTCAATTCCTTTGAGGTCAGATTATTCAATACTGAAATCTCTGACTCAGGAATTCCACTGATTATCTGTTTTGAGCACTGACCTATACGAATGTGCTAATTGTAAATGCCTTCAAACCTCTACATATACCTTCGCTATCTGCTGTAAAGTTAGCTGACCAGCATATTTTTTGCATTAAATTAAGTTTGTATTTGATCAGTTGATACTTGAGGATTGACTAAAAACTCTTGAGTTTGGTTCTCCGAGCTGCCTGCTCACTTCTTGTTTACTGGGGTTTGGCACAGTGCATATTAGAGTGCCTCACTGATGTGGCAGCTGATCCTCTGCTTATGTTCAGAGCCTTTCTCACAAACAGTTGGATAGAGAGTTAGGATGTGCAAGTATACCAGTGTTTGAAACAGATAATCGGTTGAAATTGTAGCGCTGGAAGATTGCAGTCATTGTGTAAGATATGATGGTGATTAGAATGGGACAAAGCTCTGTTTTTCGACAGGGAGAGGGGAATCATCCAGTTGACCGTCTGCTCCTTAGGTCATACCGCTTGGACAACAGTCTGAATGGTGGTCATGTGGAAGTCCCACTAATCCACAGCTAAGAAGGCAGACCGCCTCTTCCCAGGCAATGTCACTTTTTATAAATTGGCACTATTGGGAGCACAAGGGAAGGCCTGGGTAAGTTGGTTACCAGTAATGTTTTAAACCCCTCTCCTGAAGGAACCATGCAGCCTCTGCTCTGGGTTGTGCTCAGTAGCCTGGCTCAGACTGCAGTCCAAGACACAAACCCACACCCCACCATTTCAGAGCATAGCACATTGGTGTATTCATTTAATGCCCAGTTGCACCTGCTTAATGGTCATCCTTTCTGGGCATGTTTTATCTTACCGCATTAAATAAAAATACCAAATTGTGTACTTGTATGAAGCCCTACTTCTTCAAAATAAAGATGAGCATAAAGTGTCATCAGATGTTTGAAGAGTCACTGAAATTATATCACGAATGAGGTTATAATGATGATGGGGCTTTTCACTGAAATGGGGAAGGTAATTATGACCGGTATTGAGAGGGTGGTTAATGAACGATTGTTTCTATTGGTCAGCCTATCTGTAATGGGGCGATGGTAGACTCGGAACTAAGATTGGATGAATGAAGGGGAAGTTAGAAGAAATTCTTGTGGGGGATTTTTGAACATGGAATGCTTTGTTGATGCAGCGGTTGTAATTTAAAATGGAATTGGATAATCATCCAAAAGAATATGGGTAAACTGGGTGGAGCAGTGTGTTACACACTGACCTTTCACCCTGGGACCGCCCAGGCTGACGGATGACGGTCTCTGCTGGCTGTGTGGGTCCTATGTGAAATGAAATAAGTTTTGACAGTCTCAATCTAATATCCATTGGGAAATAACAACAGAAAATGCTGGAAAAACTCAGCAGGCCAGGCAGCATCCGTGGAGAGAGAAACAGTTAACGTTTCAGGTCTGGGACCCTTCATCAGAACTGGAAAAAGCTGGAGATGTAACAGATATTAAGCAGGTGCACCATGTCACAAGATAGACTTTTATGTTCTAACTCTGTAATTTTTAGATCCACAAAATAGGGATACAAAATCCCACTTGAAATAGCTTTCATTTTTGGCCATGTCCACTAGTGAAAGGGTTTAAAAAAAATTATGTTTGTTACCGTCGATGAGAAATGTGGCATTCAGGTGGTTCTGCATGCCTGATTGGACATGCAGGTTTGGTAGTGAAGGTGGACTAACTGCAAAGTCCATAGCTGTCCCCTTCTGTGAGGCTAAGGTACCATTGCTGGCTGATCAGTGTCTCTCCTAGCTAAGGTTAGCCGCTGTGTAATTTCATTTTGGCGGAATGTTTCCTTGGTAAAAATTCCAGTTAGGACCAGTTAAAGGCAAATTGAGACAGGCCAATCTGCCGAGCTTGTATGAACTGGTATCCATTGAAATTCAGAGCAGGAATGAGTTTTTCCCCCCTCCGGACTCGGCGGTGTACGGTGTGCCTGACTGGAGCTCTGTTTGCTGCACTAAGTGACGGTTTAGTGTTGAACAAAGGAGTTTGAAAGTCCAAAGGTTGGAAGTGGCTTAGCTTAATTCAATATACTGATAAAGCATAAAGTAGTGCAACCCCGCATATGCATTAATGGCAGGCTACAGTAAGTAATTCAATACATTCCTAGATGATTCTGTGGAAAAATCTAAACTTTACTTCAGAGACAAATATTTGCTATATGTAATCTCGTACCAACAGGCCAACTTTTCTAAATATAAGATCTATTTTTTGCTTGGCAATCTGGGCCTACTGTTGCTGCCAAACTGACTACAGGTTGAGTGTCCCGAATCCGATAACCTCGGGACTGAGGCCAAGCCGGTTTTCGGGTTTTTCCGGAATTCGGAACGTGCTTCTGATGTCCGGAAACGCCCGAGCCCAGGTTGCGATATTTCCGGACTTCGGACATCAGAAACACGTGCCGAGTCTGGAAATGCCTGGGCCCAGGTTGCGCTATTTCTGGTTTTTGGTAAGCCTCCCTCGGGATGTCCAGATTCCAGAACATTTTACGGATTCCGGACCCCTGCCACCAATCGACCCGGAACATTTCGGAATACTCCGGATTTGGGACGCTCAACCTGTACATACTTATGATGTGTCAGTAACCAGACCTGATGTGCAAAGAATCTGATTGGTGTGGCCACTTATTAAAAATGGATTTTCTGGTCTAAATGGATGATTTCTCTGGTGATCTAATGATGACTCACAATCGTGATGCAGTTCATCCCATGACATTATTCAGTGGAATTGTGCCTTTCGAAGGGAAAGAAGTATCACAATGTGGCAGTGATATTTAGGATGTTGAACGTTTCAAAATTTATTTAAATTAGATAGCTAAAATGTGAAATTTTGTTAGATTGACATTTTTTTAGTATAGGGAGCATAGGAACGGGAGTAGAAAATTCCGCACCTCAAGCCTGTTCTGCCATTCTATCAGATCACGGTTGATCTACATTTCAACTCCATTTACCCGCCGCTGCTCCATATCCCTTAATAGCCACATCTAACCAAAATCTATCAATCTCGGTCTTCGAAATTTCATTTGACTCAGCATCCACAGCCTTTTGGGGAGAGTGCTCCAGATCCTGCAACTCTGTGGGGGGGGGGGGGGGGGGGGAAATAGCTTCTTGATTTCACAGTAAGTGGCCTACCTGTAATTTTAAAATTGTGCCCCCTTGATCTGGTTCCCCCCATCAGAGGAAGTAGTTTCATTATATCTACCCTATTCAATACCATTATCATTTTAAAGACCTCAATTAGATTACCCGTCAGTCGTCTAAACTCAAGGAAATACAAGCCAAGTTTATACAACCTTTTGTCATAATTTAACCCTTTAGGCCCCGGTATCATTTTGGTAAATCAGCGATGTACCCGCTCCAAGGCCAATATATCTTTCCTGAGGTGCATTGCCCAAACCTGAATGCAGTACTCCAGATAGGGTCTGACTAAGGCTCTATACAACTGAAGCATAAATTCCTCATATGCATCCACTTATCCAGGTTGTGCCGCCATCCCCATTTTCACCTTTTCTCTCTCTCTCGGCCCTTTCCACTTCTCCATCTATCAGCCTTTCCAAATTAAGAAAAGCACTCAAATTTTTCCTCAACAAAACTTTTTAAAATTATTCTCCTGTTTTTCAACATTGTTTGAAGAAAAGTTGCTGAGCATAAAGTGTTAGAAGCTAAAGAAAAATATTACAGTTGTACAATTGACTGGTACATCCTACACAATTGGTTACACTGCATGTGTTGACACTGCACAATCCAAATTTTGTTCAGTGCTGCAGTCCATGGCAACGATATCAAGTCCAAGCCCAGGCCTTTGGGAGAGCCTGAAGCCTTCAAGTATGAACTTTAATTAAGCCATTAAAAGACATGTAGTGGATAAATGTTCATCCTGCTATTGTGAAATATGCAATTGAAAAAATTGTTTATTTTATTTATACCCTTATTTCAGATATCAGAAATTGCAGTTAAGGGGGGGGGGGGTGGTGATCATTTTAATCAGGTCGTAACATTTGTGTTTAATTCCTGAACTTGTGGAGTATTTTGAAATTCTTTGTTTTATCATAATGAAATGCTCATTTAAACTTTTTTAGTACAGCACTAAACTACTGCAAAAAAAACTTTGTCCATTGAGATTAACATGAGGTTTTGGTACAGTAGATCCCAGAAACAATGTCTCTCCTTTCACAGCAGGCCTATTTTAAAGACCCCTTTGCTTGGTTATCATCTTAGTTTATTTTGCTGTATAAAATAGGTGCTGCATAACTGGTGTTAGAAGGAGACATTATTATGGGTTGTGCTCCTGTAGGGACAGGTGCTTCTTTATTACTTCTGCTGTGGGAGTTGGTTGAGGGAATAATTGCTTTATCTTTGAAGGGTCATGTTCTTTTTTTGGGTGGTTTCTGCACTTTAATCTTCCTGCCAGTGTTACCTTTGATCTGGAGATAATGACACCAATATTCTGGCTGAGTTCTAGATAGCATTCTTGATTTTCAGTTGAAGTAAGCAAAGGTCGGTAAGGATTCTGACTTTTAAAGAGATAATGGCCTAGAAATTCAGTATAGCCACGTTTGGGGCGCTACAGCCGGGCGGCCGCTAAAGTTTGCGCCCGGCGCAACTTCGCGCCACCTTCGCCGATATTCAATGGCATCGCCCCAAGAGGTTGCTGCTGCGCTAAAACAGGCGATGCACGACTATCATTAGGCGCTAAGCCGGCGGCCCGGGGCGATACCCCCGAGGGCGGGCACAGCGCAGGTGCGGCGAGTTGCTGATTGACGGCAGACACTCTGGCGCCGGTGAGCTCTTAAAGGGGGAGGGTGGATTTGTTTGCCTGCCACGCCCTGCACACTGCAGCCCTGAAGCAAGGCCTGACCACTGCTGCTTGATCTGTACAACGCCCAGGACTATGGAGAAGGCCAACGTTTGCACCCATTGCAGCCCCCATTATATGTTTCCAATCAATGCTATGGCTCTGAAGTTAAAGACAAGTGCAAAGCTGTGACCTGAAGCCACAAGTACCTGTGCGAGTGTTGAGCCAAACCAGAAAGCTCTCTACCTTTGTCTCTCTGCAAAGATCCGTCTCTCACAAAGAAGGAGTGTTGCAAAATGGCTGCCATTTCTACTGCAGGAGGAGTGCCCTTTAATTTGCGCCCCCCTCGCCCCGCAGCGACTGGGAACCGTTCCCCTCTACCAGTCGCTAGGGGCGCCAGGCGCACAATAGGCTGGCGCCACTGAATTTCCGGTTTGGGGCGCACAAAGGGCGTTGCTCGATGAAATGACGTCAGGATCTGCGCGCGCAGCTGAGCACGCGCAAAGGCTTTGCGCCGCCGCTAAATCTTTACTGAAGTTGGGGAGAGGCGCAGATCGCGCTGCGCCCGGCCGCTAGCCGCCTAGCGCCCCACATCTCCTCCTCCTAAGGCACTAGCGGCTGGCGCAAACAACTGAATTTCTAGGCCAACATGTTTCTGGAGAATGAACTTCACAAATTAGGGGAATTCTTGTGCTCCTCTTTTTGAAGGATGCCAGACCTGGGAAATGGAACATTATTCTGCATTTTGTTACCAGTGTTGGGCTCAAACACTTACAATTCACTTTGGCTATTGGATAAAGTTCTGTATACTGTTCTACTTTTGTTGCTCAACTCCCCCACCCCCATTGTCAGAACAGCACCTCCCACTGCACCAGTAGCACTTGATGACTTTGTGGTCACTGGATCAGACTGAGTTTACTGTGATATTTATAAGCTGTATTTTGCTGCGAGCTGCATTGAGACTGGCTAATGCCACTTCAGTCCAGCTCCAATATTTGCAGAGATTATTGCACATAGATGCTTGAAACCAACTGGATTACAGAGGTGTTAGATTATGAAATTGAGCTGGTAAATGGATTTTGGAATTGTATTTTGGGAGCAGATTTGAAAAAAAAGTTAAATTACATTTAATTGTTTGTAAAACGTTTTGTACTTTGGGTGACGGTGTAAGGATGGTGATGTTTCGGAAGTTGAGAACTGGTTTGTTACCTCTATGTCTTGTCCTGATGACCCAATTCACATACGGACAGGGGTCAAGCAAGGCTGTGTCATCGCACCAACGCTGTTCTCGATCTTCCTGGCTGCAGTGCTCCATCTCGCCCTCAGTAAGCTCCCCGCTGGAGTGGAGCTAATCTACAGAACAAACGGGAAACTGTTCAACCTCCGTCGTCCCATCCTCTGTCATCGAATGACAGTATGCAGACGGCGCTTGCGTCTGTGCACACTCTGATGCCGAACTCCAAACCATCATCAACACCTTCACCGAAGCGTACGAGAGCATGGGCCTTACACTAAACCTCCATAAGACAAAGGTCCTCTACCAACCTCCCCCCGCCACACAGTACTACACCCCGATTATCAAAATCCATGACGAAGCCTTGAACAACGTGGACCACTTTCCATACCTCGGGAGCCTACTGTCAACAAGGGCAGACGTCGATGACTAAGTCCAACACCGCCTTTAATGTGCCAGTGCAGCCTTCAGTCGCTTGAGGAAGAGTGTTTGAAGACCAGGACCTCAAACCCAGCACCAAGCTCATGGTTTACAGAGCAGTATTGATACCTGCCCTCCTGTATGCTTCAGAGACATGGACCATGTACAGCAGGCACCTCAAAACAGTGGAGAGGTACCACTAACGCTGCCTCCGCAAGATCCTGCAAATCCATTGGCAGGATAGGCGCACCAACGTCCGTGTTCTCGCTCAGGCCAACATCCCCAGCATTGAAGCTTTGACCACGCTCGATCAGCTCCGATGGACGGGCCACATCATCCGCATACCTGATAAGAGACTCCCAAAGCAAGAGAAACGGCAAGAGAGCCCCAGGTGGGCAGAGGAAACGCTTCAAGGACACCTTCAAAGCCTCCTTGGTGGGGATGTTGCACTTTTTCCGACACCTGGGAATCCCTGGCCCAGGACCGCACAAAGTGGAGGAGAAGCATCTGGGAAGGCGCCGAACACCTCAAGTCTCTTCGCTTGGAGCAAGCGCAAACAGCGGAAGGAGCGCACGTCAACCCAAGCACCCCACCCACCTGCCCCTTCACCGTCTGCCCCACCTGTGACAGAGACTGTAGGTCCCGCATTGGACTCATCAGTCACTTAAGAACTTATTTTTAGTGTGGAAGCAAGTCATCCTTGGCTCCCGAGGGACTGCCTAAGAAGGAGAAGATGACATTTTATCGCTAGTAATCCCATTGTGTTGAAAGCAGATGACTTGCAAAGCCAATAATACATGAATTAGTCATCGTAAAACATTTCAGAAATGTGACCAGTTGAACTGAACCAATAAATATGAATTAATGAGGGCACCTAATACCAGAATGTCTAATCATGGAGTACTTGAAGACAAAATATCCCTACTAAAGGAGAAAATAGAAGAACATCTAGAAACCAAAAACATAGTAATGAATAGTCAGCATAGATTTCAAGAGGGAAAGTCTTGCTTGATCAACTTCATTGAATTTTTTGAAGAGGTAACAAAGAATAGACAATGTAGTAGATGTATCTAGATTTTCAAAAGGCCTTTGATAAAGTGCCCCATAATAGACTGATGAACAAGGTCAGAGAATGCAGAGTTGGGGGACAAGTAGCAGAATGGATAGCTGGCTGGCTTCAGGACAGAAAGCAGAGAGTAGGGGTAAAGGGTAGCTATTCACAGTGGCAGAAGGTGGTGTTCCACAAGGATCAGTGCTGGGACCACTGTTGGTCACAATTTATGTGAACTATTTAGACTTAGGAATCAGAAACACAATTTCTAAATTTGCGGATGACACCAAATTGGGGGGATAGTCAATACTGAGGAGGACTGCAACAAATTACAGGAGGACATTAATAAACTTGATGGGCATATAATTGGCAAATGAAGTTCAACACAGACAAATGTGAGGTAATACATTTTAGTAGGAAGAATAGGGAGGTCACTTACTACTTTGAGGGTGTGAGTCTAGGTGGGGTAGAGGAACCAAGGGATCACCGAGTACAAATCACTAAATGTTGCGACACAGGTTAGCAAGGCCATAATAAAAGCAAACCAAGCACTAGGGTTTATTTCTAGAGGTATAGAATTGAAAAGTAGGGAAGTTATGCTAAACCTGTATTGAACCTTGGTTAGACCACAGTACTGTGTACAGTTCTGGTCACCATATTATAAAAAGGATAAAGAGGTACTGTACTGGAGAGGATACAGAGAAGATTTACAAGGATGATATCAGAAATGCGAGGGTATATATATCAGGAAAGGATGAACAGGCTGGGTCTCTTTTCTCTTGAAAAAAGAAGGCTGAGGGGTGACCTAATAGAGGTCTTTAAAATTATGAAAGGTTTTGATAGAGTGGATACAGAGAGAATGTTTCCACTTGTGGGGAAGAGCATAACTAGAGGCCATCAATATAAGATAGTCACCAAGGAATCCAATTGGGAATTCAGAAGAAACATAGAAGATAGGAGCAGGAGTAGGCCATTCGGCCCCTCTAGCCTGCTCCGCCATTCAATGCGATCATGGCTGATCATCCAAGTTCAGTACCCGGTCCCTGCTTTCTCCCCATACCCCTTGATCCCTTTAGCCTTAAGAAATATATCCAACTCCTTCTTGAATATATTTAATGAATTGGCCTCTACTGCCTTCTGTGGTAGAGAATTCCACAGGTTCACCACTCTCTGGTGAAGAAATTCCTCCTCATTTCTGTCCTAAAAGGCCTACCCCATATCCTTTAGACTGTGACCCCTGGTTCTGAATTCCCCCGCCATCGGGAACATCCTCCCTGCATCTAGTCTGTCCAGTCCTGCCAGAATTTTATAAGTTTCAATGAGATCCCCTCTCATTCTTCCAAACTCCAGCGAGTACAAGCCCAATCGTCCCAATCTCTCCTCATAGGTCATTCCTGCCATCCCAGATATCAGCCTGGTGAATCTTCGCTGAACTCCTTCCATGGCAAGGACATCCTTCCTCGGATAAGGCGACCAAAACTGCGCACACTACTCAAGATGTGGTCTCACCAAGGCCCTGTACAACTGCAGCAAGACATCCTTGTTCTTGTACTCAAACCCTCTCGCTATGAAGGCCAACATACCATTTGCCTTCTTAACCGCCTGCTGCACCTGCATGCTTACCTTCAGCGACTGGTGCACAAGGACACCCAGGTCTCGTTGCACTTCTCCTTCTCCCAATCTATTGCTATTCAGATAATCTGCCTTCCTGTTTTTGACACCAAAGTGGATAACCTCACATTTATCCACGTTATATTGCATCTGCCATGCTTCTGCCCAATCACCCAAACTGTCCAAATCATCCTGTAGTTTCTCGGCATCCTTCTCACAGCACACACGCCCACCCAGCTTTGTGTCATCTACAAATTTGGAGATATTACATCTAGTTCCCTTGTCTAGATCATTAATATATATTGTGAATAGCTGGGATCCAAGGACCGATCCCTGCGGTACCCCACTAGTCACTGCCTGCCACTCGGAAAAAGACCCGTTTATTCCAACTCTTTGCTTTCTATCTGCCAACCAGTTCTCTATCCAAGTCAATACCTTGCCCCCAATCCCATGTGCCTTAACTTTACACGCTAATCTCTTATGTGGGACCTTATCGAAAGCCTTCTGAAAGTCCAAATACTCCACATCCACTGGTTCTCCCTTATCTATTTTACTAGTTACATCCTCAAAAAATTCCAGTAGATTAGTCAAGCACGATTTACCTTTTGTAAATCCATGTTGACTTTGTCCGATCCTGTCACTGTTTTCCAAGTGCTCTGCTATTACATCTTTTATAATGGACTCTAGCATTTTCCCCACTACCGATGTCAGGCTTACTGGTCTGTAATTCCCCGTTTTTCTCTCTACCACCTTTTTTGAATAGTGGGGTAACATTAGCTACCCTCCAATCCATGGGTACTGTTCCAGATTCCATCGAATGTTGGAAGATGATCAGCAATGCATCTACTTTTCTAGGGCCACTTCCTTAAGTACCCTAGGATGTAGATTATCAGGCCCTGGGGATTTATCGGCTTTCAATCCCATCAATTTCCCTAACACCATTTCCCTACAAATACTGATTTCTTTCAGTTCCTCCCTTTCATCAGACCCCATGTTCCCCGACATTTCCGGGAGGTTATTTGTGTCCTCCGTTGTGAAGACAGAACCAAAATATGTATTTAATTGGTCTGCCATTTCTTTGTTCCCCATTATAAATTCCCCTGATTCTGACTGCAAGGGACCTACGCTTGACTTCACCAATCTTTTTCTCTTCACATATCTATAAAAGCTTTTTCAGTCAGTTTTTATGTTCCCTGCAAGCTTACTGTCCTATTCTATTTTCCCTTTCTTAATGAATCCTAAACTGCTCCCAATCCTCTGGATTACTGCTTTTTTTGGCCAATTTATATGTCCTCTCCTTGGATCTTATGCTATCCCTAATTTCCCTCGTTAGCCACGGTTGAGTCACCTTTTTTGTTTTATTTTTATGCCAAACTGGGATGAACAAATTCTGTAGTTCATCCATGTGGTCTTTGAATGTTTGCCATTGCCTATCCACTGTTAACCCTTTGAGTGACATTCCCCAATCAATCCTACCCAATTTGCGCCTCAGACCATCGTAGTTTCCTTTATTTAAATTCAGGACCCTAGTCTCTGAGTCAACTACTTCATTCTCCACCTTAATGAAGAATTCTATCATATTATGATCGCTCCGACCCAAGGGGCCTCGTACAAGAAGATTGCTAATTAATCCTTTCTCGTTACATAATACCCAGTCTAAGATGGCCTGATCTCTGGTTGGTTCCTCGACATATTGGTCCAGGAAAGCATCCCATAAGCACTCTAGGAATTCCTTCTCCACAGTATTACTAATTTGGTTAGCCCAATCTATATGTAGATTAAAGTCACCCATGATGACTGCTGTGCCCTTTTTGCACGCTTCTCTAATTTCCCTTTTAATGCCATCCCCAACCTCCGCATCACTGTTTGGAGGTCTATATACCGCTCCCACTAACGTCTTCTGCCCCTTGGTATTTCTCAGTTCTACCCATACAGATTCCACATCATCAGAGCTAACATCCTTCCTTACAATTGTGTTAATCCCTTCTTTAACCAGTAATGCTACCCCACCTCCCTTTTCCTTTTTGCCTATCTTTCCTGAATATTGAATACCCCTGGATGTTGAGTTCCCAACTTGCCACCCTGGAGCCATGTTTCCGTAATCCCAATCAAATCATATTCGTTTACCTCTATTTGCGCAGCTAATTCATCCACCTTTTTACGAATGCTTCTCGCATTAAGACACAAAGCCTTCAGGCTTGTTTTTTTAATGTTCTTAGACCTATTAGAATTATTATTTACTGTGGCTATGTTTGATTTAAACCGTTGATTTCTCTGACTGCCACTTTTGTTTTTCCCCTTCCTATCTTTTGCTTTTATCCTTGTTTCCCTTTCCTCTGTCCCCCTGCTCAGGTTCCCAGCCCCCTGCCATTTTAGTTTAAACCCTCCCCCAGAGCACTAGCAAACACTCCCCCAAGGACATCGGTCCCGGCCCAGCCCAGGTGCAAACCGTCCGGTTTGAACTGGTCCCACCTCCCCCAGAACCGTTTCCAATGTCCCAGGAACTTGAATCCCTCCCCCTGGCACCATTCCTCTAGCCACGTATTCATCTGAAATATTCTTCTATTTCTACTCTGACTAGCACGTGGCACTGGTAGCAATCCTGAGATTACTACCGTTGAGGTCCTATTTTTAATTTACCTCCTAACTCCCTATATTCAGCTATTAGGACCTCATCCCGTTTTTTACCTATATCGTTGGTATCTATATGCACCACGACAACTGGCTGCTCACCCTCCCCTTCCAAGATGTTCTGCAGCCGCTCTGAGACATCCTTGACCCTTGCACCAGGGAGGTAACACACCATCTTGGAGTCTCGTTTGTGGCCGCAGAAACGCCTATCTATTCCCCTTACAATAGAATTCGCTATTACTATAGCTCTACCCCTCTTTTTCCTCCCATCCTGTGCAGCAGAGCCACCCGTGGTGCCAGGAAGTTGGCTGCTGCTGCCTTCCCCTGGTAAGCCAAAGCGGTATATCTGTTTGAAGGGGATGGCCACAAGGGACCCCTGCACTACCTGCCTGCGCCTACTACTCTGCCTGTTGGTCACCCGTTCCCTTTCTGCCTGTGCCACCTTTACTTGCGGTGTGACCAACTGATTAAATGTGCTATTCACGACGTCCTCAGCATCGCGAATGGTCCAGTATGTATCCAATCGCTGCTCCAGCACCGCAATGCGGTCTGCCAGTAGCTGCAACTGGACACACTTCCGGCACACATGGTTGTCAGTTCCCACATAGCGCAGGAGGCGCATACAACGGGGCCGGGCTGTTAATCAAATCAAATCAATCCCACCAATTACACTACAGTTAAATGGTATATTTAAGGGCCCTGGTTTATAAACAGTCCCCGCTACACCACACAGACTTTAGGTCTGTAGGGACAGAACTGTCAAAAGTATGAATGGGGATCACATTTAAAAACACACTAAAACATTAAATACATTTTATTAAATTACAGAATTAAAATGAATTAAAATTTCATTTAATTAAATTTTTTGGGAAAAAAAGTTAAATGTTTTTACGGGGGTAAAAATAAACTTAGCTTTTTGAAGAGTATTTTTAATTTATAAATGAATTATCAAATTTAATTTTTCTATTTTTCAACACTCTTAAGCTGGTAAAAGCCAGCCTTATGCCTGCTTTTACCAGGCGTAAGAATTTTATGGCCTTTCAGCAGGCTGAAGTTGTGCAAAAAGCGCAACTCGCCACCCGCAGAGGCACTTTTCCCAGGCAAGCGATGATCCGTCAAGAACTCTTGACAGATTGCAAGTGCCAGTTTTCAGTGCATGCCTGAAACTGCCACTTGCGCGGCCCCTACGGGTGCGTACACACCTCATACACACCCGTGGGGGTCGGAAAATCCGGCCCAAAATGTTTAATCTGAAACCACATATGGGAACCAATCCATATTTGATTTCTTAACTTCATTTTTTGCCATTTTCAAAAGAATCTGAAGCTGCATGGTGTGCAGGGTGTAAAATCTCACTGGTGTGAGTGAGACGGTGTTTTTCTGATGCACCTCATTTCCAGTGGCCAGATAAATGTGCAGAGGTTTTATACTGGCAATGTATGGGCTCAATACCATTTTCTTTTAGTATAAATGAAGCTGTTTCCATTTAAAAGAAAAGAAACCCTCTCAATAGTTTTACGACATTAAAGGCACTATATAAATGCAAGTTGTTCAGCTTGTCAAGTCCACGAGGAGCTGAGTAAAACAAGCGAAGGAGATGCCTTGTTTGATGCCGGTCAGTGCTGAGTTCACTGACGGGCACTAATGTTAGCCTCCAATGCTCATGAGTTAGGGAGGGGGAAAGTGGTTGCTGCTCTTCATTTTTATCTACTAACCCCGGCTCGAAATGTTAATTTGTGAATGTCTGGTAAGAACAGGCTCCGGCTCTGCTGTGATGTCCCTTTCGAAGAAATACCTGAAGAACTGCTTTAAATGTGTCCTCAAAATGGAGTCAGTCAGACTGAATGCAGAAAAAGGGATAATGCTAACGAAGGCTTATACAAACAAAACATTCCTTAACGGGGATAAAAGACAAGCCTTCAAGACCACATGCCCACAGACTGCATATTTCAGGGGACATAAAGATGTCCTGCCTTATCTGATCCTGACCTGACCAGTTAGGGAGTAAACAGATAACCTGGTGTGTCCAGGTACTGGTGCTTCATTGATTTGGAGGTCATCAAGTGTATCAACGGGGCTGTCTGAGGTGATTGCCGTGTGTTTGAAGAGTTTATCTCTTCTGGAGTCACTCGGATTGGTCAATTTGGCACAAGCACGATGGGTCAAATGGTCTCCTCTTGCGCCGTATCATTCTATGTTTCTATGTTAGAATTGAGGAGCTTTCTTTGGAACTTAAGGATGTACAAGATAGTGACGCTAAAGTTCAGTCTTCATGACCCAAAACCTGCAAATGTAGTCAACAGTGAGCAGACTTCAGGAGGACATTGGCAGACTGATGAAATGGGGAGACAGATGACAGATGAAATTTAATGCAGAGAAGTGTGAAGTAATGCATTTTGGGAGGAAGAGTGAGGAGAGGCAATATAAACGACACGGTACAATTTTAAAGGGGGTGCAGGAACAGAGAGACCTGGCAGTTCACACACACGGCTTTGAAGGTGGCAGGAACAGTTGATAAAGCTGTCAAAAAAAATTAAAGTTCCTTGCCTTTATAAATAGTAAGAAGTCACACAACACCAGGTTCTAGTCCAACAGTTTTATTTGAAATCACAAGCTTTCGGAGCGCTGCTCCTTCGTCAGGTGAATTATTCTCTGACTATATAAGCTGTGTCTTTATGCATCTCTCCACTTCAAATAAAAAGGGAAAAAACAAGAACTAAGTGTTACAAAACATATTTGAAAGTTCTTTATCTGAATGTACGTAGCATTCGTAACAAAATGAATGAGTTAACGGCACAAATAACGACATATGGGTATGATCTTGTGGCCATTACAGAAACATGGCTGCAGGGTGACCATGACTGGGAATTAAACATACCAGGTTATTTAACAATCATTAAGGACAGGGAGGAAGGGAGAGGAGGTGGGGTGGCTATGTTAATAAAGGAAGGAATCACTATAATACAGAGAAATGATATTGGGTCACAGGAGCAGGATAGTGAAACAGTTTGGGTGGAGATAAGGAATAATAAGGGGAAAAAAACACTAGTGGGTGTAGTCTATAGGCCTCCGAACAGTTGCAACTCTGTTGGACGGAGTATTAATCAGGAAATAGTTGAGGCTTGTAATAAGGGAACAGCTATAATTATGGGGGACTTTAATTATCATATTAACTGGACAAATCAAATTGGGCAGAGCAGCCTTGAGGATGAGTTCATTGAGTGTATTAGGGATGGGTTTCTTGAGCAGTATGTAACTGAACCGACCAGAGGGCAAGCAACCTTAAATTTGGTCCTGTGTAATGAGACAGGATTAATTAAAAATGTCCTAGTAAAGGACCCCCTTGGAATGAGTGACCATAACATGGTTGAATTCCATATTCAATTAGAGGGTGAGAAGGTTGGATCTCAAACAAGCGTGCTAAGCTTGAATAAAGGAGACTATGAAGGTATGAGAGTGGAATTGAGTAGAGTGGACTGGGAAAATAGATTAAAGGGTAAGACGGTACATGATCAGTGGTGTACATTTGAGTTATTTTACAACTTCCAAAAAATATATATTCCACTGAGGGAAAAAAGGGTGTAAAAGAAAAGATAGCCATCCGTGGCTAAGTAAAGTAATTAAGGATAGTATCCGACTAAAAACAAGGGCATATAAGGTAGCCAAATCTAGTGGGAGGATGGAAGATTGGGAAGTCTTTAAAAGACAGCAAAAAATAACTAAAAGATTGATTAAGAAAGGGAAGATAGATTATGAAAGTAAATTAGCAAAAAATATAAAAACAGACAGCAAAAGTTTCTATAGTTATATAAAAAGAAAAAGGGTGGCTAAAGTAAATGTTGGTTCCTTAGAGGATGAGACCGGGAAATTAATGGTGGGAAACATGGAGATGGCAAAAACGCTGAACAATTATTTTGTATCAGTCTTTACAGTAGAGGACACTAAGAATATCCCAACACTGGACAAACGGGGCTCTTGGGGGGGGGGGGGAAACTAAATACGATTAAAATCACTAAGGAAGTGGCACTTGGTAAAATAATGGGACTCAAGGCGGATAAATCCCCTGGACCTGATGGCTTGCATCCTAGGGTCTTGAGGGAAGTGGCAGTAGGGATTGTGGATGCATTGGTAATTTTCCAAAACTCCCTGGACTCAGCAAAGGTCCCGGCAGATTGGAAAACTGCTAATGTAACACCCTTATTTAAAAAGGGTAGTAGGCAGAAGGCTGGAAACTATAGACCTGTTAGCCTAACATCTGTGGTTGGTAAAATGTTAAAGTCCATTATTAAGGAGACAGTAACGGGACATTTGGATAAACATAATTTAATAGGACAAACTCAGCATGGTTTCATGAAGGGGAAGTCATGTTTGACAAATTTGCTTGAGTTTTTTGAGGAAGTAACATACAGGGTGGATAAAGGGGAACCAGTGGACGTAGTGTATTTAGACTTCCAAAAGGCATTTGACAAGGTGCCACACAAAAGATTATTGCTCAAGATAAAAAATCACGGGATTGGGGGTAATATTTTGGCATGGATAGAGGATTGGCTATCTAACAGAAAGCAGAGAGTTGGGATAAATGGTTCATTCTCAGATTGGCAACCAGTAACTAGTGGTGTTCCGCAGGGGTCAGTGCTGGGTCCCCAACTCTTTCCAATCTATATTAACGATTTGGAGGAGGGGACCGAGTGTAACATATCAAAGTTTGCAGATGATACAAAGATGGGACAGAAAGTAGTGAGTGAGGAGGACATTAAAAACCTGCAAAGGGACATAGACAGGCTAAGTAAGTGGGCAGAGATTTGGCAGATGGAATACAATACTGGAAAGTGTGAGGTTATGCACTTTGGCAGGAAAAATCATAGAGCAAGTTATTATCTTAATGGCTAGAAACTGGAAAGTACTGTAGTACAAAGGGATCTGGGGGTCCTGGTGCACGAAACTCAAAAAGTTAGTATGCAGGTGCAGCAAGTGATCAAGAAGGCCAATGGAATGTTGGCTTTTATTGCTAGGGGGTTGGAATATAAAAACAGGGAGGTATTGCTGCAGTTGTACAAGGTATTGGTGAGACTGCACCTGGAATACTGCATACAGTTTTGGTGTCCATACTTAAGAAAAGACATACTTGCTCTCGAGTCAGTACAAAGAAGGTTCACTCGGTTAATCCCGGGATGAGGGGATGGACATATGAGGAGAGGTTGAGTAGATTGGGACTCTACTCATTGGGGTTCAGAAGAATGAGAGGCGATCTTATTGAAACATATAAGATTGTGAAGGGGCTTGATCGGGTGGATGCGGTGAGGATGTTCCCAATGATGGGTGAAACTAGAACTAGGGGGCATAATCTTAGAATAAGGGGCTGCTCTTTCAAAACTGAGATGAGGAGAAACTTCTTCACTGAGGGTGGTAGGTTTGTGGAATTTGCTTCCCCAGAAAGCTGTGGAAGCTACATCATTAAATAAATTTAAAACAGAAATAGATAGTTTCCTAGAAGTAAAGGGAATTAAGGGTTACGGGGAGCGGGCAGGAAATTGGACACGAGTCTAGGTGCGGAATGGTCATGGCCCTGTGGGTAGTGGAGTGGGCCCAGGGGCCGTGTAGCCTGGTTCTGCTCCTACTGTGTTCTAATTCTGTGTTAGATTTCAGGAGATGGTTTTATTCCTGTTCCTGGCTGGGGTGGAGATCGCCTTTACAGAAGGTAAGTACTGTAGAAAATATAGGGACAGAGTGATCTCCTGGAAAAATTTCGATCGCCTAGATGGGTCGGAGAGGAATTTCCCAGATTTTTTTCTCCCAAATTGGCCATTAGGTCTTTTATCTGGTTTTTCGCCTCTCCCGGGAGATCACATGGGTTCGGGTGGATGGAGAGTGATAGAAGATTTGAGGTTAGGATCAGATCAGCCATGATCTTATTGGATGGTGGAGCAGGCTCGAGGGGCCGATTGGCCTACTCCTGCTCCTATTTCTTATGTTCTTCTTATGTTGGACTATAACCTGGTGTTGTGTGACTTCTTACATTTGTCCACCCCAGTCCAACACCGGCATCTCCACACCATTTATAAATACAGGTACACTATCCCTTATCCGAAAGCCTTGGGACCAGCTGAGTTTCAGTTTTCGGAATTTTTCGGATTTCAGAAGGTATTATTATAAGACTGGGAAATTTGTATTTAATATAAATTTTAAAAGTTCAGGCTACCTCTTGCGACTGTTCCGTGTCTCATTCCCCTTCCTGCTTCTCTGGAAAGCCGGATATCGGCTGACTCCTACTAAGCTGGCCCGCAAATCAGGTCGGGGGTCGGGTGGGGGGGGGGGGGGAGAAAAGAATATCGGATGGGCCGTGGTTCAGGTCGGGGAGGAAGAAAAGAATATCGGGAGGGGGGGCGGGGGGAGAAAAGAATATCGGATGGGCCGCGGATCGGGTCGGGGTGGCGGGGGGGGCGGAGAAAAGAATATCGGACGGGCCGCTGTATTGTTGGGTTCACTCTCCCGGTACCTCCTTCACACTGCCCGGCTCGGCCTGCAATCTCCTACCCAGGAGGGAACTCTGTGACCCTCTGCCCTGCTCAGCGTACGTCGTGTGCCACTCTGGTCATGTCGTGCGCACGACTTACGCTGAACGAAAAAACTTTCGGTTTTTAGAGGTTTCCAGTTTTCGGAAGTTCGGATAAAGGATAGTCTACCTGCAGTGGCATCGAGTACAAAAGCAAGGAAGTTATACAAAGCCTTTATAAAACACTGGTTAGGCCCCAGCTGGAGTATTGTGTTCAATTCTAGGCAGGAATTTTTAGGAAGGATATTGAGACCTTGGAGAGGGTGCAGAGGAGATTTATCAGAATGATGATTCCAGGGATGAGAGACTTCAGAGAGACTGAAGAAGCTGGGATTGTTCTCCTTAGAACAGAGATGGCTATGGGGAAATTTAATAAATAGAGGTGTTCAAAATTGAGTGGTTTTGATCAGAGTAAATAAGGAGAAATTGTTTGCACTGGCTGGAGGGTCGATAACCAGAGGACACAGATTTAATATAGATGGCAAAAGAACCAGAGGAGGGATGATGAAAAAAACATTTTAAAAGCCAGTTTTTACGAACTGGAATGCAGTTCCTGAAAGGGTGGTGGAAGCAAATTCAATAGTAACTTTCAAAACTGAATTGGATATATACTTGAACAGGAAACATTTGCAGGGCTATGGGGAAAGAGCAGGGGAGTGGGAATAATTGGACAGCTCTTTACAGAAGATTATACACCTGTACCAGGCAGCTATAAGCATCTCACTTCGATTAAGGGAGGAGAGATTTGAGCCAGCCCATCCCGATACAGCTTCAGGTTTGGAAGGTGAACTTACCCAGGAACAGAGGATCCAGGAGGAATGGATAGATTCACTCTGCCAGCTCATAACAATGAGGTTGTTTATATTCTGGAAACATTGCTGATTACAAGAGTATAGACTTTAATCTATTCAATAGCCTGGCTATCTAATACTGTTAATTTGTCAGCTATCTAAGGGGACCAATCTTAAATTAATCTCACCAATTTATATCAATCTCAGACATTGATCTCAATTGTAAATTTATAATCAAGCTGTTAATGCTGAATTACGGTGTCATAACTGAACTGCCTTTATAACCTCTATTTGTCATCAGTTAACCCTATCTACTCATTATTTACATACTCAAAAAATTAACTTGCTGCTAACTACGATTCTATGGCTAATAAACAATTGTTAGTTCATTACTTTGTTGTCTGGCTTCTTCTTTGATAATTGGCAAGACAGGTTCATTTACTCCGCAGCTTGTGTGGATCCTTCTAGGAGGGTATAGTGTAAATGCTAAATTAATCCGAATTGGTTGATGTAATTTCGGTGAGCCAAATTCAACCATCTTTATGTTAGGCGTAAACACCAGACTGTTCCTTGTTGAGGACTTACGGTTAAGGGGTTAAGTTTTTGACACTTGGTAACACCACCTTTGGAGAGAAAATTGAGGAATAAAAAGGTCCTTGATGAATGTTCTTGCCTGGTTATTAATCCCCGTGTTCTTACGCCTCCATAGTTGAATAGCTTGCTAACACACCAATACCTAGGCTTATACATGAAGAATGCACATTCAGACAATGAATAGTGTACGTCATTTTGAACTATCTAAAGATGGATTAAAATATAAATCATCAAAACTAGGTGAGTACTGGAGGGTGACCGGTACATGTGGAATTGTAATCCAGTAAGGAGTCAATACCTCAAGGGAGGGAGAGGAGGATAGAAAACTGGCAGAAAAATGAGCATTAATGAGTTAACAGTAAGTACACCTCTTTCCACTTTTAGTGAGCAATGTTGGTGGTGAGGGGGATGGGGGTGGGTGTAGAAATTAGACAGGAGGTCCTGAGAACATGCAGCAATATCATGCCTCTCTCAGCATAATGCATAATATGGAGAGTTACACTGTCCTGGTGTTACAATTACAGTACAATGCTTTTCACACCTAATTAGATATTTGAGCAAAGTCTCTTTTGTATATAAATTGAATTGGCTGCCAGATACAGAGGTACATATAAACTGAGCAATCAAATAGGGATGAATAACGGAAAAGTCAAGATTGCAAAAAATGTGCAAATAAAGCATTTCTGAAATTTGCATGTAAGTGAATGAAAAGGTGTTTGGTTTACCCTAATACTGTTTTCATGCTGACAAAAGAGCGATCAAAAATATCTGTAACCAACAAAAAAACATGTTGAAAGACCACCTAGATGTCTGTTTGGACAATAGTGGTTTTTCTCTCTAACCCTAGCTGAGCACTGGACTAATTTACCAGCTTGGCTCAGCCAGCTCGAGGTTAAACCCATACAGTTGCAGCTGGACACTGCTCCCAAGACTGATGAAAATAACTGGAGTACAACACTGAAACAAGTTGGCATGCAATGTTTGATTTGTATTCTAACCTACCTTTTGGCTGGTTTACTTCTTACAACAACAACTTGTATTTGAATAGTGCCTTTAACGTACTGTAGTACAGGGAAAACTTTTTTATCCGGCACCGACGGGACCGGCGTGGTGCCGGTTGATCAAAAAGTCCGGATTGCAGAGAGGTATACTTACCAAGGCACGAGAGCCCCGTACACGGCCACAGGTGCAGGAGCCCCGGTTACACGGCACTTGTGCAGGAGTCCTGGTTGCATGGCAACAGATCCAGGAGTCCCTGTTGCACGGCCACAGGTGCAGGAACCCCGGTTACATGGCCACAGATCCAGGAACCCCGGTTACACGGTCACTAATAAATAGTAAAACTTACCTGAATGTACTCTTGAATTTTGCCAGTTAAGAGAGATTTCCGGATAGTTAGGTGCCGGTTAAGAGAGTTTCCTGTAAAAACATTGCAAGATGCTTCACAGGAATGTTATCGGACAAAATTTAAAACCGAGCCACATAAAGGGATATTAGGACAGCGATTTGTTTTAAGGAACGACTTAAAGGAGGAGAGCGAAGCGGAGAGGTTTAGGGAGTGAGTTCCAGAGCTCAAGGCCAAGGCAGCGGAAGACACTGTCACCAATGGCGGAGCGATGAAAATCGGGGATGTAAGAGGCCAGAATTGGAGGAGCGCAGAGATCGCAGAAGGTTGTGTAGGGCTGGGGGAGGTTACAGAGCCAATGAGGGGGGAGGTCATGGAGGAATTTGAACACGAGGATGATCATTTTAAAATCGAGGCACTTGTAGACAGTGTAGGTCAGCAAGCACAGGGGTGATTGATGATGGGACTTGGTGCAAGTTAGGATACGGGCAGCAGCGTTTTGGATGAGCTGAAGTTTATGGAGGATGGAATGTGAGAGGCTGGCCAGGAGAGGATTGGAATAGTCGAGTCTGGAGCTAACAAAGGGTTTCAGCAGCAGATGAGCTGATACAGGAGCAGAGACGGGCAATATTACAGAGGTGAAAGTACTCAATACTTGGTGGAAAGGGTGGACAGCTTTAAGTTCCTCGGAGTCCACATCACGGAAGACCTCTCCTGCTCTCTCAATACCTCCTCTCTGGTGAAGAAGGCCCAGCAGCGCCTATATTTCCTAAGGAGGCTGAAGGGATGTAACCTGTCACCCCTGATCCTCTCTAACTTTTACCGCTGCACAATAGAGAGCATCCTGACGAACTGTATCACAGTATGGTATGGCAGCTGTAGCTACTATGACCGGAAAGCCCTGCAGCGGGTAGTCAAAACTGCCCAACGCATTACCGGCACCCGGCTACCGACCATAGAGCACATATACCAGAAACGCTGTTTACGGAGGTCACGGTCCATCATCAAAGACCCTACCCACCCCAGCCACAGTCTGTTCGCCCTCCTGCAATCTGGGAGATGCTACAGATGCATTCGCACTTGTACGACCAGATTTAGGAACAGCTTCTTTCCCAGGGCTGTCATCCTACTGAACTCCACAAATAAACTCTAAAGCCTGCACATCTGCCAATGCACTTTATTATGTTTATGTTTATGTTAATGTATTACAAGCCAAATGTATGTTGAATGTTTAAATGTCTTAATCTAAATGTACACTCTCGGGAGCCGCAAGCCTACATTTCGTTGTACTGCACTTGTGCACTAACAATGACAATAAAAGTTGATTTGATTTGATTTGAATTGTGTGATTTAAAAAAAAAAAATGAAAAGCAAAAAACTGGCAATGCTGACCTTTTTTAAGCCAGTGATTTATCCTTTAATGCTATGCTGCTTGTATTCAGAGCCCTGAGGAAGGGATTTTTTGGGGGGACTCTTACTTGTTTGATGCCTCAAGATTTTTTTTGGGTCTTGGTAGTTTATTTTTTTTTTCCTCTTCAGTTTTTTTGGCAATAATTATGTAAGCAGAACTCCACATCTGTATTTCTCTTAAACAAATCTTCAGTAATTCTCTTTCTTACAGAATTTTGCCCTTCAGCTAAAGGAAAACTTGATCCTATTTGAGTCGGCATGTATCCCATTAAACTTGATAAACTTGACACCATCCTCCGCCTGCTTCATGATGACATGCAAGCCGTGATCCTGACCAACAGTTCCAATTCACGTACGAACCGGGGTCAAGCAAGGCTGTGTCATCGCACCAATGCTCTTCTTGATCTTCCTTGCTGCAATGCTCCATCTCGCTCTCAGTAAGCTCCCTGCTGGAGTGGCGCTAATTTACAGAACAAACGGGAAACTGTTCAACCTCCGTCGCCTCCAGTCCAGATCCAAGGTCGTCCCATCCTCTGTCATCGAATTACAGTATGCAGATGACACTTGCGTCTGCGCTCACTCGGAGGTCAAACTCCGAACCATCGACAACACCTTCACCGAAGCGTACGAGAGCATGGGCCTTACACTAAACATTCGTAAGACAAAGGTCCTCTACCAACCTGTCCCTGCCACACAGTGCTGCCCCTTGATTATCAAAATCCACGACAAGGCCTTGGACAACGTGGACTACTTTCCATACCTCGGGAGCCTACTGTCAACAAGGGCAGACGTCGATGACGAAGTCCAACACCGCCTTCAGTGTGCCAGTGCAGCCATCGGTCGCTTGAGGAAGAGTGTTTGAAGACCAGGACCTCAAACCCGGCACTAAGCTCATGGTCAGGGCAGCAGTGATACCCGCCCTGCTGAATGCCTCAGAGACATGGACCATGTACAGCAGGCATCTCAAAGCACTGGAGAGGTACCACCAACGCTGCCTCTGCAAGATCCTGCAAATCCATTGGCAGGATAGGCGCACCAACGTCAGTGTTCTAGCTCAGGCCAACTTCCCTGGCATCGAAGCTTCGACCACGCTCGATCAGCTCCGATGGACGGGTCACATCGTCCGCATGCCCGATACGAGACTCCCAAAACAAGCGCTCTACTCCGAGCTCCGGCATGGCAAGAGAGCCCCAGGTGGGCAGAGGAAACGCTTCAAGGACACCCTCAAAGCCTCCTTGAAAAAGTGCAACATCCCCACTGATACCTGGGAATCCCTGGCCTAAGACCGCACAAAGTGGAGGAGAAGCATCCGAGAAGGCGCCGAACACCTTGCGTCTCTTCGCCGGGAGCAAGCGGAAGCCCAGCGCAAGGAGCGCACGTCAACCCAAGCAACTCACCCACCCCTTCAACCACCGTCTGCCCCACCTGTGACAGAGACTGTAGGTCCCGCATTGGACTCATCAGTCACCTGCGAACTCTGTTTTAACGTGGAAGCAAGTCATCCTCGGTTCCGAGGGACTGCCTAAGAAGAAGGAGAAACTTGATATTAGTCTTGTGATTTAAGACAGCAGAATATTGTGCTGTATTGCTGAGCCCGGCACACTAGGAAAGCACCAGAGGGTAAATTCCATGATCCTGGCATGGAGTCGCAGTTGAAGGGAGTATGGGTCGGAAAATTAGGGCCATAGTGTTGTATCAGCTAACCCATGTTCTCTTGAATTCTAATTCTGGCCTCTTGCACATCCCTGATTTTAATCGCTCCACCTTCAGCTGCCTAGGCTCTAAACTCCCTCCATAAACCTCTCTACCTCTCTTTACTCCTTTAAGATTCTTGTTAGATTCTTGTTAGAACCTATCTCTTCGACCAAACATCTGCCCTAATATGTGGGTTGGTGTCAAATTTTGTTTTATAACGCTCCTGTGAAGCGCCTTGGGACGGTAAAGGCACTAACTACAGTAGCTGTTGTTGAATGTGGCTCAATACTTGAAGTGCTGAATTCACCTGTTGGGTTCATCCTTGGTCTGCGCTATGTTGGCTGCCTTTCTCTCCGCAACCCCCGCCCCCATAATCACCGGGGAATTCATTAAGGCACTATAATATCCTCAATCTCACTGGGCTAGGGATAGAAAATAGAGCAAGAAAATACTATCCAGTGTGTTGGATGAGGACAGTGATCAATCTCTAGTGTGATCCTCTTTCAACACTCCCGCTCTGCTCTCTCCACCCCCCCCCCCCCCCCCCCCCGTCATTTTTAAATGCATCGCCGTCTCCATTTTCTGTTCTTGTGCATGACACATTTTTTCCCTCCATCCTCTCCAGAAAATGCTGATTCTTTCTGCGGTCTAGTTGTGATTGCCTTCCAGTACTTTATCCAAGGTTCACTATGCATGTACTGTATGTGTCTGGACAGTGAGTGTTGCAGGCTGCTTGATCGCCGGGAACAGGCATCATAAACCAACCCAAACCTGTCCTTGCCCAATTCCCACCCAAGCATACTGTCCAGCAAAGGTTATAGGATAGTAATCTGGAGTGGGAGCCTTAGTTATTTTTCCCATCCTTGATGCAGGGAGCACTGAGGCCAATTGTAATACCCTTGCTATCACCCAGGATACACTCCCTGAATAAATTTACTGAGCCCCCAAAAATGTACCCTTGTCCAAGAAGTGTAGTTGTTTAATTTTTGGTTTTCATGTAGTAGTCGCCACCATTTTACTGTAGCCTATTCATGTTTAAAACTTGTATCCAATATTAAGTTAAAAATGCCTTTGGTACTGTGTATATTTATCCCTACTCTATAAAAGGTGCAAATGTAGTGTGAAGATAGGAACAGATGGCCACACAAAGAATGGCCACTTTGTGCAACTGTATCCCAGTCAGCACATTCAGCTGGGGAGGAAATTGGATGGCTGACCAGTTGTGGTATATATGTATATTGTATAAAATGAATGCCTGAGAGCGTGCTTATTCCCATTTCTATAGAAAGATAGCAGTTGTAACCTAAAAGCTGTTTATAAAATATGCCCATACAGGTTACTAGATTAGGCTTTAGAAACTGAGCTTTGGTTCTTGGGTTATATAACATCTGGACCTCTTGATTGTGTCACCCACATCTGCTCTCTGGTATCAGCTTTATTACAAATCTCCATTTTGAAGACGTGATGCAAAAGGTAATGAGATACAGGTTGTAAATGGTATTCCATACCCAGAGGACTGAAGTTCTTTGAACAGCTGTAGCCTGGTGACTTGTTCCAAGTAAACGACTCAGTGAGCACCGTGTGTGATTGTTGAAATGTCTTCTGGTTTAGATTTGTTTTCAGTTCAGTGAGGGGAGTTATCAATATAAGTGTGCATATTAACTGATTATAGATTGCGTGTATGTACATACAGTAAGTAACTTCACATTTTTAGTGGGATCACTGACTCTAGCCTTTAAATTAAGGAATAATTGTCTTGATGGCTCAGTAGCTTTAAGGATGTGATTAGCTTGTGGTACAACTAACCCCGAGGATCTTGTAATGCATTTCTTTTATATTGGCAAGCTGTTGGGCAATATAGCAGAGAGGGCTCTGCTACATCTTTATTATTCGGGGCATTGATTAGCTGCTGAAATCTCAACACAAAAAAGAGAGTCTACTGTGTATGACCATAACGAGGACTGTTTTATTCATTTGATGTTTTCCCCTCTGCTGTTGCTACTTTTAAACATTTCCAGTTTGTAACCGCTGACCTCCAGGAGATCAGTTGAGTGATTCAGCCATTGACTCCAGTGTAAGGCAGATACAGAGTCAGTGTAACCCGTGGTGAGATGCAGCAGAGTGAGACTAACACATACAGTCACACACTACATGGTCGACTGGATGGAGTGTCAGTAATGTTTGGCTGAAATCCATGGCTGTTGCAATTTTTAGTAACCCATTAAATTCCTGACTGATGGACTCTGTCACAATATTAGTCACTCTTAAGTCCTTGGGCATGTTGCTGTCTGCCAAATCAGTGTCTGTTTTTACTGCAACTCCCTCTTTTGAACCCCTCCAATCAAGTTTCTCCCATGAAACCACCCTAATCTAAGTTAGAAATTACTACTGTGACTGTGCATTATCCATCCTTAATGTCTTTGCAGCATTTGACATGGTTGACCACATCACCCTCCTCCACCGCCTCTCCTGTGTTGTCCAGCTCAGTGGGACTACCCTCCCTTGGTTCCACTTTTGCCTATCTGATTGTAGCCTAAGCATCTCCGGCAATGGCTTCTCTTCCCAATCCAGCACCATTATTTCTGGAGTCCCCCCGAGTATCTATCCTTGGCCCCCCTCCCTTTCTTCATCTACATACTACCCCTTGGCGACATGTTCTGCAGATATGGAGTCGGCTTCACACGTCGCTGATGATACCCAGCTCTACCACTCCACCGCCCCTCTTGACCACTGCTTGTCCATATTCCAGTCTTCAATGAACTGCAGTTTCATCCAGTTAAACATTGGGAAGACGGAAGTCATTGTCTTCAGCCACCACCACAAATTCCGTACCTTTGGCACAGATTGCATTCCCCCTTCCCGACCACTGTTTGAGGTTGAAGCCAACTGTTTGCAACTTCGCCATCCTATTTGACCCCGAGCTAAACTTCCAACCCCATATCCTCGCCATCAGAAGGATCGCCTACCTTCACTTCCGTAACATTGCCCGACTCTCCCCCCTACTTCAGCCGATCTGCTGCTAAAACCCTCTTCCCTGCCTTGTCACCTTTTAGACTTGACTAATCCAGCGCCCTCCTGGCCGGCCCCTCATCCTCCACTCTTCATAATCTTCAGCTCATCTAAAACTGTGCTGCATATATCCTATCCTATCCTTCATCAAGTCCTGCTCACGCATAGCTCCTGTCCTCACTGACCTATGTTGGCTCCCAATGCCTCCAAATTAAAATTCTCATCCTAGTGTTTAAATGCCTCCATGGTCTCGCCTCTCCCTATCTGGAGTCTTCTCCAGCCCTTTGTAAATGCTTCATTCACTCTGCTTTTCAGTGATGTCGGAGACAATGATTCAGCTACTTTTCTATTAATGTAAACATTTTTATGCATCCTTTGATCCCCAAAACACACGGATTTATAAAATGTATGTATTTGTGTCTAATTTTAGTTGGTGGTTGTTTCTTTTTAATCCAGCCACTTGTACGTAAGCAGTTTGAAAAGCATGCATGCCGTTCAGATCCTTGTGCCAAGCTTATTTTGATGCAGGTGCTGCAAGGTTCGTTCAATCAGATTGTGGGCTTGAGGGCAGGACGGAACCAAATTTCGGTGTGATTTCTGCAGTTACATGCATGACAACCAATTATTTTGAATTCGCCGTTCAGTTATGGAAAAATTCAAACGTGCACAGCCGGTGAAAGGGCTAGACCTGTTCATTCTGTTGAGTGGTGATGTAGTCAGACTGATTGGGAACTTCACAGTGGCTGACTGGCTACCTCCTATAGTCCGAAAATATATGTCTGAAAAGGACAACGTTTACAACTCATTTTGAGTACTTGAGTTGCGTAAAACCTTCCTACTGTAAATATATAACGATAATATCACTGTTAAACAATAAACAAGTGAATAATTTCATACATTCGCTGAAGCTGGGTGTGGTGGGGGGCGGGGCTGTGCAGATGGGGTTCATGGTATGCATAAGTTGCACCGTGAAAGTGTAGGACAGGCTTGATGGATTAGCTGGTCTTTTCCTGTCTTGTCGTTTTTTGTGTGTTCATATATTTTAAACTTAAAAATGAGATCTGATGTGTGATGCTCTACCTTTTGGAGTGAGATATAACCAATGTTCCAGATAGTCCAGTATTTAAAAAGCAATTACCAAACTGGGTTTGCGGTTTGTTTCCCCAGGCACGTTACCGAAAGCTTACTGAGATTTGAAGGCAAAGGTAGACACTCTCGAAGTTATGGGGAGTTGGGACTCCAGGGTAAGAAGGTATACAACGACCCAATAATGTAACACTGTCTCTCCAGGAAAAAAAAAACCTCCAGAAAAGATAACGGAAAAATAATCCAAACCGCAGGTATCCGTTGGAGAGCTGCCTTTCACACATGGCTTATGTCTAACACCCAGTTTAAATGGCTGATTCTAACACAGGCCTAACAATCAGGAGAATCTGCTGGCGGCCATTGCTTAATTACAGAGTGTATGCTAAATTAATCTTTCACTAATGATCTGCAAGAACAAACAATACCGGGGTGGGAGAGATTGCAAAATCACACGGCGGGCGATTGTGGTGGTGACCAGGTGAGATCATAGGCCTGAATCGCATCAGTGGGATTGACTCCCATCAGTTGCAAAATATCTGCCTTAATCCTAAATGTTATTAAAGGAAGAAGTGTCTTGGTCTCCTTCTCCTCCCAACTCCCTATTAGTCATTTATTTTACAATTGTCTCCATCCCTTCCTCCTCCTGAAGGTGCAGACTGTTGCTGGAAACCTCATTGCATTAGTCATTCTTTATCCGTGCGCCTCGATCTTGAATGTCAGCGTTCTATTTGACCAAAGAGGGCATTGCAGGCAAACCCGATCCCGACCTTGGCTGGTGTCCACATTACCGTTTTGTTTTTATGCAGAGTGTAGTCAGTGTAGAGATAGTCATCGTTTCCCTTCATTGCTTCTGTGCTACATCAACTTTATAATCCTGGGAATATTCACTTTGATGTATTATAAGTGTTTTGAAAGTTTATAAACACTTCAAATTAAATTATCTTTGTCACCCATAAAAGAGGATCAAATTCCTCATATATTGATAATTGTACCAAAAGTTAGAGCATGATATATGCTGACTGTTACATTTCTGGGTCTTTTCTACCATTCTTACTCTAGATTTCCAGCTCTGGTATCTTGGATCACTCTCGTGGGCATGCCCCAGCTCCCGATACCTTTGGGAGTATGTGTGTTAGCTGTGCGATCCAGGTAAGCTTTCAGTAACGTGCCTGAGATGAGAGCAGTAAACCCTATCTGGTAATTATTTTGTCCTATTCTTCCATAGGATCTCTCTTCAGTCTTCAAAAGTGATGGAGCATCGCATCAGACCTGGTATGTTTAAAATATTAAACAAATACTAAATACCAAACAAACGAATAATCTAAAAACAAAAGTAAAATACTGTGGATGCTGGAAATCTGAAATAAAAACAGAAAATGCTGGAAATACTCACTGGTCCGGCAGCATCTATGGAGAGAGAAATGAGGTTAACGTTTCAGGTTGATTACCTTTCGACAGAATGAATAAGCTAGCAGTGATGAAATTAAATTGCATACTTATAATAAAACTTCTATGATCTAACTTCCTGAATTTGGGGGGGGGGGAATAATAAAAGAGCTGCAATCTAATCTTCTATATAATCTTTTATATAATTTAGTCCTGTTTATCTTGTAATCTTTTCTGACTGGGAACTAGCTAATTTAGATTCCAATTGGTTTGACTATCTTCGATAAATTCAGCTTAATAGACAAATCCAGCCACTTGTATATTCTGTATGTGGCTTGATTGGATTTTCATAACTGACATTATTTAAAAAAATTGTCTGACCTATATTTAACTGAACAAATCATCATAGTCTGTTTGTTCAGAAGTACCCTGATTTCTTCCTTAAGCCTACAGTTTGAAAATCAATTCAAACCAGCCTAGCAACATTTTATTCAAATTATGCTGGGGCATATTTTTTTTCCCCCCAGACAGCAGCTAGCTAAAACTCCTTGTGTGTTGTAACTGGATTTAAAGGGGTAGCCACCAAGTTGGATCCAGACAAAGATAAATAGTACATTTTTGTCATACTGACTTTTTCTGCTAAATTGATAGGTAGAAGCAAGTTGAAGTCCAAAGTAATAAGAAAAGCAGGCCGGCTTCTATATGCTTGAAAATCTATTGCTCTTTGCTACAAATCTCCAAAATGGTGCAAGTAAAAAATCTTAATCCTTCAATATTGTGTGTTAGGGTCACGCACACCTCTGCAGTGCATGACATTAAGTTGGTTATCTTCAGTGCTTTGTTTTTGAGAATGTGGATAAGATATTTAGGGAGTTCAGTTTCCTCTGGTAGCAGACTGGTTGATGTCTTTGTGTAAAATCTGCCCGAGTGTTACTTTAATGCAATCGATAAAATCTTCAAAGTACAGCAGAAAGAAATTTTACACAAATGTGTTAACCAGTGTGCTGCCAGAGGAACGTCAATCATCCGTTCTTTAATCTGACGTACTAAAATTGGAGAGTTTCATTAATCTGACCCAACATCCTGTGCCTCTTTTAGCTCTCTGTTTGCATGATCTATTGACCGTGATATACTTTATGGTAAATGCCTTAATGGTCTGATATTGAGGTTTCTCTCCCCTCCACTTGCTTTAAATCATTTTTAAGATTAATATCCTTTACAATTCAGTTCCCATCTGTTTTTTCAGGGAATTGTACTAAAATAAACGATGAACTGAGCAATTCCAAGTCTAAGGCAGCTAGGGTCACCCAATAGCTGCTACAGCTTCTGCCTCTTGCCTAGTTCCATATTCCATATCTGTAACAGGAACTAATATGTAATGTGCCATTATTAGGGGTGTATAAAATGCATGGGAGTAAAGGTTAGATTGAAACTGTCACTAGTTGTTTGTGTCTTAACAGGATGTAACCTCCAGCATCAACACCAAAATACTGACTATTGCAAATGAATTTGCGATTTAAAAACTGTTTTAATGCTCCAGTTGTAATTATTCCAAAGAATGGGGATATCACAATAAATATTAGTCTAATGTCCGGAGAAATTACTGCAATATGGTTGTAACCTTTACAGCTGTAAGTATTGGAAATAATTAAGTGTTAACCTTCACTCATTCTCCACTGTTATCAAAAAACCAGTAGCATTACACTGAATAATGTATCAGTCATTGTCACTCTTCATTATTATGAGCTGCTTGAAATCTCCTCCGCAGCCATGCCTTGTGTTCTTAGCAGAAATTTGCACTAGAGGACAGCCTTCCAGAGCTCACCATCCCATCCCGTGTTTCGAAGTGGGCAGCAAGATGAGAACAAATCCAATTGGGGGGGTGGGGGGAGAACCAGTTTTTGGTATTTCTTTCTGGCTCTTCTCCTAAATCATCTGACTGTTCCACAGGACTGTACATCTGTACATTCAAATAAATCACTGCTCTGTGCTGGTTTTCAGGGCCGACTATAAAATTGCCCTGCTCATCTGTCTGTCTTGGATGTTAAATAACTTCCTGTCTGTGATCCTTTGAGTGAACTGTTGTACCTTTTGACCCCTACAGGATTGAGCTGCTACAAAATAGCAAGAGATTTAAAAAAAAAACTCATTAACTGTTTTTTTCTCTTCTCAATTAGTAGCCAAGATGCTGAAAGGGGAATAATCCAAATAATTCAACCATTTCCAATGAACTAACATGGCATGGATTTGGGAGGGGAGTGGAGTGTGGAGAGAATAGAGAGGGAAGAAATTAAGGCTGATTTTTAAAGAATCATTTGTGTTGTGGGGAGGGAAAGTGCCTGGAAGAACCATGCGTCACATAGGCAACATGAATGACGTTTGTGTTATGAGTCACCTTTTATTGATCATGTTCCAAATTGATTTGCAGAATGTAGATCAGCGTTAAGAAATTTGTTCCCTCACGGCTTGCTTTCTTTAAATCAAAATTACAAAACAGTCCAAATATGATTTGTTCTATAAAGTTGCAGTGATGTTGGTAAACCACTGTACTGCACAGTTGTCATTTTATTTTAGGATTATTGAAGAAAAGTACATTTGCTGTACATAAAGTATATTTGGAATAAATATCTAAGATTCAGGATTTCGCAGTCCAATTTAAAGAGCTCTCTAAGCTGGATATTACACTGTCAAATTGTTGAGGAATATTGCAGCTGGTACCGAGAGAGCTGCTGTAATGCTGGATCACTCGGGGGATTCTGGGAGCGCTGCTCACGAGCCTGCTATTGTTGATGACCTCAGACGAGCTGCTTCACAAGCGAGACATCATGTGATCATCACCCCATGTCTGAAGTTGTCGTACTGAGTGTTGCAGATCATAGCTGAGCTCGTGTATTTCATTACCAATGGGTCCCCAAGGCTTTCAGAGTGGGAACGATCCTGCCCTGTAGTGATGCAAATTGCAGCAACAGAATGATTGATTAAATGCTGTCGCAAAACAGCCATGAAATGCACTTTCACAGCTATTGCCTCATCAACCTATTTCAGGCTGCGCCAATCTAGATTTTATCATTATAAATTGTTCAATGTATGTAATGCTTCTAGCATGTGCCACTAGGACTAACTCCTTTAAAAAGAGATGTATATTTTTGCTATCTATGCAATCAATATCTGGAGGAACATGTACATATCTTTACTGCACACTGACCATTTTAATAAGATGTACATTACTTTGTGGTATAAAGGAGAACCTGGAAACTGGTGGTAGATTTATAGCTCTTTTCTACTTTTTCCCTTTATTAGCAATATTCAGAAAAAGCCCCCCTTCAAAATTCCATCATTGGGACATAGTTCCATGGGTGCAGGCATCCTTCTAGTCTCTTGCCCGTGCCCATTGCGTGAGCCTAGATAATGAGTATAGCTAGCCTGTTTGACCATGGACGGCATCACAATTGATATTTGCACGTGCACATTTTCCAGATTGGATCACTGCAGCGATAAAGAATGGGAATCCTGGCTGTTTCTCCCCCTCCTCCTCCTTCCCCCATCCCAGGGCACTGAGTCCAATTGTCAGAGTTAAACTGTTGCCTTGGTTGAGAAGCTAACTCAGTACAGACTCTGGATCGAGTCAGACCTTCAGGTCTAAGTGGCTCAGTATCACACCATGCATTTAGTTTACCCATTAAGGCATTGTGGGAACATGGGTTTACACTAATACCTATGAAACGGGGAGTGGATGAGAATTTTACATTTCATTTTACATAAAGGTATGTAGAAATGTCAACATGGCTCAGTTGGTAGCAGTCCCCCTCGGAGTCGGAATGTTACAGGTTCAAGCCTCGTACCAGGACTTGAACAAGGATAATCTAACCTGACACTCCAATGTATTATTGAAGGAGCACTGTATTTTTGGATGTGGTGTCCTCCTCATTAAACCAAGGCCTTTACGGCCTGGTTTGATGATTGAGGTGAACTGCTGAAGATCTCGTGCACTATTTGAAGAACAGGGACTTTTATTTGTCCCTCATCCAACAGCATCAAAATTAGATTAATTAAACATTCATCCTGTTGCTGTTTGTGGGATCCTGCTGTAAGAAACATATCTGCCATGTTTGACTACATAATAGTTGCTGTACTTCATAGTAGTTAATTGTATTTGATACACTTTCAGATGTTTTAGAGATGTGATACAGTGCTATATAAATGCAAATTTTATTTTTGAATAATGGAGTTATAAAAAGAAAAGGGATAAAAACTTCAGCTGTAAGAAAAAGTAATTGTAGCCGAGGCAACCGTACTGAAATAAAGGGAGCCAGTGCAGTCCTTCTGTTTAGTTTTGAGTGCTATTTTGTGTGTATGTGTGGTAAAATTGCATAAACTAAATGGAACATCCTACTGTGACTAACATTCAGCAAAGGATGACCTCTGTACTGAATGATTGTGTTGGTAGCAGCCTCTTTCCATTCCTTTCAAAATGGTGACATTGGGCGCATTGCTTCTTGTTATTTAATGTGTTCAGCCCTACACAGTACCGGCAATAAAACCATGAGGTCAAATAAGCATAGCTTAATTTTTATGTTACTGTTTGCAATTTTAGGTTTAATAGGCACCGATAGATCTGAGCCATAGCATTAGAAGGTACCTGGTGAAAACGTGCTGCCCCCTCGAGTTCTCAATCTGTCAGCAAGAAAGGAATTCAGTGAATGTATTGGGGAGTGGGCTACATTGAATGCACTGCAACCAATAAGTTTCCACCATTGGTGATAGGAGGATGTAGACAGGATCTATTGGGGACAGGAGGATGTAAACAGGGTCTATTGGACAGGAGGATGTAAACAGGGTCTATTGGGGACAGGAGGATGTAAACAGGGTCTATTGGGGACAGGAGGATGTAAACAGGGTCTATTGGGGACAGGAGGATGTAAACAGGGTCTATTGGGGACAGGAGGATGTAAACGGGGTCTATTGGGGACAGGAGGATGTAAACGGGGTCTATTGGGGACAGGAGGATGTAAACAGGGTCTATTGGGGACAGGAGGATGTAAACAGGATCTGTTGGGGACAGGAGGATGTAAACGGTCTATTGGGGACAGGAGGATGTAAACGGTCTATTGGAGACAGGAGGATGTAAACGGTCTATTGGGGACAGGAGGATGTAAACGGGGTCTGTTGGGGACAGGAGGATGTAAACGGTCTATTGGGGACAGGAGGATGTAAACGGGGTCTATTGGGGACAGGAGGATGTAAACGGGGTCTATTGGGGACAGGAGGATGTAAACAGGGTCTATTGGGGACAGGAGGATGTAAACGGGATCTGTTGGGGACAGGAGGATGTAAACGGTCTATTGGGGACAGGAGGATGTAAACGGTCTATTGGAGACAGGAGGATGTAAACAGTCTATTGGGGACAGGAGGATGTAAACGGGGTCTGTTGGGGACAGGAGGATGTAAACGGGGTCTATTGGAGACAGGAGGATGTAAACAGGGTCTATTGGAGACAGGAGGATGTAAACAGGGTCTATTGGGGACAGGAGGAGGTAAACAGCGTCTATTGGAGACAGCAGGATGTAAACAGGGTCTATTGGGGACAGGAGGAAGTAAAGAGGGTCTATTGGAGACAGGAGGATGTCATAGAGTCAGAGTTATACAGCACAGAAAGAGGCCCTTCGGCCCATCGTGTCCGCGCCGGCCATCAAGCCCTGTCTAATCTAATCCCATTTTCCAGCACTTGGTCCGTACCCTTGTATGCTATGGCATTTCAAGTGCTCATCCAAATGCTGCTTGAATGTTGAGGGTTTCTGCCTCTACCACCCTTTCAGGCAGTGAGTTCCAGATTCCAACCACCCTCTGGGTGAAAAAGTTTTTCCTCAAATCCCCTCTAAACCTGCCCCTTACCTTGAATCTATGCCCCCTTGTTATTGACCCCTCTACTAAGGGGAAAAGTTCCTTTCTATCTACCCTATCTATGCCCCTCATAATTTTGTACACCTCAATCAGGTCCCCCCTCAGCCTTCTCTGCTCCAAGGAAAACAACCCCAGCCTTTCCAGTCTTTCTTCATAGCTGAAGCGCTCCAGCCCAGGTAACATCCTGGTAAATCTCCTCTGCACCCTCTCCAAAGCAATCACATCCTTCCTATAGTGTGGCGACCAGAACTGCACACAGTATTCCAGCTGTGGCCTTACCAGCGTTTTGTACAACTCCATCATAACCTCCCTGCTCTTGCCTTCATTAGCCGAGGCATAGAATATAAGTATCCCATATGCCTTTTTAACCACCTTATCCACCTGTTCTGCTGCCTTCAGGGATCTATGTACATGCACACCAAGGTCCCTCTGATCCTCTGTCTTTCCTAGGGTCTTACCATTCATTGTGTATTCCCTTGCCTTGTTAGTCCGTCCAAAATGCACCACCTCACACTTCTCAGGGTTAAATTCCATTTGCCACTGTTCCGCCCATCTGACCAACCCATCTATATCGTCCTGTAGCCTGAGGCTTCCCTCCTCGCTATTTACCACCCCACCAATTTTCGTGTCATCTGCGAACTTACTGATCATATCTTTTACATTCACATCCAAATCATTAATGTAGACCACAAACAGCAAGGGACCCAGCAACGATCCCTGCGGTACCCCACTGGACACAGGCTTCCAGTCACAAAAACAACCTTCCATCATCACCCTCTGCCTTCTGCCACTAAGCCAGTTTTGGATCCAATGTGCCAAGGCACCCTGGATCCCATGGGCTCTTACCTTCCTGACCAGTCTCCTATGCGGGAATTTATCAAAAGCCTTACTGAAATCCATGTAAACCACATCCACTGCACTACCCTCATCCACACACCTAGTCACCCCCTTGAAAAATTCAATCAAATGGGTCAGACATGATTTTCCCTTGACAAAGCCATGCTGGCTATCCCTAATTAATCCTTGCCTCTCCAAGTGGAGACTAATTCTGTCCCTCAGAATTTTTTCCAATAATTTCCCAACCACTGATGTTAGGCTCACTGGCCTGTAATTCCCTGGTTTATCCCTACTACCCTTCTTGAATAATGGTACTACGTTAGCTGTTCTCCAGTCCTCTGGCACATCCCCTGTGGCCAGAGAGGTTCTGGAAATTTGTGTAAACAGGGTCTATTGGAGACAGGAGGCTGTAAACAGGGTCTGTTGGAGACAGGAGGATGAAAACAGGGTCTGTTGGAGACAGGATGATGTAAACAGGGTCTATTGGAGACAGGAGGATGTAAACAGGGTCTATTGGGGACAGGAGGATGTAAACAGGGTCTATTGGGGACTGGAGGATGTAAACAGGGTCTATTGGAGACAGGAGGATGTAAACAGGGTCTATTGGAGACAGGAGGATGTAAACAGGGTCTATTGGAGACAGGAGGATGTAAACAGGGTCTATTGGAGACAGGAGGATGTAAACAGGGTCTATTGGGGACAGGAGGCTGTAAACAGGGTCTGTTGGAGACAGGAGGATGAAAACAGGGTCTGTTGGAGACAGGAGGATGTAAACAGGGTCTATTGGAGACAGGAGGATGTAAACAGGGTCTATTGGAGACAGGAGGATGTAAACAGGGTCTATTGGAGACAGGAGGATGTAAACAGGGTCTATTGGGGACAGGAGGATGTAAACAGGGTCTATTGGGGACTGGAGGATGTAAACAGGGTCTATTGGAGACAGGAGGATGTAAACAGGGTCTATTGGGGAGAGGAGGATGTAAACAGGGTCTATTGGGGACAGGAGGATGTAAACAGGATCTATTGGGGACAGGAGGATGTAAACACTCGAAGGTCCATGGGTGTTTTACAGATGCACGCTGAGAAGTTGTGTTCAGAAGATGCCGTGATATTAGGGGTGAATCGGGAAAGAGTGCACTGCTTTCCCATGTTTACACAGTAACTGGTAGAATAGATAAGGGAGAACCAGTGGATGTGGTGTATTTGGACTTTCAGAAGGCTTTCGATAAGGTCCCGCATAAGAGATTAGCATGCAAAGGTAAAGCACATGGGATTGGGTGCAAGGTACTGACTTGGATAGGGAACTGGTTGGCAGACAGGAAGCAAAGAGTTGGAATAAACAGGTCGTTTTCCGAGTGGCAGGCAGTGACTAGTGGGGTACCGCAGGGATCGGTCCTAGGACCCCAGCTATTCACAATATATATTAATGATCTAGACAAGGGAACTAGATCTAATATCACCAAGTTTGCAGATGACACAAAGCTGGGTGGGCGTGTGTGCTGTGAGGATACAGCAGAGAAACTCCAGTATGATTTGGACAGGTTGGGTGATATGGCAGATGCAGTATAATGTGGATAAATGCAAGGTTATCCACTTTGGTGGCAAAAACAGGAAGACATTATTATCTGAACGGCAATAGATTGGGAAAAGGGGAAGTGCAACGAGACCTGGGTGTCCTTGTGCACCAGTCGCTGAAGGTAAGCATGCAGGTGCAGCAGGCGGTTAAGAAGGCAAATGGTATATTGGCCTTCATAGTGAGAGGATTCGAGTACAGGAGCAAGGATGTCTTGATGCAGTTGTACAGGGCCTTGGTGAGACCACACCTTGAGTATTGTGTGCAGTTTTGGTCACCTTATCTGAGGAAGGATGTTCTTGCCATGGAGGGAGTGCAGCGAAGATTCACCAGACTGATCCCTGGGATGGCAGGAATGACGTATGAGGAGAGATTGGGTCGATTAGGCTTATATTCGCTGGAGTTTAGAAGAATGAGAGGGGATCTCATTGAAACTTATAAAATTCTAACAGGACTAGACAGACTAGATGCAGGAAGGATGTTCCCGATGGCGGGGGAGTCCAGAACCAGGGGTCACAGTCTAAGGATAAGGGGCAAGCCATTTAGGACTGAGATCAGGAGGAATTTCTTCACCCAGAGAGTGGTGAACCTGTGGAATTCTCTGCCACACAGGGCAGTTGAGGCCAATTCATTAAATACATTCAGGAAGGAGTTGGATATATTTCTTGAGGCTAAAGCAATCAAGGGATATGGAGAGAAAGCAGGGACAGGGTACTGAATTTGGATGATCAGCCATGATCTCATTAAATGGTGGAGCGGGCTCGAGGGGCCGAATGGCCTACTCCTGCTCCTATCTTCTATGTTGTAAAGTGTAGGTCAGCTCCAGAAACACAATCTCACTGATATGCTCATGCCCAGGTACCCATCAACAGGCACGGTGAGGTTTTGAGTGTATGAATGGCCAATGTGAATTCACTGATTCCATTTTCTTAAATTTTATTTATGTACCCTTGTTTCCTGTATCAAATAACATCCCTTGAAGTGATGTATGTGGCAGATTCATTGAGAGGTTTTATTATTTGCTTGCATAATGATGCAAGTCATCTGATGTACTCAATTGACTCGGAGGTTAGCAAGGTGGAAAATAAAGCATGGGTGCTAGCAGAAGATTGGGGTAACTGTAGATTTACACTTGGTAATGCTATTAAATAATAGTTTCCTGTGAGGGAGCTGCATGTCGGTGCTCAAATGTGTTACTATGATGTAAAAACACTGAAAGGCAAGGAGTAGGGGGAAGGGGGATTTGAAAGCAGAAGCATAGAGAAAGAGAGAGAAAGAGGATCAGAAGTGAGGGAGTTCTGCTTATTGTACTACCTAGATGGACATACCAGTGCCCCCACACGCACTAGGTGTCACTAATAGGAGGCAATGCAAGGTTTAAAAAAAAACTTGTTTATATATACAGGTAGTACCTGATCACAATTCTCAAAGGCCCCAAAGTACTTTTTATATACAGTGAATTAGTTTGAAGTGCAGTGACTTATGTAAGTGAACGCAATGATGTTCTGCCATAGCAAGTTCTGACAAATAGCATTGAGATGAATAACCAGTTAATATATTTCTGCAATCTTGATTGTGGGAAAAATGTTGCCCAGTACACGGAGAGAACTCCCTGTTCTTCAACTTGTGCCGTGGAACCTGTAACATTCCCTTCCTCAGTGCTGCACAGGAATGTCTGCTTCGATTGTCCTAAAGTGGGGCTTGAGCCCACAATCTCTGCGTTAGGCGAGAGTGCTACCAACTGAGCTAAGCTGACATTTAAGAATTAGAAAAGCTTGGTTTGCACTTTGTTTAATCAGTGGCTGCTGATGGGACTTTTGGTGAGGGAGGACGATGTTTTGTCCTTGGCTATGTCAGAAACTAACAATTAAGGAATCAGTAAGAATTTGTTAAAAATTCTGTTTGTACAAACTGGATTTTGCTTGCTTTTTGGTATCCATGGCCTTGCCCAAACTTATCCTGACTGCATATTTTAAAAACTTTTTCATACATGTAGAAGTAATTCACTGTAAATTCAAAGCAGGAGATTAATGGGTCAGGTTCAGTCCTGATAAGCCAGCAGTACTATTTCTGCAACAGGCTATAACCCACTTGTGCTTCAATCCTCTTCCAATCATTAGCTGAACAATTCTGGAGACATGAAGGGTTTGAAAGACAAACCGTAACATTTGTACTGGAGTGGCCAGTATACTGTAGCAACCTGCTGTGGGTCTGGATCCTTGTATTAATTAGGCAGTAATTTCCACTGCTACCCTGATAGTTTTCTTGCTTGAATAGACTAGGCCTATGTTCCCTAGAGTTTAGAAGAATGAGAGGAGATCTCATTGAAACCTATACAATTTTTATGGGGCTTGACAAGGTAGATGCTGGGAGGATGTTTCCCCTGGCTGGGGAGTCTAGAACCAGGGGTCGGCCATTTAGGACTGAGATGAGGAGCAATTTCTGCACTTGGAAGGTTGTGAATCTTTGGAATTCTCTACCCCAGAGGGCTGTGGATGCTGAGTCGTTGAACATATTCAAGACAGAGATCAATAGATTTTTGGATACTAGGAACCAAGGGATATGGGGATAGAGCAGGAAAGTGGAGTTGAGGTAGAAGATCAGTCATGATCTTATTGAATGGCGGAGCAGGCTCAAATGGCCGAATGGACGACTACTGCTCCTATTTTTTATGTTCTTATGCTCCTTTGCATTGCAATCACAGCACCTAATTAGCTCAATAAACATTATGGGTGGCTTTATTGTATAATCTTATATTTCAATATTTTCCATCATCCCAGCCTTATTTGCATCTTGTGATTTTTAAGCAACTATTATTCTAACATCCGGTCAAGTTTGACTTGAAGAATCATATTCTAAGCCACCAACTGCTTGTGGTGGCCCAGTGATGAAGTAACAGAGATCCTGTATTACAATTTCCTTTATGATGTATGCTGGAGCTGCCATTTATACTGATGTACAGTGACAGTCAGTGGATAGATGCAATCTGTACACAACGATGCTCTAGCATCTTCTGAAATTTGGGAACACCACTGTGCATGCAGGTGATGGAGTAGACACACTAAACTCATTACCTACGCAGTGGAAAGGATGCACTGAGTTTCAGAGCAAGTAGCATTGTTTGAAGTCAGTATAACTTGATGCAATGGCGCAGTATAGGAGCAACTAGCATGCACTTTCAACTTGTATGTCATCTTGGGTTCATTGTATAATATTCTTTGATCCCAGCACTGTGCAGTAAAGTGGGGTCCACTTTTGTATTTCATACTGATGTACAGTGTATTACAAGAGGTGTACAATGGAATTGTAAGTGGGGCTTGTGGGTTAGGAGATCCTGGTATACAGAACTTGATCCACTAACAAGTCGAGCTGCATTGTGTTGAGCAAACAAGTGAGCAGGGTTATAAATAAAATCCTTTCAATACTGGCTGTGGCAATTTTTGTGATGTAATTCTCTCTAAACTGTAGGGACAGGTCTGTGCTGCAGACCTGTGCGTGCTGAGTTGAGAAACACGCAACATGCCCAAACAGAGTTAAGTTAGGAATTTAATCAAGACCGTCGGTGTTTTTTGAAATATGTTGTCTGTCTGCCAGAGATTCAAATCTAAGTCTGCAGTGAAAGTATAGTATTCCAAAATGTGACACCATTCAATGTAAACAACAAATTTTATGTTTTTTAGTTTTTAATTTTGAAATATTCTTGCATAGTAGGTGAAGAAATTCTGCTTAACGCTTGTAAAACTATCCTATTATATGTTTTTGCTTAGGTACAGAAATGTGTCTACTGCATCTTTGCCTGTGCTCCCAATTTCAGTGGAAACTAGAGCATCTGCGTATATAAATGCTATCTACCCGCTGACCCAGGGACTCCACTGGTAGATTGGTGTAAATAGCAGCTCCAGTAAATGCAATATCATTTGGATTATGGGGTGCTAAGGGTCTCGGTTGCTAAACTGCAGTTGACAAAGCATTAGTCAATCACTGGACCACAGCCTTGGGTGGATGTTGGCCACAGGGGATGTACCAGAGGACTGGAGAACAGCTAATGTAGTACCATTATACAAGAAGGGTAGCAGGGATAAACCAGGGAATTACAGGCCAGTGAGCCTAACATCTGTGGTAGGGAAATTATTGGAAAAAATTCTGAGGGACAAAATTAGTCTCCACTTGGAGAGGCAAGGATTAATCGGGGATAGTCAGCATGGCTTTGTCAAGGGTAAATCATGTCTGACAAATCTGATTGAATTTTTCGAGGGGGTGACTAGGGAGGTGGATGAGGGAAATGCTGTGGATGTGGTTTACATGGACTTCAGTAAAGCTTTTGACAAAGTCCCGCATAGGAGACTGGTCAAGAAGGTAAGAGCCCATGGGATCCAGGGTGCCTTGGCGCGTTGGATCCTAAACTGGCTGAGTGGCAGGAGGCAGAGGGTGATGGTCGAAGGTTGCTTTTGTGACTGGAAGCCTGTGTCCAGTGGGGTACCTCAGGGATCGGTGCTGGGTCCCTTGTTGTTTGTGATCTACATAAATGATTTGGATGAGAATGTAAAAGGGATGATCAGTAAGTTTGCAGATGACACGAAAATTGGTGGGGTGGTAAATTGCAAGGGGGAAAGCCTCAGGCTACAGGACGATATAGACGGGTTGGTCAGATGGGCGGAAAAGTGGCAAATGGAATTTAACCCTGAAAAGTGCGAGGTGATGCATTTTGGACGGACAAATAAGGCAAGGGAATACACAATGAGTGGTAGGACCCTAGGAAGTACAGAGGGTCAGAGGGACCTCGGTGTACATGTACATAGATCTCTGAAGGCAGCGGAACAAGTAGATAAGGTGGTTAAAAAGGCATATGGGATACTTGCCTTCATTAGCCGAGGCATAGAATATAAGAGCAGGGAGGTTATGATGGAGCTGTACAAAACGCTGGTGAGGCCACAGCTGGAGTACTGTGTGCAGTTCTGGTCGCCTCACTATAGGAAGGATGTGATTGCTTTGGAGAGGGTGCAGAGAAGATTCACCAGGATGTTACCTGGGATGGAGCGCCTCAGCTATGAAGAAAGACTAAACAGGCTGGGGTTGTTTTCCTTGGAGCAAAGAAGGCTGAGGGGGGACCTGATTGAGGTGTACAAAATGATGAGGGGCATAGATAGGGTAGACAAAGAGGAACTTTTCCCCTTAGTAGGGGGGTCAATAACAAGGGGGCATAGATTCAGGGTAAGGGGCAGGAGATTTAGAGGGGATTTGAGGAGGAACTTTTTCACCCAGAGGGTGGTTGGAATGTGGAACTCAATGCCTAAAAGGGTGGTAGAGGCAGGAACCCTCACAACATTCAAGAAGCATTTGGATGAGCACTTGAAATGCCATTGCATACAAGGCTATGGACCAAATGCTGGAAAATGGGATTAGACTGGACAGGGATGGATGGGCGGCGCAGACACGATGGGCCGAAGGGCCTCTTTCTGTGCTGTAAAACTCTATGACTCTATAAGCCAACATAGTTGGAGCTGGTACGAATATGGTGGATCAGCTTGGATTTTCAATGTCTGATTCCACATATGAGCATAACTGTGATTCAAAAATCTAATATAGCAAGGGTATGTCACATGACTGAAAGATTGGCCAAAACCCATAGCCAATGGTTTAAGATACTGTATTTATAACTTTTGTCTCTTTTCCCTTATACTCCTGTCCCTTAGCCAGGTTCTTGTACCTTGTGTATCCTAGTTGAGTATGAAAACAGTAGCATGATTCTTCGGACCTTTATTCCCTCCGTCAGTGACGTATCTCACTGCCTTCCAAAATCCACACACTACCCTCAAACTGTGTCCTTAGACATTGATATTTTAACAAGGCCACTGATTTGTGGTTTTCACAGAAAAATAGATGAAATTGCAGGTTTCAATTCCAAAGCACAGTAAAATGCCTAGAATCTCGTATATTTTAAAAACAGGATTTGACTCATTAAGTCATCATACATCCGTGGCCCATATTCAACTAACTGGCAGCAAATTCTTAACTCGAGCTACACCATCTCACACTTGTTACATCCCTGCCCAAATTTTGTCCCTCTTATGGGTTTGAGGTGAACTCTAGCCAATGCATGGGTTCCACACTTGCAGCCTGCTGGTACTTGACTCCCTCCATGGTGTCTGTTCACATTAAACTGCATCGACCCAAGCTATGAATTCCCCCTGTAGATATTCAAAAGAAGAGAGAGTGGGTGGTGTGGTCATGATAAGTCACTTCATGGAGTTTCGATGACCATGAGACATTGCTAAGTTGTTTGATGAACTCTTTTTGATGCCTTGTTTTACACCCTAGCTTAGTCGATATTTATATGTAATTTGCACTGGATATTTTAAAATCTTTTGCCATTGTTAAGTTCCTTCCCCTTTTGTGCTTTACCTGATTTCCAGTCTTCCCTTTTTCCCTGTCTCCAGCAGAGTGTGTTGTCTCCTATGCTTTACCCAGCTGTCACCCCAGTAAGAATCTGAACTTGTGGGAAGTCTCGGGCTGTGCAATCTTATAGTAGTGCTCAGTGACACAGCATGTTGAAGAAATGACCTGCTTGGTGCGGAAATGACCTGCTGTGTTGCTCTGTTCTAATGAATATTTCTGTAGCTGTCTTAACAGTAATCTGCTTTATTATTGCTGGCTGGGTCATGGGAGAATGACCCAAATGCACCGTTCTTTGTGTTCACATTTGCACAGAGCAGCCAATGTCACTGCAAGCCTGTTACAAACTTGATGTGGCATTCAGCGCATACAGAGGTTCGCTGTGACTGGCCAGTGTACAGATGTGAAGTACTGGTGTCACAATGCCAGCTTGCAATGCGGTGGTAGGTAGGCCAAGAAACATTGCGTTGTGACATCAGTCTGTGCACTCTGCTGGCTATATTGTATATCCATGTCATGATCAGGGACCACTGCATCCAGTACAGTGTGTGTGTATATAGATAGAGATATATTGGTGCAGCTATGCAGACTGGTGGCAATCTGGAAGACTCAGTTGGAAGACTGGTCTTATCTGCTAGGTTTGGGTTGCGTTTGCCACCAGCTGTACGAGACCCTTGTGTTGAAAACCATCGGCAAGATCAACGTAAAATCAGCTTTAAACTGTGGCTAGAGTTAAGAAATAATAGAGGTGCCATTACACTACTAGGTGTATTCTATAGGCCACCAACTAGTGGGAAAAATATGGAGGAGCAAATTTGCAGAGAAATTAGAGAGGTGCAAGAACTATGGAGTAGTGATAATGGGGGACTTCAACTATCCTAATATAGACTGCGATAGTAATAGTATAAAGGGCAGAGAGGAGGAAGAATTTCTGAAGTGTGTTCAGGAGAACTCTCTTGATCAGTATGTTTCCGGCCCAACGATAAAGGAGGCAATGCTGAATCTGGTTCTGGGGAATGAGGTGGGTCAAGTGGAGCAAGTGTCAGTAGGTTAACATATAGAGATCAGTGATCATAGTATCATAAGGTTTAGATTAGCTATGGAAAAGGACAGGGAGCAATCTAGAATAAAAATACTTAATTGGAAGAAGGCCAATTTCAGTGGAATGAGAATGGATATGGCCCGGGTAAATTGGAATCAAAGATTGGCAGGCAAAACTGTAATGGAACAATGGGCTGCCTTTAAAGAGGAAATAGTTCGGGTACAGTCGGGGTACATTCCCACTAGGGAGAAAGGTAGGGCAACTAAAGTCAGAGCTCCCTAGATGACGAAAGAGATAGAGTAAGATGAAGCAGAAAAAGAGCGCGTATGACAGCTGTCAGGTCGAGAATACATCGGAGTATCAGGCTAAACCTAGAAAGTTCAGAGGAGAAGTGAAAAAGAAAATAAGAGGGGCAAAGCGAGGGTATGAGAATAGGGTGGCAGCTAACATAAAGGGTAATCCAAAAGTCTTCTATAGGCATATAAATAGTAAACGGGCAGTAAGAGGAGGAGTGGGGCCGATTAGGGACCAAAAAGGAAACCTACGCATGGAGGCAGAGGGTGTGGCTGGGGCACTAAATGAGTACTTTGCATCTGTCTTCACCAAGGAAGGAGATGCTGCCATAGACTTAGTGAAGGAGGAGGTAGAAGAGATACTGGATGGGATAAAAATTGATAGAGGAGGTACTAGAAAGGCTGGCTGTATTTAAAGTAGATAAGTCACCAGGACCAGGTGGGATGCATTCTAGGACGCTGAGGGAAGTGAAGGAATAAATCGTGGAGGTACTGGCCATAATCTTCCAATCCTCCTTGGAAACTGGGATGGTGCCAGAGCACTGGAGAATTGCAAATGTTCCATCCTTGTTCAAAAAAGGGTGTAAAGATAAACCCAGCAACTGCAGGCCAGTCATTTTAACCTCAGTAGTGGGGAAGCTTTTAGAAACAATAATCGGGGACAAAGTTAACAGTCACTTGGACAAGTGTGGATTAGTTAAAGGCAAATCGTGTTTAACCAACTTGATCGAGTTTTTTGAAGAGGTAACAGAGAGGGTTGATGAGGGCAATGCGGTTGACATGGAGTACATGGATTTCCAAAAGGCGTTTGACAAAGTGCCACATAATAGGCTTGCCAGCAAAGTTGTAGCCCATGGAATAAAAGGGATAATGGCAGCATGGATACGAAATTGGCTAAGTGACAGGGAACAGAGTAGTGGTGACCTGTTGTTTTTTGGACTGGAGGAAGGTATACATTTGTGTTTCCCCATGGGTCGGTTCTGGGACCGCTGATTTTCTTTATATTAATGACTTGGATGTGGGTGTACAGGACACGATTTCAAAATTTGCAGATGACACAAAACTTGGAAGTAGTGAACAGTGAGGAGGATAGTGATAGACTTCAGGAAGACATAGACAGGCTGGTGAAATGGGCAGACACGTGGCAGATGAAATTTAACACAAGTGCGAAGTGATACATTTTGGTAGAAAGAATGAGGAGAGGAAATAAAAACTAAAGGGCACAATCCTAATAGGGGTGCATGAATAGAGAGACGTGGGGGTATATGTGCACAAATTGTTGAAGGTGGCAGGGCAGCTTGAGAAAACAGTTGAAGAAGCTTACGGGATCCTCGGCTTCATGAGTAGAGGTATAGAATACAAAAGTGTGGCAATTATGATGAGCCTATATAAAACACTGGTTCAGTCTCAATTCTGGGCACCGCACTTTAAGATGGATGTGAAGGCCTTAGAGGGTGCAGAAAAGATTTACGCGAATGATTCTAGGGATGAGGGACTTCAGTTACATGGATAGACTGGAGAAGCTGGGATTGTTCTCCTTGGAGCAGAGAAGATTGAGAGGAGATTTGATAGAGGTGTTCAAAATCATGAGGGGTCTGGACAGAGTAGATAGAGAGAAACTGTTTTTATTGGCAGAAGGGTGGAGAACCAGAGGACACAGATTTAAGGTGATTGGCAAAAGAACCAAAGGCGACGTAAGAAAAATCTTTTTTACGTAGTGAGTGATTAGGATCTGGAATGCAGTGCCAGGATGGTGGAGGCAGAGTCAATCACGGCTTTCAAAAGGGAGTTGGATAAGTACAAGAAGGAAAAAAAATTGCAGGGCTACGGTAAAAGGGCGGAGGGAGTGGGATTAGCAGAAGTGCTCGTGCAGAGAGCCGGCACGGGCCGAATGGCCTCCTGTGCTGTAACCATTCTGAGATTCTATGAGCACTACATCACCAAAAAAGTTAATTTTTTCCCTATTTGAACTTCATGAAATGAAGGACTTCCATCAGGGACGGTTTGTGGAGACAAGTAGAAACTGGTTTTGTAAAGGAATGAGTGCAAATACAAATTTTATTGCTAGTTCAAGAACAAGTTTTAAAATGCCCACAGTGTAGAATACAGGAAACGACTGGTTTTTAGGGCAGTATCATGTTGCTGGTTGAAATAATAAACAGTTGTATTTGCATAGATCTTTAACCTGTCGAACTGTCACAAAGTGTTTCATGCAGTCATGAAAAGTTGCAGTATGGTGGTGCCTTGTAGGAAGGGGCCCCTGGCATTCTCACCACCACCTGTCTCAAATTGTTTTTAACTGCAACTTCCATTCCTGCAGAGTTTCAGGACTCCAGCAATGTTCCTCATGTTGACTGGGCAGAACTGTCTGTACGAGTGATGTAGCTTTTTAATTATAATCATGTAATAAAAAGAACACATGCCTTTAAAACTGATACAAACTGTTGCAGATCAGATGAGTATACACAATTTTCCATGAATGAGAATAGTATAAAATTCCAAATATCCTGATATACCGCTGGTTAATATAGCTTGCTTAATTCTGCTGAGGGGAAGTTAAGCCTGAGGAAGATGATTTTGGGTGACTTTTCCCTGAGTTGCTAACAGTGTGTCTCCACTTTGTTACTGTGTATAGCTTGTCTGCCTGTTATCATTCTATTCCAGTTCCGTGTGTAATATTTAGTATTTTGTTTAAATAATGGTGGTTCAGATATTTGGAGTTTGATGTGGTGCAGCTGTACAAAGGAGATTGTAAAAGAGGCGTGATTGTTTTTGATGCCGCTATACTTGTGGCTTCATCACAGGTCAGTGTAACATTAGGACGAGCAATTTTGGATTCTGAAGGTTCTATTGGGCTAGGAAAATCTGTGATGACCACGGGTATTTTCAGCATCTGGACCATTTCAATTTGCCTCCAAGCTGCTGCTGCTATACATTTTGGAGCATTGCACACAGAAGTGGAAAATTAATGCTTACAAATGTGCTTTTAGACTTGATATTCTGCACAATGGGCCTTGGCCCTTTAGCTTGTATTCTTAATATAAACAAATCTAAAGACAGTAATGAGCATGAAAGTGCGAATTTATATGGATTTTAGCATGACGGACAGTGTCGGGGCTGTCCCCGGGCCGGTCCCACCTGTCCCCGGGCGGGGTGCGCCGGTCCCCCCCGTCCCCGGGCCGGTCCCACCCGTCCCCGGGCGGGGTGCGCCGGTCCCACCCGTCCCCGGGCCGGTCCCACCCGTGCCCGGGCGGGGTGCGCCGGTCCCACCCGTGCCCGGGCGGGGTGCGCCGGTCCCACCCGTGCCCGGGCGGGGTGCGCCGGTCCCACCCGTGCCCGGGCGGGGTGCGCCGGTCCCACCCGTGCCCGGGCGGGGTGCGCCGGTCCCACCCGTGCCCGGGCGGGGTGCGCCGGTCCCACCCGTGCCCGGGCGGGGTGCGCCGGTCCCACCCGTGCCCGGGCGGGGTGCGCCGGTCCCACCCGTGCCCGGGCGGGGTGCGCCGGTCCCACCCGTCCCCGGGCCGGTCCCACCCGTGCCCGGGCGGGGTGCGCCGGTCCCACCCGTGCCCGGGCGGGGTGCGCCGGTCCCACCCGTGCCCGGGCGGGGTGCGCCGGTCCCACCCGTCCCCGGGCCGGTCCCACCCGTGCCCGGGCGGGGTGCGCCGGTCCCACCCGTGCCCGGGCGGGGTGCGCCGGTCCCACCCGTGCCCGGGCGGGGTGCGCCGGTCCCACCCGTGCCCGGGCGGGGTGCGCCGGTCCCACCCGTCCCCGGGCCGGTCCCACCCGGGCGGGGTGCGCCGGTCCCACCCGTCCCCGGGCGGGGTGCGCCGGTCCCACCCGTCCCCGGGCCGGTCCCACCCGTGCCCGGGCAGGGTGCGCCGGTCCCACCCGTGCCCGGGCGGGGTGCGCCGGTCCCACCCGTGCCCGGGCGGGGTGCGCCGGTCCCACCCGTCCCCGGGCCGGTCCCACCCGTGCCCGGGCGGGGTGCGCCGGTCCCACCCGTCCCCGGGCGGGGTGCGCCGGTCCCACCTGTTCCCGGGTGGACGTAAAAGATCCCATGGCACTATTTTGAAGAGCAGGGGCGTTGGCACTATTTTGAAGAAGAGCAGGGGCGTTCTCCCCGGTGTCCTGGCCAATATCTATCCCTCAATCCACATCACTAAAAGAGATTATCTGGTCATTATCACGTTGCTGTTGGTGGGAGCTTGCTGTGCGCAAATTGGCTGCCGTGTTTCCTACATTACAACAGTGACCACACGTCAAGAAGTACTTCATTGGCTGTAAAACGCTTTGAGACGTTCTGAGGTGATGGAAGGTGCTATAGAAATGCAAGCCTTTTCTTTTAATCATACCTTTGTAACTTCATTCCCTGTGTCCATGCGCATTTTGACGGCTGCTGCGAATTCCATCACTTCTGTCTCTCCATTTTTCCTCTTCATTACCTTCCCCCAGTCTTCATGCCTCCTTTTCTTTCTTTGCTGTCATGTATTCTACCCTCACTAACCCCTATTCTCCACTACTCATCATCCTTCCTATTCTCCTGCTGCCACTCAAGGCTTGACTCCCTCCTAAATAATTCCACAGCTTCCCTCTGCGCCTCTCTTGGCAACCTTCGAACGGCCCACCAAGGCACTCGTAGCTGCCTCCTAGCTAGCAGCAACCCAAATTGTCTGATCTTGCTCTCTCCCCGCCCTAGGCGCCTGCTGCGAGCTAACCGCGCCAACCTCCTCCCTGCTCTGCCGCTCTGGACTACGCCAGTAAATTAGGTATCATCGCCCCTCTCTGCATTTCCCTTCAAAATGTACGTTCACTTGTAGATAAGGGCCTTGTTATCCATGACCTTACTGTGGACGATCAAATTGACATCGTGTCATTGATGGAGACATGGTTGAGGGGGTGATGACGCCTTTTCCCTTAATGAAGCTACCCCACCTGACTATACTTTCCACCACATTCCCCATCTAAACCAGGTAGTGGTGTAGCCCTTCTATCTAAATCACACCTTGATCTGTCTGTCTCCCTACTCCTTCGGCAACTTCTCCTTCGAACATCTTGCCTTGTTCCACCCCTCATGTCTCTCTTTTAAAATCCTTATTCTGTACCGCCCACCCAAATACCACACCAATTTTCTTAATGAGATCGCTTCACTGTTTTCCTCCCTCTGCACCGAGCGAGTTCTCCTCCTTGGTGATTTCAACCTCCATCTCAACTCTTCTTGCTCCCTCTCCTCTGAGTTCACTGCCCTCCTTTCCTCCCTTAATCTCTCCCTTCATGTCAGCTCCCCCACCCATATACACGGCCACCCACTCGATCTAATCATCTCGCGTGGCCTCGCTATCCCCTCCGTAAGGCAATCTCCGACCATTTCCTTATATCACTCTCTACCCATGATCCCCATCCCCCTCCTCAACCCACTTCTTTTTGTATATGCCCCAGAAAAAAACTCTCCCTCAAGTTCCTTACCACTGCACTTTCCAATTCCCAACTACCTAGCCTTTGGCTTACAATTCTCCATGACATCTCTGCAGCTACTGACTTACTAAATCACACCCTCTCCACCACCTTTGATGCCCTTGTCCCCACTAAAATCATTCTCTCACCCTAGTTGTTCCCCTGGTATACCCTTCATCTCCGCTCCCTTAAGTGCAAGGGACGCAGACTTAAACGTCTTTGGTGGACAACTGGTTTAATCATCCATCACCAGATTTGGTTCGATCATATAAAGCCCTACCGGGTCCTGCTCTCCACCACTAAAACCGGCCACACATCCAGGACGGCAAAAATAACACCAGGCTTCTCTTCACCACCACCACCACCAACCGTCTTCTCAAACACTGCTCCCTGCTCCCTCCTCCCTCACCTCCAACAATAAATGTGAGGAGCTCGTGGACTTCTTTGTTAAAAAGATCGACAACATCCGTTCAACTGCTTCTGCTTTCAATTCCCTCCCGTCCCCTAGCCCACCGGGCCTTACTTCCTCTCAGTTTCCCTCTGCCCTAACCTTAAATTTGCATATTTCTCTCCTATATCCCCTCTTGCCCTTTCAAAGCTCATCTTGTCAATGAGACTGACTGCTCTCTCGACCCTATTCCTACTAAATTGCTGACAACCCAACTTTCCTTCCTGTCTTCCATGTTAGCGAATATTGTTAACGGTTCTCTCTCCTCCGGTATAGTCCCCCCTTCCTTCAAATCTGCCATCAGCACCCCTCTCAAAAAAAAAAAAAAAAAAAAAACACAACTCTTGACCCCTCCGTCCTGGCAAACTATCGCTCCATCTGCAACCTCCCTTTCCTCTCAAGTTCTTAGCAGTATTGTCTCCTCCCAAATCCGTGCCTATCTTTCCCAGAACTCCTTATTTGAATCGCTCTAGTCAGGCTGCAGCCCCTGCTACAGTACTGAACCTGCTCTTACCAAGGTCACAAATTACATCCTAATTGACTGTAAAGGTAATCTATCCCTTCTTGATCTGTCTGCAGCCTTTGACATGGTTGACCACAAAATTCTGCTCCGACACCGCTCCTCCGTCGTCCAGCTGGATGGAACATCACTCGTCTGGCTATGGTTCGAAAGATAGGAATTAAACCATAGAATCACCTGCAATGGCTTCTCTTCCCGATCCTGCACCGTCACCTCTGGTGTCCCCCAAGGATCTCTCCTTGGCCCCCTCTATTTCTCATCTACATGCTGCCCCTCGTCATCCGGCAACACAACGTGAGTTTTCACATGTACGCTGATGATACCAAGCTCTACCTCTCCTCCACCTCTCTCGAATCCCCCACAGTCTCTATTCTATCAGACTGCTTGTCCAACATCCAGCACTGGATGAGTAGAAATTTTCTCCAATTAAATATCGGGAAGACTGAAGGCTTTGTCTTCGGTTCGCACCACAAACTCGGTTCCCTTTCCACTGATTCGATCTCTCTCCCCGGCAACTGTCTAAGGCTGATCGTAGAGCAAGTTATTATCTTAATGGCAAGAAACTGGAAAGTACTGAAGTACAAAGGGATCTGGGGGTCCTGGTGCACGAAACTCAAAAGGTTAGTATGCAGGTGCAGCAAGTGATTAAGAAGGCCAATGGAATGTTGGCTTTCATTGCTAGGGGGATAGAATATAAAAATAGGGAGGTATTGCTTCAGTTGTACAAGGTATTGGTGAGACCGCACCTGGAATACTGCATACAGTTTTGGTGTCCATACTTAAGAAAAGACATACTTGCTCTCGAGTCAGTACAAAGAAGGTTCACTCGGTTAATCCCGGGGATGAGGGGATGGACATATGAGGAGAGGTTGAGTAGATTGGGACTCTACTCATTGGAGTTCAGAAGAATGAGAGGCGATCTTATTGAAACATATAAGATTGTGAAGGGGTTGGATCGGGTGGATGCGGGGAGGATGTTCCAGATGATGGGTGAAACTAGAACTAGGGGGCATAGTCTTAGAATAAGGGGCTGCTCTTTCAAAACTGAGATGAGGAGGAACTACTTCACTCAGAGGGTGGTAGGTCCATGGAATATGCTGCCCCAAAAAGCTGTCGAAGCTACATCATTACATAAATTTAAAACAGAAATAGACAGTTTCCTAGAAGAAAAGGGAATTAAGGGTTACAGGGAGCGGGCAGGAATTTGGACATGAGTTTAGGTGCGGATCGGTCATGGCCCTGTGGGTAGCGGAGCGGGCCCAGGGGCCGTGTAGCCTGATCCTGCTCCTGTTTCGTGTGTCTAATTCTGTTAGATTCAGGAGATAGTCCTGTCATAGTGGATTGGCGGTTAGGATCAGATCAGCCATGATCTTATTGAATGGCGGAGCAGGCTCGAGGGGCCAATTGGCCTACTCCTGCTCCTGTTTCTTGTGTTCTTGTGTTCTTGACCAAGTCCGTTCACAACCTTGGTGTCATATTTGATCATGAACTGAGCTTCCTACCTCCTATCTGTTCTATCATTAAGGCTGCCCATTTCCACCTTCGTAATATCGCCCGTCTCCACTCTTACCTCAACTTATCTGCGGCTGAAACCCTCATCCATGCCTTTATCACCTCTAGACTTGATTATTCCAGTGCACTCATGGCCGGCCGGCCTCCCTAGTTCCACCCTCCACAAACCTGAGGTCATCCAAAACTGCCGCCCGTGTGCTAACTCACACCAAGTCCTGCTCACCCATCTCCCCTGTACTTGCTGACCTACATTGGCTCCCAGTTAAGCAATGCCTCGATTTATTAAAAAAAAAATAAAAAAAATCTTATCCATGTTTTCAAATCCCTCCATGGCCTCGCCCCTCTTTATCTGTGTAATCTCCCCCAGCCCTATAATCCCCCTAGACCGCTGCACTCTGCCTATTCTGGTCTTTTGAACATCCCCGATTTTAAATGCTCCACCATTGGCGGTCGTGCCTTCAGCTACCTAGGTCCTAAGCACTGGGATTCCCTCTCTAAATCTCTCCGCCTCTCATCTTCTCTCTTCCTCTTTAAGGCACTCTTTAAAACCTGCCCTAACATCATCTCATATGGCTTGGTGTCAAATTTATATATTTTTTAATAACACTCCTGTGAAGTGCCTTGGGACGATTTTATTATGTTAAAAGGCACTATATAAATATAAGTTGTTGTTGTAGGATTGGGTTTAGATCTTTGTTTCCCCATCATTGATTTTTGCTGGGTAAAGGTACTATTTTCATTAAAAGGTACACTGGAGCTAGATGGACTAAGTCATTAGGTCTGCCTTGTCCAATTGATCACGTGCAAAATGGCCATCTGATTATCTGTCACCTTTTGTTTCTTTTCTTTGCCAATCTTCGCTTGCCTCCTCTCCTGAGGATGCTTATTCCTTATTGAGGGGCATTTCCACAGGCTCTGATGAATTCCTATCCATTACAAAGCAAGGGTCATTTAGACTTTCCTGAACCATGCTCTATTAATTGTTTTGTTTTGTGATCATTGTGCTGTCATTGTGAGGGACGTTTGTGGTAGAGAATGGAACATTTTTCCATTTTGGCCATTCAGTAGCAGAATCAAGCACCTGCTCAAATCTAGCAAGGTTAGCTGCAGAATAAAGCTCCTACTGTCCCAGACCTAACTTTAGAAGAGTTCCTGCGCCACTCTGACATTTTCTTTTTCCTGTTTACACTCCAACCACCCTATAGCCTCTCTGAGTGAGATTGCTGAATTAGGAACAAATTCCATTCTGTGGGCCCTTGCTCACTAGGAACTAGATTATGACTGCCCAAACTCACCTTGTGTATGGCCCCAAAAAGCTAGCAGATGGAAGAGACTTTCACTTCATCAATCTGCAGTGGATTTGAGTCAAGGTCTTAGAGGTACAACCCTTTTTTAATTGTAAATTTATTGAATCCGTGTTGTGTGCTAATCCCTGTCTGAGAAAGCAGTCAGTCGAGCTGCACTTGCCCTCTCCTGGCAAGTGATCTTCCCACAATTTTCAGTTATCTTAAAAGCGCATATCCTTCTTGCTCACAAGAGATTGTGAAGTTACCAACTGGAAAATTAGATTTGAATACTCACCTACTACTCTGTGGCACCTTTCATGAAGATTTATAGCATTGCGTGATGTGGGACTACACTTCCAAAAGTACTTCATTGGCTGTAAAGTGCTTTGGGACGTTCTGACGTCATGCAAGGTGCTATATAAATGCAAGTCTTTTTCTTAACCATTTCCTCTTCTTCTTCTTGCAGAAGCTAGCAGCTGAATGTGAAAGCGCTGGCTATACAGGAACCTTGGTCCCATACAAGTGCGACCTGACCAGCGAGGAGGAGATCCTCTCTATGTTTTCTGCCATCAAGACACTGCACCAGGGTGTGGACGTGTGCATCAACAATGCAGGCCTGGCCCATCCTGAGCCGCTGTTATCGGGGAGGACAGAGTTTTGGAGGAACATGATTGATGTGAGTGTTAATAAATGAGAAGGGCTGTAAGGGGACTTCATTGGCACTGAAAGGTTGTGGAGACTAACGCTTCTGATGGAAAAGAACATCTCTGGCGTGCTGTGCTTGTAAAATTCTCCTTGCCTGTGATCCCTGTTTAGGATGGTCTTGTCACATTCAATGGCACCCTTATGACAGAATCCTTAGTTTAATATAGATTTGGTGAAAGTAGGAATCAGCTGTGTTAGAGATGTCTATGTCAGAGGGTTTCTTATTAAGTCAGCATTTCAAGTTCTATAGTAATTTTATAGATTTTTACAGCTTAGAGGTGTGTTAATGGATCACGATGGGGAGCAACCTTTGGGACCGCTCAGCTTAAATATTATCCAGCAAGAAACCAGAAAGCTACACTTTGTGGCCAAAGTCTAACATATTCAACAAGGTGGGGGACAGTATAATTTACAGAAACCTAGAAACTCAGAGAGGTTTTGGGATTGAATTCACTCACAGTATCTGGTCAACTATTTGGTCTTTTGCATTTTTAGCATTTATGGATGGGAATGAAAACTCTCCCCAGATTCTAGTATACCCACAAACACTAGCTAAATTGGACGATTCATCAGAGGTCGGTGTTGGCATTGCGACTCATAAGAGGGTACCCTTCATATAGTGTGGCATTGTCCTAAAATCTCTGCCTTATACGAATATACAAAAATGGCGGACTGTTGAAGACCAGTTGGCCCATTGAGCTTGTCCCAAATCGTCGCAGTGCAACTGAGTATCATGATTCCAATTTCCCCCCACACCCACCCGCACAATCTCCTGAGAGAGACAAAACCCTAGGTCAATTCAGAGGGGAGAAACATCTGTGAGATTCCTCTCTGACCCCCCAAAGGTAAACAAAACAAGTTCCATGAGAGACACTGCTTAATACTACCTACCTTTGTAAGCTGCAATATTCGCCATAATTAGGAACTTAACCTTTTGAACACTTGCAGTAAATCTACACACACTGTACTAGCTGGCAATTTATTCTAGAGGTCGATGACCCTCTACAAAAAGAAAATCTTCCTGACATCTAACCTAGTTCTATGTTTAAGTAACTTGTACGCATGTCCTCAGGTCCTCCCTAACCTATCTAACTCAATGTCCTATCCACATGAACCAAGTCTAATCCCTTCGTTATTTTAAAGACCTCAATCAAATCGCCTTTCATTCTATGCATTTCTGAAGTAAAAAAAAAACTCAGCTCTCTAAGACTATCGTGGCACAACTGGCCCAGGCATTAATTGTCGGATCCACTTCACCACTCATAGCATTGCTGTGCTTCCATCTCCTCAGTCAAAATTGACTATTCAAGATCATCCTGGAGGGCTTTCGTTCAGTCCTTGGAATAAAAACAGCCCTGATAATGTACACTTTTATTGTGGACAGACTGAATGTGCAGTGCATTTTATGTACTTGAATGTGTTCCACAAAGTGGTAGAATAGAGCTTGGGGCCTGACTTTAGGAGTCACTTTTCCAAGGCTCCATTAGCCATGTAGAACATCATTTAGTGGTGTGTGATTGTACAACTGTGGCCAATTTTCTGTTAGCTATTTTTTCCCCCTGCCAAAAAGTAAACCCGTATAAAATGGCTGTCTGTTTGAAATGGGCCTGGCCACTTTAAAGCTGGCTGAGCATTCTTGTGCAACAACATTAAACATCTTGCACATTTGTATTAAGGCTCCAGGTCTGGACACGTTTATTAAAGTGTCAATTTTTTTGCAAGTCGCATTTGCCTACAATCTTGGCTGAAATTGCCAATGTCCCAAGTGCAGCCAAGCATGGTGGGAGGATGGGATTTCTAGGGGATTCCCATTACATTGCAATACTTGGAGGAGGAGGATGAATTCTTGAATAAAAATGGTACACCATCTTTTGGTCATCTGCCCTAATTTCTCCTTGTGTGGTACACCATCTTTAAGTTGAAAAGTACCTCAGAAACTTTGTACACAGATACCCCAGGACCCAAGTATACAGACTACGCCAGCTGTACCTGAGCATGTCTGAAGGGCCTATCTTTGGCACCTCCACTTCAGCAGAGAATCAGTGACTGAACTGTACCTTGGTGTCATATTTGACCCTGAAATGAGCTTTCGACCACATATCTGTGGCATAACTAAGACTGCTGAGATATCTGCGCTCCTCTAATTCTGCCCTCTTGAGCATCCCTGACTATAATCGCTCAACCATTGGTGGCCTTGCCTTCTGTTGCCTAGGCCCCAAGCGCTGGAATTCCCTGCCTAAACCCCTCTTTCCTCCTTAAAACCTACCTCTTTGACCAAGGTTTTGGTCATCTGCCCTAATTTCTCCTTGTGTGGCTCGGTGTCAATTTTTTTGTCTTATAATACTCCTGTGAAGCGACTTGGGACGTTTTACTATGTTCAAGGCGCTATATAAATACAAGTTTTTGTTGTTGTTGTTGTTGTCATCTGCCGCACGCTGACCTGCAGACCACCTTCAAGAGCGCTACGGTGCTACCCATAGCTGTGAAGGTTATAACGGCCATAACATTTTTATACCACAGGATCCTTCCAGGCCAGCACACCAGACATCAGCCTGTCATGCATAAAGCAAGTGACGAATGCTATATTTGCCAGGGGCAATATCTTCATAACTTTCCTGTTGACTCAATGTTCTGACTGGCTGCCAACCAGCACTGAGGTCTTGCTTCCTGCACATATTTTCCATATGCAGGGAGTCCATTCAAATGAGGGGGGCGGGGGTTAAGTTGAAAAATCCAACCAGGCTAGTCCCCCTTGCACCAGGTGCACACATTCCATGGGTGGCACAGCCTTGACTTTCAAACGTGGAAAATTCGGGCTTTATTCCCATCTCTGGATTGCTGCTTTCCACGGAGATCGGACCAAACCAGTTGATCAGCACGGGAGCAGTTACTTGCTCAGGTCGGAATATGAGTGCCTGTGCATCAGAGCCAGTAGCTCTTTCAATCTCGGGCTTTTAATGAGTTATTTCACTTATGCCTGATCTTAATTCAAATAGTTTCACTCCCCTAAGTAAGTGCTACCCTAGCTCTTAAACCTATCATTTCTATGCCTTGCAGGTTACTTCAGAAAGCAAGTGCACTAAAATCAGTGTAGCAATTCTTGAATCATTTAATATTAGTGGAAAGATGAACTGATGCTGAGCAGCTGTAGTTGGGGGTAGCCGTTCTATGGCACTTCCCCATGTTGTGTCGAACTGTACTGCAATATGCCGTGCTCCATATGTTAGCGTGACTTTTTAAATAATTACTTTTATATGTCGCACCAAGCAGTGCCAAAAATATTCTTAAACGGGTCTGCTGCAGATATTGTGACTGTCAGTGGCTTTTATTCCATTACAATACTGTAATGGAATAATGTGCAGGCTTCAGAATCCACTGCTAATACAGATCAGCTGTTGCCATGGATTCTGCAACTAAAAAGCACTAAATCACATATTCGTAGCATTACTGATCCGCACTTTGACCTTTCTGTTCATATCCAATTTTTCCAATTCAGTTTCTTCCAAGAGTCAGCATTCTACACACAGCAGTCCCAGTATTGGGGGGGGGGGGGGGGGCAACAAGACTTTTGAATGAATGAGCGGAGGTTGCTTGACCTCGGCTGAGGAGGTACCGAAAAGAGCAAATTGATTGTCCTCTGAGGAAGGGAATATCGTCTTATGTTCATGCACTTCTTGCTATCTTGGATTGGGTTGTTCACACTCGAATGTGTACAGCAATCTATGAATAAAAACCCTTACACGAAAAGCGCAGTGCAAGCAAATTAGACCAAAAGATTATGGCCTAGAAATTCAGTTGTTAGCGCCAGCCGCTAGCGCCTTAGGAGGAGGAGAAGTGGGGCGCTAAGCGGCTAGCGCCTGGGCGCGGCGCGATCTGCGCCTCTCGCGAACTTCACTCAAGATTTAGCGGCGGCGCAAAACCGCAGCGCCCGCTCAGCTGCGCGCGCGGATCGTGACGTCACTTCATGGTGCAACGCCCTTGGTGCGCCCCGAACCGGAACTTCAGTGGCGCCGCCCTTCTTTGCGTCTGGCGCCCCCAGCGACTGGTAGAGGGGAACGGTTCCCAGTCGCTGCGGGGGGCGCTATTTAAAGGGGACTCCTCCTGCATTATAAGTGGCAGCCATTTTGTGCCAATCCTTCTGTGTGAGAGACGGATATTTGGAGAGAGACAAAGGCAGAGAGCTTTCTGCTTTGACTCAGCGCTCGCACAGGTAATTCTGGCTTCAGGCCAGAGCTTTGTACTTGGATTTAACTTTCAGTGCCATAGCCTTGAGTCGCCACATATAATGGGGGCTGCAATGGGTGGAAACGTTGGCTTTCTGCATTGCATTCAAAGGGATCAGAGATGCCATGAGAGAGTGCCAGTCATGGCCAGATGGAGAAGGGCCAACAGGCGTCGGCACAAGAGGCCTTACCCACCCAGGGTATACCGCCAGCAGTTCTCCTATCTGAACATGTCTGAGGAGCAGTGTGTTCAGAGGCTGCGATTCAGAAGGGAGGTGGTCACTGAGGTCTGCCACCTGCTTCGCAGAGATCTGCAGCCATAGCTGAGGAGCAGGACGTCTCTGTCGGTGGCAGTGAAGGTGACGGTGGCTCTCAACTTCTATGCCACCGGCTCCTTCCAAACCGCTGCTGGGGACATTGCCAACATCTCCCAGTTCGTGGTACATTGCTGCATCCGCCAGGTGAACAATGCCCTTTTCAGAAGGAGACGTCAGTACATCTCCGTCCCCATGACCCTGGACAAGCAGCAAGAGTGTGCAATGGGATTTGGAAGAATAGCGGGCTTCCCCATGGTCCAGGGCGTAGAAATGATGAACCAGCAATGGTCAGGCCTTGCTTCAGGGCTGCAGTGTGCAGGGCATGGCAGCCAAACAAGTCGACCCTCCCCCTTTAAGAGCTGACCGGCGCCAGCGTGTCTGCGTTCATTCAGAAACTCGCCGCACCTGCGCTGCGCCCGCCCTCGGTGTTAGCGCCTTGGCTCACCGGCTTAGTGCCTTATGATAGTCGTGCATCGCCTGCTTTAGCGCAGCAGCAACCTCTTGGGGCGATGCAACTGAATATCGGCGTAGGTGGCGCTAAGTTTAGCGAACGCCCAGCTGTAGCGCCCCAAACGTGGCTATACTGAATTTCTAGGCCTATGATCCTTATTTGTTGAACCCAACTTCACAACAAAACTTTCTGGATTTATGTACGAACCTGGGGAACGATTCAAAGACATTGGCCCGGACTTTGCGGATGTATGACGGTGAAACTGTCGACATTCGCCATCATTACTCTGTGAAACTGACGGCAACTCCTTGCATCCGCATATGCGCAGTTAAATGCGGAAATCCAGAAGTTGCTGTCAGTAATACCCTGCTCCTCCATAGGGTGCGCTGTTGAAATCCTGCAGATGGAAATGTTAGAAATAACTTGAATTGACATGAACTTCCACTTTTTACACTCTAATTTTGTTGTAAACCCCCCCCCCCCCCCCCCCCCCCCCAAAGGTTAAGCCTTGTTGAATGAGGTGTAACTGGGTTTTTAATAGTGTACTAAGTCATAATTACTGCTGCATAACTTTTCTGGCCCTGAAAAACTAATTTTCTATTTGTGGAATGTCAAATTTCTCCATTTTGTTCAAAATTCCCATAGATTTTTAAAATATTTTTAAAGTAAGTTTGATATTTTAGCTTCTACCGTAATCCCATGTGTATGCCAGAATCTTTATTTCGCTGTCTGTATGATTACAAAGTGAAGGATAATCAGGACTTTTTACTTCCTGGTTTGCTGTCTGTGAGAAATCTTCGATGTGATTGACTGCTTAGCCTGCTTGATGACATCACTGTTGCTGGATGCCGAAGATCCTCTATAGGTGGTGCCAGAATGAAATTAACGTTGGGATAGATGAAATCCACACCACAGAGATCGCTAGATCTTTGTAGGCAGCTTTCTTCGAGGTCAGGGGTGAGCGCCGTCGCTGACCGCGAAATCTGGGTTAGTGATGTACCAAGACCAAACCAGAGGAAGCCAATTTTCCATTCTGTTAAGATATTTTAAACTTTGTTCCTATCTGGCGTTCAGAATCCCCATGATATAGTTTTTCCTACTATTTTTATCCAATATCTCTATCAGAAGTGTTGTTTACAGTCTGACTAGACTTTGATACCTCATTAGTTGAGTCTGAAGGAACAGAAAATCTATTCTAATCATCTCCCACTAACAGAAGAGGTCAGCCCAACTTGGAAACGGTGAAATCTGTCCACAATAATACATTTAAAGAGAAATGCACTAAATGAAAGCAGTTCACTAAATTGTACAAGAATGTAGAGTGCTTCTTGTACTAAAAACTAGTAGCTTCAACATATTACTTTATTTTTCACCTTAAGCTCTCCAGTTAAATTGTGTTTTCTAGTGCCATAAAATGAAAGGAGTCTCTTAAATGACTTTGCAAAGTTTTAAACTATACTAGCCAATGTCCCACGGTGTTGCACACGGGGAGTCAAGACGAAGTATAGTCTTCAGTATATATCAAATTGTTTTTTGTTAAATGTTATCCTGTACAAAATTCCATGCCATTGTAATGGCAGGGGTAAATGATTGGACAGTGCACTACTTCAACCTCTGCCAGAGACCTCAGAGAATCCCCATCACCAATATTCATTGATGTAGATGCTTGCTACACAGATGAGGCTGGCAGTCAGACGTGTTCTTGTTGCAAGGTTGAGAGTTTTAATTTTCTATCTTCTATGTCTGGAGCCTTTGACACGGTTAACCACACCATCCTCCTCCGCCTCTCCACTGTTCTCCAGCTGGGTGGAACTGCACTCGCCTGGTTCCATTCTTGTATATCCAGTCGTAGCCAGAGAATCACCTACAATGGCTTCTCTTCCCACTCCCGCACTGTTACCTCTGGTGTCCCCCAAGGAACTATCCTTGGCCCCCTCCTATTTCACATCTGCATGCTGCCCCTTGGCGACATCTTCCAAAAACACAGCGTCAGTTTCCACATGTGCGCTGACGACACCCAGCTCTACCTCGCCACCTTTTCTCTCGACCCCTCCACTGTCTCTAAATTGTCAGACTGCTTGTCCGACATCCAGTTCTGGATGAGCAGAAATTTCCTCCCAACTAAATATTGGGAAGCCCGAAGCCATTGTCTTCGGTCCCCACTACAAACTCCGTTCCCTAGCCACCGACTCCATCCCGCTCCCTGGCCACTGTCTGAGGCTGAACCGGACTGTTCGCAACCTTGGTGTTGTCCTATTTGACCCTAAGCCGAGCTTCCGACCACATATCCACACCATCACTAAGACCACTTATTTCCACCTCCATAACGTCACCTGACACCCCCTTTTCTTCAGCTTATCTGCTGAAACCCTCATCTGTGCCTTTGTTACCCCTAGACTTGACTGTTCCAACGCATCCTGGCCGGCCACCCAAGTTTTACCCTCCGTAAACTTGAGGTCATCCAAAACTCCGTTGTGCGTGTCCTAACTCGCACCAAGTCCAGTTCACCCATCACCCCAGTGCTTGCTGAACTGCATTGGCTCCCGGTTAAGCAACGCTTCGATTTTAAATTTCTCATCCTTGTTTTCAAATCCCCCCATGGCCTCGCCCCTCCTTATCTCTGTAATCTCCTCCAGCCCTACAACCCTCTGAGATATCTGTGCTCCTCCAATTCTGCCCTCTTGAAACATAGAAGGTAGGAGCAGGAGTGGGCCATTCGGCCCCTCGAGCCTGCTCCGCCATTCAATGAGATCATTCAGTACCCTGTCCCTGCCTTCTCCCCATATCCCTTGATCCCTTTAACCTTAAGAAATAGATCTAACTCCTTCTTGAATATATTTAATGAATTGGCCTCTACTGCCTTCTTTGGTAGAGAATTCCATAGGTTCACCACTCTCTGGGTGAAGAAATTCCTCCTCATCTCTGTCCTAAATGGCTTACCCCTTATCCTTAGACTGTGACCCCTGGTTCTGGACTCCCCGACCATTAGGAACATCCTTCCAGCATCTAGTCTGTCTAGTCCTGTTAAAATTTTATAAGTTTCGATGAGATCCCCTCTCATTCGTCTAAACTCCAGCGAGTACAAGCCCTATCGACTCAATCTCTCCTCATACGTCATTCCTGCCATCCCAGGTATCAGCCTGGTGAATCTTCGCTGCACTCCTTCCATGGCAAGAACATCCTTCCTCAGATAAGGCGACCAAAACTGCACACAATACTCAAGATGTGGTCTCACCAAGGCCCTGTACAACTGCAGCAAGACATCCTTGTTCCTGTACTCAAACCCTCTCGCTACGAAGGCCAACATACCATTTGCCTTCTTAACCGCCTACTGCACCTGCATGCTTACTTTCAGCGACTGGTGTACAAGGACGCCCAGGTCTCATTGCACTTCCCCTTCTCCCAATCTATTGCCATTCAGATAATAATCTGCCTTCCTGTTTTTGACACCAAAGTGGATAACCTCGCATTTATCCACGTTCTATTGCATCTGCCATGCTTCTGCCCAATCACCCAACCTGTCCAAATCATACTGGAGTTTCTCGGTATCCTCCTCACAGCACACATGCCCACCCAGCTTTGTGTCGTCTGCAAACTTGGAGATATTACATCTAGTTCCCTCGTCCAGATCACTAATATATATTGTGAATAGCTGGGGTCCAAGGACCGATCCCTGCGGTACCCCACTAGTCACTGCCTGCCACTCGGGGAAAAAGAGCCGTTTATTACAACTCTTTGCTTTCTGTCTGCCAACCAGTTCTCTATCCAAGTCAATACCTTGCCCCCAATCCCATGTGCCTTAATTTTACACGCTAATCTCTTATGCGGGACCTTATCGAAAGCCTTTTCAAAATCCAAATACATCACATCCACTGGTTCTCCCTTATCTATTTTACCAGTTACATCCTCAAAAAATTCCAGTAGATTAGTCGAGCACGATTTATCGTTTGTAAATCCATGTTGACTTTGTCCGATCCGGTTACTTTTTTTCCCAAGTGCTCTGCTGTTACATCCTTTATAATGGACTCTAGCATTTTCCCCACTACCGATGTCAGGCTTACCGGTCTGTAATTCCCCATTTTCTCTCTACCACCCTTCTTTAACTGTGGGGTAACATTAGCTACCTGCCAATCCATGGGTACTGTTCCAGAGTCTATCGAATTTTGGAAGATGACCAGCAATGCATCTACTATTTCTAGGGCCACTTCCTTAAGTACCCTAGGATGTAGATTATCAGGCCCTGGGGATTTATCGGCCCTCAATCCCATCAATTTCCCTAACACCATTTCCCTACAAATACTGATTTCTATCAGTTCCTCCCTGTCATTCGACCCTATGTTCCCCGACATCTTTGGGAGGTTATTTGTGTCCTCCTTTGTGAAGACAGAACCAAAGTATGTATTTAATTGGTCTGCCATTTCTTTGTTCCCCATTATAAATTCCCCCGATTCTGACTGCAAGGGACCTACACTTGACTTCACCAATCTTTTTCTCTTCACATCTATAAAAGCTTTTACAGTCAGTTTTTATGTTCCCTGAAAGCTTACTCTCATACTCTATTTCCCCCCTCTTAGTTAATCCCTTTGTCCTCTTTTGTTGAATCCTAAACTGCTCCCAATCCTCAGGTTTACTGCTTTTTCTGGCCAATTTATATGTCCTCTCCTTGGATCTTATGCTGTCCCTAATTTCCCTTGTTAGCCACGGTTGAGTCACCTTTTTTTGTTTTATTTTTATGCCAAATTGAGATGAACAAATTCTGTAGTTCATCCAGAAGGTCTTTGAATGTTTGCCATTGCCCATCCACCGTCAACCCTTTGAGTGTCATTCCCCAGTCAATCCTACCCAACTCGCCCCTCATACCATCGTAGTCCCCTTTATTTAAATTCAGGACCCTAGTCTCTGAGTCAACTATTTCACACTCCATCTTAATGAAGAATTCTATCATATTATGATCGCTCCTCCCCAAGGGGCCTCGCACAACAAGATTGCTAATTAATCCTTTCTCATTACATAATACCCAGTCTAAGATGGCCTGATCTCTAGTTGGTTCCTCGACATATTGGTCCAGGAAACCATCCCGTATACACTCCAGGAATTCCTCCTCCACAGTATTGTTACTAAATTGGTTAGCCCAATCTATATGTAGATTAAAGTCACCCATGATAACTGCTGTGCTCTTATTGCACGCTTCTCTAATTTCCCGTTTAATGCCATCCCCGACCTCCACATTACTGTTTGGAGGTCTATATACCTCTCCCACTAACGTTTTCTGCCCCTTGGTATTTTTCAGTTCTACCCATACAGATTCCACATCATCAGAGCTAATATCCTTCCTTTCAATTGTGTTAATCCCCTCTTTAACCAGCAATGCTACCCCACCTCCTTTTCCTTTTTGCCTATCTTTCCTGAATATTGAATACCCCTGGATATTGAGTTCCCAGCCTTGGCCACCCTGGAGCCATGTTTCCGTAATCCCAATCATATCCTATTCGTTTACCTCTATTTGCGCAGCTAATTCATCCACCTTATTACGAATGCTCCTTGCATTAAGACACAAAGCCTTCAGGCTTGTTTTTTTAATGCTCTTAGATCTTTTAGAATTATTATTTACTGTGGCCATGTTTGATTTAAACCCTTCATTTCTCTGCCTGCCACTTTTGTTTTTCTCCTTCCTGTCTTTTGCTTTTATCCTTGTTTCCCTTTCCTCTGTCTCTCAGCTCAGGTTCCCAACCCCCTGCCATTTTAGTTTAAACCCTCCTCCAGAGCATTAGCAAACACTCCCCCTAGGGCATCGGTCCCGGCCCTGCCCAGGTGCAAACCGTCCGTTTTGTAGTGGTCCCACCTCCCCCAGAACCGGCCCAATGTCCCAGGAATTTGAATCCCTCCCCCTTGCACCATTCCTCTAGCCACGTATTCATCTGAAATATCTTTCTATTTCTAGCATCTTTCGAGCATCCTCGATTTGAATCGCTCAACCATCGATGGCCATTCCTTCTGCTGCCAAGGCCCGAGGCTCTGGAATTCCCTGCCTAAACCTCTCCGCTTCTCTCTTACCTCTCTCTTCTTTTAAAACGCTCTTTAAAACCTACCTCTTTCACCAAGCTTTTGGTCATCTGCCCTAATATTTCCTTATGTGGCTCAGTGTCAAATTTTGTTTACCCTCCTGTGAAGCGCCTTAGGAAGTTTTACTACGTTAAAGGTGCTATATAAGTACTTGCTGCTTTTTATAAGGTGACCCATTGTGTGAATAGTCAGCACATGAAATGAAGCTTGTAGAAGCATTAGGCCACAGTACTAGGCTGACTGAAGCCATAGGTCCATAATACATAATGGAAACTAGAAAATATACTGCCTATAACTCGCGCTCACTCGCTCGCCCTCGTGCTCGCTCACCCTCTCTCTTGCACACGCATTCACTCGCTCTCTCGCACACACCCTCTCTCATGCACACATTCTCTCTCTCTCATGCACACATGCGCTCGTTCTCTCTTGTGCACATGCACTTGTTCTCTCTTGGTGCAGGCACTCCCTCTTTTTCTCACGCACACACACGTACTCTCTCACGCACACACTCCCACTTTCTTACTCTCTCCATCTTGCACTCACACACACATACTGAGTAAAATACTCTGTGCACGGAGTGTTATTTGTTTGGAAGCGGAGGGAAGTGACCATGCATTGGAATTCTTTCCCTGGTCCACTGAATCTGTTGTACCCTCACCGACCACCTGCTAATGTGCTGGTTTCTGCCCAATGAAACCACTAAGTTACAAGCCATAATGGAGCCAAATTTTTTTTACATCCTCTTAGCAACAATTGGTAACGGTGTTAGCACACACAGGTCCACTATTGCATTGTTTTGTCTAGCAATCAACTTAACAGCAACGCCAGGGAGAAATTATTCTAAGCAAAATCAAGGGTAGAGAATATTCCTGTTAAGGCTTTAAAAGAAAAGCCGAGAATTGAAAGCGACTTAACTCCATATTACAGGTTTTCATGATACGTGGAAGCCACATCCGATTTCTGGATGCTGGGCTGTGGGCAGCACTCCCAATGCATGGTATCACTGGAATGGAATTTTCAGACATTGCAGCAGGCAGAGTTTCGCACACAATTTGCTTCCATGCTGCTCATATCCATCAGTCTTAATGAATAAAACATGGTCCCCCAGGGGTGACTGAGAGACATTGTTACATGTCATATTACACTTCATGAAATCCGAGAATATATGACAGTTCAATAAGAATACATTTCCCCTTTAATAGCTTTGTGCCTACTTGTTCATTGACCTTTAGGCATTCTGTAACGCTGTTTGTGTTTGTCTAGAGCCAAAATCCAGGTGCATGAAAACCTTCGAATGGAAATTGAATAGGGGGAATAAAGTTTCAATTATATTATGTGACCTGAGCAGAGAATATTCATTCAACAGGAAACTGAAGCTTGAATTTTTCAACTGGGCTTAACACAGTGTGAACAGATCAAAAATCTATTTGGGTTCATTCCTGTTCTGTGCACAGTGACTCTGGCTGTGGTGTGTGCTTCAGCAAAATTGTTCTGAATTTCTACAGCAAGTGCCTGTTGCCATGGTTTCTGCGTATAATAAAGCTGCGTCAGTTGTAAGGAACAATATTATGCGATTCCGTTCTGGTGCTGGAATATTGCAGAAACAAATGACTTTCACTTGAAACATAATAAAGAAACTTAAGTTGGGCACAATTTTCGTGAAGGGTCACGAAAATTGTGCCAGGTATGTCTCCAGCCAGTGGAGTTTTCCCCTCCTCACCATTGACCAGTTGTACTAGGGCTCCTTGGTACCACACTCGGTCGAGTGCTGCCTTGGTATCGAGGGCCGTCACTCTTATCGCTCCTCTGGAATTCAGGTTTTTTTGGTTGGACCAAGGCTTTAATTAGGCCTGGAACTGCGTGGCCCTGACCAAAAAAAAAAGCTGGTAAGTGGGATTAGGCGGGATAGCTCTCTTTCAGCTGGCACAGACACGATGGGCCGGATGGCCTCCTGTGCCATAAACTGCTATGATTTTATAAACCCAAACTGAGCATCGGTGAGCAGGTTACTGGTGAGTTAAGTGCCATTTGATGGCACCGTTCACTCCTTTCATCACTTTGCTGATGGTTGTGAATAGGCTGATGGGGCGAGTTGCATTTGACCTGCTTTTTGTGGACAGGACATAACTGGGCAATTTTCCACACATTCTGGTAGATGCCAGTGTTGTAGCTATTCTGGTAGATGCCAGTGTTGTAGCTGTACTGGAACAGCTTAGTTAGGGGTGTGGCTAGTTCTGGAGCACAGGTCTTCAGCACTACAACCGGGAACCATAGCCAGTGCACTCGGCCGTTTCTTGATGTTGTGGAATGAATTGAATTGACTGAAGGCTGGCATCTGTGATGGCGAGTGTTAATTATATTCAAGTGGTGTGTCCATTGGGTGTTAATTGTGGTGGGTATTAATTGGGGAGGGGTGTGTGTGTGTGTGTGTCATATCTTGTGGGTGCACAGGATGTAATGTGTGTCTCTGTAAATAAAGGCTTGTAAGCAACTAAAGACTAGGCTCTAGTATTCTGTAATTCACCACCTGGCTATCCGATTTTTACAGTGGGTACCTCAGGAGGAGACCGAGAAGGATCATTCACTCGACACTTCAGTTGAAGGTGGTTGCAAATGCTTCAGCATTGTCTTTTGCCCTCGTGCTAGGCTCAGCCATCTTGAGGATGGGGATGTTCATGGAGCCACCTCCTCTTGTTAGTTGCTTAATTGACCATTCACCACTGGATGTGGCAGGACTGCAGAGCTTTGCCCATCCCTAAGTCCTAATCCATTGGTTGTGTGATCTCTTCTCTCGGTCTCAAGCATGCTGATTTCGCTGTTAAGCATACATGTAGTCCTTTGAAGTAGTTTTACCAGATTGGCATCTCATTTTCAGGTACGCCTGGTGCTGCTCCTGCCAGGCCCTTCTACACTTTTCATTGGTCAACTGGCTTGATGGTAATCATAGAATCATACAACACAGAAGGAGGCCATTCAGCCCACAGTGTCCTCTTTTTGAAAGAACTATTCAATTTAATGATAGAGGAGTGAGTGATATTCCGGGCCACGAGGTTACAGATTGTGGTGGTACACAACTCTGATGCTGATGAACTGCTAACCAGTTCTCTATCCAAGACAGTACCTTACTCCCAATCCCATGTGCTTTAACTTTACATGCTAATCTCTTATGCGGGACCTTATCGAAAGCCTTCTGAAAGTCCAAATACGCCACATCCACTGGTTCTCCCTTATCTATTCTACCAGTTACATCCTCAAAAAATTCCAGTAGATTAGTCAAGCATGATTTACCTTTTGTAAATCCATGTTGACTTTGTCCGATCCTGTCACTGTTTTCCAAGTGCGCTGCTATTACATTTTTTAAAATGGACTCTGGCATTTTCCCCACTACCGATGCCAGGCTTACCGGTCTATAATTCCCCGTTTTCTCTCTACCACCCTTCTTAAATAGTTGGGGTTACATTAGCTATCCTCCAATCCATGGGAACTGTTCCAGGGTCTATAGAATCCTGGAAGATGACCAGCAATGCATCTCCTATTTCTAGGGCCACTTCCTTAAGTATCCTAGGATGTAGATTATCAGACCCTGGGGATTTATCGGCCTTCAATCCCGTCAATTTCCCTAACCATTTCCCTACAAATACTGATTTTATTCAATTCCTCCCTCTCATTAGACCCTATGTTCCCTGACATCTCTGGGAGGTTATTTGTGTCCTCCTTTGTGTAGACAGAACCAAAGTATGTATTTAATTGGTCTTCCATTTCTTTGTTCCCCATTATAAATTCCCCCGATTCTGACTGCAAGGGACCTACACTTGACTTCACCAATCTTTTTCTCTTCACATCTATAAAAGCTTTTACAGTCAGTTTTTATGTTCCCTGAAAGCTTACTCTCATACTCTATTTCCCCCCTCTTAATTAATCCCTTTGTCCTCTTTTGTTGAATCCTAAACTGCTCCCAATCCTCAGGTTTGCTGCTTTTTCTGGCCAAATTATGTCCCCTCCTGGATCTTATGCTATCCCTAATTTCCCTTGTTAGCCACGGTTGAGTCAACCGTTTTTATTTTATTTTTATGCCAAATGGGGATGAACAAATTCTGTAGTTCATCCATGCGATCTTTAAATGTTTGCCATTGCCTATCCACCGTCGACCCTTTAAGTAACGTTCCCCAATCCATCCTAGCGAACTCGTGCCGCATACCATCGTAGTTTCCTTTATTTAAATTCAGGACCCTAGTCTCTGAGTCAACTACTTCACTCTCCATCTTAATGAAGAATTTGATCATATTATGATCACTCCTCCCCAAGGGGCCTCGCACAACAAGATTGCTAATTAATCCTTTCTCATTACATAATACCATACCCAGTCTAAGATGGCCTGATCTCTAGTTGGTTCCTCGACATATTGGTCCAGGAAACCATCCCGTATACACTCTAGGGATTCCTCCTCCACAGTATTGTAACTGTAAATTATGACATCAATAGTAGATTTTACACAAGAATCTTCAAATGTGAAACTGTAGAGGGCTAAGTGTAAAGTGTTGAACTCATGTCTCCATTCTTTGTTTCAGGTTAATGTGATAGCAATGTCTATCTGTACCCGAGAGGCCTACCAGTCAATGAAAGAGCGGAATATTGATGATGGACACATTATTAACATCAATAGGTAGGAGATTTGAATTGTTGGTTAACATGGGAACTCATCTTTCTTCATCTCCCTCTTATTCCATAACAACCTCTCATTATGGTGCTTGTTTTATGCAGTCTCAGTGGTAAACAGCCCAAAAATAAAACCGTCAGCATTAAAGCAGTGCTGGGTAAAATTCCACTTTCCAGAATATGAAGTCTTTTTTCAGAATATCTTATCAGTGGATGTGATATCAGATAAAGTACGTTTTTTTTCTCTCACATGGCAGCTGTTGATGATTCTGCCATTGCCATTTACACTTCATCTAGACTCATCTTTTTGCCTCTTAACTTGTCCCATTACCATCTCCTTTTGCCTTACACCATCATCCCTTTTTGTATTTTAATCTCTCCTGCCTTCCATCCTATCACAGAATCTTCCCTTTTTGTTCTTTCCTTTCCTCCCCCCCCCCCCCCCGCCTTTCTCTGCCCCTACACTTGCTTAAAAACCTGTTGCATCTCCAACTTTTTCCAGTTCTGACGAAGGGTCATCGACCTGAAACGTTAACTCTGTTTCTCTCTCTCTACAGATGCTGCCTGACCTGCTGAGTATTTCCAGCATTTTCTGTTTTTATTTCAGATTTCCATCATCCGCAGTATTTTGCTTTTGTAGATAAAGTAATGTTGGTCCCAATGACTCCTGATTAAATCCCGGAACAAGTACAAAGTTCAGAACTTCATTATTTTTATTGCAATCTGTTGCAATCTGCTGAAGAGGATTTCAGAACTGTCTTTTCATATTCATTAAGACAAAGGCAGACTTTGTCATGTTAAATATGTATGTTCTCTCATTGCAAGTTTTGTAAAATGTGTGAGCTGAGCTTAGACAGGCAAATTTCACCTGATGTACAGTGGACTGAGTACTGTTTACCTAATACAGGAAACTTCGTGATATCCGGCACCGACGGGACCGAGCTGGTGCTGTTAGATCAAAACTTCCGGATAGACCAGCGCTAATGTTGAAGGATATGGAGGTTTTCATCTCCGTATCTGACAACAAACACTGTTGCTTAGCAACAGCTTGTAAACACTCGGCCTGTGCCTTGGAAGCGTCTCTGAAGCTGTTGCTAAGCTACAGAGATGCTTTCCACAGCCTGACTGTTTAAAAAAAAAAGTGCTAGGGGAAGGAAGAAAAAAAACCTAACAAAACGGCTGCTGATTTCTGCCATTGGATCGAGGTTTCCGGACATACAACCTCCGGATAAACCAAAGTTTCCTGTAGGTGGTTTTATTGGTGAACATTTATATAAAAGTTAACAAGAATGCCAAGTGTTGCATTATATATAATGCTGAGAGTGCACTCTTTAGGTCTCAATAAGTTGAAGTGAGGATGATTTAAGTAGGGAAGGGACACGGTGTCTAATGATCAGCTCCGAGGAGGTAATGCAATGTAGCTTAAGAGCCCTGGTTCAATGTTGCTCCAATTCATGGCTGTGTAATTCTTTTGACTCATTCATTTCAGTCTTTTCTAGCACTAGCTCACTGTGCTGGACAACAACTTTCTAATAGGGGTTGAAGTGGGAATACTCACGGCATCTTTAACAGTGACTGGGTTAAGTGGAAGCAGCTAATGAGAATTGTCTTTAAAATAATTATTTATAGTCTTGAGACAAACTTTCAAAAAAAAACCTTACTCTCGCCCACCATTACTATTCACCTTTGCCATAACAATCCGTGTGAGTAGATGACTTAGTATTTCTGTGGGTAAAATACGCTGGGGTGGATTTTAACCCTACCTACCAGGCGGGTAAACAGTTAAAATACACCAGGTGGCATACCCACCCAGATCTCACGGTTACCAATTTTTACTGGACCTTCTGAACAAGCAGCTACGCCGCCCGCCCAAAGCTGACGGGGTCCTACTTTTAAATGTGCAGGTTGGGGTCCGATGATGTCATTGGACCCCACCCCCCCCCTGCCGCCGACTGCAATTTTGGCTCCAGCCGAACTAGGGAAACTGCACCAACTTCCCCAATCAGGCTGAACCAGGTCAGAAGAGAATGGCGATGTGAAGAGGTCCTGACCAGCAGAACCCTCCTCCAGCTCTACAACCCAGTCCACCTCGCAAATATATTTTAAAAAAAAATGCCGCCTCCTTAATCTGGGTTTGTGAATGATAATCGGAGGTCGCCTTGACCATAGACTCAAAAAAGAATTCACTGAGTTGTCGTTGGTTTATTATTAATTGGGCTGCAGGTCTCTACGCTCAGAGACAAGAAATGAGTAATAGTTTTGTGGCAATTCAACAGTGCAAGTGTTGCTTTTGTTGACCTTCAAAGACAAGTGTGTATGTGCCTAATGTACCCGGCTTGCCACTGAGAGTGATTTATTGTGGAAGGTATTTCCAAGACCTGTGGCTATGAGCAGTAAAATGAACTGGTTTCGCCTAATGGGGAAGGTCAGCTGCCGTTGAAGTGTCAAAGTGCTGTTTTGTTTTAAAGTCTGACATTGTACAATAACAAGGAGCAGAAGTCCATGGTTGTCATTGCTGTGAATTATTACTTTGAATGATCCATTTCATAACAGATTTTTAGAGATTTTGTTACATTATAACTGAGCTAATGGACTCCTCCTGAAATCTCGTTTTCCTTTCTCTTGATGTATTGTGAGCCGCCTCTTCCCTCCGCCCCCATGAAAAGGGTCTCGTTATTTTGCATTGTTCTTGTATCAAACTGTCCTGATGTAATGAGGTGTATTACAGTGAGGGACTTTGAGTTCCAGCTGTCGGTGTCTGGGCTGAACACTCTCTCCTCCTTGTTTGATGTAGTAATTACATGAAAAATTCAGGAATAACCAGAGGCTATTCATGTACAAACTTGTGACCTAAAACCTGTCATTCCAATTATGGGCCCTGGCAAGAGGAGCTGGATCTGTGCATCAAAATGGGACTGTTGATTTAGGTTTTTTTTTTAAAGAAATAGTCCTCTGCATAACTCTATCCAACAATGCAATTGGTACTTGATAATTTTGAAGCATCATGCAATTTAAATATTCATATTGCACAGCCGTTTGAACGACAATAAAACTCCCACTTCTATTTAAGTTCATTAAGTGTTTAAACTGTACTTTCTGTGAAATAACCTGCTGTGCGATATTTCTATGGAATATTGCTATCATTTAGTGACCAAATTAATAGTCTTGTATTTGAAATGAGTTTATAAAAATAGCGGGCAGGCAGCCAAAGGTCTGCAATTTAAAGGTCAGTCCAGAGATCAACTCTCTGTGGAAATACCGAACACAAGTTGGTCGCACTTCCTATTGAAAAACCGCAACTTTCTTTTATCAATCCCTGGAGACTGTCCAGTCTGACTGAGGAAGTGCCAAAAGAATCTGTCAATCAAATCTGCACACACTTTCTTTGTTGCGACTTTTGTGGTGTTCCCAATTCCACATCGTTCTCGCTGGCTATCCTGCAAGGTGTTGCTGCATCACAATTACTTGGGCGTCGTTTGCTACTGTTGGTGATAAAACTTTAAACGTCCACAAAAGCGAGAATTTTGGACTCCGTTCCTTCAAAGGCGCATGTCTATCGTGTAGCAAATAGCTTTTTTCCCTTTTTTTCTCCCTTTTAAAACCTTTTAGAAAGACAGTCGAATATTGCAGGAAAATAGGCCATCTGAAGACGCTCGTGGACCAGCTGGTTTTGTTTTTAAATGTAATCGCGCCAATTCTCATTTACACACCTTGCATTCCATGGAATAAAGCCATATTTATACAACTGACTTGTTTAGGTATGTATATTTCTCTAGGTCCTGTCTATTTGGTAAGCTTTAATTAGCACTTTACGTGCTGCAGTAGACTTGACGCCATCTCTTCTCCCCTCTTCTGCCATTTTAGTATGAGTGGCCACCGAGTGGTGCCAACCTCAGCCACCCATTTCTACGCTGCTACAAAGTATGCAGTAACTGCCCTGACTGAGGGGTTAAGGCAAGAGCTCCGAGAAGCCAAGACGCACATAAGGGCCACGGTAAGAACTGTGCAAGTTGTAATGAAAGGAGACATCCTTGTATGGGCCATTGAGAGCGGGGAAGTATTCCACTGCAATAAAAACAGAAAATGCTGGAAATACTCAGCAGGTCAGGCAGCATCTGTGGAGAGAGAAACAGAGTTAACGTTTCAGGTCAATGACCCTTCGTCAGAACTGGAAAAAGTTAGAGATGAAACAGATTTTAAGCAAGTACAGAGCAGGGAAAGGGGGTGGGGGAGGAAAGAACAAAAGGGAAGGTCTGTAATAGGATGGAAGGCAGGAGTAATTAAATGACAAAAGGGATGATGGTGTAAGGCAAAAGGAGATGGTAATGGGACAAGTAAAGAAACAAAAGATGAGTCTAGAAGAGGTGTAAATGGGAATGGCAGAATCATCAACAGCTGCCGTCTGAAAGAATAGGAGCAGAGGTTATGGTCTGAAATTGTTGAACTCTAATGTGAGTCCAGAAGGCTGTAAAGTGCCTCTTTGAAAGATGAGGTGCTGTTCCTCGAGCTTGCATTAAGCTTTGTTGGAACAATGCAAGAGGCCGAGGGCAGAGTGGGAGTGGAGCAGAGAATTAAAGTGACAGGCAACCGGAAGCTCGGGGTCACACTTACGGACTGAACGGAGGTGTTCCGCAAAGCGGTCACCCAATCTGTGTTTAGTCTCCCCAGTGTGGAGGAGACTACATCATGAGCAGCGAATACGGTATACTAAATTGCAAGAAATACAAGTAAATTGCTGTGTCACCTGGAATGAGTGTTTGGGGCCCTGGACAGTGGGAAGGGAGGAGGTAAAAGGGCAGGTGTTGCATCTCCTGCGCTTGCATCGGAAGGTGCCGGGGAAGGGGTGTTGGGGGTGATTGAGGAGTGGACCAGGGTGTCGCGAAGGGAGCGGTCCATTTGGAATGCTGAAAGGGGAGGGGAGGGGAAGATGTGTTTGGTGGTGGAATCATGCTGGAGATGGCGGAGGATGATCTGTTGAATGTGGAGGCTGGTGGGATGAAAGGTGAGGACAAGGGGAACCCTATCATGGTTCTGGGAGGGAGGGGCGAAAGCAGAAATGCAGGAAATGGAATGGACACGGTCGAGGGCCATGTCAACCATGGTAGAGGGGAATCCTCGGTTGAAGAAAAAGGAAGACATATCGAAAGCACTAGTATGGAAGGCGGCATAGTCAGAACAGATGCGACGGAGAAACTGGGATAGAGTCCTTGCAGGAAGCGGGGTGGGAGGAAGTGTAGTCCAGGTGGCTGTGGGGAGCCAGTGGACTTATGGTGGATGTTCGTCGATAGCCTATCCCCAGAAATGGGGACAGAGAAGTCGAGGAAAGGAAGGGAAGAGTCAGATATGGACCATGTGAAGGTGAGGGAAGGGTGGAAATTGGAAGCAAAGTGAATTACATTTTCTAGTTCTGGGCGAGAGCAGGAAACGGCACCAATACAGTCATCAATGTACTGGAAAGTATTGCACTGTCACTGCAACTGCTTTCAAAAAATAATGCCGTCGCACAGAATTGTTGAGCAGGGTGGTTGCAAAGCCACTAAAATTGGCCTCGGTACCTCTAAGCTGGGAAGAGGAAAGCCAGCCAAGGTTCCACTTACTGCTTGCTATCCAGTGTCCCTGCTAGAAGTGGTGTGGTGAGGATGTCTGGTGAAGAATGGATTGACCTCTGCTATAATGCTCTCCATAGTCCAGTAGTCTGCTGACGTGTATTGTCATGGTTCCCATTTAAAGAGTGGTCACTTGGATGAGGTACCAGAGGGCTGTCGTTATCCATGTAAACTTACCCCGACAAGCAGTTAAGTAAGTACAAACTGAACTTGGGGGCTTCCTGGCCTGTATAACAAACTACTACAGGAAACTTTGTGCTATCCGGCACTGACGGGACCGAGCTGTTGCTGTCCCATCAAAACTGCCGGACAAACCAGCGCTAATGTTGAAACATACGGAGATTTTGAGCTCCGTATCTGGCAACAAACCCTGTTGCTTAGCAACAGCTTCTAAACAGTCGGCCGTACCTTGCAAGCATCTCTGTAGCTTAGCAACAGCTTCAGCGAGACCTTGCAGAGCCTGACTGGTGGGGGAAAAAAAAGCAACAAAAAGAAAAAAACCTAACGAAACGGCTCCTGATTTTTGCCGGTGGCTCGAGCATTCCGGACAGTTAACCTCCGGATAAACCAAAGTTTCCTGTATATGACTCAATGCATTGAACCACTCAGCCATTAGTTCCCCAATTCATTGAAGTGAGTGTATTGTCTGTATATGATGGCACTGGTCATTTATTTATCCATAAACACTCAAATTATCCTCAGATATTGTAAATTTAACACATACTTCACCACAATTATTGAGATACTCGTTATAAAAGTAATTAAAAATTCTAAATGCAATTTAGTAGGCATTAAATGAAAATATCAATTCTAATGTGCTTTTCAAGTCCTGAAGATATGTGATGAGTTGTGTATAACTCCTAAGAACAGATGGGTTGGGTGCAGGTGAAAAGTTAAAATATAAAAAATTTCCAACCTTCTGGTTTTAACGGAGATGGATAGGGGGACGGGAGACCAAACTGTTCATAGGAGGTGGGTCAGCTGATTAAAAACTTTTATGGAAGCTGCATGCCTCCATTTTGTAGCTTAAAAAATTTTTTTTTTACCCAGTTCAGTTGGGTTTCCCGGGCCTCAGGAAATCCTGCAGGTCAATGGAGGCGAGAAAGGCCGGATCCATCAGGTATGTGCTTATGGGCCAGGAGGCGCAGGAGTGTTTCCACCTGGCCCAACAAGTTTACCTCCTTCCCTCCCCGCGATTGGCTGACCACCTCCCCCCCTCACACACACGCTCTCTGGCACCCCTGCCGTCCACCATCTCTACCCCCCCGACCACAATCTATCTCTCTCACAGAAAATAATCAGAAAGGCAATTAAAATGCTGGCCTTTTTATCTCGAGTACTAGAGTACAAGGGGGTAGAAGTTATGCTGCAGCTATACAAAGCCCTGGTTAGACCACACCTGGACTACTGTGAGCAGTTCTGGGCACCACACCTGAGGAAGGATATCTTGGAGTGAGTGCAGCGAAGGTTTACCAGAATGATACCCAGACTCCAAGGGTTAAATTACGAGGAGAGATTACACAAATTAGGGTTGTATTCCCTAGAATTTAGACGGTTAAGGGGTGATCTGATCGAAGTTTTCAGGATATTGAGGGGAACAGATAGGGTAGATAGAGAGAAATTATTTCCACTGGTTGGGGATTCTGGGACTAGGGGTCACAGCCTAAAAATTAGAGCCAGACCTTTCAGGAGTGAAATTAGGAAACACTTCTACACACACAGGGTGGTAGAAGTTTGGAATTCTCTTCCGCAAATGGCAATTGATGCTAGATCAATTAATTTTAAGTCGGAGATTAATAGCTTTTTGTTAACCAAAGGTTTTAAGGGATATGGGCCAAAGGCGGGTATATGGAGTTAGGTCGCAGATCAGCCATGATCTCATTGAATGGCGGAACAGGCTCGAGGGGGTCTTTGACCTACTCCTGTTCCTATGTCCTATGTTAATGGACAAGTGTGGAGGAGGACTTCTAGTTGTCAAATCTAGTTCAGGGGGATAACTTTTTGTACAATGTTACCCTTTTTACAGAAGAAAGTGATAGTTTTTTCAGTGTCAATGTTCTTGCTGATGTGGAGGCCCTGGAATAGGGTCTCCATCCCTGCTAAGCCACCCTGTTACCATCACTTACAGAGAGAACCCCTATTTTCCAACCTTGGGTGACCCCCACAGTTTGCAGTATGAGAACAAAGTAAGAAATAAATGCTGGAGCATTCTCGCTGTCTGGCTGTTGTCAATGTTTTTTTTTGTCTGATTGCGCTCCTGTGAAGTGCCTTGGGAAGTTTTACTACATTAAAGGCGCTATATAAATGCAAGCTGATGTTTTTGTAGTAATTTTGCTTCATGTCCTTTACAGTCTGTATCTCCAGGATTGGTGGAAACAGAGTTTGCATTCAGGCTTCATAACAATGACCCAGAAAAAGCTGCAGCAACATACGAGAGCCTTAAGGTATGGAAGCCAAACTGCTGAGTAAGTAGATTTTTCTATGCCTTTGTTGCTTACTCCCCGGTGACCGTTGTAAGTGACTGAGGCCTAAAAGGGGGATGTTTAGACACTGATGCATGACATGAGGTGACCTGAAAACATGGAAAGGAGGAGAGAAACAAAGCATAACCTTGATGCAAATGCTGCATGTAGCTCAATGAGCCCTTCACACCCTATCAATATGATGTCTGAAATAGTGAAGAAAAAATTCTATACATAGTGGTGAGAATGTGGAACTTGCTGCCACATGGAGTGGCTGTAACGGACAGCATTGATACATTTAAGGGGAGGCTTGCTGCATAAATGAGGGAGAAAGGAATAGAGGGATTTGGGGGCAGGTTGGAAAGAGGTGGTTAAAGTGGGAGGAAGAGCGTGTGGAGCATAAACACCACCATAGACATAGAAACATGGAAGATAGGAGCAGGAGTAGGCCATTTGGCCCCTCGAGCCTGCTCCGCCATTCAATGCGATCATGGCTGATCATCCAAATTCAGTACCCTGTCCCTGCCTTCTCCCCATACTCCTTGATCCCTTTAGCCTTAAGAAATATATCCAACTCCTTCTTGAATATATTTAATGAATTGGCCTCTACTGCCTTCTGTGGTAGAGAATTTCACAGGTTCACCACTCTCTGGGTGAATAAATTCCTCCTCATTTCTGTCCTAAATGGCCTACCCCTTATCCTTAGACTGTGACCCCTGGTTCTGGACTCCCCTACCATCGGGAATATCCTTCCTGCATCTAGTCTGTCCAGTACTGTCAGAATTTTATAAGTTTCAATGAGATCCCCTCTCATTCATCTAAACTCCAGCGAGTACAAGCCCAATCGACCCAATCGCTCCTCATACGTCATTCCTGCCATCCCAGGTATCAGCCTGGTGAATCTTCGCTGAACTCCTTCCATGGCAAGAACATCCTTCCTCAGATAAGGTGACCAAAACTGCACACAATACTCAAGATGTGGTCTCACCAAGGCCCTGTACAACTGCAGTAAGACATCCTTGTTCCTGTACTCAAACCCTCTCGCTACGAAGGCCAACATACCATTTGCCTTCTTAACCGCCTGCTGTTGGACCAGTTGGACCGAATAACCTGTTTCTTTGCTGTAGATTCTCTAAGTTAGGTAGCATGCGATGATATACTGGGACTTAAATCAAGAATTCAGGTTTACAAAATGGATGACTATCATTGTGTTATATAATATCACAAACGCAGTCCACATGACATGCTACCTATCATTAGACAGTATAACCTGAAAACAAAAGTATTTCCAAATTTGTTCTCTAACCTTGCCCCAAACACCGAAACCAGCTTCCTACACGCAGCCTGGAAAATTAGCAAAAGCTGACGCAGTCCTTCAGAACAGCCCTGATTATAAGCTTACAGCATGTGAACACAAATAGTTAAGTGCGTTTTGTAGCTTCAGCTGTAGGTATACCCGACATTCCGTCCTTTTATTTGGGGGGTGGGGGGTATACACAAATACGTGAAGGTTTCGAGGGAGGAATCCAAATGCTGAAGGCGCAAACCTGATTGTGCACTTCTTTTGGGTGGTGGGGGGGGGGGGGGGGTGGGGGTGCTCCTGGGAGAATGCCCTTCCAGGAAAGTTTTGAATTTTTAAATCAATTCAAGTTGGCGTGGCATTGAAGGGAGGCGAGTCCAGTCCATGCCAGTTTCCTGACGGCAAACGCTGACACATGGATTCGGCCCCCAAATTGCTGACTATTGACATGTCTCCAGCTCTCTGACCTTAATCCTTTATTATTGGAACAAACTACAAAATTGTAATCTACTGACACTTGATTTTTAGCACTTAAATGCAACTAGAGTCCCCAATGTATTAAAATATTGTTGTCCTAGTGCTATATAACATCAAAAATAATTTCCCATCTGTGAATCCTGAGCATTATTGAAAATAATGGTGCTACATTTTAGATGGCAGATTGTTAAATTAATAAATATTGATAACCCACAATGATGCAAACATAGTTGGATGCATTTTTTTTTGGAGAGATTTGTAAAATATCTATTTCTTGGATTGTTTTGCACAATAAAAAGCAGTTTCCCAGCATAGTTTCTGTTCCTGCTTAGTCCACACATGTCATGCAGTATAGTATCTGTGGGATTGTAGAATCGAGAAATATCTAATTAATTTTAATTATGGTTGCTGATTAGTACTTCCTACCAAGGACATCAAGAACAAAATATGCGTTACTAGTCTCTTAGAAATTGTGATAGTGAAGCACGTGTAAAAAGGAACTATTGCCAACATGTAAAAATGTTCTTGATTCCCAATTTAAATTTTAAATGTATGGCATGCAACATGAGACCCTTTTCCAAAATCCACGGTGGTGAATAATTGTGATACCTTTCTGAATGTGCTTCTTTAAACATTGCTTTATTTTAACGTAATAATGATTGCACTTCAGAATAAATCATTCTATTAAATCAAATCAACTTTTATTGTCATTGTTAGTGCACAAGTGCAGTACAACGAAATGTAGGCTTGCGGCTCCCGAGAGTGTACAATTTGGATTAGGACACTTAAACATTCAACATACATTTGTACATATATATTAGCATAAATATGACCATAATAAAGTGCATCGGCAGGTGTGCAGGCTTTAGTGTTTATTTGTGGAGTTCAGTAGGATGACAGCCCTGGGAAAGAAGCTGTTCCTAAATCTGGTCGTACGGGTGCGAATGCATCTGTAGCGTCTTCCAGATGGTAGGAGGGCGAACAGACTGTGGCTGGGGTGGGTAGGGTCTTTGATGATGGACCGTGCCCTCCGTAGGCAGCGTTTCTGATATATATGTTCTATGGTCAGTAGCCGGGTGCCGGTAATGCGTTGGGCAGTTTTGACTACCCGCTGCAGGGCTTTCCGGTCATGGGAGCTACAGCTGCCGTACCATACCGTGATACAGTTTGTCAGGATGCTCTCTATAGTGCAGCGGTAGAAGTTAGAGAGGATCGGGGGTGACAGATTACATCCCTTCAGCCTCCTCAAGAAATATAGGCGCTGCTGGGCCTTCTTCACCAGAGAGGAGGTGTTGAGTGACCAGGAGAGGTCTTCCGTGATGTGGACTCCGAGGAACTTAAAGCTGGCCACCCTTTCCACCTCCGCCCCATTGATGTGGATGGGGGTGTGACTTCCGCCTTTGGACTTCCTGAAGTCCACGATTATTTTCTTTGTTTTCTTGGTGTTAAGGGCCAGGTTGTTGTCGGCGCACCACTTCACAAGATGCTGGACCTCCTCCCTGTAGGCTGACTCATCGTTGTTGGTGATCTGGCCTACTACCGTGGTGTCATCTGCGAACTTGATGATGGTGTTGGAACCATTAACAGCCACACAGTCGTGGGTGAAGAGGGAGTAGAGGAGGGGGCTCAGCACACATCCTTGTGGGGCCCCCGTGTTCAGGGTCAGGGGGGGGAGGTGTGGTTACCTAATTTGACAGACTGGGGTCTGTTTGTTAGGAAGTCCAGGGTCCAGTTGCAGAGGGACGTGTTCAGGCCAAGAGTTTGGAGTTTGGTGGCCAGCTTGTTGGGGACGATGGTGTTGAATGCTGAGCTGTAGTCTATAAACAACATTCTGATGTAGGTCTCCTTACCATCTAGGTGATTCATTGCCGAGTGTAGAGCAGTTGTGATTGCATCCTCCGTTGATCTGTTTGCCCGATAGGCAAACTGGTGTTGGTCAAGGGAGGCAGGAACACTGGCTTTGATGTGGGCTAAGACCAGTCTCTCGAAACACTTCATTATGATGGGTGTGAGTGCGACAGGTCGATAGTCGTTCAGACACGTCACAGCCGCTTGTTTAGGCACAGGAATGATGGTGGTGGTCTTGAAGCATGTAGGGACTACTGCCTGGGCCAATGACAGGTTGAAGATGGCGGTGAAGACATCAGCCAGCTGATCAGCACATTCCTTGAGTACCCGTCCAGGGATGCTATCCGGTCCAGTAGCCTTTCGTGTGTTCACTCTGCGTAGAGCGCCCCTTACGTCTATGAAATGCTTTGGGATGCTTGATATATAATTAGGCATTATATAAAGGCATGTTCTTTTTTCTGCGTAACATTTAAATTCTGTATAGGAGTTTCTCATCATTTTTCTCTCCTAAATTGGTTCCTTCTTTGGATATGCATTCATAGACCTGCAGACTGAGATTGTTTCTAGATATATAGATAGATACTCACACGCAGTCTTTCAGCCTATATATCCATGGATCTGTACCTAAGCATATAGCGCACACGACCTGTACCGCATTTACTTCCTGTAGCAGTTTTCCCATTGCACTTACCAGCTCATACTTTGCTGATAACAGCCCTATTGTTACAAAGCAGTTTATCCTTTGCTTTGCTGTGAGCAGCACCTTGGAAGATCTGCTAGTAATGTATTAAAAGTCTTGTATATACTGTGCATTTGTTTTGGGTAACTTCCCATAACACTTTCCCCACCATAGTCTTTCAGCTCACCATGGCAGATCTGCTAGTCACCACATGGACTATGATATAGTGGCAAAACCGAGTCTTGACTCAAAAAGGGGAGGATTGGGAACATAATATTCCTGGCTAGAGTGTATTCAGGGAAGTTAGGGAAGGAAAAATAGGAGGGGGTGACAGTATTAATCAAAGAAACTACTATAGCACTGGAGAGGGATGATGTAATTGAGGGGGGTCAAAGCCAGTGTGTATTTGGTTAGATTTAAGCAACAATAGAGGAGCTATACACTACTGGATGTATACTATAGACCACCAAATAGTGGGAAGGAGATAGAGGAGAAAAATTGAAGCTAAATTACAGAAAGATGCAAGAACTGGAGTGGTGATAATGGGAACTTCAATTGTCCTAATTATAGACTGGGATAATAACAGTGTAAAGGGCAAAGAGGGGGAGGAATTCTTGAAATGTGTACAAGAGAACATTCTTGATCAGTGTGCTTCTAGCCCAATGAGGAAGGAAGCAGTGCTGGATCTAGTTCTGGGGAATGAAGTGGAGCATGTTTCAGTGGGAGCGCATTTGGGGAACAGTGATCATAATATCAGGTTTAAAATAGTTATGAAAAATGACACGGTACATTCAAGCTTAAAAATACTTAACTGAAGGAGGCCTAACTTCAGTGAGTTGAAAAGGTAACTGGCCCAGGTGGATTAGAATCAAAAATCAGTAAGCAAAACAGTAATTGAACAATGGGATGCCTTCACAGAGGAGATGGTTGGGGTACAGAGTAGACATCTTTCTATGAGGGGGCAGGAAAGGCATCCAAAGCTAGAGCTCCTTGGATGACTAAAGATACTGAGGCTAAAATGAAACAGAAAAAGGAGGCTTATGACATTTGTAAGGTTAATAATACAGAAGAGCCAAGCTGAATATAGAAAGTATAGAGGAGAAAAAGGGAATAAGAGGGGCAAAGAGAGAGTATGAGAATAGATTAGTGGCTAACCTAAAAGGGAACCCAAAAGTATTTTATTAATGCAAATAGTAAAAAGGGTAGTCAAAGGAAGAGTGAGGCTGATGGGGACCAAAAGGGAGATATTCTTGTGGAGGCAGAGGGCATGGCTGAGTTACTAAATGAGTACTTTGGCAACATCCTCTTCTCTAGTGAAGGCAGATGCAATGTAGTAGTAAAGATAGTGTCCTTGTACACTAATCGCTGAAAGTTAACATGCAGGTACAGCAAGCAATTAGGAAAGCAAATGGTATGTTGGCCTTTATTACATAAGAACATAAGAAATAGGAGCAGGAGTAGGCCATTTGGCCCCTCTAGCCTGCTCCGCCATTTAATGAGATCATGGCTGATCTGACCTTGGGCTCAGCTCCATTTCCTTGCCCGCTCCCCATAACTCATTTGGACAGGTTGGGTGATTGGGCAGATGCATGGCAGATGCAGTATAATGTGGATAAATGCAAGGTTATCCACTTTGGTGGCAAAAACAGGAAGGCAGATTATTATCTGAACGGCAATAGATTGGGAAAACGGGAAGTGCAACGAGACCTGGGTGTCCTTGTGCACCAGTCGCTGAAGGTAAGCATGCAGGTGCAGCAGGCGGTTAAGAAGGCAAATGGTATGTTGGGCTTCATAGCGAGAGGATTCGAGTACAGGAACAAGGATGTCTTGCTGCAGTTGTACAGGGCCTTGGTGAGACCACACCTTGAGTATTGTGTGCAGTTTTGGTCGCCTTATCTGAAGAAGGATGTTCTTGCCATGGAGGGAGTGCAGCGAAAATTCACCAGACCTGGGTTGGCAGGAATGATGTATGAAGAGAGATTGGGTCGATTGGGCTTGTATTCGCTAGAGTTTAGAAGAATGAGAGGAGATCTCATTGAAACTTATAAAATTCTGACAGGACTAGACAGACTAGATGCAGGAAGGATGTTCCTGATGGCGGGGGAGTCCAGAACCAGGGGTCACAGTCTAAGGATAAGGGGTAAGCCATTTAGGACAGAGATGAGGAGGAATTTCTTCACCCAGAGAGTGGTGAACCTGTGGAATTCTCTACCACAGAAGGCAATTGAGGCCAATTCATTAAATATATTCAAGAAGGAGTTAGATCTATTTCTTAAGGCTAAAGGGATCAAGGGATATGGGGAGAAGGCAGGGATAGGGTACTGAATTTGGATGATCAGCCACGATCTCATTAAATGGCGGAACAGGCTCGAGGGGCCGAATGGCCGCCTCCTGCTTCTATGTTTCTATTGCTCCCTTATTGTACAAAAGGATTTGAGTATAAGAGTAAAGACATCATATAGGGCCTAGGTGAGACCACACCTGGAGTATTGTGTACAGTTTTGGTCTCCTTACCAAAGGAAGGATATACTTGCCATAGAGGGAGTGCAACGAAGGTTCATCAGACTGATTCCTGGGACGGAGGGATTGTCCTTTGAGGAGAGACTGAGTACACTAGGCCTATATTCTCTGGAGTTTAGAAGAATGAGAGGTGCTCTCATTGAAACATACAAAATTCTTACAGGGCTTGACAGGGTAGCTGCAGGGGGGATGTTTCCTCTGGCTGGGGAGTCGAGAACCAGGGGTCACAGTCTCAAAATAAGGGGTCGCCCATTTAGGACTGATGAGAAATTTCTTCACTCAAAGGGTGGTGAATCTTTGGAATTCTCTACCCGAGAGGCCCGTGGAGGATCATGTATGTATGTATGTCAAAAGAAAGCTTATGATTAGGGGAGTCTCATAGGCATATTTACTTTTTGTTCGGACAGTATACAAAAATCCGCTCATTAGCGGTTGACCAATCCTACCGCTCATTAGCGTTGAGTGACGTGATGGTTGACCAATCCTATGGGGTGGGCGGGGCCTAATCCTTCAAACTACCGTTAGTGCGGGAGCTGAGCGGCAGCCATTAAACACCTGCCAGGCCTCAAGCTAAAAAAAAATGGTAATGGAGGTGAGGAAATTGTTGGGAAAGAAGTTAAAAAAGCATACAGAATCCTAGGCTTCATAAATAGAGGCATAGAGTATAAAAGCAAGGAAGTTATGATGAAACAAAAGCAAAATACTGCAGATGCTGGTATTCTGAAATAAAAACAGAAAATGCTGGAAATCCTCAGCAGGTCAGGCAGCATCTGTGGAGAGAGAAACAGAGTTAATGTTTCAGGTTGATGACCTTTCGTCAGAACTGGAAAAAGTTAGAGATGATACAGATTTTAAGCAAGTGCAGGGGCAGGGAAAGGGAGAGGGGAGGAAAGAACAAAAGGGAAGGTCTGATAGGATGGAAGGCACGAGAGATTAAAAGACAAAAGGGTCGATGGTGCAAGGCAAAAGGAGATGGTAATGGGACAAGTTAAGAAACAAAAGGTATGTCTAGATGAGGCGTAAATGGGAATGGCAGAATCATCAACAGCTGCCATCTGAAAAAATAGGGGCTGAGGTTATGGTCTGAAATTGTTGAACTCAATGTTGAGCCCAGAAGGCTGTAATGTGCCGAATCAAAAGATGAGGTGCTGTTCCTCGAGCTACCATTGAGCTTTGTTGGAACAGTGTAAGAGGCCAAGGACGGAGAGGTCCGAGTGGGAGTGGAGTGAAGAATTAAAGTGACGGGTGACCGAAAGCTCAGGGTCAGGCTTACGGACTGAACAGAGGTGTTCCGCAAAGCGGTCACCCAATCTGCGTTTGGTCTCCCCAATGTGGAGGAGACCACTTCGTGAGCAGAGAATACAGTATACTAAATTGTAAGAGGTACAAGTAAATCGCTGGAAGGAGTGTTTGGGGTCCTGGACAGTGGAAGGGAGGATGTAAAAGGGCAGGTGTTGCATCTCCTGTGCTTGCATGGGCAGGGGAGAGGGTGATTAAGGAGTAGTCTAGGGTGTTGTGAAGGGAGCAGTGCCTTCGGAATGCTGAAAGGGGAGGGGAAGATGATTTTGGTGGTGGGATCACGCTGGAGGTGGCGGAAATGATGGCGGGTGAGACGTTGAATGTGGAGGCTGGTGGGGTGAAAGGTGCGCACAAGGGGAACCCTATTGTGGTTCTGGGAGGGAGGGAGGGGAAGGGGTGAGGGGAGAAGTGCGGGAAACAGCAGACACTGTCAAGGGCCATATCAACCATGGTAGAGGGGAATCCTCAGTTGAGGAAAAAGGAAGACATATCGGAAGCACTAGTATGGAAGGTGGCATCGTTAGAGCAGATGCGACAGAGACGGAGAAACTGGGGTAATGGAATGGCGTCCTTACAGGAAGTGGGGTGGGAGGAAGTGTAGTCCAGGTAGGAGTGGGCTTATAGTGGATGTTTGTCGATAGCCTATCCCCAGAAATGAAGACAGAAGTTGAGGAAGGGAAGGGAAGAGTCGGAGATGGGTCATTTGAAGGTGAGGGAAGGGTGGAAATTGAAAGCAAAGTGAATGAAATTTTCTAGTTTAGGGCGAGAGCAGGAAACAGCACCAATACAGTCATCAATGTACCGGAAAAAGAGGTGAGGGAGGGGACCCGAGTAGGACTGGAACAAAGAATATTCCACATATCCCACAAAAAGGCAGGCATAGCTAGGACCCATGCGGGTTCCCATAGCAACACCTTTAATTTGGGGGAAGTGAGTGGAGTCAAAGGAGAAGTTGTTCAATGTGAGAACAAGTTCAGCCAGGTGGAGGAGAAGTGGTGGAGGATGGGGAACTGGTTGGGCCTCTGTTCAAGGAAGAAGCGGAGCGCCCGCAGGCAGTCCTGGTGGGGGATGGAGGTGTGGAGGGATTGGACATCCATAGTGAAAAGCAGATGGCTGGGGCCAGGAAACTGGAGTTAGTGGCGGAGGGCATTGGAGTTATGATGAACCTTGATAACTGGCTCGGCCTCACCTGGAGTATCGTGTCCAATTCTGGGCACCGCACTTTAGGAAGGATGTGAAGGCCTTAGAGAGGGCGTAGAAAAGATTTACAAGAATGGTTCCATTGGCAGAAGGGTCGAGAACCAGAGAACACAGATTTAAGGTGATTGGCAGAAGAACCAAAGGCGACATGAGGAAAAACTTTTTTACGCAGCGAGTGGTTAGGATCTGGAATGCACTGCCTGAGAGGATGGTGGAGGCAGATTCAATCGTGGCTTTCAAAAGGGAATTGGATAAGAACCTGAAGGAAAATTATTTGCAGGGCTACGGGGAAAGGGCGGTGGAGTGGGACTAGCTGAAGTGCTCTTGCAGAGAGCCGGCACAGGCTCGACGGGCCGAATGGCCTCCTGTGCTGTAACCATTCTATGATTCTAAGTAACGGAGAGGATTGATGTTGTGTATATGGACTTTCAAAGGGCGTTTGACAAAGCACCACATAATAGATTTGTTAGCAAAATTAAAGCCCATGGGATTAGAGGGACAGTGGAAGCGTGGATACAAAATTGGCTAAGGAACAGAAAGCCAAGAGTAGTCGTGAACGGTTGTTTTTCAGACTGGTGGAAAGTATACAGTTTTGTTCCCTAGGGGTCGGTATTCGATCACTGCTCTTTTTGATGTATATTAATAACCTGGACTTGGGTATACAGGGCATAATTTCAAAGTTTGCAGGTGAATCGAAACTCGGAGATATAGAAAATAATGGTGCGAATAGTAACAGTCACCAGGAGGACATAGACAGACTGTTGAAATGGGCAGACACATGGCAGATGAAATTTAATGCAGAGAAGTGTGAAGCGATACATTTTGGTAGGAAGAATGAGGAGAGACAATATAAACGAAATGGTCCAATTTTAAAGGGGGAGCAGGAGCAGAGAGACCTGGGGGTGTACGTACACAAATCGTTGACGGTGGCAGGGCAAGTTGAGAAGGCTGCTTTAAAAAAAAACATGGAATCTTTGGCTTTATTAATAGAGGCGTAGAGTACAAAAGCAAGGAAGTTATGCTAAACCTTTATAAAACACTGGTTAGGCCTCAGCTGGAGTACTGCAGTGTTCAGTTCTATTTGCAACTCCTCAGATAATGAAGCAGTCCATGCCTGCATGCTGCAAGACCTGGATGACATTCGCAAGTAACATTCGCACCACAGAAGTGCCAGGCAATGACCATCTCCAACAAAAGAGAGTCTAATCATCGCCTCTCAACATTCAATGGCATTACCATCGCCGAATCCCAAACCATCAACATCCTGGGGGGTCACCATCGACCAGAAACTTAATTGGGCCAGCCACATAAATACTGTGGCTACAAGAGCAGGTCAGAGGCTTGGTATTCTGCGGCAAGTGTCTCACCTCCTGACTCCCCCAAACCTTTCCACCATCTACAAGGCACAAGTCAGGAGTATGATGGAATACTCTCCACTTGCCTGGATGAGTGCAACTCCAACAACACTCAAGAAGCTCGACACCATCCGCTTGATTGGCACCCCATCCACCACCTTAACCATTCACTCCCTCCACCACCAGCGCACTGCAGCTGCAGTGTGTACCATCTATAAGATGCACTGCAGCTTCTTTGGCAGCACCTCCCAAACCCACGACCTCTACCACCTAGAACGACAAGGGCAGCAGGCGCATGGGAACACCATCACGTCCAAGTTGTACACCATCCTGACTTGGAAATATATTGCTGTTCCTTCATCGTTGCTGGGTCAACATCCTGGAACTCCCTCCCTAACAGCGCTATGGGAGTACCTTCACCACACGGGCTGCAGCGGTTCAAGAAGGCGGCTCACCACCATCTTCTCAAAGATAATTAAGTATAGGCAATAAATGTTGGCCTTGCCAGTGACACCCACATCCCAGGAATTAATATTTTTTTAAAAAGAGGCTGCTCAGTCCATCTTTGCTAGGGCAATCCAAAACTAATGTCGTTGTCTCCCCGTAGTCTTGTACCTTCCTCTGCTTCTAATGTTTATCCACTTTTCCCTTAAAAGGTACTTAGCTCTTTTAGCACAGTATAGACTTAATACTCAATATTAAATGCATGTTTGCCTTCTACCTGTTGGATATCTCTGGCTTTATTTGACGACTGTTTTTCTTTTTCTTAGTGCCTGAAGGCAGAGGATTTGGCCAATGCTGTTGTTTACATCTTGAGTGCACCTCCTCATGTTCAGGCAAGTAGCAATCTGTCATCAAGTAATTACAAATATTTCATTGCACAGCTTGAGTTTGTGAGAATCCCTCCAGTGACTCTCTCTCAATCTCTCCCTCTATCTTTTCAACAGCAATTGCACTTGTATAGCGCTTTTAATGTAGAAAATGTCCCAAGACAATTCACAGGAGAAGCCGATGCTGGACAGTAATAGAAGTTGGACAAGATGACTGAAAGCATAGTTGAAAGGATAGGTTTTGAGTGGGCTTTTAAAGCTGCTTTTAAAGGAAAGGATGAACAGGCTGGGTCTCTTTTTTTTCTCTTGAAAAGTGAAAGCTGAGGGGTGACCTAATGGAGGTCTTTAAAATTATGAAAGGTTTTGATAGAGTAGACACAGAGGGAGTGTTTCCACTTGTGGAGAAGAGCGAAACTAGAGGCCACCAATATAAGATAGTTACCAAGAAATCCAATAGGGAATTCAGAAGAAGCCTCTTTACCCAGAGAATGGTGCGAATGTGGAACTCGCTACCGCAGGGAGTGGTTGAAACGAATAGTATAGATGCATTTCAGGGGAAGCTAGATAAGCTTATGAGGGAGAAGGGAATAGAGGGTTATGCTGATAGAGTTAGATGAGGAAGGATGGGAGGAGGCTCGAGTGGAGCATAAACGCCGGCATGGACTGGTTGGGCCAAATGGCCCGTTTCTGTGCCGTATATGTAAAAAAAAAAGCTAAGTGTGGAAGAATAAGTTTATTAGCAACACTTTAAATGTTCAATCTGCTCCCCCCCCCCCTCTCACCACCTCCCAAAAAAACAAATCAATGGATTAGCGCTGGCTCTCCTTGGTCCTAATTGTCACTTGCTGTAGTTATCAGCAATCCAAGCACGTATTTCATTTTGGTTATTTATCTTAGCATTTTCTTCAGATTTTAACAGAATTGTTAATAAAAATTCTGAAATCCATTGTAAAAAGGAATTCAGTCACCTTGAAGCAGTGGCTTTGACCAAGGGTTTTATTTAGGATGTTTTTCAGTTGTATTTTGTATTTTGAGTTGTCAGCATTATTGGCGGCCGTGTCAGCTTTTTTGAGGCGTTTCCAAGTTTTGTAGGTGCCAAACTAAAGTGGCGAGAGACTATCCCTCCCACTCTGGGTCAGATTTTGACTTTGTCCGATAGCGTAAAAGAGGTGAGCGCGAATCAGCAGCCCCTTTTACATCTCTCCTTACATCTGTTTTAATTGAAGTTACCATTAATTTCCATCTCCTAAATTGAGAATTTGATGAAAAATAATTACCACGAAGTTGGAAAAACTGCTTTGTGGGCTAAGCTTAGCACAAAAGTTGATGTGAATGTAGAGCAGGAAACAGTTTTTTTTTTACTACATTGCCTTTTGCGCTACTTTTAGCACACAGAAATTTTACTCCCAATGTGAGTCTAATTATTTTGAGAGTGTGCCACCATGATGAAATTTTAAGTTGCATTTTATATAGGACAAGGTATTATAAACAATTGGTAATAATGGTCTTGCATCTGCTATGAATCCCATTGTATTTTGTCCTGGCACCCTATTATATGTTAGCATCAAAGTGCAATGCAGTTTAGTATTACTCGAGCTTAATGAATGCTTCCAGCATCTACAGTTGTCACTTTTTGAATAGTTTAAAAGTATTTAATGGCTTTATTTAACTGACCACTGATTCTGGTTTGACTTCAGATTGGAGACATTCAGATGAGACCTACAGAGCAGCTGTCATAGCAACCAAGGAAGGAGCAGCCACCACAGCAGTCAACCAGCAACATGGGTTACGGCATGGAGACCTCTGCTGGACAGTTTAAAAAAAAATGTGATGCTAAGGATTGTATTTGGGATTGACGTCCCATTTCATTTGGCCCTGCCTAACTGGTAGAGTTCACCTTCCCATTCTCTCCAAGGAAATGTTGTTTGCCAGTACTGAGCAAATCTGCTGTTGGAGCAGAACATGTTCTAATTATTTTATTTTAAGGCAAACTGTTTAACTTTATTTTATGTCTCTTGCTTCTGACTGCTGCAGATCATTTTAGTGCCAACTGTAGCAGTAAAGGTGCAAAAAAAATATATGAAGGATGATTGTGCTGCATATATATGTGTGGAGAAAATGGTTCTTGACCTCCTGGCTTTCCATCTTGTTGGGCATTTGTTTTATGTTAAACCAAGCGAACAGTTATGTGACTTCTTGTAGGTGTGCATATCTGTTGATCTCCACTCTGGTTTGCACTGAAAATCCATTTAGTACAGTCGGGTGAAAATGTTAACTGTTTTTGAAGGGATTATTTTAAGGGGTATAATTGATAACTGATTGTAATAAGTAACCAGTCTCATTGCTATATAGTGATTACATTAATTACTTTTAATAAGTTTTCATTGCTGCTTCATTATGGATTAGAATAATATTATGGACCAGGAAACAGTAGGTTTATCTAGTTTTTATATAATTTTTTTTAAAAAGGAAAGACCTAGATCACAGAATAATAATGGGACACTCAATATGATCCAAAACAAATGAAAGCTCCTCTCTTTTTAGATTCTCTTGACTTTTTAAATTTTAATTTTTACTATTTCACTAATTTCTTTTTCTAACTGAATTGTACAGAATGAGGCCGATGAATAATAATTGCATCTGGAGGTTTACAGAAGGAAATTCTCCCACTGCCTTCCATGGCCCTCTTCACTCTTGTCCAAAACTAAAAGGCTTCTCTAGGGGTTTAATGCTATTGGAATCCAGACCAACTGAACTTGAGTACTGTTGTTTGTCACCTATTTGTAATTCTTGGGTTTGACTGCTAAGAATTCCTGACACTAGGTTATCTTTTTAACTTCCACAATGTTGTTAGAGTAGGGTGTGCACAACTAACACCATAAAGATATTGGCTACTGGGGAATATGCATTCTGTAATTTATAGTAATAACTCCACTCCAAGTAACCGAACAATGTTTTGCTTCCCCCTGGAATCCCTATCTTGTTATTCACTACACAGTGATGTTCAAGCTTTGCTGTCAAACTGCAGTAAGTTGGCCCCTTTGAAGATGATGTCACCTCGGAGTATACCACTACAGATGAGTGCTAAACTAGCCCAGATCAATGTATGATGGTTAGTTCAGCACACATCTGCAATGTTTAGGTACTACAGTAGTATTTTGTGGCCTTGTCTGTGGGGATGTATTTTCTAGGTGACATCCTCTTTATTTCAAAGAGGCCATCATACGGCAGTGTAGCAGTAAAACCTGAATGGTAGTATGCAATCTCGTGTGGGACATCAGTGAGCTGATTTTCAGAAATTGCTTGACTTCCAGAAATGTGCCCTCTGGTGATGCAGATGTTGGTTTAGTTTACGGTTCATTTATCCCTAATCAATAAAAGTTTAAAAAGAGAAAAGGGAGATTTTTTTTTATCTTGGAAAAAACTTGATTGAGCAACTGGTACTGATCACATTTTCATGACCCACATGTGAGAAAATCACATTGGTTTTCACTTGCAATTTAAGTAAGTCCGTGCCAAGTCCCATTAATCCCAGTAGGACAACAATGACAAGTTTGTGTTTTTCAAAATCACCATTTCATCCTGTTCTGGCAATATGATGTTAGCAGGATTTCACTGTGCGGCATTGCCACTTTAACAAGTGAAAACCACATCATTTATCAAGACGGGGATTGAGCTGCTCTAAAATAGCCCAGATGAACCTGTAAAGGTGACACCTAGTCCATTTCTTGGTTCTGATTAGTGCCAAATTGGCCTCAAAGTCACTATCAGACTACTTGTAGAAGCTAGCCCTGAAACTTTAAGTGAACCTTCTGTGCTTTGAGGTGCTTAGCTCCACATATAATTCATGTACAAGGTTTAGAGTTTTGCCTTTTCCTGCACCATTGGCAATTTTTTTTTTTACTTTTTAAATTGATCAAGATTTAAAGTAAGAGGATGTGTGTGATAAACCTTTGACCGCTTGACTGAAGTATGCTACAGATTGTCCAGTTCAAACTTCGGACATTCTTGTGTTTTTTCTGCAACCCTGCTGGGTATTTCTGTTTTTTTTACTCATCTCTTAAAGGTGCTGACTGTTGCTAGGAAGAGATGGTCAAATAGGAAAGGAAAATTCTGCCCAGGCTCCTGGTACTGACCATTATCCAATTGCCCCTGCTGGAAAATACATGTGTGTGAAAGCCAGGTGAAGATCGGATTGGATGGTGATTGAATAGCCTACCAACATTCATGTGAAGGCTGTTGCTGGGAGCCCTCTGGTACCTATCCAAGTGAGCGTTCTTCACATGCGAGTGATGGTAGGCTATTCAATCACCATCCAATCCTATCCTCAACTGGCTTTCACACACACGTATTTTCCAGCAGGGGCGATTGGATAATGATCAACACCAAGAGCCTGGGCAGAATTTTCCTTTGCTGCCTGACCCACCCATCCCAAACTCGGGGGCACTGCTGCAAGTTTTGGCACCCCAATTGGTATTTATATCTTTCACACATTGATACAATACTCTAGGAAACCAGCTGAATTCTATATAATTGTTGGTAGCCACTCTTATATTTGCACACCCATTCAGTGTGGTATTCCTGAATAATTCAGATATATGTTGAATAAGTAAAAATTGAATAACAATATGAAGATTGTGCTCCTAAAGCCACATAAAGGACAATGACCCAAACCTGCTAGACTCCTCCCCATGTAAGCAGGGCCATCTATGTCCTTCTCAACTACCCAAATGCTGGGCATGTTTCCAGATTATCAAGAGCCCAAAAAAATGTGTTCACCCCCCCACCCCCATGTGCTCAACTATACTAGCAACCCCTGTATTATTTAAGTGCCCTGTGATACAAAAAATCTGTATGTGTTCTCTGAATAATAAAATAAAAAAGAATAATTAAGTGGTTAATATGAAGAATAATTTCTGCCGTGCTGTCTCCTTGGGAAGTAATCTTTGTAAAATTCAGCACAGATCTGCAGAATTTACTTTGATCCTTTTGTTTCTGTGGTCTTTACAATCTAACACTAAATCTGCACTTTGAGATCGAGTTATAAACAATATTACTGTGAAGTCTTTTTGTTACCATCAACTGAATCAATGCCACCTTCTTGGCAACAGTGTTAATATCTTCTCAGATGATATAGTCATACAACTTGATATTGTGTTAATCTGTGTAAGATATTGTGATTTGCTAATTGCTGGAACCCATTGCATAAGGTGGAAAAAAGCTTGATGGGCTCCAGGGTGTAAAGTGGCACTGTTATCCAAAGCAGTACTCAGTGGTTCATATGTTCTCTCCTACCATTACCTGTGTAACTATTGATTTTTGATGATGGGACACTTGAAGTTCATTAATATGGAGATTGGGACTAATGCCAGACGTTAGGACTGGAAGTTATTAACAGGTAGTTGGGCTTCCTCCAGATCAAGTTTGGTAGCCCAAATCATGTCATCACGTGCAAGTGACCTAATTAATTTTGTTTATCATGGCTGCTGAATTTACAAAGTCAGTTGACATCTCATCACCTATCCAGCAATTTTTTTACATACAAAGATTGGAGTAGACAGTTTGGTGTTACAAGGACGATCCCTATATTATGAGCAAATAGCTAAAAAGGTTAGTAATATACAAAGTTTGAAGTCACTGCTACTTTAGGGATGCTCTACAGGCCAAACCTTTATCCAGTGCCATTCCGACATAGGCAACATGTACGCTGTTTTTAAGTTTGAAAAATTTCCCTGTGTTCACTGATTAAAAGTACTTAATTTAGTACATTTTCTATTTTCTGCACCTTTTTATAATTTTCAAATAAAATACTGTGCCACAAAGCACATCTGTTAATCAGTGCCCGCAGCCAGAAGTGACCTCATAAACCGTATAGCAGGACATTTTTTTGTATCTCCTTTGAAGACCCTTTTGCAAAGTATATCTTTTAAAACCGGATATCATTTTTTGTTTTGTTACATGTATACATTTTTGGTAATTTTTTAGACATTGTGATTTACAATTGTTAAAATGCATAATTGTAACCATAATATTTTATGACATTTTAACAAATGGTTGTGGAAGATTGTCAAGGTCCAAAGACACCTTCCTCAAAAATAGATGCACAAAAAACTGTGAATACTGGAAATCTCCAGCAGGTCTGTCCACATTTGTAAAGACAGTTCAACCTCCTGTGTATTCCCTGCACTTTGTTTTATTCCACAAGATTATGATGTTTCTCCACAAGGGTCTGCCATCCATATTGAGTAGTGGTGCCCAATGAATCTGGCTAAACTCAGCTCATTTCTATTGGAATCTGTCTGCATTGTCTCTGATCAGATCACTTTTTGTCATCAGATTATTAAATGAAACCTGCATTTATTATTTTAATACTATATCGCCCCTTTGTAAAATTAGCCTTTATGACCAAATCAAATTCACTCTGTACTTCTGTTACAAAGCCCATTTTCATTGGCTTTTTGTAGTTCAGAAGGACTGACCCTGGAGTAGATGATGTGAAATGAGCACTCAAGCCTGTGTACGGACAGAAGACAACAGTGGCAACAAGCCCTATATCCACCTAGATATATCCTGATAATGAATGAATGTGTTGCTACTAATAAACAGTTCAAGCAACAGACTTTTCATTTGTTAAGTTGTTGAGCTGTACACATTTATTCGCTTGGACTGTTGGACAATACTGTTTCAAATTTGGAGCTAGTTTCAGGTAGGCTGAGTTTTCCAACTATTCTTTAATCAACACTACTATTGTACTGTTTCTGTGAAAGTTAACTAATGCTGCTAAATTAACAGAAAATATGTTAAGTATTACTTGAGTCGTGATATAATAAATAACCTCCTTCACTATGAAACTGGATCTTGCTGAATATTTTGAACCCACACGATGATGTACCCTCAGTGATCAGTGAATGGGGACAGTAACAACGCCATTGGAAGATGGTGCTGTCTTTGCAGTGAAATGATTGAGTATGCTTTTTTCAAATGCTAGTAAAACCAGATCTTCACATGAAACAGTTCAAGTTGCTTCTTTCTAAAGCTCGTAAGATGTTACTTTTGCATCATGCACATTAAAGTACCTGATATAAATATTTAAAACATTCCTTTGTGTGTTATTAAGTTGGAGCACTTGGGGAGAAATTTCCACACCTTGAAAAGGACTTTCCTCCGCATTCATGCAAAGTGAATTTTTCTCATCTCTTTCCTTCTTTCTCCCCTCCTTCAAAAAAAGTTTACATTGGAGAAATCATGTTTTATAGCCCTTGCCCTGTTAGTTCTAGGGATGCCAACTCTTTTTTTCGGCAGGGCATACATTGAGAATGACACCTTAACTAAGGCACGTCCATAATCATGGTATTGACTGAGATTTGTCCGATTTGTCCAACTCCCTCCATTGCAATACAGTGTCCAAATCCTTTCTTGTGACCTAGGAAGGAGAGGTGTCTTTTTAAATCTAATCACCGGTGAGCTACATTCTGCAAAAATTGTACAGACCCAAAAATCCATGAACATTCAGAGTACTTTGAATTTGAAGTGTTTTTTGTTAATTTGTGGTGGCTCTTTTTTGTTACATGTCTGTTTTAAGTACAACTTATGGAATAGAAGTCTCCCTTTATATTAAAGAAACTATTTTTTGAAACATATAATATTGTTGAATCCTAGTTTTATTGATAGAAAAATCCGCATTGATTTAATACAGACCTGCCACCTTCAAAGATCTGGAGCTGTCATTGCAACCAAAAGAATACTGGGCAATTTTGAAAATGCAAGTTTTCCCATTGGATTATGTGAGGCCCCGGGTATAGAAAATTGGGCCTAATGTTATCTTGGTTGGGCTTTTTGAAGTTTTCAAATATTTTATTGTAATCATTACACCCAGCTACAGGTACAAGAAAGGATGGTGTGTGCCTTATGAGCCTGCCACTATTGTATGTCAAGTTCTACTTGCTAAACTAAGGATCGAAGAACTTACAAAATCACTTGGCCAAAAAGAAGATTTGAAGGTCGCAGTTTTGTTACATTTGAATAGCCTAAGGTGAGGTGAATATAGTCACAAATGTTATAACTTCTCCACTATCATTGTTTCGTTATATGCTCCAAATGTGCCAGTCAATGAGGCAGAAAGGCAGCTGAAGCACATCCTAAACCAATGTCATTTCATAACCAGCTGCTGAGAACTATTCAGGAATGTGTCAGTGACTCCGCTTTTTCTTGAGCCCTGTTGGGAAATACCTTCTGTCTCCACTCAGTGCCTTGTATGTGCAAATTTGAGAACGCTCCATGGGAGCAATCACAAGCATGAATGTAATTCCTAGCCTTTGATGCTGAAACCATCCTGTTTTTCTAAAACAATATGTAAATCTGCAGAAACACAGTTTGTGACTTATTTTAAAACATTTATGAGAAACCTCTTAATCAGGTACTGTCCAACTCATTTCTCAGAAGCCATGGGGTTTCTGTGAAAACAACTGATGCAATCTCAACAATGTTTATCTTTTGCATAATTTTAACTTTTATTGTGTAACTCTTGTCATAAAAACTAAATTGACTGAGATTGTTGGCGCTGTTTCCTTTGGCTATAGCTAAAATATGTGTCAATTGTCCCTCATTAATTTTTCTGCTCTTATTTAAGATTTTCTAAATCCAGCCTGATGCTCGTGAACTTTATAATGAAAGGGTATCTACCATGGTGATACTGCTTCCGTGTTTTCTTTTATTTATGAGAACAAGCTCCATGTGGATCTTTTGCACATCTGAAAGGAAACTAACACAGCATTCCTGGTCCACCTTTTATGTGACAGTATTTGAAGGGGCGCTGTAATGATGGCAATGCAAGCACCGGCACACATGGACTTGTTCCTCCAGTGCCAATATTGGAGGTACAATGCACCCCTACTCTGAGATGACTTCGATTTGGCCAGCAGTCGGTGAGATAATGGGGCATATTTTGCAGTGGGTATGACTGAGTACGCCGTCATACCGCCGTTGAAATTGACTGCGCACGCACTAAATCCTGAACTAGCAATCTGTCAAGGTATGCCTTGACTGATGATCCACACCGACGGAGAAATCATTGCTGGCGCAGAGTTGGGCTAATTACCCAGCAATTGCGTCTGAAAATTTTACGGTTAGTGAAAGCAGGCGCAGGAGCCTGTTTCACTGTGAAATGAACCCATTTGTATTGAGAGCAAGCAGCGGATATAGTAAGCAATACAAATTTTTACCCTAGAACGTGCAAAATCTGCAAATTGTTCAGTAAGTTTTTAAATAAAATTGAAATGATACTGTTGCCAGAAAACCACCCACAGAAACAAACTACTTGTACTGAACACATACTGCTTTTATTAGTATTATGCACCAAAAAGTCTTGTCTTATATTCCAGCGTCTCATGTACTGTTTGTAAACAATATGGAGCCGTGGCAGACCGGGCGCTTTAACGTACATATGAAATGTTTAATTACATTTATTTATTGCACATATACCAAATATCCACTATATATAAATATCTATGTGTGAGAAAGCAGACATTGTGACAAGTACATTATACATAGCTGTACGTGACTCATACAGAGTAGGTGTGAAAACACAACTATTTTTTGGTTTAATTGGTAAATGTTACAGTACATAATAAACATGAGTTCCCCTCTTCTGCACCCACTCGCGGAAGCATGCTTTGTTTCAGAAAACCTAGCGGGAGGTTTTTTGACTGACCTGATACAGATACTGCATTTCAAAAATAAACATGTTGGTACTTTGTTACTTCATATATCAGCATTTTGTTGAAATTATGTAAGTCCAATTAAAAGTTATTAAAAGGTAATTTTAATGCAAGAGACTGAGAGGTTTCTGTGGGCGTGGCTTAGTTTTGACCGATTTTGTGGCTGTGACTTCCTTACGCACAGGCTGTCCGCTGCGCTCCTGGCCTCCCTGATGTCATACACTGCACACAACTGCAGCGCTGAACAGCAAGTCTACATGTAGGGCCTCGCACAAGGTAAGCGCAAATTCTTTTTGGAGGGTTGCAGTGCACTCCGTAGCTACGCTGTCGACCACAATTTTTGGGCCATTGCATTGAAGTGTGGTATTTGTAGATAGTGACAGATTGTAATGATTCTTAAATTGCGTCTGAAGTTATGGTGACATAATTAAGAGACTACTTGTATTAGATTTACAATTCTAATGTATTGTAAACAAACCAACTTTGCAACTATTAATCCCTAAAAAGGGAGGATCTTTTCTGCCATAAATATGCTGTAAAGGGGGAAAACAAGAGCTGGTTTAAAAAAAAATTATTTCCTGTAGATTTTTTCTTAACAAAATGATCACTCTGTCTTTCAGATTATGAGCCCCTATCAACTTATTATTTCTTTCAGAGTGATCTAGGCAAGAATGGAAATGTTCAGGACAGACTCTTTGTAGTGCTGTCTGCCTACAGGAATGATGTCGGAAAACCATTCCAAATTGTAAAAAAAAAGTTCCCTTATTATTACAGACGATTACGTTCTATCAAAAGGTGGTGGCTGTGTGATTACAGTTTTGCAAACATAATTGATACTCCTCCCCCAGCAAGTCTGTGATGTGTGGGCCTGGAATAAGTCTGTTGGGCTGTTTGTTAACACTTACTGTCCCCATGAAAATTGTTGATTTTTTATAAGTGGAATCCCACCATTTTTACACCTCTTGATGTTTATTAGATGCTGCAGTTTGTTGAAGTGTTGTTACTGATAGGATTCCATTGCACTATTTGAAGAAGAGCAGAGGAGTTCTAGTGTCTTGGCCAACATTAATCCCTCAACCAACGCCACGTAAAAAAAACCATACTATCTGGTTATTTGTCTCATTGCTGTTTATAGTACCTTGTATGTAAATTGGCTGCCATGTTTCCCTGCGTCTACCCTTCAAAAATAGTACGTCATTGGCTGTGAAGTGCTTTGGGACGCCCTGAGGATGTGAAAAGTGATTGGTATATATATCATCTCAGCCCCAGGACATCACTGCAGGAGTTCCTCAGGGCAGTGTCCTAGGCCCAACCATCTTCAGCAGCTTCATCAGTGACCTTCCCTCCATCATAAGGTCAGAAGTGGGGATGTTTGCTGATGATTGCGCAGTGTTCAGTTCCATTTGCAACTCCTCAGACAATGAAGCTGTCTGTGCCTGCGTGCAGCAAGACCTAGACAACATCCAGGCTTGGGCTGATAAGTGGCAACTAACATTCGTGCCACACAAGTGTCAGGCAATGATGATCTCCAACAAGAGAGAGTCTAACCACCTGGCATTACCATCGTCACATCCCCCACCATCAACATCCTGGGGGGTCACCATTGAGCGGAATCTTAACTGGACCAGCCACATAAATACTGTGGCTACAAGAACAGGTCAGAGGCTGGGTATTCTGCGGTGAGTGACTCCCCAAAGCCTTTCCACCATCTACAAGGCACAAGTCAGGAGTGTGATGGAATACTCTCCACTTACCTGGATGAGTGCAGCTCCAACAACACTTGAAGCTCAAAACCATCCAGGACAAAGCGGCCCATTTGATTGGCACCCCATCCACCACCTTAAACATTCACTCCCTCCACCACTGGCGTACTGTGGCTGCAATGTGTACTATCTACAAGATGTACTGCAGCAACTCGCCATGGCTTCAGCAGCACCTCTCAAACCATCTAGAAGGACAAGGGCAGCAGGCACATGGGAACACCACCACCTCCAGTTCCCCTCCCAAGTCGCACACCATCCTGACATGGAAATATATTTATGTTCCTTCATTGTCGCTGGGTCAAAATCTTGGAACTCCCTACCTAACAGCACTGTGGGAGTACCTTCACCACACGGACTGCAGTGGTTCAAGAAGGCGGCTCAACACCACCTTCTCGAGGGCAACTAGGAATGGGCAATAAATGCTGGTCTTGCCAGCGACGCCCACATCCCGTGAATGATAAATAATATAAATGCAAGTTCGTTCTTTCTTTCCTTCCGTGTTCTCTGCAGCTAGAATTAAAAGGTTACGGGTCTGAAGATACTATGATGCAACAGACCCTGACTGATGCTCATTTTGGTATCCTTTCTGGTACTGGAATGAAAAATAGGAATGTAATCAGTAGGGCTTTTATTTAGTATAAAATACCGTGCTATTTCCTGGTCAATAGTTGTTGACTAGAACTAGAACTAGGGGGCATAGTCTTAGAATAAGGGGCTGCTCTTTCAAAACTGAGATGAGGAGGAATTACTTCACTCAGAGGGTGGTAGGTCCATGGAATATACTGCCCCAAAAAGCTGTAGAAGCTACATCATTACATAAATTTAAAACAAATAGACAGTTTCCTAGAAGTAAAAGGAATTAAGGGTTACGGGGAGCAGGCAGGAATTTGGACATGAGTCTAGGTTCGGATCGGTCATGGCCCTGTGGGTAGCGGAGCGGGCCCAGGGGCCGTGTAGCCTGATCCTGCTCCTATTTCGTGTGTCTAATTCTGTTAGATTCAGGAGATGGTTCTGTGATAGTGGATTGGCGGTTAGGATCAGATCAGCCATGATCTTATTGAATGGCGGAGCAGGCTCGAGGGGCCGATTGGCCTACTCCTGCTCCTATTTCTTATGTTCTACTCAATTTTAATCCTTCAGTGTTGATGTCCTCACACAGCAACTAAATGGAAAGAGCTGGCAGTGGGTATTGGTCATGAGGTTAGCCATCGTGGGACACAAATACTTGCTGAAAACTGAATTAATTCCCCCCTCACAAACAAACAGTATGGTAGGTATAAAACATAATAGATGTATGGAAGTGTCATTTCAGAATTAAGGTAACAGTTAAAAATTGCTGACTCTCATGTTTGCTGACATCATCTGTGTATCTTGATGAGATGACAGTCTTGTAATGAATCTGGCGTATCTGTTATTCTCTGCTTAATGATTTCACATCTTGTGTCCGGTAATGATCCTCCCCAATTCAGAATGACACTATAGTTCTTGTCTGCCAGTGATTTGCCTCCACTTGTCCAGTTGTTTTACAGCTATCCTTTGTCTAGTGACGTTGACTTCATTCATCCAGTGATTTTGTTTGCAATGATTTTGCCTTCATTCATCCAGTATTTATTTCAATGATTTTGCTGTCATTCATCCGGTGATTTTGTATTTCTGGACAGAATGATTTTGTCTCCATTCATGCAATGATTTAATATTTCTCTCTTCAGTAATTTTGCCATTTAGTTTTTTGAAGATTTGTTGAGTTCATCTAATTTCTCAATGAGTTTTGCATTGTGAATTATCTAATATTTTCTCAGTAACTGGATTTATTTATATCTTTATATATCAGCTGTGCCATTGAATCTGCCTTTTGATTGCTGCACTAATCTTTAACAACGCTGTATGGTTTGTACAGTGTCTTGACTGAAGAGTCACACAGTACATTGTCTCACAGACAGCGGTCCTCTTGTACCTGAATGCCTATACCTAACCATATTACATTCTGGTTGTCAGTATGAGTGGATATTTAGTTCTGTTCAATGCTGATGAGCATTTTTTTGTGCAGTAGTAAAAGTTGCAGCAACCACCGTTACAGAAGGAACACGGCAGGAATTGAGGATGATGAAACCTCACATTGGTACCATGGTAAGCGGTCATCTGACTTTGTAAGTGACATCAATGGATTGGGAAGAGATATTAAATGATCTGGGAGATGCAACATTAAAGAAGGGTTATTGGAGCAATGACTTTCAGATTGCAACCCAACGGTATGAACTTGTAAATCGTCATGAGTAGTGTGTTAATTTTGCATCTTTTATATTTTGTTTTATTTTTCCTCCTCTATCTGAGATTGCCAGAAAATGGGCTGCGACTCCAGCACCTTTGTCTCTGTGCCTCAGCCAATGTGAGGTGTGTTTACTGTTGCTAAAATAGACTAAGGAGTCATTTTTAATCCAGAGGTATATTACCTCACCTGGGATTCACACTATAGATTGCTCACTCATGTAGTATATGAATGGCAGATTTATGGTAACCTTCACCGTTACTTAAGCATGTAACCATAGGAGAGGTTAAGACCTGAGAGAGGGCGAGTCAGTGGACACCCACACCCCACAAATCCTTTTCATTATAGAATGATGCTGTAACTACAATAACTTCTAACCTTCATGTAAAGCTTTTAACATAGCAGTAAGTCTCTGGTTGCTTCACAGTTGAGACTTGGACCCTAGAAGGAATAGGAGGGAAATTAGGCAAGACGGTCAAAATGGTAGATTTTATGGAGGCTTTTGAAAGCTGGATAAATGTAGCAAACCGTGCAGATTAGGGAGAGTTTGTGGGGCAAGATAACTGAAAGCAGTGCCACTGATGGTAGAGTAGGGGAAGGAGAATATGCACATTAGGCCAGAGTTGGAAGAGTAAAGGATGTGAGCAGGCATGTAAGCAGAAGTAGGGTGGATCAGGGTTGGTACCAACGACATGGGTAGAAAGAGGGATGAGGTCCTGCAACAATGTTGACTTCAATGTTGAGGTCTCATGGCATCAAGTCAAACATGGGCAAGGAAACCTCCTGCTAATTACCACCTACCGTCCTCCCTCAGCTGATGAATCAGTACTCCTTCATGTTGAACACCAATTGGAAGAAGCACTGAAAGTAGCAAGGGTACAAAATGTCCTCTGGGTGGGGGACTTCAATATCCATCACCAAGAGTGGCTCGGTAGCACCACAACTGACCGAGCTGGCCGAGTCCTAAAGGACATAGCTGCCAGACTGGGTCTGCGACAGGTGGTGAGGGATCCAACAAGAGGGAAAAACCTACTTGAGCTCGTCCTCACCAATCTACCTGTTGCAGATGCATCTGTCCATGACAGCATTGGTGGAAGTGACCACTGCACAGTCCTTGTGGAGACAAAGTCCCGTCTTCATGTTGAGGATACCCTCCACCGTGTTGTGTGGCACTACCACTGTGCTAAATGGGACAGATTTCAAACAGATCTGGCAACTCAAAACTGGGCATCCATGAGGCGCTGTGGGCCATCAGCAGCAGCAGAATTGTATTCAACCACAATCTGTAACCTCATGGCCCGGCATATCCCTCACTCTACCATTACCATCAAGCCGGGAGATCAACCCTGGTTTAACGAAGTGTGCAGGAGAGCATGCCGGGAACTGCACCAGTCATACCGAAAAATGAGGTGTCAACCTGGTGAGGCTACAACACAGGACTACTTGCATGCCAAACAACGGAAGCAACATGCGATAGACAGAGTTAAGGGATCTCACAACCATCGGATCAAATCAAAGCTCTGCAGTCCTGCCACATCCAGTCGTGAGTGGTGGTGGACAATTAAACAGTTAACAGGAGGAGGAGGAGGCTCCAAAAATATCCCCATCCTCAATGATGGTGGAGCCCAGCACGTGAGTGCAAAAGACAAGGCTGAAGCATTTGCAACTATCTTCAGCCAGAAGTGCCGAGTGGATGATCCATCTCGGCCTCCTCCTGAGGTCCCCAGCATCACAGATGCCAGTCTTCAGCCCATTCAATTCACTCCACGTGATGTCAAGAAACGGCTGAAGACACTGGACACTGCAAAGGCTATGGGCCCTGACAACATTCCGGCAATAGTACTGAAGACTTGTGCTCCAGAACTAGCTGCGCCCCTAGCCAAGCTGTTCCAGCACAGCTACAACACTGGCATCTACCTGGCAATGTGGAAAATTGCCCAAGTATGTCCTGTCTACAAAAAGCAGGACAAATCCGACCCGGCTAATTACCGTCCCATCAGTCTACTCTCAATCACCAGCAAAGTGATGGAAGGTGTCGTCGACAGTGTTATCAAGTGGCACTTACTCGGCAATAACCTGCTAACTGACGCCCAGTTTGGGTTCCACCAGGGCCACTCAACTCCTGACCTCATTACAGCCTTGGTCCAAACATGGACAAAAGAGCTGAACTCAAGAGGTGAGGTGAGAGTGACTGCCCTTGACATCAAGGCAGCATTTGATCGAGTGTGGCATCAAGGAGCCCTAGCAAAACTGAAGTCAATGGGAATCAAGGGGAAAACTCTCCATTGGTTGGAATCATACCTAGCACAAAGGAAGTTGGCTGTGGTTGTTGGAGGTCATTCATCCCAATCACATGACATCACTGCAGGAGTTCCTCAGGTCAGTGTCCTAGGCCCAACCATCTTCAGCTGTTTCATCAATGACCTTCCCTCCATCATAAGGTCAGAAGTGGGGATGTTCGCTGATGATTGCACACTGTTCAGCACCATTCGAGACTCGTCAGATACTGACGCAGTCCGTGTCCATATGCAGCAAGACCTGGACAACATTCAGACTTGGGCTGACAAGTGGCAAGTAACATTCGCACCACACAAGTGCCAGGCAATGACCATCTCCAACAAGCGAGACTCTAACCATCTCCCCTTGATATTCAATGGCATTACCATTGCTGAATCCCCCACTATCAACATCCTGGGGGTTACCATTGATCAGAAACTGAACTGGACCAGCCATATAAATACTGTGGCTACAAGAGCAGGCCAGAGGCTGGGAATTCTGTGGCGAGTGTCTCACCTCCTGACTCCCCAAAGCCTTTCCACCATCTGCAAGGCACAAGTCAGGAGTGTGATGGAATACTCTCCACTTGCCTGGATGAGTGCAGCTCCAACAACACTCAAGAAGCTCGACACCATTCAGGATAAAGCAGCCCGCTTGATTGGCACTCCATCCACCACCTTCAACATTCACTCCCTCCACCACCGGCGCACTGTGGCTGCAGTGTGTACCATCTACAAGATGCACTGCAGCAACTCGCCAAAGCTCCTTCAACAGCACCTTCCAACCCCGCGACCTCTACCACTTAGAAGGACAAGGGCAGCAGACGCATGGGAACATCACCACCTACAAGTTCCCCTCCAAGCCACACACCATCCTGACTTGGACCTGTATCGCCGTTCCTTCACTGTCGCTGGGCCAAAATCCTGGAACTCCCTTCCTAACAGCATTGTGGGTGTACCTACACCATATGGACTGCAGCGGTTCAAGAAGGCGGCTCACCACCATCTTCTCTAGGGCAATTAGGGATGGGCACTAAATGCAGGCCTTGCCAGCCAGCGATGCCCACATCCCATCAATGAATAATTAAAAAAAAAAAAAATTTTAGGGTGCTAGGTAGCAGATTAAAAAGCAGGACCTCAAAAGTTGTAATCTCTGGATTACTCCCGGTGCCACGTGCTAGTGAGTATAGGAATAGGAGGATAGAGCAGATGAATGCGTGGCTAAAGAGTTGGTGCAGGAGGGAGGGCTTTAGTTTCCTGGATCACTGGGTCTGCCTTTGGGGAAGGTGGGACCTGTACGAGTCGGATGGGTTGCACCTGAACCGGAATGGGACCAACATCCTTGCGGGAGGTTTGCTAGTACTGTTGGGGGGGGGGGGGGTTTAAACTAACTTGGCAGGGGGATGGGATACGGAGTGGAGCTATAGTAGGGGGTGATGCACAGCCAAATATAGAGGAAAAAACAAGTCAGCCTGGAAGGCAGAGCAAATATGTAACCCCACAAGGGAGTATGGCGAGGCTGGATGGCATTTATTTTAATGCAAGGAATCTTGCGAGTAAGGCAGATGAATTGAAGGTGTCGATGAACACATGATATTGTTGCTATCACAGAGACATGGTTGAGGGAGGGGGCAGGACTGGCAGCTCAATATTCCGGGGTATAGAATCTTCAGGCGAGACAGAGGGGGTGTAAAAGAGGAGGGGTTGTCGCAATATTAATCAAGGAGTCAATTACTGTTGTAAGGAGGGATGATATCTTAGCAGGTTCCTCTAATGAGGCCATATGGGTAGAACTTAAAAACAAAAAGGGGGCAAGCACTTTGCTGGGAGTGTACTATGGGCCCCCAAACAGTCAGGGGGAGATAGAGGAACAGATATGTAGGCAAATCTGAGAAGTGTAGAAATAATAGGGTAATAATAGTAGGGGATTTCAACTTCCCCAATATTAACTGGGATAGTCAGTGTGAAAGGCTTAGAGGGTGCGGAATTCTTAAAGTGCATCCAGGAGAGCTTTTTGAGCCAGCATGTAGAAAGTCCTACAAGAGAGGGGGCGGTACTGGACCTAATTCTAGGGAATGTAGCTGGGCAAGTGGTAGAAGTGTCAGTAGGAGAGCATTTTGGTGACAGTGACCATAATTCGGTGAGATTTAAGGTAGTCATGGTGAAGGGATAATTACTAGTCCTAGCCCTTTTTGGGCTACCCCAGATCAGGCATATTCCCCAGATGTTCACCTTCAACTAGTTAGAGATAGCCGAATTCTATAAGAAGCTTAATTGGGTCTAAAGGTCCAGGCTATCTCTCTCTAAAGGAAAGGAACGACTTGAAGATGTTACCATCTTCCAGATAGCACTTTTAATAAGTTTAACTAGACTGTAACCTTCTGGATATTATGAGGGTCCAGAAAACCTCCCCAGAATTCGGCAACTCCTCACAAGAGTGTACAGAAATTGAGTTCGCGAGTTTGATACAGAAATACTATGAGACAATTCTAAAAATATATAGATTTATTAAAGAACCGACATACAGTTAACAGCTGATGAGTCAATCGTGACTTTAACAGTTCAAAATACAAATAGCTTACATTTCTTATTTTCAGAGATCCATATTCTCGAATCTTAACTTTGTACATTTTTACATTTCTTATTATTTCTAATCCAGAATATCCACCAAAATCAAATAAGAGTACCTCTTGATCCCCGAGCCTCAAAGAATTTAAAACTTACAAAGCCTGCCTCTGAAGTTGAGAATCGCTTGCCCTTTCCAGTGACTTCTGACTTTCCATCTGAAAAGCTCTATTTTTATACTTGTTTTTAGTGGTTTATTCTTTGAAGTTTTCTGCTGATGTAAGCTAATTATCTCTAGTGATTCTTTGTTGAATTCTTTTCTATTCTTACCGTCATTTCAGCTGCCAACTCTCAGAATCCTGCCTGTTGTTTAGGTGTTCAGAACGTATCATAAAAACCGGTTATAACTTATGTATCTATTTGATGCCATTTTTATCAAAGGTCTTCCATTCAATTCTAAAATCCCCTAGCTGTTTGGAAGCAGACGTCGTGACTCCTATGTGTTCCAAGTTCAACACAAACACAATGTGATTGCTTGGTGTCATCTTTGAAGTCATATTTTCAAAGTCTTCTGTAGGTACTTTTTACAATATGTATATTGAAAACACTTCAACCAGGGTGTTTGTTTTCCTAGCCATCTTAGTTGGTTATGTTACTGACTTATGTTTGCTTGTTTCATTTGATGTGATATTATGAAGGCATATGGTTGTTTAATGTTCTAAGTTTCTGTTTCCTGGAGTGTTAGTTTATAACACTTTAAACTGGGCAATGGTATTGTGTTGGTTCCAAACTGCAGACTTTCTGGAAACTCCAATGGTTTGCTTCAATAGGGCCATTGTTTTATTGTCAATAACCCATTCCCATTTCAAAAGCTTGTATGGTGTTTACAGCTTGTGTTAACAACTGATCTTATCTCAAAAGCCTGTGTTCTGTTTGCAGCCTGTGTCGTTGAGGCTTTTAGATTTTTAAACTCAGTATGTCATGTTTTAATATCAGAAATCTGTTCATAGGATGGTGTATCTTTCTGAAATATGGCTTTTTCTTTACAATGGAAAAGGACAAAGATGGACCAGAAATAAAGGTTCTAAATTGGGAGACGGCCGATTTTAATATGATAAGGCAGGATCTGGCCAAAGTGGACTGGGATCAGCTACTTGTAGGAAAATCCACATCAGAGCAGTTGGGAGTCTTTCAGAAAGGAAATAGAGAGAGTACTATGGCAACATGTTCCCGTAAAGGTCAAGGGTGGGACCAACAAGCCCAGGGAACCCTGGATGTCAAGGGATATACGAGAATGGATTAGGAAAAAAAGAGTCTTTTGGCAGATACAAAGTACTAAAAACAATGGAAGCCCTAGAGGAGTATAGAAAGGGCAGGGGGGTACTTAAAAAAAGAAATTAGGAGAGCAAAGAGGGGGCATGAAAAAACACTGGCGGGAAAAATAAAGAAAAATCCCACGGTCTTTTGTAAGGATATTAAGGGCAAGCGGATAACCAGGGAAAGAGTAGGGCCCATTCGGGACCAAAGTGGCAATCTGTGTATAGAGCCAGAAAATGTGGGTGAGGTTTTAAATGAATATTTTGCATCTGTGTTCACTATGGAGAAGGACGATGTAGGCATAGAAATCAGGCAGGGGAATTGTGATATATTTGAACAAATTAGTATCGAGGGAGGAGGTACTAGCGGTTTTAGCGGGCTTAAAAGTGGATAAATCCCCAGACCCAGACGAGATGTATCCCAGGCTGCTGTGTGAGGCAAGGGAGGAGATTGCAGGGGCTCTGACACAAATTTTCAGAACCTCTCTGGCCACAGGGGAGGGTGCCAGAGTTCAAGAAGGGTAGTAGGGATAAACCAGGGAATTACAGGCCAGTGAACCTAACCTCAGTGGTAGGGAAATTATTGGAAAAAATTCTGAGGGACAGAATTAGTCTCCACTTGGAGAGGCAAGGATTAATCAAGGATAGCCAGCATGGCTTTGTCAGGGGGAGATCATGTCTGACCAATTTGATTGACTTTTTCGAGGGGGTGACTAGGTGTGTGGATGAGGGTGGTGCAGTTGATGTGGTCTACATGGACTTCTGTAAGGCTTTTGACAAAGTCCAGCATGGGAGACTGGTCAAGAAGGTAAGAGCCCATGGGATCCAGGGCAACTTGGTAAATTGGATCCAAAATTGACTTCGTGGCAGGAGGCAGAGCGTGATGGTTGTTTTGTGACTGGAAGCCTGTGTTACCGCAGGGATCGGTGCTGGGTCCTTTGCTGTTTGTAGTGTACATTAATGATTTAGATATGAATGTAGGAGTTATGATCAGTAAGTTCGTAGATGACATGAAAATTGGTGGAGTGGTAAATAGCGAGGAGAGAAGCCTCAGGCTACAGGACGATATAGACGGGTTGGTCAGATGGGCATAACAGTGGCAAATGGAATTTAACCCTGAATAGTGTGAGGTGATGCATTTTGGGAGGACTAAGATGGCAAAGGAATACACAATGGTAGGACCCTAGGAAGGACAGAGGAACCTTGGTGTGCATGTACATAGATCCCTGAAGGCAGCAGAACAGGTGGATAAGGTGGTTAAAAAGGCATATGGGATACTTGCCTTCATTAGCCGAGGCATAAAATATAAGGGCAGGGAGGTTATGATTGAGCTGTACAAAATGCTAGTTAGGCCACAGCTGGAATACTGTGTGCAGTTCTGGTCGCCACACTATAGGAAGGATGTGATTGCATTGGAGAGGGTGCAGAGGAGATTCACCAGGATGTTACCTGGGCTGGAGCGCTTCAGCTATGAAGAGAGACTGGACAGGCTGGGGTTGTTTTCCTTAGAGCAGAGAAGGCTGAAGGGGGACCTGATTGAGGTGTACAAAATTATGAGGGGCATGGTTGGGTAGCTAGAAAGGAACTTTTCCCCTTTAGCAGAGGGGTCAATAACCAGGGGGCATAGTTTCAAGGTAAGGGGCAGGAGGTTTAGAGGGGATTTGAGGAAAAACTTTTTCACCCAGAGTGTGGTTGGAATCTGGAACTCACTGCCTGAAAGGGTGGTAGAGGCAGGAACCCTCACAAGATTCAAGAAGCATTTAGATGAGTACTTGAAACGCCATAGCATACAAGGCTACGGACCAAGTGCTGGAAAATGGGATTAGAATAGACGGGGCTTGATGGCTGGCGCGGACACGATGGGCCGAAGTGCCTCTTTCTGTGCTGTATAACTCTATGACCATGGTTATGGAGGGACTTGTAGATATATGTCCATGTCATGACAGGCAATGGAGCCAGTGGAGGTCATCAAGGATAGATAATAGGTGAATGAGACTTTGTACGGGACAGGATGCAGATGGCAGAGTTCTAGATGAGTTGCAGAATATGTAAAGTGTAGCCCATCAGCAATTCTGAGTCTCTTCGAACTCTCTCTCATGTGTGCTACAAGGAAGTTGCTGAGTTTCTTGAACTTGAAAGAAGAGCAGTTATTTCAGTGGGTCGAGATCGGGTAGCTATTTACTATGCCAAGTTCACTGAGACGACATTTGCCAACAAAATATTATTGGACTGGAATACTAATGAGATATTTGAAAAGTAAAAGGATATTGTGTCAGTGATACCAGTCAGTACAATGTCTGCCTGTATTAACAAAATAGTTAGGAAACAGGAGCTACTATTTAAAAGACAAAACAAATAACCAATAATTAATTCCTCAGTGCAGGCCTTACTGGTATAAAAGTACAGCATTTAATCAGTCTGTGGTTACCTTCACTGTGGAGAAAATAGAATAATTGGATGATAAGCGCTTGAGTAAAATATTAATGAGCATATCACTTGCATAAATAAGTGGATATTAACGGTTGTGTGTGAGGTATACATTAAATACCATCATTGTCTGTGCCCTCCCCGAGGCCAATATTAGCATTTCAATAAAGGAGCATTAATGGTTGCCTAGCCACAAGTAAATGAGTATTAATTGTCGGACACATGAGCTTACTGAGTTTACTGTATTGTAGAAAAGAAAGGGGTGATTTTTTTTGTTGAAGTTTTGCTTTGGCTGTGTTCAGATGTGAATATAAAATTGCTTTTGAGTTAAATTGTTTGGAAAACTAAACAAAAACTGCAAATTGCAGCCAGTCTGAAGTCTTTAACTAGGGGACTGGAAAAGATTAAGATTAGTTTGCGCATTATCTTGTATATAAAATGGATGACCGAGATAACAAGATTTGGCCCTTACTGGGACTGGGGAGACAGATTTGATTAAACCTATGAACAAGTTGCTGCTGTGTTAATATAAAAAGCTAGATTCCAGTTCTACATTTTGATCAAAATGACCGTCTGAGACTAAATAAGGCTTGAATAATAATCAGGTCTCTATAGTTTTAAGAAAATTTGTCAAGATTTATTTGATATTTAAATTACAAAGAATCTACATCACAGACAATTTGGCTCAAGTGGTGTACGATAATGATTATACACCACACGGGCCTCTACTCACTCTAATTACCTCTTCCCACCCAACCCCTGTATTCCTCTATTCCCTTTTGCCTCATGTATGTGTCAAGCCTCCCCTTCAATGTATCAATGCTCTCTGCTTCAACCGCTCCATGTGGCAGCAAGTTCCATATTCTCACCACCCTCTAAAAGAAAATTCTTCCTAAGTTCTTTATTTAATCTGTTAGTGGCTATCTTATATTTCTACCTCCTTGTTCTGGACTCACCCATGAGTCCAAACAGTTTCGACACATACCTCCAATTCCTGAGTCCAAGTCATTTGTGTATATGGTGAACAACATTGGTCCCAGCAAGGACCACTGTGGGACACTTCTGCCAGTCCAAGAAACTTTCCTGTGTCAACTTCTTAAATTGTAATTTTCTATGCCCACATTTATAATGGAAACTGCATCGATTTTAAAATTCTCACCCATGGCCTCGCCCCTCCCTATCTCTGTAATCTCCTCCAGCCCTACAACCCTCCAAGATCTCTGCGCTTCTCCATTTCTGGCCTCTTATGCACCCCTGATTTCCATTGCTCCACCATTGACAGCCATGCCCTCAGCTGCCTAGGCCCTAAGCTCTGGATTTTGCGCCCTAAACCGCTCAACCTCTCTACCGTCTTTTTAAGTCGCTCCTTAAAACTTACTTGAGGAAGGTTTTGGTCACCTGTCCTAATTTCTCTTTATGTTGGCTCGGTGTCATTTTTTGATAACGCTCCTGTGAAACATCTTGGGAGGTTTTACTATGTTAAAGGTGCTATATAAATGCAAGTTGTTGTTAGTTTTCCAGAATTAACAACAACTGCAACTTGCATGTGCCAGAAGGCATCTCGAACTGCTTTAATAAGGAAGGAAAGTATACGGTGGACACAGAACATGAAGAAAGGGGAAGAGGAATGGAGAGGCTAGGATTGGAAACCAAAGGTATGATCAATAGTCAGAGTTTTGTGGAGATTTTTGAAAGCAGGGAGGGACAAGTGCAGGGAACTTGATGTTTTCCTAAATGAAAGGCACTAATGCAAATTATTGTAGCTTGTACCCCCTCTCCCTTTCAGTGGTGGCCGTAGAAAACTGTTGAATGGAAGGCAATTACCAATGGACTTCAAGACAGTCAGGCCATTCTGATGGATAGTTTCCAGTTACTGATATTAATGTGATGGCCAGTTAACCTGTGTTTGATAGTTTTGGGATGATTGTGGCCAGGACACAGAAAACTCTTTGAATAGTGCCATGGGATCTTTTTCATCCACTTGTACGGGCAGGTGGGGCATCAGTTTAAAGGTAGCCAAAGGACAGCACCTCTGACAATGCAGTTAGGGAAATTAGGGATGGGCAATAAATGCTGGCCTTGCCCGTGATGCCCACATCCCAGCAATGAATAAAAATAAGTCAGCCTAGATTATGCGCTCAAGTCCTAGAAGTGGGTATTGAACATAAAACCTTCTGACTGAGGTGAGTGCGAGACTGTGAAATTGTTTCTATCTCAATATTTAAAAAAATGACTTATTTATTTCAGACTGGAGACATCCAGATTTGTCCAATAGAGTAGCCATATTAAATACTCCCAGAATGCCTGACATTGTTTTCAATAATGCTACGATTGAACAAACTGATTATTTTCCTCCCCAATCTTGTGCCACTGATTTGAAAATGTGAAGCGCTTTAGTATTTGAATATTTTGTGCTTATGATGGTTTCAACTTTTCTCAATCTCAAACATTTTAATTAAAATTTCTGGGCTTCAGTGCAATATATTTTATGAATGGTAACACTCACTGTACTCAGTGAATATCAAACATGTCAATTGTCTTGTCTTGTAGTTAACATTAACTTTCTCCACTGATCAGACTTTCAGTACAAGTACAAAAACTGGAAAAGACTATTGTCAGTCCTATGTAAGAATGGTGCGAACATCCTGTGTCATAAAATATATTTAAATGTTCTATAAAAATTGATTTTATCAGTAAAAAAGGTTTTTCTAAAAAAAAATCTAAGTGCAGAATGAACTCTTTCTACTGTATTTGCTCTTTCATTATTTTCAATCCATTTACACTATTTTTGATCTTAATCTGGAACTGCTGTCATTGCATAACCATGTGAATAACAAGCCTTGTACATGTTACCTGGGACATGCTGGAATGGAGAGGCCTGTTTATAAGTGAAGCAACTTACCACCTGTGTGAACCAGTGCTCAGCCCAAGTGGGACTTGGTCTCTATTTGAATAAGCTATGAGTGAAAGAGAAGGTGCTGAAGTAAAGTTTAAAACTCATGAAATTAAATGTTGGATTCCCATTTAAACTCAACAAACCTTGTTTAATAATCAATCGCACACTCAGTCTCCCTTGATAATAGACTGGTTCAGAGTTAGTGCAGTGCCATCGTAACGCTGTATAAGTTTCAGGGGCCGGTGTTGTACTTGTCTTCTGCTGACAGAAACTGATGCTTTCTGAAATATTTTATATGTGTAAGTCAATGAATTTTTTTTTTTAAATGACAAAACTTAGACGTGCAATAGCAACATTCACTTGTACCACACAGCATAGTAAATGCACCCATAACCTGTAGAGGTTCGTTTTAAGTTTCTATTTTTAAAAATATATACGTTTCCACATTATTTTCTATGTCTTGAGTACATTAACTAAAATTGGTCCAAACTGCAGAACTTCTAGTCTCTAACTCTTTCTTTCTCCCTTTTCTCTTGGCAACTGGTTTGCAAAATGTTAAAAAGTTCCAGCCTCTCCTTAAAAGTAGCTTTTGATTTTTTGACACATATAGAAAGTGTTAGTTTACACAAGGGTTTTACTCTGTATATTCGCCTAGCATGTTGTGTTTTCCTACATTTCAACAGCAACTACACTTCAAAAGCACTTCATTGGCTGTAAAGCGCTTTGGGACATCCTGAGGTCATGAAAGGCGCTATATAAATGCCAGTCTTTTTATGTAATCTGTATGGAGCTGATCACGAGACATTAATATGAAGGTATATCCAATCGGTGATTGATTCTGTTATTTAGACTCACTAGCTAAACTTTCCATTCTCATTTTCAAAGTACAAGTGGTGCTAAATCAAGGCCGCTGGCTTTCTGCTTTCAATGGAAAATCTGACACAGTTGTGCAATATGATTGCTGTCTGGGTTTTCAATTTTGTGCCAGATTTCCTGGAAGTTTCTGCTGCCGGCCAGAGTTCACTCTGCTTGGTGTGTATGTGCTCTCTGTTTCCCATCTGTTCTCTCTGCCAGCCCCACTTCTCTCTCCTTGCTGTCTGTTCTCTCTGCCAGCCCCACTTCTCTCTGCCAGCCCCACTTCTCTCTCCTTGCTGTCTGTTCTCTCTGCCAGCCCCACTTCTCTCTCCTTGCTGTCTGTTCTCTCTGCCAGCCCCACTTCTCTCTCCTTGCTGTCTGTTCTCTCTGCCAGCCTGAGTTCTGCTTGACTGCTGCCCTTTTGGGTTGAGCTTGTCTGCTGGAATGTGTTCTACCTGCTGTCACCTTGAGTCCAGCCTGCTGTCGTGTTCTGCCTCGCACCTGAAGTGAGCCTGTCAACCACTGCAAGTTAAGGGTAAAGATATTTTACTATTAAATATGCTGTTTAACTACCCTTTCATAGAAACGTATTAGTTTGTACCCCCCACCACCTTTTGAATCCACCAATTCCTGTCCTAATGTTCATCTGGTACTTCAGCTAAGTAGCCATTCTTCGCATATGAGCCTAAATAGCGATTGTCAACATTTTGGGGGGAATCACAGAGGAGCCAGGTTCTGCCCTCACCCACTAAAAGAAAGACTTGCATTTATTTAGCACCTTTCATGACTTTAGGACACCCGAAAGCGCTTCACGATCAATGAAGTACTTTTTGACGTGTAGTCACTGTTGTAGGAAATGGCATTACATTTACCTAATGACTGGATAGCGATCAGGAGGTCCCTGGCTGTTCATTCCCTTCCCAACCTAGGGGCACTGAGGCCAATTACAATGCTCTTCCACTGCCGCAACTGGGATCAATAACCCAGCACAAGACAGGTATCAAATTCCTAGTTGTGTTGTAACTTTGTTCCAACGTCAACATTTAGGTGTCTCTTTTATAACTTGCCTTCATTCTCTTTATCTTCCAGCCTGCTAGGTCATATTCCACACCCTAGTGCCTTGTCCCACTTTTACGGTGCTACAAAATACGCTGTGACTGCGCTGACAGAAGGTATTCGATATGAACTACGTGACCAGAAGAGCCACATTCGTGCCACGGTAAGTCGACACTCAGTTTAAACAAATTCAAGCTCAGCCTTTAAAAGGGGAATAAAGTTCATGCCCTCCTTGTACACGAGTCATTCTAACAACAAGAAAACATTGTCTGTATTTATTAGTCTTTTTTGATTTATAGAGGCTAACTTTCATGGTGATTTAACATTCCCCCCTCCTCCATTTTAACATGTATTTTTCCTCACCTTCGTTAGGGATTCTCATGCCACACACAGGCTTGTTGGACATGCACCCAGGTCTCTTCTGGTGTCATTCATGAGATGACCACTAGAAGGTACCAAGAGCAGTTTAGGGTGACTTGTGTTGTGTCTGTGTGTTGATAGAGACAGGAGTTGGTTTGATAGGTGTTTACTAAACAAAGTCTGGAGGGGAACTAATGGATACAACACAATATACAGGCTTATATAGCCCGAGTGGCCATTACTGGCATTACAGTACACATGGGGCTCTTAAAGGCACATACACTACAATTCCTCCCCTTTTAGCTAACCAGTACATAATATTTTAAGTAATTATTAATTACATGTTACAAGAAAAATAATCTATACATTGCTGCAGTTAATTAATTATAAGTCAGTCTCTCTGGAGGCTTCCTGACTCGGTCCGGATAACGCCTCGGTAGTGTAGTTTCTGGTGGTGTAGTAGGTTCTTTTGGCAAGGCTGATTCGGCTTGAATGCCAGTGTCGGGTTCATCGGGTTCCAGTATCACTGGATCGGAGGTAGATATGGGTATCTCTACTTCATCATTAGGCGTATAGAGTTGTGGTGTAGGTTGTCCCTTTTCGGATGACTCTATGATTTGGTCAGCATGGTGCCTTATTATGCTTTCTCCGATGTCCACGGTATACATCAGCGGTCCTAGTCGTGTGCAGATAGTTCCAGGCTGCCATTTCTCGGTACGGTAGTCCCGGGCCAAAACTTGTTGACCTATCTGGAAGGTTCTAGTTGGTCTTTCATTCATGCCTTAAAATTGCCGGTTCTCCACGTCCCTTCTGATGTTGGGCTTGATCAAATCCAGCCGGCATCTTAGGCTTCTATTGAAGAACATCATGGCGGGAGTTTGGTTTGTAACCATATGTGTTGCATTCCTGTATGCGAACAAGAAGTTATCCACCTTGTGCTGAAGTTTTATGTCTTCATTACCCATGGCCTTCCTGAAGGTCTGGACAAACCTTTCAGCCAATCCAGTGGTGGCGGGATGGTATGGGGCGGACGTGTAGTGCTTAACCCCATTGTTTTTTTAAGAACTTCCTGAATTCTTCGGACACAAATTGCGGTCCATTATCAGAACAGATCTGTTCCGGCAGCCCATTCCTGGCAAATATGGTCCTTAATACTGTGATGGTTTTTCCCGTGGTGGTGGAGGACATCTTTATTACCTCCGGCCACTTGGAGTGTGCATCAACTGCGATTAAGAACATTGAGTCCATAAATGGACCAGCAAAGTCAATGTGTACCCTTTGCCATGGAGATGAGGGCCACTCCCATGGATGTAGAGGGGCTTGGGGTGGAGCGTTTTGGACCTTCTGGCATCCTAGGCAGCTCTTGGTCATTTCTTCGATGTCTCCATCGATACCTGGCCACCATACAAACGCTCTGGCTAGGTTCTTCATTTTCACACCACCCAGATGCCCCTCGTGAAGCTCCTTTAGCACTTTATCCTGGAGTTTGGGTGGAATCACCACTCTGGATCCACACATCAAGGTTCCTCGGCACACTGACAGCTGTTTTCTTTGCGAGAATGCTGGCAACAGTGGTTCGCCATGTGCTGGCCATCCCTTCACCGTTAAGTCGTAGACTCGTGAGAGAGTCGGGTCATTTCTCGTTTCCTTTTCAATGGCAGAATTTGTTACTGGTAGACATTCCACTATGGTTGAGTGGAACATCTCCACTGGGTCTACTGTAGGTGCCTCTTCTACCGTTGGCAACGGTAGGCGCGATAAACCGTCAGCATTCCCATGCTGTTTTGATCCTTTGTATTCTATGTTGTATTGGTGTGCCCCTAGAAAAAGGGACCACCTCTGTAGCCTTTGCGCTGTCATAATGGGAACACCCTTTTTAGGGTTGAATATGGAGATGAGGGGTTGATGGTCAGTCAACAAGGTAAATTTTTGTCCGTGTAGGTAATGGTTGAATTTCTTCACTCCCCATACCAGGCTGAGTGCTTCCCTGTCGATTTGGGCATAGTTACGCTCAGCTGAGTTCAATGAGCGTGACGCAAAAGCTATCAGCCGTTCCGAGCCATCAGGGAATTTATGCGATAATACTGCTCCTATGCCGTAAGGGGATGCATCGCACGCCAGTCTGATTGGCAGTGATGGGTTGTAATGAGCCAAAACTTCTTTGGACGTGATTAAACCTTTGCATTTATGGAAGGCACGTTTACAGTCTTCGCTCCATTTCCAAATTACTCCTGTTTGTAGCAGTTCATTAAGAGGGTGTAGAAGAGTTGATAAGTTCGGTAAAAATTTATGATAGTAATTTATTAATCCCAGGAACGACCTTAATTGTGAAACATTTTCAGGTGCTGAGGCTTTTATGACCGCTTCAATTTTTTTCAGGTGACTTATGCAACCCTTCCTTATTAATTATGTGGCCACAATATGATATTTGATTTTGGAAAAATTCGCACTTGGGGCGATTTGCTCGGAGGCCCCGTTCTCTCAGCCTAGTGAGCACCTGCTCCAAATTGGCAAGGTGCTCGTTGTCGTTTTCTCCTGTTACAAGGATGTCGTCTAGGTAGCATTGAGTCCCCAGAATCCCTTGGAGGACTTGCTCCATAGCTCTTTGCCAGATAGCTGGAGCGGATGCTACTCCGAAAACCAGTCGATTGTACTGGTACAGACCTTTGTGTGTATTTATCATGAGATATTTTTTTAGAGGCCTCTTCAACCTCCATCTGTAGATATGCCTGTGCCAAGTCAATTTTGGTGAAACGTTTCCCTCCGGATAGTGAGGCGAAAATATCTTCTATCCTCGGAAGAGGATACTGTACCGTGTGAAGGACCGGGTTTACAGTCACCTTGAAGTCTCCACAGATTTGAATTTTTCTCTGTTCTTCAGATTTATCATTCTTCAATGCTTTCTTCATGACTGGGACGATGGGTGTTGCCCACTCGCTCCAATCTATTTTAGATAATACGCCTGCCTTTTCCAAATTCTCCAGCTCTGCCTCGACTGCTGGACGAATTGCGTATGGCACCGGTCTTGCCTTAAAAAACTTGGGAATTGCTGCATCTTCCACTTTTATTGAGGCGGTGATGCCTTTCAAGGTTCCTAGTTTCTCTTGAAACACTTCCTTGGCGTTGGCCAAGATGTCTTTTTAATCGTTCAGGTATGACGTCATCATCATTTTTTTTCTTACTGGTCACCGTCAGTGCCTGAATGGAGTGCCAGTCTAAACGTATTTTCCTGATCCATCCACCATCTTGTAGAACGTATAAATACAACTTCTGTATTTCCTTGCCGTTGTATACAACAGGCACCCTTATTTTTCCTTTGGGGTATACTTTCTGCCCCGTATATGTTTTCAAGATAATGGATGTGTCTTTTATTAAAGGTATATGCGGAAATAGCCGCTCGTAATCCCGTCAATTTATGACGGTCAGAGCTGAGCCTGTATCTAGCTCCATTTTAACTGGGGACCCTGCTATTGTGAGGGTAACCCAAATGGTCTGGTAATCTTCTTTGGCAATTACATTATGTAATTTGAGAGAGCTTAGTCTCTTGTTCCCGGAGTCGCTATCGCTCTTCTGGTCTTCGGAGCTACTGTCCGTCATCATTTGTACCTTTCTGTGCTTTTCCTTATTGATTTTCTTCCTGTTAGTGGATTTTTTGTTTCCAGATCGGCATACACGTGTAATGTGTCCCATCTTTCCACATTGCCTGCATGCTTTGTCCTTGAACCAGCAGTCCCTCTGGTCATGGGTGGATCTGCCGCAGCGATAAAATCTCTCGAAACCCCGTGTCATTTCATGGGTGCCGAAGTCTTGTGGCTTTTGCTGTATCTCTGCAGCTCCTCTTGCACTGAAAGCCTTGTCCAGTGTTAAATCTTTCTCAGAAAGTAGCCTTTTTTGTGTTCCTACACTTAGGAGAACGCAGACGAATTTGTCTCGTAGAGAATCTGCCAGTCCTGCCTCGAATTGGCAGTGTAGGGTATCAACAATCTCCTTAAAATTCTTGTCCATCGGTTCGCTGGAGTGATTAAGTTTTGTAACAGCTTGTATGTCTTTGCGCCCATTAGATTTAGAAGTACTGAAGCTTTTTTTTCTTCATCTATTCCATTTGCGGTGCAATATACCTCCACTCTTTCCACATATGTGGTCCAATCCTCTATCTCGTTATCAAAAGCATCAATATTGCCAGAATTAGGCATCTTAGAAAAGATATGGTGCTTTCCCGCCGCTGCTGCCGATGACAATGCTGTTTCCCGCGGTTTCCGTTCTTTTTTATTTATTTACAGTTGGAGACTCGTTCCCGCCGGATTCTCTCTCTAGGTCTGAACGCCGACCTGCTTGCAGCGCCGGCCGTCTCCCGAGTGCTCCCTCCCCATCTGTTACTGCTTGCCTCCACTTTCGCTGCTTGGCCCAGCTGTAGAGCCAGCCGCTGGAGCCCCAGCCTGACGCCCAGGAAGGATTACCGCAGTACCTGCCACCAGCTTGGCCAGCTGGTGAAACAACAGCTTCTTTCACTTCTTGATTCTTCTGGATGCCAGAGGAATCGATGTCCTTGAGGTCATGCCGAATTGTAGGTAAGTCCGTTTCCACTTCGTCGCCACTGTTGTGTCTGTGTGTTGATAGAGACACTGAAGACAGGAGTTGGTTTGATGGGTGTTTACTAAACAAAGGCTGGAGGGGAACTAACGGATACAACACAATACTCCGGCTTATATAGCCGAGTGGCCATTATCGGCATTACAGTACACATGGGGCTCTTCAAGGCACATACACTACAATTTGTCCTCTGATTTTTTTAACTCTCCCCTGTGAGGAAGTGCCCAGATTCCTCCAGGCCCCTCCTATTGATGGCATGATTCAGATATTAAAAAAAACCCTGCCTTACGGGGTTTCATGAGGTAAAGAATCCAGCCTTGGCATAATGTCTTGAAGCACTTTGTGCCATCATCTAACTGTACAAATTAAATGTGGTGACAGAAGTATTTGTTTGTGATAGGTTACATTATAATAATGCATGTTTACACATGTCAAAAAAGACATTAGACCATTTGCATGATCTCATCCTGTCATATTTCTTTACCCAGAGGGATGTTGGAGTGGTTGAAGCAGAGACCATTGCAACTTTTAAGGGAAATGTAGCTAAACATTTTAGCAGAGGAAGATACAGGGCTATCTGGAGAGAACGGGGCAGTGGAATTAGTTTTGGATGCTCTAGCAAAGAGACAGCACAGGCATGGTGGGCCGAATGGCCTCCTCTGTGTTGTAAACTGCTATGGTCTGTCACACAAAGGGGAATTAACTGGCACTTCTCACGAGATGTTTCCAGGTATTATCATTCCTACAAGTGTCAGCTTAGCTTGGTGGCACAGGAAACTTTGTTTTATCCGGAAGTTGTATGGCCAGAAACCTCGATCTAACGGCAGAAATCAGCAGCAGTTTTGTTAGGTTTTTTTTCTTTTTTTTTCTCCTAGCATTTTTTTAAACAGTCGGGCTCTGGAAAGCCTCTCTGAAGCTGTTGCTAAGCTACAGAGATGCTTCCAAGGTACGGGCCGACTGTTTACAAGCTGTTGCTAAGCAACAGTGTTTGTTGTCAGATACGGAGATGAAAACCTCCGTATCCTTCAACATTAGCGCTGGTCTGTCCGGAGGTTTTCATAGATTGGCATCACGCTGGTCCCGTTGGTGCCGGATATCATGAAGTTTCCTGTAGTACTCTCACCTCTGAGTCAGAAGGTTGTGTTTAAAACCCACTCCTAGGATTTGAGAATAGAATCTAGGCTGGCGCTGCATTGTCAGGGGGGTGCTGTCTTTTGCCTGCCTTTTAGATAATGCTGCATCGGCCTGTTCAAGTGGATGGAAAAGATCCCATGGCACTATTCAAAGAACAGAGTTTTCTCTCTCTATTTTGGCCACGTTAATCCCACAACGAACCTCATCAAACACAGATTTCCTGGGCATTCATTCATTTGCTTTGTATGGAATTTTGCTGTGTGCAAATGTAAATTGGCTGCTGCGTTTGTCTACTTAACAACAGTGATTTCAAAAGTAATGACAACTCCACCATTCAACCCGGCCTGCGAGCTGGATGTCGGTGAAAATCCCACCAGCTCCTGCAAAGTTATTCACACTATGAAACTCTTTGTTGTGATGGCTATAAATCCACACAGTGCCCCCTCTGCTGCACTCTCAATCCATTGCCAGCCTTTGTTCCTTTTATCTGATGTTTTCATTTCACGCTCCCACAGATTCCCGCGATCCCACCTTTCTTTCCCACCATTAAAGTGCTGCTGATCCCTTTAGTTGTGACGCTGCTATTTCTACAATCTGTGTACAGTCTTTACTCCTTACTTTCAGAGCATATCGCCTGGACTTGTGAAGACTGAGTTTGCTTATCGCATGCTTGAAAATACTTCAATCTCTGCTTCCCAAGTATACTCAAGGATCAAGGTATGTCACACAGATACTAAAAATACATTTTAACAGGTGGGGAACAAGCAGTGAAGAAAAAAAGTGAGGATTAGATAGTGACACTGATTTCATTTATGTTACATCACAGTCTGTTATTTGCAGAGTTTATTAGGCTGATGGGACTAGGACTACTTTCCCATGTGTCCGCTCATATACCAGTATTCTGTGCTATCTGGTTTTCAAATTGTTGCTTTAGTTTATTCAAAGCTTGCAGAGTGGAGTTAACACATTTAGTTTAGAATTATATGATTGAAGAAAGAAAAAGGGAATATGTCAGCATACATTAGCCACAAAAAAAGACTCACATCAATATTTATATAGTACTAGCCAATCTCCCTTAGCATTGCACACGGGGAGTGAAGATCAAATGTCGTTTTTGTGGTTAGAGGGTGAGACATAATTCAGTCTGCAGTTTAAAGTCATGTACTCTCATTTTGATACAATACTTGATTTGATATTTATAGTTAGCTTCAAACAATTTGGGAAGCAAAGAAGCAGATTGGTTGGAGCACAGAAGTTTCTCTTCAGTACAGGCTGAGAGATGCCAAATTGAGGTCATACAGCACCATCATTGGCAGGAGGGTGTAATTACAGTGTGACAACTTTACATACAGTTTCCAATATAAATGTCAACATAGTAATTTATAACAAAAGTGCAAGCAGATTTGAGTTTTAACATATATAGATTGTGTATCGGAATAAGACACATGTATAGACGTAGTATGGTACTATCAGCACAGTGTCATACATTCATATCCTACCTTTCTCACCTTGTGTATGACACACCTGAATGTTTGTTGTGTAAGGTAGAGACAGGACAGATGTCTGATAGCTAGATATGTGGAACTTCAGCCAGGACAGTGGTATATCTGTCAGTCAGTTCATAAAGCAGGAGCGGCTGGGGACTGGGGTGCCTTAAAGAGAAGGATTGAGGACAATGGGTGGGGGTTGGATTCACCAAATAAGGCTGGACTTTTAACTTTCATTTACATAACAAAGTACCCCATCCTAGTTGCAGTTGTTAGAGTTGTGGCAAAGAAGGAGCACGAGATTAATCCCATGTTAGAGGGCAGAGTTATGAGGAATAGCAAGGAAAGCTGAAACTTCTTCAGCTTTCAAAGGTAGTGAAGAGAGGAGACCTTATTGAGCTCTATAAGATACTAAGTACTGTAAAATAGAAAATGCTAATTCAGATGAGCACTATTTCAAGTTAAACCATGACTGCAGGACAAGGGCCATAGGCACAAACTGATAAACGGCAAGTTTAGAACTGATGTCAGGAAGAATGTCTTCAAAGAATGAGTGATTAATACTTGGAGTGGTCATCCTGGTAGGCTGGTGGAGGTAAAAAGTTTAGTCAATGAAGAGGCAGTTCGATGTTTTGATTGAGGGGTGAAATTGTAAATTTCTGTGGAAGGATAGGGTAAATGGGCTGAATGGCCTCTCTTCATATGCACATCTTTGTGAGGCAGATATTGCTAATAATGGTGGGCAATGACTAGTTTCAGCTTGGCCCCGTGATAACACTCTGGCCTCTGAGTCAGAAATTTATGGATTCAAGACCCAATTCGGGTCTTGAGCACATAATCTAGGCTGACACTTCAGTGCAATATGAGGGTGTGCTGCCTTTCGGATGAGCCATTAAACGGAAGCTCTCTGTACTGTTCAGGTAAATGTAAAAGATGCCAAGACACTATACGAAGAAGAACAGGGGCATTCTCCCATTGTACTGAATAGCTGTTATTCCTTAACCAACACCCCCAAAACAGATTAAATGGCCATTTATTACATTTGCTGTTTATGGGATCTTACAGTGTGTAAATGAGCTGCTGCGTTTGCCTACACAATTGCATTTCCATAGCAATTCATTGGCTGTCCTGAGGATGTGAAAGGTAATATAAATGAAAGTTCTTTCTTTATAGAGTACTGTGTACATTTGCTGTCATTTTAAATGACAGGTGGCGTATTCAGAAGGAAGATAGGTTCTCTGTGTAATTTTCTTCCTTAACTGAGAGCATTTGTTATTACAGGACAACTTGGTTGGGTCACCAATAGGTTGAATGGTGTTCGAATGCCACTTGTGGCTGATACGGGGAGTCCAGCACTCGACGACTAGAGCAACCTAAACAGTTTGTGGGAAAATAAACGTTGCTAAATTTTCCTCCTAGTAAACACTCACTGTTGTCTTGTAGGTTCTGGAAGCGGAGGACATTTCAAGTGCTGTGGTATATGTTCTCGGTGCACAACCTCATGTCAACGTAAGAGAATCTTGCTGTGCAATAACTGTTTACAATATTAGCATGCAAATGCCTAATGTATTGTGTGACATTCTCGCTGACTGCTATTTAATAATATAGCAAACCGGTTCTCTCTCTTCCTACATCACTGTTTGCTGCTAAAATCTGCATTTGGCTCGAGGGGGTAAATTGTGCCAAATCACCTGGTGTCTCTCCCCCATGACAGTGAAATGATGCTGGGTTCCTCTGGATCTCACTGGACCACACAGGTCCCCGTCTGGCTCTTGGGTGATATATGGCTAAGATCAAGTGTAGTATCATACCCCAGAGATCAAGCATAGTCATACCCCAGTAATGGGGTGGTGATGGTCCCCCCCCCCCCCAGCTATGAGGCGGCGTAAAAGAAAAACCCCCCTTAATTAAGGGGCGAAAAAAAAAAAATGCTAGAGAAAATATTTTACTAAACTGGCAAGTTTATAATGACAGTATAGCAGTCGACACAGATTCAATGGATTTTTAACCCCTATTAAAAACTGGACAGGCTGCTTGGGGTGGGGGGAGGGGAAGCATGAAAAACCACTCAAGCTGGAGATGACTCATTCGTATAGAAACGAACTGTCCTTGGGAACAATGGCCTGAGGCCCACTCCCAAGTCTTGATTAACAAGGCTGATAACAAGTTCATCTTGACAATGAGTCAAGTTAATCGGCTGGAAGATCGAAATGAGATCAAAACCCATTCAAACCTGGAAGGAAGCTTGAAACCCATTCCCTAAGGCCATGAGTCCATTAAAACCACAGATAGCGGTCTGTGTATTGGAGGGGTATAATAGAGAGCAGTTTGGATAGCTCTCTCCTGCCCTCCACACAACGGAACGTCAAGAGGAGCTGAGCCTTGCTCTTCCAACCGAGACAGACTTCAACCAAGGCTGGGACTCGCTTGCCGCAAGGCCGGTACGGAACTAGGTAGCCGAGTTGTACGGGAGGAAGCTGCAAGCAAGATCAAAAGGGCAATCTAGGTGAGCATTGCCAAGCCTACACACCCACAAGATCACTTAGCTGTGTGAGGGGGTGCCTGTATGTTCCTACCAAACCAGAGGGGGTTTAGTGTTGGCAGGGTCCTGTGATAGTTTAGTTCACAGGAGGGTGTTTTTAGGCTGTGGTAAGTCAGCACGGCAGGGGCTTGTTGGACAAGTCAGGGTTGTACTGTTTTAAACTGTACTGTTGTGTTCACACGGCTCGTACTGTATGCGAGTGGAGTGGTTTTTGTCAACCTTAATAAACACTGTACGGGTGAGCCCGAAAACGCTGTCCGTGTTCAAATCTGTCCTCAGTAATCCCTATCGTCCAGAACTTGTAGTAAGGGGGTTTGCGTGCTCGCTACGGGCGGGGCAAAACCACTTACAATAATTGGCGATTGCGGCAGGGGCCTATAGGAAATTGGCCACCGCAGAAACCGGTTACAATAGTTCAGTAAAAGGATTTTTCTTTAACTCTGCACACAGAGGAATATTTATACCCCATGGATTTGCATTCCAGGTGGCTGCCTGTTTATTCAGATCCATAAGTTGCGCGATTTGGAATCCTTTCTATGTACTACAAAAATCAAGGTTTCAGTTCAGCTAGTTGCTGTTTGGCCATTGTATTTATCGGCACTATCTGCCATTACAAAGTGACTGGGAACTAACATTGCACTTTTATAATAAGTATTGAGAACTTTTTTGCTCTTTACTTTAGGTTGGAGAAATCATCATTAGACCAGTGGAGCAGTTACTGTGATCGCGCTCATTCCAATAAGGGAAGAAACACATCTATCGCTGCCAAGTGGCTGCAGCCAAATGCGATGCTTTCTAATGCTTGGCGATATGTGCAGTATTATACTTTTAAGTGCTGTACAATGATTTACCTGTTGTATACTGGACAGGCTTAGTTCCCGTCATAAACTACAGATGATTTCTTTGTAAACCTGCAGTTAATTATGTCACAAGTACCTTTAATAGTTTTCTGGCGAGCTTACAGTTGTCATTTTATTACATTACCCCACAAGGAACTAAAACATACTGTCCTACAGTAAACACAAAAAGCTTCGGCTTCTGTCGACCCTGTTTTCTTTTTCATCTCCAGTGAAAGGAAACACGGAAAATTCAAAATGCTGAAAGAGAATGAATTAATTTGCCACCTGCTAACATGAAGCAGCTCTCTGAATTCATTACTTCACCCAGTTTCAAGCCCAGATTCAAGCTTGAAAGCCCTGCCTGTAAAGGGCTGATTTTCTGGGGTTGTGCTACCGCTGGAGAGCCTCGTCCACCTAGAAATTGCAGCCCCACTGCCCACGCTTATGGACATAAACCATAGGCCGCGGGCCTGCGATTTGCTGAAGTGCGCAGCCAATGGACGTGGCCCCCTGCCAGTTTCACAAACTCGGAAAATGGGCTCAAGTCTTTTAAGGATAAACAGGAATGTGTCTAGTTTTCTCGGCCATTAACCGACAGGATCTCACAGCTGTCAAACTTGAGCTTTGTGAGATACAGTTGCATTAGCTGGTTGTTAATTATGAAGTACAATAGGTGTTCTGCTGTTCCCCTTTAATAGAGCAAATTCGCCCTCTCTGTGACACAGCCTAAAACTCTCTGGCATATATCACCGAGAACTGAGGACATGGGAATAATTTCAAGTTTGTAATCTAATCTTGGGGTTCAGGTGAAGACAAGTGCATCCCTTGATTCCCATTGCTCTATACAGGAAACTCTCGATTTACCGGCACCTATTCAGGAGTAGGTTCAGGTAAGTTTTACTTCATATTAGTGGCTGTTCCTGGATCTGTGGCTGTGTAATCGGGGTTCCTGCACTTGTTGCTAAGCAACAGGGACGCTTGGTCTGTGGCCGGGGTTCCTGCAGCTGTTGCTAAGCAACAGGGAAGCCTGGATTTGTTGCTGTGTACGGAGCTCTCGTACCTTTTGACCAGACTTTTTGATAAACCGGCACCACGCCGGTCCTGTCGGTGCCGGATAAAAAAGAGTTTCCTGTATATCTATCCAGTTTGAACTCAATTGCACTTGTAAGGGCTGATGTTCCTCCTCTCTACTTCCAGCAGCGCTGAGAAAAAATGGACACTAATCCCTTTTCTCCCATTCTGCTTCTAAATAGCACTGGGTTGGAACTTCCTCTTTGGCTGATTTTGGTATCCGCACCTGAAGAGGGTGCAGCCGTGTGAATTGCACACAAATGAAAATCATGAGCTTGGCACACACATGTCCTCCAATAGGGCTACCTGCAGATCAGGGGCAGACTGCTCCCATTAAAAATCTATCGCTACTGCGTCCTGAGCTGCAGCTTCGTTGAACAAAGAAATAGCAGACCAATTAAATACATACTTTGGTTCTGTCTTCACAAAGGAGGACACAAATAACCTCCCAGAGATGTCGGGGAACATAGGGTCTAATGAGAGGGAGGAACTGAATGAAATCAGTATTTGTAGGGAAATGGTGTTAGGAAAATTGATGGGATTGAAGGCCGATAAATCCCCAGGGCCTGATAATCTACATCTTAGGGTACTTAAGTGGCCCTAGAAATAGGAGATGCATTGCTGGTCATCTTCCAAAATTCTATAGACTCGGGAACAGTTCCCATGGATTGGAGGGTAGCTAATGTTACCCCACTATTCAAAAAAGGTGGTAGAGAGAAAACAGGGAATTATAGACTGGTAAGCCTGACATCGGTAGTGGGGAAAATGCTAGAGTCCATTATAAAAGATGTAATAGCAGAGCACTTGGAAAACAGTGACAGGATCGGACAAAGTCAACATGGATTTACAAAAGATAAATCGTGCTGGACTAATCTACTGGAATTTTTTGAGGATGTAACTGGTAGAATAGATAAGGGAGAACCAGTGGATGTGGTGTATTTGGACTTTCAGAAGGCTTTCGATAAGGTCCCGCATAAGAGATTAGCGTGTAAAGTTAAAGCACATGGGATTGGGGATAAGGTACTGACTTGGATAGAGAACTGGTTGGCAGACAGGAAGCAAAGTATTGGAATAAACGGGTCTTTTTCCGAGTGGCAGGCAGTGATTACTGGGGTACCGCAGGGATTGGTGCTAGGACCCCAGCTATTCACAATACACATTAATGATCTAGACAAGGGAACTAGATGTAATATCTCCAAGTTTGCAGATGACACAAAGCTGGGTGGGCGTGTGTGCTGTGAGGAGGATGCTGAGAAACTCCAGTATGATTTGGGCAGGTTGGGTGATTGGGCAGATGCATGGCAGATGCAGTATAATGTGGATAAATGCGAGGTTATCCACTTTGGTGGCAAAAACAGGAAGGCAGATTATTATCTGAACGGCAATAGATTGGGAGAAGGGGAAGTGCAACGAGACCTGGGTGTCCTTGTGCACCAGTCACTGAAGGTAAGCATGCAGGTGCCGCAGGCGGTTAAGAAGGCAAATGGTATGTTGGCCTTCATAGCGAGAGGATTCAAGTACAGGAACAAGGATGTCTTGCTACAGTTGTACAGGGCCTTGGTGAGACCACATCTTGAGTATTGTGTGCAGTTTTGGTCGCCTTATCTGAGGAAGGATGTTCTTGCCATGGAGGGAGTGCAGCGAAGATTCACCAGGCTGATACCTGGGATGGCAGGAATGACGTATGAGGAGAGATTGGGTCGATTGGGCTTATATTCGCTGGAGTTTAGAAGAATGAGAGGGGATCTCATTGAAACTTATAAAATTCTAACAGGACTAGACAGACTAGATGCAGGAAGGATGTTCCCGATGGCGGGGGAGTCCAGAACCAGGGGTCACAGTCTAAGGATAAGGGGTAGGCCATTTAGGACAGAGATGAGGAGGAATTTCTCCACCCAGAGAGTGGTGAACCTGTGGAATTCTCTACCACAAAAGGCAGTAGAGGCCAATTCATTAAATATATTCAAGAAGGAGTTAGATATATTTCTTAAGACTAAAGGGATATGGGGAGAAAGCAGGGACAGGGTGCTGAATTTGGATGATCAGCCATGATCTCATTAAATGGCAGAGCAGGCTCGAGGGGCCGAATGGCCTACTCCTGCTCCTATTTTCTATGTTCCCTTAGGAGACCAGGTTAGGCTCCATGGTAATGAGGTTCAGGGGCTGAAGATTGCAGCCCGGCAGCACGCACTTCAGATGCCTTCCATCCTAATTGCTCCTCGATATTGCTGAGAGACAATCTGCCCCATGATCCTTACCAATGATGCCACTGTTGGATCCCATTTAGAGTCTGCAGCTTATTATAACAATGAAAGAAAGCTGGAAATGCATTAAAGGCTGTATCTCTCAGTATCAGGGTTCACAGCATTCTTAGAAATAACCAAGCTTCATTCAGATCACCGATAATATTGCCCGAATCCCACAATTGGCTCATCACTTGAGACATCATTATGTTTTAGTTCTCTTGGGTACAGTACTTTCTATATTTGCCATCTGTTGATATAGAGTTGCTAATTGGTGCCTATACCCTTTAGAAATATCTAATAATACTTTACTGGCTACACCTATATTATTATAGTATATTGTATTATAATCAACAATTCAGGTTTGAAGGAGGATACCGCTGCATAACTGAGGATAGTCCAGAGATACTGGCAACGTGGCCGCATCTTGCCACACATCGTCTCCACTTTGTTGTGACATTTATGGTCTGAAAACATAGCCAGTTTCTTCAATAGTGTACCTGACCATCAACTGTAGCTAGGAATAGGTTGGCTGACTTAAAGGACTCAACGTGTTTTGTTGAGCTTCACTGGCCAACTATATTTACCCCTGATGCAGTACATACTCATATTATTGAACTATGCTACAAGCAAGTCTGGGTCCGATTAGCTTTCACCTCCGTATATAATAAACTAACGATCTTTGCAGAGCAGTCTGATTGCTCCCTGAATGACGAAAGAGATAGAGAGTAAGATGAAGCAGAAAAAGAGCGCGTATGACAGATGTCAGGTTGCAAATACATCTGAGAATCAGGCTAAATATAGAAAGTTCAGAGGAGAAGTGAAAAAGAAAATAAGAGGGGCAAAGAGAGGGTATGAGAATAGAATGGCAGCTAACAAAGAAGGTAATCCAAAAGTCTTCTATAGGCATATAAATAGTAAATGGGTAGTAAGAAAGAGGAAGGGTGGGGCTGATTAGGGACCAAAAAGGAGACCTATGCACGGAGGCAGAGGGTATGGCTGAGGTGCCAAATGAGTACTTTGCATCTGTCTTCACCAAGGAAGAAGATGCTGCCATAGACATTGTGAAGGAGGAGGTAGAGGAGATACTGGATGGGATAAAAATTGATAAAGAGGAGATACCAGAAAGGCTGACTGTACTTAAAGTAGATCAGTCACCAGGACCAGATGGAATGCATCCTAGGACGCTGAAGGAAGTAATCGTGGAGGTACTGGCCATAATCTTCCAATCCTCTTTAGAAACAGGGGTGGTGCCAGAGGACTAGAGAATTGAAAATGTTACACCATTATTCAAAAAAGGGTGTAAAGATAAACCCAGCAACTATAGGCCAGTCAGTTTAACCTCAGTAGTGGGGAAGCTTAGATACGATAATCAGGGACAAAATTAACAGTCACTTGGACAAGTGTGGATTAATTAAGGAAAGCCAGCACGGATTTGTTAAAGGCAAATTGTGTTTAACCAACTTGATCGAGTTTTTTGATGAGGTAACAGAGGGGGTTGATGAGGGCAATGCGGTTGACGTAGTGTACACGAATTTCCAAAAGGCGTTTGACAAAGTGCCACATAATAGGGTACAATCCTAATGTGAGTGCATGAACAGAGTGAACTAGGGGTATATGTACACAAATTGTTGAAGGTGGCAGGACAGGTTGAGAAAGCAGTTAAAAAAGCATACGGGATCCTGGGCTTCATTAATAGAGGTATAGAGTACAAAAGTGTGGAGATTATGATGAACTTGTATAAAACACAGGTGCAGAAAAGATTTACAAGAATGATTCCAGGGATGAAGGACTTCATTTATGGGGATAGACTGGAGAAGCTGGGGTTGTTCTCATCAGAGCAGAGAAGATTGAGAGGAGATTTGATAGAGTTGTTCAAAATCATGAGGGGTCTGGACAGAGTAGATAGAGAGAAACTGTTCCCGTTGGCAGAAGGGTCGAGAACCAGAGGACACAGATTTAAAGTGATTGGCAGAAGAACCAAAGGCAACATGAGGAAAAACTTTTTTGCTCAGCGAGTGGTTAGGATCTGGAATGTAATGCCTGAAAGGGTGGTGGAGGCAGATTCAATCACAGCTTTCAAAAGGGAATTGGATAAGTATCTGAAGGAGAAAAAATTGCAGGGCTACGGGGAAAGGGCGGGGGAGTGGGACTAGCAGAAGTGCTCTTGTAGAGAGCGGGCATGGGTCGAACCGAATGGTCGCCTTCTGTGCTGTAACCATTCTATGCTTCCTAACTTGCCTGTGCCAAACAGGAATGTAGCTAACTACTGCATTATGTATTGTTTTCTAAAAAATAAACATTTGGATACATTTAAAGTGTTTTGTTTCATTATTTGCAAAATAATAGCCTTTAAAGGATGATTTAATGCCAATTTTATGTTGTGTTGTGAACTTTTCTAAGCTATTACACATTTTCTGGTCGCAGCACTGAGACTGTGGCACTCATCCCCTGCAAACTTTGTGCTCATATAAGTTGGGATCGAGTGAACCCACTAAACCATCTGGAATTAACCTTATATATTCATTGCGAGCAAACAATACAACATTGACCTGCTTGATCCATCTGTGCACTGCGGTTCACTCCAAGCTGCCTTGGGCAGCATCAGTCAATCCAAAGACATAAAAATTCAGGGCTGTGGGAACTGTCCCTGTGGTGGGGGTTGACTGGAGGTGACAACTCCATCACTGCCTCCCTGGTGAAGCAGAGCCTGTGAATGCCAGATGTCCTCTGACCAATGTTCCCTCTAATTTTTTTTGGCCCGCGCAGGCCATTCAAAGTGCAGTTTTTCTATTAAAAGCCGGCTCACTGGCTGCACGGGACCTGCAGAGTGCTGCGCGGCTTAAGAACATAAGAAATAGGAATTAGCCATTCGGCCCCTCGAGCTTGCTCCGCCATTCAATAAGATCATGGCTGATCATTGACCTCAACTCCACTTTCCCACCTGATCTCCATATCCCTTGATTCCCCTAGCGTCCAAAAATCAATCTATCTCAGCCTTGAATACACTCAAAGACTCAGCATTCACAGCTAAAGGGGAACATTGCCTCTGACATCCTGGGGTTGGGTGTGTAGGCCCTTCCTGTGGGTAAGGGTAGCTGTTGGGTGTTGGCAGTCTTTTGCTGATGATGCAAGCAAACCAACCTAGCGGAACTCCTTTCAGTCTCTTCCCAAAAACCTCAAATAGTGCACAGCACCAAATACAATGGCCCAGAAATTAGGTTCGGGGGCTTGCCGCGCGTGCAAGCCCCCGATGTGCACTCACCCGGCGCGCCGACATCTGAAGCCTGGGCTTGCTTGGAATTCCTGTCACTGGCCCGGTTCAGATGTCGGTGCGATGTGCTTGCCTGATCCAGCGGCGTAGTTAGTGCGATATGCCGGCTGGGATCAGGTGAGCGCCGTGCAGCCAATCGGGGGAGGGGAAACTTCATTCATGAGTTTGATAGTAAGAACTGTCAAACTCATGAAAAGTACGGGTACCCAAAACACTACTTAAACTTTAAATAAAATTTTAAAAAACATCCCAATAATTAAATAAACTATAAATAACTTTAAAAAAACTATTTTAAACAATTAGTCAAATTTTTGAAAAAAATATTTTTTTTAAAAATCGGGTCTAAAACTACACTTACCTTACTGTATCACAGAAATCACAGAAACCCCACAATGCAGATAGAGGCCATTTCGGCCCATCGAGCCTGCACCGACACATATCCCACCCGATCCCCGTAACCCCTACACCAACACATATCCCCCACTAGCCCCACAACCCCACGTATTTAATCCCCCTAACACTAAGGGTCAATTTATCATAGCCAATCAACCTAACCTGCACATCTTTGGACTGTAAAGTCCTTAAAAACAATAAAGCTGTGGAAAAAATGTTATAATTTTAAGTAATAGACCACTTACCTTAAAGAATGAAGTCTTTACGTCTCCTTTTTACATTCGTAAAAAGGAGGCTCTTACACCCACGCAAACCTGTGGAAAAAAAGGAATTTCAGCGCGCACGCGCAGACTCCTGCGCGCACGCGTTCGTCCTCTGAACCCCGTGGTTCAGAGGACAGGAAATGCCGGTTTCCCGCACATGCTGAAATCCGGCACTTCCAACGGGCCCACGCGTGAGTACCCCGTCCGTACTCACGCGTTGGGACCGGAATTACTGGCCCAATGTTCATTTTAAGAATTTAGGTTACAGCTTTACGAACTCACTCCTTAAACAGCCTAAAAGTGTGCCCTAAATAACAACAGAAAATGATGGAAAAACTCAGCAGGCCAGGCAACATCCGTGGAGAGAAATTAGAGTCAACGTTTCGGGTCAAAACCTTGATAATTTCTCTCCACGGATGTTGCCTGGCCTGCTGAGTTTTTCCAGCATTTTCTGTTGTTATTTCGGATTTCTAGCATCTGCAGTATTTTGCTATTATCCTAAAAGTGTGCCCTCCCTTCATCACCCATTTTAGATGAGTGAGCACATTGCACAAGTATTTCCTCATGAGGGGAATTGTGCCCAGCCTCATTAAACTTGAACATATTCTAATAGGCAAATGAAGCACTCGCACAAGCTGCTGGCAAAAGATGCGGCGCTGTGTGATTCGAGGGAAATGTGTGCGATGGATCTTCATCTGATTTCTCTGCTCCTGTTCGGTGCCACTGACAACCATCCTGCTGGCTGGAATATTTGCCCCAGCTGTTGGTTGATCTACTCAACCAGGCTGATAATCTAAATTTACCTGGAACTAAACAAAACAAAAACAGGAGCCATTGAGGATGTTCCACCTTCAGATCAATTAACAACAGAATTTAATCTCTAGCTGCTGTTGGGGTTTGCAGAATAGCTCCCATTGTGAGCTGTGTGTTTCTTTATATGATTTCCAGATGATCCCATCAACAATAGGAGATTACTGGCTTTCCCTATTGCCTTGTCATGAAATGACAGGCCCTACTTTCATGGAAGTGCTTGCCACATACGTTTGTTTTCTTAGTGTTTACAATCAAAATAAAAACAGCTTTACTGCATTTTTGGGTCAGAGAGAGGAAAAAAGAAAGACTTGCATTTCTATCGCGCCTTTCACGACCACCGGACGTTTCAAAGCGCTCTACAGCCAATTAAGTACATTTGAATTGTAGTTACTGTTGTAATGTGGGAAATGCGGCAGCAAGCTCCCACTAACAGCAATGTGATAATGACTACATAATTTGTTGTTGGTTGAGGAAGAAATATTGGACAGGACACTGGGGATAACTCCCCTGGCTCCTCTTCGACATAGTGCCATGGGATCTCTTACATCCACCTGCGAGGGCAGACGGGGCCTTGGTTTAACGTCTCATCCGAAAGACGGCACCTCCGACAGTGCACCACTCCCTCAGCACTGCACTGGAGTGTCAGCCTAGCTTTATGTGCTACAAGTCCCTGGAGTGGGACTTGAACCCACAACCTTCTGACTCAGAGGCAAGTGTGCTGCGCACTGAGCCACAGCTGAGGAGGAGGGCGGGAGAGAGATTGACCAGCTGCAAGGTTCAGGAAGAATTATCCTGAGAGATTGGCTTTCCTGACCTGCCAGTGTGATCGTTACAATATTTAATTTTGCAGAGGTGGTATTTGGACCAACAGGTGAAAAGGTCCCTCCCCTCTTGGGAGCCGCAGTGACTGATGGAACATAACATTTTTTAGGCTTTTTGGCTGGAATGTAGAATGGTTGTTAATACCTCAGGAGCAAGTATACTCAGTACCAGTGCACAAATTACTGATTAAGTATCACTCCAACACTTTAGCTGAGAGCTGCATTTTCACATCTCCAGTTAGCAGGATCCAATAGGTGCCTCACTCTATTCCCACATGTATGGCAATACTGTACCTCCATTAGGAAAGTTATTCTATTAAATATATGGTCTGAAGACTATAGTATGTGAACTGAAACAAAGTATGCAGTAAAACAGAGAATGAAGAAACCATGTGCTAAGTGGAACAAATTATTTACATGACCAGTGGGATGTAAGATTTTTTTTAATTCTAAGGGTTTAAAAGCTATATGAGTGGTATAGATATAAGTACACTACATACACTGCATGTTTAAACATCGTCATTCGGCAGGCTGCACCGGTCCAAATAGGTCATACAATGGAGTGCTTTGGTATAGGCCTCATTGCATAACCATAATCTTCACATAGAGGATTTACAACATGGTAACCAGAGCTGCTTGATCAGCCGGAGTAGGTACATAGCACATCCTCTGAATCCCTGATCTTAGGCACGCCATTGAGAAGTACTGAGAGGAGGCCAGTCACCTCCCCATAGAGAGGAATAGAAAATGAGGGGAAAATTAAAGCAGAACGGATTCAGACTGGGTATGTTGCAGAATGGAGAGTCAATAGGTATTATGTTAATTTGAGATGGAATGGGAATAAAGCAGAACTTTCTAAAATAGTCAAAATAAAGAACCTCTGATCAAATTTCAGGATTGCCAATCAAAGCTTTAGTGTTTTCAGATTTACCCCAGAGTTAAATGAAAGTGTTCTTCAGTATTTCAACTTCCATTGGGAAATCCAGTGCAGCCTCAATCATAGCAGCTTCCGTCTGTTTGGAACCACGCTCGAGGCCAAAAGGAGTGATTGATTTAGTTAACCTCTGAAATGGAGATGAATTAAAATGTCAATTCAGATTCATACACAGTTCTGAAAGTTCTTCCTTAAAAATTGGGAAATATTTGAGACCTGTAAATAAATTAGATACAAATTTGTGGGATTTTGGGAAGTGGCATTTTTGTGCTTATTAAGGTGAAAGACGGCACTCTATAAAACACGCTTTTCCACTTTTTGCCCCAGTACCCATGTTGAATTGTTCCCCATAAATGGCCCATGAAGAGCTCAGAATATTTTTTAACCCCACCCCAACCTTGGAAGAGTTCCCTCCCTCACACCATTGTAATACTTCCGTTTCCCACAATGATCACCATTATTGTCTCCGAGAGTGAGATTCCCAATCCTGCGCCAATTTATACTAAATTCTGGTTAGTTTTGTGCTGTGGCGGTGAGTGCTCTGGGAAATACATTGGCATATTCATTTCAAATGGACTCTTACCCTTGACCCATCAAATGGATTTGAAGAGTTTCAGCCAGAGGTTAAAGGTCAGTGGGCAAACTCATTGTGACTCAAATCCCTCACAACAAACTGTTTTATAATGAAATGCCTTCCGTACTACACAGAATGGCATTGCTATTTTCTCAGCACATCCATATCTACCGGTATTAAAAAAAAAACTCAACGAGGTGGAAAATACCTGAAGCAATTTGAGTGACATTTTCTCTGATCCATTTTAAACATATTTATGACTACTTGCAACCAAAGAAGATATTCTCAATTGGTGTGAAGATGTTTCAATAAAGATAGGTTTCATGAAAAGAATACCCTTGCTGTTAATGTACTTAGCTGCTGTACACAAGAATAGGAACCTTAAGCTTTACATTAGCGGAATTATTGGCCTAAATTGTGCGATTCCATGCTGGTGGAACCTCACCATTGCCCACGGATATCGAACGATCGCAGATATGCTATCCACAATTCACCATCCATTGAAGAAACCTAAAGTAAACGTGAACCTAGGCTGGAAATAGTAAGGTTCCAAAATGAGAGAAAAATGGAAGTGACTGGAAATTGCAAATAAAAAAACTGGAAACACACAGCTTGTCCATCAACATCTGTGAAGAGAAAATGTTTTAAGTGTAAACTCTTTGATGGAACTGGGGAATGGAAGAAAAACAAATCCCTTAATAGAACTGAATAAAATGAAGATGGGGAGGGTGAGAGGACAACAGGTTAAATGCCAAGAGTCAAGAATGTTGACCTCTGTCACAGAGAAGAGTTTATGAGTTAAATGCTCAGCAAACAGGCTTTTTAAACATTGGAAAGAAGTGAAATCTGCTGGATGATAAGATTATCTTAATACAAGACAATCAAATGCCATTAAAACACCAAGAGAACATGAAGCTAGCTACGCCGTAAGGTGAAAGATACAATGGGGAAAAAAATCTCCAGGCAAAGTGGAAAGAGAAGGGGTGGGAGGAATCCGAGGAAATGGGGGAGATAAAACTGCAAATAGGGAAATCTGAAATAAGAACAGAAAATGTTGGAAACACACAGCAGGTCCATCAGCATTTGGAAAGAGAAAAGACGAGGCCAGCACTCGGTGTGTAGACCCTCACCAGGCCTGTGTCCTGACGTAGGGTCCACTTCGACCTGCCTCCCCCCACCCCGCTCGGATACCCATCATGCAGTCATTGCAGTAACATCTGCTGTTGAGGAGGATAGTCAAGGGCTGAAGCTGCTAAAGTCGATGGGTGAATTTCTGTGGCGGTTCTCCCGCTCGTCCACTGTAACATCAGCAGTAGAGCCGCAGATAACCCACGTTCAGACCTGACCAGAGAGGCTGCAGGGCATGCTGGAGAAGAATGAGATACACAGGGGGGGAATTCCTGGACTGAAAATCATGGGCAGCCAACCAGTGATTCTCCGACATGTGAAACTAATGAATTAGACTCCCGGCCAATGATACAAACTCAGAAAACTAACTGAACTGTGCCCAAAGATTGTGTTGAGCTTGGTTGGAACAGTGTAGGAGGCAAAAAGAGAGAAGTCAGAGTGGGAATAGGAGGGGGGAGTTGAAATGGTGAGATATAGGGAGGTCAAGATCAGACTTGCAGCAAAGTGGTCATCTGATTTACATTTGGTCTCCCTAGTTTGGAGGAGACTGCACCACGATGGAGTATTCTAGATTAGAGGATGAATGCATAATTTATTGTGTCACATGGAGAGAGTGTCAGAGTCATGAGAGTGCACAAAGAGGGAAAGAATAGAAGGTAAGAGACTAGTTCAGTGGGACAGGAGCAACTTGAAACAATGGATCTGTGACAACAGCCCTGTTTGTGTATCTCGGGGATGAGGTAGAAATGGACTATGTAGAGTTAGATAAGATTGGAAGCGGTGAGGATAGGATTTCCAGAAGAGATGAGATTGGGGACTACCTGGGAAATGATGGTTTGGTGTTCAGTATTGGGGTCATGTTCCAAAGGCAGATAGGAGGTGGAGGAGGATAGTTGGTGTTCAGCCACAGCCAGATAAACATCGCCCCTGTCATCAGGTTTGATTTTATGATATCGGGATTGGAACTGAGGGAATCAAGTTCAGAGGGAGACAGGTTACAAAGAGTAAGGTGAATGGAAACCAATAGGTTTGTTGTTGAAGTTTAGAGACATCAGGGTGTTTTGTTGCATTATGTAATATTTAAAAAGATTGTGAAGGGCTGCAATCTACCTGATCGAGGGATTCCAAATAGAACACACCCAAGGGTAAAGATTGATTGCTTTATAATCACCCTCTGATCCCTGAGGTAAGGTTATAGCCTCAAAATTACTGCAGGGTGCCTTATATTTCATCATGTATATTGTATTAAACAATGAATAAATAGTGGTTTTATTGAGCCCATTTTTATGCTGAGTGTTGTGGTGTGATGGTCACATGGAAGGATTAGTGATTAGGATGTCATTAGTGTGAACTCATCAAAAGGTCATTTGCAGTTGTTTGCTGGAGAAAAAAAAAGAGAAGGAAAGAAAGGCGGTAAGGAACTTGCATTTCACGACCTCGAGACGTCCTGAAGTGTGGACACTGTTGTAATGTACGGAAACTTGACAGTCAATTGAGCACAGCAAGATCCCACAAAGTCAATTTGCACAAAGCAAAATCCCATGAACAGTAGTGAGTTAAGTGACCAATTCATCTGTTCTAATGATGTTAATTGAGGGATAAACATTGGGCAGGACACTGGGAGAACTCCCCTGCTCTGCTTCAAAAAGTGCCACAGAATCTATTACATCCACCAGACGGGGCCTCGGTTTAACATCTCCTCTGAAAGACAGCGCCTCCCACAGTGCAGCACTCCCTCAGTACTGCACTGAAGTGTCAGGCTGGATTATGTACTCAAAATTTCTGGAGTGGGGTTTGAACCCACAACTGTCTGACTCAGAGGTGAGAGTGCTATAGTGAGCATTGGCCCTTGGCACTAAATTCGCAGGCACAGAATGACTGGTGTAGGAAACAGAAAATGTCTCACTGCTGCAGTGTGTGGTGGTCTTCTGAGGTTGGGACTGAGGCATGTTGTTAGGAAAGAGCAGAGGGAGTTGTTTCTACTTCTAACCACATTGGCCTGGATTTTGCGGTCGGCAGCGTAACCAGGGATTACGCCGCTGGCATCCGAATGGAATGCAAACTTACCTGATGGGGACCCTCCTTCGAGAACTTGCTGGCAGACACTGCGTAGTAGAGGGCAGCGTAATGGGCCACGAATCCCAGGGGCGCACCGCGTGCGGAAGCGTACCTGGGATCACGTGGGCCAATGCTCCAATCAGCAAACAGAAGGTCTCCCATTATTTATAACATAGATGTTTATGCATATTAAATCCCGGAAGGCACTAGTAATGAAGGTTTGTTTTTTTCCTTTCCTCCACTTTCTGTATGGATTTTTTTAAAGCTTATGCTCCATATAGTGCAAAATAAATAAAACCTTCAATGTAGCAACCGCTTCCTCTGAACTGTTCATGGACAATAAATACTTTTCATGGACAAAATCCTAAAATGCTTCCATTTCTGGCCTCAAATAGCTTATCAAATGACTTGGATTTGTCAGGAGGTCTCCCCTTACACTGTGCAAACAGGCTCCTGTGCCTGTTTGCACCAGCCGTAAAATTTTCAGGCGTAATTGCTGGGCAATTAGCCCAACTCCGCACCAGCAATTAGGATTTCCCTGTCGGTGCAGATCATCAGTCAAGTTGGAACTTGACGGATCGCAAGTTTGGGATTTAGCGCAAGTGCATGCGGAAATCCCAAACTTGCGGTCCATTTCAAAGGCGGTATGCAGCGTCCTCTGAGAGTACTAACCGCAAAATCTGGGCCATTATACCTGATTAGGGCGTGCTTGCTGCTGGTACAGGATTCCCAGGACTAACATTCCATCCCTCACCTTGATATTTACAAAGAAAAAAGTTAGAAAAGAGACATACTTGAGTTGTTTATAATGAAAATTGCAGCCATGAAATCACCTGGTATTAGTAACACTAGGGGACACTGTTCCAAGCAACAGGCCTTGATCAACAGAGTAGGTACATGACCAGACCCCTGTCATTGATCCTCCATTAGCCTGTAGGCGGGTACCATTTTAGGCCTGAATGGACCCCTCTGCTCTTCAGGGACGTATATCCTATGCACACACTAACTTGTCCAGACAGGTAAGCAGCGTAAACCTTATGACAAAGCTAAAAATTGCAACCAAGATTTGGTTATAAAACATGGGAAACCCTGAGGCAAAATGAAAGGTTAAAGGGCAAAGAGAACATTTTGAGGCCACAGAATTAAAGCAAAAAGAGGAAACGGAGAGTTTGAAGGCTGGAGGTGCAGCGATTGAGCAGGAAGAGAGGCAGCTGTCAAAATGCTTCATCCTCTGTAAGGTGCTAGTGGGAAGTGTGTGAGTGCAGTCTGGATCACACCTGCAAGAGGAGGATAAAATCAGCATCATAATAAATGTTTCTGTGTAGGTGGCAAGATGGCACTCCTGTGCCTTGTGCCATGACAGAGTTGGACACAGGCTCATGCCTGCGATCCTCCAATCGTAGCCATACCGCAATGAGTAGGCACTGAACCCAACCCCATGTACCTCAGAGTGACCAATACCAGGACGAGTTGACAGCAGCTCATCCAGCCCGCTGCACAGCTAGAGAGCGAATGTGCAGTTAGGATACTTGAAGAAAGACTTGCATTTATATAGCGCCTTTCATGACCACCGGACGTCACAAAGCGCTTTACAGCCAATGAAGCAGTTTTTGGAGTGTAGTCACTGTTGTAATGTGGGAAACGCGACAGCCAATTTATGCACAGCAAGCTCCCAAAAACAGCAATGTGATAATGACCAGACAATCTGTTTTTTTTTAAGTGATGTTGGTTAAGCGATAAATATTGGCCAGGACACCGGGGATAACTCCCCTGCTCTTCTTCGAAATAGTGCCACGGGATCTTTTATGTCCACCTGAGAGAGCAGACGGGGCCTCGGTTAACGCCTCATCTAAAAGACGGCACCTCCGACAGTGCAGCACTCCCTCAGCACTGCACTGGAGTGTCAGCCTAGCTTTTTGTGCTCAAGTCTCTGGAGTGGGACTTGAACCCACAACCTTCTGACTCAGAGGGGAGGGTGCTGCCCACTGAGCCACGGCTGACACTAAAGGGGAGAAAGTACCTCAAAAGAGGGACATTCACTCTAAAAAAAAATACACACAGTAAAATCACTGTGGTCTTCACAATTTTCAAAAGTTATCTTTACTGTTTGCACCAACATTATAGATAAAAAGAAAGAAAACACAAATCCTGAAAATCTGAAATGAAATCAGAAAATTCTGGAAATGCCCAGTAAACACCTGAAAAGAGAAAAGACAACTTAAGGAGACAATTTTAACACAGGGTCTACACCCCACGGGTCAATCTATCCATTCTCTTTTCAGATGCTGGCATTTTCAGTTTTTATTTGCACCAACCATAACAATAGCATTTAAAAAAATAATTTAAAATATTAATTTGCTTAATTTTCATACCTGAAGCAGAATGTGCAACTAAAAATGTGTGAGGTACTAATGCAGTAAGCGACCTCTCCTTGTTTTAATTTGATTGTGTCGCCAATGCTGAGCGAGAGATGGAATCAGTTACTGGAGCACCGATTGCAGTTAGGCAGCACCACCAAGTGGACATCTCAGGTAAGTACCTCTCTGCACATTCAAGCCCTTTGAGTGAGGGCTGCCATTTCGTTTATTTTTGCTTAGCTGAGTGTCTGACATGCAGAAACCTATCGCAATGTTTTAACAGTCACGGTGATGGTTTTCACCTATCTCAGAAATTATTTAGAGTTTCAGTCATCGACCTGAAACATTAACTCTGTTTCTCTCTCCACAGATGCTGCCTGACCTGCTGAGTATTTCCAGTATTTTCTGTTTTTTTTATTAGAGTTTCAGTTTGTCTGCTATGGATTGCATACTCTCAACAACAACAACAGTTTGAATTTATAAAGCGCTGTTAACGTAGTAAAATGTCCCAAGGTGCTTCACAGGAACGTTATCAAACAAAATTCGACACTGAGCCACATTAAAGAGATATTAGGACAGATAACCAAAGGTTTGGTCGAAGAGGTAGGTGTTTCAAGGTGGGTCTTAAAGAAGGAGAGTGAGGTAGAGAGGTTTAGGGAGGGAATTCCAAAGCTTAGGGCCTAGGCAGCTGAAGGAACGGCCACCAATGGTGGAGCGATTAAAATCGGGGATACGTAAGAGGTCAGAATTGGAGGAGCGCAGATATCTCGGATGGTTGTAGGGTTGGAGGAGGTTACAGAGATAGGGAGTGGTGAGGCCATGGAGGGATTTGAAACCAAGGATGAGAATTTTAAAATCGAGGCGTTGCCAGACTGGCAGCCAATGTAGGTCAGCGAGCACAGGGGCGGTGGGTGAACGGGATTTGATGCGAGTTAGGATACGGGCAGCCGAGTTTTGGATGAGCTGAAGTTTATGTAGGGTGGAAGATGGGATGCTGTCCAAGAAAGCATTGGAATAGTCAAGTCTGGAGATAACAAAGGCATGGATGAGCTAAGGCAGGGATGGAGTCGGGCGATGTTACGGTGGTGGAAGTAGGTAGCCTTGGTAATGGAGCGGATATATGGCCGTATGCTCATTTCAGGGTCAAATATGACACTAAGTCTGGTTTAGCCTCAGGCAGATGGTAGGGAGAGAGATGGAGTTTGTGGCAGGGACCAAAGACAATGGCTTCAGTCTTCCCAATATTTAGTTGGGAGGAAATTTCTGCTCATCCAGTACTGGATGTCAGAAAGCAGTGTGACAAATCAGAGGTAGTGGAGTGGTTGAGAGAGGTGGTGGTGAGGTAGAGCTGGGTGTCATCAGCGTACACGTGGAACCTGACGTCGTGTTTTCGGATGATGTTGCCCCTCGGCGACATGTAGATGAAAAATAGCAGGGGGCCAAGGATAGATCCTTGGGGGACACCAGAGGTATCGCTGCGGGAGTGAGAAGAGAAGCCATTGCAGGTGTTTCTCTGGCTATGACTGGATAGATAAGAATGGAACCAGGCGAGGGCAGTTCCACCCAGCTGGATGACGGTGGAGAGGCGTTGGAGGAGGATGGTGTAGTCAACCGTGTCAAAGGCTGCAAACAGGTCGAGAAAGATGAGGAGGGATAGTTTACCAGTCACAGTCACATAGGATGTCATTCATACCTGTAATTATACATAAATGCTAATCAGGGTCCTATTACATCAATCTTAACCAGAAGAGAGTGGGACTCCTGCAGTGGTTGCCCGGAAGCTACAACTAGATCTGAAGACTGAAGAGGCCTTTCCAGGTAAATTTAAAACTTTCCTCTGTGGGGCCAAGAGTGCTCCTCAAGGCTCCACAAGGAAAATGTAAGCCTCCCCTGCCCCAGACTCACCACCCCCCACCCCTTCCCTTCACAAACCGCTGAATGCCCCGGAACCCACGCCCCCACTTACCTTGGGCCCGGAGGTCGCTTGACTTTCCGCTGCTTCCTGCTGACTTCCCGTCTGCTTTGGGCAGGAAGCCGGCCAGTTAATGAGGGAGGGAACATTCCCACCTGTGTGTGGGATATGGACCGCAAGTGTGAGCAGTCTATAGTTCCCTCCAGAACTCAAAGCCCTCCTGTACGTAATGTATACACAGTGCAGCTCCAGGGGAAAACGATTCAAAAAATCATAAGTAGGACTTGCGGCCAATTTAGCTTCACCTCAGTTTAAATGTTTGAATTTTATCTGCACAGATGGGAAAATGGCAGAGTGGGCCAATCCCCAAATCTGGCCTGTGCACCCCACCTCTGATGCTGCAGCTGTGGTACAGGACAGCATTCCACAGCTGCCGTCACCATCACCTGACATGTGCTGAAGGAAAGAATATCATTAAATCAAAATTGCAAGGTGTAAATGTTTGCTGGAGAGCGAGGAGGGGAAACCTGATTCATTTCTCATCACTGCTTGTGAAAGAGCTCCGATTAACCGCTCTCTGTGGCCTGTTACTCTGCCTAATGGCTCCTGCTGTCCAAACGCTTCAGGTTACTTCCCATTACTGTTTGCTGCTTGTGTGTATTAACAAGGGACAACTTATTGGAAGTGCGAATGAGCTGGCTGGCAGCCCCTGGCCGGCCGGCCTGCCTGCACAGGCTCCATTTTAATTAAGATGTATCGCCATTTAATGCCGGCGGCTAAGGGAACGCACCTGGTAGAATGAGCCTTTCAACGTGAGTAATGTGTGGACGGCTCCAGCCGGAATCCAGATGAGCGAAGTGAGAGCGATGACCCAACCGAGAGCCTGAGCCCACTCTGGGTATTTGTAATTGCCGTAACGTACAGGCTCAAAGTCAATGACAACAAACACCATAATAATCTGAAGAGAAAAAAAAACCAGAAGAATTAAGGCTTTTCAAAAGAGCAAAAATCAGAAACACACAAATACATGTTTGTGTTCTACTAATGGTAGTAGAAAACTTTGGGAAGGGGGAGAGGATATTTATGAATACTAAAATAATGCATGAATGAGCACTACAAACAATGCTTTTAAGTACTTATTATGGGCAGGAGTGACTGAAGTAAATTGCCATAATTACTGCTGCTGGACTCAAAGGGTCAGCCTGGTGGAATTATTAGAGGTTTTTCAAAGGGCAAGGCAGCATTTTTGCATAAAGCATAATTATTAAAGGGGAGGGTAACTGTGCAGTCAAGTACCACAAATCAATCCTTGCAGCAGTCCTTTGCCTTTAAAGAAAATTAATTTTGTTCCCCCTAATAAATATACAAAAAAAATCTTATTGAGGGTCACAGTGAGTACAGAGTGAATTTAAACAGTTCAATAAAAAAAAGCAAAGATTTAAAATGTTATAACCTTTATTTAGTTCATTAAACCCAGTCAGGCACCCCGAGGGCCATGAAATGCACACTTGTTTATTAAAAGACTTGAACTAGAGGATGGGTACGTACGAGTATCAGTACAGGAGACAGCACCAGCCAGCACACACGGAAGTAAATCCCCGGCCCTTTTCCCAGCATTTCTGTTATGTTCTGTGACAGCTGAGGGACACCTTTAAAAAAAATGAAACCGTCTTTGGAAAATCTTGCTGAAAATTCTTGTGCGGCAATAACTTGCGTAATGCCTGGGGATTTTTTTTTAAGTCAAAATGATTTTAAAGCAAAACTGCTTTGGTTTTTTCAGCTTCAGCCAGTTTTAAACAAATCTGTTTCAGTGGCAAAAAGGGATTGTGACACTTCGACAAGATTGTAACAATTTGTGATTCTCAAAGTGAGTGAGGTCGGTGTTGGGTAAATGGCACATTTCCCTCATGTACCACTTGTCCGGAAAGTTCAGATCCAGGTCAGCAACAGATGGCCGGTGCGCGTGCTCCCTGCTCTGCCCCATCAATAGGATAAGTACAGAATAAAATTGCTAATTGAAAGTGAACTGAACTGGGCCAAATACAACATCCACATCTGGCTCGGTTTGAGTTCGTCAGATGTTTATTCACCTTGGAGATTATCTATGTGAAAATAACCTAGTAAATTGCAACCAATGCATTTGCAAAAGGGGCAGACCCTGCCTGACCAAACTCTTTGACTTATTTGAAGAAGAGACTTCCAAAGGGGATGCTGGGAAGCCCTATGATATAGTGTAACTGGACATCCAAAGAGCCTTGGGTAGCGTTTGCACGAAAGGACTGAGTGTCAACAGCGAATGTCACTAGTCTACTTGCCCATGGACAGCCTCATAGCTGAGGCTGATCCCGTCTTTATTTGATGGCCACACGTGCAAACTTACAACAGGGTGTTGTTGATAGTGATCAGGAGTGAGAACTGACCGATGTACCCTTCCTTAATCCAGCCGTGCACAGACCCAATGAGTGTTCCTCCTGCCTCCCTGGTTAACTCAGCAGTCTGGAGATCAAACCTGGTAGCTTACTCACTTCCTCCAAATTAAAGGTGTTGCTATGGGAACCCGCATGGGTCCTATCTATGCCTGCCTTTTCATGGGATATGTGGAACATTCTTCGTTCCAGTCCTACTCAGGTCCCCTCCCTCACCTCTTTTTCCGGTACATCGATGACTATATCGGTGCCATTTCCTGCTCTCGCCCTGAACTAGATAAGTTCATTCACTTTACTTCCAATTTCCACCCTTCCCTCACCTTCACATGGTCCATCTCCGACTCTTCTCTTCCCTTCCTTGACTCCTCTGTCTCCATTTCTGGCAATCGGCTATCGACAAACATCCACTACAAGCCCAGACTCCCACAGCTACCTGGACTACACTTCCTCCCACCCCACTTCCTGTAAGGACTCTATTCCATTCTCCCAGTTTCTCTGTCTCCGCCGCGTCTGTTCTGACGATGCCACTTCCATACTAGTGCTTCCGACATGTCTTCCTTTTTCCTCAACCGAGGATTCCCCTCTACTGTGGTTGACACAGCCCTTGACCATGTCCGTTCCATTTCCCGCACTTCTGCCCTCACCCCTTCCCCTCCCTCCCAGAACCACGATAGGGTTCCCCTTGTCCTCACTTTTCACCCCACCAGCCTCCACATTCAATGGATCATCCTCCGCCATTTCCGTCACCTCCAGTGTGATCCCACCACCAAACACATCTTCCCCTCACCTCCCCTTTCAGCATTCCAAAGGGACCGCTCCCTCCGCGACACCCCGGTCCACTCCTCTATCACCCCCAACACCCCTTCCCCTTTGCCCAGCACCTTCCCGTGCAAGCGCAGGAGATGCAACACCTGCCCTTTTACCTCCTCCCTTCCCACTGTCCAGGGCCCCAAACACCCCTTCCACGTGAACCAGCGATTTACTTGTGCTTCTTGCAAATTAGTATACTGTATTCACTGCTCACGATGCAGTCTCCTCTACATTGGGGAGACCAAATGCAGATTGGGCGACCGCTTTGCGGAACATCTCCGTTCAGTCCATAAGGGTGACCCTAAGCTTCCATTCGCCTGTCACTTTAATTCACCGCTTCACTCCCACTCTGTCCTCTCCATCCTCGGCCTCTTACACTGTTCCAACGAAGCTCAACGTAAGCTTGAGGAACAGCACCTCATCTTTTGATTAGGCATTTTACAGTCTTCTGGACTCAACATTGAGTTCAACAATTTCTAACTATAACCCCTGCCCCCATTTTTCATGCTGTATGATTTTGCCATTCCCATTTGCAACATTTAATCTTTCCTGCCTCTTACCTAAGCACAGTATGTTCCTTCAATTCCTTCCTCCCCTCCCTGTCTCTGCACCTGTTTAATATCTGTTACATCTCCAGCTTTTTCCAGTTCTGATGAAGGGTCCCAGACCTGAAACGTTAACTCTGTTTCTCTCTCCACGGATGCTGCCTGGCCTGCTAAGTGTTTCCAGCATTTTCTGTTGTTATTTCTGGTAGCTTAGTGTTCTGTGTGGCTCCGTTAGTCACTGCCTCACATCAGGCATTCTTCTTATTTTTGTCTTCATCTGTCCATCCCCTTTAATCAATCCATTTAATTTCGCTGGCAGTCAAGTGGCTGTGAGCCATATGTATCGATTTCTGTGGTGGTGTAGTCACTGGATCAAAGTGTTATTTTTGCATGACGAGGGCAGGGTCAGCTGGGAGTGTCCATGGTGGTATAGTGGGCCTATACATCTACTTTCTCCAGCGTTTAAATGATGTTTTGCTGGCTTTCTGTGCCATTGTTGCTGTGAGAAACTGACTTTAAAACGTGTCCTTCCATCTCAGGTTGCTGCTGGTCTAATGGACCCTTTGTGTGCGTTCTTGGCCTTCCAATGTCTTTCCATTTGTGTATGTCAGTCCCCTGTCAGTTTAATGGGTCCAATGCACCCTTTAGTGTTGGGAGGAGCTCAGTGTTATTCACTTATGCTTTTTATTAAATGGAGTTAGGATTCTTTTAATTCTGAGAGGTCACATCGAACGTCTAATGTATATAAAGCTTCGGCCTACCCTCAATTTAATTGATAGATTTTAACTTAGCAGATTGATATCTGTTCTTCTGTATTCAACAGTTATTGCCATGATAAAGATTACACCAACTTCTTATAACTTAGGGATTGCTGCCTTGATAAGCAGTTGGCTTTAATTTTGATACAGAGTTATTTGATTGAATCTGTGTTGAGATAGGTTCACGATAAGGCGCACAGCAGACGTACCATAAAGCCAACAAATAGCAACCACCTCAAAGAAAACCAGGAAAACAATGGATACTTGAGCGGTGTAGTGGTCGAGGAGCTGGAACACGTAAATCCCACCCTGAAATGACATTAAATTAAGACTGATGTTAAAGGCACCCAAGCAATGCTTAGGACTGAAAGATGCAAGCACATTAGAGTTCTGATCCCGCTGAATGACAGAATTTGAGAGCTAGGAGGCAATAATATTCGAACAAAAAACATAAGAATATTTAGGAATAGGAAAAGACCATTATGCCGAAACATAATTTTTTAAAAATAGGTCAGCCCTTCTCCCTCCATAAGATGAGACACATGGTGAGAAGGCAGCTGGGTGGGGGTGGGGGGTGGACCTCTGGTCATGAATTTGGCATTAACGAACAATATAATATTTGAATAAGGTGATCTGAACAGATTTGTGCAGAACAGCAGTTTCTGGCATTGCAAACCAGAAGCTCGAGTGTGCCCTTGTCCACTGACCAAGCATGGAGACCTCATCAACAGCAGACATTTCCCGGTTCTCCAGTTGTGCTATATTCCGATTAGAAGGCCCGAGATTATAACAATGACATTGGAATCAGGCTGAAATGGTACTTTCACCAGCCTTGGAGTGAAGTGAAGGTATCTGATCCAGCCTGGAACATTTGAGACAGAAATTCCAGACCAGATGACAGAAAATGTAAAAACAGGTTCAGGAATACAAGTGTAACATGCCGTGGAATTCTCTGTAACAGCAGGACGGTTGTAACAAGCGCAATTACATCACCTCGGCTATGGCAAACTACTATAATGCATTATGAAATTGTATGATTAAATCCACTTAAGATACGCCCAAAGTTATCAAGTTATGCGGATGACCTTGCCCTGGCAATGCAAGCAGCCACCTTCAACGACATCGAGTCCACCTTGAACAGGGACCTAAACACCATGGAGGAATATATCCAGAAATGGAGGCTCAAGCCAAACTGTCACAAAACAACAATCACTGCATTCCATCTTGATAATAGGAACGCTAAGCGCACCTTGAAAGTGACCTCCTGCAGCAACATGACCCCACTCCGACCTATCCTGGGGTGAAGCTGGACTACAAGCTAACCTTGAAGGAGGTAGCCACCAAGTCGAAGACAAGGGTCAACCTGGTCCAGAAATGGGCAAGCACCAGCTGGGGAGCATCAGCATCAGTGCTACGGACGTCAGCAATGGCCCCTGTGCACTCTGTAGCTGAGTATTGTGCACCGGTATGAACCAGAAGTAGCCACACTCGACTTGCTGATGTCCAGCTGAACTCTGCAATGCGGTTCACAACTGGAACCTTCAAGTTGACCCCAACACCCTGGTTGCCCGTGCTGTCGCACATCGCTCCCCCAACCATTCGCCACGATGCTGCAATCCTCCGGGAAGACCAATGAACTGTGGAAAATGAACATCTCCCCATCCACCAGGAACTCAACAGCGTCCCTCACCACCGCTTGAAGTCGCGCAAGCCCTTTTGGACCCACGCGCCTAACCTTCGACAATGCGACTTCAAACCCTGATGATGCTTGGAAAGCCAAATCGAGTTCACGAGAAGTCGCAAACAAACACCTCGTGAAAGACCCGACGTGGGAGATCCCTGGCTTCGGTTTTCCTCGAAGCTTATGTGCAACCCTAAACCGCATCCGCACAAACCACGGCAGATGCGAATACTTGTGGCACAAATGGAGAATTAAAAACTCTCCAGTGTGCGACTGTGGTGACCCAGAACAGACCATGGAACATAGAACGACTCAATGCTCGATTCACAGCGACACTACCCCTGACACAATTATCTGGCTTATCCACCTAAATGTAGATGTAGAGCAACAACCACCTACTTGTTGCTCTACATCTACATCAGCCAGTAATTAAATACATTTCAGCCAAAAGTTTGATCCAAATAAAGAATTTTCAGCCAATACTCATTGTAAAGGTTCATACTCAGAAATGCATTTGACTGGCACTTGGTGAGAGATTTACCTGTGTGACGTTTGGAATTCCCAACAGTAAGGCTACGACACAGACAGCCAGCACCACAAACTCTTTCCTTTTCAGGTATTTCAGTAGCTGGTCCTGGTAGGCATCCATTAGACTTGTCACCATCACCTCAACCATGGCAAACTGTAAAATAAGAGAGAGTTAGAAGAAACATGGGCAAAGTAATTGCATGGATGTATTTTAAATGAGTCCCTGACTTCTTATGGAAGGTGTATGTGTTCCTTAAATAAAATTCCAATACCATCACTAACTCACTTCAATACCATTTGCTCAGTAGAAATATAAAATAAATAATCTATTACCCAAAATTGAAGGGAACACAATCACTATTTTAAATCTTAAGCAACACGGAATCCTGTCAGAGTCAGAATCTTCTTACAAACGTTCTGCACCCGAAACACAATCCACCCTTCCCCTTTTCACACGGTGGGCCTGCCATGTAGTTCCAGTATTTGCTGCTTTTTAAACTCTCTCATTTTTCTCTCTGTTTTATGTTTGGCACTATGCTGAGGAATAACATTATTGTTCAGAGTCCTGCTGATTAGGCAACTTGCTGTGCAGCTTGTTGTTTATCAAATGCTGTTTCTTTATTACACAGAACCAAATCCACAAACACAACACACGAACAGTATGATTTTAAAAAACTACCTGAAAAGAGAAAGGTGTGGAACTGGGACTTGTAACTTGGTGAGTTTACTGGACTTCGTAACTTTACTGGACTGAACAAAACAGAGGGCAGGGAGAACAGCAGGTAAAAGTCATGAGTCACAAAGGAGCAGATAATGGATTTAATGGTCTATGCATGGGTTTTTACGAACAGCTGGGAAGAGGTGAAACACTGGTGGATGATACACAATAATCATCTCAGTCAGGCAGTGCAAAGTCATTAGAAGGACTCCTCATTAGGAGTGGAAACAACTCCATAATAAAACGGAGCAAAGTATATCGTGGATGTGACAAAAATTGTGTATTTTTGTGTACGGTTGATTTGGTAGCTGTCACTTTAAAACTTAATCATTGCACAAAGAGAATTTAGCAGCCAGTTAAAGCCTGTCCTAAAGGTTGTTAGTCTCCCTGAGTCCCTGGTAAAAGGTACGGTATGGAAAAGATTCACCTGGGCATCCTGGATACAAGCTGAAGTGTGCAGCTGTGGGTGTGACAACATCTCAGATAATTATTATGTAACATTAGTAGAAAATTTAATGTATTCTAGATATATAGACCAAGATTGGTTCAGTTTTTTATTTGACACACTGTTCCTTTTTTGAATTTGAATGGCTAGTTATTCAAAATCCAGGTTTCCCAGGAGACTCTTTTCCAGGCTATAAAAGAGACAATTCTTTTTAATCAGAGTCAGTTGAAGATTCTCTTAAAGAAGGCAGTTATGCAGTTGGAAGTTCCTATGAGAAAGGTAGGTAGGAATCTCGTGAGGAGATAATTTGAAAATCTCAGAAAATATGGGTTAATATTCCTGATGCCTCACTACATGCACTTGAAAGTCATTTATAAGAAATTAAATGAATTCCTAGAGTTAAAAGAAGAAAGAATTTGCATTTATATAGCACCTTTCACAACCTCAGGATGTCCCAAATTGCTTTACAGCCAAGGAAATACTTTTGAAGTTTAGTCACTGTTGTAATGTAGGGAAATGTGGCAGCCAAATTGTGCATAGCAAGGTCCCACAAACAGCAATGAAATAAATGGCCAGATAATTTGTTTTAGTGATCTCTGTTGAGGAATAGATATTGTCCAGGACAGTGGGAGAACTCTCTTGCTCTTCTTTGATTACTGCAGCAGGATCTTTTGCATACACCTGAGAGAGCAGAGAGGGTCTTGGTTTAACATCTGATCCAAATGGCAGTACCTCCAACAGTGCATCACTCCCTCAGTACTCCACTGCCTAGATTATGTGCTCAAGTCCTGGAGTAGAGCTTGAACGCATAACCTTCTGACTCAGAGGTGAGAGTGCTGTCAATGAGCCAAAGCTGACAGTAAGGCTGAAATTATAGAAACATAGAAGATAGGAGCAGGAGTAGGCCATTCAGCCCCTCGAGCCTGCTCCACCATTCAATGAGATCATGGCTGATCATTCAAATTCAGTACCCTGTCCCTGCCTTCTCCCCATATCCCTTGATCCCTTTAGCCTTAAGAAATATATCCAACTCCTTCTTGAATATATTTAATGAATTTGCCTCAACTGCCTTCTGTGGTAGAGAATTCCACAGGTTCACCACTCTCTGGGTGAAGAAATTCCTCCTCATCTCAGTCCTAAATGGCTTACCCCTTATCCTTAGACTATGACCCCTGGTTCTGGACTCCCCGGCCATCGGGAACATCCTTCCTGCATCTAGTCTGTCTAGTCCTGTTAGAATTTTATAAGTTTCAATGAGATCCCCTCTCAATCTTCTAAACTCCAGTGAGTATAAGCCCAATCGACACAATCTCTCCTCATACGTCATTCCTGCCATCCCAGGTATCAGCCTGGTGAATTATAAACAAATAATCTAACCATCTAGCAATTGAGGCATAAGAGCGTGAAACTGAGACTGGGACTGCGTAGCCTTTTACCTCTGGCACTGGGATTCAAATTCTGCCCGACTCATGGGATGATGGTTTTTTTCATCTGCCTGGCGAGGGATCCTATGATTTTGAGCAATTGCTCATCCAACTCCTGGTGAGCACAGGCCCTTGGCTCTCAATTGACAGACATAGAATGACATTGTAATCTTATTATTTTGTCTACTTGAGGAGTTAGATAAAATATTTGCTACTGTAAATATTCATTTATTAAATCATTGTCGGATAACTTGCTTGTTTATGATTTGTTCAATAAATTTGTTTCAGCTCTTGAGCTGATACTGTGTGCTGTTGGTAACAGCTGAACAGTCTCATTTACATTACAATACATCAAGGCACCAGCGAGACTGCAATTTCATATTTATCTCAATTACTGCAGCTTTTTTGTGTAAATCAACACACTAATGTTTAGATATATTTAAAATAATGATTCATTACCTGTTTGAGAAGATACCCGAGGTTCTATTTTATATTTGACAGAAGTACTTTCTTGATTTCATTATTTATATGGTCAAATCTATTTGAATTTTCTAATGTGGTGAGAAAAGATGATTAATTTTGCACTCCAAATGTAATTTTACTGGGCTGATATAATCTGGGGGACTGGACATTACTGTGTGCGAGACAATGGTCTGTTCTGAATTGTTAAAGTGGTGAGAAAATGCAATATCACTGAGGAATTGTAGTTGACGGTTTCATCCCAGAGTTGCTGGTATCTGTTGGACAGATTTCTTAAGAGTTTTTGAGTGATTCAGAATTTGCTCACAGTGCAGATTATTTTTAACAGTCATCTCCTACCTGTATGCAAGTAGAAAAAAAAATAGTAAAACTGGATGCAATTCTCTGCTGCTGTCGTCCCTCCCCAACCATCACTGTAGCCTGAAGTTGCCAATGTTTTACAATGACTCTTACCTGACTGTCGAGTCCCAGAAACAGCAGCATAACAAAAAACAGCACCGCCCACAGGGGAGAAACCGGCATTGTAACAAAGGCTTCTGGGTAAACCACAAACACCAGTCCTGGGCCTATAAGGATAAGAGCCAATTTAAGAGTTACTGACTGCAGTATTAATAAATCATGAAATAATTATTACAAGAAAAAATCGGTTTGCCTCAGAAATATACTATTACTTGCTGCAATTTTTTTCTCACCAATTTTCTCCTCTCTCCTCCTCTTCCATTGAAGGTATCGCTGGGCACAGCTCTACCGACACCTTTTCTAATGGCCATTAATCATATGTGACCCAGACATTGAGTGTTGGCAAACTACTCAACAGTGAGGGAGTCACGGTCAAGCCCATCCCTCTCTTCACCCAACATCCACATAGTTGCTGGATAGTGAGCAGGAGCTCGCTGAGTTTCCTCTCTCCAACTCAGGGGCGCAGAGGCCAATTGTCGCATTTCTACCATTGCCTTAGCCGAGATCAGCTAATTCAATACAGACCGGGGCTCAAACTCAAACCTTCCTGGTTCTTCGAATGTGCTGAGCCATTTTGCCGGAAATACGGACACTTTTATTTTTTCCTTCCACACTGCAATATACTGCTCTTAGAACTGCATCTGTGCAGAATACCCCATCCCCACAACCAAGAGATATGGAAATACTGGAGATAGAAACACATTTGCATGCAAATAAATATGTATTTCTGCAATCTGGTTAAAGCATGTAACCAGAATTCAAATCTCAGTAAATCATTGCAGCTCCTTTTTGCATCTCTGCACTCACTTACCATCGACAGCAATATCATCGATCGGGACATTAATCATATGGGACATGTATCCAAATGCAGAGAAAATGACAAATCCAGAAAATATACTTGTGGCTGAATTAGTCAATGAGATGGCCAATGTATCTCTGTGAGGAAATTAAAACATAATTACCAAATGTTAATATACAGCTGTGAGCAATATGTTCACAAATTAATCAAGTATTTGAGAAGATTTATAAACAGAAGAGTTTCCAATTCTTAATAATTAACGTCTCTTGCCCGGGGGATGCCCCTTGCCCAGGGGATGTCCCTTGCCCGGGGGACGCCTCTTGCCCGGGGGACGCCTCTTGCCCGGGGACGCCTCTTGCCCGGGGACGTCCCTTGCCCGGGGGATGCCTCTTGCCCGGGGGACGCCTCTTGCCCAGGGGATGCCTCTTGCCCGGGGACGTCCCTTGCCCGGGGGACGCCTCTTGCCCGGGGGACGCCTCTTGCCCGGGGGACGCCTCTTGCCCGGGGACGTCCCTTGCCCGGGGGACGCCCCTTGCCCGGGGGACGCCTCTTGCCTGGGGGACGCCTCTTGCCCGGGGACGTCCCTTGCCCGGGGGACGCCCCTTGCCCGGGGACGTCCCTTGCCCGGGGGACGCCTCTTGCCCGGGGGACGCCTCTTGCCCGGGGGACGTCCCTTGCCCGGGGGACGTCCCTTGCCCGGGGGACGCCTCTTGCCTGGGGGACGCCTCTTGCCCGGGGACGTCCCTTGCCCGGGGGACGCCCCTTGCCCGGGGGACGCCTCTTGCCCGGGGGACGTCCCTTGCCCGGGGGACGTCCCTTGCCCGGGGGACACCCCTTGCCCGGGGGACGTCCTTTGCCCAGGGGATGCCTCTTGCCCGGGGACGTCCCTTGCCCGGGGGACGCCTCTTGCCCGGGGATGTCCCTTGCCCGGGGGACGTCCCTTGCCCGGGGGACGTCCCTTGCCCGAGGGACGTCCCTTGCCCGGGGGACGCCTCTTGCCCGGGGGACGCCTCTTGCCCGGGGATGCCTCTTGCCCGGGGGACGTCCCTTGCCCGGGGGACGCCTCTTGCCCGGGGATGCCTCTTGCCCGGGGGACGTCCCTTGCCCGGGGGACGCCTCTTGCCCGGGGGTCGCCCCTTGCCTGGGGGACGCCCCTTGCCCGGGGGACGCCCCTTGCCCGGGGGACGCCCCTTGCCCGGGGGACGCCCCTTGCCCGGGGGACGCCCCTTGCCCGGGGGACGCCCCTTGCCCGGGGGACGCCCCTTGCCCGGGGGACGCCCCTTGCCCGGGGGACGCCCCTTGCCCGGGGGACGCCTCTTGCCCGGGGACGTCCCTTGCCCGGGGACGTCCCTTGCCCGGGGGACGCCCCTTGCCCGGGGGACGCCTCTTGCCCGGGGGACGCCCCTTGCCCGGGGGACGTCCCTTGCCCGGGGGACGCCTCTTGCCCGGGGGACGTCCCTTGCCCGGGGGACGTCCCTTGCCCGGGGGACGCCTCTTGCCCGGGGGACGCCTCTTGCCCGGGGGACGTCCCTTGCCTGGGGGACGCCTCTTGCCCGGGGGACGTCCCTTGCCCGGGGGACGCCTCTTGCCCGGGGGACGTCCCTTGCCCGGGGGACGCCTCTTGCCCGGGGGACGTCCCTTGCCCGGGGGACGCCTCTTGCCCGGGGGACGTCCCTTGCCTGGGGGACGCCTCTTGCCCGGGGGACGTCCCTTGCCCGGGGGACGCCTCTTGCCCGGGGGACGTCCCTTGCCCGGGGGACGCCTCTTGCCCGGGGGACGTCTCTTGCCCGGGGGACGTCCCTTGCCCGGGGGACGCCTCTTGCCCGGGGGACGCCTCTTGCCCAAGGGACGCCTCTTGCCCGGGGGACGTCCCTTGCCCGGGGGACGTCTCTTGCCCGGGGGACGTCCCTTGCCCGGGGGACGCCTCTTGCCCGGGGGACGTCCCTTGCCCGGGGGACGCCTCTTGCCCGGGGGACGCCTCTTGCCCGGGGGACGCCTCTTGCCCAAGGGACGCCTCTTGCCCGGGGGACGCCTCTTGCCCGGGGGACGCCTACCATCCAGAGGTGGAAAATTGGCCCTAATATGTCGGAGGGAATTTTGATTTTATCAGGCAATTTTTTATTGAGAAACCAAACTGCTTGCTAAGCTGAAGGGCTAAGGCCCATAGTGCAGGTTGAAAAAAGTGAAAAGGGAAGATGAGATAAATTAGGAAGCAGCGATTAGGTGACACAAAGTTTGGGTTTTAGAAACTTGAAGAATGTAGGAGAAAGAAGGACTGAGGGTGTTTGGAATAATGAAGCTACAATGGCTCATTAGACCCTCAATTAAATAATAATTTTAGGGGCTCTCTCATAGTCTTAAAAATCACAAAAATAAGTACAGACAAGGGAGGCCATTTGGCTCATCTTTTATAGAAAGCTTCGACCCTCCCCATTACAGCGTCTAACTGCCTTTTGATTACTTTCAGAGTTCTTGCTTCTACTGCCTTACCAGAGTCCTGAACTTGCCGTTTTCTACCTCTGTCCCCTTGTCCTGCAGTCATTGTTTTACTTGAATAGTGCCCTGGATTAATCTTTTCTATTCCTCTTAGTGCCTTACACACCTCTATAAGGTCCTGTCTCATTTACTTCTTTTCAAAGCCAAGGAGCTTCCTTATAATTCCGTCATCTAACACAAGCCCCGTGGCTGTTCTCTGGGCTGTTTCTGGGACTTGGATATTTCCCGAAGACCTGAATGACCAGAACTGAACACAGTATTATTTTGCAAATGTGAATCCAGATCATTTATGTAGAGCATCAACGGTCGGGGCCCCAGCACCAGTGCTTGGGACACTCGACTCAATGCAGCTGCCCAGCCTGACTTTACTCCTTTAACTAGTGGCCCACTGCTTTCCCCCTTTCAGCCAATTCCTGACCCATTTCCAAGTTTTACCGAGAATACCCACTGCTTTAAGTTGTGCAGCAGCTTTTCATGTGGAACATCAAAGGCTTTCTGGAAGTTTAGGTACACTGGGGTAAAATTTCAACTTCATGGCCTAGGTGGTAATCTGGCAGGACAGACTATTTATAGAACCCACCCAATTTTCATTCTATTGAAATCTTCGGTCATTTTTATGGGGATTCCACAGCTCTTCTGCTGGTTAGAGCCAAGGGGTGGGAGAATCCCCATGGAAATTCAGCCCCCTACATTCCACTACTAGAGCTACCAGTCCACCATTTATAAAGCACATTTTCTCTCAGAGAAATGTGCAAATAATAGGGTAATAATAATGGGGGATTTCAACTTCCCCAATATTAACTGGGATAGTCAGAGTGGGAAAGGCTCAGAGGGTGTAGAATTCTTAAAGTGCATCCAGGAGAGCTTTTTGAGCCAGCATGTAGAAAGTCCTACAAGAGAGGGGGCGGTACTGGACCTAATTCTAGGGAATGTGGCCGGCCAAGTGGAAAAAGTGCTAGTAGGTGAGCACTTTGGTGATAGTGACCATAATATGGTAAGATTTAAGGTGGTCATGGAAAAGGACAGGGATGGGCCGGAAATAAAGGTTCTAAATTGGGGGAAGGCCGATTTTAATAGGATAAGGCAGGATCTGGCCAAAATGGACTGGGATCAGCTACTTGTAGGAAAATCCGCATCGGAGCAATGGGAGGCTTTCAGAAGGGAGATTGAGATCATACAATGGCAACATGTTCCCGTAAAGGTCAAGAGTGGTTCCAAAAACCACAGGGAACCTTGGATGTCAGGGGATATACGAGAATGGATTAGGAAAAAAAGGAGGGCTTTTGGTAGATACAAAAGGCTAAAGACGGAGGAAGCCCTAGAGGAGTACAAAAAGTGCAGGGGGATACTTAAAAAAGAAATTAGGAGATCAAGGAGGGGCCATGAAATAACACTGGCGAGCAAAATAAAGGAAAATCCGAAGATGTTTTATAAGTATATTAAGGGTAAGAGGACAACTAGGGAAAAAATAGGGTCCATTAGGGACAAAAGTGGCAATCTGTGTGTGGAGCCGGAAGATGTAGGAGGGGTTCTAAATGAATTTTTTGCATCTGTTTTCACTATGGAGAAGGACGATGTAGACATAGAAATAGGGCGGGGGGACTGTGATATGCTCGAACATATTAACATCGAGAGGGAGGAGGTATTGGCGGTTTTAGCTGGCCTAAAAATGGATAAATCCCCAGGCCCGGATGAAATGTATCCCAGGCTGCTGTGTGAGGCAAAGGAGGAGATTGCGGGGGCTCTAACACATATATTCAGGACCTCTCTGGCCACAGGGGATGTGCCAGAGGACTGGAGAACCACTAATGTAGTACCATTATTCAAGAAGGGTAGTAGGGAAAAACCGGGGAACTACAGGCCAGTGAGCCTAACATCAGTGGTAGGAAAATTATTGGAAAAAATTCTGAGGGACAAAATTTGTCTCCACTTGGAGAGGCAAGGATTAATCAGGGATAGTCAACATGGCTTTGTCAAGGGAAGATCATGTCTGACTAATTTGATTGAATTTTTTGAGGGGGTGACTAGGTGTGTGGATGAGGGTAACGCAGTGGATGTGGTATACATGGATTTCAGTAAGGCCTTCGATAAAGTCCTGCACAGGAGACTGGTCAAGAAGGTAAGAGCCCATGGAATCCAGGGTGCCTTGGCACATTGGATACAAAACTGGCTTAGTGGCAGAAGGCAGAGGGTGATGGTCGAAGGTTGTTTTTGTGACTGGAAGCCTGTGGCCAGTGGGGTACCACAGGGATCGGTGCTGGGTCCCTTGCTGTTTGTGGTCTACATTAATGACTTGGATATGAATGTAAAAGGTATGATCAGTAAGTTCGCGGATGATACAAAAATTGGTAGGGTGGTAAATAGCGAGGAGGGTAGCCTCAGTCTGCAGGATGATATAGATGGGTTGGTCAGATGGGCGGAACAGTGGCAAATGGAATTTAACCCGGAAAAGTGCGAGGTGATGCACTTTGGGGGGACTAACAAGGCAAGGGAATACACAATGAATGGAAAGACCCTAGGCAAGACGGAGGGTCAGAGGGATCTGGGTGTGCAAGTACACAGATCCCTGAAGGCGGCGGAACAGGTGGATAAGGTGGTAAAAAAGGCATATGGGATACTTGCCTTCATTAGCCGAGGCATTGAATATAAGAGCAAAGAGGTTATGATGGAGCTGTATAAAACACTGGTTAGGCCACAGCTGGAATACTGTGTGCGGTTCTGGTCGCCACACTACAGGAAGGATGTGATCGCGTTAGAGAGGGTGCAGAGGAGGTTCACCAGGATGTTACCAGGGCTGGAGCGCTTCGGCTATGAAGAGAGACTGGGCAGATTGGGTTTGTTTTCCTTGGAGCAGAGGAGGCTGAGGGGGGACATGATTGAGGTGTACAAAATTATGAGGGGCATAGATAGGATGGATGCTGAGGAGCTTTTTCCCTTAGTAGAGGGGTCAATAACTAGGGGGCATAGATTCAAGGTAAAGGGCGGGAGGTTTAGAGGGGATTTGAGAAAGAACTTTTTCACCCAGAGGGTGGTTGGAGTCTGGAACTCACTGCCTGAAAGGGTTGTGGAGGCAGAAACCCTCACAACATTTAAGAAGCATTTGGATGAGCACTTGAAATGCCATAGCATACAAGGCTACGGGCCAAATGCTGGAATATGGGATTAGATTAGACAGGGCTTGATGGCCGGCGCGGACACGATGGGCCGAAGGGCCTCTATCCGTGCTGTATTACTCTATGACTCTATGACTCTATGACATTTAAAATAATAATAGAAAAAGATAACAATACAGCTCCATTGATTGAGTTCCACTGATTTTAGCTCAGTTATCAAGGCAATAATAAACCAAAATACTTAAGAATATTGTTGTTGAACTTGTTGTAACTTGACATGGCGATCAATGAGCCAAAACCAATGCCAATGGAATTGAAGACCTGGACAGCAGCATAAACCCACACCTGAGAATAAACCAAAGACAATGACTGTTGTTAGAAACTGAGCAAACAGCTGCAGCTGGAGTGCGGAGTGTATCGAGGTAACCCCAGTGCAACATTCTGAGTGAGGTAATGGAGAAGCTTTTCTCCCTGACTATCTGTGATAGGTTGCTGGCAGTTACATTGAACCATCTGCAAATGCAAAGTGATGCATTTTAAGACTCCATAGTTTAAAAAAGATTTTGCCGCCCCCTTTCCCCGCCACCACCCCCCCCCCCACCCACCCCACTCAATTTTCTCCCCTCTTGTCCTTAAGGTACAGATGTTTATGCTGGGCCACAGTTCTACTGGTGCCAGCTGCATTCCAGCACTTAGCCCAGGTGTCCATTCTTTGTGTTAAAGCTTAGCTATGAGTGTAGATGGGCTATTCAACCTTGAAGGGCACCATAACTCAATCCACATAAGCGTCATTTCCAGTAGGGACTGAATGGATAATAAGAATGCAGCAAGAGTCCTGCAAGATTTTTTTCTCCAACCTTAAACACCAGAGCACATTGTTTTAAAAATAAAAATATAATTTCTCCCCAATACACTGTAAATACAATAATAAATCTTTGGAGAGGTAAATTGCATAGCACAGAAGTGTGCAAAGATTCTTAAACCCTTACATGCAAAGGATATTGGAAGCTGAAATTATATAATTTGCCATTCTAGGGACTTATGTGCACAGTTACCAACAAGAACACAGCAGGGAAGAAATTGTTCCTGCTGATTTTTTTGATGAGGAATACCTTTAACACTGCGTGCAATATATGTCCTGTTGCTTAAGTACAGCTAACAGCAGAGTAAAACAACTTGATTGACAGCAAGAAAACATCAAAATCTAAGGAATCAGAGGCACTCTTAGTACTAGACTGTGAGAGCAGCCAGATAGCTGTCACAGTGGTGCAGATTGTACACAGTCTCAACAGGGTGAGCTGTAAATTGAGTTTTAAAAGCAATTTAACTCTCTGGGGGTCCTTTGACTGGCCTGGACCCCCAGTGGTGGGGCCCACTACACTCTTTGCAGGCCAATACACCTCTGCTCATTTGGCGCAATGGGTCCTATTTCAGCCTCAAGAGGGACTGCAGGCTTAGGGAGTCTCCTCCACTGGCTCCACCCCGGGCCATCGGTTGCCTTGTAAGGGGCGAATGGAGGTTCTGGCCCTTACAAGCCAGCCAGTAAACTCCCAGAAACAACCACGACCCAGTGCAACCTGGAGGGGTTGTTGTGGGGGGGGGGGGGAGGGGGCGGGGAAAGGTGGGGGTCAGCTGGTCTCCTACCAGTTACTATAGGAGAAGACTGGTGTAAAGAAAGAAAGAAAGACTTGCATTTATATAGTGCCTTTCACAACCATCGGTCATCCCAAAGCGCTTTACAACCAACAAAGTACTTTTTGGAGTGTAGTCACTGTTGTAATGTGGGAAAGGCGGCAGCCAATTTGCACACAGCAAGCTCCCACAAACAGCAATGTGAAAATGACCAGATAATCTGTTTTTGTTATGTTGGTTGAGGGATAAATATTGGCCAGGACATCGGGGATAACTCCCCTGCTCTTCTTCGAAATAGTGCCACGGGATCTTTTACGTCCACGTGAGAGAGCAGATGGGGTCTCGGTTTCAACGTCTCATCTGAAAGACGGCACCTCCGACAGTGCGGCACTCCCTCAGTGCTGCACTAGATTTATGTGGTCAAGTGCCTGGAGTGGGACTTGAACCTACAACCTTCTGACTCAGAGGCAAGAGTGCTACCCACTGAGCCACAGCTGACAGTAATCCCTGAGGAATTTCAGGGACCACTTATTAAATTTTCACCTGATACAGCGTGCAGATGTAGATGAATTGCCAGTGAATGACTCTTTCCTTACACGCAAAGACGAAGGCTGAGTGGAAGTATTTTCTATCTACAGTACTTTGGAAAGATTCAGTGATGAACAAGTGTTAACAGATGAATTCAAATTTTATACTCTGTGATTGTATCAATTGACTTTTTAACCTTATACATTTCAAACTTAAGCTTTCATCCTACCCTGCACACTAGAATTACTCCCAGGGTCTCCCAGAGACAAAAGAAAACAATCACAAATACAGTTTACAAGCTCTTACTTGGAACTGTTAGGCCTCAATTGGACTTCTGGTGTAGGGAACAAAGCAAAATGGTAACATTTCTGGGTACGGTGTAACCGGGACTAATTGTAACTGGATAATTGTAACCTGGACTAAGTTAGATGCCTGGGTGGCAAACTAAATCACATACAGTATTTGGGTATAAACAACAGTACCACTTCCATCTGAGGCAGAATTGGATTTCAGAACATCAATAAGTTGATATTAAAATGGACTTTTGAGATGGAGAAAATTGCTTTGATCTTCTGATAAGTAGACACTAGATAATCTTACCATCCTGTGATTCTGACAAGCTGTTAGATGGTCTTCTTAATATTGGATATTTACACACATTATCTCGAGAACATCTTCAGCGGACACATTCACTCAGTGTTCTATTTGACCGTACATTTCATTATAATAATCTGACTAACAGAGCGCTGCAACAAACAAGGTTTCATAGAGAATAATGCTCGTGTAGAAACATGAGACATAACTACTTTTACAGAGGGATCCTTTCCAGTCCTCAGTGATTGAAGACTGAGGCCCTAGTGGGTGAGTTTTGCTAGTCTCAGCTAAGGCTACACAAGTGAAGTGAACCTCCCAGCAGGCCACTGATAAGGCACTGACAAACTGTATCAGGATATAAATGGGATGTCTTGTAAGACACTTTGTAACGGAGATGTGTGTTAATGTGATCTGTAATGTGATTACACAACTGTGCCACATTAATCGCCGGTAACTACATTGATTTATTGCAAGTTAAGTCAAAACTTATTGAAATAAATTAAAAATCTTTGCAAACGTTTGCACAGTGCAGTAGGTCTCTGGGCCTAAAATCAGCAATCAGGTCTCAGCATGCATAATGGAACTTCGCGTTACTATTACTAACGATAAGAAAAATAATTATCTGTGATTAATTTATAAAAATGGGTCTTCATTCCATAGAAGCATATAAGGAGCCCCAAAATTAAACATCATGCAGTATGAATTATATTTGTTTAAAGTAAAGATTAGGTTTATTTTTCCTTTTGGAATAGGTACGTTTTCTTGCTGATCATCTGACTGACCTTTGATGCATTTGTTGGAATAAATTAAGTACACTACTGGATTGAGATAAGCCAGTTGAAATCTGGAGTTTTTTGGTGGACTTGAGTGTCCAAAATGTATATCTCAACAATTCTTCACCACATGTCGTATATGGGACATCAGGCTATGAAAACATCAGTGCAAACAATTTTTCTTTAATCTCTATATGACAGGATCTTCATCTCTGTCGATTGAGTTTATCACTTTGAAATTGGGGATCTATCTTAAGTTTCATCTTGATTTTATCTTGCCCAACAGACCTTCAACAGCACCAAAGATGTTCACCAAATAATGCAATCAGAGCATTCAGTGAATGATTGTTAGCATCTTCTAGAGCTTATCTTGTTTTTGTTCATTCAGATTAGTCTGCTTTACAGAACCAGCACTTTATCTTCTTTTTCTTTAGGGCAGGAGGGCAGGTTAGTGAGCTTTCATTGGGGTCGAGGTGGCTTTCAGATGTCACACTTGGCAATGGAATTTTGGAACGAAGCCAACCCTCTGTAGTAGATTTACGAATCTGATATCTATGGTCGGCAGGTCCACAGTACGCCAGAGCATTATTAGTGATTGATCAGCCAGCCTGAATCATTAATGGAGCCTGGGGTTGGGAAGACCTGTTACATGGGTGCTGGGATTCTTCCCATTCAGCTCCAGATTACCCTGTATCCCAGTACCCTAAAGAGTAAGGCGGTCTTGGTTTGACAAGAAGCAGGAAGCTTTCTTTTGGTGGTAGGCTATGTGGCTTTCACTGATTAAACACCAGCAGTGCCCCATTGTAAGTTGGTGGTCCCTAAGGCTTGGCTTTGCCAACCGTGCCTCAACTCTCTGGACTTGAGTAGTGGGCTGTGTCCTTCTGGGACAGAGTGTGTGGCCTACATAATGCCAGGGTGGGCTTCTCAGTAGCTTGATTTGGAGACTCTTAAACAGCATGATGGGTTTTGTGTGTGTCAGATGCCTGGCTGCCTAAAAACAAGCCTCTTCCTGTTTTTATTCAGGAGGAAGCAATTAAAGTTGAGACAGTTTAAGGTGGTGACTCAATTTTATAAGTTTCTTTGGAATTAAAAATGTATTTTAAAAGCAGAAGTACAAAGTTTGTTTTTGATGAAACATCATCAGGTCTCCCTGACCAAAATACATTTTTATTGAATCGAGATTAGGCTTTCCAAAGTCTCCAACTTTAAAGTTCATTCAGAAAGCTGGCAATGCTTACCTGGATTTCCTTTAATTTCTCCCACTTCGGATTAACAAAGTAATTAATTCCAACCGGAGCTCCTGGGAGTTGCACATTGTTAATGAGGATGGCAAGCAGCACTACGTAAGGGAAGAGCACGGTGAAGTATACAACCTGGTTACAGAAAACACCAAGAAAAGATGATCAAATATTAGGATAAAGTCTGTAGATTATCTATGGGATATATTTAACCATTATTCTTGCTATTCTTTTTCTTCTGCATCCCACCTAACCCAGACCCCTCCTCTAGCTGGTTGGGTGCAATAACTTGACACCAATATCTGCTTTTATGTTGCACCAATGGAGGCTAAGATGTCTGTAGTCTCCATGGGACAAAAACAACCCCAATATCGCTTCCTCTCCATAGTGTAATGATAGGCGTATTGAAATGTCAAACACAAATGTGACTTGAAGCTTACAACATGGGGCATTTGGACTTGGGCTTGGGTGTACAAGACACAATTTCAAAATTTGAAGATGATACAAAACTTGGAAGTATAGTGAACAGTGAGGAAGATAGTGATAGACTTCAAGAAGACATAGACAGGCTGGTGGAATGGGTGGACACATGGCAGATGAAATTTAACGCAGAAAATTACGGAGTGATACATTTTGGTAGAAAGAATGAGGAAAGGCAATATAAACTAAAGGGTACAATTCTAAAGGGAGTGCATGAACAGAGAGACCTGGGGGTATATGTGCACAAATCATTGAAGGTGGCAGGGCAGGTCGAGAAAGTGGTTAAAAAAGCATACGGGATCCTGGGCTTGATAAATAGTGGCATAGAATACAAAAGCAAGGAAGTTATGATGAACCTTTGTAAAACACTGGTTCAGCCTTAACTGGAGCAACTGTGTCCAATTCTGAGTAGGAAGGATGTGAAGGCCTTAGAGATGGTGCAGAAAAGATTTACAAGAATGGTTCCAGGGATAAGGGACTTCAGTTATGTGGATAGGCTGGAGAAGCTGGGGTTGTCCTCCTTAGGTTGAGAAGGTTGAGAGGAGATTTGATAGAGGTGTTCAAAATCATGAGGGGCCTAGACAGAGCAGATAGAGAGAAACTGTTCCCATTGGCAGAAGGGTAGAGAACCAGAGGACACAGATTTAAAGTGATTGGCAGAAGAACGAAAGGCGACATGAGGAAAAACTTTTTTATGCAGCGAGTGGTTAGGATCTGGAATGCACTGCCTGAAAGGGTGGTGGCGGCAGATTCGATCATTGCTTTCAAAAGGGAATTGGATAAGTACCTGAAGGAAAAAAATTTGCAGGGCTACGGGGAAAGGGCAGGGACGTGGGACTAGCTGAAGTGCTGTTGCAGAGAGCCGGCACAGGCTCGACGGGCTGAATGGCCTCCTTCTGTGCTGTAACCATTCTATGATTCTATTTATCCTTTGGACTAGAAAAGAAAAGTCCATATAGTGACACCGCTGCTGTTGAATAGCTTACCAGCACATCAAAAATGGGGACTAGCCTATGGAATCATGTCTCATCAGTGCTTTCAGGAAGGGAGGGAAGAAAATTGGAAGGGAATGAGGGGAGATCTTTAAAAGGATGGCATGAGAATTCAAATCTTTCCATGTAACTGCAAATGGCTTTTCAGAAGACATTTGATGCAGTTCTGCTAAATCTATAGTACATGGAATTGGAGGTAATAGTGAGACTTGTAATAGAAACCTTGGATTGGCAAGCAGTGACAGGTGGTGTCCCTGAGGTTGCAATGCTAGGATCTCAGCTTTTCTCTCCATATAAATAACCTGAATTTGGCCATGGGCGTCAGTATGTTCAAGTTTGCACATAACACTTTGCTGGAAGCTGTAGTAAATTATTTAAAAAAAGAGCTGAAAATTGCAAAAGGACATGGTAGAACAAGCAATTGGGCAGAACAATGAGAGATGCAGTTCATTGCAACAAATTGTGAAGTAAGACTGGCTGATGGGAAAAGTGTAAATGGTAAAGCATTGTGGGGGTGGGGTAGATGAACAAAAGGATTTTGGGGTTCAGGTACAAAACTCATTTAAAGCTAGCTCACAGCACCAGTTGCAGAATCAATGAAGGAAGGTAATGGAATGCTGGGCTTCATCACATGAGGATTAGAATATAGAAGCAAGGAAATCCGACTGCAATTATACAGAGCGCTGGTCAGACCTCATTCGGAGTTTTTTGTGTTCAGTTTTGCATGCTGCACAGTAGGAAGGATACACTGGCCTTGGAAAGAATCCATTGATGATTGATTAGGATGAAGAGATTTAGCTATAACGAAAGATTAGGTAAACATGGTTGTTTCCTAGAAATGAGCAGATTAAATAGTGACTTGATTGAGGTGTTTAAAATAATGAAGGGAATTAGCAAGGTAGATGGGGGTAGAAATCTAGAACAGATGGGTATAATCTCAGTTAATTTTAATTTTAATTTTGAAAATTCAGGAAAAATGACTTCACATAAAGGTTGTGAGAATGTGAGATGTACTTCCCAGAAGGCCATAGATGCAGAATTAATTAAAGCATTTAAACAGGCGATGGATACCTAATTGGGAAAAAGAGTATTAAGGGATTATAGCCCAAGGGCAGGGCACTGGGAGTAATAAAGATAAAGAACTGCCATGGTTAACCAAGTACAGCAGGTTTGATGGGCCTACCCCTGCTCCCGTGAAGCTTAATTTGTTTATGCAGCACTGCAACTTTAAAGCAACATTAGAATATCGATTATATCAAATGCATTTTCCAGAAATGTAGAGATCAGACATTTGGTGCCTGCAGATATGAGCTTCATCACACATCATTTATGGATTAAGTGACTGTGTAAAATGGAAGCCGTGTGTTAACACAAATCCCATTTTCAGCCTCTAAGCTTCCAGCTGACCCAGCGATTCAAATGCTATCCATTTCAATCGAGGGAATTTCTATTCAGTTTTAATATTCATTCCCCATTTAATGACACAGTCTCAGCCCATCATTAAACTACTCGTATCAATAGAGTTGCTACAATACTGCCAATTCACTAAACACAGAACAACATTGATAGCATGATACCACTGCACCAATGTGCATAAGCTATTCTAGAAACGTTTTTGATTCAAATGTCTGGTATCAATTTTAACAAAATAGAATTTAGCCTTGTGATAACGTTACCCAATGGTGTGTTAAGTAATGTACTAAAATTTCTTTAATATTTAACAATATAAGAACATTTACTTTGCAGGTTATCGAAAAACACTAATAGAGAAATATTTCTTAAAATAATCAGAATTTTAATTTTTAGAGGTTAATTAAAATAATCAAATTCAAATAGGCTAGTTTTACCTTTATTCAAATGTTTTTCCCCCTTAGCATAAAATAATTTATTTCTTGCTTTACATTCTGCACAGCTCCTGTCCATAAATTTGATTAACTATAAAGTATAATATAAACACCACTGGGCCAGCTAGAGAAAAAAAACACAGCCAATGTGCTTTCTACTGGTCACTATCTTGTGATCACTGGTGGAAAGTTCATGCATCTGGATGGAATGGGACTTTGGTATGTTATTGTCCATGTTCATACAGTCTGCTGACCGTCATTGTCCAGGTTCAGGTATGAGGAACCTGGAGCTGCGAGAGACCAGGAGAGTGGAAAGGCCAGAAGTGTGTGGAGTTTAGCCTCAGTGGGAGTGATTGCATAAATGCAAGTTTTTCTGTCTTTTAGTGATGTTGGGAGTGGTTGAGGCAGATATCATTGAACCTTTTGAGGGAACATTAGATAGCTATTTGATACAGGGGTATGGGGAGAGAACTGACAGGGGGATTAATTTTGGATTGCTCTGGCAAACAGTGATATGATGGGCCAAATGGCCGCCTTTTGTGTTATATACTTTTATCATTCTAATGGGCACATGGGTGAGGTACAGCAGGAAATCTGCTGCTGAAGGAACCATACTCCAATAAGAGTCAGAACCTTTGGGAGAGGGGGGCAGATTAGAAAATTAGGAAATAAAAGTGAAGCAGGATTGAATGGATAGTAATAAATATTTTGATTTGTTAGGCTTATGATGTAACTTCTGAAGATCTTCATCATTTTACAATTCTGATCAAAATTTATCTTCTGTTGTTTGATAAAATGAACAGTAGTCAAAATTGATGATAAACCATCTAAACAAGACAATATAATAACTGACTCTAAACCTACCTTTCCAGTCCACGTAACCCCTTTAAATATACAGAAATAAACAATCACCCAGGCAAGGGTGAGGAGACCAAAAAGTTCCCAGCGTACATTCCCAAGGTTATCCACACCACTTGTCTTCTGAAGAACTTTGTAACTAAATAAATGAGGCAAAGATAATGTAATCTCAGTGATCACAATTCATTTAGAAGTCGATTTTTCTTCTCCATTGCTAGTAATGACAATAAGTAAAAACTGAGATGAGAAAAGGTAGTTGAAACAGAACAACTAAAATGAAATACAACAAAGGAAAGCAAGTAAAATGAATTAGAGCTGTCCAGACTTTTCAATGTTTTACTCAAATTAACACAGAGACCTGAAATAATCTTGCGCGAGTGGATATGAGGAAAAAGCAAACTAAACTCTACAAAGAGGGAGGGATTATCTGTGACACTTTATGCATTGCAAACTATCTGTATTTTCAATTGGGCATTATACTGCTGAGTTTCACAGACAAATCGTATAGAATCTCCTCATGCACCGCCAATATGTCAAACACAATAATGGACTTCAAGAAATGTCCCAAAAGAAATGTCATACACAATGAAGACTGCAGAGGATGCAGCTCACTGCGATTCCTTGTGGAATCCATATCACTGACATGCAGCAAGAAATGAATGCAAACAGCTAAATGAGATTTCCCATGTTTTAGTTTGTCGTTACAGTTTTATCACTTGTGCCTGGATGGAACACAAACCGATCTGTGCTTTGCAACGAAATGTTCAACTAATAAATGAGAAAAACCTGCAAGTTATTATATACTTGTATGGAAGCAGGGCAGATACTGCCTAAAGGTGTTTATAGGGAGCAGGCCAGGGAATCTTTCTTTGCAAAACACACGGAATCTGTGGTTGCTAATCTTTATATTTCGATTTTTAAAAAAGGTATTAAAAGTGTAGCTGGATGATATAATGAATGAGTTAGGACATTAGATGTATGAAGTTAATGAGATAAATAGACGTTTCTTATCCTAAACTTTTCTTATCTTATTCTTGATTAGTGAATCACAAGAATGAAGCCACATTTACACAAAACAGATCAATATTCATGGAAGGCTCCATTGCTATACTAATAGAAATTGTATTCTCAGTTAAACACCATTGGTTAGATAATAGAAGATCAAAGAAATAACTAGAAATTGACCACTGTGGCGACACGCCACCATTGGACATAATCCGCTCACGGCGGCACGGACAGTTTACGCAGGCGCACTGCCGGCAGCAGCCGCTCCCAGCCGGGGGCCCTTTCCTCCGGCAACTTGTTTCCCGCAGGGACAGGCTGCCAGGAGCACTTCCTGTCTGGGGAGTATTTAAGTGGTTGTGCGGGCTTTTCAAGCTCTCTCTTTGCCATGATGTGAATTAAAGCAGTTGTGTTCCACCAACTCTGGTCTCGACTCCCACGTTTGCCATGGTATCTCAACACTGGTGACCCCGACGCTCAGCACGAATCCTAAGCTAGCATGGCAGATACAAACGCAGTCACGGTTAAACTACTGGACTTTTGGGAGAACCTGGCCGAGGCCTGGTTCGTTCAAGCCGAGTCCAGATTCCGGCTGAGAAGCATTACAGTCGATGCCACGAAGTACGACTACCTCGTCGCCTCTCTCACCTACGCCACAGTCCCCAAGGTTTGGGCAGCGCTGCAGGATCCACCAGTGGAAGGCAAGTACGAACATCTGAAGGCCGCACTTCTTAAAAAATTTCAGGCGTCCTCTTACCAGCACAACTGCCAACTCCTCGACCTCCCCGGCCTTGGTGACGCTTCACCGTCAGACCTGCTTTCCCACATGCTGTCCCTCTCGGACGACAAAAACCCCGGCGCCCTCTTTCGCACGCTTTTCATTCGGCAGCTCCCCGTCAGCATCCGCCCGCTCATTGTGGAGTCTGGCTCCACGGACCTGAATGAGATAGCCGAAAAGGCCGACCGGCTGCTCTCCGCGCAGACCGCCCACGACGTCGCGCCTGACCTCACGGCAACGACCACGCGGTCTCCCCGGCCTACTAGGCCCGACCGCCCTTCCACTCCGGGTCACTGCTACTACCACACCCGTTTTGGCACTAGGGCCCAATGCTGCACGCCACCGTGCACTTTCAAACTCCCCCCCCCCGCACCAGCCCCCACGATGGCCGCGGGGCAAAAGGGGCCCCTACTGTACGTCACCGACGACAGCACCAACCGCCGATTCCTGTGCGACACAGGAGCCCAGCACAGCATCACCCCCACCTCCGCCCTCGAAATCCAATGCGGCGCACGGGGTATCACGCTGGCCGCAGCCAATGGCTCTGACATCTGCACATACGGCACCCGCATGGTCACGCTCGACCTCGCAGGCACACCGCTACCGCTGGGAGTTCCTCACAGCCAAGGTCCTCTGCCCACTCATCGGCGCCGACTTCCTACGCGCCCACGGCCTCCTTGTCGACATTCCGAGGCACCGCCTCGTCGACATCAACACCATGGCCCCCATCCCTGGTGCATTCACCCCGGCCCGTTCGGCCGGCCTGATGACCTAATGCCTCGCCAGAGCCACGGACGACTACTCGGCACTTCTAGCCGAGTTTCCCGCCCTCACTAACCCGACCTTTTCGGCCAAAGCCGCCAAACACGGTGTGGAGCACTATATCCCCACCACCGGCCCCCCGGTCTCTGCCCACGCCCGCAGACTCAACCCGGCCAAGCTGGAAATCGCGCGGGCCGAGTTCACCACCATGGAGCAACTCAGCATCATCCGCTGCTCCTGCAGCCCTTGGGCCTTGGCCCTCCACATCGCCCCCAAGCCCGGCGGAGGCTGGCGCCCCTGCGGGGACTACCGCCGCCTCAACGACGCCACCACCCCCGACCGATACCCGGTGCCGCACATCCAGGAGTTCTCGGCCCGACTGGCCGGACGAACCGTCTTTTCCAAGGTCGACCTGGTGCGCGGTTACCACCAAGTCCCCGTACACCCCGCGGACATCCCCAAAACGGCCGTCATCACCCCATTCGGCCTGTTCGAGTTCCTGAGGATGCCCTTCGGCCTCAAGAATGCAGCCCAGGCTTTCCAGCGCCTTATGGACTCGGTCCTCCGGGACCTGAACTTCCTATTCGTCTATCTAGACGACATTCTCGTGGCCAGCTCCTCCAAACAGGAACACCTCGAACACCTTCGCATCCTGTTCGGGTGCCTAGCCCAACACGGGCTCATCCTCAGCCCGGCGAAGTGCCAATTCGGCCTAGCCGAGATCGACTTTCTCGGCCACCACATCACCCCTGCTGGGGCCGTCCCCCTGCCCAACAAGGTGCAGGCCGTCCAGCAATTCCCCCGCCCCAAAACCATCAAGGGCCTCCAGGAGTTCCTCGGGATGGTGAACTTCTACAACAGGTTCATCCCCAGAGCTGCAGCCCTCATGAAGCCCCTATACGACTCCCTCCGAGGTAAATCCGGCAAGATGGCCGTAGCCTGGACCACTGACACGTCAGCCGCCTTCGACGCCACCAAGAATGCGCTCGCCGACGCCACCCTGCTCGCGCACCCGAGGGCCGATGCCCGGGTCGCGCTCACCACTGACGCCTCCAACCGTGCGGTCGGAACCGTGTTCGAGCAGTGGGTCAATGGCGCGTGGCAGCCACTTGCCTTCTACAGCCGCCAACTGCGCCCCCCGGAGGTCAAATACTCTACTTTCGACCGCGAGCTCCTCGCGCTCCACCTGTCAGTCCGCCATTTCAGGTTCCTCCTGGAGGGCCGCCCCTTTACCGCGTACGTGGACCACAAGCCGCTCACATACGCGATGGCCAAGCACACCGAACCCTGGTCCGCTAGGCAGCAACGCCAGCTCGCGGCCATGTCCGAGTTTACCACGGACATCCAGCATGTCTCCGGTAGAGACAACGTTGTCGCTGACTGCCTTTCCCGTCCCGCCATCTGCGCGAATCACCTAGCGGTCGACTACGCGCAACTAGCAGCGGCCCAGCTCACGGACCCAGACCTCCTCTCGGCGGCTACCAGCCTGCCAGGGCTACGCCTAGCCAAGGTCGCGCACGGGCCCGAAGCCACGGCAGTCACTTGCGACGTCTCACTCGGCCAACCCAGGCCAGTCGTCCCTGCAACCTGGCGCCGCCGCATCTTCGACGTGCTCCACGGGCTCTCCCATCTGGGTTCCCGCGCATTCGTCAAACTCCTCTCCCAGCGCTTCGTCTGGCGCGGCCTCAGCAAAGATGTTCGGACTTGGGCCACCTCCTGCCTCGCCTGCCAACGGGCTAAGGTACAGCTGCACACAAAAGCACCCCTGGGAGACTTCGAGGTACCCAGCCGCCGCTTCGACCACGTACACGTCGACATCGTCGGTCCTCTGCCGCCATCGCAAGGCCAAACTTATCTCCTCACGATGGTCGACTGCTACACACGCTGGCCTGAGGCAGTGCCGCTGACCTCCACCACCACAGCCGACATCGCCAGGGCGTTCGTTAACACCTGGGTCGCGAGGTTCGGTGTACCGGCCGACATAACCTCCAACAGAGGCGCCCAGTTCACCTCCGAACTCTGGACGGCCACAGCACGCAACCTCGGGGTGACGCTCCACCGAACCACGGCGTACCACCCGCAGGCCAACGGGCTTTGTGAACGCTTCCACAGGTCACTCAATGCCTCACTCCGCGCCGGCCTGCAGGACAGTACCTGGACTGACCGCCTACCGTGGGTGCTACTAGGCCTACGCACCGCGGTCAAGGAAGACCTCCAGTCCTCAGCAGTGGAGTTAGTCTACGGACAACCGCTGCGCGTACCAGGCGAATTCCTCCCGGAGGCTACCACGCCTTGGTCGGCCGAACAGCAGCGACTCAACTCTTTCTCTTCCGCTCAACAGTTCGCCCCACTTCTGGTCAACCGACACGGCGAACTCGCACCTCACGTCCCGCCAAACTTACAGCAGGCACGCTTCGTCTTCGTGCGACACGACGCGCACCGCGGACCCCTGCGACCCCCGTACAACGGACCGTACGAGGTACTACAAACCGGGGACAAGGTCTTCAAGCTGCGACTCGGCGACAGGGTCGAAACAGTCTCCATCGACCGACTCAAACCAGCACACACAGAACCAGGGGAACAGGTCCCCGTGGCCCGACCTCCAACTAGAGGCCGTCCCGCCAGCAAGCCAGCACAGCCGGCGGCAAACCGCCCGGCCCCACCAACTAGACCGGCGACCACTCAGAGCTGCTCCGGCAGAACCATTAGACCACCGTCACGACTCGTCCACTCCTCCTAAGCGGATTCTGGGGGGAGCTCTGTGGCGACACGCCACCATTGGACATAATCTGCTCACGGCGGCACGGACAGTTTACGCAGGCGCACTGCCGGCAGCAGCCGCTCCCAGCTGGGGGCCCTTTCCTCCGGCAACTTGTTTCCCGCAGGGACAGGCTGCCGGGAGCACTTCCTGTCTGGGGAGTATTTAAGTGGTTGCGCGGGCTTTTCAAGCTCTCTCTTTGCCATGATGTGAATTAAAGCAGTTGCGTTCCACCAACTCTGGTCTCGACTCCCACGTTTGCCGCGGTATCTCAACACCACCATCATTAAAAGTAACGGTAAGATTACAATGGAGAACCTTAGAATGAGATCTACTATCGTGGGGGAAGCAGGGTGGCAGTTGAACTCCAGGTTTGTATAAGGATCACATGATACATTCAGGTGAGGAAGGCCTTTCAGTTTATTTTTTATTTGTTCTTGGGATGTGGGCAACACTGGTGGGGCCGCATTTATTGCCCATCCCTAGCTGCCCTGAGAAGGTGGTGGTGGGTCTTCTTGCTTTGTTGCAATTGTTGGTACAACTGAATTGCTTGCTAGGCCACTTCAGCAGACATCAAGAGCCAAGCATGTAGTGTGGACTCAAGTCACATATAAGCCAGACCAGGCAGACGTGACCGGTTCCCTCCAACTGATTTGACAATATAGCATATATAGCTATTTGTCTTGTTTGTTGCCACCTCATACTGTTTTGACATGGTTAGTGAGGAGGTAACTAATTGCACTAGGTTGCTTTCAATTTTCCCACTTAGCAAGTTCTATCCCACCATGGAATACATGCACCCCCAAAAAAGTAAGGCAAAATCTACTCCTTCTAAAACAATATTGGTTGCCATTTACTCTGTTACTTTTACCTAGGTACTCTTCCATTTTGTTTACGTTTATTGATTTCATTAGTTTACCAATTATTGAGATGAGGCTAATGGGATTATAGTTGCCAGATATGACTTTGTTACCAGTTTGAATATGGGAACTACATTTGTCTGCAAGGAATAGAAAGTTAGGCTAATAGGGTTAGATGAAATAGCGTGGGAGGAGGCTCGTGTGGAGCATAAATCCCGGCATAGACCAGTTGGGCCGAATGGCCTGTTTCTGTACTGTAAATTTTATGATTGCAATCTGTTGGAACCTCCTCAGTGTTCACCAATTCCCTCAAAATGGCAGTCAATGCTTTGACAAATCTCTTCCCATATTTCTTTAAGTATTGCATACACAAACCAAACACAAAACAAATGGACAATAAAACAAAAGATTGAAATATCTGTCCTTAATGTTTGTCCTTATAATTTTTTCAATCTGATTAAGCATAAGTAGTGATTGAAGGGCAATGTACGACCCAGGAAAAACTGATAAAACAACATGAAGAGTTCTGGAAAGCGATGTCTCCAAAACTGCAGTTGCAGTACCATGGAGCTACATACTGGCCTACACCTTCACAAAGTACAATTAAAATTGAGAATAATTACATAACTTTATCATCTAACTTCCATCCGCAGATGGAATGACTTCTCTTGTCTTGGTATCCAGGAGCATACTGTAGGTTCTAAGAATGTCCTAGTCAGGTTTTAGATTTCTAAGGGAGGTGGAGCATATGAAGGACCATTTGGTTCTGGTATTTTCACTGCACTCGCACTTGTCTGGAAAGAGGTAACATTTTCCTTAAATCTAAAAAAAAAAAATGATTACCTGGCAACATCTTTTACTGACATCTACTAAGTGGGAAACTCTAAGGCAACTGATTTACTTAAACATGGTAGAAGCCATGAACTAGAAAAAATAACTGGAATATTTAATATTTGAGTGCTGGTAGGTAAAAATGCCAACAATGATCTGGAGACTTGAGTTCAAAACCCACTACGGCAGGTGGGGAATTTAAATTCAGTCAATTAAATAAATCCGGAATAAAAAGCTAGTATCAGTAATGGTGACCATGAAATTACCGGATTGTCGTAAAAACCCATCTGGTTCACTAATGTCTTTTAGGGAAAGAAATCTGCTGCCCTTACCGGATCTGGCCTATACGTGATCCACAGCAATGTGCTTGACTCTTAATTGCCCTCAGAAATGGCCAGTTGTACCAAACAGTGGTTCAAGGCGGCGGCTCACCACCACTTTCTCGAGGGCAATTAGGGATGGGCAATAAATGCTGGCCTTGCCGGTGATGCCCATATCCCATGAACGAATAAAAAAAAAAACATTAAATAAATAAATGAAGTAATAAAAAGCAAATGATAAAATTAGCAATTAAAAAGGATTGTAAAGCTGATGTGAATAATAAAGGCAAGCACTTGCAGCAAGGAGAAGAGTATCTTTGATTGAGACAGTATAAACATTGGTATAGAATGAATGTGCTAAGCTATTCAATGCACAATAAAGCTCTGACATGCTGCAGTGGCAATTTCAGAGATAGACGGCAACTGGTAACTTTCTAAAGTGGTGGAATATTTATTTCAATACAGCCAAATGTATTGAACAAGACTGTTAAAATTTTTACCCATTTCTCTCTGTTGATGATAATGTATTCATTTTTTATGATTCAGAATCCGTTTTAGTTTTTACCATGGACACAATGGCCCATAATTTGGGGTCAGTGGTGAAGCAAAGGCCTTCGCCGATGGCCCCGAAGTAAGCTTCCCACAAAGATCTTGCGACCTCTGTGACGAGAAGTTTGGCTTTTCCGACATGCAGTTGAAATCAGCGCAAATTAATGGGGAATCCCTAACGCAAGCCGCTGGGATGTCAACAAGCTGTCTAAGCAACCAATCACAATGCCGAATTCTCACAGATCGAGAACCAGGCAGTGAAAAAGCTCCTTTGATTTTAACTTTTTAAAAATGTTATAGCGAGCAAAACAAAAATTGCGGCTCTCACATGGGGAAAAGGTAAATCTGAAATGAAGATGAACAAGTTCCTTAAAATTTTAATATTATTATTAAAATGGATAAATTTGACACTCCACGAAAATTAAAATTAGTTTTTCAGGGCCATAAAGTTTGTTTATCAGTCAATACGCTGTTAAAACCCCAGGTACATCTAATCCAAAAGGATCTAACTGTTAATGGAGTATTTAACTGTGATATGACTGCGGAAAAGCCCAAGTTTTCATCAGTTTCAGTGATTTCCTTGATTACACTGATTGCCGGCTATGGTGGGGGGGGGGGGGGGGTTCCACAGCGCAGCCAGCGTCGGAGCAGTGAATGACTGACCGCAACTTCGGGATTTCCGCGTTAGGATGCGCATGTGCTAAATCCTGAAGTTGCGTTCAGTTTCAACGGGGTTATAACAGCGAACGCTGTTCATTCAGTGTTATTACCCACCGCAAATTCCGGGCCATTGTTTCTCTTCAATACTGGAAACTAAAACAAAGAAACACAACACATATAAACCTCAGATTAGAACAAGATGTTCAAAAGTGAGTTCATAATATCTGTTATAATAATTCAGGGCTTTAACTTGCAATGTACATCAAAGTTACAAAGTCACACCTCAAAGTTTTTTTTAAAGTTTATACAAATATACTCATACAAATATATATTTTCATTCTCATTAATTATCTGGAGCAAAGGTGGGTAAATGAAGTTGAAGTTGCAGATCAGACATGATCTAGTTGAGTGGCAGAGCAGGCTCAAGGGGCTGAATTGTCTCCTCCTGTTTCTAATGCTCCTGTGACTCATAATTGGATATAGATTGGCACTAGAAGTTGCTCTATCACTCAGAGGCCATAAAAATAGCAGGTACGGGAATTGGAATTGATGGGTTCATAGATGGCTCTTATGAGGTTTGGACTAAGGCATGTTGCTGCATCTCTGGTGTCCGACTGCCATGTTCAACAGGAAAATCTGATGCCTGCCCGCCATTATATGTTTTTTTAAATATTTGTTCTTAGGATGTGGGCGTCGCTGGCAAGGCCAGCATTTATTGCCCATCCCTAATTGCCTTTGAGAAGGTGGAGGTGAGCCATCGCCTTGAACCGCTGCAGTCCATGTGGTGAAGGTACTCCCACAGTGCTGTTAGGGAGGGAGTTCCAGGATTTTGACTCAGCGATGATGAAGGAACGGCGGCGATATATTTCCAAGTCAGGCTGGTGTGTAACTTGGAGGGGGACTTGCAGGTGATGTTGTTCCCATGCATCTGCTACCCTTGTCCTTCTAGGTGGTAGAGGTCACGGGTTTGGGAGGTGCTTGTGTAGTTTGATGAGTCCTTGTGTTCAGGACTCATCAAACCTTTCAGTGTTGTTGGAGCAGCACTCATCCAGGCAAGTGGAGAGTATTCCATTACACTCCTAACTTGTGCCTTGTAGATGGTGGAAAGGCTTTGGGGAGTCAGGAGGTGAGGCACTTGCACAGAATACCCACCTCTGACCTGTTCCTGTAGCCACAGAATTTATGTGGCTGGTCCAGTTAAGTTTCTGGTCAATGGTGACACCCCCCTCCCCCCCAGAATGTTGATGGTGGGGGGTTCGGCGATGGTAATGCTGTTGAATGTCAAGGGGCAGTGATTAGACTCTCGCTTGTTGGAGATGGTCATTGCCTGGCACTTGTGTGGAGCGAATCAGCCCAAATCTGAGTGTCATCCAGGTCTTGCTGCATTCGGGCATGGGCGGCTTCATTATCTGAGGAGTCATAGATTCATAACGGTAGAGGATGAAGCCATTCGGCGCATCGAGTCCATTCCGGCTCTCTGTAGAGCAATCCAGTCAGTCCCATTTCACTGCTCTATCCCCGTAGTCCTACAAGTTTATTTCCCTCAAGTGCCTATCCAGTCTCCCCTTGAAAACATTGAGGGGGAGAAATTGGGTGAGTAGCGCCACCTGTTAGCGCCTAAAGAGGCAGTCAGTGGCTGTAGCGCCACTGGCTGCGTCTCCCGTGATATTCAGTAGGGGCGCTAATGGTGGCGTTAGGCTTTTGTGCTGCGCCGCTACCGATGACGTCATCGGTGTGCGCAGTGCCCCATTCGTGCCCCGTTCGTAATATTTGGTAGCGAACGCCGCAGTTGCGCCGCTCGCTACCCGCGCCTGGTTCACGGGGCCTTACTGTGCCGGCAGCGGCGCAAGTTAAGGTGGAGGTGCGGGGCGGCCGCTTTATCAGCGGCCACCTGCCAGCACCTCCGTCCCCGGCCTCCTAACCGCCCCCCCGCGGCATTGCCGGCTGTTTCCCGAGAGCCCGGCACTTCTCCTTGGCGCCGGGCTCATTTGCCGGCACTCGTGATCGGGGATCGCGCTGTTGCAGGCACCTCCCCCTTAACAGTGGGAGGAAGGCCTGCAGTACCGCAGCGTGCCGTGCCGCAGCGATAATCAGTTTCAGCGCCCTAAGAGGGACGCGGAGCGCCTCGAGCCTCGCCCCGTGTCCCTCGAGCGGCACTGAAACTGAACTTCTGGCGATCGGAATTACTCTGATCGCTGCGCTAAATCCTGCGCTCAGGTGACTTTTGTGCCCCAACCCAATTTCTAGGCCTGAGTGTCTCCGCTTCCACCACTTCCGTCGGCAGCGAATTCCAGGCTTTCCAGGAGTTGTGAATGGCGCTGAACACTGTGCAGTCATCAGCGAACATCCCCATTTCTGACCTTATGATGGAGGGAAGGTTATTGATGAAGCAACTGAAGCTGGTTGGGCCCAGGACACTGCCCTGAGGAACTCCTGCAGTGATGTCCTGGGGCTGAGATGATTGACCTCCAACAACCACAACCATCTTCCTTTGAGCTAGGTATGACTCCAGCCGATGGAGAGTTTTCCCCCTAATTCCCATTGACTTCAGTTTTACTGGAGCTCCTTGATACCAGACTCGGTCAAATGCTGCCTTGATGTCAAGGGCAGTCACTTTCACCTCACCTCTGGAATTCAGCTCCATTGTCCCTGTGTGTGTGGGGGGTCGTTCCCAAACCTCAGCCAGGTCACCTTTGGCCCCCGTGTAACAGGGCTGATTGAGATATTTAACCAAATATATTTTAGTAATTTCAGAGGGTCCAGGTTGCTTGCCCATTTAGCGGTCAGTGCAACTCATCTCACTAGTTGTATCAGCTTCCAGTATTACATTGGGTGCTGAATGGGCTCAGGATATGAGAACTCCTGGTGTAGGGTGATCCCTGGCCCTGGCTGTACCACCACCGCCACCACCCCCCGGCCCCATGTCAAATTCTTTGTAAGGGGTGGATGGGAGTTTTGTCACCTACCAGGCTGGCTGTAAAATCCCAGAAATGGCGGACCCTGTGTAACCAGCTATTTTTCAGTGAGAAACTGGAGTTACGGTGGGAGACCAAAGAAGCCCTGTGGATTTCCGGGCCTTGGCTTCCGCACCTTGAAGCCCCAGTGTGATTTCATTGTTGATGGACTAAATTTTGCTCTCAAAATAACAGCGAGGCTAATGTCACTTGCCGTTATTTAGGCGCAAATGGTACAGCAACTTCAGGCGAGGGGCAGGTGCGCAGTTAAATGCAGATATCCAAAAGTTGCTATCCACATTGCGCCGCTGGCTTCGCAAAAACGTCATCTCGCTCTCTGGCTCACCATTGAAATACATTGAATGGCGTGACGTTGCTGTATTTGCACGGTAGATCTGAACTAAACTTACCATGGGAAGTTAAGTCTTGTCTGTTGTGTATGTACCTTTAAGAGAATAACTGGTCTCAGACTGCAGTACCGGCAGTGACCACCCCTGTATAAAAGGCGCTAGTAAGCCTCTGTAGTTTCTGATGTGCCTCAATAAATCCGAGACTCGATGTTAGCGAAACAAAACAAGGCTTTTATTGACTTAGAAGGTAACACACAGGAGAGAGGTATCTTCCATCCAGAGCTCTGCCGTACTGGATGTGCTGCAGGCTGGGCCAGCTTACATAGGGGCCAGGTATGGGTGGAGCCCTACACATAGTACAATACAATGGTGAGGAAACGGAACAGAGGTAAGGGAAATGAAACTGAAACCAACCACAGTCACAGGCAGTGATGAATGGAATATTTCATCACAGTTTCAGTTTCCCGATTGACTCCTTTCAGTAAAGACTTGTTTTGTTCAACTCCTGCTGTCCGTGTCTCAATCATACACGGACATAATACTGGCGACGAGCAGATACGAACTTACCTACAGTCTGCACCACCTCCTGGGATCCATTCCTGCAGCGAAGTGAGCAGAGGTCGAGGCCAGAAGGAAGAAAGAAGCAGTAGAAACGGGCGTCGACCGTGGGCATCCGCCCCTGTGTTAGCAGAGTTGAAGATTGTTGGAGAAGCTGTCGAAAGCAGGGCCTGGTTCCTGTCGACGGTGCTTCAGCTAATCGGGCTGGTGGCAGGTAGTACACTGATCCTTCCTGGGCTGCGGCGTTCGCGAACTCGAGCGGGTTGCTTGCAACGGGGCCCGAGCAGCGTTGTCGGGAAAAGGAGAGAGAGAGGGTGGAGCACACAGGGCGCGGCTGGTGCTACAAAGCCGGGCTGCGTATAGACCCGAGAAGAGGGAGGCAAGAGTCCCACAGTGTTGTTCCACGACGGGAAAATAATAAAAAAAGAAATATTAAACGCGCAGGAAACTGCAAGGAGCTGCAGGTTGCAATGGAAACCACGGAAAGCAGCGCTAGCAACAGCGGGGAAGAAGGCAAAAGCGCGGGAGGCGCCATCTTAATCAGCGGGGAAGAAGGCAAAGCGCGGGAGGCACCATTTTGTTAAATCGGGGAAGAAGGCAAATCGCAGGAGGCGCCATTTTAGATTTTCAAGATGCCGAAGACTGGCTGTATCACTGCCTTTGATAATACAATAGAGGACTGGACCACGTATGCGGAAAGAGTCGAGGTATATTGCGAGGCAAACGAAATAGCCGATGGGAAAAAGGCATCGGTATTGCTAAACTTAATGGGCACTAGAACGTACAGCCTATTGCGGGACCTGATTACTCCAGCCAAACCGAAGGCGAAGAGTTTTAACGAAATTGTTGCTGTCCTACAGGAACACCTAAACCCTGCACCGCTGTTGATAGCCGAAAGATTTAAATTCCACAGGAGAACTCAGCATAAAGTTGAGAGCAATGCTGAGTACCTTACGGAACTACGCAAGCTATCAAAGCACTGCCAGTTTGGAGCAGGACTGGCAGATACACTACGGGACAAATTTGTCTGTGGACTCCTGAGTGAAGGAACACAGAAGAAGTTACTCTCAGAGAAAGAGCTGACGCTAGATAAGGCTTTCAGCGTGGCAGTATCGTACGAAGCAGCAGCCAGGGGAGCTGCGGAAATTCAACAAAAGCCACAGGAATACGGCACCCACGAAATGATACGGCACCCACGAAATGACACGGGGATTTGCAAAATGTTATCGCTGCGGCAGAACTAACCACGACCAGAAGGACTGCTGGTCCAAGGACAAAATATGCAGGCAATGCGGAAAGATGGGACACATTGCATGAGTTTGCAGGTCTGGGAAGAAGACCAGCGACAACAAAAAGGCTACTAAGGAACCGTACAAGAAAGTACAAAAGATGACGGACAGTAGTTCCGAAGACCAGATGAGCGATAGTGAATCCAGGAACAGGAGACTAAGCTGTCTCAAACTTCACAATATAATCGCAAAAGAGGATCACCGAACCATTTGGGTCACCCTCACGATAGCAGGGTCCCAAGTTAAAATGGAATTGGATACAGGATCAGCGCTAACCATCATGAATCGACGAGACTACGAGCGGCTATTCTCACACATACCCTTGAGAGAGACATCCATCGTCTTGACGACGTATACGGGGCAAAAAGTATACCCCAGAGGAAAAATAAGGGTGCCTGTCGAATACAACGGCAAGAAAATACGGAAATTGTATCTCTACATACTGCAAAATGGTGGACCACCGTTATTGGGACGTGAATGGATCAGGAAGATAAGCTTAGATTGGCACTCCATTCATGCAATGACGGTGGATGGTAAAAAAGATGAAGACGTCACTCCTGGACAATTGTCAACAATCTTAGCTAACGCCAAAGAGGTATTTCAACAAGAACTGGGCACTCTTTAAAGGCATAACCGCCTCGATAAAAATAGAAGAGAATGCAATTCCCAAGTTTTTCAAAGCAAGACCGGTACCATATGCAATTCGTCCAGCCGTCGAGGCAGAGCTGGAGAATCTGGAGAAGGCAGGCGTGTTGTCTAAGGTCGACTGGAGCGAGTGGGTGACACCCATCGTTCCTGTCATGAAGAAAACGTTAAGCAATAAGTCTGAGGAGCCAAGGAAGGTTCGCATCTGTGGGGATTTCAAGGTGACGGTGAACCCAGTCCTTCACACAGTACAATATCCTCTTCCAAGGATAGAAGACATCTTCGCCTCACTGTCTGGAGGGAAGCGTTTTACAAAAATTGACCTAGCACAAGCATATTTGCAGATGGAGGTTGAAGAATCCTTTAGGAAGTATCTCACGATAAACACTCTCAAAGGTCGTTACCAGTATCATCGATTGGTATTCGGAGTAGCATCAGCTCCGGCGATATGGCAAAGAGCGATGGAACAAGTCCTGCAAGGGATTCCGGGGACTCAGTGTTACTTGGACGACATCCTTGTGACAGGTGAAGATGACAGTGAACACCTTAACAACCTAGAACAGGTGCTCACTAGACTACGGGAACATGGGCTACAAGCCAACCGCCCCAAGTGCGAGTTTTTTAAGAAACAGATATCGTATTGTGGCCACGTGATTGATGAAGAGGGGTTACATAAGTCACCTGACAAAATTAAAGCAGTTGTTAAGGCCCCAGCGCCTGAAAATGTGTCGCAACTGAGGTCATTCCTCGGATTGGTGAATTACTACCATAAGTTTTTGCCGAATTTGTCCACAATCCTGCACCCACTGAACGCCCTGCTACGAACGGGAGTAGCATGGAAATGGAGCAATGACTGTAAGCGGGCCTTTCAGAAGAGTAAGGACTTAATCACTTCAAGAGAAGTATTAGCTCACTACAACCCAGCACTGCCGATCAGACTGGCGTGTGATGCGTCTCCCTACGGCATTGGGGCGGTACTGTCACATAAATTCCTTGATGGTTTAGAGAGGCCGATAGCTTTTGCGTCACGCTCGTTAACTTCAGCCGAGCGTAACTACGCCCAGATTGACAGAGGCCCTCAGCCTAGTGTGGGGGGTGAAGAAGTTCAATCACTACCTGCACAGTCAAAAATTTACTCTACTAACCGATCATCAACCTCTTCAACCAGAGGTGGTCCCTTTTCCTAGGGGCACACCAATATGACGTCGAGTACAAAGGAACTAAACAGCATGGGAATGCTGATGGATTGTCACGCCTACCGTTGCCGACGGTGGAAGAAGACGACCTTGCAGTGGATCCAATGGAGTTATTCCACTCGACCATTGTCGAATGTCTCACTGTGACGAATGCAAACATAGAAAAGGAAACACGGAATGACCCGACACTATCACGGGTCTATGATTTAACGGTGAAGGGATGGCCAGCACATGGCGAAGCACTGCTGCCAGCATTCTTGCCAAGAAGAGAACAGCTGTCAGTGTGCAGAGGAACCTTGATGTGTGGATCCAGAGTAGTAATTCCACCTAAGTTGACGGATAGAGTGCTCCATGAGCTTCATGAGGGTCATCTGGGTGGGGTAAAAATGAAGAACTTAGCCAGAGCATTTGTGTGGTGGCCGGGAATCGATAGAGAAATCGAAGAGATGACCAAGAGCTGTGCAGGATGCCAGAAGGTCCAAAACGCCCCACGACAAGCTCCTCTACATCCATGGGAGTGGCCCTCATCTCCATGGCAAAGGGTGCACATTGATTTTGTTGGTCCCTTCATGGACTCGATGTTTTTAATTGCGGTGGATGCACATTCAAAGTGGCCAGAGGTAATAAAAATGTCCTCAACCACCACGGAAAAAACTATCGCAGTTTTACGAACCATATTCGCCAGGAATGGGCTGCCTGAACAGATTTGCTCATACAATGGACCACAGTTTGTGTCTGAAGAGTTCCGGAGGTTCTTAAAGAACAATGGTGTTAAGCATTACACATCTGCCCCATATCATCCAGCCACTAATGGATTGGCCGAGAGGTTTGTTCAAACATTCAAGAAGGCTATCAAGGCAATGTGTAATGAAGATATACCCCTACAACACAAGGTGGACAACTTCTTGTTTGCCTACCGGAATGCGACACATGCGGTTACCAACCAAACTCCAGCCATGATGTTCTTCAATCGAAGACTACGATGCCGCTTGGATTTGGTTAAGCCAAACGTCCGAAGAGATGTGGAGAACAGGCAGTTTCAGAATATGAATGAAAGGCCGACCAGGAGTTTTAAGATAGGTCAACCAGTTTTGGCCCGGGACTACCGCACTGAGAAATGGCAGCCAGGAACGATCTGCACATGGCAAGGACCTCTCATGTATACCGTGGACGTTGGAGAGAGCATTGTAAGACGCCATGCTGACCAGATTCTAGAGTCACTGGAAAACGTCAACTCCACACCACGATCTGATACACCTGGTAATGAAATCGACATACCAATTGCAGCTACTGCAGAATCGGTGATATTGGAAGATGAACCAAACAACGACATTGATCCCGACTCACCCTTGCCAGAGGAACCTGATACCCCAAAGAGGCGTTATCCAGACAGAATCAGGAAGCCTCCTCAAAGACTGAACTTATAATTGCTTAAACTTAACTAATTACAATCACAATTACATTGGTTATCATTTAGTTGTTAAATGAATGTTATGTACTGTTTATCTAAAAGGGGAGGAATTGTTGTGTATGTACCTTTTAAGAGAATAACTGGTCTCAGACTGCAGTACCGGCAGTGACCACCCCTGTATAAAAGGCACTAGTAAGCCTCTAGTTTCAGTTTCCCGATTGACTCCTTTCAGTAAAGACTTGTTTTGTTCAACTCCTGCTGTCCGTGTCTCAATCATACACGGACATAATATTGTCCATTCGAGTTTAAGTATCCTTTTAACAATGTGATATGTGTTAATTACTGCCAAACAAGCTCTCTAGCACTGAAAGTTAACTATTACAAGTGTGGAGTCTCATTCCTTCAGGTTTTAATTGTTGTTAGAGATTTAAAATGTTAAATTTTAAAATTTGTTTTTACTTTTCCTTTCTGTCTCTTTTTTCTCTCTCTCTCTCTTAATCGAATCTTTCTCTCTCTTTATTTCTCTTTCTGTACTTGATTTGACATTGAATTCAGCCACTCTAATTTACACGTCCTTCTCAGTCGTTCCTCTGCTTATTTCTCAATCCTTCAATCTGATTGGTTAAGGAGATACATAGTCGCTAGCTCTGTTCACTCAGGTCCCAGATGCCCTATTTCCCTCGCACTTGTAATAGTTAATTTTCAGTGCTAGAGAGGTTGATTGGCAGTAATTAACACTTAGAAGCTCGCACTTTCCACGCAAAAAATTTAAAAAGCTAAATGTACAAAGGCAAATCTAACTAATGGCAGGTGCCATTAGATGCCCTGATGCAGAAAATTATGGCCTCTTATGTCTCAATAAAAGATACAGCTCAAAAAACATTAAAGTGATTGAAACTACAGTTGAGCAATTTGAATAGAATGAAATGTACATTTGGCTGGGACCAGAGAAGCAGTGAAGGAAAATAGGGACTGATTTATATGCAAAAGCCACAGATGTAGATCATATGTTCTGGTGTTTTTCTCTGCTCCTCTCCCAAAGGTGCTGACTGGTGCAGTATTATTATAATAACCTGTTCAGTAGCATTTAGAAAGCATTGAACCTCATCTTTCAGCTCCGCACTGTCACCTATTCAAACTGAAACCAGATTAAATCAAAATGAGGACTGCATTGTAAATGTGAGTTACTTTAAAAGTCAAACACTTTTGAATTAAGCTGGGAGGAAATGTGATTAGTAACTTGCTGAGTGATGACATTGCTGAGCATGTCTAACTCAACAAACTTTTGCCAATGTGAAATTTGAAAGGAAAAGACGTCAGTGTATTACATTGAAAATACTATGGGATCTTCTTCTTCTTAGGCAGTCCCTCGGAACCTAGATGACTTGCTTCCACATTAAAAATGAGTTCTCAGGTGACTGATGAAGTCCAATGCGGGACCTACAGTCTCTGTCACAGGTGGGGCAGGCGGTGGTTGGAGGGCATGGTTAGCAACCAGTATTATGTCCAGTGCAACCAGAATGGTATAAAGCTAGATTATTAGGCCTGAGGCACGCTACATTTCTATCACACCATGCATGATTACTTTATAGGAGGCATGGGCCTGCCTATGGAAACTACCTTTTGCAGTGAGCATGGGTAAAAAGTGTTGGGGGTGTACCCCAATTGTAACACAGGTTACAGAGAATGTCCTTCCATGCTTTTATCCAGTTTTGCTGTTCACTTACATGTTACTTCTTCAATTGTTCACTAAGCAAGTTTATTTGAAGAAATCTCAGATGGGGAATAAAGTTTTTAATCAATTTTATTTTCCAGGCAGATAAAGCCTGGACTGCCACGCCCATCAACAGATCAAGCACCTTGGTCTGTTTTCCCATGGATAGCCCAACTCGCGTATCAAACAGCTTAGTTAATTTCACTGGCTGGCTCCGATGATGGACTGTATCAAGACTGTTTTTTTGCATTTTAGATGTAATTGACTACAGCTAGTCATCCCATCATCTCTCTGGCTGTGTCCTTGCTTTAACTACCAGCTCTCAAGCCAAAAGGACAAAATAAAATTCAACAGGAACAGCACTCATGGCTTCCAACTTAAAAAATCCTAGTGCCCTGCCCTTGCTATAATTTAATTGACAGAAAGTCTTGCATTTATACAGCACCTTTCACAACCCACTGGATGTCCCAAAGCACTTTACAGCCAATGAAGTACTTTTGGAGTGCAGTCACTGTTGTAATGTAGGAAACGCAGCTGCCAATTTGCGCACAGCAAGCTCCCACAAACCGCAATGTGATAATGACCAGATAATCTGTTTTTGTGATGTTGACTGAGAGATAAACATTGGCCAAGACACCGGGGAGAACTCCCTCAGTGCTGCACTGGAGTGTCAGCCTAGATTTTTGTGCTCAAGTCTCTGGAGTGGGACTTGAACCCACAACCTTCTGACTCAGAGGCGAGAGAGAGTGCTACCCACCGAGCCACAGCTGACACCAAAAAGATATAACATAGGAATTTTCTCATTTAACATAGCACAGACCTCAATTTCCTTTACAACCAACTATATCTATGAATTTTGGTGTGAGGTGATCACAGAGGACTCCAGCCAATCAGGGTGCCTGCCCTCTTTTCAAAGTCCCTAACCTTTGAACTGAGCAGGGCTCTTGTAATGTTCCCACAAATCCTGAAATAGAGGCGGCAGACAATACGCCTCTCATGGTTTAATTAAACCAAAATAGGTAGTCATCAATATTGAATGGAAGCAGTATTGTTTAATGGTCTAAGATGCTTGTCAATGAATGTAACCATTCCAGTTAATTAGCCCCTAGAGCTTCCTTTCTTGACAGTTTTGTCAATACACTTATAAAAGTGCATCACAGCTTGTATGTCTAGAACTGAACTGATGTGTTCTTCCTTGAGAAATACCTTGGATGATACTGATTTAACCTAGGCAAAAATCCATTTGGCCTTAGAAGGCTAGCTCTAAAATGATTGAATGGGTCTTCCAGGCAGTACCCCTTTTATACAGGTGATGCCCAACATCAGCACATGTCTGCGCTGATCATGGGTGATGGGGCAACCACCTCATTTACATTTCTTTTTGGAGAGAGTGCAGTCGTCCTCTGCACCTATGTCATTGCCTTGTCACGTGATAGCATTGAACACTTTGGGCAAGCAGCCGGTCTAAGCCCTGGATGCCCAATAATATGGTCCCAGCTTGCCCAGTCAGTGCCAGTGCCACCAGCAGTAGACAGCATAGAACAAGCCTCGGTAATCCTTGATGATGATGAACTAATCAATTTTTTTTCCAGAATTCCAGTCTTGAAAACATTATTAAGGAGGTGGAGAAGGCGGACTGCAGTGAAGGATATGAGGAAGCATGTTAAGAATTAGTAATGCAATAATTAAATGATCAATTATTTATTGCTTGCTTCTAAACAACATGCAGTGGAACTGTTATTAAGCAAAACACACAGTATTTCTAAATGAGCCTATTCAAGCAACCAGGGGACCAAAAACCCTGAGTCATTATTCTGCTACAAGGGGAACCAGTTTGACTTCTTAATGTGACTGCATTGGCATTCATAGATTGTACCAATTAGATCAGGAAAGTGAATTGGAGTCATGTGGCGGCACCATATGTGGTTAAATGATTATCTAGAATTTGTGTTTATCTATGGTATTCAACACTTCACTTACATAAACAGAGCATGTGGCAGTCAGCTCTGAAGAAGTTGCAGTTTCCAACCTTGTATTTTATTGCAATGATATTACCTTCCAATGTGGAGTGGCCTTTGGAGCGTACATAAAGTGAAGGAGATTAGAGCTTGCAGAATAATTTTCCAGAAATGTTTTATTTCTACTGATGGAGAATAAAAATGGTCGTACAAAGTACATGGGCTTGCTAGACTCGATAAGTAAGTCTTAAAAAGGCACTGATATTTTTTCAGAATTGTGGCATTGATATGCAAAACTCTGTTCTGATTTTCAGAAAAGCATAAATACACCAGGATAAATAGAGTATGGCAACCTATAGCAGCATCCAGAAGGGTCTAGTTCTAGTGCATGGTGAAGATTTATCTTACCTGGGCAAATAATTTGTTCTATTTGCTGGTGTTTCTGGCAGGTTTTCCAGATATTAGACAGGCATCCATAATGGAAATCTTAATATGGATAAGTGCTGGAAAATTGACTCCCCTTTCCTTCCTTCTCTATGAGGTCTTGCACAATCTATCCATCACCAAAACTACTTACTTCCTCCTCCATAATATTAGGTCAACTCTGACATGAATCTTGTCATTCATGTGAAAATGACTTATGCAATAATACTGGGCGGCCTGCTGGTGGCGCTGTCCAGGGAGAGTATAAATGCTCGGGCATGGGCCCAGCTTGCTCAGGACATCCTTTAACAGGAACTAGTGAAAGACACAACTAGATCTCCATGTTGAAAAACAGTTGATTAAAGCCTTGTTCAATACTCAGGCCAAGTGCCTAGTAGTTTTCTTACATCAAACTCTTTAGCACTTCCTCCCTAAACCCCTATGCAACTCCTCCTCTCTCCACCTTTAAAAACCTTCTCAAAACCCTTCTTTTCAACCAATCTTTCATTCAAGACTCCTAATTCTTGCACCATGGCCCAATATCTAGTTCTTTATTCCTTTTGTCTATTTTTTCTGCTTGCCCCTCTGTTTAAGTGTCTTGGGATGTTTAGTTTTCTTTTGTTCCTTCTCTTGCCAAGTTTCTTCACTGCCCTCCACTCCTTAAAGTGTTGACGCTGAGCGGAGTTATATTTTCACAATTGCCAATTACCATCAGTACCTCACCCAAGTGGCCATTCTTTATGTGTAAGCATCAAGTGTCAGCCTATGTGACCACATAAGGGTATCACAGTTGAGCCTGATCCTGTCCTGATCAATATCCAGACCTTTGCATTTCTAACAGGGGTTTTCTGGATAGCAATCAGAAGGGGCAGCGCTACCTGATTTCCTCCTCTCCAGCCCAAGGGTACTAAGAATAATTGAAAGACCATTAGGATCTCACTGGCCGAGCTTGGAATTTAGCTTTGTCTTGTAACATAAAGAAACTGCTTAAGAGTTTGCAGGCAGAGAGGGAATGGGTGACTGCCAGACAGACAAGGAGGACCAGGAAGGTAGTGCAGGAGTCCCGAGAGTGCATCTCGCTCTCCAACCGGTAATCTGTTCTGAATACTGGTGAGGGTGAGAGTTCCTCTGGGGAGTATAGCCAGAGCCAAGTCCACGGCACCACAGGTGGGTCAGTTGTATAGGGGGGGAGGAGCAAGGTCAGAAAAGCAAGTGATAGGAGATTCAATAATTAGCAGAACAGACAGGCGTTTCTGTGGCCACAGACGTGACTCCAGGATGGTGTGTTGCCTCCATGGTGCCAGGGTCAAGGAAGCTACTAAGTGGCTGCAGGACATTCTGAGGGGGGAGGGTAAACAGCCAGTGGTTGTGGTCCATATTGGTACCAACGACATAGGTAGAAAGAGGGATGAGGTCCTGCAGGCAGATTTTAGGGAGCTAGGAAAGAGATTAATAAGCAGGACCTCAAAGATAATAATTTCCAGATTACTCCCAGTGAGAGGGAATGGGTGACTGCCAGACAGACAAGGAGGACCAGGAAGGTAGTGCAGGAGTCCCGAGAGCGCTAGTGAGTATAGAAATAGGAGGACAGAGCAGATGAATGTATGGCTGGATAGATGGTGCAGGAGGGAGGGCTTCAGATTCCTGAGGCATTGAGACCGATTCTGGGGAGGTGGGACCTGTACAAGCGCGACCAATACCCTCAAGGGGAGGTTTGCTAGTGCTGTTGGGGAGGGTTTAAACTAGCTTGGAAGGGGGATGGAAACCTGAGTGTAGATTCAAAAGGGAGAGAAGCAAAGCTGGAAATGGAAGGCAGTAAATTAGTAAGTGAGTTTGGAAGGCAGAGGAAACAAAGGCTAGAAAATAGACAACAAAGGGGTTTGGCAGTGCTTAATGGTATATACTTCAATGCAAGGAGTCGAGTGAATAAGGCAGATGAGCTGAGGGCACAGATAGACACGTGGAAGTATGATATCATAGCTATTACAGAAATATGGCTGAAAGGAGGGCAGAAATGGCAGCTCAACAATCCTGGCTACAGGGTTTTCAGATGAGATAGAGGGGGATTAAAAAAAAAGGGGTCGCAATATTGGTTAAAGAAACAATTACGGCTATGAGGAGGGATGATATGTTAGAAGGATCATCAACTGAGGCTATATGGGTTGAACTAAAGAACAAAAAAGGGTCAATTTCACAGCTGGGAATGTAATATAGACCCCCCAAATAGTCAGAGGGAGATAGAAGAGCAAATATATAGGCAAATTTCTGAGAAGTTCAAAAAAATAGGGCAATAATAGTAGGGGATTTCAACTACCCTAATATTAACTGGGATAGAATCAGTGTAAAAGGTATAGAGGGTGCAAAATTCTTAAAATACATTCAGGAGAACTTTTTTTTAGCCAGTACGTAGCAAGCCCAACAAGAGAGGGGGTGGTTCTGGGGAATGAAGCTGGGTAGGTGGAAGGGGTATCAGTGGGAGAGCATTTCGGTGGTAGTGATCATAATTTAGTTAGATTTAGCATAGTTATGGAAAAGGACAAAGATAGACCAGGACTAAAAGTTTTCGACTGGGGACAGGCCAATTTTACTAAGCGGAGATGTGATTTAGCAACAGTGGACTGGAAACAGCTACTTGAAGGTACATCAGTGGGAGGCATTCAAGGAGGAGATAGTGATGGTTCAGAGCAAATGTGCCCACAAAGAAAAAGGGTTGGATTCCTAAATCTAGAGCCCGCTGGATGTTGAGGGGTATACAGGGTAGGATAAGGCAAAAAAGGGAAGCTTATGTCAGATACTGAGAGCTAAATACTGCAGAAGGCCTAGAGGAGTATAGAAAGTGCAGGGGTGAAATTAAAAAGTAAATTAGGAAAGCAAAGAGAGGGCACGAAAAGGAAAGGAAAGGAAAACCCAAAGATGTTTTATAAATATATAGAGCAAGAGGATAACTAAAGCAGCCCGCTTGATTGGCACCCCATCCACCACCTTAAACATTCACTCCCTCCACCACCGGCGTACCGTGGCCGCAGTGTGTACCATCTACAAGATGCACTGCAGCAACTCACCAAGGCTTCTTCGGCAGCACCTTCCAAAACCGTGGCCTCTTCCACCTAGAAGGACAAAGGCAGCTGGTGCATGGGAACACCACCCCCTCCAAGTCACACAGCATCCTGACTTAGAAGTATATTGCCGATCCTTCATCGTCACTGGGTCAAAATCCTGGAACTCCCTACCTAGCAGCACTGTGGGAGTACCATCACCACACAACTGCAGCGGTTCAAGAAGGCGGCTCACCACCGCCATCCCAATTAGGGATGGGCAATAAATGCTGGCCTTGCCAGCAACATCCACATCCCATATAAAATGAATTAAAAAAAGAGTAGGGCCTATTAGAGACCAAAAATGAAGCTTATGTGTGGAGGTGGAAGACATAGGTATGAATACTTTGCGTCTGACTTCACAAAAGAGAGAGACGGTACAGACATTGCAGTTAAGGAGGAGGAGTGTGAAATATTAGATGAGATAAACATAAGGAGAGAGGAAGTATTAAGGAGTTTAGCATCTTTGAAAGTAGATAAATCGCCAGGCCCGGATGAAATGTATTCCAGGCTGTTAAGAGAAGCAAGGGAAAAAATAGCAGAGGCTCTGACCATCATTTTTCAATCCTCTCTGGCTACAGGTGTGGTACTGGAGAACTGCTAATGTTGTACCATTGTTCAAAAGTGGAGAAAGGGATAGACCGAGTAATTACAGGCCAGTCAGTCTAACTTTGGTGGTGGGCAAATTGTTGGAAAAAATTCTGAGGGACAGTATTAATCGTCATTTTTGAAAGGCACGGATTAATCAAGGACAGTCAGTATGGATGTGTTAAGGGAAGGTCGTGTCTGACCACCTTGATTGAATTTTTTGAGGATGTAACAAGGAGGGTTGATGAGGGTACTGCATTTGATGTAGTCTACATGGATTTTAGCAAGGCGTTTGACAAGGTCCCACATGGCAGACTGATCAGAAAAGTAAAAGCCCATGGGATCCAAGGGAAAGTGGCAAGTTGGATCCAAAATTGGCTCATTGGCAGGAAGCAAAGGGTAATGGTCGACAGATGTTTTTGTGACTGGAAGGCTGTTTCCAGTGGAGTACTGCAGGGCTCCGTGCTAGGTCCCTTGCTTTTTGTGGTATACATCAATGATTTAGACTCGATGTTCGGGGCATAATTAAGAAGTTTGCAGATGATACAGAAATTGGCCGTGTGGTTGATAATGAGGAAGAAAGCTGCAGACTTCAAGAAGATATCAATGGGGTGGGCAGAAAAGTGGTAAATGGAATTCAATCTGGAGAAGTGTGAGGTAATGCATTTGGGGAGGGCTAACAATGGTAGGACACAGAAGTGTAGAGGAACAGAGGGACCTTGGTGTGCATGTCCACAGATCCCTGAAGGTAGCAGGACAGGTAGATAAGGTGGTTAAGAAGGCGTATGGGATACTTTGCTTTATTAGCCGAGGCATAGAATATAAGAGCAGAGAGGTTATGCTTGAACTGTATAAAACACTAGTTAGGCTATAGCTAGAGTACTGCGTACAGTTCTGGTCACCACATTACAGGAAAGATGTGATCGCACTAGAGAGGGTAGTGAGGAGATTTACGAGGATGTTGCCAGGACTGGAGAATTTTAGCAATGAGGAAAGATTGGATAGGCTGGGGCTGTTTTCTTTGGAACAGAGGAGGCTAAAGGGAGGCTTGATTGAGAGGCCTAGTTAGAGTGGATAGGAAGGATCTATTTCTCCCAGCAGAGAGGTCAATAACCAGGGGGCATAGATTTAAAGTAATTGGTAGAAGGATTAGAGGGGAGTTGAAGAAAACTTTGTTCACCCAGAGGGTGGTGGGAGTCTGGAACTCACTGCCTGAAAGGGTGGTAGAGGGAGAAATGCTCATCACATTTAAAAAGTACTTGGATATGCACCTGAAATAACGTAACCTACAAGGCTACGGACCAAGAGCGGGATTAGACTGGATAGCTCTTTCTCGGCCGTGTCATACACGATGGGTTGAATGGCCTCCAAATTTCTATCGGTCAACTCAGCAAGTTGAACCTTGAATGTTACCAGTCTGTACGGCTCAGCTACTCACTGAAAAAACACTTTGAGCCAGCAGGAAAGCCTGAGCTGTATCTTATCAGAAAATAAAACTTAAAAAAAAAAAAAAAAATTCAATATAAACTTTGGGGGAAAAATTCGGTGGCGCCCCCTTTGGGACACAAACTTTGCCAGGGCGCTACTTTTAGCGGCCAAAAAAAGTTAGTGCCCTTGCGCCGTAAATTCAGTGGTAGTGCCCCAAGTAGGAGGCGGGGCGCTACTGGAAGCGCTCCCCCTCCGTCCTGGGGTGCTACCAGTGAATATCGCAATGCTATGTGCAACAGCGCCACGCGCGTCGGCACGTGGCGCCGCGGTACTGCAGGCCTCCCTCCCCTGATTAAAGGGGAGGGGCCTAGTGCTGCACGCACGGGAGCCCCGCTGGACCACTGGGGAGCGGGGTGCCGGGAATGCAGCCCGGCACTCGAGAGGAGTGCCGGGCTGAGCGATTGCGGCCAGCACCCCGATTAAAAGAGGGGAAGGGAGCAGGTGCTGGCAGGTGGCCAGAAAAAAAATGGCCGCACACCACCTGCCCCTTTAAATACCATCGCCACCGTGGCTGCAAAAACGCCACCCTGACCCTATCGGACATATCCTCCGACGATAAGTCAGGGGGCGCAGCCGAATTTGCGGCTGGGGCACAAGTGGGGCGCTACCGTCTACCGCCACCGCTAACCTCCCACTGAATTTTGCGGGAGGAGTTAGTGGCGCCGTGCCTGGGCGCTAGGGGCTTTGCGCCTCGTTAACACCCTCCCCGGGGGCGCTAACGGGAGGCACAAAGCAACCCAATTTTTCCCCCTTTAGCTTTTGTTGTTTCAGACTTGCCTGGGACTTGCTCGGCCCACCAGTCTCGATGAGCTCTTTAGCGGTCTACTGTATTTTTCTGTAACTAATTTTGAGATTTCATTTTCTGAAACATTTTACATCAATTTGCTTTGAAATGAAACTCTTTTCCAATCTGACTCATTTGTCTTGTAGAAAGTTTTTAAAACATCTGAAAGCTTTTTGCATTTGGTAACCGTGCCAAAAAAAATAATTGAGTTGCTAACAGACTTTATTAATATATTTCCCATGTTTTATTTATTAATTACAACTAAATGTCTCATTAACATCAGTGAAATAATTGCTAATCTAATGTTAAATAATTAGGTGCAGAGTTGAGTAAAGGCTGTCTATGAATTATTTACTGCAGATGTGGAATGCAATGGTCTGGGCTGGCACAGTATCACACTATGGTACTTAAGAATTTCCCTTCAGTTAACCAAATTTTTATCCCCATCTGGGAAATATTGGGAAACTGACTTTTCTGCTGCCGTCAGCAAGGCTGCTTCATAATCAGGTGGCAGGGGCTTCTATTCAAATACAAAGATTAGCTGCACGCTTGTCTTTTGTTTTCAATGTCAGATTAGCTACATTGGTAGTGGCCTCACCTCTGAGTCAGAGGGTTGGAGATCAAGCTCCGCGCCAGGATGTGAGCACATAGTATACCTTGACATTTCAGTGCAGCACTGATGGAGTGCATTATTGTCAGAGATGCTGTCCTTCCAGATGAGACATTGAACTAAGGTCGCATCTGACAGTTCAGCTGGACATAAGATGCCATGGCGCTTTTACGAGGAAGAGCAGGGGAGCTCACCTGGTTTATCTGGCCAACATTCATTCCTCAGTGAACAGATTCAGTGGTCTGTTATCTCATTGCTGTTTATTTGTTTTTGGGATGTGGGCAGTGCTGGCAAGGCTGCATTATTGTCCGTCCCTAGTTGCCCTAAGAAGGTTATGGTTGACGACCTTCTTGTGTTGGCTACTGTGTGCATATTAGTTGCAGTGTTTGCCTACACTTTAAAGTAATCCATTGGTTGTGAATCACTTTGGGACATCCCCATCCCCATCCAAAATAGAATGTCTAGCATACAATTGGTGCTCCAACTAATAGCCGAGTTGAAAAATGGCAAAACTCAATTAACTGAGACAAGTAACTTCAAGTGACAGGCAGGCTTTATGGTCTTCTGATTGAAAGCCCAGTGCTCTCCAAGCACACCAGTTTGTTGCACAGGTCAAAGAATATAACTTGCAGAACTAAGCCTCAGAGAAGCCTGTTGCCAGTACCATACACACCTAATGATAAGAGTTACTAACGAGGAATACCCAGCAAGCAAATGTAACTGTAATAGCGCCATCTTAGAGTACTGATAAAATTGTGAACTACCTCGCAGAAATGCATTTGAAATTATTAGAAATATATAGCACTGCATTAGAAAAACTAGAAATACAGACTGAGTGGTTCCAGGCCGTTTGAATAGAAATATAAATAGCCTCAATGAGCCATGGGATGACCTGGAGGCTTTAATATAAAAGAATAGAACTGGTGCTCTGGACTGCAAGATGTTGGAATTTATACATTTTTTGTGCATATTGAAAAATAAAAATCATGTTATAGTTTACTTTATGGTGCAAAAAAGCTACTGCAGACCTCAGAAGGACATAATGTTCAAAGGAACATCATTACAGACCCAATATGATATTTCATGTCATGGTTTGTGCTAAACATCTACAATTCCAGTTAGATTGTGTATATTTATTCAGTTGGAACTTAATATAACTGAATTTCTCCCTAGCTTATACTCATTGCATGCTCAAGGCTAGACATGACCGTGCTGGCAAGTGGATACATCTTCCAGTAATAGTGTCACGTTGCTTCATGACAGACGTGGCAGAAACCCAAAGCACTCTATGGCTGTCCCCACTGTTGTACAAATCCACCTCAGCCCAAACCTTAACGTTGGGCCCTCAGCCTAAATGAGCAGCTCAAATCTACTGGGAACATTTTCATTTTCTGTACGGAGAAGCTCTTGAAGTAGAATTGATAAATTAGTGACAATTAGCTGGGGTAAATAGCCTAAATGATCCACGGGATAACCTGGAGGCTTTAATATAATAGAATAGAACTGGTGAAGGGTGCCCCTTGTGAATCAGGAAACCATCTTTATTCCTTCAAAGGCTGACCCACCTGGTGTATATTTCCAGCATTTTCTGTTCTTATATTGGTAACGATTAGTCCTGATTTATGAGTGGTTTTGCACTGTGAACTCCTCGCTATTAAAAACTGGGGTGACTGACAGATTGATTTCACATAAGACAACAAAAAGATATTACAAATGGGAGGCTTTCAAATCACATGTCTGGGATGATTTCGACCTCCTGTTTCAAAGGTGCAAGGAGGATGTTGTAAACCATTGCTTCACATAGTTCCCTGAAACTGCCACAGTTGGACAGTGTGATTTCTGAGCAACTAAAATAGTACTTTCATGACAGCAGAGAATTTTCATTGAGATTAGGGATGAAGTAAGCTGTCCCCTGGCTTCTGTGTCTAACCTTTCCTCCTAAGTGCATTGCTGATAAGTGACCTGAGGATAATCCAGTACACTGTATCTTACACCACTGTACATGGGCTACAACTGCCAAGTTTTGCAAATCATTATCATTGATCTTGGCGTCATTCTCCTGTTCATTCTGTGTTCTTGTTGTGACTAGGGACAGTGTTCAGATTGACACCAGTAGGTGGCACTAACATGTAAAGTAAACATTTCCCTTCGAGGATTCGCTCCGGGAGGGCGATGTAAAAAAAAAAGAAAAAAAGTCGAGGCCAGGAACACGGGCGTCGACCACGAGCAACCGCCCAGTCGTCCGGCAGAGAGTGAACATCGCAGGGGAGGCTGTGGAGAGCAGGGCTTGGTTCCCCAGCCACGACGATCAGCAAGAGATTGACGACAGGTCCAGCGCAAACACTTCCCGGACAGTGGCGGCTGGAGCCGACCGACAGCGGAGAGAAAGCTGAGCAGCGTCGACGGGGTAAGACAGAGGGTAAAGCGCACAGGGCACAGCCGGGGGTTGAAAACCGAGCGGTGTCGAGAGAAAAAAAAACAAACAAACCGGAGAGAGGGTAAAGCAACAGCCGGGTTCAGGACCGAGCGGCGTCGAGAAAAAGAAAAAAAAGAACGCGCAGAGCACAGCCAGGGCTCAAGGGCTGAACAGTGTCTGCGGGGAGAAGAAGGGAGAGCGCAGGAGACGCCATTGAGCCGCGGAGAAGAAGGAAGAGCACGGGAGACGCCATTTTTAGAAGCCGCAGTGGAGAAGAAGGGCGAGCGCGGGAAACGCCATTTTGTGCCAGCGGAGAAGAAGGGGAAGCGCGGGAGACGCCATTTTTGACAGTTAAATCACACCCAGGGATGCCGAAGAGTGGCAGTATCTCTACGTTCGACAATGAAGTCGAAGATTGGGCGACATATGTGGAACGTATTGAGGTGTACTGCAGGGCGAATGAAGTGCCAGATGCTAGTAAAGCACTGGTTTTGTTAAATTCCATGGGTGCAAAAACTTATGGGTTACTGCGAAATCTAATAACCCCAGGAGAAGCCTGTGAACAAGAATTTCAAAAGCATAGCAGAAATCCTACAGGACCACTTAAACCCCACACCGCTGCTGATAGCAGAACGATTTAAGTTCCATAAAAGGAACCAACACAAAGACGAAAGCAATGCTGAGTACCTAACGGAACTGCGCAAGCTATCGAAACACTGCCAGTTTGGAGCGGGACTAGCAGATACGTTAAGGGACAAGTTTGTGTGTGGGCTACAAAGTGAAGGAACCCAGAAACGTCTTCTATCAGAAAAGGATCTTACGCTGGACAAGGCTTTCAGTATGGCAGTATCACACGAAGCAGCCGCAAGGGGAGCTGCAGAGATACAACGGAGACCGCAAGAATATGGCACCAATGAAATGTCCTATGGAACAGGGAAGTGTTATCACTGCGGCAGAACAACACATGACCAGAAGGATTGTTGGTTCAAGGACCAAGTGTGCAGACAGTGTGGGAAAGCAGGACACATAGCAAGAGTCTGCAGGTCTGGGAAGAAAACCAACAGTAAGAAATCTCCACAGGAGAAGTACAAAAAGGTACACCAGGTGATGGACAGTGGTTCAGACGAACAGAAAAGTGACACAGACTCCGGAAGCAAGGAGCTGGGTTGTCTGAAACTACATAAGGTAACCAAAATGAAGGATCACCAGACTATCTGGGTTACACTCAATATAGACGGAGTCCAAATAAAAATGGAATTGGACACAGGATCAGCCCTAACAGTCATAAACCAAAGGGACTACAAGCGGCTATTTTCACATATACCCTTGAAAGCTACAGAGATTGTCTTGAAGACGTATACGGGGCAAAAAGACTACCCCAAAGGAAAAATAAGGGTGAAAGTGATATATAAAGGCCAGGAAATACCTAAAATGGATATATATGTATTGCCAGATGGAGGACCACCACTGCTAGGACGTGAATGGATCCGGAAGATACAATTAGATTGGCATTCCATACAGGCACTGAAGGTTGAGGCCAAAAAGGATGACGACATCACACCTGGACGACTGTCAAAAATGCTAACTGACGCAAAAGAAGTGTTCCAGGAGGGACTAGGAACACTAAAAGGCATAACAGCAATGATTAAAATAGAGGAAAATGCAAGCCCAAAGTTTCTTAAGGCCAGACAGTGCCTTATGCGATCAGACCAGCTGTCGAAGCAGAGCTGGAAGGGTTGGAACGTTCAGGAGTACTGTCCAAAGTGGACTGGAGCGAGTGGGCTACACCCATCATTCCTGTAATGAAGAGGTCGTTGAGTAATACGCCTGGGGAACCAAAGAAGGTCCGCATCTGTGGGGATTTTAAGGTGACAGTGAACCCAGTCCTTCACACGGTACAATATCCGCTTCCATGAATTAAGGATATTTTCGCCTCGCTATCTGGAGGTAAACGCTTCACCAAAATTGATCTAGCCCAGGTGTACTTGCAAATGGAGGTAGAAGAAGCTTCGAAAAAATACCTTACGATTAACACTCATAAAGGTCTCTATCAATACAACCGGCTGGTGTTCGGGGTAGCCTCGGGTCCGGCTATCTGGCAAAGGGCAATGGATCAAGTCCTGCAAGTGATTCCAGGGACCCAGTGTTATTTGGACGACATCTTGGTCATGGGCGAAAATGACAGTGATCACCTCGCCAACTTGGAGAAGGTGCTCACCAGATTAAAGGAGTATGGGCTACGAGCTAATCGCCACAAGTGCGAGTTTTTCCAGAAACAGATCTCGTATTGTGGCCACGTCATCGATGAAGAGGGGTTACATAAGTCCCCTGAAAAGATTGAGGCAGTAGTCAAGGCTCCAGCACCGGAAAATGTGTCACAACTGAGGTCGTTCCTCGGGCTGGTAAACTACTACCACAAGTTCTTACCAAATTTGTCCACGGTATTACACCCACTGAACACCCTACTGCAAACAGGGGTACCATGGAAGTGGGATGACGAACGTAGACGAGCTTTCCAGAAGTGTAAAGAATTGATCACATCAAAAGAGGTGTTGGCCCATTTCAACCCAGCGCTACCAATTCGTTTGGCATGTGATGCATCACCCCATGGTATTGGAGCGGTGCTGTCGCACAAATTCCCAGATGGGTTGGAGAGGCCAGTAGCCTTTGCGTCTCGGTCACTAACCTCAGCCGAGCGCAACTACACCCAGATTGACAGGGAGGCCCTCAGCCTAGTATGGGGAGTCAAAAAATTCAACCACTATCTGCATGGGCAGAAGTTCACCTTGCTGACTGACCACCAACCACTTGTCTCCATCTTTAATCCTAAGAAGGGCGTTCCAGTGATGACTGCACAACGGTTACAAAGATGGTCCCTGTTTCGAGGGGCGAATCAATATGAAATAGAATATAAAGGCACGAAACAGCATGGAAACGCTGATGGGCTATCGCGCCTGCCACTGCCTACTGTGGAGGAAGCACCAGCAGTGGACCCTATCGAGATATTTTATTCGTCAATAATTGAACGATTGCCAGTTACGAATGTGGATATAGAGAAGGAGACCCGCAATGATCCGACGCTGTCTCGGGTATATGATTTGACGGTGAGGGGATGGCCAACACATGGCGACTCACTGTTGCCAGCATTCTCATCCAGAAGAGAACAGCTGTCAGTATGCCAGGGGACAGTGATGTGTGGATCCAGAGTGGCAATTCCACCCAAGTTAAGGGAGAGAGTGCTAAATGAGCTACAAGGTCATCTGGGGGGGAGTGAAAATGAAAAGCCTTGCTAGGGCTTATGTGTGGTGGCCAGGAATCGATCAACAAATCGAAGACCTAACTAAGAGCTGCTTAGGATGCCAGAAGGTCCAAAATGCACCACCACATGCCCCTCTACACCCATGGGAGTGGCCCTCCTCTCCATGGCAACGGGTGCATATTGATTTTGCTGGTCCATTCATGGACTCAATGTTCTTAATAGCAGTGGATGCTCGTTCGAAGTGGCCTGAGGTGATAACGATTGCAGTCCTACGGACCATATTTGCCAGAAACGGTTTGCCAGAGCAGATTTGCTCTGATAATGGACCACAGTTTGTGTCCGAAGAGTTTCAAAAATTTATGAGAAGGAATGGGGTAAGGCATTACACATCCACCCCTTATCATCCAGCCACAAATGGATTGGCTGAGAGGTTCGTACAAACCTTTAAGAAGGCGATAAAGGCCATGTGCGACAAGGAAATTCCACTACAGCATAAGATGGACAATTTCTTATTAGCCTACCGAAACGCCACACATGCAGTTACCAACCAGACCCCGGCCATGATGTTCTTTAACCGAAGGTTGAGATCTCGTCTGGACTTGCTCAGACCAAATGTGCGAAGAAATGTTGAGGACAAACAATTCCAGCACATCAATGAGAAGCCGACAAGGAGCTTCAATGTAGGACAACCAGTCTTGGCCCGTGACTATCGAACAGAGAAATGGCAACCCGGAACGATATGCACAAGGCAGGGGCCATTAATGTACACAGTGGATATCGGGGAGAACATTGTGAGATGCCACGTCGATCAGACCTTAGCGTCACAGGAACGCGTCAACCCCATGTCTCGAGTACCTGGGGATGAACCCGACATACCGGTAGCATCTACCTCAGAACCAGTAGCAGTGGAACCCGATGAACTACCCGATGAAAAGGGGTCAGAATCGCCTCTGCACCAAGAACAAGAACCTCAGGAAAGGTGCTATCCCGAAAGGGTCAGGAAGCCGCCCCAAAGACCGAATCTATAAATGGACTACTGTTGTTTAATGTACATGTTAAAGTGTTAATTGTTATTTGAATATTAGGGGTACTACTAATCTAAAAGGGGAGGAATTGTAGTGTATGTGCCTTTAAGACAGAACTACTTTTACAGCTCCTGTATACTGTAGTACCAGCAGTGACTACACCTGTATATAAGCCTTGCGCATGCCTCTGTACCCCCAGTCTTGAGACTACCCTCCTCCAGTAAATACCTGTTTATTGTTCAGTTACAGCATCCGTGTGGTTATTGAAAAACAGCATACTCTCAGAATCACTGATCTAACAGACTGGTTGAAATATTTGCCTACCTATTTCTTAGCAGATTTGTGCTATTGTAATATTATATAATGGCCCAGAAATTCGGGTCCCAACGCGCCAGTACGCACGGGGTACTCACACGTGGACCCAATGGAAGTGCCGGTTTCTTGCATGCACGGGAAACCGGCACTTCCGTTCCTCTGAACGAAGGGGTTCAGAGGTCGAACGCGTGCGCGCAGGAGTCTGCGCGTGCGCTTTGAACTTACGTTTTTTTTTAACAGGTTTTTCCGTGAGGGTAAGTCTTTAGATTTTAGAAATGTAAAAACCAGGCGTAAGGCCTGCATTTTAAAAGGTAAGTGGTCAATTAATTAAAATTAAAACATTTTTTCCACAGGTTTATTATTTTTAAATACTTTAAAGCAAAGTAAGTTTATTTTTAGACCCTTTTTTTATAAAATTATTTTTTCAAAAATTTAAATTATTGTTTAAAATAGTTATTTAATGTAATTTATAGTTTATTTAAAAAGTGTGATTTAAAAAAAAAATTATTTGAAGGTTTACTGTTATTTTGGGGCCCGTATATTCATAAGTTTTGACAGGTCTTCCTGTCAATCTTATGAATGGGCTTTTCCCTCCTCTGATTGGCTGCCCATGGCTCACGTGATCCCAGGGGACGCATCGCACTAACTACGCCCCTGGGACACGCAAGCACAGCGCGCCGTGAGTTGGAGCAGGCCCCGGAGCGGAATTCCACGGGAGCCCAGAGCTCAACTGCCGGCGGGGGCTTGCACCCGCGGGAAGCCCCCGACCCGAATTTCTGGAGGGATTTTTCCAGAATTACTTTCAAGCTTTTAAATTGAAATTAAAATATTTCATAATGTTGTAGCTTATGCTATAACTCAAAAGGGATTTTAGTGACCGATAAAGGTGTAGATTTTGGTCTGGACCCATTTTCACATGGTGATGTCATGCTGCAAGTCACGACGGCCCACCAATCAGCTGGATCTCTGTAGAAGTAGGATTTCTGGGCTGTACTATTGGTAGTCCAGTATATAAAGGGCATGGCATGTGACAGCTTGGCTTAGTTATTGGACTCTCGCTTCTGGAAGGTTGTGGGAATTGAGGAGGTCGTCTAGGTACTCTACTTCAATGCAGTACTGGGGGAATGCTGCATTGTTGGAGGTCCCATCTTTTAGATAAGACATTAAAACAAGACCTTATCTGCCTACTCAGGTGGATGTAAAAGGTCTCATGGCACTATTGGAAGAAGAGCAGGGAGTTTTCTCAGTGTCCTGACCAATTTTCATCCCTCAACCAACATCACCAAAATCAGTATTATTTCCTTTTGTCGGGACCCGACTGTATGCTAAATGGCTGCCTTGTTTGCCCACATAACAACAGTTACCGTACTTCAAAAAGTTATTAATTGGATCTGAAGGGCTGGATTTTGTGAATGGAGGCGGGACTGCTGCTTGTTGTGTCAATGTCTCGCCTTCATCCTCGCCTGACCAATCAGAAGGATTTTCCCCTGATAGAGCTTGTTAAGCCTGTCCTGCGAACTCAGCAGGCCAATTAGGCAGGAAGTCACTGACAGATCACATCAATGTCAGACGTGCTATCCGTCAAGACTTCTTGAAAGAAGAAATGACAGCGTTTGACAGCTCTGTGAAGCTGTCAAACACTGACATTCTCTTTAGTTTGATGAGTCTTTGTGATGAGGACTCATCAAACCTTTCAACTTTATAAATTTCACATGTCTGTAAGATCGGAGGATCCAACAGCCATTATGTGAAATTGACAAGGAGAATATCGGCTCTCCCCATCCAGCATGGCAAAAGGCTGTAGAAAGAAAACAAGGTAAGTGCACACTTTTTAAAACTTATCACTCACCTTACATACTTACCACTCCACACTTGCATCCATCACTCACCTCTACATCTTACTTCCAGGTGCCTTTGACCAGCGCAGACCTCCTCCACATCTCCTCCAACCCTGCGGGGTTCTCCGAGGTTGGGAAGCCTTCACCTGTGAAGGTAAAATGGCACTAATCCTTTTTTTCTGCCTGTTAACAGGCAGTTAGAAGGATTAAATGCCTTTCCCACCTCCAGGAGATGGGACCCAAAGCAACAGATCTTTCCGCCTCCTGGCAAAAGGGCACTGAGGCGGGATGGGGGCGGGTTTGCCATCCGTCCCCACTTTCTCCGAGTTTACCGGCTGTCCCACCTCCTCGGGACTGAGAAAATCCAGCACCAAGTGTTTTGGGGCATCTTGGAGAATGGATAGGCTGGGATTTTCCCGTTTCCCCCCCGCACCATGCGGCGGGCGGCGGGGGGGGGACCCAGTAGATAACGGGAAACCCAGAGTACCGTGTTTCCCGTATGCTGAGTTAACTCCACAGCATGCGTGAGGTAACGGGCGGGTTTCCTGCCCGGAAGTCAGCCTGCGACAGGCTGGCTTCCAGTCGGGCAGGGAGTGCTGACCAGGACACCACAGGACCAGGTAGGTGCTGGGTCCAGGTGGGGTGTTTGGGGGGGGGGGTCATGGTGGGTCCCTGACCCTGGGGCTCAGTTGTGATCCTGGAAGGGGGCGGGGGATTCAAATCCCCGACCCTCGGAGCTGATTCGCAATCCCTGGGGATGGCCAACTCTGACCTGGGGGTGCAATCCTGGGGATGAGTTTTGATCCCAGGGGGATCTGCTTTCCCTGACCCCAGAAGAGGTGGGGGGTCCTATCCCCAACCCCGGGGAGGGGTGGGCTGCTGGTGGGGGAGCTTGGGGGGCCAGGAGGAAGAACTCTTGCTCCTCCCGACTCACAAGGATAAGAACATAAGAACATAAGAAATAGGAGCAGGAGTAGGCCAATCGGCCCCTCGAGCCTGCTCCACCATTCAATAAGATCATGGCTGATCTGATCCTAACCTCAAATCTTCTATCACTCTGCATCCACCCGAACCCATGTGATCTCCCGGGAGAGGCGAAAAACCAGATAAAGACCCAATGGCCAATTTGGGAGAAAAAAATCTGGGAAATTCCTCTCCGACCCATCTAGGCGATCGAAATTCTTCCAGGAGATCACTCTGTTCCTATATTTTCTACAGTACTTACCTTCTGTAAAGGCGATCTCCACCCCAGCCAGGAACAGGAATAAAACCATCTCCTGAAATCTAACAGAATTAGAACACAGTAGGAGCAGAACAAGGCTACACGGCCCCTGGGCCCACTCCACTACCCACAGGGCCATGACCATTCCGAACCTAGACTCATGTCCAATTTCCTGCCCGCTCCCCGTAATCCTTAATTCCCTTTACTTCTAGGAAACTATCTATTTCTGTTTTAAATTTATTTAATGATGTAGCTTCCACAGCTTTCTGGGGCAGCAAATTCCACAAACCTACCACCCTCTGAGTGAAGAAGTTTCTCCTCATCTCAGTTTTGAATGAGCAGCCCCTTATTTTAAGATTATGCCCCCTAGTTCTAGTTTCACCCATCATTGGGAACATCCTCACCGCATCCACCCGATCAAGCCCCTTCACAATCTTATATGTTTCAATAAGATCGCCTCTCATTCTTCTGAACTCCAATGAGTAGAGTCCCAATCTACTCAACCTCTCCTCATATGACCACCCCCTCATCCCCAGGATTAACCGAGTGAACCTTCTTTGTACTGACTCGAGAGCAAGTATGTCTTTTCTTAAGTATGGACACCAAAACTGTATGCAGTATTCCAGGTGCGGTCTCACCAATACCTTGTACAACTGCAGCAATACCTCCCTGTTTTTATATTCCAACCCCCTAGCAATAAAAGCCAACATTCCATTGGCCTTCTTAATCACTTGCTGCACCTGCATACTAACTTTTTGAGTTCCGTGCACCAGGACCCCCAGATCCCTTTGTACTACAGTACTTTCCAGTTTCTTGCCATTAAGATAATAACTTGCTCTATGATTTTTCCTGCCAAAGTGCATAACCTCACACTTTCCAGTATTGTATTCCATCTGCCAAATCTCTGCCCACTTACTTAGCCTGTCTATGTCCCTTTGCAGGTTTTTTATGTCCTCCTCACTCACTACTTTCCGTCCCATCTTTGTATCATCTGCAAACTTTGATATGTTACACTCGGTCCCCTCCTCCAAATCATTAATATAGATTGTAAAGAGTTGGGGACCCAGCACTGACCCCTGCGGAACACCACTAGTTACTGGTTGCCAATCTGAGAACGAACCATTTATCCCAACTCTCTGCTTTCTGTTAGAGAGCCAATCCTCCACCCACGCCAGAATATTACCCCCAATCCCGTGATTTTTTATCTTGAGCAATAATCTTTTGTGTGGCACCTTGTCAAATGCCTTTTGGAAGTCTAAATACACTACGTCCACTGGTTCCCCTTTATCCACCCTGATTGCTCCCCTAGGCTGTGCTCGCCTCGTTGCAGCTACCGGGAATTCCGAGCCCCGGGATTCCCCACTGCCTGCAGTTAAACCTGCACAGCAGGTTAAAGTAGAGGTTTCAGGTCTCATTATAATATTTAAAATGCCAAGCTGCCTCCTGGCAGTGGGTTGACTGCCCGCCCCCCCACCCCGCTTGAGTAAAGGGTGAAAGTGGGTGAGTTGGGGTCGGGTCTTAGATTTTTCCAACTTTCACTTCCCCCACCCGTTTTTTTCCTGTGAAAATTTCCACCCTCAGGTCCGATATAAATGTCATGTTTTTCTTTCAAAGAGCACCACTAGGAATATTCCATTATACTGCACTGAACACCAGAATTGTCTCCTGTTATAACAGGAAAAAGCTAAAAATACTAATAGGTACTGCAAAATGTTTAGAAAAATTAAAGAAAACAAAGTAAAGTAAATGGAAACAAGAAAAAAGTGAAACAAAGACAAAAAAAAATTTGTAGTTAAAAAGATATAATTTGAATAAATAGTCTTGAGGCAGATTGTTAAATTGACTGACCAGAAGTTTGATCTTAAGATAAACAACACTAAACCTACATTGTGTGTCAGATGTCATTTTTTTATTTAATCTATGAGAGACAGTGAGTGAGTAACTTAATCATCCTTACTAGTTAATAAAAACACTGCAGATGCAGCCCTCTCTTTATTGGATAAATAAATCTAGGTTTTGTGTTGACTAATCTTCCTCATTCTGTGTGTGTGTGTTTCTTGTAGAATTAGATTTGTCTTTCATCAGATTGTTTCCTGGTACATTATATTCAGAAGCAGCAGCACCTGACGCTGAGCCCAGCGCTCTGTGCCAAGGAATGTGTCCTATTGCAGTGCCATTGCCATTCACAGAGGGGGGGAAAAAACAGCTTAAGAACATAACATAGAACATAAGAAGTAGGAGCAGGAGTAGGCCATACGGCCCCTCGGGCCTGCTCCGCCATTCAATAGGATCATGGCTGATCCGAACCCAGACTCACGTCCACTTCCCTGCCCTCTCCCCGTAACCCCTTATTCCCTTATCAGCTAAGAAACTGTCTATCTCTATTTTAAATTTATTTAATGTTGCAGCTTCCACAGCTCTCTGGGGTAGCAAATTCCATAGATTTACTACCCTCTGAGTGAAGAAGTTTCTCCTCATCTCAGTTTTGAAAGGGCAGCCCCTTATTCTAAGATTATGCCCCCTAGTTCTAGTCTCACCCATCAGTGGAAACATCCTCACTGCATCCACCCGATCAAGCCCCCTCACAAATCTTATATGTTTCGATAAGATCGCCTCTCATTCTTCTGAATTCCAATGAGTAGAGGCCCAACCTACTCAACCTTTCCTCATAAGTCAACCCCCTCATCTCCGGAATCAACCGAGTGAACCTTCTCTGAACTGCCTCGAGAGCAAGTATATCTTTTCTTAAATATGGAAACCAAAACTGTACGCAGTATTCCAGGTGTGGCCTCACCAGTACCCTGTATAACTGCAGCAAGACTTCCCTGCTTTTATACTCCATCCCCCTTGCAATAAAAGCCAAGATTCCATTGGCCTTCCTGATCACCTGCTGTACCTGCATACTAACCTTCTGTGTTTCATGCACCAGGACCCCCAGATCCCTTTGTAATGTAGCACTTTGCAGTTTCTCTCCATTTAGATAATAACTTGCTCTTTGATTTTTTCTGCCAAAGTGCATAACCTCACACTTTCCAACATTATATTCCATCTGCCAAATTTTTGCCCACTCATTTAGCCTGTCTATGTCCTTTTGCAGGTTTTTTATGTCCTCCTCACTCACTGCTTTCCCTCCCATCTTTGTATCGTCGGCAAACTTGGATATGTTACACTCGGTCCCTTCCTCCAAATCGTTAATATAGATTGTAAAGAGTTGGGGTCCCAGCACTGACCCCTGGTGAAATGCCTTCACTTCACCAACCAACTTATAAAATTACCCGTTAATGTAATCTTACCACAAGGATTTTAGGCAACCCATTTTAAGCTTATGTAAAATGCTTCATAGAAATTACTGCATTATTTTTTAACTAATTGATAAACATGGTCAGCTGAAATTCCTGTCTTCACTATTTTAATGAAATCGTTAACCTGTTAACAATATCACTGATTAATGTTGAAGGAATGAACAAAACCTCCAAGTCAAAAAATAGATTTTCATTCAGGTATTTTAAATAAATAAATAAATTAACAGAACTGGATTTTTATTGATTAATGCTGATTTGGAACATAGGAACAGGAGTAGGCCAACCAGCCCCGCGAGCCTGTTCCGCCATTCAGTGAGATCATGGCTGATCTGCGACCTAACTCCATATACCAGCCTTTGCCCCATATTACCTCTGGTTAACAAAAATCTGTCAATCTCAGATTTAAAATCAACAACAGACCTCGCATCAATTGCCGTTTGCGGAAGAGCGTTCCAAACTTCTACCACTCTGTGTGTGTAGAAGTGTTTCCTAATTTCACTCCTGCAAGGCCTGGCTCTAATTTTCAGACTAAGCCCCCTAGTCCCAGACTCCCCAACTAGCAGAAATAGTTTCTATCTATCTACCCTATCAATTCCCCTTTAATATCTTGAACTTCGATCAAATCGCCCCTTAACCTTCTAAATTCTAGGGAATACAACCCTAGTTTGTGTAATCTCTCCCTATAATTTAGCCCTTGGAGTCCGGGTATCATTTTAGTAAATCAACGCTGCAGATTTATAGGCACACTTTTCCACTGTAGATACATTTTCTGGCTGAAAATAAATCTGAATTAAAATTTAAATTAACTTTATAATTTGAGTTAGTATTAACATTGAAGGGGTTAAAATGAATCCTCTCAGAATTCAGACAGCCGCCAGCAGAATTAAAATCAGAACAAAGGAGTGGGGTCATAGAGTCATAGAGTCATAGAGTAATACAGCACGGATAGAGGCCCTTCGGCCCATCGTGTCCGCGCCGGCCATCAAGCCCTGTCTAATCTAATCCCATATTCCAGCATTTGGCCCGTAGCCTTGTATGCTATGGCATTTCAAGTGCACATCCAAATGCTTCTTAAATGTTGTGAGGGTTTCTGCCTCCACAACCCTTTCAGGCAGTGAGTTCCAGACTCCAACCACCCTCTGGGTGAAAAAGTTCTTTCTCAAATCCCCTCTAAACCTCCCGCCCTTTACCTTGAATCTATGCCCCCTAGTTATCGACCCCTCTACTAAGGGAAAAAGCTCCTCAGCATCCATCCTATCTATGCCCCTCATAATTTTGTACACCTCAATCATGTCCCCCCTCAGCCTCCTCAGCTCCAAGGAAAACAAACCCAACCTGCCCAGTCTCTCTTCATAGCTGAAGCGCTCCAGCCCTGGTAACATCCTGGTGAACCTCCTCTGCACCCTCTCTAACGCGATCACATCCTTCCTGTAGTGTGGCGACCAGAACTGCACACAATATTCCAGCTGTGGCCTAACCAGTGTTTTATACAGCTCCATCATAACCTCCTTGCTCTTATATTCAATGCCTCGGCTAATGAAGGCAAGTATCCCATATGCCTTTTTTACCACCTTATCCACCTGTTCCGCCGCCTTCAGGGATCTGTGTACTTGCACACCCAGATCCCTCTGACCCTCCGTCTTGCCTAGGGTCTTTCCATTCATTGTGTATTCCTTTGCCTTGTTAGTCCCCCCAAAGTGCATCACCTCGCACTTTTCCGGGTTAAATTCCATTTGCCACTGTTCCGCCCATCTGACCAACCCATCTATATCGTCCTGCAGACTGAGGCTACCCTCCTCGCTATTTACCACCCTACCAATTTTTGTATCATCCGCGAACTTACTGATCATACCCTTTACATTCATATCCAAGTCATTAATGTAGACCACAAACAGCAAGGGACCCAGCACCGATCCCTGTGGTACCCCACTGGCCACAGGCTTCCAGTCACAAAAACAACCTTCGACCATCACCCTCTGCCTTCTGCCACTAAGCCAGTTTTGTATCCAATGTGCCAAGGCACCCTGGATTCCATGGGCTCTTACCTTCTTGACCAGTCTCCTGTGCGGGACTTTATCGAAGGCCTTACTGAAATCCATGTATACCACATCCACTGCGTTACCCTCATCCACACACCTAGTCACCCCCTCAAAAAATTCAATCAAATTAGTCAGACATGATCTTCCCTTGACAAAGCCATGTTGACTGTCCCTGATTAATCCTTGCCTCTCCAAGTGGAGACACATTTTGTCCCTCAGGATTTTTTCCAATAATTTTCCTACCACTGATGTTAGGCTCACTGGCCTGTAGTTCCCCGGTTTTTCCCTACTACCCTTCTTGAATAATGGTACTACATTAGCGGTTCTCCAGTCCTCTGGCACATCCCCTGTGGCCAGAGAGGTCCTGAATATATGTGTTAGAGCCCCCGCAATCTCCTCCTTTGCCTCACACAGCAGCCTGGGATACATTTCATCCGGGCCTGGGGATTTATCCATTTTTAGGCCAGCTAAAACCGCCAATACCTCCCCCCGCTCGATGTTAATATGTTCGAGCATATCACAGTCCCCCCGCCCTATTTCTATGTCTACATCGTCCTTCTCCATAGTGAAAACAGACGCAAAAAATTCATTCAGAACCCCTCCTACATCTTCCGGCTCCACACACAGATTGCCACTTTTGTCCCTAATGGGCCCTATTTTTTCCCTAGTTATCCTCTTACCCTTAATATACTTATAAAACATCTTCGGATTTTCCTTTATTTTGCTTGCCAGTGTTATTTCATGGCCCCTCCTTGATCTCCTAATTTCTTTTTTAAGTATCCCCCTGCACTTTTTGTACTCCTCTAGGGCTTCCTCCGTCTTTAGCCTTTTGTATCTACCAAAAGCCCTCCTTTTTTTCCTAATCCATTCCCGTATATCCCCTGACATCCAAGGTTCCCTGTGGTTTTTGGAACCACCCTTGACCTTTACGGGAACATGTTGCCATTGTATGTTCTCAATCTCCCTTCTGAAAGCCTCCCATTGCTCCGATGCGGATTTTCCTACAAGTAGCTGATCCCAGTCCATTTTGGCCAGATCCTGCCTTATCCTATTAAAATCGGCCTTCCCCCAATTTAGAACCTTTATTTCCGGCCCATCCCTGTCCTTTTCCATGGCCACCTTAAATCTTACCATATTATGGTCACTATCACCAAAGTGCTCACCTACTAGCACTTTTTCCACTTGGCCGGCCACATTCCCGAGAATTAGGTCCAGTACCGCCCCCTCTCTTGTAGGACTTTCTACATGCTGGCTCAAAAAGCTCTCCTGGATGCACTTTAAGAATTTTACACCCTCTGGGCCTTTCACACTCTGACTATCCCAGTTAATATTGGGGAAGTTGAAATCCCCCATTATTATTACCCTATTATTTGCACATTTCTCTGAGATTTGCCTACATATCTGTTCCTCTATCTCCCCCTGACTGTTTGGAGGCCTATAATACACTCCCAGCAAAGTGCTTGCCCCCTTTTTGTTTTTAAGCTCCACCCATATGGCCTCATTAGAGGACCCTGCTAATATATCATCCCTCCTTACTGCAGTAATTGACTCCTTAATTAATATTGCGACACCCCCTCCTCTTATACCTCCCCCTCTGTCTCGCCTGAAGATTCTGTACCCCGGAATATTGAGCTGCCAGTCTTGCCCTTCCCTCAACCATGTCTCCGTGATAGCAACAATATCATACTCCCATGTGTTTATCAACACCTTCAGTTCATCCACCTTATTCGCAAGACTCCTTGCATTAAAATAGATGCCATCCAGCCTTGCCCTTATATATTTGCCCTGTCTACCAAGCTGACTTGTTTTTTTCTCTATAATTGGCAGCACATCCCCCCCTATTTCAGCTCCCCTCTGTATCCCATCCCCCTGCCAAGTTAGTTTAAACCCCCCCCAACAGTGCTAGCAAACCTCCCCGCAAGGATATTTGTCCCGCTCTGGTTCAGGTGCAACCCGTCCGACTTGTACAAGTCCCACCTTTCCCAGAAGCAGGCCCAGTGATCCAGGAAAGTAAAACCCTCCCCCCTACACCAACTCTTTAGCCACGCATTCATCTGCTCTATCCTCCCATTCCTATACTTACTAGCACGTGGCACTGGGAGTAATCATGTGAAGATGAATGAGAACTAAAAGAAACCAGGTGGTGATAAGAAATATCACAATAAAAATTGACTTGCGTAAAAAGGCAAAACTAAACAAAGGACAGACTGAAAAGTGCTACTTTCTTATGTGGAAAAACAAAGATAAGACGCAGCTGTGGGATAAGACTAAATGTGTGTGTTTAATGTAACAAAAAACATTTTAGAAGCTTTCTGAGTAAGCGATAAGGAATGTGATGCTTCAGCTAAAAATTGTAGACACAGCAGAATATAGGGGTCATGGGAATTTGACCTGTGACCAAAGGCATAGTGAGATGTAACTAACCTTTACTAATACTGAAAAGAATAAATAAGCCATATGTGATCAGGTGATTATTGTAATACAATGTGATTGGATGAAAATAGAATAAAAAGCTGTACCAACCAAGAGAGAACGAGAAGGGTGTCACTCGACCGCGGGGTCTATGACCTTCTCCCAGAACGTTCTGTTAATAAAACTGTGTACTTTTACTTTAAGACAGACTCGAGTGAATTTATTTTTCACCACAACATATATTAACTATAATGGAGGGTCAATTAAGAAGGGTGGCTCTTTGTGGGGCAGAGGGCTTCTCGCCTGCAAAGGTGGCACTGTAAGCTGCCTGGAAGGAGATGCTGGAGCAGGTCAATACGGCCTCGGGTTTAGTTGATCGATGACCAAATGCTGATGTCGTTTTTAGGCATTCACAGAAGTGCCAAAGTTAAGTGGACTCAGCAATATCTCCATCTAGAGAGCAAAGTATGATATACACCTCTATTCTAATATCATGTTGAACTACATTTATTTTCCTCCTCCCGTTTCCTCCCTCTAACCCATCTTGCCTTGAAGGTTGTGCCTCATGTTGGGCTATGTTTCCAAGCATGTCGGCAGGCCTGCAGTACCTCACCCAGTGACTGCTCTTCATGCACAAGCCTGGACAGAGTGCTGCTGGGTTATCCTAGCGGAGCCTGTTGCTGTCCAAGCAAAGGTTCAATACATGCACTTCCAGCAACTGACACTGAAGGGTAATGCAAGAAAGTTAGCAAAAAGGTACAAACTAGACAACATCCCATTATACTGGTGTCTATTTTTCAATACAATTAGCTAATTGAGGAAATCATATCCCTGTGTGTTAAATCAATTTAATTCAACATTTCTAAATTTATTTGCATAACTGCTTTTTTGTTAACCATTTCTTTCAGTTTGTGAAAGAAAATTAAGATGTTTGAATAATATGAACATAATTACAATGTGATTGGGCTCATGTAGTTATGAATAGCTTGTGTGCACCATAGCAGTCTGGGATGTTTAGTCACATTCTTCTATTCCCTAGGCGCAACCCCTGGAGACAGGGGAAGGGGTTATGAGGGGAACATGGACCCCCAATTATTTTAGCGTGGGTTATGCTCCTCTCTTTCTCCTGTTCCAAATCCCAGAAGTCTTTATTCATTAATGTGCCTCTGGTTGAATTTTTAAAATTATTTTCACTCATTTGCAAAAATGCTTTGGTCTGTAAAATTATTCCTTCCCCTTGTCCCCAGGTGGATGACTAAGAGTTTAAAGTTTTAAAATTCCCATCCTTGTTTTCAAATCCATCTATGGTCTCTCGCCACTCTCTGTCTCTGTAACCTCCTCCAGCCCTACAACCCTCCGAGATCTCTGCACTCCTCCAATTCTGGCTTCTTGCGCATCCCCAATTTTCTTTGCCCCACCATTGGCGGCCGTGCCTTCAGCTGCCTAGGCCCTAAGCTCTGGAATTCCCTCCCTAAACCTCTCTCCACCTCTCTAGTGTCTACCTTTCTCTCTCTTCCTTTTAAGATGCTCTTTAAACCCTACCCCTTTGACCAAGCTTGACCGAAGTGTGTAGCTAGCTGGTATGGATGATATTGGAACTCTAAGATTGAATTGTAGCCTTTCACTCACTCCGTAGTAACCATTTATTTTAACACATACTACCACCTCAATAAAATTGAAGCAACTTAAGGATATTTCAAAATTGTAGCAAATTGACACTGATTGTAGGCCAAGTTTAAAGTCTGCCTTAGATTTATGTTGCGTACAGTAGTGCTGGTCATTCCCGTAAGTGGTTTGAGCATCTTATGTTCAGGAGTGTGCCCATACTGCCCAATATCTAACTATAAAATAGCGTAACCCTAGGACGTAACACTAGTATCCCCTTGTGCTTTGAACTGGATAGCATATCTTTTGCATTTAATCTCTCATGCACCTCTCCAATGTTTTTGAAGGTGAACTGAAACACTTGGTGAGATGAGACCAGATATAAATCGTTAAGCTGCTTTATTTTACAAACAGTTGAACATACAGAGCAGTTATTAAAACAAATTCCACTTGCTTATCTCAATCTCACTTTTCTCATTGAAAACACAGACCAAAATATAAACCCTGTCCCTTTCATGGGCTGAATAATTGTTTTGGCATTATTTTTCTTTCAGATGACATCTAACTGCAAAAACTGACCACCTGCATTTTTTGTTTTGCTTTCAGCACCAGGCCAAGGGCTGTGTTCCACAGTTTCTTTTACAAAAGTTGACTGCCTATGTGGCCCTCTTTGTTGCCCCCCACCCAGCCCTGGGGGGGGGAAGGGGGCAGGAGGCTGAGAAGCTGACTTTATCCCCATAGTTTTATCAATGAAACTGGCTAGCTCTCCTTCCCCTTAGGGGTGTGAATTTTAAAGAGGAAACTTCCTGCTTTCTCAAGATGAATGGGAGTCATCTTAGCTAATGGGCCTGGGAAGAGACAATTGATGTTTATTGCGAATTTCACAAGCCAGCCTGGCTACCTTTAATGCAAATATTCAATGCCTGCAGCTTGCGGCCTTCCTTTTTTAATCTTTTGTGAATTTCCTTTATTTTAAAAGACAATGCACACGTATGCCTAACTTAATTCCATAAAACCTTTCCACAACAAAGAAAAATCCTGAAATGTGACAGAGACACAAGGGCACAGAACTCATTGTAATCAGTTGAACTTTCAATGTCCTTATCTTGAAATCACATTTCTCAATGCTAGGACTATTGAATAAGGCAGCCTTCAGAATGCATGCACTAGGAATTATTTACTACTCTGTCTCAGAGATGGATGTGAAGTCATATTATTGAAGTTATCAGTGCCGATTTTACAATCACACCAAAATTGGGGCTGTGCACACCTGTGCCACAGGTGTAACCATGACCAGTAGCACAGGAGGCAGGTTAAGTGGAATTTTGGAATGGGATTATCTCTCCCAATTTCAAGAAGGTACTGACACAGGAAAAACTGTGCTCCTCACCTTTATCACCTTTCTTGTAGGGCCCATCAAGCATGGCCCAAACCTAAGCTGCAAACTTCCGCCCCTGCTGAAGATGTAATTTGAAGCATTGCACACAACCATTGCCCTTTTTGCACGCTGTCTTTCATTGTGCTTGAGCTGCTTGGGACATTTTTCTTCAAGGCAGAAGTGGCAGTTGAAGAGCAGCAAGCTGATGCTGAGGGGGTTTCTCAGTGGGGTTAGCAGCCATGGTGGCAGAGAATACTCCTGTTCTCCAAAGAGTTTTCCTAGTGTTACCTTCTTCAAATAATGTGGGCACCATGCTACACAATGAAGGCATCATGGTTGCTGCTGGATAGCACAAGCACATTTCTGTGGTCACCTGCTAAACATTAACTGAGTGCAAACCGTTTCTTCTTTTGAAGACCATGGGGTTGCTATGAAGGGTCTGATGCCCACACGGGTACCAAATGTAACTTTTTGCATTTATAGAGAATCCTCTGATAAATGCAGGTACAGGTCCCGAGGGAGTTACACATCGGGTAAAAACATCTCGGGGGTTGTTGTGCGTACTTTCGTCGACACGCCCTCCGCCCCCCCCTTACAAACCCACCGCTGTTCTCTCAATTACGCAGTGTGTTTGTAACTCCCGAAGGAATGCTCATCCTCACCTCTTTGTGAAGTTTGGTAGAGAGAAATAAAAAATACAACAATGGAGGTTAACCCAGCAAAACCAACCAATGCATGGAGAAAAATTCTGCAAAGAGCATATGAAACATAAGAAAAGATTCTTCCAAAGGCCTATCTATTTCCTTTAAAAAGCCAGACTCCACCAGCGAGTTCCTGGGATCCCATTCGCTGAGGTTTTTAAAACAGGTGAAGCTCATGCTGTGGGTAGAGCCTCCTCTAAACATGAAAGGTTTGTTCTGGGTTTTAATATTTAAATGACGTTGTGCATCTGATTTTTATGACCTCTGGCTGTTGGGCTTGAGGTGGTGCGGGGCCTCATGAAGTGACCCTCTTGTCTTTTTACCGGCGCAATCAGGGCAGCTGACGTACTTCACACAAATATTTATCGCTTTTTCCTTACGGGCCCCTCACGTGTAATTTTTCTTACCGCTTTAACGTACAAAAACATGGAGGACTTACTCAAAGAATTGCTGGCTCGCTGAGTCAGTGACGTTGTTGTTGGTAATACTATCTGTGCAGGTTTCGAGTATGTTCCAGCTGTTGTTGCAGCTGTGCCAAGGCAGTGGGTTCTGAAAGGAGTTGATGAGATAATAAATGGCCCAGCTGATGATGAGGTTGTAATATGTGCACATAATAAAGGAAATGGCCACTGATGCCATACCAACACCTAAAGGAAAAAGAATAGAAGACGTGTATGCGGATCCTGAAAATGCTGCAGAGAGGAAAATTCATTATCCGCCACATTGGAGGGATAACAGAATAAATACAACGATGCGATATACTGAGTACTGTCAGACAGATATAGAAACCAACCTTTACTTTTGGAGATACAGCCCAATCTTATTCGGTTCCCTAACCTTACACTGTGTTGCCACTGCAGCTCAAGTGCGCCAGTTGTATAATATAGCAGGTCGAGTTGATTATTTTTGAATGTCCTTGTTTTTTTTGGCGCATCACTTCGAAGCATGACTGGCAAGTCAGTGGGTGAATCTATTGCACTGACCTTTGAGTAGTGGACAGAGTTTGGCCAAGGCTTCAACTGGTCCAACTTTTAGGTACTGTCCGACTGATATTTCCAAGTAGAGAAGTGGGATTCCAAGCAGCACAAGCATAATGAAGAAGGGAATCAGAAATGCCCCTAGAAGAGAAGAAATAAATGAGATTAAAATGATTCAAATTGCAAATTAGACAAGTGATTTGTGGTGTGGGGCAGCAGTGGTGTGGATTGAGGAGTTATGGGCCGTGGCCCTTCATCTTGGCACCCTCTCAACTAGACTCTTGCCTTCCTTCCCCAGACATTTCTGAGTAAAGCCTCTTTTCACACTCATATATTTTGCCTCGGTTCAGGTTTATCTATGTCTGGGTACTTCATTCCACTCCTGCTCAGACCCTACAATTAGAGAGAATGGGTTGCAGCAAGTTATTACACATGTGGTGATATGGTAAATGATCATTTTAGTAACTTTAATTCCCCTTTTTTTTAAATCACATCTTTCCTATCAGGTGAGATCATCCATTTCAAATGACCTTTTAGCAATCCTTCTCTCCCTCACTGGTATTTGCTGACTTATGGCCAAGCTGAAATAGCATCTTGTAAAATCATCATTTCATTTTCCCATTTCATCCCTCGATTCTCTCAACTCTCACAGGTGCCTTCATGCAATAGAAATTTAGTTTATTATATTAATACCTTAAATAATGTGTTAATTGTTCCCCGCTCACTAAATTTAATCAAATGCTTTATATGAACTGAAAACTGCAAGGTATGAGAGAGGGTTATTTCATGCACCAGGCATGTTCCTTTCACACTATCATGGACTCCACCCAACTTGTTTCATCTGTTAAGGAAAGGTTCCGAAAATGTCTTCCTGCATCCCAAAGATAAATGAAGCGAAACTCCAAAACATCTGTCCAACTTTGCATCCTATGTTATCCATCCTTGCTTCGTTGCCTTCCAGCACCATCGGGGCCAATGTTAACCTAACCCGCCCATCGGGAAGCTGACCAGATTGGGTGCAATACTACTCTTGCACCCCGCCTGATTTTACTCTCCACCGAAGTCAATGGGGTGTAAAACCGATCCTGTGGGTTTCCGAGATAGGTTAAGATTGCCCCCGCCTCCCAGACAGCATTCAATAATTTCTGTATGAACTTATCCTTGTAACACCTAATCCTGTTCCTATTCAGATATTCATCCAGTTATGTTGAAAAGTGCTAAACTTTCTTTAATCAATCAAAAAAGCATCACCAATGTATGGTACTACTGTATAGGCAGAAGAGACATGTGTTGGAATGCTACCGAAAGGAAAAACCACATCTATATTTAAATTACTAGTGCCTTTGCTGGGAACTATTTCATTTGGATAAAACATTAAGGCCTAGAAATTCACTATGGCCCCGCCGGCTGGCTAACGGCCAAAAGTTAGCGCTGGGCGCGGAGCCATGTGCGACCGTCAAATATTCACTTTTTGCGCCCCAAGTCGGAAGCGGGCGCTATTCCAGGGTGTGCCCGCCCCCGCTTGGGGCGCTGAAACTGAATATCAGCGCTCTAAGTGCCGCTGCGCCACCCGATGCGGTGCGGCAGGCTGCGGTACTGCAGGCCTCCTCCTTCTCTTAAGGTGGAGGTGCCTGCAACGGGGAGATCGCCGCTGGATTGTGCCGGCAAATGAGCCCGGCACCACGGAGAAGTGCCGGGCTCGCGGAAAGCAGCCGGCAATGCCGCGGGGCGGGGGGGTGGAGGAGGCCGGGGAAGGAGGTGCGGGCAGGCGGCCGCCGAAAAAGCGGCCGGCCGCACCTCCACCTTTATGCGCCCCACTAAGGCTGCAGTAAGGCCCTGGTCTCCGGATGTTAGTAGCGGCCGCCACGGCGGAGGCGGCGGCAACTGAATATGGGCGTCGGGCCGGCATCGGGGCGGAAACGGGGCACTGCGCACACCGATGACGTCATCGGTGCCGGCGCAGCGCTACCGGCTACCGCCACCATTACCGCCGATCTCAATATCAGCGCAACCTCCTATACTGGCGCAGAAGCCCTCTTTAGGCGGAAACTGGGCGCAAAGCTTGCAGCGCCTTACTGAATTTCTAGGCCTAAGTGCTTAAGCAAGGAGTTTATTCTACATATATACGGCTCTGGGAAAAATAACCTTCTAAGCCTTGCTTGAGGCTTGTCAATTTTACAATCATGTACACTAGTTCTCTGCTCACATCCAGGTTTAAATATCTCCTTGATATATTCCTGTCAGCATTAAAAAAAATGGAATATATCAACTTTTCATTTTTATATAATCACAACAGATTTAATTCTGAATTAAACAGGATTGATGGTTATAAGATTAACTTGGAGCTCAAGTCCCAGTTAAACAATTAAGGGGGTAGTTTTGACTGGATGATAGTGTAAAATGGGTGATAACGAATCGGCAGCCTGTTTTATATCTCTCCTGCTTTTTAAAAATTTCTATTGAAGTCTCCCATTTTACACTATCACACAAAGTCAAAATTACTTCCTTATTGTTCTTCTCACAACCCTCTCCAATACATCGATTTACTTTTGAAGGAAGGACAGCCAAATCTTTGCGCAGTATTGTAAACACGGACCAACCAATGATCGATAAAAGCTTGCAACAACTTGCGCTCAGATGCCATTGTGATACATCCATTACCAGATTAGCCTCTTGAATTATAGCTTCACATTGACTGGATACTTTCGGTAACTGGTCAATAACCACGTCTAGACCTTTGTTGGTTTCCACCCCTGCTAATGGAAACTCCTTCACTGGGCACACGATTCATGTTACCTGCTCTAATGTGTTTAACATTGCATTTTCTCACTTGGTTTAATACACAAATTTATCAACCAAGTACAAAAGCATCTGTGATGATACCACCGCTTCTCATTGTGGAAACGTGGATCATTTTCCCAGTCCTGACCTCCACATCAGCCTACAGCTTCACATTCAAAACCTAAGACTAGAAAGTATGCAGATCTATGCAAGGCTACAATAACTTGTTTTAACTTGTACTCCGGTGCCACTGAGATACATTCAATACCATGATTAGCCGTGTTGCTAACAAAACAATGAGAGCTATTTGCTGATGGTAAGGAGAGGTGCTACCTTATGGCTGGGGAGCCCAACACAGTGGGCCTCTAGTCAGCTACTGGTGTCTAATAAAAGCTGTCATTTTTCCTAATGCACCAGAGAATAAATAACTTGTTTTAACAAGCTATATGTGAGTGCACTGAAAATAACAGCCCTGAAATTGTGGTGTGTATGGCTGCTTACTTTCAGAGTACGCCGTCATATTCCCCCACAGGTTTGGGATTTCCACATGCGCAAAATCTGGAACTTGCGGACTGCCAACGTACATGTTGACAGGCCATCCGCGGGGGCCACTGAAAAGCAATCACTGGCGCAGAGTTGGGCTATTTGCCCAGCGACTGGCCAGCGATTGTGCACTGGGGTCTTGCCATTGATGCAAGCAGGTGCAGGGCCTGTTTACATCAGGGTAGGGGATTTCTAAGGTATTAATTAAACATTTTCATATCCTAAATTATGCACATACATTGTATTAAATGAGTTTCTGCAAATATTGGCCCGGATTACAGTGTTAATGATGTATAAAATTATCGAAAAATTAAATTTTTAGTGAGGTTGGTGGAATGAAGGTAATTATGAATAAAATTCCAATTCTGTTAATTGTATAATTATTACATTTCAGGATTCCATTGCATCTCGTTAGGGGATTCCCTTAGTAAATGATTGAAATAGAATTCGGCTTATTGATTGGAGGACCGGGCCCATGTGATCCCAGGGATGCTTCCGTACCACCTGCGTCCCTGGGATCCGTGGGCCATTACACTGCCCTCCGCCTCGAGGCCCGAGTCCACAAGTTTTTGCAGCTTCGCCCCAGCAGATACTTTCGCAATTTTTTCACGGGTCGGAGGCGTACTCCGGAGGCACTTTCTAGACCAATGTTCACCCTCAGTAGTGCTCCCCTTTAAGCTACTCCCAACCATTTTGGAATGACAATCAAATGCCTGAAAATGCACTCTATAAAAGTATGTAATGTGAAGAGCACCCATACCTTTATTGATCTTAGCCTCATGAATTGTTAGCTGAACCAATCCAAATGTGGCACTTTCAAGAATAATTTGATAACCCAAGCACATAAGAATTAGGAGCAGGAGTAGGCCATATGACCCCATGAACCTGCTCCGTCATTCAATAAGATCATGACTGATCTTCGACCTCAACTCCATTTTCCCGCCCGATCTCCATATCCCTTGATTCCCCTAGAGTCCAAAAATCTATCTTCGCCTTGAATATACTCAATGATTCAGCATCACCAGCCCTTTGGGGTAGAGAATTCCAAAGATTCACAACCTTCTGAGTGAAGATATTCCTCCTCATCTCAGTCTTAAATGGCCGACCCCTTATCCTGAGACTGTGCCCCTTAGTTCTGGACTCTCCAGCTGGGGGAACCAACCTCTCAGCATCTACCCTGTCAATCCCCCTCAGAATCTTCTGTTTTAATGAGATCACACCTCATTCTTCTAAACTCCAGAGAGTATAGGCTCAAACTACTCAATCTCTCCTCAAAGGACAACACCAAGCTAATATATTGAATCTGCTTATTTGCCTATAGTTTGCATTTACTGGAGTGGATTAATTTCTAATGTACACTGATAGTGTTGTTTTCTGGTTGTCAACCATTGTTTATCACGCAGTAACTATGTGGTTACTACATCACAATCATTAATCCCTCACTGCAGATGCCACTGGCAATTAACTGCATGGAATGTTCGGGCTGTCAATGTCCACACTGACATGAGCCATTGGCAAATAAAAAGGACTAAAACCAAAACAAAACTGTCTCAACAAATTCCCATATGTTCTTTATAATATATATATAAACAGATACAACAGAGTGACGAGAAAGCTGTAATTAATTCTGCGGTTCCAATGAATTGTAAACTGGTCAAACATATCCGAACCATTCAATTGCTTTGTATTTCATTGTAATCATTCCTGAGTATCTGTCATTCTCTCTCTCTCTCGCTTAGTGGCACCTAACCTCCATGTACTATATTATTATGTAATATATTATTTCTCTTTCAATCTATAGGATTACTCAACAAACACTTCCTAGTTTTCTGGACTGGGAGAAAGCAGCTAGCATTTTATGTTGTCGAACGATTCCTGGCTCATATTGATTAAGGAGTAAGTCTGACATTATATACATTTGTTTTATCAAGAAGGTGGTTACATGCAGCAAGGGACAGTGTGGGGGTGGGGTGCACATGTCCCCTGAAAGGATTTGGAAAGCAGTTTGTGAGAGATATGTTCAGAGACCGTGAAGTGCTTTTTTTTTTCATTTGTTCCTGGAAAATAAAGAGCATTTTCCTTATCTACCGGAGGTAGATAAATAAAGAAATAAATGTGTTCCACTGACATACCACATTTACTAAATAAATCTGTGTATGCAACAAAGGGGAGGGCAGCTTGTGACAGGGAAGAGTGGCTCAGAAATCATTCTTTCAGTAGATTTGTGGGGGGGGTTCAGGCCAAAGCAGCAATTCTAATCAAGGTTAGAGAAAATGCAGGAAGGCCCAGGGGTCCTCCCACCGCACTGAAAGTAGCTGCCATTGTATAGCTGATGAAGAAAATCTGCTACTTGTGATGACAAATGTTGGGAGGTGTTGCCTGGAGAACATGAGCTCACATATCTAGGGCTCAGTGCGTAATATGTGGATCATAGCGAGCCAGGCAGCTGCTGCTGAAGCTGCACAACTCTGACTGGTGTAACCACTGCTCAATGAGATGTGGCGCGTGTCCATGCTGTGTTCAGGAGGAAGTCAGGATGAATTACTCATACATCTTATGGTGAGTTATGCGCCTCACTATGCTGCTTGTAGAGAACTTCTATACTTGCTGCCTCCCTAGCAAGGATTCAAACTCCCATCAGTTGTCTAATAGCCATCTAGAGACCATCCGCCTTGGGGAAAAGGAGGTATGTCAGGTTTTTTTGAGGTTGTGGTGATTCCAAGGTTAAATGCCTGGAGATGGAAGCTTAAAACCAAGTCGTGGCAGACTTGATAATATGATACATAAACCAGGTAGCTTCACAATACTCTAGGGACCAGCCAGCCTGGCTCATTAATGGGTACTGGATGGGTAACCTGGATTCATCACACTCAGCTCCAGATAAAACTGAAAGATAGGCCTGGCAGCAGGAAGTAACGCTGATAAGCTGCATGGTTTTAGCTCATTAAGCAATAGCATTGTCCCTTTGAATAGTTGGGGATTCCTAAGCCTTGGCTCTGCCAACCTGTACTGTGACTGTCTGGGTTCTGTAACTATGGGGAGAAGGTGTGTACTTCATATCAGACTATCGAAAACCCTACAAGTAGGTATAGATCTTTCAATAGGCTAACTTGGATGCTCAAACATAGTGATGGGTTTCCACATGTGTCAGATGCCTGGCTGACCAAAAAAACAAATACAACCTGACAAGAGACCAGAAGGAGTGCAGGAGCACTGGAACAGGACCTGTTCTCTGTAGAAGATCCCATGAATTCGGCCAGCCCTCTGCCACATCTTGTGCAGCAAAGATCTGTAAGTGCACTTTCCATGCTTAGATTCCAAACCTGGCATGAGAAAGGCGTCACCAGGGGAAGAACATGTCCATCCAACAATTAACACCTCTGCAAACTCCAGTAAGAGCTACCTCCCAAGACTTCCTAGAAGAACACATCTTCATCGCCGCAGATGTCTATAAATATTTCACTGCATTATACATTGCACTCACCTCCACAGCAAAAAGATCATAAAGGGAATATGACCTCACAAAATAATAAAAGAGTGGACAAAAATTTGGAAATAAATGATCACAATTATCGCTTGCAGTAAAATGTGTGAGGGTCAAGTCAAACTTCTACACAGAGCATACCACACCGCACAGATTTCATCCCTCATTGTCAGACAATTGCTGGACAGAAAGTGGCTAAATGGGAAAGTTATAACACACATTCTGGTCCTACTTCCATATCCAACCATTCTGGGCTGTGATCTGGAATACCATGAAGGCTATAACCAGCAATGGGATAATCTGTGACTCACTGTCTTATTTGCTAGGCCTGTCTCCAGAGGTAGAAAGACTGCCTGAGGTATTCAGACTAGCGTAGCTCCGACAGCGGTGAGAAGAGCCAACTCCCAACTCTGTCACATTGGGTTAAACACCCGTAGGACATAGGCCACTCAGAGCAAATAATATGCCTCTATCTAGGGCTGGGAAAATACCAAGCAGTTTAAATCCCCTTCGAGGAGGCCCACACAACAAACTGCTCCGCCTAGCTCACGACGCATCCTGCAAAGGGAAAAGTTGGCTGATTGCAGATGGGCTACAGGAACACATTATAACAACATCATCTTATATTTATATAGTGCCTTTAATGTAATAAACCGTCCCAAGGTGCTTCACAGGACTGTTATGAAAAAAAAAAATTGACACCGAGCCACATTAGGAAAAATTAGGGCAGATGACCAAAAGCTTTGTCAGAGAGGATTTACAAAAGGTATGTTGTGCTCGACTAATCTACTGGAATTTTTTGAGGATGTAACTGGTAAAATAGATAAGGGAGAACCAGTGGATGTGGTGTATTTGGACTTTCAGAAGGCTTTCGATAAGGTCCCGCATAAGAGATTAGCGTGTAAAGTTAAGGCACATGGGATTGGGGGCAAGGTATTGACTTGGATAGAGAACTGGTTGGCAGACAGAAAGCAAAGAGTTGGAATAAATGGGTCCTTTTCCGAGTGGCAGGCAGTGACTAGTGGGGTACCGCAGGGATCGGTCCTTGGACCCCAGCTGTTCACAATATATATTAATGATCTGGACGAGGGAACTAGATGTAATATCTCCAAGTTTGCAGACGACACAAAGCTGGGTGGGCATGTGTGCTGTAAGGAGGATGCCGAGAAACTCCAGTATGACTTGGACAGGTTGGGTGATTGGGCAGAAGCATGGCAGATGCAAAATAATGTAGATAAATGTGAGGTTATCCACTTTGGTGGCAAAAACAGGAAGGCAGATTATTATCTGAATGGCAATAGATTGGGAGAAGGGGAAGTGCAACGAGACCTGGGCATCCTTGTGCACCAGTCGCTGAAAGTAAGCATGCAGGTGCAGCAGGCGGTTAAGAAGGCAAATGGTATGTTGGCCTTCGTAGCGAGAGGGTTTGAGTACAGGAACAAGGATGTCTTGCTGCAGTTGTACAGGGCCTTGGTGAGACCACATCTGGAGTATTGTGTGCAGTTTTGGTCGCCTTATCTGAGGAAGAATGTGCTTGCCATGGAAGGAGTGCAGCGAAGATTCACCAGACTGATACCTGGGATGGCAGGAATGACGTATGAGGAGAGACTGGGTCGATTGGGCTTGTACTCGCTGGAGTTTAGAAGAATGAGAGGGGATCTCATCGAAACTTATAAAATTCTAACAGGACTAGACAGACTAGATGCAGGAAGGATGTTCCCGATGGAGGGGGAGTCCAGAACCAGGGGTCACAGTCTAAGGATAAGGGGTAAGCCATTTAGGACTGAGATGAGGAGGAATTTCTTCACCCAGAGAGTGGTGAACCTGTGGAATTCTCTACCACAGAAGGCAGTGGAGGCCAATTCATTAAATATATTCAAGAAGGAGTTGGATATATTTCTTGAGGCTAAAGGGATTAAGGGGTATGGGGAGAAAGCAGGGACAGGGTACTGAATTTGGATAATCAGCCATGATCTCATTGAATGGCAGAGCAGGCTCGAGGGGCCTACTCCTGCTCCTATCTTCTATGTTTCTATGAGAGATAGTTTTTAAGGAGCGTCTTAAAGGAGGAAAGAGAAGTGGAGAGGCGGAGAGGTTTAGGGAGGGAATTCCAGAGCTTAGGAGCTAGGCAGCTGAAGGCACGACCACCAATGGTGGCGTATTTAAAATCGGGGATGTTCAAAAGACGGAGCGCAGAGGTCTTATAGGGCTGGAGGAGATTACAGAGATAAGGAGGGGCGAGGACATGGAGGGATTTGAAAACAAGGATGAGAATTTTTAAATCGAGGCGTTGCTTAACTGGGAGCCAGTGTACGTCAGCAAGCACAGGGGAGATGGGTGAGTGGGACTTTGTGCGAGTTAGCACACAGGCGGCAGAGTTTTGGATGACCTGAAGTTTATGACCTGTTTCCAGCTGTACAATAAAGATGACTGAATCGAAAAGCAATCCCTGACTATTCTTCACTTATGATCGTGAAGCATGTAAACCGACTGTATAAATATGCACAACTAAGCTGTAATAGTACCCTCTTATAAATGTCGTTTTAAGAAAATATGCAAGAACTACACAACTCTCCTTGTATTTTCTTTCAACATGTTTCAACCCCAACCTCAGAAAAGTACATCTTCACATATTTTCCATTTCACACACCAAACCTCCTCAGGCCTATTTGAGTGGCATTTGATTGAGCCAGCCCAAACTCATTCATTTTAAATAAGATCCTTATAGCCAGTAGATAGATAAGATATTCATCCCAACAGTTTGGGCTGGATTTCAATCCAGACCCCAGAAGTGAAAGGCCATTGTTTTTACATAGAACATACGGCACAGAAACAGGCCATTCGACCCAACCAGTCCATGCAGGTGTTTATGCTCCACTCGAGCCTCCTCCCATCCTTCCTCATCTAACTCTATCAGCATAACCCTCTATTCTCTTCTCCCTCATATGCTTATCTAGCTTCCCCTTAAATGCATCTATACTATTCGCCTCAACTACTCCCTGTGGTAGCGAGTTCCACATTCTCACCACTCTCTGGGTAAAGAAGTTTCTTCGGAAATCCCTATTTGATTTCTTGGTGACTATCTTATATTGATGGCTTCTAGTTTTATTCTTCCCCACAAGTGGAAACACTTCTGTCTGTGTCTACTCTATCAAAACCTTTCATAATTTTAAAGATCTCTATTAGGTCACCCCTCAGCCTTCTCATTTCAAGAGAAGAGACCCAGTGACATGAATCAGTCATTCATGAAAGAAAGACTTATGAAATAATACTGAGCAGCCTATGGGTGGCGCTGTCCAGGGAGAGTATAAATACTCGGGCATGGGCCCAGCTTGCGCAGGACATTCTTAACAGGAACTAGTGAAGGACACAACTAGACCTCCATGTTGTAAAACAGTTGATTAAAGCTTTGTTTAACGCTTAGACCAAGTGCCTAGTAGTTTTCTTACGTCACCCAGGCTGTTCATCCTTTCCTGATGGGTATAACTTGGCAGTTCTGGTATCATCCGTATAATTTTTTTGCACCCTCTCCAGTGACTCTATATCCTTTTTATAATATGGCAACCAGAACTGTACACAGTACTGCAAGTGTGGTCTAAGCAAGGTTCAATACAAGTTTAGCATAACTTCTCTACTTTTCAATTCTATCCTTCTAGAAATAAACCCTAGTGCTTGGTTTGCTTTTGTTATGGCCTTGTTAACCTGTGTTGTAACTTTGTGGTTTGCATATTTGTACTCCCAGAACCCTTTACTCCTCTACCCCATTTAGATTCTTATTTTCCAATATGTGAACTCCTTATTTTTCTTACCAAAATGTAATGCCTCACACTTATCTACATTGAAATTAATTTGCCAATTATATGCCCAAGTTTATTAAAGTCTTCTGCAGTCCTCCACCGTGTTGACTATCCCTTCCAATTTGGTGTCATCCGCAAATTTATAAATTGTGCTTTTGATTCCAAAGTTTAAATCATTAATATAAATTGTGATCAACAGTGGTCCCAGCACCTTGTCTACTCGCTGTTACCTATTCAAAGAATTCAATGTGGTTGGTCAAGCAAAACTTTTCATTTTGAAATCCATGTTGACTGTTCATTATTATATTTTTGGTTTCTCGATGTTTTTCTATTTTCTTCTTTAGTAGGTATTCCATTATTTTCCCCACTACCGATGTTAAGCTGACTGGTCTATAGTTCCCTGGAAATGTTCTATCTAAATATAGGTATAATGTTAGCTATCCACCAATCCTCTGGCACTACACCTTTTTTGAATGAATTATTAAATATGCGTAACAGTCTCTCTGCTATCTCTTCCCTAGATTCTTCTAAAATGCAAGGATGCAATCTGTCCTGACCAGGGGTTTTATCCTCTTTGAGTTTGATTAGTTTACTTAATATTTCTCCTCTTTTTATTTTAAATGCAGTTATATCATTTCTAATCTCATCTTCTGATCTCATGTCTCCCTGGTAAATACCTGACTGTCCCTTAGTGGCTCTATTCCCTTCCCGACTTTCCTTTTTTTTTATTCCTGTGCCTGTAGAATATTTAAATATTTGTTTTATGTTCCTTGATAATTTAATTTCATAGTTCCTCTTTGCCTTCCTAATTTTTTGGGGTTCTCCTCATCTCTTTATATTCTTCCTTGTCATGCTCTCCCCTGCTGTTCCTGTACTGAGTGTATGTCTCTTTCTTTACCCTCAATTTTCCCCTTACGACTTTATTCATCCATGGTGTCTCATATTAGTGTTTAGTTTGTTCTTGTTTTTAGTGGAATATATTTTTCCTGGACTCCATTGAATGCTGTTTTAAATGTTGCTCATTGCTGTTCTACATCATTGTTTGCCAATAACGTCGTCCATTTTATTTTCCCAAGTTTTATTCTCAGCCACTCAAAATCAGCTTTTCTCTAATCTATTACCCTGGTCTTTGTTATGCTTATGTCCTTCTCAATTATTGTCCTAAGCCATATTATATTGTGGTCAACATTGCCTAGATGTTCCCCTACTTTTCTTTCTCTTATCTGCTCTAGTTCATTCCCCATTACTAGATCCAGTAGCGAATTCTCCTTTGTTGGGCTTCTTACATACTGGGTTAGAAAGGAGTCCTGTAATGTACACTGTCGGAACTCTATTCCCTTATCCCCTTTACCTACCTCTTCAGGCCAATTAATTTTGGGGTAATTGAAATCTCCCATAATTATTATTCTATGTTTTTTACTCAGTTCCTTAATTTGTTTGCATATTTCTTCCTCCACCTCCCTTCCACTATTAGGTGGTCTGTAGACTAGCCCTATTAGTGCGATTGATCCTTTAAAATAAATATTTTATCTCTATCCAAACGGATTCTATTTCTGTCTTACTGATGGCTGCGTTGTTTTTTTCTACTGCCATTATGTTATCTCTAATAAGTACAGCCAACGCTCCCTCTAATTTTTTTGGGTGCGTGGTCCCTTTAAATTTGCAGTGGTATCTTTTCCAGCGGCAGCAGCTGGTGAGCAGCCTGCACGGGACCTCCCGATTGGTGCGTGGCTGCCTGGCCATGCACGTTAGGAGGAACAATGAGTACAGCTACTCCACCTCCCCTTTTTCCCTCTGTATGTTTTCTAAATATGTTATACCCTGCAATGATTAATTCCCAGTCCTGATTTTTCTGAAGCCATATCACAGTAATCCTGACCATATCGGATTCCTTTCAACGTATTATTGCCTCCAGTTGCCCAATTTTATTACGGACACTGTATGCATTGCTGTACAGACATTTTAACTCATTTTTAATAGCCATTCCTCTCACTTCATTTTTTAACCATCTTCTTACAGTCCTGTTCTGTAACTGTTTATTCCCAGGCTCCTTTAGTTTAGTTTGTCCCATGCTCTCCTTTGCCGTTTCATTGATATTTAAGCTTGTTTCATTTCTTGTAGATCCCTCACCCCATCTTACTAGTTTAAAGCCTTTGCCACCTCCCTATTTACCCTTTCTGCTAGGATACTGGTCCCATTCTGGTTCAGGTGGAGCCCATCCCGTTGGTACAGCTCTTTCCTGTCCCAGTACTGATGCCAGTGTCCCATGAAAAGGAACCCCTCATTCACACACCAGCCCTTTAGCCACGTGTTAACTCTCCTGATCTATCTGTCTCTTTGCCGATTTGCACGTGGCTCGGGCAATAATCCAGAGATTATTACCCTTGAGGTCCTGCTTTTTAATTTAGTTCCTAACTCCTGATATTCCCTTAGCAGGACCTCCTCCCTGTTCCTAACTATGTAGTTTGTTCCAACATGGACCACGACAATGGGATTTACCCCTGCCCTTTCCAAATTCCTCCCCAGCCGCCTCGAGATATCCCTTAAGATGCATTCACTCACCTTGACCACTCGTGTGAGGTCATTAAACTTCTTCCGGCACTGGATCCATGTCCTGGGGGAAAGACTGGTGGCGCTGACCGCTTCAGTGATCTCCTTTCACTGCCTTCGAACAGTGTGTCAGGAAGGCTGCCTGACCCCCTGCGAGTAGAGAACCTGTCTCCTCCTATAGACCCCCTGCACCAAGACCTCCACTGCTGTGTCGGAGAACTGCGGTGCCCTTTCTCTGCCCTGTTGAGACATTGCTAGCCTCCAGCTCCAGTCAGAATGAGATACTGCTCTCACAAAGCACCTCCTTTTTAAGAAGTGCAGGCAACCTTTAAATAGAGAGCAGACTTCCCATGATATTGGTCCCCCTGTTGAGCACTGAGCCAACCAGCAGTGCGTTTCGCACTGAGCTCACGCTGCAATCATGTTAATGAGCAGGCCGCATGAATATTTAAGCTTGTTTTTACAGTCCTGCACTACTTTCAATGGGTATGGGCAGATTGCGCATCACTGCAGAGTATAAATCAACAAATAATGGAGGCCTGTAAAAAAGGTATGGTAACAATCATGGGTGATTTTAATCTCCATATTGGCCATGGTAGCCTGGAGGAGGAGTTCATAGAGTGCATCCGGGATGTTTTCCTATAACACTATGTAATGGAACCAACCAGGGAGCAGGCTATCTTGGATCTGGTACTATGTAATGAGACAGAATTAATAAATGATCTCATAGTAAAAGATCCTCTAGGAAAGAGTGATCATAGCATGGTTGAATTTCAAGTTCAGTTGGAGGGTGAGAAAGTTGTATCCCAAACTAGTGTCCCAATTTTAAACAAAGGCAATTATAATGGCATGAGGGCAGAACTGGCTAAAGTGGACTGGAAAAACAAATTAAAGGGTAAGAAAGTTGAAATGCAGTGGCGGACATTTAAGGAGATATTTCATAACACTCAACAAAAATATATTCCAGTGAGAAAGAAAGATTTTAAGAGAAGGGAACACCATCTGTGGCCAACTAAGGAAGTAAAGGATGGTATCAAATTGAAAACAAAGGCATACAATGTTGCCAAGATTGGTGGGAGACCAGAGGATTGGGAAATTTTTAAAACCAGCAAAGGATGACTAAAACAAAATAAAAAGAGAGAGAAGATGAATTATGAGAGTAAGCTGGCAAGAAACATTAAAACAGATAGTAAGAGCTTCTACAGGTATATAAAAAGGAAGAGGGTAGCTAAAGTAAACATTGGTTCCTTAGAGGATGAGATTGGGGAATTAATAATGGGGAACGGGGAAATGGCAGAGACTCTGAACAAATATTTTGCATCTGTCTTCACGGTAGAAGACACTGACAACATTCCAATAATGGATAATCAAGGGGCCACAGAGAGTGGGGAACTAAAGACAATCACTATCACTAAGGAAATAGTACTTGGTAAAATAATGGGATTAAAAGACGACAAGTCCCCTGGACCAGATGGCCTGCATCCCAGGGTCTTAAAAGAAGTGGCTGCAGAGATAGTGGATGCATTGGTTACAATATACCAAAATCCGCTGGACTCTGGAGAGGTCCCAGCGGATTGGAAAACCGCTAATGTAACACCCCTATTTAAGAAAGGAGGGAGACAGAAAGCAGGAAACTATAGACCAGTTAGCCTAACATCTGTCGTTGGGAAAATGCTGGAGTCTTTCATTAAGGAAGCAGTAGCAGGGCATTTAGAAAAACATACTGCAGTCAAACAGAGTCAGCATGGTTTTAGGAAACGGAAATCATGTTTTACAAATTTGCTGAAGTTCTTTGAGGATGTAACAAGCAGGGTGGACAAGGGTGAGCCAGTGGATGTGATGTATTTGGATTTCCAGAAGGCATTCGAAAAGGTGCCACATAAAAGGTTACTGCATAAGATAAGAGCTCACGGAGTTGGGGATAATATATTAGCATGGATAGAGAATTGGCTAACTAACAGAAAGCAAAGAGTCGGGATAAATGGGTAATTTTCTGTTTGGCAAACGGTAACTAGTGGGGTGCCACAAGGATCGGTGCTGGGGCCCCAACTATTTACAATCTACATTAATGACTTGGATGAAGGGATCAAGTGTAATGTAGCCAAGTTTGCAGATGATACAAAGATGGGTGAGAAAGCAAGTTGTGCAGAGGACTCAAAGAATCTGCAAAGGGATATAGACAGGCTAGGTGAGTGGGCAAACATTTGGCAGATGAAGTATAATGTGGGAAAGTGCGAGGTTATCCACTTTGGCAGGAAAAATATAAAAGCAAACTATTATTTAAATGGAGATTACAAAATGCTACAGTTCAGAGGGACCTGGGGGTCCTTGTGCATGAAACACAAAAAGTTAGCATGCAGGTACAGCAAGTAATCAAAAAGGGAAATGGAATGTTGGTCTTTATTTCAAGGGGGTTGGAGTATAAAAGCAGGGAAGTCCTGTTACAACTGGACAAGGTATTGGTGAGACCACACCTTGAGTACTGCGTACAGTTTTGGTCACCTTATTTAAGGAAGGATATACTTGCATTGGAGGCAGTTCAGAGACGATTCACTAGGTTAATTCCAGAGATGAGGGGTTTGACTTATGAAGAAAGGTTGAGCAGGCTGGGCCTATACTCATTGGAATTTAGAAGAATGAGAGGCGATCTTATCGAAACATACAAGATACTGAGGGGGCTCGACAGGGTAGATGCAGAGAAGATGGGCTGGATTTTCATTGAGGAGTCGGGTAGGAGGCGGGACTACAACATTTGGGGTTGTAGTCCTGCCTCCATCGAGTTCTAGCCAACCCACGCGATTTTGACTTGATTGACCTTGTTGAGCCCGCCCAGCGGGCTCAGCAGGCCAATTAAGGGCCACCTGGCAACAGGTGACGTCACAGATTGATATTTCATCTGTCAAGACCTTTTGACAGATGAAATATCAGCGTTTCACAGCTGTTTGAAGCTGTCAAACACTGACAATCTGTACTCTAAGTTAATTCCTTCCTCTCAGGCTGATTTAGAGATCTCCCCGGAACAGAAAGCTGAATGCTGCAATTTTTGACAACTCGCAGCCATTCAGCTTTCTGTGCCGGTGAGATGAGGGATTACCGAGACCTGAAGGAAGGAAGGTTGTAAAGGTAAGAAAAGGTTAGTAGAACTTCTTTAAACGCTTTACACATACCAAACACACTTACCTCTGCACTCATGCAGCCATCACCCACTTGAACACCGGACATCTCGACCTCTCCAAGCCCTTCATCCTGATGGTCCGCCTCCTCTAACTTGGCGTGGTTTGGAGCCGTCGGAAATCCCACACTTCAACATTAAAAATAGGGATTAGGCTAAAAACTGCCTGTTAACTACCTGTTAACAGGCAGTTAATTGGCACTAATCCCCTTCCCGCCTCAGGGAGGCGGGTCCCAGTGCGGGCCAGGTACCCGCCTCCTTTGAAACTGGCATGGAGGCGGGTTGGGTGCGGGATGGGTTCGGGACTCCCGATTTCGGGATTTTAACCCCCCACACGCCTCCAATCCCGCCTCCACGGCCCAATGAAAATCCAGCCCGATGTTTCCCCTCATGGGGAAATCTAGAACTCCAGGGCACAGTCTCAGAATAAAGGGTTGCCCTTTTAGAACTGAGATGAGGAGGAACTTCTTCTCTCAGAGGGTCATAAGTTTGTGGAATTCTCTGTCCCAGAGAGCTGTGGAGGCTGGGTCATTAAATACATTTAAAATGGAGAGTGACAAATTTTTGCAAGATAAGGGAGTGAAGGGTTATGGGGAGCAGGCTGGGAAGTGGCTTTGAGCCTTAGATCAGCCATGATCTTACTGAATAGCGGAGTAGGCTCGAGGGGCCAAGTGGCCTATTCCTGCTCCTATTTCTTATGTTATCACGATCTCTGCGCCCATTTTTGGGCCTTATCCAATTTAGCCCCCTTTTGTTTTTTCCTCACCCCGCCCCCCCGCCCCACTTTTCCCTGTACTTACTTAAAAATTGTTAATCTTTAAAATCTGATGAAAGGTCATCGGCCTGAAATGTTAACTCTATTTGTTTATCCACAGATGCTGCCTGACCTGCTGAGAATTTTCCAGCAGTTTGTTTTCATTTTAGAGTCATAGGGCGCGATTTTGCCAGCCCTGAGGAGGCGGGACTGCTGGGAAAATGGCAGTATCTGGGGGCGGTTGCCCAACCCGCTCCTGTGCCATCTTGCCAGAAGGTGGGTAGCCGTCCCATGCCAGGTCCCGTTTTGTCCCCATTTTGCCCACACAAGTGCGGACTTCCCGAAGGCTCCGAAACCCGCCAGGGTCATCGAGGCGAGTAGTGGGTCTGCGGGGTGCAAAAGTGTGCTGTGAAGGTAAGTGTTGGGGGCAAGTGTAGAGAGGTGAGTATCTGAGGTAATTGGAAAGTGATAGAAAAAATTTACTTACCTTTGTTTCTTCCTGCAGGCTTCAATCGGTGGGTATGTGGAGAGTCTCGCACCTCCGCAGCAGAGATGACAGATGGCCATTGCATTCTCCAATGCAACAACCATCTAATTTCTGCAAAAGAGCTTTGATGAGTTCTTGTATTCAAGAACTCATCAAACTACAGAGAATGTCAGTGTTTGACAGCTTCACAGAGCTGTCAAATGATGACAATTCATCTGTCAAAAATTTTTGACACATGAAACGTCATACGTTGGCGGTCTCTGTAACCGACTTTCCCTTAATTGGCCTGCTAAGCCCGCTAGGCGGGCTTAACAACGCCAATCAAGGGAAAATAGCGTGGGTTGGCCAGAAGTTGATGGAGATGGGACTGAAACCCAACAAGTGGGAGTCCCGCCTCCTAAAGCTCCACATTGGCAAAATCCAGCCCAGAGAGTCATAGAGGCACAGAAGGAGGCCAGTCGGCCCATCGAGTCCGTGCCGGCTCTCTGTTGAGCAATCCAGTCAGTCCCATTCCCCCGCTCTATCCCCATAGCCCTGCAAGTTTATTTGCCTCAAGTGCCTATCCAGTCTCCCCTTGAAAACATTGTGTGTCTCCGCTTCCACCACTTCTGTCGGCAGCGAATTCCAGGTCATCACCACTTGCTGCGTAAAAAAGTTTTCCCTCACATCCCCCCTGTATCTCTTGCCCAAAACCTTAAATCTGTGTCCCCTAGTCCATGTACCATCAACTAGTGGGAACAGCCTTTCCCCATCTAGCCTATCCAAACCAGTCATAATCTTGTATATCTGTATCAAATCACCCCTCAACCTCCTTTGCTCCAATGAAAACAAATCCAGCTTCTCCAACCTGTCCCTATAGCTAAAATCCTCTTTCTGGTAAATCTCCTCTGCACCATCTCAAGGGCCTTCACGTCCTTCCTAAAGTGTGGTGACCAGAACTGGATGCAATACTCCAATTGTGGCCTAACCAGCGCTTTATAAAGGTTCAGCATAACTTCTCTACTTTTGTACTCAATACCTCTATTTATGAAGCCCAAGATCCCATATGCTTTGTTAAACACTCTCTCAATATGTCCTACCACCTTCAGGGACCTATGCACATTAACTCCCAGGTCCCTCTGTCCCTGTACAATCTTTAAAACTGTGCCATTAAGTGTATATTGCCTCTCCATGTTCCTTCTGCCAAAATGCATCACCTCATACTTCTCGGTATTAAATTCCATCTGCCACTTGTCTGCCCATTCTGCTAGCCTTTCTATGTCCTGTTGCAGTCGATTGATATCATCATCACTGCCACACCCCCAAGTTTGGTGTCATCGGCAAATTTAGAAGTTATATTCTGTATTCCAATATCCAGGTCATTTATATATATATATCAAAAACGCAGTGGCCCCAGCACTGACCATGGGGAACACCACTGTCTACCATCCTCCAGTCTGGAAAAACAGCTATTTACCACATCTCGCTGTTTTCTGTCCTTAAGCCAATTCCTTATCCAAGCTGTGACCCACCTATTCTATGAGCCTCAATTTTGTTAACTAGTCTTCTATGTGGTACTTTGTCAAACGCCTTCCAAAAATTCATGTAGACAGCATCCATTGCATTCCCTTCATCAATCCTCTCTGTTACTTCATCAAAAATTCAATTAGATTAATCAAACACGATCTGCCTTTTACAAATCCGTGTTGGCTCTCCTTAATTAGTTTAAACCTCTCCAACTGCCCGTTAATTTTTTCCTTGATTATTGTTTCTAAAACTTTACCCACCACTGATGTTAAACTGACCGGCCTGTAGTTACTAGGATTGTCCTTGCATCCTTTCTTGAACAATGGTGCCACATTTGCCACTTTCCAATCCTCAGGCACCACCCCGGCATCTAGATTTACTGTTCATATTCATCACAAGTTAGCAGCTTAAGTATGGCCTGCCTTGAGGTCAATCGACCTCATCCTCCATGCTTTACTTCCCCTTGGGCATGTTAGCAGTGAGTCACCATCTGTAGCTATCATCTTCAGCCTTCTTTTTATCCAGGCTAGCTAACCATGCATGAGAGCATTTCTCGGCACTGCTATACTATACATAAATTCTCCCTCTATGCCTGGCGGTCTGAGCGATGAAATTCTGTGGCAATACGCTTTACAGTTATGTCAATTAAACACTTGACTTCTATTAACCTTACAATTGCAAATCTTAAAACTCCTTTTGCTTTCTGTCTTTGGCTTGACTGCCCAACTACCCTCAGGTGTGACTACTTGAGTGTTCTCCTGCTTGAAGAGGGGGAAGGCTAGGCTTTCTATATTTTAAATTTCACCGAGACCAACTCCTTCCAGACCAATTCATTCCCTCCACGTCTGGTTAAGGCATAAGTCATGAATCTTTTCCAATGTGTCAATCAATTTGACAGGTATATGTAAGGAATTATGATGGTCAAATCTGAAGTTTAAAAAAAAATTAAATCAGGCCTTCCTGGTCCAATTGCACCTCCCAGCCTTTCTTAACAAGCATCTACACTTTAGGACCATAAACCAGACTTTAATGCTGTTTCTCAAATAAATCTGTTCTATCCATTTGCTTTTCTGGCTGGTCATTGGGCAGGTTTATAATCTTTGTGGCCCCAGGCTTCCTTAATTCAGCATTTGTTAGTCTGTATGCAAGAGTCCTGACTTAATGAGCCTGGAATAAGACAACTGAGCCTGATTCTGAATCTTCACATTAAAAGTAAGAACTCCTTAATGCATATTAGAGATAGAAGCATACGCCATGGGTTTATATTTCATTGTTGGTAATTAGTTATATCCAGTGCTATGCTCTGGTGCAGCATTACTTTGGGCAAAACCATTAAATAAGCATTTATTTCTTCAGAAATTAAAATAGTTCATCAAAATAGCAACCAGAGATTAGAATGTACAAAATAGCAACCAGAGATTAGAATGTACAATCAACTTAGTCAGGTTCCACAACTTGAATATAGTCGACTTTTGGCTGGCTAGGTTTAATTGATTTTACTGTCGCATGGATACGAGAACCTCCAACAGTGAAAATAAGATTAAGCAAGTCTAATCCTGTGATTTCTAAATTATATTAACTACAATTTTGTTGTGCCCACATTACAACAGTGACTCCACTCCAAAAGTACTTCATTGGCTGTAAAGCACTTGGAGACGTCTGGTGGTCGTGAAAGGCGCTATATAAATGCAAGTCTTTCTTTCTTTCTTTTACCAGTCATTACACTTCAAGGTAATGGCCCGTAATTTCTGATAAGAGGCTTCCTACATGCGAATGCCTCCTATCGGGGAAAAAAAATCTTGCGGTTCGCAAGCGTCCCTGGGATCACGTGGGCCAGGCGAGCCAATAGAAGGGAATCCCCCTTCATACTTTTGACAGATATAGCTGTCAAAAGTATGAATGGAGATCACCCCAAAAACACATCAAAACATTAAATAAATTTTAAAAAATCATGTTTTTAAAATGAGTTAAAATTATATTAAATTAAATATGTAAAACAAAAATTTAATTTTTTGAAAAAAATAAAGTTTTTTTTACAAGGCTAAAAATAAACTTACCTTTTTTAAAAGTATTTTAAAATTATAAATGAGTGAAAACATTTTTTTTAACTTTTTTTAAACCCTTATGCTGGTAAAAGCAGGCCTTACGTCTGCTTTTACCAGGTGAAAGATTTTTAAGTGTTTTCAGCAGGCGGAGGTTCTGCAGAAAGCGGAAAACTGCCCCCCCCCGAAGATGCCCTTCTCCAGGGCAGGCGTCCGATCTGTCAAGAGGATTCTTAACAGATCAGAAATGCCGGTTTTCAACGCATGCGCTTTGCATGCCTGAAACCGGCATTTCCGATGTCGCTACGGGTGTGTAAACAGCCCATACACACCCGTAGGCATCGGAAAATACTGGCCAATGTGTTGTGTGGTTTGAGATGTTTGAAAGATGTACAGAATTCTTCCCCTAATAAACATCATCGTACACTTTCAAATTACCATAGAAAATAATACATGTGGGGCAACTGTGTGCTGCTGAACAATGAGTATAAATCCTGGGAGAATGTTTGGGTGGAGGGGAGTTAGTACTGGAACAGGCTACGCCCAGACATACCTTCCCTGTAGCTTAAACTTCTTCAACGTTAACCTTTTGTTATTTTTTTAACCATTGACACTAATATCATTGAACCCTTGCGTTTTTGAAGCTTAACAAAACAAGTCAGCGTTTTCTTTTCTACAGAACTGACAAAGCTGATAACTAGTGAAATGGTAAATATTTGACTTCTAATGAAATGGCTACAAACAGCTCAATTCTTTTGGTGAATTGCATCTGTCTCAACCTGGGTATATTTGAGGATGAAAGGTATCAAAAAGAGTTCATGAGGTTTATGGATGGAATGTTCTGCATGTGCCACAGATCACAGAATGGAACATCGGACGTGGTACAAAAGTCCAAAATGGATAAATTTCCTATATTGTGGGTTAATATTTAACTTTATTAGTTCGATATGGAGGAGCACTCTTGTTTTTTTTAAACAATCTAACTTTGATCTATTTTCCTAAATTGCATTGCGTATAATTTTGTTTCCTTTCCCCTGTTGAGGTCTTCCTATGTCACAGGGTAACCCAGACTCCCATTGTCTGTAACTTTCTCCCTGTGGGGAGGTATCTCTCCATTGTTTGGTTATGGCCTCCTGCTGCCAATTGCCCAAAATATAAAGTAGATGCATAAAACCCCATTCCAGATAATTTGAAATAATAAATAAGCACATAAATAAACACTTAGATGACTATTCTGTGAAAATCATATAGCCAGCAACAATCAACCCTCCCCCCCCACCCTCCCAAATCAAACTAAGTGAGTCATACAAGTACAGTGTAATAAAAACAGAAATTGTGCAGCAGGTAGATTAACATGCAAAAAAGCATAGGTTAATTTTTCAGGAGTAACCCTTCACCAGAGTCTGTTACAATACAGTACTGTATAGGTTTCTTCTGAAGTAATCATTCCAGGGCCATCAAGGGAGAAGAGGCAAATGGAACAAATGCTTTCGGAGCAGCAATCAACTTAACGATGAACTGTATGCTCCCTCCAAACACTTAAATTGTAAGAAGTGAAAAAAAGCAAAAGCGAGGTGCATTACACTGAGCGAAGCAACATCTGAAACATACAACCTGGACCTTTCCCTTTCTAAAAAAATTCTTTTGATGTAAAGCAAACAGCTTCTAACCACAGAGAATACTGGATTGAGTGCTATCCACTGAATGCAATCTGAGAAATGACAAAGAGACAATGACCTTGTGGCAGATGTTACAAGAATCTCAGGCAACAAGTTAGCTGGAAGAGGGATATTAGAAAGTAAACAGGATGGGAGTGTTATCAAATACCTTTATTATATAGATAAATAACACCACAAAAAATAAGAGAAGTCAAGGATCAAAGACAAGAAAATGTCGCTCGCGTATCCTATCGCAGCATCTGCCTTCATATGTTTTTGTCTCTGTTACATGCCCTGGCAGATTACTCTGAACATTTATCACTCTTTGAGTAATGAGATTGTCCCTGATACGCATTTAAATTTACTTCTCACTAGTCTATGTCCTCTGCAATGTTCCCGTTAAGCTGCACTGTCGCGCAGTCTTCTGCAAGGTCCCGCGCAGGCCGCTCACCGGCTTTCACATTCTAAATACCGCGCGTGCGCAAAAAAATTGAACGGGCCGCGCAGTGGGGGAGGCGGGCCGCGCAGGAGGCAGTGCGGCTTACGGGGGACGTTGGTCCTCTGATTCTACTTTCCTGGCTTCATTTGAAGTAATGTGATGGGTTGATCTCGTCTTTACCATTTAATATTTTACAAACCTTGGTGAGGTTCCCTCCATTTAGATTGATCAATCGATTGGCCACTACCACCTTGCATTTCTATAGTGCTCCTCATGTGAAGAGAGATATATACCTGAATGGGCTTTACCGAGTGGTGTACAAATAATAGACACTCAACATGATGGGAAAAGGGAAACAGAGCAATGGCAGGGGTGGGGGGGGGGTGGCTTTGGGTGGAGAGGATCTTAAGAGGGCTTTGGAGGGAAAACTGGGGGGAGGTGACAAGGTGGAGCTGTTTTGGGAAAGTGTTCCAAATTTTTGGGAGCAGAGTTGCAGAAGGAACGGGGCAACAATTGGTGGAGCAAAGGGAGCAGGGGGTAGGGGGTAGGCCAATGTCGGAGGAGTGGAGGATTTGTATGGGATTCTCAGCCTCGAAGAGGTAGCTAAGGTACGATGGGTTGAGGCCAAGGAAGCTGAAGCTGAAGTTGCTGGGGCACAGGAAGCCAATACAGCCTGATGAGCACAAGAGTGGTGGGATGCAGGCTGTGATATTTTCGATGAGTTATAGTTTGTGGAGGATGGAAGTTGCAAGGAGAGCATGGGGAGGAGAAAGAATGCAAGAGAACAAAAAAGTAGTTGTCCAAAAATAAAAAATGGACTCTTTCATTCATCACTTTTCATCCATATTAGTTTATTCATCCAGGAATTGGAACAGGGGCAAAATTAGACTGCTGATATATTTGAAATTAAATCCTGAATGAGTTCCAGTTCCACATTAAAAATGAGGACTTAACCCAATCTCATAAAATGCACTGTGCTGCCATATTAAGATAGAGCCACAAAGGTTTACAAAAAGAAAGCCATCTGGCCCATTGTGTTTATGCTGGATCATTACTAGAACAATTTAAAATTAATCCCAGCGCTCGCTCTCTCTGTAGCCCTGTATCATTCTCTGCTTCAAATATTTATCCAATTTTTGCTTAAAAGTTACAATGATGTCTACCTCAACCACTCCCTGTACCAAAGCATTCCATGCTCCAGTAAACCTCTGTGTAAAACATATTGGCCCGGATTTTGCGGTAAAAATAAGTGAGACTGTCAGCGCTCACTGTTGTTAAAGTAAATTATACAGCAACTTTCGGCGACTGCACAAGCACCGTTAAACATGGAAATCAGGAAGTTGTTGTCCGAGTTGCTCTGCTCCTACAAAAGCTTTGCTGTAACAGTATCTCGGTGAGAGACTCGGTATTCAAATACATGGAAGCGCGTGAAGTTGGGATACTTACGTGATAGATACCGACTAAAAAGTTAGGACTTATCCATTCAAAAGTAAGTAAATTTTTAACAGCAGGATAAGTCCTAATGATTACTAAACAGCCTCTCTGGTACTGAAAATTAACTTTTATAAGTGCGGAGTCTCATTCCTTCAGATTTTAATTATTGTTGGAGATGTTTTAAAAATACTTCTTTTTTACTTTTTCTTTCTGTCTCTTATCTCTCTCCCTCTCTATTAAAAGTTCCCTCTTTTTTGTTGTTGCTTTCTGTACATGATTTGTCATTGAATTAACTATTCTAACTTACACTTCCTGGTGCAGACTCTGCCCGCCTCAGTAAGAATTCTGCAATCTGATTGGTTAAGGAGATAGACATTTGCTTGCCCTATTCGTGTGGGTCCCAGATCCCCTGTAGAGGGTGCGGCGCTGTTTTGGATTTCTAATCACAAGTTCCAGTGCAAAAGCCCACAGAAAATCTGTGGGCAAGTGTGAGTGTAATCAACGGCTGGCGCTGTTCGTTCACCGCTGACTGCAAAATTTGGGCCAATTGGAAACCCAGTGGAACCTAGGTTTCTACTATTTATTAGGGGAGGAGAATCCGCGGCTCCCCCGTCAGAGTTATTGTGAAATACCAGGAGAAACCCCAAGAATTTTCAGGGCCTGTAAGTTCAGCATCACAGCAAAGCAGAAATCAACACTGAAGTTGCAAATTCAGCGAGGCTTCACTCCTGTAACATAGCCTCGCCAGACAGGTGTCTGGGGCTATAGCGCTATGCCGTAGCTCTGGTTCAATACAAAGCCAGCCTTTGACAATTCCACCATCATTGCAGGCCTGGGGCTCAATGGTAAATAACTCTGCCCAGAAATGTACTATACTTTAGAGTACACACAATGTGTCTGGTAGAATGCCAACAAATCATCAAAATGCATTGTTTTTTCAAAGCTGTTATCTTCCGTATCAGATGGAAAATAGATGTAGTCTGTGTTACAATGGTCCTGAATTTGCGGTCGGAGGCATCCAAGAATACGCCTCCGAACCGGAAAAAAAATCCGAATGTATCTGGTGTCCCCGGAGCTTCGGACTCTTCGGGTCCTGGGCTTGCAGGCGTACGCCTGCGTAAAGGCCAACGGATCCCAGGGGCACAGGCGGTTCGCAAGCATTCCTGGGATCACGTGGGCCCAGTCAACCAATCTAAAAGGGGGATTCCTATAATGCTTATGGGGATTCCATTTACGTACGAAATCCCCATAAGCATATTAGAAATCCCCAAATAAATAAAATTCACACCACTTAAATAGAAATAAATGTTCCCATGTTCAAAAGTAATTAAAAGACCCTGGGCTGGATTTTGTGAATGGAGGCGAGTTGGAGGCGGGGCTGCTGCTTGTCGTGTCAATGTCCCGCCTCCATCCTCATCTGACCAACCAGAGGGATTTTCCCCTGATTGACCTTGTTAAGCCTGCCCTGCGGGCTCTGCAGGCCAATTAGGGAGGAAGTCACTGACCGAGCACGACAGATAGCACGTCTGGCGTTGACAAGACTTCTTGAAAGAAGAAATGTCAGTGTTTGACAGCTCTGTGAAGCTGTCAAACGCTGACATTCTCTGTAGTTTGATGAGCCCTTGTGTTCAGGACTCATCAAACCTTTCAACTTTGTCGATTTCACATGGCTGTTGGTTCGGAGGATCCAACAGCCAGTCTGTGAAATCGACAACGAGGATGTCGGGTCTTCCGATCCAGCGCGGCTGAAGGCTATAGGAAGAAAACAAGGTAAGTGAACATTTTTTAACACTTATCACTCACCTTACATACTTACCACTTCACACTTGCACCCATCACTCACCTCTACATCTTACTTCCAGGTGCCTCCGACTGCCGCAGATCTCCTTCACGTCTCCTCCAACCCGACGGGGTTCTCCGAGGTCGGGAAGTCTTCACCTGAGAAGGTAAAATGGCACTAATCCTTTTTTCTGCCCGTTAACTACCTGTTAACAGGCAGTTAAAAGGATTAAATGCCTTTCCCGCCTCCAGGAGACGGGACCCGAAGCAGCACATCTTCCCACCTCCTGGCAAAAGGGCACGGAGGCGGGTTTGCAATCCACCCCCAGTTTCTGCTACTTTACTGGCAGTCCCGCCTCCATACCCACCTCCTCGGGGCTTGGAAAATCCAGCCCCCTGTAATTAAGCATTTAAAATAAAAATGTATCTTTTTGAAAAATAAATTTAACCTGTATGATTCTATGAATTAATCAAAATGTAAAATTACTTCATAAAATTCATAAATGTATTGTAGTCTCAAGAATTCCACAAAAAGATTTGCACTGTGCTATTGATGTACCAATATTGCTATCTCTTTTTCCTATTATCGGTACTTTATTACAGGGGACTATCTCAATTACTACTTTATTAACTTGGAATATATTACTGAGGTCAGAATCAAATATTAAATTGTTGCAATACTTCATTATTAGAGTTTTATCAAACTATAATTACATTTTTAAATACTGTGCCATCAAAATTCTAATTTGGAAATCAGCTAGTGTTTGCTCACATTCTGAAATTATCTCTCTCAATTATTACATTTGGAACATTTTAAGTATGACGGAAAATAGGCATAGCCATAGAGTGCTTTAAAAACACCCGATAAATACACAGGTCGGGTGAATTTACTCATCATTGTCAGCACATTAGCAGTGCATAAATGGCAGAGGAAATCTTGTCCACCCAATTTCTATCCTTAAAATGCTTCCAAGCTCCTTCGTGCTTTTTGAACTGTCATGCGATCTGTCTACTGAGTTCCAACAGACCTCATTGGCATACGGCAAAGTGAGGGCCAGTGGCTCGACAGCTCTGAGTTTCCTGATTTTACGCTGCTAATATACTCTGGGTAACTCTAGGAAATTCAGAAGAAACTTCTTTACCCAGAGAGTGGTGAGAATGTGGAACTTGCTACCACAGGTGTGGTTGAGGTGAATAGTATAGATGCATTTAAGGGGAGGCTAGATAAGCATGTGAGGGTGTTCTGGACATTTTACATGCAGATAGCACCCTCTCGTGGTAGCTATTGTATAGCAGTGATATTCTGGACTGATAAACCATTTTATATGCAGCTAGCACCCTCTGGTGGTGGTTATCGTGTTAGCAGTTTGTATGAAGCAGAGGTCATTTGACCTTTCTACCTTTCTTCCTGTGAGAGGTCATTTGACCTCTCTACCTTTCTTCCTGTGTGACCCAGGAAGTGGAATTCCAGGAAGAACCTGAACTGAGTAATGGAGAATTCCATGAGGGTTTCACAATCCAATGTAATCTGATTTCATATGTTAGGCCAAACGCAATATCTTTTCACAAAAATTGTTCAAGTAAAGGCTTCAAACAGCAAATGGCTTCACGAAGAATTATTTTGAATAAGTGTTTAACTTGCTGGATAACTAGATAGGAGCACGTCTAGCGCAGCCAGTACAGAGGGAGAAGGGAATAGAGGGTTATGCTGATAGAGTTAGATGAGGAAAGACGGGAGGAGGGTTGAGTGGAGCTCACAGCCCTCTTTGCCCCTACATCACCGTGCCAACAATTATCACCTGGTCAAAAGGTCAAATAAACACACCCTTTCCTGTATGACTCTAACATCCATCAATAACAAAGCACCATGTCAGTGAGTTCCAAAGTGGATGCAATCAACTTACTTTTTAACTTACTCTTTCTACATATGCCTTGTTTTTAAATCTATTCTCTCTTTGACACCACTTGGCTCTTATGGGTAAAAATCTAAATGTGCCATTCCTTCCACTGTGCCGAGAGTGAATATCGCAAATCTGTGCACCCCGAACCTGCAATTAATCCAGTAAAGTTAATGAATGGAAAATTGAGAGCTGGGAGAGTGTAAATTCACAATATGCACCCCGACATATTCCAAGCAGTAGCACATTGGACTTTTATCCCTTAGTTGTTGGTTTATAGTATTTTGGGTTCAGCGAAGGATTTTCAATGAACTGCCATGAAAATCATGTATGAATGTACATCTACATTGTAACTGAAGAATAATTCAAACAAACAAAATGATTAATCAGTCATTACGGAACTGAAATAAAATTACCCTTGATTAAGTAGGGGCTTTCATACCCAGAATGTTTGAAAAGTTAATTGTTCAGCCAATAGTCTCAGGATTTCAGAATCACATATTTTACAGATTATTAAAGCAAAATTACCTCCTCCACTCCTATAGCACAGGAAGGGGAATCTCCAGACATTGCCCAATCCCACTGAATATCCGATTCCAGCCAAAGTGAACTCAATATTTCGAGTCCAAGTCACTCTCTTATTTTCATTCTTTTTAGCATCGTCAACATGTTCAAAAATTGGCTTTTTTGTCTTCAAGTAGTTTATATTGTCCATGGAGTTGGATACTTCAATATTCTTCATGCTTATTTTAAAGTAACTGAAAGAGCGACTTAACACGAGGTAAAACAAAATCTACTCTCTCAATCATTACCTTCCGTGCCACTGACCTGATGACGGGAGCAGGTTAAACATTCAACTCTTGCTCTTAAGCAAGTTATGTCTACGCATTTTTAATTATTAATCATCACTTTGTGTACAGCCTCCACAGCATTTGAGTTATCTGAATTTAAGTTGTTTAAAGTTTCATTTTAGATTATTCAATATGAAATATTTAGCAAGAGACGAACTCAAAAGGAATATGTTGCATGCGACTTTTGCAAGTGTTAAGCAGTTCAAGGTTTTGAATTGAAAAATTGTTAGCTGCCAGCCAGAGATTAGAAAATCCGTCATATGAAATCAGAGATTGGAAAAGCTAGAGTCACATTGAGTTTTAATTAATCCACACTCGCACCGTCAGTAAGGTCAGTATTTTGTGATATAACACACAAGTTCAGTATGCATAGTAAGTTTACTAACAGTACGTTTGAGATCAATTTTTCCCCCCTGTAATCTAGTTAACTAAAATTCTAAAATGTTTTAAGGGCAAGACAGCACTTGCATAAGAAACCTTTAGGAGATTTCCAAATGTTGAACTAACAAACATATTTCAAAAGCTCCATTTAAACTGTAAATTAATGATGCTGGAAATCCAAAATAACAACAGAAACTGCTGGAAAAACTCAGCAGGCCAGGCAACATCCGTGGAGAGAGAAACAGAGTCAACGTTTCTGTAGAAGGGTTTCGACCCGAAATGTTAACTCTGTTTCTCTCTCCACGGATGTTGCTTGGCCTGCTGAGTTTTTACAGCATTTTCTGTTGTTATTTAAAATCTTGATAATGTTTAGTGAGGCATATGTCTGCCAACAATTTATGATCTCAGGAATTCTGGAAGAATACTAACCTGTAAAGATGCTCCAAAGCATTCTAAGGAAATAATCAAACAGTGCATACATTTAAAGAGCATCACCAAAACAATGAAGGGGCAGGTTAGAACATAAGAAATAGGAGCAGGAGTCGGCCATTCGTCCCCTCGAGCCTGCTCCACCATTCAGTAAGATCATGGCTGATCTGATCTTGGCTTCAACTCCACTTTCCCTCTGTCTAGAACCTTCATGATCGTGAACACCCCTATCAAATCTCCTCTTAACCTTCTCTGCTCTAAGGAGAACAACCCCAGCTTCTCTAGTCTATCCATGTAACTGAAGTCCCTCATCCCTGGAATCATTCTTGTAAATCTTTGCTGCACCGTCTCTAAGGCCGTCACATCCTTCCTAAAGTGCGGTGCCCAGAATTGGACACAATACTCCAGTCGAGGCCGAAGCAGTGTTTTATAAAGGCTCATCATAACTTTCTTGCTTTAGTGCTCTATGGGCAGGATTTTCATTGGGCCGTGGAGTCGGGATTAGAGGTTAAAATCCCGAAATCAGGGGTCCCGACCCCACCACACACCCAAACCCGCCTCCATGCCAGTTTCAAAGGAGGCGGGTACCCGCCTCGCACTGGGACCCGCCTACCCGAGGCGGGATGGGATTCGTGCCAATTAACTGCCTGTTAACAGGTAGTTAACAGGCAGTTTTTAGCCTAATCCCTATTTTTAAGGTTGAAGTGTGGGATTCCCGATGGCTCCAAACTACGCCAAGTTAGAGGAGGCGGGCTGTCGGGTTGAAGGACTTGGAGGGGTCGAGATGTCGGTGTTCAGGTGAATGATGTGTGCATGAGTGCAAAGGTAAGTGTGTTTGGTGTGTCTAAAGTGATTAAATAAGTTTTACATACCTTTTCTTACCTTTTCAGCCTCCCTTCCTTTAGGTCTCGGGAGGCCCTCATCTCACCGGCACAGAAAGCAGAATGGCTGCGAACTGTCAAAAGTTTTCTAAGGATAAGGGGTAAGCCATTTAGGACAGAGATGAGGAGGAATTTCTTCACCCAGAGAGTGGTGAACCTGTGGCATTCTCTACCACAGAAGGCAGTAGAGGCCAATTCATTAAATATATTCAAGACGGAGTTAGGTATATTTCTTAAGGCTAAAGGGATCAAGGGATATGGGGAGAAAGCAGGGACAGGGTATTGAATTTGGATGATCAGCCATGATCTCATTAAATGGCAGAGCAGGCTCGAGGGGCCTAAAAACAGATTATCTAGTCATTATCACATTGCTGTTTGTAGGAGTTTGCTGTGTGGAAATTGGCTGCTGCGTTTCCTACATTACAACAGTGACTAAACCCCAAAAAGTACTTCATTGGCTGTAAATAGCTTTGCGATGTCCAGTAGTCGTGAAAGGTGCTATATAAATGCAAGTCTTTCTTTCTTTTATCATCTTGTCCATGAGACCCATTTCCTGCTCCCTCGACCTTTTCCCACCAAACTGCTGACCACCCAACTACATTTTCTGGCTCCCATATTTGCTGACATTGTTAACAGTTCTCTCTCCTCAGGTACTGCCCCCTCTCCCTCAAATCTGCCATCATCACCCCTCTCCTCAAAAAAGCAACTCTTGAACCTCCATCCTTGCAAACTACCGCCCCATCTACAACCTTCCTTTCCTCTCCAAAGTTCTTGAATGTGTTGTTGCCTCCCAAATCCATACCCATCTTTCCCGGAACTCCATGTTTGAATCTCTCCAATCAAGTTTCCGCCCCTGCCACAGTACCGAAACGGCTCTCAAAGTCACAAATGACATCCTTTGTGACTGTGATAAAGGTAAACTATCCCTCCTCGTCCTTCTTGAGTTGTCTGCAGCTTTTGACACTTCATCCTTCTCCAACGCCTCTCCACTGTCATCGAGCTGGGTGGAACTGCACACGCCTAGTTTCATTCTTATCTATCTAATCATAGCCAGAGAATCACCTGTAATGGCTTCTCTTCCCACTCCTGCATCATTACTTCTGGTGCCCCCAAGGATTTATCCTTGGCCCCCTCCTATTTATCAACTACATGCTGCCCCTTGGCGACATCATCTGAAAATACAGCGTCACTTTCCACATGGACGCTGACAACACCCAGCTCTACCTCACTACCACCTCTCTTGACCCCTCTACGGTCTCTAAATTGTCAGACTGCTTGTTCTGGATGAGCAGAAATTTTCTCCAATTAAATATCGGGAAGACCGAAGCCATTATTTTCGGTCCCCGCCACAAACTCCATTCCCTAGCCACTGACTCCATCCCTCTCCCTAACATCTGTCTGAAGCTGAACCACCGTGTTCGCAACCTTGGTGTCACATTTGAGCCTGAAATGAGCTCCCGACCACATATTCGCGGCATACCTAAGACCGCCTATTTCCACCTCCGTAACATCGCCTCTCTCCACCCTTGCTTCAGCTCATCCGCTGCTGAAACCCACATCTATGCCTTTGTTACCTCTAGACTTGACTATTCCAACACACTCCTGGCTGGCGTCCCACATTTTACCCTACGTAAACTTGAGGTCATCGAAAACTCGGCTGCCCATGTCCTAACTCGCACCAAGTCTCGTTCGCCCATCACCCCTGTGCTCGCTGACCTACATTAGCTGCTGGTTAAGCAAAGCCTTGATTTCAAAATTCTCATCCTTGTTTTCAAATCCTTCCATGGCCTCGCCCCTCCCTATCTCTGTAATCTCTTCCAGCCTCACCACCCTGCACCCCCGCCCCCCAACAGAGATATCTGCGCTCCTCTAATTCTGCCCTCTTGAGCATCCGATTGTGGCCGTGCCTTCTGTTGCCTGAGCCCTAAGCTGTGGAATTCCCTGCCTAAACCTCTCTTTCCTCCTTTAGACGCTCCTTAAAACCTACCTTTGACCAAGCTTCTGGTCATTTGCCCTAAATTGTCTTCATGTGTCTCAGTGTCAAATTTTTTGTCTTATAATACTCCTGTGAATCTTGGGACGTTTTACTACGTTAAAGGTGCTATATAAATACAAGTTCTTGTTGTTGTTGTCAGCCATGGCTCAGTTGGTATCACCCTCACTTCTGAGTCACAAGGTTGTGGGATCAAGTCCCACTCCAGAGACTTGAGCACAAAAATCTAGGTTGACACTCCAGTGCGATACTGAGGGAGCGCTGCACTGTCGGAGGTGCCGTCTTTCGGATGAGACGATAAACCGAGTCCCCGTCTGCTCTCTCAGGTGGATGTAAAAGATCCTATGGCACTATTTCTGTAGTGTATGTGCTTTAAGTCAGAACTACTTTTTACAGCTCCTGTATACTGTAGTACCGGCAGTGACCACACCGGTATATAAGCTGTGCGCGTGCCTCTGTACCCCAGTCTAGAGATTACCCTCCTCCAGTAAAGACCTGTTATTTGTTTATGTACAGCATCCGTGTAATTATTTATCCACTGAACCACGGATCTAACAGTGGCGACGAGTGTTGATGCGAATCTACCTGCAACATAAAAAAAAGTCGAGTCCAGGAACACGGGCGTCGACCGCGAGCAACCGCCCAACAGTCAGGCAGAGATCCAACTTCGCTGGGGAGGCAGTGGAGAGCCGGGCTTGGTTCCCCAGCCACAACGAGCAGTAAGAGACCGACGACAGGTCCACAGCAGGCCCTTCCCGAGCAGCGGCGGCTGGAGCCGACCGACGGCAGAGAGAGAGAGCCGGGCAGCGTCGACGGGGTAAGAAAGAGGGTGAAGAGAGCAGGGCGCAGCCAGGGGTTGATCACCGAGCGGCGTCGAGGGAAAATACTGCAAACGAGAGAGAGAGGGTAAGAAACAGCCGGGTTCTAGACTGAGCGGCGTCAACAAATATCAAGAGAAGAACGCGCAGAGCACAGCCAGGGATCACGGGCTGATCAGGGTCCACGGGGCGAAGCAAGGGGAGATGCCATTGAGCCGCGGAGAAGCAGGGAGAGCGCGGGAGACGCCATTGAGCCGCGGAGAAGAGCGTGGGAGACGCCATTTTGCGGAGCCGCAGCGGAGAAGACGGGCGAGCGCGGGAAGGAAGGAAAGCACGGGAGACGCCATTTTGTGCCAGCGGAGAAGAAGGGGAAGCGCGGGAGGTGCCATTGGTGATAGTTAATGCACAACCAAGGATGCCGAAGAGTGGCAGTATCTCTACGTTCGACAATGAAGTCGAAGATTGGGCGACATATGTGGAACGTATTGAGGTGTACTGCAGGGCGAATGAAGTGCCAGATGCTAATAAAGCACTGGTTCTGTTAAATTCCATGGGTGCAAAAACTTATGGGTTACTGCGAAATCTAATAACCCCAGAGAAGCTGGTAAACAAGAATTTTGAAAGCATAGTAGAAATCCTACAGGACCACTTAAACCCCACACCGCTGCTGATAGCAGAACGATTTAAGTTCCATAAAAGGAACCAACACAAAGACGAAAGCAATGCTGAGTACCTAACGGAACTGCGCAAGCTATCGAAATACTGCCAGTTTGGAGCGGGACTAGCAGACACGTTAAGGGACAAGTTTGTGTGTGGGCTACAAAGTGAAGGAACCCAGAAACGGCTTCTATCAGAAAAGGACCTTACGCTGGACAAAGCTTTCAGTATGGCAGTATCACATGAAGCAGCCGCAAGGGGCGCTGCAGAGATACAATGGAGACTGCAAGAATATGGCACCAACGAAATGACCTATGGAACAGGGAAGTGCTATCGCTGTGGCAGAACAACACATGACCAGAAAGATTGTTGGTTCAAGGACCAAGTGTGCAGACAGTGTGGGAAAGCAGGACACATAGCAAGAGTCTGCAGGTCTGGGAAGAAAACCAACAGTAAGAAATCTCCACAGGAGAAGTACAAAAAGGTACACCAGGTGATGGACAGTGGTTCAGATGAACAGAAAAGTGACAGAGACTCCGGAAGCAAGGAGCTGGGTTGTCTGAAACTACATAATGTAACCGAAATGGAGGATCACCAGACTATCTGGGTTACACTCAAGATAGACGGAGTCCAAGTGGAAATGGAATTGGACACAGGGTCAGCTCTAACAGTCATAAATCAAAGAGACTACAAGCGGCTATTTTCACACATACCCTTGAAAGCTACAGAGATTGTCTTGAAGACGTATACGGGGCAAAAAGTCTACCCCAAAGGAAAAATAAGGGTGAAAGTGATATATAAAGGCCAGGAAATACCTAAAATGGATATATATGTATTGCCAAATGGAGGACCACCACTGCTAGGACGTGAATGGATCCGGAAGATACATTTAGATTGGCATTCCATACAGGCACTGAAGGTGGAGGCCAAAAAGGATGACGACGTCACACCTGGACGACTGTCAAAAATGCTAACTGATGCAAAAGAAGTGTTCCAGGAGGGACTAGGAACACTAAAAGGAATAACAGCAACAATTAAAATAGAGGATAATGCAAGCCCAAAGTTTCTGAAGGCCAGACCAGTGCCTTATGCGATCAGACCAGCGGTTGAAGCAGAGCTGGAAGGGTTGGAACGTTCAGGAGTACTGTCCAAAGTGGACTGGAGCGAGTGGGCTACACCCATCGTTCCTGTAATGAAGAGGTCATTGAGTAATATGCCTGGGGAACCAAAGGTCCGCATCTGTGGGGATTTTAAGGTGACAGTGAACCCAGTCCTTCACACGGTGCAATATCTGCTTCCACGAATTGAGGATATTTTCACCTCGCTATCTGGTGGTAAACGCTTCACCAAAATTGATCTAGCCCAGGCGCACTTGCACATGGAGGTAGAAGAAGCCTCGAAACATTACCTTACGATCAACACCCATAAAGGTCTCTATCAATACAACCGGCTGGTGTTTGGATTAGTCTCGGCTCCGGCTATCTGGCAAAGGGCGATGGATCAGGTATGCAAGGGATTCCAGGGACCCAGTGTTATTTGGACGACATCTTGGTCACGGGCAAAAATGACGGTGATCACCTCGCTAACTTGGAGAAGGTGCTCGCCAGATTAAAGGAATATGGGCTACGACCTAATCGCCACAAGTGCGAGTTTTTCCAAAAACAGATCTCGTATTGTGGCCACGTCATCGATGAAGAGGGGTTACATAAGCCCCCTGACAAGATAGAGGCAGTAGTCAAGGCTCCAGCACCGGAAAATGTGTCACAACTGAGGTCGTTCCTCGGGCTGGTAAACTATTACCACAAGTTCTTACCAAATTTGTCTACGGTATTACACCCGCTGAACACCCTACTGCAAACAGGGGTACCATGGAAGTGGGATGACGAACGTAGACGAGCTTTCCAGAAGTGTAAAGAATTGATCACATCAAAAGAGGTGTTGGCCCATTTCAACCCAGCACTACCAATTCATTTGGCATGTGATGCATCACCCTACGGCATTGGAACGGTGCTGTCGCACAAATTCCCAGACGGGTTGGAGAGGCCAGTAGCCTTTGCGTCTCGGTCACTAACCTCAGCCGAGCGCAACTACGCCCAGATTGACAGGGAGGCCCTCAGCCTAGTATGGGGAGTAAAAAAATTCAACCACTATCTGCATGGACAGAAGTTCACCTTGCTGACTGACCACCAACCACTTGTCTCCATCTTTAATCCTAAGAAGGGCGTGCCAGTAATGACTGCACAGTGGTTACAAAGATGGTCCCTGTTTCTAGGGGCGAATCAATATGAAATAGAATATAAAGGCACGAGACAGCATGGGAACGCTGATGGGCTATCGCGCCTGCCACTGCCTACTGTGGAGGAAGCACCAGCAGTGGACCCTATCGAGATATTTTATTCGTCAATAATTGAACGATTGCCAGTAACAAACGCGGATATAGAGGAGACCCGCAATGATCCGACGCTGTCACAGGTATATGAATTGACGGTGAGCGGATGGCCAACACATGGCGACTCACTGTTGCCAGCATTCTCATCCAGAAGAGAACAGCTGTCAGTATGCCAGGGGACAGTGATGTGTGGATCCAGAGTGGTGATTCCACCCAAGTTAAGGGAGAGAGTGCTAAATGAGCTACATGAAGGTCATCTGGGGGGAGTGAAAATGAAAAGCCTAGCTAGGGCTTATGTGTGGTGGCCGGGGATCGATCAACAAATCGAAGACCTAACTAAGAGCTGCTTAGGATGCCAGAAGGTCCAAAATGCACCACCACATGCCCCTCTACACCCATGGGAGTGGCCCTCCTCTCCATGGCAACGGGTGCACATTGATTTTGCTGGTCCATTCATGGACTCAATGGTCTTAATAGCAGTGGATGCTCACTCGAAATGGCCTGAGGTGATAAAAATGTCCTCAACCACTACAGAGAAAACGATTGCAGTCCTACGGACCATATTTGCCAGAAACGGGTTGCCAGAGCAGATCTGCTCTGATAATGGACCAGTTTGTGTCCGACGAGTTCCAAAAATTCATGAAAAGGAATGGGGTAAGGCATTACACATCCACCCCGTATCATCCAGCCACCAATGGATTGGCTGAGAGGTTCCTACAAACCTTTAAGAAGACGATAAAGGCCATGTGCGACGAGGAAATTCCACTACAGCATAAGATGGACAATTTCTTATTAGCCTACCAAAACGCGACACATGCAGTTACCAACCAGACCCCGGCCATGATGTTCTTTAACCGAAGGTTGAGATCTTGTCTGGACTTACTCAGACCAAATGTGCGAAGAAATGTTGAGGACAAACAATTCCAGCACATCAACGAGAAGCCGACAAGGAGCTTCAATGTAGGGCAACCAGTCTTGGCCCGGGACTATCGAACAGAGAAGTGGCAACCCGGAATGATATGTACAAGGCAGGGGCCATTAATGTACACAGTGGATGTCGGGGAGAACATTGTGAGACGCCACGTCGATCAGATCTTAGCATCACAGGAATGCATCAACCCCATGTCTCGAGTACCTGGGGATGAACCCGACATACCGGTAGTATCTACTTCAGACCCAGTAGCAGTGGAACCCGATGAACTACTCGATGAAAGGGGGTCACAATCGCCTCTGCACCAAGAACAAGAACCTCCGGAAAGGCGCTATCCCGAAAGGGTCAGGAAGCCGCCCCAAAGACTGAATCTATAAATGGACTTTTGTTATTGAATGTACATGTAAAAATGTAATTGTTATTTGAATATTAAGGGGGTATTATTAATCTAAAAAGGGAGGAATTGTAGTGTATGTGCTTTAAGTCAGAACTACTTTTTACAGCTCCTGTATACTGTAGTACCGGCAGTGACCACACCGGTATATAAGCTGTGCGCATGCCTCTGTACCCCAGTCTAGAGATTACCCTCCTCCAGTAAAGACCTGTTATTTGTTTATGTACAGCATCCGTGTAATTATTTATCCACTGAACCACGGATCTAACTATTTCGAAGAAGAGCAGGGGAGTTATCCCTGGTGTCCTGGCCAATATTTATCCCTCAATCAACATCACTAACACAGATTATCTGGTCATTATCACATTGCTGTTTGTGGGAGCTTGCTGAACGCAAATTGGCTTCCGCATTTCCCACATTACAACAGTGACAACACTTCAAAAAGTACTTCATTGGTTGTAAAGTGCTTTGGGACGTCTGGTGGTCGAGAAAGTTTCTGTGCAAAGGTTCTATATAAATGCAAGTCTTTATTTCTTTCTATATTGACCAGCTTGATTGTTGTTTTCCTTCCATGGATGACGTGACATCTGCTCCACTCCCAGGTGTCTGCTGCTCTGCAAATATCAGCTGCTTTCTGTGGGTGTGCATTCTTTTCTCTTTCATATTCTGCCTCTGTTTGATCAACTACAATTCTATTTTCAAATGAGGCTGGCTTATGAGGGATCGGCACTCATAAAGCCATGGCCTTTTTTCTTGCAAAGTTATATATTGATTAATGAACGTGAAACTTGGTATTAAATGCATGTCTTTCATACATAATATTGATCGGAGATGTGACATTTTTCAAACTTGTCTATTTAACATCTTTGTTTTCCATTTCTCCTCTCCGTCATCGTACATGAGTGTATTATACACATCAAACACTTCCTGACCTATTGCCTACAGTAAAGTACTGGAATGAATGTTTCCCCCCCCGCCCCCCCCAGGCCCTTTGCTGTTGCATACACTTCCAAGTCCTGTTTCCATTTCTCCATGCTTCCGTGACATTTCCTTTCAGTCTCAAATGATTCTGGAGCTTTAAACCTTCTACTTCCAACCCAGTTTTGATTCCATATAATCTTTTGCCATCTACTTGAACAGCATCTGCAACACCTCTCAAGCTTAAGTCCAAAATGCCATCTCCGCTCTCCAGGCACATGGTGTTTTTATAGCAATCACATCTCTGATCACCTGATGACTCCATTTAACTTAATACACATCATTGCCGGGCTGACTCTTATCCTTTCTACAAAATTATACTTTACGGAAAAAATGCCACAGTGTATTGGAAGTGGTGAACAAAGCTGAGTAAATTCATTTTAATGGTGAGAATATGTCAAGCACCTCAGAGATCTTTTCCATCTGGAGAACATCGCTGTCACTTAAATTATCCAACTACCCATTTAGTATCTAAAAGATGGTGAGGGTAATATGCAGGACAGCAATCTGAGCCACATTGGTATCAACTTAAGATAAAGTGTTGGTCATGGAGAACAAAATAAGATTAAAACTGCAGTAATGAAATATTGCAATCATTTATCAAATTAGATTACATTACAATACTGTGAAAAATACTATTTTAAAATAAGCTAGTGTTTTCTTACGGGTAATAACTGACATTCTGAAATTATCTATGAATTACTAAAAAGATTATAAGAATTATGGAAAATAGATGCAGCATATCGACCCACAGAATGCTATGAAAGTAATCTGTAAAACAAAGCTCCAAAACCCATTTAATTAACCAGGTACAACTCTGTAGATGCATAAATTTTAAAAAAAGTCACAGATTAACATGACTGCTTCGACTTTTTTTGCATTTAATTGAGAAAATATTCACACAAGACCAGTAAGTAAAATGAAATAGATTACATGCTAAAATATACCATTCTTCTGAAATCCTAGCAAAGTTGAAAATTAAAAAACAAGATGGCCACACTCCCTAGCACTTAAAATATTTCTTCCACAGACACAGCCAGTTCTGCCATGAAGTGAGTGTTTCACTTGATGCCAATTGCCGATTACATTTTACGCTTTCATCGTTAGAAATGACACCAACACCACAAGGAAAAATCACAAGACAATAATTCAAGTTCAAATATCACAGTTTAAATTTTTATAGGTATGTTAAGATACAAAAGTCAATTATTGTGAGGAGCAATAAAAGATACTTTCAAAGTTGATGCTGCATTCTCCACATTGTAATAAAAGTTGAATAGTATCAAACACCCAATGTAAAGATGATTCACAATATTTACCTGCATGCATTACGTACAGTAACATGAAAAAACTAGAAAGAGAAAAAACAGGAAAATGAAATAAATTATTCATATTGTCAATGATTTCTCGTCAGAGATTTTACCATGAATGGAACACAGGACCATCGTTTGACCATATGCTTTTTGCTATGTACTGGTATATCAGCACTTAAGTGATAGTCAAATCCTGGTAAGGTTATCTTAACTTCTCAAGTTAAACTGGATCGTAAGATACAGAAGTCTTTGTTGGGCCTTAGTGAGTTTTTGAAAAATCCTTCAGCCTTTTTTAAATAGTTTGATGTGGTTTTGATCAACTATCAGTAAGAATGCTGCAAAGAACAAAAAGCTGTAGTATATTCTTTCGACCTGAAAAGGGCCTGGTAACATATGAAGAGAGGTGGAAAAGGGCCATCAAGCTCACTCTATCCTTTAGCTGATACTTCATGCACCACTCTCCCAATTGCTAATACTGCTAATTCCTCGGGGAGGCAAATAAAACTGAGAAAACCAGATAATAGAGCCAGGGACAGGAGAGGTACAGACAAACCCTCTCAACTCCTGCATACAGCAAAGAGTATAGGAGCCAACTCAAGATAATGGATGTACTGAATCCCACATAAACGCCACAATTTTCAACCCCTTCTGTAGACAGGCTGCTGGAGGGGTGCACTGTAGTGCATATTCCGGTCATACTCCCATAGCCAACCATTCTGGCTAACTGTACAAAGAGCCACAAAGAAGAGTGATATGTCCACTCACTGGAGAGTGAACCTCCTCCCCTCACTACCCCCTCATGCAGCTAAGCGCAACTCTCACACTGCTACTTGTAAAAGAGTGCCCCGCCTCCACCCCTCTGTGGCACCGTGCACCTCTTTCCACAACCAAATGTGGATAAACATCTTTGGGGGGCAGGTGCCAATCTGAATGAGTGACGTCCCATCTCGGTTTAGAATTAATGGTCTGGGAGGCTTTCCTGCTGGCCCATGTGAGCACTAACTCTCACGTAGGAACGCAGACCAACGCAAGAAAGGGAAAGACGTTGAGAGCGGCATCCTGCCTCAAGCCAAGCCAGCACTGATCGAGAGAGCCCGTTGCTGTTTTCTCTCTCCCCTATTCAACCAAACTCCAGGGACCAAAACCAACCAAACGGCCTCAATCCATAAACAGACTTGATCCTGGTTTATGTACAGCCTTGGCACGAAGTCCAAACTACAAACGTATTCTCGAACAACCACCACCATGCAGTAAAAATTTACAATTTCACAGTGTATGTATGTGAAAGTCTGAACTGAAATGATGTCTGTTAATTCTACAATAATATCAATTAGGTTATATGTAGTTAAAAAAGTGTATTTTATATATGTAGCCTTAGCAATTCAAAGGAAAAAGACTTCAGAGGTGGGATAGAAGTTAAAAATTAACCAAGACATTTTTAAAAGCTGAACTTAACTAAAAACCAAGACAAAGCCTTCTGTTCCCCTCTTTGGTCTATTTATTGTGTTTTTTTCTGATATGAAAACAATGTCCATTACGCAATTCTGAAAATATTTATTTAATTTAGATCAACCCTTGATTTTTGATACAATTTAGATAATCTGATATAAAGCTATCCTGTACTGACAATAATACCAGTTGGCCTTTACACTCTGGACTACATTCACCAGGATTTGTGCTTGTAACATGGGGAAACAGAGTACAATGAACTCTGTTCAAAGTGCTGTTATCTTATAATCCTACTCAGTTATGACCAACATGGAAAGCAAATAGAAAGTATAGTTGTATTCTTTGTTAAATTAACATTCAGGAATGATGTGTATTTTAAGATGTTTTTTAAAAAGGTGTAATGCATCCATCGTGGGGCAATAGAGGGTAAATACAAGGTTTTGTTGTTGTTGCATTACATGGTCACCTGTTCCACACAAGGTTAAACTGAAAAGCTGTACCAAGGACTCTGTGTCACAGAAAGTAGAGAGAGTTAAAATGAACCTTTGGCATAACAGATATCTCTTCCTCTTTAAGGAAGGTTGGGTGATCATCAACTATGGAAAGAACACAGTAGATAATGTGTTTTATAGAACAATAACCTGTAGTGCAAGGCTTGTTTACAGAAAATATATGATTAACTGCCAAACATTTTAAAGGCATAAGGAAGTTAACACTTCATGCAGAGTGTAATGTTGCTAGCATTACTCAACATGTTATTGGCCTTAATAACCCACAAAATATTTTCAAACTGGAATGTTTGTTGCTTTGCAAGTTAGTACAATAATAGCAGCCAAACAAGCTTCATGCACGTTAATTGAAATCCATACAAAATTCAGATTCTTATAAAGCATACAAGAATTCATTTTCAAACTGAGTTCTGCACATTCAACATGGTTTTGTTATTATTAATTGCACACATAGATAGTTTTAAAAAAGTCCAAATATTTAAATGTCATTTTTGACACTTAAGGTTTTGTTGATGTGATTTTTAAATGAGGCCCCAAAAATTTCACATTCTATAATGTTTTATCTTGTATACATTTAGTCAGCTTCAAATACCGAGCAGTATGTATCATAGCACTTTAATTAAATAGCCATACATTTTTAATTACAAGAAATGCAACAATTATTAGTGCTGAACAAACACAATGCACTCAACAGAAATCTCCTGAAATTAAAGTCAATGCAAGTGATTACCATTCTTTCTGACAAATAATTTAATATTGCCCTAGTATTCCAATCTTAGAGTTGGACAAATTGCTGCAATTTCATGTTCAATTACCATCACAAAAGAGCCAGGACCCAAGAACCTGCAGGTGAGATTTAGTGTGTTTTATTTAAGTGAATGAAAGAGGCACAGATGTGGACCATTAATTGGTCAATACCGTGAATTATTTTTAGCTTTAATGCAGTGTATTATCACATCAGAAAGGATAAAATATTTTTGGTACCAGTAGTTCATAAGGAAGAAAGCAATAAATGATTAAAGTGAAATTGGTTCATTGCCATTCTACAAACCATTGTAAAGACAGGTTTACTAGAGTGTGTGTACTTTATTTATTAGCCTGCACTTGCAGAGACTACTGGATTGATTTAAAACTTAATCCTTTAAGTGTACCAATTGCAATATCCCCTTTGAAAGATCAATCGAGCATATTCTTTCTCCCGCTCCCTCCCCGCCCTTTCACTAATGGGGATCAGCGCAGAAACTTCAGACCCTTGAGATAACAGCTGCAGCCGAGGATATGATTACCTGCTGTCAATTGTTTTGCCTCTTCTAATAATGTTTTAAACCTTCAGGTGGAATCTTTTGTTTGGGGCTGAACCAACAATGTTAAGAGTCTTTTTTTAAGGTGTGATGCATTTTCTTTCTTTTTCCTGAGATGATATTCGATTGCCAGTAATTTTAATGTTTTTTTATATGCACTCCAGCTTCAATTTTTACCCATTATAGAGGAAGTGGGGCTGATTTTCATGTACTGATGTAAGCCAGTTCTAAATTGTTAACAACTGGTGCAAATCACATACTAACCATTTATGATCAAAAGTAGTGAAGTGCTAACAGCAATGAATTCTCTTGGGTACATTGATTTGCATAATTATATATTGCAAACTTTGATGGGTGCAGGGAGCCACTAATGGTGGGAATGAGAAATTGCAAAGGGATGAGGTCAATTAAAGGTGACATAAATTTCTGAATGGCACCTTCACCCATTAGAAGCGTTTTCCAAGGCTGAAGGGCCAAGGGATTAAGAATTTTCAAGCAAAAGTGAAGGGATATGAAACCAAAGGTGCAGTGTGAGACTGTAGCCAAATATGGAGCAGGTCAGCATCCAACCCTTGTTTGATGGCTGCTAAAGTGGAGGTGGTGCCACATGAGGTGGCTGCAAAGGACAGTGGTCCTCAATGCCACTCCGTGAAATCATCCCAGTAGGTCACTACTGGAGCCTGTCTGCAAGAAGGTGGAGAAAAGTTTCAACCCTATGCTGCATGGTAGCTGCACGTGTTCTTTCAATAGATGACACAGCTCTGCATCTGGTTCTCTGACCACGCAGATCCTACAAAGACAAGGGGTAGATTGTCATCGTGTTGCCCAGGCGTAAAACTAGCACCGTGTATTGTCCGCCCATCACAGAAACCACGCAATTTTTTATTTGCATTTCTAGAATGACTGGCTGATGCATCAGTTTTATGCCTGGGCGGCAAGTTGAAAATCTACCCACAGTTCACAGTCTTTCCCAAGTAGGTATGTCAGAGTCTCCAGATAGCATTGGTGGAATCTTGTTAGGATTAGCCAATCAGATTATGCCAGCTGTTGTTCGCCCTGGCATGTCCTCTTCCATTAAATGCCACTAAATGCATGACCTATGGTGAGGGGGCTGCATCCAAGGGACATTATGGTTATTCAGTCATTCACGTAGCTTTCTTTGGGAATAGGAGCTTCTGTATGCGTATATTAGAAATTGTTTGAAACACACAGCAGTTTGATCAGCATCTAAAAGTGGAAAAGGCAGGTTCATGTTTGGGCATGACTGGTCATCAGAACTCGGTTCCAAGATTTTGTTTTCAATGACACCAACTCATACTCATCCCTTCTGCAGCTATTAAAAATGAAAGTTGTTTATTTCAAATAATTAAATCACAGTTACAGTAATGTAATCCTGCACCTGCTACTGAGCTGCCATGGGGTCAGGGACACCGATAGATGTGATAGTGAGCCAGGTTTATCTTGCGAATGTAGAATGTTTGGGATTATTGACGGTGCATGTTATAAAATGTTTCAGTTCGCACATGAATACGATGGATCTGGGGTTAGATTTACTGCTTCCTGTAAAGTTGGATTAAAGTCCCTGCAATGACTTTTATTTTCTTACTTAAAATATCGGTGATCCTTTCAGGAGAATTCATTTTTGGCTTGGAGCAAGGGGTCAAAGTAGCAGAAATGCATCAAATAAAGTATCAAAAAAATCAAGATTTTCTGGAAGTGTGCCCAGGTTCTATTAGAAAATAATTCTTGTGCCTACACAACAACAGTGGTTGCAATTCAAAAGTAATTTATTGGCTGCAAAGCGCTATGAGATGGCCTGGGTATGTGAAAAGTGCTTTATAAATATGTGTTATTTCTTTATTTATGAGGTTTTTTTTTGGCCTGTCAGCTTTTGTGAGGTTGTGTCAGCTTTTTGGAAGCTGTTGGTCAGCCCAGTTTTCGAAGTGGCATGTACTGTTGGAACTGTTTAGCAGTAGTGCTTGTGCAAGTCTTTAGTAATGGCATGAGGACTGGTAAAATTACATTTCTCTTGCTGCTGAATAAAACAAAGTTTGAGAGCACTGATTGATGGAAATGTTCTTTGTTTTTGCACCAGGCTTGGACGAGGTGCTTGTGGCTCAGGAATAGCACAGATCAGTGCCAATACAAGGAAGCATTGAGCCAAACATGCAGCCTACACTTCAAACTTAAAGCAACAACTTCCAGCCCTACAGACATGATCTAGGGGAGGAGTACAAGGGCAGAATACTTTCTTAGCCATGAACTGGAGAAGAGGAGGTTAAATAGATAAAATCATAAAGACTTTGGCCGCGATTTTATCGGCATTGAGGGGGCGGGTTTGGAGGTGGGTCAAGGGTTAAAATCGTTTTGATTGACGGTGGGTTCCAATCCCGCCATCAATCCGCCTCCAAACAATTTTCCCAAGTGTCGGGTCCCGATTTGCGCATGGACCCGACACCTAGCGGCGGGAAGAGGATTAAAGCCACTTACCTGCCTGTTAACAGGTACTTGATAGTAGTTGACAGGCTCTTTTTCAATTTTGCCGCTTGTTAGTGTTTGCAGCACCTCAATGCTGTCAAACACGGAGAAATGAGCGGTCAAAAAAAAATTGTGCGTGGTCCCTTTAAGAAAACTGGCAGATGACGCGTCATCAAATGACGTCATCTGACCGGCTTCCTCTTAATTGGTGGGCTTAACAAGGTCAATCAATGTAAAATCACGACCACAGGCCGGATGCAGTTGGGGGCAGGACTGGAACCTGGAAACCACCTGACCCGCTCCCAAGCCGCATCCAATGACAAAATCTCGGCCTTTGTGAGCCAAAATCATAGAATTGTACTGCACAGAAGGCGGCTATTTGGCCTATCATGCCTGTGCTGGCTCTTTGAAAAGAGCTATTTAATTAGTCCCACTCATCCATAGCCCTGCAACTATGAACTCCTATTGTTTTTCAGATGGTGAGCTATTAACTACTTTGCTACCACTGACATTTCTCGTCTCCATATATTCAACTCAGGACTTCCACTACTACAGCTGTTAATTGAGAGCTGTCTTGTGTTGTTTATTTCCACTGGAAGTAAGATTCATTAATGACCCATTAATAGTGAAATACTGAATTAAGGAACAATACGGAATTATTTACCCCAGCGCTCGATTTAAACCTGGGGCTCCAATACAGAAGAGCGGTATCTTCAAATTCTAGTGACGAAAAGACGACAATTAAAATGAGAACCATGCTACATTTATTTTGTGTGTGCCATCTTCAGCTTCATTTTAAACTTGTCAATTGTTTTTTTTGGAATATTGACAAACTTCACCTAAAATAGATTTGCTTTCAATAAAGTAATATAACCTATGGAAAATTGGCCACCATTATGGCCATCATTCTCCAGTACTGTATTCCAAAATAATACTAAACGCAAGACAGGATCCATTCCTTTGTGCAACTTCTTTTAGAATTGGGTCACCTGTCTGCAATAGAGAGGATAGCTATATTTAAGTACTCCAGACGTTTTCACTTTTGTAGTAATAAAAATTAAACACCCCAAAAAACAGTAAATAATTTGCTTGGCCTGGGTCACTAAAAGTATCAATCATCAAAAGTGGATAATTCCTGGTGTTACACCAATTATAAAAAGTCATCCAAAGGTACACCTCTGATATTTATCCCAAGTGCTCAGATACACAAATGCATGTAAACATGTACATAAGCCAATATGTAAGCCACAAGATTACCAGGCAAAGTTAGGTATCTGTGAAGAGGCCTAGAGAGAGTTGTTTCTGAAACGAAAAGTGCAAAAGGCCCAACCTTTCTGCGACAGTTGTTTATATCTGCTCTCGAAGAGAACCTCACTTGTCCTGCGCGGAGTTGCAGAGCAAGATTCTCAATGGACACCTGGCATCAATCACTGAGAATAGATCCTGGGAGTTCATTGGTCAATGTGTGCCAGCGCTCAATTTTCTTGTCCTTGCTCTTCAGACAGTCAAACCAGTGCTTTAAACGTTCACCTTTTGCATTAATTCCAAGCGTCACCCCACCTAAACACAACATTTGTAAGGGTTGTTATCCATTTTCTGTGTACTGGAAGACTAACAGCTTTAAAATGATGCACCTTTCTTTTTGCCATACAAGGAAAATAGACTAATTGAATATCTAGTGATCAGAGAAGGTAGAAATAGAAAAATATACAGGATTCATAAACCACATCATTATATTCTTAGAATAAACTAAAATTAAATGATTCCATTCTCCATTTAAGATATGGATATAAAATGACCCTGCAGTTCACAAAGGTTCAATCACCAAAAGACATTTTTCAGATTATATAATTAATATTGTGCTTCAATATTTCAGAACATTTAATTCTAACATTTCTTGCATAGGTTTCATCAGCATTGTCTAGTACCTCTGGTGAGCCACCTGCCTATTATAGGGAAATCACCAATAACTATTGGAAGCAGTCACTGTTAACTAAGGAGACAAATTGTAGAAATCTATATTGTTACCCAGCAGAAAATCTACAAGCTACCAGTACACAAAGCAAGTATTACAAGGATTCAAATCAATGTACAAACAACACCAGACACACAAATACGACATTCAACTTTGCAGGACAGTGTGTATGCGAATCCTGATGCTCCTGCACAGTGTTACAGGGGAAGGAAGGAAGAAACTAGAAAGAAAGGTAGCAAAACAAATGTCTAAAATATTAACTGTCTGTCTGCAGTAAAAACCTTTAAGGGAGAATGATGATTAGAAAACTAAATTAGATGAGTTGAATGGAGAATTGTCTCGCTGAAACTTTAATTAAACATGTGTCTTCAACCCAACATGTTAGTATTTTAATAACTTGTAAAATTTTTTAAAAGTCAAATTCACTTACCAATGAAGTCATTTGATTTTCCAATATCATAATCCCAAACCGTTATTTCCAGAGTTTTTTTAGCCAAATCAGCTTGCTTGATTTCGTAGCAAAATTCCTGTATTAAAAAAAAATCAAAAAAATAGGAGTTTCTAATCTTGTGGTAATTTATCCTGATTGAAATTTAGGGGTATATTCTCATCGTGACCATCTGGGTGATAATCAGGTGGGGCAGATCACCTATCCTTTATAGAACCCGCCGATTTTCATTCAAATGGGATCAATGGACTGAAAATCGGGCGGGTGCTATGAAGGGCGGGAGATCCCCGTTGCCAGATATTGCCCAAGTGGTGAATTTGAAAATCTAACCCCGAGTCTTCTGTCGACTTGATTGCAAGGCTAGTGAATATTTAATAACCCTCTAGTTTAAGCTTCTTTAAAATACAAAACTGATGTTCAGCATATTTTCCTCATTGATTTGTTGCAAGATGGAAATATTCAAACTACCTAATCACGTCTGTGAATTAATACTGGATCCTTTTATCTGCAGTTTGCTAACTATAATTAATATACACTTAAGTACTCATAGAGGGAAATCAATCATGAGAACTTACACTTAAAGAGTACGTTATGCAATGGACTCTACGGCCTCCAACAGTGCAACCCTAATTAACAGATACAACATACTTATCCTTTTCTACATAACAATTAAATTATGCCAAATTGATGCATATTTATTATCTATATCTCAATTTGGAGTATCTGAGTTCTTCTAAACTGCAGTAGGAATCAAGAGGCACTACTTCAAATTATCCTCACAAACAGTTCTGGAACTTCACCAGCTAATGCTCCATTACGGTAATTAAAATCTAACTTCCACCTTGTTAAGAAATAGTATCATCCTAGCCCTTGTGCATTCTCTGATGGTAGTGGTCACAGTGCTATTCATAAACACATCTATCAAGGGATGAAAGGAATCACAGATTGCTAACTGTAAAATTTCATATGTCACCTGTGACAAAAATTATTTAGTCATTTGGAAAATAAATACAAGAAGGGCATTTGAAAATCCTTATTCACTTACTTTGAAAGTCTGTGGGCCTTTTAAAGACCCTCCTGCCTACAGGTCCACCTGAGGCCTCTTTTGCACCAGGTTTTCACGGGTGGGCTGTGTGGGAGCGAAAGTCCATATTACCCGAATACCTCGCTATTCTTTCTGCACAGTCTGAGATCAGCACATGCTGGGTTAAAAGTTAAAACAGCTTTCTGCTGAGCCTGGGTTGCAAGAGGATTTTGGGGAAAGGATGTCTTCAGGGGAAAAGATAATAGTAGGATTAATTCAACCATATTTGAATGCGTCAACTTGATAACTCTGTTTAGGGAGGGGAAGGTTTTATTGCAGCAATTAGAAGAGTTGAGAGCCTGGATTTTTAGTTTGTGTTGTTATGGTGGCGTTTGTATGTACCATGATTTATTGATAAGATGCATGGAAGGTAGTGATCAAAGGGGAAATTTAGTATAAGAAATGTAAGGGAACTCTATTTAGTAGCACACATTGGAATTGGATTGTGTGTGTCTCAAAAACAGCTAGCGCACACTGAAATCATGGAAAGTGTGTCTCTCAGCAGCACTCATACTGATTTGTTTAGTATGAAAAGACCTGAGCTCTCATACTCATGGTATGAGGTTTTAACAAAGACCTGATCCTGCATTACTACAACTGGGTGTGTGTGTAATCTGACGTTTAAAGCAACAACATGAAAAAGAACAAGAATGCAGTCCAACAGGCTGGAAAATAGCCAGGTGCCCTTCTCTGCCTCTTTTACATAGGCTGATGAAGCTCCCACCTGCCATCTTCCCCAGAGCTGACTAGAAGATGGAGTGGGGTCCGAAAACAGTGGGAATCCATTAGAACTGATCTCCACTGGATTTCCCAACTTCTATGGCCCAATTTGGGGCACTACGAAGACAAAAATTGCCCCCATTGTTGTGACAGAGGGAGGTTTACTCTGCATCCGACAGTGCTACCACAACCAAAAGAAATCTGTAAGGTTTGTGGGGAAAAATACTCAAAGAGCACAAGGAAATGTTTACATAATTGGACCATACAATCTTGTTTGCTTCTTCTCAAATTGTATTTTATTGTGTTTTGGTCCATTTTTCTCCCTCCCCTCCTTGAATGTTGTGACTTGTACAGGCGTACTGTTCGACAGGGGCCAGCAGTCCTTCCCTACCTCGCCCAAGTGGTCATTCTTCAGAGACATCCCTTGACAGTGTGTGCTGTTATGCTGTTCCAAGCATGGAACCATCACAACCAAGCCAGACCTCACCAGATTTCCACACTTGCACTTCCCAGAAGAGTCATTGGGCTGAATTTTCATTCTGGAGGTGTGTAGGAGGCGAGACTTCAACTTTTGGGGTTGTAGTCCCGCCTCCATCGAGTTGTGGCCAACCCCCACTCGATTTTCACTTGATTAACCTTGTTGAGCCCAGTGGGCTCAGCAGGCCAATTAAGGGCCACCCAGCAACAGGTGACGTCACAGATTGACATTTCATCTGTCAAGAGCTTTTGACAGATGAAATATCAGCGTTTACAGCTCTTTGAAGCTGTCAAACACTGACAATCTCTACACTAAGTTAATTCCTTCCTCTCAGGCTGATTTAGAGATCTCTCCAGAACAGAAAACTGAATGCTGCAACTTTTGACAGCTCGCGGCCATTCTGCTTTCTGTGCCGGTGAGATGAGGGACTCCCGAGACCTGAAGGAAGGAAGGCTGTAAAGGTAAGTAAAGGTAAGTAAAACTTCTTTAAACACTTTACACACACCAAACACCCTTACCTTTGCACTCATGCACCCATCACTCACCTGAACACCGGACATCTCGAACCCTCCAAGCCCTTCAGCCCGACAGTCCACCTCGCTAACTTGGCGTGGTTTGGAGCCGTCGGGAATCCCACACTTCAGCATTAAAAATAGGGATTAGGCTAAAAACTGCCTGTTAACTACCTGTTAACAGGCAGTTAATTGGCACTAATCCCCTTCCCGCCTCGGGGAGGCGGGTCCCAGCACAGGTCGGGTATCCTCCTCTTTTGAAACTGGCATGGAGGTAGGTTGGGGGCGGGATGGGTTTGTGCCCCCACCACCCCCCCGCGATTTCGAGATTTTAACCCCCCACACGCCTCCAATCCCGCCTCCACGGCCCAATGAAAATCCTGCCTATTGGATAGGAGCAGAAATTAAGTCCCCCCCCCACTCCCAATGTTTCTGTACGCGAACTTTCCCCAAAGAGAATAGGTAGACAAACTGCTCGCAGGCCTCTGTCCAGCTGCTAGGAGTTGCTTGAAAATGAGGAGGGTTGAGTTACCCTTTTTCCTTCAATATTTTTCTGTCAGAAAAATGTGTTACCCAACTTAGTGCTTAGCTGCCCCCAACGGGCAGCTCATGGGGAAGAATGCGACATCAAACATTGCACTCGGTGGTGCAGCATAACTGTGCTCCAATGCATTATGACACTGCTTTGTCACTCTTGGTGCAGTTTTCTGGGAGTTGTTTTTTTTAAGCTAAACATACCATTAACTCTATGTATTTAATAGAAGCTGTAATACCTCATTAAATTCTGGATTAAGGGTTTTCTTTTTGACAGCTGTCTTATGCTTTGATTTCTTGTCTGCATCTGGCTTCAAATATCTGGAAGAAACACATTTAAAAAAAAATTAAGTGGTAGGTGCAGTGTTGTCAAGTCCCATGATACTTCTTCAATGAAGAGCAGGAAAATTCAACCAGTGTCCTGGCCAACATTCATTCCTCAACTGTTACCACCAAAAACAGATTAACTGGTCATTCGCCCTTTTCTAGTTCACATTCTCTGTCTGTCTCCCTCTTTTTGGTTGACATTTAATTTCTCCCATCCTTCCAGTTTACATTCTATTTTCACCCTCCCTTCTGCTTCACACACAGTCTCTCAACGTGGCTCCTGGAAAAGAAGGTCTTGTGTCGCCAACCTGGTTAAATATTTGAGTTGCTAAGTTGGTAGAAGCCCAGTCGATATTGTGCATCTTGATTTTCAATTATCGTTTTGGGACTGGTGGGCAGATTGTGGGGGTTGGATAAGGAACTGGTTGCATTTTTGTAGATAGAGAGTAGTTATTAATAGTGGTGGATCTGCATGGGGACCGGTCACTAGTGGAGATCCACATCGGTGTTAGGACTGTTGCTCTTCACTATCTTTATTAATGATCTAGATGAAGGCATTAGGGGAATAGTCTGCAAGTTCATGAATGATATAAAGATGCATGTGGGTGTAAGGAGATATGAGGGGGCGGTGGGGGGGGGGCGCTGATGTTTGAACATAGATAATTATAGCAAAATGCACTTGGGTAAGGGCCACTCTAAGCATGTACAGGAAACTTTGTGATATCCGGCACTGACGGGACCGGCGTGTTGCCGATCTATCAAAACTGCCGGACATACAAAGTTAATGTTGAAGCATACGAAGGTTTTCATCTCCGTATCTGACAACAAACACTGTTGCTTAGCAACAGCTTCTAAAGAGTCGGCTGTAGCTGAAGCTGTTGCTATAGCTACAGACCTTGCAGTGGCTGACTGGGGAAAAAAAAAAGAACGAGATCTAAAAAAACTTACAGAAAACAGCTCCTGATTTTTGCCGTTAGATCGAGTATTCCGGACATACAACCTCCGGATAAACCAAAGTTTCCTGTACTCACTGTGCAGAGTTGCGTACTCAAGGTAGCTGAGTGGGGGAAGGACCTGGCTTTTATAGTGCATTGCACTCAATGGAAAAAAAATCGGAAATGGAGTAAAGTTGGGTAGCTCTGTTTTGCACTTTGGCCGAAAACAAATTTCACCCCCATTATTCATTCCCTGTGTAAGGCCTTGGTCAAGCCATATTTATAATAACGTGCCCAGTTTTGGTGCCCTCGCATGGTGGATGATATAATGGGCCTGGAAAAGATTTACAGCACAACCACTGGATTGACACCTAGGGGGTGATTTTGCCAATGGGAGTGCGTTGGAGGCGGGACTGCTGCGTGTCGGGTTTTAGTCTCGCCTCCATCAACTTGTGGCCAACCCACGCTATTTTCCCTTGATTGACCTTGTTAAGCCCGCGGGCGGGCTTAGCAGACCAAGTAAGAGGAAGCCGGTTACAGAGAACGTCAGCGTATGACGTTTCATCTGTCAAAAATTTTTGACAGGTAAACAGCTTTGAGAAGCTGTCAAACACTGACATTCTCTGTTTGGTGATTTCTTGTACTCAAGGCTCACCAAACCTATTCTGTGAGCAGAAATCAGATGGGTGTTGCATCGGAGAATGCAGCAGTCATTCTGTCATCTCTGCCATTGAAATGCTGGAGCCTCCGCATCCCCAACGATTAAAGCCTGCAGGAAGAAGCAAAGGTAAGGAAACTTTTTCTATCACTTTTCATTCACCTCACATACTTACCTCTCCACACTTGCACCCATGACGCACCTTCACAGCGCACTTTTGCACCCCTCCGACTCCCGCAGACCCACTGCTCGCCTCGTTGACCCTGCCGGGGTTTCCCGATGTCGGGAAGCCCGCACCTCTGATGGAAAAATGGGAATAATTATCTTAACTGCCTGTTAACTACCTGTTAACAGGCAGTTCAGTGGCTGTAATCCCCTTCCCGCCTCCAGGAGATGGCGCGGGTTGGCTACCCGCCTCCTGGGAAGATGGCACGGAGGCGGGTTGGGGGCGGGATGGAAACCCGCCCCCAGATTCTGCCATTTTCCCAGCAGTCCCACCTCCAAATCCGCCTCCCCAGGGCTGGCAAGATCGCACCCCTAGTTTAAGGGCCCTCAGTTACCATGCTAGGCTTAGAGAGCTGGGGCTTTTGACTCTGGAAGAGTGTAGACTTCAAAGAGATTTGATTGTGGCATTTAAAATAATGAAAGGATTAGACTCAATCCAAGTGGGGAGGTATTCAAATTAGATAGTGTTAGAGAGGACCGGGGACATGAGGATAAGTTACATGCGCACAGAGCTAGGTTAGATGCTAGGAGGGTCACAGAGAGTTGTTGATTCTGGAGCAAGTTGCCAGCATGCACAATGAGTCCAGATTTGCTGCAAGCATTCAAACTAGCTATCACATCTGCACATAGAAGATAAGTGGCTCATTCGGGGATGTATCACACAGTCGCCGTAATCTCCTGGAACTTGTTTGATTGCCTTCAGGCGTCGAAGAGGAATTGCCTTGATTTTTTTCCCTAAACTCGCTTAAGTTTTTTTTCAGCTCTCCCAGGAGGTTGCATGGTTGCCTGGTTGGGAGGAGGCGGATGGAGGTGTGGGTGTGCAGAAGTTACACGTCAAAAAAGGATGGACCAGCTGGTCTTTAGATGTCCCCGTTGTTAGTATGTGGATATGTTCCTCACATTTCTGATTCACACTGTCTTTATCTTCCTCCCATTTCTGGCTCACATTCTTTTTCCTCTTCGTTTCTGGTTCACTCACTCTCTCACTTTCCAGCTTCCTCGTCTCTTCTCATCCCCCCACCCCACCCGCTTCCATTTTCCTTGTCTCTCACTTGCTCCCTCCTGATCAGATGCAGATACAGAGCCGGCAGGCCAGAAAGTGATGGGACCACTTATCAAGAAGACAGGGATTGATTGGGGCCAGCAGAAAGGTAAAACAAGAGAAGTGGGAAGGATCTGGCCAGGGCCACTACAGCAGCACAGTGTACAGTTTAAAACACATCAAACATCCATGGATTGTGTTGAAGGGAAGAACACACCCTGGCTTACATGAACTGCAGACAATCAGAAAGAACACAGGCAGTTCTGACCCTGCCCGCATAATTCAGGTTGAGCTGATTTCTTATCAAAGGGGCACTCACCCAGCATATTGCAAATCCACATTTTAAAGTTGTGAATTCACTAAAAAAAAGTGATGGCAAGCAACGTTCTGGCTAAGCTGCGCAGCCGCAGGAAGTCCCGCGCAGGACGCTCACCAGCTTTTACATGGAAGAATGCGCGGAAATTTGAACGGTTAAAGGGACTGCGCACGAAAACAAAAATGAGAGGCAACATTAACGGCAAGTGGGTTATCGGTTACTTCACTGTGGACCTGACAGTCCCATTTCCACGAGAAAAAAAACACAGGAGAAAAGCATATCCTAATGAAATTACAGGAACATGCTTGGTGAGAATGCCATTTCGTTAGTGGCAACAACAAAAAATCTGCAGCCAATCACAATGATCCTTCAATGCTTCACAGTGTGAATGCCAAAATTCAATAATCCAGCACAGGAGTGCACGATTGTTGGGAGATATGTCTGAACACCAAGAGGGAATGAGCCAATTTAACAATGCATAGTTTCAGAATAAAGGGTCGCGTCCTTTTAGAACTGAGATGAGGAGGAATTTCTTCTCTGAGGGTCATAAATCTGTGGAATTCTCTGCCCCAGAGAGCCGTGGAGGCTGGGTCATTAAACACGTTTAAGGTGGAGATAGACAGATTTTTGCAAGATAAGGGAGTGAAGGGTTATGGGGAGCGGGCGGGGAAGTGGCTTTGAGCCCAAGATCAGCCATGATCTTAATGAATGGCAGAGCAGGCTTGAGGGGGCCAAGTGGCCTATTCCTGCTCTTATTTCTTATGTTCTTATGTAATGGAATAATGTGAGCACATTTTTGGTGGGGGAGGACAGCCCATATGCAAAGAAAGCAGGAGGTCTGGAAAAAGGATCTTGATTTAAAAGAACACAAAGATAGAGCATGAACATTACCATAAAGTAGCAGCAAAGGACGTAGAGGTCACGAGAGAAAATAGTAGTGAAAGATACATGCAAAAAACAGTGCTGGCCGAGAGTAACATTAGCAAGGATATACCAATTACATTTTACAGACCACGATGGGAAAGAGAATGTGCTGCAGCAGAAATTGTCTTAATCCCCACTACTCTTATTTTTAAAAGACAAAACGGTCACATTCCATGCTGAATTTATCATTATCTGTCTACTCTATCAGAACAGGAGTGCATTGTAACAAACAATTCTGGCTGCACTGGAAGTAGAACAGGCACAGCGTACAACCGGTGCTGGGCCCCAAGACATTAAGGAATTCATTCCATAGGAGGAAGCTATGACTGAATTGTTGAGAAAGAATTTAAAAGCTACTGTAATTGAGTAGATTGGAGGAGAAGGCAGGACTAGTGATATATACCATAATTATACATGCCATAATTTGCATAATATATCAGCATGTCTACGCACTCTAATTGTACACTGTAGTGTATGTAACGTTCCACCTTTAAGAGAACTATTTTAAGGGTTGCACTACTTTATCTTGGCTACTGTATACTGTAATACCGGTGGTGACCACACCGGTATATAAGTGCTGTGTAAGGATTTATTGGGCAGATTCGCCCTGACCTTCGAATAGTAAAGTCCTGTTAAAGTTACTCTTGTAGTCTGTGTATTAATTCACCATATAACCCACAGACTTTACAGTGGCGACGAGTTCGATCTTACCCTGCGGCAGCGATACATCCGAAGCAGTTAACGAGCGTCGAGAGGAGGCACCCGCCCTCGTCATTCTGCTGAGAGAAGACTCGAGTCTGCAGAGCAAGAAGGAAGAATTCAGACACGAAGCCTTCCATCAGCAACAGGCAGTGATCGTCCCTTCTGCCACGGTGGTGAGTGAGCCGATCAGCCACGAGAAGCAAGTCGGCCACGTTGACTGTGAGTAGGGGGAAAATAAAAAAAAAGAATGGAGGAAGGGCGGTGAACTCGACCACGGTTGGGGGGGAAAGGAGCCGGACAGAAGTCGGGCCCAGAGGCGCTGAGACTGGGGCAACGTGGGGCACGGAAGCCGCGGTGCAAGCGGGAACGCAGCCGGTGTGAGAGACCGGGCTACCAGCGGGAACGCAGCCGGTGTGAGAGACCGGGCTACAAGCGGGCTGGGAGACGCAACAGTGTCGTGAGACAGCTCGACCGCGACCGGCGAAAGGCCGGGCAGCTACCGAGGCCGCAAGGCGCTGCGACCGGGATCGTAAGGCACGGGAAGAAATAAAAATAAGAAACCGCGGAGAACTCAGCCGCAGCCGGGGGAGGAAAGGACCGGACTGCGAGAGGGCTGGGAGGCGCGATTGGAAGCCGCTGAGGGAGAGACAGAGCCCGAGCGAGCGGGAGAGACAGAGCCGAGCGAGGGAGACCGAGGAGATTCAGCCAGCGGCTGGAACTGTTCGCCGTCAACGGGTTGTCCCCAGCGCCGGTTGCCCTGCCGAGAAAAGGGAACAAAGAACGCACTGAAGCCGACGCGCAGGCTGCGAACCCCGAAAGCCAGCGGTCGTCGCCCGAGGGAAAAGCTTACCCCTCCCGCCAGTAGGCGGAGAAGAAGACAGGAGCGGGAAACCGCCATTTTGAAAGTGGGCGGGGAAGAAGACAAGCACGGGAAACCGCCATTTTTGGAAAAAAAAAAGTTAAAGAAAAATTTCGTTGTTGTTTCTCAGGAAGATTGTGAAGATGCCTAAGCGTGGCAACATCAACAAATTCGATTCTGATGTGGAAGATTGGACCACGTATGTAGAACGCATCGAGATATATTGTAAGGTCAATAAGATAGCAAATTATGATAAAGCTCTAACCTTACTAAACTCAATGGGTGCGAAGACATACGGGTTATTGAAGCATCTTCTATCACCAGCTAAACCGGCGGATCAGTCTTTCGCTAATATTGTTGCTGTCCTGAAGGATCATGTGAACCCCACACCGCTGATGTTAGCGGAACGAGCTAAATTTTACGGGAGAACGCAACTAAAGGAGGAAAGCAACGCAGAGTACCTGGTTGAACTGCGTAGGCTAGCAAAATACTGTCAGTTTGGGGTAAATCTGACAGAGGCACTGAGAGACAAGTTCGTGTGCGGGATGTCGAAGGAAGGAACACAAAAGCGACTGCTCGAAGAGAACGATCTTACACTTGATAAGGCTGTCCTTATTGCAGCATCGCACGAAGCCGCAGCGAGAGGCACGGCGGAAATGCAGCTGAAGACAGCGGTACTCAGTGTGGATCAAATGACTTCGGGTACAACGAAATGTTACCGTTGTGGGAAGACAACACACGACCAGAACCAATGCTGGTTTAAAAACCAGGAATGTAGAAAATGTGGCAAACTTGGTCACATAGCTAAAGTATGCCGGTCAGGAAAGAAGACCAGCAACAATAAGTCACCGCAGAAGAAGTACAGAAAGGTACATAAGGTGACTGTGAAGAGTCCAGATGAACTGAATTCGGATTCAGACCCCAACAGCAAGGAACTGGGTAGTCTGAGGATTCACAATGTGAGTAAAGAAGCTGACCGACAAACTATCTGGGTCACACTGCAGATTGCAAAAGTCCAAGTGAAGATGGAAGTGGACACCGGATCGGCGTTGACGGTCATGAATAAACAAGATTACAAAAAGTTATTCAAACATATTCCCCTACGGGATACGGAGATAGTATTGCAGACATACACGGGGCATAAAGTATACCCCATCGGAAAGATAAAAGTCAAGGTGAGACACAAGGGCAAAGATCACCAAGGAATGGACTTATATGTACTACCCGAGGGAGGTCCACCACTTCTGGGACGGGAGTGGATCAGGAAAATAAAGATAGACTGGCACTCACTAAACACAATGACGGTAGATTTCGGAAAGAAAGATGTCAAACCTGAACGGTTGTCCAGAATATTGGACGAGGCTAAAGAGGTATTCCAGCAGGGACTGGGAACACAGAGGAATTAAGGCAAAAATCAAGATTGCAGAACATGCAAGCCCAAAATTTTTCAAAGCCAGATCGGTACCTTACGCGATACGACCTGCTGTGGAGGCAGAACTGGAAGAGCTTGAACGTGCAGGGGTATGGTCGAAGGTGGACTGGAGTGAGTGGGCCACGCCCATTGTTCCCGTCATGAAGACTTCATCAAGTAACAAGCCAGGGGGACCGGGGAAGGTCCGCATCTGCGGAGACTTCAAGATCACAGTTAATCCGGTGCTTCACACGGTACAATACCCACTTCCGCGGATTGAGGATATCTTTGCTTCATTGTCTGGCGGGAAACACTTCACCAAGATAGACCTGGCACAAGCATATTTACAGATGGAGGTCGAGGAAGAGTCACGCCAGTATCTCACAATCAACACGCACAGAGGCTTGTATCGATATAATAGACTGGTTTTTGGAGTAGCTTCGGCTCCAGCAATTTGGCAGAGGGCCATGGAGCAGGTCTTACAGGGTATTCCAAGCACTCAGTGTTATTTGGACGATATCCTGATTACGGGAGAAGACGAGGAGGAACACCTCACAAATTTGAAACTGGTGCTCACCAGGTTGAAGGAATATGGCCTTCGAGTTAATCGCCAGAAATGTGAGTTCTTCCAGAAACGGATCTCGTACTGCGGTCATGTCATTGACCAAGAGGGGCTGCACAAGTCACCTGACAAGATCGAAGCGGTCGTGAAGGCCCCCGCTCCGGAAAATGTATCACAGTTGAGGTCGTTTCTGGGGTTGATTAATTATTACCATAAGTTTCTGCCAAATCTATCCACGGTGCTGCATCCGCTGAATGCTCTGTTGCGGAAAGTACCATGGAAGTGGAGCGAGGACTGTAAGAAGGCCTTTCGCAGAAGCAAGGCGTTGATTACCTCTGAGGAAGTGTTGGCTCACTTCAACCCAACGCTACCTCTTCGTCTAGCTTGTGATGCTTCCCCTTATGGTATTGGAGCTGTACTCTCACACAAGTTACCAAATGGCTCGGAAAGGCCAGTCGCATTTGCGTCCCGATCATTGACCTCCGCTGAGCGAAATTATGCTCAGATAGATAGGGAGGCTCTCAGCCTTGTGTGGGGTGTAAAGAAATTCAATCATTACCTGCAGGGCAAGAAGTTTACATTGCTGACAGACCACCAGCCGTTGGTGTCCATATTCAACCCTAACAAGGCCGTTTCCACTATGACAGCACAAAGGCTACAGAGGTGGTCCGTTCTACTAGGGGCACACCAATATGACATCGAATACAAAAGGTCCAAACAGCATGGAAATGCTGATGGGTTATCGCGCCTACCATTGCCAGTGGAAGAAGAGGCGACTACAGTGGACCCAGTGGAGATGTTCCACTCAACCATAATGGAATGTCTACCAGTAACAAATTCCATGATCGAAAAGGAAACAAGAAATGACCCGACTCTCTCACGAGTCTACGATTTAACGGTGGAGGGATGGCCAGTACATGGCGAACCAATGCTGCCAGCATTTTCGCACAGAAGAGAACAGCTGTCAGTGTGCCGAGGAACCTTGATGTGTGGATCTAGAGTGTTGATTTCACCCAAACTCCAGCAGAAAGTACTAAAGGAGCTTCACGAGGGGCATCTGGGTGGAGTGAAAATGAAGAACCTAGCCAGAGCGTTTGTGTGGTGGCCAGGTATTGATGGAGACATCGAAGAAATAACCAAGAGCTGTCTAGGATGCCAGAAGGTCCAAAACGCGCCACCACAAGCTCCTCTGCATCCATGGGAGTGGCCCTCATCTCCATGGCAAAGGGTACATATCGACTTTGCTGGTCCATTTATGGACTCAATGTTTTTAATCGCGGTGGATGCACACTCCAAGTGGCCGGAGGTAATAAAAATGTCCTCCACCACCACGGAAAAAACCATCACAGTATTAAGGACCATATTTGCCAGGAATGGGCTGCCGGAACAGCTCTGTTCTGATAATGGACCGCAATTTGTGTCCGAAGAATTCAGGAAGTTCTTAAAAAGCAATGGGGTCAAGCACTATACGTCCGCCCCATACCATCCCGCCACCAATGGATTAGCTGAAAGGTTTGTCCAGACCTTCAAGAAGGCCATAAAGGCCATGGGTAATGAAGACATAAATCTACAACATAAGGTAGATAACTTCTTGTTGGCGTACAGGAATGCAACACATGCGGTCACAAACCAAACTCCCGCCATGATGTTTTTCAATAGAAGAATAAGATGCCGGCTGGATTTGATTAAGCCAAACGTCAGAAGGGACGTAGAGAACCAGCAATTTCAAGGCATGAATGAAAGGCCAACTAGATCCTTTCAGGTAGGTCAACAAGTTTTGGCCCGGGACTACCGTACTGAGAAATGGCAGCCGGGAACTATTGGAAAAAGGCTAGGACCGTTGATGTATACCGTGGACATTGGTGAAAGCATAATAAGGCGCCATGTTGACCAGATCATAGAATCATCCACAAAGGCCCAACCTACTCCACAACTCTATACGTCTAATGTTGAAGCAGAGATACCCAGAGCATCTACCTCCGATCCGGTAATACTGGAATCCGATGAACCTGAAACGGTCCTTCAAGCCGAATCGGCCTTGCCAGAAGAACCTACTACACCACCGAAAACGACTACACCACCGAGGCGTTATCCGGACAGAGTCCGGAAGCCTCCAGAGAGACTGAATCTGTGAACTGTTTCACATAAAGTTGTATATATGTTAAGATGTTATATTAATGGGAATATGTATATATTGTTAACCTAAAAAGGGAGGATTGTAGTGTATGTAACATTCCACCTTTAAGAGAACTATTTTAAGGGTTGCACTACTTTATCTTGGCTACTGTATACTGTAATACCGGTGGTGACCACACCGGTATATAAGTGCTGTGTAAGGATTTATTGGGCAGATTCGCCCTGACCTTCGAATAGTAAAGTCCTGTTAAAGTTACTCTTGTAGTCTGTGTATTAATTCACCATATAACCCACAGACTTTACATACACAAACACATAGGCCCAGATTTTGCTGTGCGCGGCGAAGGAACGGCCGTTCACCTCGTCCACAGACTTTTAGCGGGCTTGTCAGCGGAGACTTCCAATCATCCGCTGTCTGGTGAGTGCGGCGCCCTCTGGCATAAATCGTGCCATTCATGTAGAAATGACTTATGAAATATACTGGGCGGCCTGCTGGTGGCGCTGTCCAGGGAGAGTATAAATACTCGGGCACGGGCCCAGCTTGCTCAGGGACATTTTGTAAACAGGAACTAGTGAAGGATAACTAGACTTCCATGTTGTGAAACAGTCGATTAAAGCCTTGTTTAATACTCTGACCAAGTGCCTAGTAGTTTTCTTATGTCACCCTCCACAGGCGATCTGTGGTCTCTGTGAGCAGGACAACATCTGGATTTCCACATTGAACTGCGCATGTGTGGATGCCAGAGATTGTTGTCAGTTTTGCCCATTAGTAACGGTGAGCGCCGACAGCCTCGCTGTTATTAGTACACCAAAATCCGGGCCATATTGTGCATGTAATGGCAACACAATACTCAAGTGAATGTGTGCTTATGCCCCCGTAGCACACTACCCCCTCAATTCACAGAGCAAAGAAAACCCGAGCACCAGCCACATTCATTGGGCACCAGTAAACGGCCTCCCTCCAGAAGCATGCACCAACACAGATACACCTACTGCAGGAAAAGGCAGCATAGGGCCAATCATTAAGCACTGGCATTAAATTGATTTTTTCCCTAACTTTTCACTAGTTTTTAAAAATCATTTTTGCAGGCATAGAACTCTTCCATATTCGAATCATCTGTTGAAATTTTCTCACAAAATTCTACCACGCCAGTTTTTTTGCTACGATAGTATATACAGTATATATGTTCAATAATATAGGCTCAATAGTTCTAAACCTCGCGTTACTTGTGATTCAGAATTCCATGACCCTTGGGCCATTTGTTTGAAGTTCTATATTTTAACCAATAAAAGAAAACCTTGAGTAATCTCTTCAGCTTGGAGTTTGCTCTGCTAATGGAACACAGAGCCTACACGTTGCTATAGAAACCAATGCCTGCCTCTCCATAGTGACAAATGTGTTCCTTCACCCTTTGTTGGAACCAGAATCTCAGTCAAAATAACTTCAATACTTCTTTCAAAGTAATTAAGGCAGTTGAAGTATCTATATGCGATATGTCACATTGAAATGCTGATTCTGTTGAATATTCTGCACATAAAGCACTTGTGACTTCCCTGCATGAATTGAGGAGTAATTCTGAAGAGTGAAGCAGAAAGCAGTATTTCATTATGGCCCACCATGCAGACTCGATTTATGTACCTAACTTCCTTGAATTGAGATACCAGCAACCTGCAAATGGTTAGCCGGGGAAGAGAAATCAATCTTGATCTTGAAGAAAAATGGGCAATTGAATACAGCTGAAATAAATGCTCTGCCTCAGAAACATTGGCCGAGAAATTTGGGTCTCCACGGGTGAGTACGCATGGGGTACTCACCCGTAGGCCCAATGGAAGTGCCGGTTTCCTGCATGCACTGCGCATGCGCGGGAAACCGGCACTTCCGTTCCCCTGAAAGAAGGGTTCGAACGCGTGCGCAGGAGAGGCTGCGCGAGCGCATTGAACTTACGTTTTTTTTGCAGGTTTTCCCGGGAGGGTAAGTCTGCAGAAGTTACACATTTAAAAAGCAGTCGTAAGGCCTGCTTTTTACAAGGTAAGTGGTGAATTAATTAAAATTAAAACATTTTTTCCACAGGCTTATTATTTTTAAATACTTTAAAGAAAGGTAAGTTTATTTTTAGCCTCGTTAGAAAATAAAATAATTTTTCCCAAAAATTTAAGTTATGGCTTAAAATAGTTATTTCATGTAATTTATAGTTTATTTAAAAAATGTGATGTTTTTTAAAATTTATTTGAAAATTTAATGATGTTTTGGGGTCGTAGTATTTATAAGTTTTGACAGCTCTTCCTGTCAAACTTATGAATGGAGCATTCCCTGCTCCGATTGGCTCTCCATGGCCCACGTGATCCCAGGGGAAGCTTCGAACTAACTGCGCCCCTGGGATACACAAGCACTGTGTGCCGGCAGTTGCAGCAGGCCCAGGATCGGAATCCCACGCGGGCCCACAGCACCACGGCTGGCGCGCAAGGTAAGTGCAGGTCGGGGGCTTGCACCCGCGGGAAACCCCCGACCCGAATTTCTGGGCCATTCACTGACCAATGCTACCGAAGGATATATTTTACTCGTGAATTATCTTGGTTCTAGCTTTACAGTCATCTACCTATCCCCTTCTCCCCCACTGTTAGAAGTCTACTAAATGTTAAATTTCAAGAGCGGCCCACTAGATTAACTCGGCAGAAGGCCTCATAGTGAAATCTGTCATCACTGTTTAATAGTTTCTAATCCCTAAATGCCTGGTGAGCAGCGATAAACGTCCATTCTTAGCAGGCGCCTCAGCTGCCCTTATCAAACTGACCTTATCAGTTGTGTTTGAGAGCAAACAACAAATAGACAAACATTGGGTCTACTCTAGAGGCAGTCACATTCTATATGACTATGCGCTGATGTCAAGTGAAATGGCTTTCAGTGACACAAGCTGTATATTTGAAGATAGGCTGTGGAGATTTACTCTCATTCTGACTCCTTTGGCACAACTGTTAAAATTTAGCCAAATGCTGTGCTGCAAGTAACATGCTGAGAGTGCTCTGATCAATAGCACCTTTTTTGGGTGACATTCTACAGCTAAAATGTAAAATGATGTACCACTATAGATATAGAACATGGTTTAAATTGTGGAGACAAAGTCCCGCCTTCACACTGAGGACACCCTCCATCGTGTCGTGTGGCACTACCACCGTGCTAAATGGGATAGATTCAGAACAGATCTAGCAGCTCAAAACTAGGTGCCCATGAGGTGCTGTGGGCCATCAGCAGCAGCAGAATTGTATTCCACCACAATCTATAACCTCATGGCCCGGCATATCCCTTACTCTACCATCAAGCCAGGTGACCAAACCTGGTTCAATGAGGAGTGTAAAAGAGCATGCCAGGAGCAGTACCAGGTATACCTGGAAATGAGATGCCAACCTGGTGAAGCTACAACACAAGACTACATGCATGCTAAGCAGCGGAAGCAGCATGTTATAGAGAGGGCTAAGCGATCCCACAGCCAATGGATTAGATCAAAGCTCTGCAGTCCTGCCACATCCAATTGTGAATGGTGGTGGACAATTAAACAACTAATGGGAGCCCAGCACGTGAGTGCAGAAGACAAGGCTAAAGGGTTTGCAACCATCTTCAGCCAGAAGTGCCGAGTGGAAGATCCATCTCGGCCGCCTCCTGAGGTCCCCACCATCACAGATGCCAGTCTTCAGCCAATTTGATTTAATCCACGTGATATCAAGAAACAGCTGAGCACACTGGACACAGCAAAGGCTATGGGTCCCGACAACATCCCGGCTGTCATGCTGAAGACTTGTGCTCCAGAACTAGCCGCGCCTCTAGCCAAGCTCTTCCAGTACAGCTACAACACTGGCATCCACTCGACAAAGTGAAAAATTGCCCAGGTATGTCCTGTTCACAAAAAGCAGGACAAATCCAATCTGGCCAATTACTGCCCTATCAGCCAATCTCAATATTCAGCAAAGTGATGGAAGGTGTCATCGACAGTGCTATCACACGGCATTTACTCACCAATAACCTGCTCGCTGATGCTCAGTTTGGGTTCCGCCAGGACCACACGGCTCCAGACCTCATTACAGCCTTGGTCCAAAAGATGGACAGAAGAGCTGAATTGCAGAGGTGAAATGAAAGTGACTGCCCTTGACATCAAGTGACTGCCCTCGACAGAGTGTGGCACCAAGGAGAAATAGTAAAATTGAAGTCAAAGGGGATCAGGGGGAAAACTTTCCACTGGCTGGAGTCATCGCTAGCACGAAGGAAGATAGTTATGGTTGTTGAAGGCCAATCATCACAGCCCCAGGACATCGCTGTAGGAGTTCCTTAAGGCAGTGTCCTAGGACCAACCATCTTCAGCTGCTTCATCAATGACCTTCGCTCCGTCATAAGGTCAGAAGTGGGGATGTGTGCTGATGATTGCACAGTGTTAAGTTCCATTCGCAATTCCTGAGATAATGAAGCAGTCTGTGCCCGCATGCAGCAAGACCTGGATAACATCCAGGCTTGGGCTGATAAGTAACTAGTAACATTGGCAAGTAACATTCGTGCCACCCAAGTGCCAGGCAATGACTATCTCCAACAAGCGAGAGTCTAACCACCACCCCCTGACATTCAACGGAATTTACATCGCCGAATCCCCCATCAACATCCTGGGGGTCACCATTGACTAGAAACTTAACTGGACCATCCACATAAATACTGTGGCTTCAAGAGCAGGTCAGAGGCTAGGTATTCTGCAGTGAGTGACTCACCTCTTGACTCCCCAAAGCCTTTCCACCACCTACAAGGCACATGTCAGTAGTGTGATGGAATACTCTCCACTTGCCTGGATGAGTGCAGCTCCAACAACACTCAAGAAGTTCGACACCATCCAGGACAAAGCAGCCCGCTTGTTCGGCACCCCATCCACCACCACCACCTTAAACATTCACTCCCTCCACCACCGGCGCGACATGGCTGCAGTGTGTACCATCTACAAGATGCCCTGCAGCAACTTACCAAGGCTTCTTCAACAGCATCTCCCAAACTCTACCACCTAGAAGGACAAGGGCAGCAGGCACATGAGAACACCACCACCTCCACGTTCCCCTTCAAGTCACACACCAGCCTGACTTGGAAATATATCGCCATTCCCTCATCGTTGCTGGGTCACAATCCTGGAACTCCCTACCTAAATTCACCACATGGACTGCAGCGGTTCAAGAAGGCGGCTCACCACCACCTTCTCAAGGGCAATTAGGGATGGGCAATAAATGCTGGCCTTGCCAGCGACACCCACATCCCATGTTATAAGCATATCTATAGACTAAGATGGCCACACACTTCAGGTTACATGATGGAGTCTGTGTTGCTGGACGTGGAGGGCACTAGGTTGGGATTGAGCAGCGAAGTTGGATGAATATTGTGAAGTTTTGGTTTGGTTACTTTTGGGGATCAGGGAGTTTTTAATGCAGTACTTTCCAGCAGGAGAAAAAATGAGAGATACAGTCTATAGTAAGGTAGATTATACATGGCTTGTAAAAAAATGTGTTTGATGACTAAGGGGGAAAAATTGGGTCGCACCCCCCCGCCCGAAATTGAATGGTAGCACCCCAAGCAGAAGGTGGGGCACTACTGGAAGCGCTCCCCCTCCTTCTTGGGGCACTCCCATTGAATATCGCGGTGCTGTGTGCCACAGGGCCACGTGCGCTGGCACGTAGCGCCGCAGTACTGCAGGCCTCCCTCCCCTGATTAAAGAGGAGGGGTCTAGTGCAACGCGCACCAGGGCCCTGCTGGACCACCAGGGAGCTGGGTGCCGGCAAAAGAGCCTGGCACTCAAGAGGCACTGATTGCGGCCGGTACCCCACAGGAGGAGGTGAGAGGGGGCAAGTGATGGCAGGCGGACCCCCAACAAAAAGGCCGCCCAGCACTTACCTTTAATTATTGCCACCCTGGCCGCAAAAACGCCACCCTGACCCTGTCGGACATAGCGTCCAGCGGTAGGTCAGGGGGTGAGAGCTCAGTCTGCGGCCGGGGCGCTGTGCACGATGATGACATCATCGCTGGAGGTGCAGCGCCATGGGGCGCTACCGGCTACCGCCACCGCTAACCTCCCGCTGAACTTTGCGGGAGGCGTTAGCGGCGCTGTGCTCGGTGCTTTGCGCCCCCGCAAAACAAACTAATTTTCCCCCCTAAATGTCTTTTTGTTCCCTCTTATGTTTGGCTTTTCAGCTACGTGACCAACTTCATAGAATCATAGAATAGAATGGTTACAGCACGAAAGGTGGCCATTCGGCCCGTCGAGCCGTGCTGGCTCTCTGCAAGAACACTTCTGCTAGTCCCACTCCCCTGTCTTTTCCCCGTAGCCCTGCAATTTTTTTCCTTCAGGTACTTATCGAATTCATTTTTGAAAGCAGTGATCGAGTCTGCCTCCACCACCCTTTTAGGCAGTGCATTCCAGGTCCTAACCACTCGCTGAGTAAAAAGGTTTTTCCTCGTGTCACCTTTGGTTCTTCTGCCAATCTCCATAAGTCTGTGCCCTCTGGTTCTCGACCCTTCTGCCATTGGGAACAGTTTCTCTCTATCTACTCTGTCCAGATCCCTCATGATTTTGAACACCTCTATCAAATCTCCTCTCAATCTTCTCTGCTTTAAAGGAGAACAACCCTAGCTTCTCCAGTCTATCCATGTAACTGAAGTCCCTCATCCCTAGAATCATTCTCGGTAATCTTTTCTGCACCTTCTCTAAGGACGTCACATCCTTCCTAAAGTGCGGTGCCCAGAATTGGACACAATACTCCAGTTGAGGCCGAACCAGTGTTTTATACAGGTTCACCATAATTGCCACGCTTTTGTACTCTATACCTCTATTCATGAAGCTCAGGATCCTTTAAGCTTTTTTAACTGCTTTCGCGACCTGCCCAGCCACCTTCAACGATTTGTGCACATATACCCCCAGGTCTCTCTGTTCATGCACCCCCTTTTGGATTGTACCTTTTAGTTTATATTTCCTCTCTTCATTCTTTCTACCAAAATGTTTCACTTCACACTTTTCTGCATTAAATTTCATCTACCACGTGTCCGCCCATTCCACCAGCCTGTCTATGTCTTCTTGAAGTCTATCACTATCCTCCTCACTGTTCATTATACTTCCAAGTTTTGTGTTGTCTGCAAATTTTGAAATTGTGCCCTGTACACCCAAGTCCAAGTCATTAATATATATGAAGAAAAGCAGTGGTCCTAGAACCAACCCCTGGGGAACATCTTCCTCCAGTCCAAAAAAATAACCGTTCACCACTACTGTTCCCTGTCTCTTAGTCAATTCCATATCCATGCTGCCACTGTCCCTTTTATTCCATGGGCTTCAACTTTGCTGGCAAGCCTATTATGTGGCACTTTGTCGAACACATTTTGGAAATCCATGTACACTACGTCAACTGCATTACCCTCGTCAACCCTCTCTGTTACCTCATCAACGAATTCAATCAAGTTGGTTAAACACGATTTGCCTTTAACAAATCTGTGCTGGCTTTCCTTAATTAATCCACATTTGTCCAAGTGACTGTTAAATTTTGTCCCTGATTATTATTGTTTCTAAAAGCTTCCCCACTACCGAGGTTAAACTGACTGGCCTGTAATTGCTGGGTTTATCTTTACACCCTTTTTTGAACAATGCTGTAACATTTGCAATTCTCCAATCCTCTGGCACCACCCCCCGTATCTAAGGAGAATTGGAAGATTATGGCCAGTACCTCCGCGACTTCTTCCTTCACTTCCCTCAGCGTCCTAGGATGCATCCCATCTGGTCCTGGTGACTTATCTACTTTAAGTACAGCCAGCCTTTCTAGTACCTCCTCTAACAATTTTTATCCCATCCAGTATCTCCTCTACCTGCTCCTTCACTATGTCTATGGCAGCATATTCTTCCTTGAAGACAGATGCAAAGTACTCATTTAACACCTCAGCCACACCCTCTGCCTCCATGCGTAGGTTTCCTTTTTGGTCCCTAATCAGCCCCACCCCTCCTCTTACTGCCCGTTTACTATTTATATGCCTATAGAAGACTTTTGGATTACCCTTTATGTTAGCTGCCACCCTATTCTCATATCCTCTCTCTGCCCCTCTTATTTTCTTTTTCACTTCTCTGAACTTTCTATATTTAGCCTGATTCTCAGATGTATTCTCGAACTGACATTTGTCATACGCGCTTTTTTTCTGCTTCACCTTACTCTCCATCTTCTTCGCATTCCAGGGAGCTCTGGCTTTAGTTGCCCTACCTTTCTCCCTAGTGGGAATGTACTTTGACTGTACCCGAACGATCTCCTCTTTAAAGGCAGCCCATTGTTCCATTATAGTTTTGCCTGCCAATCTTTGATTCCAATTTACTCGGGCCAGATCCATTCTCATCAAACTGAAATTGGCTTCCTCCAAAGTAAGTATTTTTACTCTAGGTTGCTCCCTGTCCTTTTCCATAGCTAATCTAAACCTTATGATACTATGATCACTGATCTCTAAATGTTCATCTACTGACACTTGCTCCACTTGACCCACCTCATTCCCCAGAACCAGATCCAGCAATGCCTCCTTCCTCATTGGGCTGGAAACATACCGATCAAGAAAGTTCTCCTGAACACACTTCAGAAATTCTTCCCCCTCTCTGCCCTTTACTATTATGATCCCAGTCTATATTAGGATAGTTGAAGTCCCCCATTATTACTACTCTATAGTTCTTGCACCTATCTGTAATTTCTCTGCAAATTTGCTCCTCCATATCTTTCCCACTATTTGGTGGTCTATAGAATACACCTAGTAGTGTAATGGCACCTCTATTATTTCTTAACTCTAGCCATAAAGATTCTCTCCTTGACCCCTCCAGGACACCCTCTCTCTCCAGCACTGTAACATTCTCCTTAACCAATACTGCCACACCACCTCCTATCTTTCCTTCTCTATCTTTCCTGAACACCTTATAACCAGGAATATTTAATACTCAATCCTGCCCTTTTTTGAGCCAGGTCTCCGTTATTGCCACATCGTCATATTCCCATGTGGTTATTTGTGCCTACAGCTCACCAACCTTGTTTACTACGCTTTGTGCGTTCACATACATACACCGTAAACCCATCTTAGAACATCCTGCGTTCTCTCTTAGTCTAACCCCAACTAATACCTTACTAATTCTTACTTTAGTGCTATCCGTCTCACCCAATCCTTTGTTTCTCCTTTCTAATACTACATCATGGTGCCAATCCCCTTGCCAAGTTTAAACCCTCCTCAACAGCACCAGCAAACCTCCCCGCGAGGATATTGGTACCGGCTCTGTTGAGGTGCAACCCGTCTGGCCTGTACAGGTCCCACCTCCCCCAGAACCGGTCCCAATGCCCAAGGAATCTGAAGCCCTCCCTTCTGCACCATCTCTCCAACCACACATTCATCTGCTCTGTCCTTCTATTTCTATACTCACTCACGTGTGGCACCGGGAGTAATCCAGAGATTGCTACCTTTGAGGTCCTGCGTTTTAATCTCTTTCCTAGCTCCCTAAAATCTGCCTGCAGGACCTCATCCCTCTGTCTACCTATGTCGTTGGTACAGATATGGACCACGACCTCTGACTGTTCACCCTCCCCCCTCCCCCCTCAGAATGCTCTGCAGCTGCTCGATGACATCCTTAACCCTGGCACCAGGGAGGCAACATACCATCCTGGAGTCATGTCTCCGGCCGCAGAAATGCCTGTCTACTCCCCTAACGATCAAATCCCCTACCACTATTGCTTTCCCTATCTTCCTCCTCCCCCCCATACACAGCTGAGCCGTCCGTGGTGCCATGGACTTGGCTCTGGCTGTACTCCCCAGAGGAACCATCGCCCTCACCAGTACTCAGAACAGAATACTGGTTGGAGAGCGAGATGCACTCAGGGGACTCTTGCACTACCTGCCTGGTCCTCCTCTTCTGTCTGGCGGTCACCCATTCCTTCTCTGCCTGTGCACTCCTTAGCTGCAGGGTGACCACCTCCCGAAACATGCTATTCACGTAGCTCTCAGCCTCGCGGGTGCACCACAGTGACACCAGCTGCTGCTCAAGCTCCAAAACCCGGAGCTCGAGCTCCTCCAGCTGATGACACTTGCTGCACATGTGGTTGTCCAGGACACGGGAAGCATCCTGGATTTCCCACATGACACAGGATGCGAATTCCATGGGACTGAACTGCCCTGCCATGCCTTCATTTATTCAACGATCAACTAACTTTACAGAAACTTAAGACTAAGATGTACCTAATTCAAGTTATTAATATAATATATTAACAGTTACTAATTTAATGTAGCATTAACAGTTACTAATCTCCAAGCTCCTGCTTTATCCCTAACCAGCTATTTAACCCCGGCCCCTAACTTGAAGAGCAAAAAAACCAATGTGACCTTTACCAACCAATCAGTTACCAGCTGTCCTGTGATGTCACTCCTGGACTCCCCCCCCCCGCTCTCTGCTCTGGTTCCCAGTTAGATCCGCTTTCCTCCTCGGCTGCTCGCAGTGAGTTCAGGCCCCTCTCCAACCGCGCTCTTTATTTACTTCATAAAAGCAAAAAATTCTTCAGATTAAAAAAAATTCATTCTTGGGATGTGGGCATCACTGGCAAGGCTAGCATTTATTGCCCATCCCTAGTTGTCCCGAGAAGGTGGTGGTGGTGAGCCGCCTTCTTGAATTGCTGGTAGTGGTTTGATACAACTGAGTGGCATGTGAGGCTATTTCAGAAGGCAGTTTCCAGTCAACCACGCTGATATCAGACTGGAGTCACATATAGACCAGATCGGGTAACGGCAACAGGTTTCCTTCAAAAAAAAGGACATTAGTGAACCAGCTGGGTTTTTAATGACAGTTTCAAGGTCAGTTTTACTGATACTAGCTTATCATTTCCAGAATTTTAAAACTGAATTCAAATTCTCAAATTGCCATAGTAAGATTGGAACTCACCTTCTCTGGACTATTAGTCGGGGCCTCTGGATTACTGGTCCAGTAACATAAACACTACATTACCATAACCTATATCAACCCTAAGCTCATAGTTGGGATTTTACAGTGTGCCGGCAAGTATGGGGTTAACACATACAGGGACAATACTCACATTCGGGTCAGTTTTTCACTTGCGCTCCCCGGATCAAGTACTAGACAGGTGCAATGTGAGAGGAGTACATCACAATTTCTTGGCCCAGGAATAGGTGTCTACCATCACTTCCTCTTTGTTGTACCAGAGAACTGCGCATGTGCAACAAAGTGGAAAATCAACCAGATTATCAGACTGCTTGTCCAGTATGCAGTCTTGGATGAGTTGTAATTTCCTCCGGTTGAACATTGATAAGACTAAAGCTATTATCTTCAGCCACCACCACTAACTCCATATCCTTGCCATCCTCCCTGGCTGTGAAGGAATAGCCATATTCTGAAAAATACACCATCCTATGAACAGAATTTTGACTTTATTAAAACATGACATACTGGGTATGAAAGCCTTAACAATCAAAAACTGTAAACAGCATACAGGCTTTTGAGATAAGATAGGTTGTTGACACTGAAACAATAGCACTATTGAAGCAGCAGGTTGGAGGTTCCAGGAAGTCTGCAGTTTGGAAAGAATACAATAGCTATACCCAGTTAAGTGTTATAAACCAACACTTCGGAAAGAAACACAGAACATTAAAGAAGCATGTGCCTTTGTAAAAATGACATCAAGTAAAAGAAACACCTGACATCAAATGAAATAAGACAACAATGTTACAACCAACTGAGGCAAATAAGAATTGCATCGATCACCCTAGTTGAGGTGTTTTTAGTTTACACGTTGTAAAAAGAATTGCACAGAATGCCTTCGTAAAAATGAAACACGGGAGGCAACAGCAATCACATTGTTTTTGTGTTGAACTTGGAACACCTAGGAGAGAAAGTCTGTGGTTGTAACCAGTTGAGGTGTTCTAAATACAAAAGATACAAACAGGAGACTTCGATAAAAAATGAAATCAAATAGAACCACTGCTGTCACATTGTTTTTATGATAAGCTTCGAACACCTAAAGGAGCAGACATAATTCTGATAGCTAACAGCTGAACTGACAGTAAGAATTGAAGGAGTCAACAGAAAAATGACTAAAGATAATTAGCTTACATCAGCAGAAAACTTCAAAGGATATACCACTGCAGAAAGGGTATAAATATAGAATTTTCAAATGGGAAGACAGAATTCACTGAAAGAGGCAAAGCGATTCTCACGCTTCAGAGGCAGGCTCTGTAAGTTTTTAACTCTAAGTCTCGGGGATCAAAGGTATTTGATTTTGGTGGATATTCTGGAATAGACTAAGAAATGTAAAAATGTAACGAAGTTAAGATTTGAGAATAAGGATCTCTGATAATAAGAATTGTAAGTTATTTGTATTTGGAACTGTTAATGTTACGACTGAATCACCAGCTGTAAGTTACATGTCGGTTCTTTAATAAATCTATATTTTTTTAGAATTGTCTCACATAGTACTTCTGTATCAAACTCGCGAACTCAATCTCTGTACACTCTTTGGTGAGGAGTTGCAGAATTCTGGAGGAGTTTTCTGGACCCTCATAATATCTGGAAGGTTACAGTCTAGTTAAACTTATTAAAAGTGCTAACTGGAGGATGGTAACATCTTCAGGTCGTTCCTTTCCTTTAAGGAGAGACAGTCTGAACCTTTAGACCCAATTAAGCGTCTTTAGGATTCAGCTATCTCTAACTTTAGTTGAAGGTGAATGTCTGGGGAATACGCCTGATCTGGGGTAGCCCTACAGGGGCTAGGACTAGTAACAATCCTTTCATGGATACTGTCTCAGACTACACCAAACTATTTGTAACCTCAGTGTCCTGTTCAACCCTGGGCTGGATTTCTGCCCGCATATCCTCTCCATCACAAAGATTGCCTATTCCCACCTTTGTAACATTGTCCACCTTTCGCACTTACTGCAGCACATCTGCCACTGAAACCCTTGTTCATGTCTTTGTCACTTCCAGACTTGATTACTTCAATACTCTCCTGGCTGGTTTCCCATACTCTACTCTCTGTAAACGTCAGCTCATCCACAACTCTGCAACTCAGCCTATCTCCCATCCCTATCCCACGTCCTGCTCACCCATCATCCCTGTCCTTGCTGACCTACATTGGCTCCTGGCTTCCTCTATGGCTCAAATTTAAAATTCCCATCCTTTGCTTTAAACACCTCCTTGGCCTTGTCCCTTCCCATCTCTGTAATCTTCTCCAGCCCTACAATACCCCCCAAATTCCCCCCACTCATCCTGGAACTCTCTGTTCCTCTGACGCCAGCCTCTTGTGGTTTCCTTCTTTCACCCCACAACTGGAGGTCCTGCTTTCCACCATCTATGTCCCAGAGTCCGCAATTTCCTCCCCAAAACCTGTCTGCCTCGCCATCTCCCTGTCCACCTTTAAGATTCTCCTTAAAACCCTCGTCTATGACCATGCTTTTGGTTACCCCTTCTAATCTTTCCTTCTGTGGATTGGCAACTTAAAAAAAAATCTGTACGAAGCATCTTGTGCCTTGTTTCTCTGTTAAAAACACTATATAAACGCAAGTTATTGTTGATGAACACCTATGTTGAAATCTATGGACTGAAATAGCACAAGTACAATAGATAGCTTATACTAGTAGTTGGAACTGATGTGATTGTTTTTGAACTACTAACCTCTCTAATGCAGATATTATCAAAGGAAACAAAAGTTGGCTGGTGGAATCCGCCAGAGGCATATAAATACCATATGGAATATTTATTAGTGCTAGTATATTCTGGCAGTACTTCAGTGACTTGACTTCTGTAACAGCTCCAACTTACTGGCCGTCACAAATGCATATTAGCACAAGTGCCCACAAAGCTCCAAAACAGTTTTTTTCCCCCTGCAAAGCAAAATTCTAATCCAAATGACATTTCTGTGCTCAGTGAGCCAACTATTTACAAGACCTTTTAAAACTGGATCTTTGTGAGCAGCCGATCACCTGGCACTAGATCTACACCATTACAGAGGCGGTAAAATAATGAGGACAGAGGGTTAATCCATAGGCCGCGATTTTGCCAACCAAGGCAGCTCTGGGGTGGCTGGGGTCGGTGTCCCGCCCACTGCCTACTGCAGCCCACACTCTCCAAGTGATTTTATGTTAATAGGGCTTGTTAAGCCCGCCCTGCGAGGTTCTCGGCCAATTAAAAGGAAGCGGGTCTGATGACGTCATTTGATCCAGTTTCCTTAAAAGGTCCATGTCCAAATTGATTTTGACAGTTCTGCTGTCAGTGTTCGACTGGGGAAGGGACCTCCCCAGGAGATGAATGCAGCCTGGTTGCACATTGCACAGGAGGGCACAAGCAGGGATGTCGTCAGGAGGACCAGGCTGCAGTGGCACAAACCTTTCAATGATCTCAGTAGATCACGAAACGTACTGCCAAGCCACACTCAACCTCATCCTGCTGTGCCACTCATCACATCCACATCACTCTGCCTTCCCTACCCTACTCCTGCACATCTTTACTCACACCAACTTAGCTTACACCTCCACCCATCCCTCTCTATCTCCATATCACTTCCCCATTTCATGAGCCACCCCTCACACTCGCCCTCATCCTACTACAAGCATATCAACTAACAACACACAAGGGTAGGCACTTGGGTGGTTTAGCTAATGCTCATGTGAAGTTTTTGGTAATGTGCTGTCAAACATTGAAACCTTTCTTTTCAGCACTTTGCGTTCTTAGACAGATTTGTGTGCACCTTTGGAAGTGGCTTAGTGAGTTGTACTGAATGGTGAGACATAAGGGTACCCCTCACAATGGTGATGAGTGTGAAAGGAATGGCTTGGGCATTGTAGGGATGCTTTATGGTGTTGGGTGGTGGGTGGTGCCAACCTGGTATATCATGTGGCATCCAGGGTGTACAGCATCAAGTGAAGTAACTCTGGCCATGGTAAGGCTATCCCTGGCGTCCTGGGCAACAATGTGGTCAGGTGCTGATGCCCTGTGTCCTGTGTAGCATCAGGTGATTGCAGAGAAGGCTGGCATTATTGTTGTTGCTGCTGGTGTGCCCGGTGATGCTGGTGTTGGAGCTGATCGTGGTGGGATTCTGTGGACCAAGGTGAGATATTTTCAAGGGCAACGATGTTGATGTAATAGATGGCAGGTGAGGTTGAGATGACAGAAGCGATCTGTCAATGGTGAGAGAGGTTGTTCCAATGAGGTGGCACTGGATAGAGAGTTGGTTCCAAACACTTGCAAGCTGCATAAAGCTCAATATGTCTTCCAAATGCAGTAACCAACAGTTTCTGAGCTTTGAAAGTGAACAGCTGTAACATGGGATCTTTTATACAACTTTGGCAGCTGTCAGGTCATGAGATAATTCAATGCTGAATCCACTCATGACATGCTGAGCTGACGTGTTCCCCGAGCAGCGGGTAACCCGTAAATTTAAAATGTAGGCTTAAAATAACAGTTAATTGGACGTTAACAACCCATTTAATGATGTGAATTGCCTCCCCCGCCGCTTGGTGTTGGGTCTGTTCAGCGCCAACAGACCCGACACCTGGGAGACTTGCATGGAGGTGGGTTGACAGTGGGTTCTCCACCCAATCTTTGCTATTTTGACAGCTGACCTGCCTCTGAACCACCCCATGAGCGCTGGCAAAATTCAGCCCATAATGTTCAAAAAGCGTAGAATCATGACGACATATTTTACATTATATTTCCAAGTGTGTATTGTATCCTTGCTGGCATCTGAATTACTTCACTGCACTATAACCTGTGACATCTTTGGCTGATCACATTTGTGAGAGGAGGAATACCACAATAGATAACCATGGCAAAGGTCAACAATGATGATATTCAATATGTAAATGAAAGAGCCGCAACTGAAATATTGGCCATTTGCACTAGAATTATTCTTGTCTAGTGCATTATTTCTCCTTACTACATAGCTTCACTCTGAGTCATGGTATCACATCATTGAACTCAGTTGATGATAGAATATGTTGCAGCTCAGTTGAGAAATTCAAAAACCTTTTCTGCAAAAAACTTTTGGGAGTTCATGGTTGTAGGGAATTACTCATTAGAGATCACAATTAAAAGGTATACTGTTCGGAGAATCACATTCAAATGCATAATACTTTGACTATTTTTAAGTTACTTATGTCCCAGGTGTCATTATGTAGATCTAATTTTTAGTCACACTGGCATACTTATCAGGGCAGAGAACCCTGAAAGATTAGAAATCCAATTGTATTATCTCTGGACTTTCAGCTGCTCTACATCTCAATGATTAAAAAAAGCTGCAAAACAATCAAGGGAGTCAACATGAGAGCTCAACACAAAAGCCAATTATCGTCAAAGTACAACTTTTACTGCATTGATTCCATGTGCCCGGCTCTCTTATCTCCGCTTCAGTCATAGTACATACAACAGGTAATGAAAGTGGAATCTCACGCTGCAGTTCAGCTAACAAACCAAAATCCTTATGTAAAGGCTGTGTTACAAACACCTCAACATATACAGATTTTCACATTAAAATGCGTACTTTTGTTCTGCTGAGGTTTGTAGCCTTGGCTCCATGTGCATTTCTGCCAGTGACTGGCATGTGTTGAACCTCCTGGGCCTAGTCGGAATCAAGGCTGTCAGGGCTATGCTAGCTCAGCTTTTAAACCAGATGACACATTGGCACATATGCTATATGAAAAAATCTTGCGTCTAATGTACACTTTTGTTTGACACACTTGCTTCTGGTAATGTTGTACTTTTGCTATCACACTTTGTTGATTGGCTCAAAGTAGCAAATCAGAACCGAAGAGGTAAAGGACAAGTTAATCAAAAGTGAGGAAAGTAGCCAGAAAATGACCAATGAGAAACTACTAAGGATTTATGAAAACAACCAATGCTGAATGACCAATTAAAACAAAGTGCACCAATGAAGTCACTCAAAACACATTGAGCCAGATCTTGTGTGTGCCGTCAGTTAGACCTTTTACTGCACCGTTCAGCTCAAGACATTTTTACGCTGTAACTTGCTGGAAGTGCGAGCTGATGACGGCACGGTGAGGGCAGCGGGGCATCTGGGACCTGAGTGAACGATGGGACCGACAGTGTATCTCCTTAACCAATGAGAATAAAGGATTGAGAAAGAACCAGAGGAATGGCTGAGAAAGAGGGTGAATTAGAGTCAAATCAGGTACAGAAAAAGAAATAGAGAGGGAAAGAAAGATTGGATTAAGAGAAAGAGAAAAAAAAGGTCAGAAAGAAAAGTAAGAAAAAAATTTAAAATTTTTAAAAACCTCCAAGAATAATTTACCACCTGAAGGAAGGAGACTCCACAGTTTAAATTGTTCAATTTCTGGGCTGTGGGGTTGATTGGCATTGCATTAACAATTATCACATTGTTAAAAAGGTACTTACTGTGTTAATTACCAGACGTAACTTGCTCTGACGATATTGGGCAATTAATATGCAAATCGAGCAATTCTTAAAAATAACAGGGAGACTTAGGGCGAGATGCTGTTTGAGCAAAGTGATGTAAATCGAACAGAAAATTCAGGAGATTTGCAACTTACGCCGTCCGTATCTCTCAATCTCCTGAACTTGCTGGCCGATTTGCACATTAATAACAGTGTGCCCCATTAACCTGACGTTATTTTTCCAACAAGATTGCACTAGAGAGGGTACAGAGGAGATTTACGAGGATGTTGCCTGGGCTGGGAATTTTAGCTATGAGGAAAGATTGGATAGGCTGGGTTTGTTTTCTTTGGAACAGAGGAGGCTGAGGGGAGACCTCATTGAGGTGTATAAAATTATGAGAGGCCTAGATAGAGTGGATAGAAAGGACCTATTTTCCTTAGCAGAGGGGTCAACAACCAGGGGGCTTAGATTTAAAGTAATTGGTAGGAGGTTTAGAGGAGATTTGAGGGGAGATTTCTTCACCCAGAGGGTGGTGGGGGTCTGGAATTCACTGCCTGAAAGAGCAGTAGAGACAGAAACCCTCATCACATTTTAAAAAGTGCTTGGGTGTACACTTGAAGTGCCGTAACCTACAGGGCTACAGACCAAGAGCTGGAAAGTGGGATTAGGCTGGATAGCTGATTGTCGGCCGGCGCGGATACGATGGGCCAAAATGGCCTCCTTCCGTAAATTTCTATGATTTCTATGAAGATCCTGCCCATTATTTTTTCCCCAGTAACTGAAATTTCTATAGTACAAAATAAGGCTTGTAACATAAAAAGGACATTAAAAAATTATATATTTCACAATAATATGATTAAACTTAGCTATAAAGTTGTCTTTTGAGTCTTCGAGTACCTTTATTAAAGATCTTATTTGAATGCCTCAGCCTCTCCCAAAAACATGGGCTTGGACTTGATGGGACCAATTTTCCTTATGACCCAGGGGCAATCCTGTTACCTGGTTGGGCCTCCCTCTAAAAAATCAGGGAGGAAAATGTCAACTGGGGTTGGGGTCCTCTGGCTGTTGCTGGAGTCCAGAAGGCTCCAAGGCCCAGAGATCACTGGGGAGGGGAGGGCGGGATATACCAATAAACTTGATACTGGCGGCTCCTTTCTATCTTTAGCCTTCTCCCAGGATCTCCATAGACTCTCCAGCCCACAGAGGCCTAACGCAGGCCTTGGGGCCATATTTTTTCATATGTCTCTCTGTTGGAGCACCCAATGATCATGCGATGCCAAAGGCCAGAACACCATTCACCGCCTCATTATATTGCTGTTGCTGGACCTGCAGCTAATGTATGAGATTGGGTATAACAGGGGAAGGTATTACAAACAACGGTAAATTGTATTTAACTTGCGAATTGACTAAATCTGACTGCCCTAGAGCAGTGAATAAAGCGCAATCATATGTCTAATATAACAGATTTAACAGTGAAACTGTTCGTATGGGGACCCTATGAGCTGGTTGGAAAAGAAAACAATTTTTAATCTGTAGTTTCTCATGTGTATAAGAAACGATTTTAATAATTAAACTGTAGCTCGTGCTCATAATCAGTAATTTAACTTCTATTTATGAACCTAAGCAGCTCAGTATAAGAGCTTTAGTCAGTACATGACTGTAAAGCTCTAATTAGTCTAAAACAGCTTTTTATTAAACAGCTTTTTATTGCAGAACAGGAATCAGAGGGTAATTGTAGCCAAATTCAAATAATATTGGATGAAGGAGCTAATCATTATCTCTCTGTGTACTGAATGACTTTCTCAGTTATTGGAATGCATTAATACTTTGTTTTCATTTAGACAGCTGTAATAAGTTAGTTGAATTTGATGGAGAATCAAATGTAGCATTTTTTATTTGGCAGACTTGCTGATAATGTGATGTCCACCTGTTAGAAGCTGGTCACAATACCCGCTGAAGCTGTGTTGTAAGACAACGGGGTGAATTTTCTAATTTACCAATGGGCGGTAGTGGATGGGCCACCTGATTTACATTGACGCCAATGGAAATGATGATCGGGGAGTGGTTGGAACGTGTGGTCAATAGGCGGCCGATCCAGTAACCCTCAATTTCTCGCCCGGTTGTAAGAGTGAAAATTTCCTCCAACAGTTCTGCACAGCATGTGGAGTAGGATTCAGCTGGTACTACAGTCTACGAGTATCTCAGAATTAGCAACATGCACTGAACATCTCTTACTTCATAATATCAGGGAATAAAGCATAAAATTGTGATGTTGTCATTTATTTTGGTGCCCTCGAAATATTCATGGATGGTTAGTGTTCATGTACAATATAAATGCTGAATCATTAGAAAGGCTTGCATTTATATAGCGGCTTTCATGACCTCAGGACGTCCCAAAGTGCTTTACAGCCAATGAAGTACTTTTGAAGTGTAGTCACTGTTGTAATGTAGGAAACACGGCAGCCAATCTGTGCACAGCAAGCTCCCACAAACAGCAATGTGTTAATGACCAGATAATCTGGGTTTTTTTGATGTTTAGAGAGGGATAAACATTGGCCAGGACACTAGGGATAACTTCCCTGCTCTTCTTCGAAATAGTGCCATGGGACCTTTTACGTCCATCCGAGAGGGCAGACAGCTTCGGTTCAACATCTCATCCGAGAGACGGCACCTCCAGCAGTGCAGTGCTCCCTCAGTACTGCACTGGAGTGTCAGCCTAGATTTTTGTGCTCAAGTGTCTGGAGTGGGACTTGAACCCACAACCTTCTGAGTCAGAGGCGAGAGTGCTACCAACTGAGCCACAGCTGACACATAGACTGTGATATCACCTGGAGTTGAATACTCACTGGCAAGACTCATACATGACAAATGGCCACGTTACTGAAGGGAACCTATGGATTCATACTTCATTGAAAGTCAGAACTTTCAGGAGGAGAGCAGTGGAGAAAATAACATTTCTTTTAAAGAAAGTACTGGCTAATACATCATAGTGTTTGAGTTCTGCTATATGATATTTGAGTTGAATAGGGAGGCTATTAGAGCATTTTTGACAATTAAGTATTTGTGTACTTTTGAAATACACTGCAGTGTGCCATCACAATTCAGCCCAAGATATTTCATCAAAAGCAATCACTTAAGCCTGCCGGAACTTCATTCCTACATTTTCCTTCACATGAACACCAAGTTCTGTGTAATTTGTGAGTCACTTGCCTGGATGATCCAAGAAAAGAAATGAAGTGAAAAAGCAGCCAAGTACCATCCACCTGATTCAGAAAAAGGACTGCGGCTGTTACAATGCTACATTATCCCTCTTCGTTCACCCTGCAGCCACCGACATGGTGGACCACACCATCCTCCTCCACCAACTCTACTCCATTGTCCAGCTGAGTGGTGCTGCCCTCATACAGTCCCACTCTAGCCTGTCTGATCATAGCCAGAGCATCTCCAGCAATGGCTCTAGCCCCTGTACTGTTACCTCTGCAGTCCCCCAAAGATCTATTCTTGGCCCCCTTCTTTTCCTCATCTACATGCTGTCTTTTGTCAACATCATCCGCAGAAATGGGGGTCAATTTCCACATGTATGCTAGCGACACTTAGCTCTACCTCTCCACCACCTCTTGCGACCCCTCCACTGCGTCTGTGTTGTCAGGCTACATGTCCAACATCTAGGCATGGATGAGCTTCAAATTCCTCCAGCTAAACATTGGTAAGACTAAAGCGATTGCTTTTGGCCCCCACCACAAATTCTGTACCCTCACTACCAATTCCATCCTCCGCCCCAGCCACTGTCTCAGGCTGCCCCAGACAGCTTGCAACCTCAGCATCCCATTCAACTCCAAGCAGACTTTTAAAATCCTATCGAGAGTTCTGATGAAAGGTCATCGACCTGAAACGTGAACTCTGTTCCACAGATGCTGCTTGACCTGCTGAGTGTTTCCAGTGTTTTCTGTATTTATTTCAGAATTCCAGCATTTGCAGAATTTTGCTTTTGATTTAGAAACTTTCTACTTCTTTGATGTGCTCCTTATTACAGATCCTGGCTGTAGCGTCTACTTCATTCCAGGATTCTCACAAGACCATAATGGAAATGGCAAGAAAATCAGGAGAGATATAAAACAAACCAATGACACGCTATCCCCCATTTTACACTGTCGCGTAGAGTCTAAACCTACCGCTCTGTTACAAAATCTGATTCTGAGCTTCTTCATACAGTTGTCACAGCGACAAGAAGCCATTTCCCCCTCCTTTACCTCAAGTTTACAGAGACACTCTTCTTGTCCCCTTCATCCCACCGTTCATGCAGAAAATCTCCAATTCCCACAATTCATGCTGGCTCTCTCCAATTCCCACAATCCATGCTGGCTCTCTCCAATTCCCACAATTCATGCTGGCTCTCTCCAATTCCCACAATCCATGCTGGCTCTCTCCAATTCCCACAATCCATGCTGGCTCTCTCCAATTCCCACAATTCATGCTGGCTCTCTTCAATTCCCACAATTCATGCTGGCTCTCTCCAATTCCCACAATCCATGCTGGCTCTCTTCAATTCCCACAATCCATGCTGGCTCTCTCCAATTCCCACAATCCATGCTGGCTCTCTTCAATTCCCACATTCCATGCTGGCTCTCTTCAATCCGGCACAATCCATGCTGGCTCTCTTCAATTCCCACAATCCATGCTGGCTCTCTCCAATTCCCACAATCTATGCTGGCTCTCTTCAATCCGGCACAATCCATGCTGGCTCTCTTCAATCCTGCACAATCCATGCTGGCTCTCTTCAATCCTGCACAATTCATGTTGGCTCTCTTTAATCCTCCCAATCCATGCTGGCTCTCTTTAATCCTCCCAATCCATGCTGGCTCTCTTTAATCCTCCCAAATAATGCTGGCTCTCTTCAATTCCTACAATTCATGCTGGCTCCATTCTATTCCCCATAGTTCTTGCTGGCAAGGCTCTCAGCCCTCATTTCAAGATCGCTATTGTTTCACCTGTCTGCAATCCAAGCTGGCACTTTTCTTTTCCCTCCTTAGTTCATGCTGGCAGGACTCTCTTGCACCTCTGCTGTTCTTTAGTTTATGCTGGCACTCTTCTTCCTCCCCCAGTAAATGATGGTTCATGTCCTCCCAGTCCCAGTTCATACTGGCTATGACAAAATTGAAGCAGTGCTGCTGTGTTTAATCTTTGCAGAAGTACCTTTAAATTAGTTACTAGTCATAATGAGTCAAAAGCTTATTATAGAATCTTACAGCACAGGGGAACACCATTCAGCCCATTGTTCCTGTGCCCGTTCTGTGAAAGAGCTATCCAATTTGTCCCACTCCCCTGCTTTTTCCCCATAGGCCTGCAAATGTTGGCTTTTCAAGTATGTATCGAATTCCCTTTTGAAATTTATTATTGAATCGGCTTCTACCACCCTTTCCATATCATAACAATTTGCTGCAAAAAATATTTCTCCTCGTCTCCCCCTGGTTCTCCTGCCAATTGTCTTAAAACGATCTTGATGTTTAAGTTTCTTCCATTGACTGCAAAGCTTGATGGGAGAGCCAAGCTACTTTTGAACTAGCACAGACCGAGTGATTTATTCAGTTTGTGTGTAAGACAGCCTGTTATTTTTAAATGTGACAGTTAGTCAAGTCCAGGAAGCCTTGATAACTATTTTTGGGATATTTAAGGAGCTGTAGTTGCATGAACCATATGAGTCATTTGGCAATATATATCTAGCACAGCTCCCACAGTGTTAAGTAATACAACGAGGAAAGAAACACTGGGGTAGATCTTGACTTTATCAATGGAAAGATAACATTGGGAAAGATGTAAATTGGGCTGCCGACTCACTATCATCTGTTTTACACTATTGCACGAAATCAAAATCTACCCCACTGTGTATATACAAGTCATTTACAAAAGAGAACTTAGCAGTTAGGGTGCAAACTTTTTTGTTTTCCCTTCAAGGTGTTCGATAGAAAGATTTCTATCGTAAATATATATGTATTTTAATTCCTGTTACTTATCCAAATTTGCAGACGACACAAAGCTGGGTGGGAGGGTAAGCTGTGAGGAGGATGTCGTGAAACACCAGTATGATTTGGACAGGTTGGGTGATTGGGCAGAAACATGGCAAATGCACTATAATGTGGATAAATGTGAGGTTATCCACTTTGGTGGCAAAAGCAGGAAGGCAGATTATTATTTGAATGGCAATAGATTGGGAGAAGGGGAAGTGCAGAGAGACCTGGGTATTATTGTGCACCAGTCGCTGAAGGTAAGCATGCAGGTGCAGCAGGCGGTTAAGAAGGCAAATGGTATGTTGGCCTTCGTAGCAAGAGGGTTCGAGTACAGGAACAAGGATGTCTTGCTACAGTTGTACAGGGCCTTGGTGAGACCGCACCTTGAGTATTGTGTGCAGTTTTGGTCACCTTACCTGAGGAAGGACGTTCTTGCCATGGAGGGAGTGCAGCAAAGATTCACCAGGCTGATACCTGGGATGGCAAGAATGACGTATGAGGAGAGATTGTCTCGATTGGGCTTATACTCACTGGAGTTTAGAAGATTGAGAGGGGATCTCATCGAAACTGTTGTGTATGTACCTTTAAGAGAATAACTGGTCTCAGACTGCAGTACCGGCAGTGACCACCCCTGTATAAAAGGCGCTAGTGAGCCTCTGTTGTTTTCAGTTTCACTATTGACTTCCATCAGTAAAGACTTATATTGTTCAACTCCTGCTGTCCGTGTCTCAATCATTCACGGACGTAATACTGGCGACGAGGATGGGATTTCAAGGTGACGGTGAACCCAGTCCTTCACACAGTACAATATCCTCTTCCAAGGATAGAAGACATCTTCGCCTCACTGTCTGGAGGGAAGTGTTTTACAAAAATTGACCTAGCACAAGCATATTTGCAGATGGAGGTTGAAGAGTCCTCTAGGAAGTATCTCACGATAAACACTCACAAAGGTCTTTACCAGTATCATCGATTGGTATTCGGAGTAGCATCGGCTCCGGCAATATGGCAAAGAGCGATGGAACAAGTCCTGCAAGGGATTCCGGGGACTCAGTGTTACTTGGACGACATCCTTGTGACAGGTGAAGATGACAGTGAACACCTTAACAACCTAGAACAGGTGCTCACTAGACTACGGGAACATGGGCTGCGAGCCAACCGCCCCAAGCGCGAATTTTTTAAGATACAGATATCGTATTGTGGCCACGTGATTGATGAAGAGGGGTTACATAAGTCCCCTGACAAAATTGAAGCGGTTGTTAAGGCCCCAGCGCCTGAAAATGTGTCGCAACTGAGGTCATTCCTCGGATTGGTGAATTACTACCATAAGTTTTTACCGAATTTGTCGACAATTCTGCACCCACTGAATGCCCTGCTACGAACGGGGGTAGCATGGAAATGGAGCGATGATTGTAAGCGGGCCTTTCAGAAGAGTAAGGACTTAATCACTTCAAGGGAAGTATTGGCTCACTACAACCCAGCACTGCCGATCAGACTGGCGTGTGATGCGTCTCCCTACGGCATTGGGGCGGTACTGTCACATAAATTCCTTGATGGTTTAGAGAGGCCGATAGCTTTTGCGTCGCGCTCATTAAATTCTGCCGAGCGTAACTACGCCCAGATTGACAGAGAGGCCCTCAGCCTAGTGTGGGGGGTGAAGAAGTTCAATCACTACCTGCACGGTCAAAAATTTACTCTACTAACCGATCATCAACCTCTTGTCTCCATTTTCAACCCTCAGAAGGGCGTACCGATAATGACAGCACAACGGCTGCAGAGATGGTCCCTTTTCCTAGGGGCACACCAATATGACATCGAGTACAAAGGAACTAAACAGCATGGAAATGCTGATGGATTGTCATGCCTACCGTTGCCGACGGTGGAAGAAGAAGACCTTGCAGTGGATCCAATGGAGTTATTCCACTCGACCATAGTCGAATGTCTCCCTGTGATGAATGCAAACATAGAAAAGGAAACACGGAATGACCCGACACTATCACGGGTCTATGATTTAACGGTGAAGGGATGGCCAGCACATGGCGAACCACTGCTGCCAGCATTCTCGCCGAGAAGAGAACAGCTGTCAGTGTGCAGAGGAACCTTGATGTGTGGATCCAGAGTAGTAATTCCACCTAAGTTGACGGATAGAGTGCTCAATGAGCTTCATGAGGGTCATCTGGGTGGGGTAAAAATGAAGAACTTAGCCAGAGCGTTTGTGTGGTGGCCGGGAATCGATGGAGAAATTGAAGAGATGACCAAGAGCTGTGCAGGATGCCAGAAGGTCCAAAACGCCCCACCACAAGCTCCTCTGCATCCATGGGAGTGGCCCTCATCTCCATGGCAAAGGGTGCACATTGATTTTGCTGGTCCCTTCATGGACTCGATGTTTTTAATTGCGGTGGATGCACATTCAAAGTGGCCAGAAGTAATAAAAATGTCCTCAACCACCACGGAAAAAACTGTCAGTTTTACGAACCATATTCGCCAGGAATGGGCTGCCTGAACAGATTTGCTCTGACAATGGACCACAGTTTGTGTCTGAAGAGTTCCGGAGGTTCTTAAAGAACAATGGTGTTAAGCATTACACATCTGCCCCATATCATCCAGCCACAAATGGATTGGCCGAGAGGTTTGTCCAAACATTCAAGAAGGCTATCAAGGCAATGTGTAATGAAGATATACCCCTACAACACAAGGTGGACAACTTCTTGTTTGCCTACCGGAATGCGACACATGCGGTTACCAACCAAACTCCAGCCATGATGTTCTTCAATCGAAGACTACGATGCCGCTTGGATTTGGTTAAGCCAAACGTCCGAAGAGATGTGGAGAACAGGCAGTTTCAGAATATGAATGAAAGGCCGACCAGGAGTTTTAAGATAGGTCAACCAGTTTTGGCCCGGGACTACCGCACTGAGAAATGGCAGCCAGGAATGATTTGTACACGACAAGGACCTCTCATGTATACCGTGGACGTTGGGGAGAGCATTGTAAGACGCCATTCTGACCAGATTCTAGAGTCACTGGAAAACGTCAACTCCACACCACGATCTGATACACCTGGTAATGAAATCGACGTTCCAATTGCAGCTACCGCAGAACCGGTAATATTGGAAGCAGATGAACCAAACAACAACATTGATCCTGACTCAACATTGCCAGAAGAACCTGATACCCCAAAGAGGCGTTATCCAGACAGAATGAGGAAGCCTCCTCAAAGACTGAACTTATAATTGCTTAAACTTAACCAATGTATCTAGCAACTGTAATTGTGATTGTAATTAGTTATCATTTAGTTGTTAAATGAATGTTATGTACTGTTTATCTAAAAGGGGAGGAATTGCTGTGTATGTACCTTTAAGAGAATAACTGGTCTCAGACTGCAGTACCGACAGTGACCACCCCTGTATAAAAGGCGCTAGTGAGCCTCTGTTGTTTTCAGTTTCACTATTGACTTCCATCAGTAAAGACTTATATTGTTCAACTCCTGCTGTCCGTGTCTCAATCATTCACGGACGTAATAGAAACCTATAAAATTCTGTCAGGTCTGGACAGACTAGATGCAGGAAGGATGTTTCGGATGGCCGGGGAGTCCAGAACCAGGGGTCATAGTCTAAGGATAAGGGGTAAGCCATTTAGGACTGAAATGAGGAGGAACTTCTTCACCTAGAGAGTGGTGAACCTGTGGAATTCTCTGCCACAGAGGGCGGTGGAGGCCAGTTCATTAAATATATTCAAAAAGGAGTTGGATATATTTCTTGAGGCTAAAGGGATCAAGGGATATGGGGAGAAGGCAGGGACAGGGTACTGAATTTGGATGATCAGCCATGATCTCATTCAATGGCGGAGCAGGCTCGAAGGGCCGAATGGCCTACTCCTATCTTCTATGTTTCTATGTTTACTCACTTTTTCATCTTTTATCAAATACATTTGGTTAACTATTTAAACCTAAAACAAGATCTGATGTTGTGATACACTACAGTTTATTGAAGATAGGAGAGGTCCCTTTGAGATGTAGGTAATTCGAGCAGTTAAAATAATGAATGAAAACAATGTTCTGTTATCCCGGGCACGTTACCAAAAGGTTACTTAGATATCAAACTAGTGCAGATGCTCTTCAAGGCAGAGGGACTCACCAATGACAGTGATCTAAAATATTGGAGCTGAAAAATCTAGAAGAAACACAAAAAAACAGTTCATGCTGGCACCTTTTTACCCCTTCCCATTCTGCTCGTATAAAAACAGAAAATACTGAAAATACACAGAACAGATCAGTCAACATCTATAAAGAGAAAAGACAGGCAATGATGTGTTGGGTGTGTACCCTTCCTGCTGGGACCTTCCATTCACTTCATCCATAGTCCATGCCGACACCCTTCACCTTCCTCAGTCCCCAAAGGCACTCTCTTTGTCTCTCCCTGCGCTGTGCTGTTTGCTGCTCCTCCCTCTTGTCTGCTGCTGCTCCGAGGAATGAAATCCTGCTGCGGGAAGGAGCTCTTCCAGTAGTTTTGCACGATCAGGAACATTAATCTTTCAAAACCATTTTGCGAATTCCCACAGCAGGATTTCATCCCCCATCCAAAGAGCAGGAAGTTGGAGCAAGGAACTGGTGCAGCGCTCATTTACATGCCTCAGAGGCTAACACGTGAATATCTGTCTCTGCCTTCAAGGAGACATTCTTAGCCAATACTTATGCAAAGTACAAAGAACCACCAGTGTCTGAAGGGCATTCAAAGCTGAACCAAGATCAATAATATTTTTCTTTTATTTTTAGTATCAATATTATTTTGAGAATGACTTTCCACATAAATGTACCATGTTTTTAATGAGTACTGGATCTTTTTAATTGAGTAATGATGCAATGGCGTTACAAACAAGTGCTGAAATATCTCCTGCCTTTTTCCTGTGAAATATTGCAATTTGCATAATCAGTTTCGCTTGACCCAGCCGTTCTTAATATTCACCAGTGGTAGCTTCGCTAGTGATCCATTTCCAATAAATCTCTCTAATAGCAGGACTGGAATACAGACTACAACACCCCATGGGCATATTGTTGAAAGTGTCTTATCATAAATAATTTAGTAGCTGTTAATCCCAGGAATCATCCCCGCATCTGTCACTTCAAGTAAATGACCCTAATTTATGCCCAAAGGGGTTAATACACCATTTATGAACTGCCATGGAATACAAATTAGTGTTGGCAGGGCTAAGATCTGGAGACATCATGTAAGCCAAGGAGTGATTGAAAGCTCATAAGGAATAAAAATCATTCGCCATGGTTTCATTTTCATAATTTTATATAAAATTGAAAAACGCTTGTTTGTGAATACAAATACTCAACAATCATTTCTGCTACTCAGGGCCCTGATATTTACGGGGTGGAGGGGAGGGAATGGGGCACCTGTCAGTGTCCAGAAATGCCGGGATCGTGGAGGTCCTGCTGAATTTAATGGCAGGACCTCATTAGAATTTATTTTTTCCCTTTCTCGCCCGGCAGTCAGCCAGATCGAGAGGCTGGCCAGCTGCCAGGCAGGAAAGCCTGTGGGAGGCAGCAGCCCGGGACTGCTGGGGGCGGTCCCTGGCAATCGAGAAGACTGGAGATCGGTGCGGGGGTGTCAGATCGTGGTTGGGGGGGCGGGGTGCTCGGAGAGATCGCCGGGGGGCGGGGGGGATCAGAGCAATTGCAGGGGGTCTTGGAGAGGTCGCTGGGGGGAATGAGATGGCGGCAGGTTTGCTTGAGGGGCCGGTGGGGGGAGAAGCACTCCTGCTTCTCATGGCCCACAAGCAGTGCTGGAAATGCAGTTATTTTGATACTCATTTAATGGGACCCATCCCACGAGTGTGTCTATTTCGAGTCTTTACATGGCTCGTCCACGGGGTCTCGTCCAGCGAATACACACAGGCCATGGGAGGGCTGGGTACTCAGGTGTTGGGGAGGACTGGGTAATTTCTATGATTTATAGGACAGTAACAGACGGCTTCCTGAATTACCAAGCATGGAGTTCACCACCGAAAGGGAGACGTAGCTGAGTTACCGTGTCGTTTGGTTAGTTCTCATAGAGCCATACACTCGTAGAGTTATACCCATAACCATCACCAATGGTGGTGCTTTATTACTAATAATATTTACATTCATTACAACGACTAAAAAACAGTTTCTATAGCTAGTCTTTAACAATGATAACACTAACACATGCAAGAACTAAACACATAGAGATGTTATCTTTAATTTACTTTTACACACAGACAGTACACCAGCGATTACCGATCGTTGAAGATCTGTAATATTTCCAGTGTTAAGGCTATTGTTAATCTAGATAGTTGTTTTGAGGAGGCATTGAACCTCTCAATGTTCCTAATGGATCTGGAAGCTCACACCTCTCTTTAGCTGTGAAAGCTGGCCTGCAGCCATCAAATACAAATTGATGACAAAATCTGAGGTATGCAGCCTCATTTAATTATAACGACCGACTGGTCTCTCCACAGCGGGTTACCCGACTGACCCCAAACCTGCCGCAGTTAAACAGGAAGTAGGTGCGTTTGTGACGGGTTGGGGTTGGGTTTCCCACCTTTTCAAATTTAAACCCACCCAACCCCCTCCCGCCCATAATGAGGGGAGTAAAATTATCTCCCTTAGTCTCTCTTCCCACGAACACCAGAGCCACAGCTCCCGCTACATTGTATAACCTTCAACTTTTTGCTAAGTATTTGTAAACAGACTATGCTTAAGGGCTTCATCACTTGTTTTAACTATGTGAATCCACTTCCCAAATCATACTCTACTGCAAAACAATGTTAGCGAAAAGACAACATAGTGACTGATGTTTGAACACTGTGGTCTGACAACAAACAGCGTAATAAAATCCAACTGACATTGGTAGCAAAACAGCTTAGATTGCAGAACGTACCAGTTAAAGGCTTCTCACATATTCAAAACCTAATCAGCTGTGCATATCCAGTCACCGAGGATAACTGCCACAGTGACAGCAAAATACAATCAATCGCCATGCACCGGACCACCATAAGCTACTTCTTTAACTATGTGCAAAGGAGAGCGCAGGGCCGTAATGCGAGAAGTGGAACCTCATGCATCAGCTGCAATTTCCTTTCGTATGAAATTATGGGTAATTTAGCTAACTGGAGCAGAATCGATGGACCGAACGGCCCACTCCTGTTCCCATGTTCTTAATTCATGAGGATTGCATAGCAGTTCCTTCATCATTGCAAGTTTTTGTTTCACGCATCGGTCACGTTTTTTTTTTGAAAAATGAGGGACGTCAGTGTTAAAGAATGTACTTTTTGTATCTACTATCAACATCGGGCAGAGGCACTGCATAGGTTCAATGAAGGGAAAACCTCCCTCTATACTGCTCTTATATGCAGCTTAATGATAGCCTCTGTAGGGCACTGAGACGTCAGAAATGCTGGAGGAACAGCTAGAAATCACTTCATTTAAGCCGAGTAAGATGACGCACTATTGTGATCAAGTGTGGTGTGTTCTTTATTTTGTATCATTCAGCGATGATAAGTTGCAATATTTGAGCTGAGTCTGATTGTAACTGCCACTCTTTATGTTATTTTACTGTGAAATAAAGCAACTTATAACAACAACTTGCAATGATTAGCCATGGCATAGAATACAAGAGCAGGGGGGTTATGCTTCAACTGTATAAAACACTAGTTAGGCCTCAGCTAGAGTACTGCGTGCAGTTCTGGTCCCCGCATTACAGGAAAGATGTGATTGCACTAGAGAGGGTATAGAGGAGATTTACAAGGATGTTGCCGGGAGTAGAGAATCTTAGCTATGAGGAAAGACTGGATAGGCTGGGTCTGTTTTCCTTGGAACAGAGGAGGCTGAGGGGAGACCTTATTGAGGTGTATAAAATTATGAGGGGCATAGATAAAGTGGATAGAAAGGACCTATTTCCCTTAGCAGAGGGGTCAAAAACCAGGGGGCACAGATTTAAAGTAATTGGTGGAAGGTTTAGAGGGGATTTGAGGGGAAATTTCTTCACCCAGAGGGTTGTGGGGGTCTGGAACTCACTGCCTGAAAGGGTGGTAGAGGCAGGAACCCTAACCACATTTAAAAAGTACTTGGATGTGCAGTTGGGATGCTCTAACCTGCAGGGCTACGGACCAAGAGCTGGGAAGTGGGATTAGGCTGGATAGCTCTTTGTTGGCCGGCGTGGACACGATGGGCCGAAATGGCCTCCTTCCGTGCTGAAACTTTCTATGATTCTATATAGCACCTTTAATGTAGTAAAACATCCCAAGGCGCTTCACAGGAGCGTTATCAAACAAAATCTGACACGAGCCACAGAAGGAGATATTAGGACAGGTGACCAAAAGCTTGGTCAAAGAGGTAGGTAAGGAGCATCTTAAAGGAGGAGAGGTGGGGAGGTTTAGGGGAGGGAATTGCAGAGCTTAAGGCCTAGCCAGCTGAAGGCACGGCCGCCAATGGTGGAGCGATTAAAATTGGGGATGCGCAAGAGACCAGACTTTGAGGAGCGCAGAGATCTCGGAAGGTTGTAGGGCTGGAGGAGATTAGAGAGCTAGGGCAGGGCAAGGCCACACAGGGATTTGAAAACATGGATGAGAATTTTAAAATTGAGGTGTTGCCAAACTGGGAGCCAATATGGGTCAGCGAGCACAGGGTGTCTCGGTGCATGTTGGGATACGGGCAGCAGAGTTTGGGGTGAGCTCAAACTTATGGAAGTTGGAAGATGGGAGGTCGGCCAGGACAGCATTGGAATAGTCAAGTCTAGAGGTAACAAAGGCATGGATGAGGGTTCCAGCAGCAGATGAGTTGAGGCGGGGTGGAGTCAGGCGATGTTACGGAGGTGGAAGTAGTTGGTCTTGAGTGGTTATGTGGTCAGAAGCTCAGCTCTGGGTCAAATATGACATCAAGGTTGCCAAGGAGAGGGAGGGAGTCGGTGGCTAGGTAACAGAGTTTGTGGCAGGGATTGAAGACAATGGCTTTGGTCTTCCCAATATTTAGTTGGAGGAAATTTCTGCTCATTCAGTATTGGATGTCGAACAAGCAGTGTGACAAATTAGAGGCAGTGAAGGAGTCAAGAGAGGTGGTGATGATGAGGTAGAGCTGGGTGTCGTCAGCATACATGTGGAACCTGACGTGCTTTTGGATGATGTCGCTGAGGGGAAGCATGTCAATGAGAAATAGAATGGGCTAAGGATAGATCCTTGGGTGACTCCAGAGGTGACAGTGTGGGAGTGGGAAGAGAAGCTATTGCAGGTGATTCTCTGGCTACGACTGGATAGATAAGAATGGAAGCAGGCAAGTGCAGTCCCACCCAGCTGGACGACTGTGGAGAGGCATTGGGGGAGGATGGCGTGGTCAACCTGTGTCAAAGGCTGCAGACAGATCGAAAAGGATGAGGAGAGATAGTTTACCATGATCAGAGTCACATAGGATGTCATTTGTGACTTATTGATTCCTCATTTCACCAGTTTATTACTTCAGGGAAATTGAAGACTGATCTATATAAAAGAAACAAATAACCAGTCTAGAACACAAGGGGATGCTATTATTGGCCCGTATTTTCCAATCGCAGGCCTCCCATGTGCGGAGGCCTGCGATCTGGAAAAATCTACGCCCTTACCCGAGGACTCCCAGGACCCACACACTTCCGATCCTGGGCCTCTCCAAATTCCAAGTGCGCAGGGCCCACGTATCCCAGAGGCGCAGGCAGTTCGCAAGCATCCCTGGGATCACGTGGGCCATGGGGAGCCAATCAAAGAAGGGTATCTCCCTTCATACACGTGACAGGAAGACCTGTCAAATATATGAATGGAGATCACCCCAAAAACATAGTAAAACTTTAAATACAATTTTTTTTTAATCACATTTTTAAAATGACTTGAAATTACAATAAATTAAATATTTTAAACAAATATTTAATTTTTTGAAAAAAGAATTAAAGTTTTTATACAAGGCTAAAAAATAAACTTACTTTTTTTTAAAAAGTATTTTTAAATGATAAATCAGTGAAAAATGTTTAAACTTTTTTCAGGTCTTATCCTGGTAAAAGCAGGCCTTACACCTGCTTTTACCAGGCATAAGAATTGTAAGGGTTTTCTGCAGGCGGAGGGTCTCCAAAAAGCGGAACTATCCGCCCGCAGAGGCCCTTCTCCAGGGCAGCCGGAGGATCTGTCAAGACCATTCTTTTCAGATCGGAAATGCCGGTTTTCAGCGCATGCGCAGTGCATGCCTGAAACTGGCATTTCCGATGTCCCTACGGCTGAGTACACAGCGCGTACGCTGAAAACCGGCGCGTACCCACCCGTAGGGTTCAGAATATCAGGGCCATTTTGTCCTGGAGTTACTCTATTGTGCAAGTAGATATTGGGCAGTGCAAGTCAACGCCTGTAAAACATAAAATGATCAGAATACTCATGGGAAGAACCAGAGAAAATATCCATGGCAGATCCGAACTCGCAAGTCATTTATGTTTAGGTTTATAATAACAAACACATTCTATTCCAATTATACATAAAATGCTGTTAGAAAATTCTACAAAACTTGCATCTACAAAACAAGTTATAAGAAAATGATTGAGTCATTTAGTATCAGTGATGTGTGTATTATTATCACCTCCTGTCAGGCATGTGATATAACACTTCAGCATCTTTGCTGTGTTATAGCAATGGACAAACCATGGTTATGTTTGGGTTTCTGTGGGGCCACAGCAAACATCACGGTACAAGTCCCAGACTGCCTCAGTGCAATGTCATAGGAAAACTAATATTGCATTCTACATGTCTGGAGAAAAACTACATGAATGGCATGACTCCGTTCTGTTATGTCTCTTAAAAGGGCATTGTCAGGGCTCTCCCGACACATCAGTGAGTTGACCCAGTGACGAGCTGAGCCATATAGATTAGGGAAATCACAGAATTGATTACTTATCTACGCTGAACTTGTTGATTTTAGATGGGACAGAGATGATGCATCAGCACCCCTGGATTAGGGAGAGGAAAATCATCCAGAGTTTGGGCCCTTGATTGCTGTCCAACAATTGCTACTCAAAGCATGTGGAATGTGGACATTACGTAAAAAACAGAACTTGCGCTGATGACACCCACCACGGTGAAACGACCCACAGACACTCATTGCCAAGGCTCGTATACGATTAATCACCACCTTGGACATGGTACCAAATGGCAACTGTTGCTTTACAAATGTTGATGCTTCGAGAGAGGAAAGTGAGGGGAGAAAATTGCTCGAGATATAACAACAATAAAACTTGTATTTACATAGTGCCTTTAAAGTAGTAAAAAAGTCCCAAGCCACTTCAGAGGCGTAATCAGACAAAAAAGCATGCAGAGATAAAAGGAGAAGATATTAGTAGCGGTGAGCAAATGCAGTGTCAAAGTGGTAGGTTTTAAAGAGGGCCGTAAAGGAGGTGAGGCTGAGGGGGTTAGGAAGAGAATTCTAGAGGGTGGGGCATAGATGGCTGAAGATACGGCTGTCAAAGGTTCAGTGAGCGTGGTGGTGGTGGTTGGGGGGGTGGAGAGGGATGGATGGATGCACAAAAGGCTGGAAGTTACAGAAATAAGGAGGAGCAAGACCATGAAAGGATTTAAACACAATGATAAGAATTTTAAATTGGAGGGATTGGGGACCAGGAGCCAATGCAGGCCAGTGAGGCTGGGTGACCAAGTCTGGGTGCAGGATAGGATATGGGCAGTAGTGTTTTGGATCAGCTGGAGGGTGGAGGTCAGCCAGAACAGCATTGAAATAAACGAGTCTGGAAGGGACAAAGGCATGGTTGAAGGTTTCAGCAGCAGATGGGCTGAAGTAGGGGAGGAGGCAGGCGATCTTATGGCGGTGAAAGTAGGTGGTCTTTGTGATGGAGAGGATATGGGGTTGGAAGCTCAGGTTAGGGCACTGTCTTTATCATGCAAAGGATGAGCAGCCAAACCAGCTGCGTATTATTTTCATCCCAACAAAGTCAAGGGCAAGTGTTGCAGTGTCATCTTGTCACAAGCGTCTGCCAAACAAAATCAGGTTTGCCAAATCTCCTTAGATTAAGATTGTGCCTTTTTAATCTCTAAAATGAAGGATAGAATGCAGTTCATATTTAATCAACAACTTCTTTGTCAAATTCAAATTCCAGAAAGCTCATTTCCTTGGTTCATTTAAAAAAAATACAGTTCTTATAATTGTTCCATCAACTCTTCCCTCACAGAATAATATTTCAAATTAAATAAATATAAGAAATGGTACCATTTGCTGTAAAGTATTTAGTTTAACATCACCAGAAAACAAGTTCATCGCCAGCAGTCTCAGCACGGCTTTAGAATTTCATATAATTTCTCGTCATACAAATTCAGACTGGCACACTGCATCTACAAAGTCATTAACTGACTGTAGCTCTAATCATCAAGGATTTCATGGTTAAAATACTGTGGTGAAATTTCTGTACAATTTTGAAATGAAATAACATTTATTTTTTTCACTTAATTTAGAGAAACCAATTGATTAAAAAGTTGCCTGTGTTGCGATCTGTGTTGGGATTCTTATCCTCTTTTATAAGTACTCAGTATTGTCGAATCATTTGACACGATTCCCACAGATGATGTATGAAGAAAAACAGCTTTGCATATCGCTAAATACCAAACAAATTAATCTTGCACTGAATACATGTCTCCTTGCTATTACCACAAGAGCCTTGTCTGGTTAAAAATTGATTGATTCAGTTTTAGGGATTCCCTCCATTAATAAAATACAAACATAGAAACAGCATCAAAGGGGTAAAAACAGTGCTGATCTAAATTGTGAAATCTCCTTCCAACATCAAATTTCTACATTAATCACACTTAAAGGGACAGCAATTACGGGCTGGGAGGACACAAGTCACTGACAACTGTGTCAACATGACAAATTGGTCCTCAAAAGTCTGAAAGATGTTTAGCCTTTCATCACTGTGTAATGTTTCACAATGTCATGGCAAATTGGTGGGCTTCTGCCTCTTCTTTGCAATATAAATCACCTTAATCGTTCGTGTATTCCATTGACCTATGTTTCCCTTTGCAACTTTTTGAAGGTGATTCAATAACATGCTCATTTTTCTGAGTGAGGAATCGAACCATCTGCCCTGAAAATATGAATCATGAGGGCTGATTTTCCTTGGTCTGTGCCTAGGTGCGCAGTGAGTATCAGGAATTCAGGCATATTTAAGTGCACGTCTTTAAAGGGACGGACCCACCCTATTTTCCGATATTGACTGCACCCAAAGAAAATCTCCTCTCTTAACTCAACCTGCCAGGTGAATGTCCAGCTCCCTGGGCTGGCCTCTTTTTTAATGTTTCATCTCACATACCGTGATACTGAAACAAAACCTAATATTACAGCAATAAAGCTACTTAAATATCTGGAGTTGTATCATTACTGTAATATTAACCTTACACTACAAATATAAACATTTTTAAATAAAAGCTTTTATATATGCTTTTCTTCTGTGCATAGTCCGCTTCCTATTCTCCATTCTGTCTCTCTTCTGTTTATAATATTTAAATTTTATATGTAACGTAACCTAATCTATTCATCTATCATTTTTTTTTCTTTTGGAAAAAAGTTTTAAACACTTTACTTACCTCTTCCCCTCTGCCTTTCTGCTCCCATTGTCCATTTAGGAGGTAAAAATAACACTGACATCTGACTTTTTGCCAGCTGGACAGCAAGACCACCAGTTGAGGATCAGAGGGATAAGGATCAACACAGTCATCGCAATGATGTGAGTCAGTGAACCTTTAATGCAATTTTTCTTTTTTAAACAGATCCACAGCGCTTTGGATGAGATAACTTTTCCATGGAGCAGCAAGGATTCATTTTGTTTTATTCGTTATACTTTACATAAAATATCTCTAACTATTTTGAATATAGCGCTGTGTCAAATTTCTGGGATCTTCTAGACTGGTCCCGAGCATTTCAGTTTTCCAGTTAGCTATACATTGACTGTTACCGGAATGCTCTCTTTCCCACTGCTTTGTTATGTTATAAAAAGCATGCGTATATTGCACAAGAAAATTCAGGGATGAGAAAAAATTGTTCGGATCACCGAAGCTCCTCCCCCCATGTCCAATCATTCTTCCATCAGAGCATAATTCCAAGGTTTTTGCCTCTATTACATTGCTTCACAGTTGATTTAAAATAATGATTTTGCTTTGAGTAAAGACGATTTTTCCCGATATCCGTTTTAAATTTACTTTTCACTATTTTCAATTTCAGTCCTCTGACCCTACGCTCAGCAATCCCTCCATGACAACCAGTATCCTAGGAGATATACCACTGGACCTAGGGGATTTGCTATTTTTACATATGGAAATGGCAGGCAGGAAAAGACCAGTTGGTCCGTCAAGCCTGTCCTACACCCATGAGAGTAAGAGTTTCTACAGGTATATAAAAAGGAAGAGAGTAGCTCAAGTAAATGTTGGTCCTTTAGAGGATGAGACTGGGGAATTAATAATGGGGAACAGGGAAATGGTAGAGACTTTGAACAAATATTTTGTATCAGTCTTCACGGTAGAAGACACTATAACCATCCCAATAATACATAATCAAGGGGCTATAGGGAGGGGGGAACTTAAAACAATCACTACCACTAAAGAAAAACTACTCGGTAAAATAACGGGACTAAAGGTGGACAAGTCCCCTGGACCTGATGGCCTGCATCTTAGGGTCTTAAAAGAAATGACTGCAGAGATAGTGGATGCATTGATTGCAATCTACCAAAATTCCCTGGATTCTGGAGAGGTCCCAGCGGATTGGAAAACCGCAAATGTAATGCCCCTATTTAAGAAGGGAGGGAGACATAAAGCAGGAAACTATAGACCAGTTAGCCTAACATCTGTCACTGGGAAAATGCTGGAGTCCATTATTAAGGAAGCAGTAGCAGGACATTTAGAAAATCATAATACAGTCAAGCAGAGTCAGCATGGTTTTATGAAAGGGAAATCATGTTTGACAAATTTGCTGGAGTTCTTTGAGGATATAACGAGCAGGGTGGATAAACTTGAGCCAGTGGATGTGGTTTATTTGGATTTCCAGAAGGCATTCGATAAGGTGCCACATAAAAGGTTACTGCACAAGATAAGAGCTCACGGGATTGGGGGTAATATATTAGCATGGATAGAGGATTGGCTAATTAACAGAAAACAGAGAGTCGGGATAAATGGGTCATTTTCCAGTTGGCAAACAGTAACTAGTGGAGTGCCACAGGGATCAGTGCTGGGGCCTTAACTATTTACAATTTATATTAATGACTTGGATGAAGGGAACGAGTGAAATATAGCCAAATTTGCTGATGATACAAAGATAGGTGGGAAAGTAAGTTGTGAAGAGGACACAAAGAACCTGCAAAGGGATATAGACAGACTAAGTGAGTGGGCAAACATTTGGCAGATGGGGTATAATGTGGGAAAGTGTGAGGTTATCCACTTTGGTAGGAAAAAGAAAAAAGCAAATTATCGAAATGGGGAGAGATTACAATATGCTGCAGTACAGAGGGACCTGGGGGTCCTTGTGCATGAAACACAAAAAGTTAGCATGTGTAGTGTATGTACCTTTAAGAGAGAACTACTTTTACAGCTCCTGTATACTGTAGTACCGGCAGTGACCACACCTGTATATAAACCTTGAGCATGCCTCTGTACCCCCAGTCTTGAGACTACCCTACTCCAGTAAACACCTGTTGATTGTTAAGTTACAGCATCCGTGTAGTTATTGAAAAACATCATACTCTCAGAATCACGGATCTAACAGTGGCGACGAGTGTCGATTCAAATCTACCTGCAACTCTGCATTTCCCTTCGAGGATTCGCTCCGGGAGGGCGGTGGAAGAAAGTCGAGGCCAGAAGCACGGGCGTCGACCACGAGCAACCGCCCAGTCGTTCGGCAGAGAGTGAACATCGCAGGGGAGGCTGTGGAGAGCCGGGCTTGGTTCCCCAGCCACGACGATCAGCAACAGACTGACGACAGGTACAGCGCAGACCCTTCCCGGACAGCGGCGGCTGGAGCCGACCGACGGCAGAGAAAAAGCCGAGCAGCGTCGACGGGGTAAGAGAGAGGGTGAAGCGCACAGGGCGCAGCCGGGGGTTGAAAACCGAGCGGCGTCGAGGAAAAACAAAACGGAGAGAGGGTAAAGCAGCAGTCGGGTTCAGGACCGAGCGGCGGAAACGGGAAAGGCGCACAGAAAAAAAAAATGCGCAGAGCACAGCCAGGGCTCAAGGGCTGAACAGTGTCCGCGGGGAGAAGAAGGGAGAGTGCGGGAGACACCATTGAGCCGCGGAGAAGGAAGAGCGCGGGAGACGCCATTTTTAGAAGCCGCAGTGGAGAAGAAGGGCGAGCGGAGAAAAAGGGAGAGCACGGGAGATGCCATTTTTGACAGTTAAATCACACCCAGGGATGCCAAAGAGTGGCAGTATCTCTACGTTCGACAATGAAGTCGAAGATTGGGCGACATATGTGGAACGTATTGAGGTGTACTGCAGGGCGAATGAAGTGCCAGATGCTAGGAAAGCACTGGTTTTGTTAAATTCCATGGGTGCAAAAACTTATGGGTTACTGCGAAACCTAATAACCCCAGAGAAGCCCGTGAATAAGAATTTCGAAAGCATAGTAGAAATCCTAAAGGACCACTTAAACCCCACACCACTGCTGATAGCAGAAAGATTTAAGTTCCATAAAAGGAACCAACATAAAGATGAAAACAATGCTGAGTACTTAACGGAACTGCGCAAGCTATCGAAACACTGCCAGTTTGGAGTGGGACTAGCAGATACATTAAGGGACAAGTTTGTGTGTGGGCTTCAAAGTGAAGGAACCCAGAAATGGCTTCTATCAGAAAAGGATCTTACGCTGGACAAGGCTTTCAGCATGGCAGTATCACACGAAGCAGCCGCAAGGGGCGCTGCAGAGATACAACGGAGACTGCAAGAATATGGCACCAATGAAATGTCCTATGGAACAGGGAAGTGTTATCGCTGCGGCAGAACAACACACGGCCAGAAGGATTGTTGGTTCAAGGACCAAGTGTGCAGACAGTGTGGAAAAGCAGAACACATAGCAAGAGTCTGCAGGTCTGGGAGGAAAACCAACAGCAAGAAATCTCCACAGGAGAAGTACAAAAAGGTACATAAGGTGATGGACAGTAGTTCAGACGAACAGAAAAGTGATACAGACTCCGGAAGCAAGGAGCTGGGTTGTCTGAAACTACATAAGGTAACCAAAATGGAGGATCACCAGATTATCTGGGTTACACTCAAGATAGACGGAGTCCAAGTGAAAATGGAATTGGACACAGGATCAGCCCTAACAGTCATAAACCAAAGGGACTACAAGCAGCTATTTTCACATATACCCTTGAAAGCTACAGAGATTGTCTTGAAGATATACACGGGGCAAAAAGTCTACCCCAAAGGAAAAATAAGGGTGAAAGTGATATACAAAGGCCAGGAAATACCTAAAATGGACTTATATGTATTGCCAGATGGAGGACCACCACTGCTAGGATGTGAATGGATCCGGAAGATACAATTAGATTGGCATTCCATACAGGCACTGAAGGTTGAGGCTAAAAAAGATGATGACGTCACACCTGGACGACTGTCAAAAATGCTGACTGATGCAAAAGAAGTGTTCCAGGAGGGACTCGGAACACTAAAAGGCATAACAGCAATGATTAAAATAGAGGAAAATGCAAGCCCAAAGTTTCTTAAGGCCAGACCAGTGCCTTATGCGATCAGACCAGCCGTCGAAGCAGAGCTGGAAGGGTTGGAACGTTCAGGAGTACTGTCCAAAGTAGACTGGAGCGAGTGGGCTACACCCATCGTTCCTGTAATGAAGAGGTCGTTGAGTAATACGCCTGGGGAACCAAAGAAGGTCTGCATCTGTGGGGATTTTAAGGTGACAGTGAACCCAGTCCTTCACACGGTACAATATCCACTTCCACGAATTGAGGATATTTTCGCCTCGCTATCTGGAGGGAAACGCTTCACCAAAATTGATCTAGCCCAGGCGTACTTGCAAATGGAGGTAGAAGAAGCCTCGAAACAATACCTCACGATCAACACTCATAAAGGTCTCTACCAATACAACCAGCTGGTGTTCGGGGTAGCATCGGCTCCGGCTATTTGGCAAAGGGTGATGGATCAAGTCCTGCAAGGGATTCCAGGGACCCAGTGTTATTTGGACGACATCCTGGTCACGGGCAAAAATGACAGTGATCACCTCGCCAACTTGGAGAAGGTGCTCACCAGATTAAAGGAATATGGGCTACGAGCTAATCGCCACAAGTGCGAGTTTTTCCAGAAACAGATCTCGTATTGTGGCCACGTTATCGATGAAGAGGGGTTACATAAGTCCCCTGAAAAGATTGAGGCAGTAGTCAAGGCTCCAGCACCGGAAAATGTGTCACAACTGAGGTCGTTCCTCGGGCTGGTAAACTACTACCATAAGTTCTTACCAAATTTGTCTACGGTATTACACCCACTGAACACCCTACTGCAAACAGGGGTACCATGGAAGTGGAATGACGAACGTAAATGAGCTTTCCAGAAGTGCAAAGAATTGATCACATCAAAGAGGTGTTGGCCCATTTCAACCCAGCACTACCAATTCGTTTGGCATGTGATGCATCACCCTATGGCATTGGAGTGGTGCTGTCGCACAAATTCCCAGACGGGTTGGAGAGGCCAGTAGCCTTTGCGTCTCGGTCACTAACCTCAGCCGAGCGCAACTACGCCCAGATTGACAGGGAGGCCCTCAGCCTAGTATGGGGAGTAAAAAAATTCAACCACTATCTGCATGGGCAGAAGTTCACCTTGCTGACTGACCACCAACCACTTGTCTCCATCTTTAATCCTAAGAAGGGCGTTCCGGTGATGACTGCACAACGGTTACAAAGATGGTCCCTTTTTCTAGGGGCGAACCAATATGAAATAGAATATAAAGGCACGAAACAGCATGGAAACGCTGATGGGCTATCGCGCCTGCCACTGCCTACTGTGGAGGAAGCACCAGCAGTGGACCCTATCGAGCAGGGTGGATAAAGGGCCTTTATGGCAAGGGGACTGGAGTATAAAAGCAGGGAAGTTCTGCTACAACTGTACAGGGTATTGGTGAGGCCACACCTGGAGTACTGCATACAGTTTTGGTCTCCTTATTTAAGGAGGGTTATACTTGCAGTAGAGACAGTTTAGAGAAGGTTCACGAGGTTGATTCCTGAGATGAAGGGGTTGACATATGAAGAAAGGCTGGGCCTATACTCATTGGAGTTTAGAAGAATGAGAGGTGATCTTATTGAAACATATGATACTGAGGGGGCTCGACAAGGTAGATGCAGAAAAGATGTGGAGATAGACAGATTTTTCAACAAGAGGGAGTGAAGGGTTATGGGGAGCAGGCAGGGAAATGGAGCTGAGCCCAAGATCAGATGAGCCATGATCTCATTAAATGGTGGAGCAGGCTTGAGGGGCCAAATGGCCTACTCCTGCTCCTATTTCTTATGTTCTTTTGATACCTACAGCATCATGACTAGACACTTCCTACCATGTAATCTCCTGGGAGAGGCTTATAAAAAACAGGAAAAAAAACAGGGCTAAAATATTCCGGTTTACATCTTTAACTATACTCAGCTGTGGGTCCTCTTTTCATTTGTAACGCAATTTACATTTTTTTTGGAAAATTCCTAGATCTCTCTGCCTGCTTTTCCCCAGTTCACTTAATGTAGTTAGTTTTGTTTTCTATTCCAATCTGAATTGAACTGTTCTTCCATGTTAAAGACTGTTCGTTTAGCTTACATTTATTTTTTGTGGTGTACACTTAAAATGCATATTCAACATTGATATTTTAAAATGCCATATGTTTCCTCAACCGAGATATCTTTCAGTCATAATTCCCAGTTATTGGGGGTGAAATTCAGGTTGGGCGGTAGTACAAAAGGGATGATAACAAATTGGCAGCCTCTTTTACACTCTGCCCAATTTCCTTTTCCATTGCCATCTCAACACGATTTTCTCCCCCATTTTCTTTTAATTCTTCTCTGATTCATTTACCTTATTAAAATCATGCTTTCTTGTCCTGGTTCCTTATTGATGCTGATTGCCAAATAACTATACATTTAATCATAAAATTTATTGTCACTACTCCCTAGAAGTCCCACTACTTTTATATTATAGATGCCATTCCTGATCACTTGTAAGAACCAGGTCTAAGTATGAGTTAGCCCATGGGGGTCCTTGAAACATGATGGGGTAGATTTTCAACTTGCAGCCTGGGCGTAAAACTAGCATTGCCGATTGGCTGTCCATTATAGAAACTGCTCAATGTCTCATTCCCATTCATTTCATATGGGCCTAGAAATTGGGTTGGGGCGACAAAGTGGCGCAAAAGTCGCCTGAGCGCAGGATTTAGCGCAGCGTTCAAGGCTTTAGCGATCGTCAGATATTCAGTTCCATTGCCCCTAGAGGGAGACGGGGCAAGGCTCGAGGCGCCCCGCGTCCCTCTTGGGGCGCTGAAACTGAATATCGCAGCGCAACGTGCCGCAGCGCCACACGCTGCGGCACGGCACGCTGCAGTACTGCAGGCCTTCCTCCCATTGTTAAGGGGGAGGGGCCTGCAACAGCGCGATCCCCGCTCATGAGTGCCGGCAAACGAGCCCGGCACCAAGGAGAAGCGCCGGGCTCTTGGGAAACAGCCAGCAATGCCGCAGGGCGGGGTGGGGTCAGGAGGCCGGGGACGGAGGTGCTGGCAGGCAGCCGCCAAAAAAGGCGGCTGCCCCATACCTCCACCTTAACTTGCGCCGCTGCCGGCACAGTAAGGCCCCGTGAACCGGGCGTGGGTAGCGAACGGCGCAACTGCGGTGTTCGCGACCAAATATCGCGAATGGGGCGCTGCGCACACCGATGACGTCATCGGTGGCGGCGCAGCGCAAATGGCTAACGCCACCATTAGCGCCCCTGCTGAATATTGCGGGAGGCGCAGCCAGTGGCGCTACAGCCACTGACTGCCTCTTTAGGCGCTAACAGGTGGCGCTACTCACCCAATTTTCCCCCCATGGTTTCTATAATGGACGGCCGATCCGCATACCATATTGGCTCAAAAAGCAATTTTGAGTCACATTCACTCGTTAAGATTTTGTTGCGTCACTTCTTGTTGATGTTGGATTGACTGAAGTCACTCATGATGAAAACAATGGCCCAGAAATTCGGGTCTCCACGGGTGAGTATGCACGGGGTCCTCACGCGTGGGCCCGATGGAAGTGCCGGTTTCTTGCATGCGCGGGAAACCGGCACTTCCGTTCCTCTGAAAGCAGGGGTTCAGAGGTCGAACGCGTGCGCGGGGGAATCTGCGCATGCGCTTTGAACTTACGTTTTTTTTCCAGGTTTTTCCCATGAGGGTAAGTCTTTAGAATTTAGAAATTTAAAAAGCAGGCTTAAGGCCTACTTTTCACAAGGTAAGTGGTCAATTAATTAAAATTAAAACATTTTTTCCACAGGTTTATTATTTTTAAATACTTTAAAGTAAGGTAAGTTTATTTTTAGCCCCGTAGAATATAACATTATTTTTTTCAAAAATTTAAATTATTGTTTAAAATAGTTATTTAATGTAATTTATAGTTTATTTAAAAAGTGTGATTTAAAAAAAAAAATTATTTGAAGGTTTACTGCTATTTTGGGGCCGTAGTATTTATAAGTCTTGACAGGTCTTCCTGTCAAGACTTAAGAATGGGCTTTTCCCTCCTCCGATTGGCTGCCCATGGCCCACGTGATCCCAGGGGACGCATCGAACTAACTGCACCCCTGGGATACGCAAGCACTGCGCGCCGGCAGCTGGACCAGGCCCCGGATCGGAATTCCACGGGGCCCTACAGCTCAACTGCCAGCGCGCTAGGTAAGTGCAGGTCGGAGGCTTGCACCCGCAGGAAGCCCCCGACCCGAATTTCTGGGCCATTATTATCCTAGACACAATGGTGATCAATCTTATGAAAAGAAGTGAACAAATTCCTCTCTCTGCTATTTTAATTTCCAGGCGAGTATCTTTATCCTTCTTATTTCATCGTGTTAAATGAATCCTTATCCTACCCAGGGATCTGAATCCAATAACAGAGCGTTTTATGATCTTATAAATCCTGAACATCAGAAAGAGAAGAATAGGTGAGAGTGATTTCAAAAGGAGATCTGATCAAGGGGCTCAGATATTTTCATAAACCAAAGAGCAAAGTTTGCACAGTTTATTAGAATTTGAATCCTGAGGTGTCCTCTGTGCTTTCAGCTGAGAAAAGCCACATAAATTGTTCCTTATTGCAGTTGCCAGTTTTAATGACTTTTAGGGGTGGATTGTCTTCTGCTACTCCACCTGAAATGGGGCTAGATAGCAGGGGAACAGGAGTGGAACTGGACTGTGAGGCCGATCAACACCCTGATCACAATTTCCTTTCGCCAACCCCGCCTCCGCCCCCCCCAGCAAAAAATATCCTTACGTTTCAGCTTTAAAACTTCACAATACAGAAGAAACCCCGCAACAGCACCGACATTCTGACCACCAATTGAAGGTATGTTTATTGCGTTGCAAGGTATTCTATAAATTAAAAAAAATTAACTAAAGAATAGCTGGCACCATCTCCTGAGAGGGGATCTCATTGAAACGTATAAAATTCTGAATGGGCTAGACAGACTGGATGCAGGGAGGATGTTTCCCCTGGCTGGGGGGTCTAGAACGAGGGGTCACAGTCTCAGGATATGGGGTAGGACATTTAGGACTGAGGTGAGGAGAAATTTCTTCACTCAGAGCGTGGTGAACCTGTGGAATTCTCTACTACAGAAGGCTGTGGCGGCCAAGTCACTGAATATATTTAAGAAGGAGATAGATAGATTTCTAGATACAAAAGGCATCAAGGAGTATGGGGAGAGAGCAGGAATATGGTATTGAGATAGAAGATCAGCCATGATCATATTGAACGGCAGAGCAGGCTCGAAGGGTCAAATGGCCTACTCCTGCTCCTATTTTTCTGTGTTTCTATGTTTTCTATTCATTAGGCTAACAGGTGGGCTCAAGTATCCTCCTGCATAGAGGCTATAACAATCCTTTCTAATGATGAAAAACAAATGACTGTTAGGAATTCCACATTACAGGAAACTCTTTTGGTATCCGGCACCGACGGGACCGGGATGGTGCCGGTTGATTAAAAATTCTGGATGACGAAGAGGGTTATCTACCGAGGCTATTTTTAACAAACAAAAATAAAAAAATCAAGAAATGTGCAGTATACAGTAATTGGGTACTCACCTACAGAATGTTGAGTTAAATGGATGGTGGAAGATGCTTGATTAAGTACAGTACTGCCAGTTGAGGGTAATCCATAACTCTTTAATTACTTAACAGTAAAACAAAACTTATACAGTAAACGACTGTATACAGCGCAGGAGAGTCAGACTCCTGTTATTGAGGTGTTCGGACTTCCGACAGTGCTAAGAAGCCGAGTAGTGGCAGTTTGGAGAACTGGCAGCACGGTGGCATAGTGGTTAGCACTGTTGCCTCACAGCGCCAGGGACCCGGGTTCAAATCCGGCCTCGGGTGACTGTCTGTGTGGAGTTTGCACATTCTCCCCGTGTTTGCGTGGGTTTCCTCCGGGTGCTCCGGTTTCCTCCCACAGTCCAAAGATGTGCAGGTTAGGTTGATTGGCCATGATAAAAATTGGCCCTTAGTGTTAGGGGGGATTACATATGTGGGGTTACGGGGATAGGGCTTGGGTGGGATGGCTGTCGGAGTAGGGACCGGGTGCTAGGGTTTGGATGATCAGCCATGATCTCGTTGAATGGCGGAGCAGGCTCGAATGGCCTACTCCTGCTCCTAGTTTCGATGTTTCTATGTTTACCCCCACTGACTAACTTGGCCAACGCGGGAGACTCGGACTCAGCAACATTTCCGGTTATTGAGTTGTTGTTTTCGGAGTATGAATTTTGCTGTTTAAACAAGAGTTTCCTGTACATTTCCTCTTGGGAATTAGAATAGTAGGTGGTCTTCTTTAAGGTGTAGAACTACTGTATTACATTTCAATTTTCTCAGACAGGCCTCAAAATGAGCCCTTTTTTCTGCAGCATGTTTCTCTCCAGCAAACACAGCTTTCAGTCATTACAAACAGAATAGCAAAACGTCCACACACACACAACAAAAATATAAAAAGCTGGCTTTCGTCACCAAATGTCTCTGCATTGTAAAAGCTGGCTGCTGTTTCTGGTTGGAGTAATCTCTTGCCTTTTTGTCCTTTGCTGCTGTTCCAAGGGAATGAGAATTACCTTTGTTTACTCCTGCTCATCACAAGGGACTGTCTCCTAGCAACACGCTCACACTGTGCTTCTAATGTCGTACAATTGTGGTGCACAGTGCATAGGGTGTTGGTAGAAACTTCAAAAGAGTCAGAGTAGACGATAAATGAACAAATAAACACATTTCCAGCTCTTAAATATTTCCCAGTAAAAATGAATTCCGATAAAATCAGTAAGGGAATATACAAATAAGTAATGGAACCTGAATTTGAAGTGGGTGCACTCTGCAGAGTAATTGCAATATGCATTTTACCCAGGAATTACATTTAACATGAAAAAAAAACTCAGATAAGAAACCTATCTCGCAGCAAGGGACTCAAATCATACACACACACACACACACATTTGATAATATATATACCAAATATAACGTGTCATTATTACCCATGCTAGAAGGAAGCATTCAATGGAAAATAAAACTTTTCAGTTTCTTATATTTTCCCACTCCAGTTACATCAATGTCAGAGGACAGAATTAGATACACGAGATCAGAAATTGCAAGGGATACCATTTGGGAGTGGGTCTGGGGTAGGGCTGAACTTTCGCCTACCCCATGGATGAGGCCCTGACCCAGTCCCATATCCCAGGGTCATGTGTGGATGGGTGCACATGTTATTTTTAGGTGGGAAGAGAGGGATTATATATGTTCATGGTGTCCTCTCTCAGTGTAAATGGGTGTCCCCACTGGGTTCCCCCAGTGCCTGTCCAACCTATTGAAAGTATTTTAAGTGGGCAAATTTCTCAAACTCTGTAATCGATCACTTTTAGGAAGCTAACCTTTTAAATTTGAAATCTCCCGAAGCCCTTAGCAACATTGGATGTCAGGAGTTTTCTTTTATATTTGTTCCTGGGAAGTGGGCAAGGCCCGTATTTATTGTCCATCCCTAATTGCCCTTGAGAAGGGGTGGTGAGCCACCATTTCAGAGGGCAGTTAACAGTCAACCGTCAAGCTGTGGTTCTGGAGTCACATATAGGCCAGACCGGATAAGGGTGGCAGATTTTCTTCTCTAAGGGATATTAGTGAACCAGATTGGTAGTTTCATGGTCACCATTACTGATTTAATTCCAGATTTATTTAATTAACTGAATTTAAATTCCCCAGCTGCCATGATGAGATTTGTACTCATGTCTCCAGATCATTTGTCCAGGATTACTAGTTCAGTAACATAACCACTATGCTACCGTTTCCCTCAGTGCACAGAGGTCCCTTGTGCCCATTGTTGCTAGAGTGAGAGTGACAGGAAATAGATTGTATGACAGAATTCCTTCATTTCCACGGTGTCATCATATGCCCAACCAAATGTCGGTAGGTGTATTACATGTCCCGCCTCAGTTAAATCAGAATTTCTAACAGGAGGAAAATGGGATGTGGACCCAGCATAGCCAAGTCACGTCCCAAATTCCACCCTCACTTAGATATTTCCACCCCTCAGCTCCTGGAATGTTGGGATCATACTCTTCTTAGGGGAATTGATAACTTTTATCTGCCCTTTTCCTCCAAAATACAATTCTCAGACCCACAGACAGGTACAACCAGTTGGCTGCAAACTTTTCTCAGCATCCCTAAATATTTTTTTTTTTAAATGAAAGGGTTCTTTACTGTCAACAAATAAATCAAATGACCCTGTGAAGAAATATTGACCAATATGTAGTAAATCTGGAATTTGCTCCACAAGCAAATCCACCTTTGGATGAACTCCAGCAGTAGGAAGTTTTAAAGTAAATACTAGTTTACTTTTTGGCATGCTTATAATGGAAAGCAGGCTGTGTTTGATCATATAATAAAATATTAGCTCATTTATATTATTTCAATACTTCAGCCAATAAAATGGACAATTGTTCTAACATTGCATGTTCCTAGTACTGTAAATTCAGATGCATAAGTCTTTATTTCATTCTTACTTTTAAGCCTTCTAAGTGTAAGTGAGTGACCTTACCAGTGCAATGTTACCCCAGTATGGTTTATTTAATTTGTTTAGGAGTAGGGATACAACTTAAACTTGGGCAAGACTTTATACATCAGATTTTAGTCTGTCTAAAAACTAAGGCAGGAGCTATGTTATTAGCGGAATGGATATTAATTCAAGCAATGATCAAAGATTAGACTTTTTAATAAGGATTTTTCAAAATAAATTGGCTTTCAGTCTGATGTTCATTCGCTTGCTGATGTAAAATAGAAAGGGCAACAAATCGCAATAATTCTCTTGACGGTTCAATATAATACTATACACCTTAATTGTTTGGGGGCTAAATTCGGTTGATTTGCGCTTCCCGTTGGCGTTAACAGGGCGCAAATCAACTAGCGCCTGGGCGTGGCACTGCTAACGTCTCCCGCGAAATTCAGCGGGAGGTTAGCGGCAGCGTTAACCGTTAGCGCCGCCAGTGATGATGTCATCGCCGTGCGCAGCGCCCCGGCTGTAATATTGGGTGGCGCCCTCGACTTACCGCCGGACGCCATGTCCAACGGGGTTAGGGGAGCCTACCTGCGGCCAGGGCGGCACCAGTTAAAGGGGAGGTGGCGGGTGGCCATTTTTGTTGCTGGCCGCCTGCCAGCACCTGCCCCCGTTGCTGTCCCTGACCCCCGTGAAGCCCCCCCCGCAGGGTGCCAGCTGCTTTCCATGAGTCCGGCACTCATCTTGAGTGCTGGACTCGTTTGCCAGCACTCCCAATCCCTGGTGGCCCAGCGCCAGGCCCCTCCCCTTTAAGAAGGGGAGGAAGGCCTGCAGTACCGCGGTGCGACGTGCCGCAGCGCCACGGTTTTGGCTCGCAGCACCCCAAGAGGGACGCGGGGCACTTCCAATAGCGCCCCTCCTCCCTCTTGGGGCGCTACCTGGGAAAATCGGCCGTGGGGGCGCTAACTTTTTTGGGGCCTGGCGAAGGTAGTGCCGGGCGCTACCGAATTTTTACCCCTTTGTCTCTTAGTCAGCAACAACAGTATAAGCGTGTTTAGTACCAAAAACTGGCCTTAAGCCCAAAGTTGCCAAGAATAGGTTGAGGGATGAAAAAAAGGTGGGAACAGGTTAGTAGAGGCAGGAATATGTCGGGGAGCAATTCTCAGCCTCTTCCCTATACTCCCACAACTTGGGACCCCTATCTCAGTGGTTCACGGTCCTATGGCCCCTCTGGTACATGCACAGCCCAAGAATCCTGCTTCTACAGTTCTGACACCCCTCAGGTCTCTCCCAGTGCTCCAGAACTCATCTCCGCCTCCTCTCAGCCCTTCTCTTCACTACTGCTAAATCTCAGACCAGCCTCCAATCTGCAACACGTTGCTTACCATTTTACTGGGCTTTAAGAAAAAGAAGTGAAAATTAAACACTTTGACAAGGGGAACTGAGCAGCACAGTTAGACAGACTCTGGCCTTTTGCCTCTGGGCTCAAATTCAGCCAGCAAGCATTTATATTATCGGAATCCTATTAATGACATGATAACTATATATTTTGAACTTAACCTAGCAAAATCCATACCATAATCTTGTACGCTGATTGCCACTATGTTATTTTATTACCAAGCATAATCAAGTAAATGCCAAGATATTGAAGTACTTACAAGTTAACTATTGTTCGTAACGATAATGATGTCTGTTGATGTCTGTGTACTGTAATTGCTGATACAGAATCTCATTCATAATCATAGTCAAATAAGCAGTGTTAGTAATGCATCTCTGGGGGGATTTTAACATTGGGGAGTGGGTAGGATTGGGTGTGGGTGGGGATTAAATGGAAGCGTGTTGGGAAGGCTCCAACCCAGCGAATTCGGGCTTTTACTCAGGCGGGACAAGGGGCAGGCAGCCAACCCGCACCCAGGAGGCAGAATGGCATTTTAAATATATTAATGAGGCCGGAAGGTTTAACTGTGGCTGGCCAGGTTTCCCTGCAGCGAGGCGAGGACAGCATCGGGGAGCACTCCTTGTGGGATAGGAGGAGCAGTAGTGCTTCCCTCCCAGCACCCCCACCATCAGACCTCCCCCCCCATACAAACACCCCAACTCGCCCCACCCCCCCGGATTCGGACCCCCCTGTACGAAAGGCTGATATTTAGTAGACGAGAATCATATAGCCATTGACCAAATAATATTATCCATAATTACTCCTGGGTAACTAAAAAGCTAAGACTTGTTCAGAATGCAGCTGCGGGGACAGCCAAACGCAGTTTTGACTAAGCTTTGATAACAAGCAGCTACAGGCTGCAAGTGAAGGTCAAATCATTAAATAACATTATAATGCTAAATAGAACGTAGAATTCGCTTAATAAAACTAATTGCAACAATATTTAAAGGATAATTAGTATAAGGACATAAAATGAAAGAGTTATGGTAAATCCCAAAGGCGTGAAAAGCTATAAACAAGATAACACGACAGCGGGGCAGAGTTAGTGGAAATATACTGGAAAAGAAGTGGCCAGGTTACTAGCCTTAACCTGAGTGACAATGGTATTTTGACCATTAGAACCAATTAAAGAAGGGGATTTTGTTAAAGACCATATATGGACATTGGCCAAACAAACTTTTGATAAGGGTTAAAACCTCGATGCTCAAAGAACAACTTTACACAGATGTACTGCAAGAACAAAGGAACAGACTTAAGACGATGTCATCTGTGTCCGAGAGGTTCCAGAGAAGTGTTGCGAGCTACTCGTTAAAACTATCGCCTAATATTAAGTATATTACGCTGATCTTGTCCAAGAGCTCAGAGATCATTAAGATCTTACACCCCCTTGGGTTCTGACCACCCCCCCCCGCCCCCCCCCGCCAAGGGGTCGGGGATCGGACCCACTTGGTCCTGCAGCCTCTTCTCCAGCATTCCTCGCCCAACTGCAAACCAAGCCTGTCAATCAGGCTGACTTCCTGGCAGGGAACCAGTCATTGATAAAAGACGCACGCTGTGGAGTTTTCCCACGTGCTACCTGGCCACCCGCACGCCCCCTACCCCCCTCCCCGCGGCTCCCAGCGCATCAAAATGTTAAAATTCCCCTCTCTGTGTCCGAATAGGTCTCTGATGCCTCGAGCAAGCAAGAGTTAAGTTGCACTTCACGCGGTGTTGTACTGTGATTCTGTTGTTGACAGACCTGGCTCAGCCAATAATACATTTCTTTTAGAATGGGTTATGTAGGATGAATTGAAGCAAACTAATTTAGGCATCATAAATGAAATCCTACACATAATGTTCTCAGGTGACTGAGGGACTGCCTAAAAAGACAGTAAGAGAAGTGAACACAGATACAGCGGAGGGAAAAGACTTCGGCAAGAGCCACTTGGAGAGCTCCTTATATTTTGTAAAGTCTTCGATATGGTTATCCCAGCTGCATTTCTATTTTTATGCTTACTCCCAAACCTCTAGAAAGAGGTTATTTAAGTTTGGAGGGATGTTCCAAATAAATGTTCTGAATTTAAAAGTTGGTTTATTTTTTTTAGTAACACTAAGTATTGTTACTGAAGTATTGTGAAGAGAAAAAGATTGGTGAAGTCAAGCGTAGGTCCCTTGCAGTCAGAATCAGGGGAATTTATAATGGGGAACAAAGAAATGGCAGACCAATTAAATACATATTTTGGTTCTGTCTTCACAAAGGAGGACACAAATAACTTTCCAGAGATGTCGGGGAACATAGGGTCTGATGAAAGGGAGGAACTGAAAGAAATCAGTATTTGTAGGGAAATGGTGTTAGGGAAATTGATGGGATTGAAGGCCAATAAATCCCCAGGGCCTAATAATCTACATCCTAGGGTACTTAAGGAAGTGGCCCTAGAAATAGTAGATGCATTGCTGATCATCTTCCAACATTCGATGGAATCTGGGACAGTACCCATGGATTGGAGGGTAGCTAATGTTACCCCATTATTCAAAAAAGGTGGTAGAGAGAAAATGGGGAATTACAGACCGGTAAGCCTGACATCAGTAGTGGGGAAAATGCTAGAGTCCATTATAAAAGATGTAATAGCTGAGCACTTGGAAAACAGTGACAGGATCGGACAAAGTCAACATGGATTTACAAAAGATAAATCGTGCTTGACTAATCTACTGGAATTTTTTGAGGATGTAACTAGTAAAATAGATAAGGGAGAACCAGTGGATGTGGTGTATTTGGACTTTCAGAAGGCTTTCGATAAGGTCCCACATAAGAGATTAGTGTGTAAAGTTAAGGCACATGGGATTGGGGACAAGGTATTGACTTGGATAGAGAACTGGTTGGCAGATAGAAAGCAAAGAGTTGGAATAAACGGGTCTTTTTCCGAGTGGCAGGCAGTGACTAGTGGGGTACCGTAGGGATCGGTCCTTGGACCCCAGCTATTCACAATATATATTAATGATCTAGACAAGGGAACTAGATGTAATATCTCCAAATTTGCAGACGACACAAAACTGGGTGGGCGTGTGTGCTGTGAGGAGGATGCCGAGAAACTACAGGATGATTGGGACAGGTTGGGTGATTGGGCAGAAGCATGGCAGATGCAATATAACGTGGATAAATGTGAGGTTATCCACTTTGGTGCCAAAAACAGGAAGGCAGATTATTATCTGAATGGCAATAGATTGGGAGAAGGGGAAGTGCAACGAGACTTGGGTGTCCTTGTGCACCAGTCGCTGAAGGTAAGCATGCAGGTGCAGCAGGCGGTTAAGGCGGCAAATGGTATGTTGGCCTTCATAGCGAGAGGGTTTGAGTACAGGAACAAGGATGTCTTGCTGCAGTTGTACAGGGCCTTGGTGAGACCACATCTTGGGTATTGTGTGCAGTTTTGGTCGCCTTATCTGAGGAATGATATTCTTGCCATGGAAGGAGTTCAGCGAAGATTCACCAGGCTGATACCTGGGATAGCAGGAATGACATACGAGGAGAGATTGGGTCGATTGGGCTTGTACTCGCTGGAGTTTAGAAGAATGAGAGGGGATCTCATTGAAACTTATAAAATTCTAGCAGGGCTGGACAGACTAGATGCAGGGAGGATGTTCCCGATGGTCAGGGAATCCAGAACCAGGGGTCACAGTCTAAGGATAAGGGGTAGGCCTTTTAGGACAGAAATGAGGAGGAATTTCTTCACCCAGAGAGTGGTGAACCTGTGGAATTCCCTACCACAGAAGGCAGTAGAGGCCAATTCATTAAATATATTCAAGAAGGAGTTAGATATATTTCTTAAGGCTAAAGGGATCAAGGGATATGGGGAGAAGGTAGGGACAGGGTACTGAACTTGGATGATGAGCCATGATCTCATTAAATGGTGGAGCAGGCTCGAGGGGCTGAATGTCCTACTCCTGCTCCTATCTTCTATGTTTCTATGTTACAGAGATGTTTGGCAAAGATGAAAATATGTTTAACCTTTCTTAAGTTTCACATATTTCTTGCCATTTGCTATGAAAAGTTGTACCCTAAATAAATAGACAGTGACAGTAAAGAGTTGCTCTCCCATATTACATGCAGAGATTTATTTAAGTGTGACATGTGGCAGAAACAAATTAATTTATCTATTCGTTATTTTTCAGAGATCAATCAAAAACACTTCATTATTCCTGGGGAAATCTTTTTCACTTTTCTAAATTCTCTCAGTGGAAATGTTAGCCCCACTTCCACAGTCCCTGCAACAGCCTAACCTTTCACTCACTATGAACAATGCTATGGGAAATCTACTAGTATATACACTACACGTCAAATATATCTTGCATGCTGTCTTCACCAACCCATTTCAGTCCATTGGAAATCAGATTCTGTAGTAGAAGCTTTAAAGTAAATTAACTCCGAGGGTATAATTCTATTCATATGGCCACTTTACTGGCTCAAATGCACAAAACCTTTACAAAAGATTAATTGATTTTCACTGCATGGTGTTCAATTCTTACCTTTATATAATTGAATCATTTGACTGTGCCACAAGGCTGAGATTGTTTAATGAATCCCTTTTCCGTACACAGGCTTCTGGATACAGGGATACTAAACAGACTGCATGCCTGAGCCTGCCCTGGGAAATTTGCCAAATGCTCTTAACCTGCAGCTTCATTTGATAATACCCACAAATATCGAGAGCTTGAAAATGTTGGTAGCAAAACTAGCCAGATGAGCCAGTTAAAAATTTGACATCATGTTAGGATTAAGTGATTGATGTAATTAGATTTAAATGCTTGTCTATTCTAACCCTGATTTATATTCAGACATGAAGATTCACAACGTTCTGAAATCAGTTCACAGACTAATACCTACGAACATTTATCTGTGTCAGTTACTTTAACTGATCTGCAAACACCCAATCCTAGACGGCAGTTCTCCAATGATAAATTAACTTCGTGGTGCAGAACTGAACAAGGTGCAGTAGGACTGTGCTGTCTTACACAATCTCAGTCAGGGTTGGGATCACTGTCTGCGCAAGAAGTGGCTTCAGTTGGATTCAGTCTCCCTGAGCTAAGAATGGGGGAAAATGTCTGATCATTCCGAATTATGATCTCATGAACTGCCTATCAGCTAAGGGATAATAAAAGAAAAGTAATATAAGTATAAGAGAGGTAATAGAAGAAAATCAGAGAGAATGTTGCAAGAGAAAAAAAATTCAATCTGTAGAAACTCTCCGTACCACAATTGTAATCTTACAAGCCGAGTTTCACCCTTTGAAAATGATGGCAGCACTTTGGATCATATCAAAATATATTTCTAGGAGCAATGCTGTCAGTACATGCTACACACGATTAATAGAAATAGATAAGACATTTTGAAGACTACACATATGTAGGTTAGACTTTAAAAGCTTCGTATTTGTGTGCATTTTTCTGACTGAGTTGTCTCGCTAACCAGTAAATAGAGATAAAAAGAAAATCCATAAATTCAGAACAACTGAAATACAGACAGACAAGTGTTATCTTTCTCTTTCAAATAGAGTGATGTCCATTTCCCACATTTCATCATTCGATTACACACACAATCTGGAAGTCCTAAAATGAAAGTAAAAAGATGGTTCTGGAAACATGTAGGAATTGAGGGAGCTTCATTTTCTGTGAAGATAATGTGCAACTAGCTGATCTCATGCAGCTTTGCACACAGAGAGTTAAGACCAAGTATGGTTTTCAGGGTTACAAGATGGGAGACAATTAGACCAGGGCGCACAGATATAGTTCAGTTCCCATTTTAAATTCATAACCTGTCTGTATTTTTATATCCATTAGAAATTCCTATAATGGCAACTGCCTACGTAAACATGTAATTACACCCTCCCACCAGTGGTGGCACTGCAGCACCAGCACACGGGGGAGGGGGCAATTACAGCATGGCGAGTTTACACAAGTAGTTATAAATGTGGACACAGCAATTTATAACAGAAAAAGCTGAACAGAACTGCGTGCAGACATAAGATTTTAATGGCCCAGAAATTCGGGTCGGGGGCTTCCCGCGGGTGTAAGCCCCCGACCTGCACTTACCTAGCGCGCCGGCCGTTGTGCTGTAGGGCCCCGTGGAATTCCGATCCGGGGCCTGGTCCAGCTGCCGGCGCGCAGTGCTTGCGTATCCCAGGGGCGGTTAGTTCGATGCGTCCTCTGGGATCACGTGGGCCATGGGGAGCCAATCGGAGCAGGGAATGCTCCATTCATAAGATTGACAGGAAGTGCTGTCAAACTTATAAATACTACCGTCCCAAAACAGCACTAAATCTTCAAATAATTTTTTTTTAAAACATCACATTTTTTAAATAAACTATAAATTACATGAAATAACTATTTTAAACAATAATTTAAATTTTTGAAAAAAATAATTTTATTTTCTAACGGGACTAAAAATACACTTACCTTGCTTTAAAGTATTTAAAAATAATAAACCTGTGGAAAAAATGTTTTAATTTTAATTAATTCACCACTTACTTGTAAAAAGCAGGCCTTACTTCTGGAGACTTACCCTCCCGGGAAAACCTGTAAAAAAATACCGAAGTTCGATGCGCACGCGCTGCCTCTCCTGCACATGCGTTCGACCTCTGAACCTCTTCGTCAGGGGAACGGAAGTGTCGATTTCCCGCGCATGTGCAGTGCATGCAGGAAACCGGCACTTCCACTAGTCTTACGGGTGAGTACCCTGTGCGTACTCACCCGTGGAGACCCGAATTTCTGGGCCATTATATTATAGGCATGGAATTATTATATTAAAATATATATTGGACTATTATTACTTAGATACTTAGCTGCTGATTTATTCAAGCAGTAAATAATTCTCCTCCTGCATCAGGGCTATGAACTCCAATCAACAATGAGCCAGGGGTAAGATACTGACATATTGTTGAGTTCAAACCAAATAACTCTCCGGTTTGTCAGAAGCTGAGCACAAAAAAGTGGATACAGAGCAGTGGTAGAAAACATGTTAAAAGAGACTCACTTTTTAGAATATAGCAGTGTCTCACACTTAAACTTGCTTACTTTCATCTAGAACAGTGACTTGAAGTTTGGCTTGAGGAAAGCAATAAAGTACAGCTTTGGTATGCACGAGGAGTCGATCAGTGGGGCAGGAGGAGACGGTCAGTGGGGCAGGAGGGGTCGGTCAGTGGGGCAGGGAGGGGCCGGTCAGTGGGGCAGGGAGGGGTCGGTCAGTGGGGCAGGAGGGGTCGGTCAGTGGGGCAGGGAGGGGCCGGTCAGTGGGGCAGGGAGGGGCCGGTCAGTGGGGCAGGGAGGGGCCGGTCAGTGGGGCAGGAGGGGTCGGTCAGTGGGGCAGGGAGGGGTCGGTCAGTGGGGCAGGAGGGGTCGGTCAGTGGGGCAGGGAGGGGCCGGTCAGTGGGGCAGGGAGGGGCCGGTCAGTGGGGCAGGGAGGGGCCGGTCAGTGGGGCAGGGAGGGGCCGGTCAGTGGGGCAGGGAGGGGCCGGTCAGTGGGGCAGGGAGGGGCCGGTCAGTGGGGCAGGAGGGGTCGGTCAGTGGGGCAGGAGGGGCCGGTCAGTGGGGCAGGAGGGGCCGGTCAGTGGGGCAGGTGGGGCCCGGTCAGTGGGGCAGGGAGGGGTCGGTCAGTGGGGCAGGGAGGGGTCGGTCAGTGGGGCAGGGAGGGGTCGGTCAGTGGGGCAGGGAGGGGTCGGTCAGTGGGGCAGGGAGGGGCCGGTCAGTGGGGCAGGGAGGGGTCGGTCAGTGGGGCAGGGAGGGGTCGGTCAGTGGGGCAGGGAGGGGTCGGTCAGTGGGGCAGGGAGGGGTCGGTCAGTGGGGCAGGGAGGGGTCGGTCAGTGGGGCAGGGAGGGGTCGGTCAGTGGGGCAGGGAGGGGTCGGTCAGTGGGGCAGGAGGGGTCGGTCAGTGGGGCAGGAGGAGTCGGTCAGTGGGGCAGGAGTCGGTCAGTGGGGCAGGAGGAGTCGGTCAGTGGGGCAGGAGGAGTCGGTCAGTGGGGCAGGAGGAGTCGGTCAGTGGGGCAGGAGGAGCCGGTCAGTGGGGCAGGAGGGGTCGGTCAGTGGGGCAGGGAGAGGTTGGTCAGTGGGGCAGGAGGGGTCAGTCAGTGGGGCAGGGAGTGGTCGGTCAATGTTATCAAAATGCCATATAATAGTTATTAGTTCATTTTATTCTTATCCTGATGCATACTAAGTGGTATTTTCTGCTTTGGCAAATATGGCCATATCTGCAGTGAACTGCACTATGTGCCCACCTGTTTAACTATGAGCTAACTCTGCTACAGCACTTGGACAGCTGAATACAAAGTTCATTTTTAATATAAAATTGAATAGCTCAGGCTTTGGCAGTGCAATCGATTGCCCCAGTCAATGACTCTCTCCCTTAAGGGAATTTCAATTTTCAATCCCCTTCTGCCTGTCACAGCAATGCTGCATGCAAGGAATTCATGTGTTCTGAGTGTGCAGTATTGCTGAGATGTTAATACTGGAAAAGATATCATATTAAGTTTTCCTATTATTAACATGTCATTTGAATATGGCTTGCCACATTTGGGCATCCTTATTTAAAGCCCACCATTAATTCTGGTGGAAAATTCTGTAAGTGGCATTCTCTTGCATATAAAATGAGAGGGAGCAGCATTGAGACAACATCCCACAGCTGTGTTGTGTATGTCCCTTTAAGGGAATAACTGGTCTCAGACTGCAGTGCCGGCAGTGACCACCCCTGTATAAAAGGCCCTGGCGGGCTCCTGTAGTTTCAGTTTCCAGGTTGTCTCCATTCAGTAAAGACTTGTTAAACCAACTCCTGTATTCCGTGTCTCCATTAACACACGGATTTAATAAGCTGGATATGCCACAGAGGCGCCCAAAGGCACCTGGAGTATTGTGCCTACCAAAGGTCACATATGATAGGGAAGTGGGCTGGCAGTGGCCCTTGGGCTGTATTATATGGCTGACACCAGTGCAGCACTGAGGAGGGTGCTGCACTGCCAGAGGTGCTGTCTTCAAGATGAAGCTAAGCCCTGTTCGTCTGTTCAGTTGGATGCAAAAGATCCCTTGGTAGTATTTGAAGAGAAGGCAGTTCTCCCAATTGTCCTGGCCAACATGCATCCCTCAACCAAAAACAGATTATCTGGTCATTCATTGAACTGCTGTTTGTAGGGCCTTGATGAGTGCAAGTTGGCTGCTGTGTTGCTTACATAACAACAGCGACTGCACTTCACAAATATTTAACTGGTTGTAAAGTGCTTTGGGGCATTCTGAAGATGTAATAAGGCGCTGTATAAATGCAAGTTTTTTCTTTTGCTTACCATTACTATAGATGGCTAGTACACAGAAGGTCATCAGGATACTTATCAGGATGCACTGCAGCATTTAATATAATCATCAGTCAAATTTCTCCCTCCAGCAAGGTTAAACTAATGTCCACGAAAGGAACACACACCACTTCCACAAATCATTAAACAAATTGAATAAATCAAATCTGTTACATTTCCAATCTTCTCTTTGTGACTTTCTTCCCAAACCACGATGCCTTGCTGTGCCTCTCTTTTAAAGCGCCTCTCTATTTTCCCCATTTATACATGTTTTCTGCTCTTCTTTCCATCCATATAAAGTATTTGAAGTATTATAAATGAGGGGCACTAAATGGTATATGAGCGTGGCTTGGTCCAATCTTCTGATATTCACTCTTTCTGGGAAGTTCTGACCTTCACTTGGTGTTTCCCTACTTCCTCACAGGGATTTAGTAAAATAGCAAAATACTGCAGATGTTGGAAATCCGAAATAACAACAGAAAATGCTGGAAAAACTCAGCAAGTCAGGCAACATCCGTGGAGAGAAATTTGAGTTGACGTTTCGGGTTTGACCCTTCTTCAAAACTGGAGAGAAAAGGAACTAGATCGAAGGCAGGGCTGCGATCGGACAAAAGAATTAAAGAACCAAAAGAAGTAAAAGAGATTAGAAGCTAGACGAGATGGTAATAGGCTGTGATTAGGTGTAAAGTGTACTGGCAGGGCAAAAGATAGCTGCCAGGTGTGAGAGAGAAACAAAAGGAAAGGGGGGGGGGAAAGGAAAGGAGTGGAAAAATATAAGTGAAAATGAAATAGGGGCCGAGGTTATGATCTGAAATTGTTGAACTCGATATTGAGACCGGAAGGCTGCAGACTGCCTAATCGGAAGATGAGGTGCTGTTCCTCGAGTTTACGTTGAGCTTCCGTGGAACAGTACAAGAGGCCAAGGACGGTGAGGTCCGAGTGGGAATGGAGCGGTGAATTGAAATGACAGGCGACCGGAAGCTCGGGGTCACCCTTACGGACTGAACGGAGGTGTTCCGCAAAGCGGTCACCCAATCTGCGTTTGGTCTCCCCAATGTAGAGGAGACCGCATCGTGAGCAGCGAATACAGTATACTAGATTGCGAGAAGTACAAGTAAATCGCTGTTTCACCTGGAAGGGGTGTTTGGGGCCCTGGACAGTGGGGAGGGGGGAGGTATAGGGGCAGGTGTTACATCTCCTCCGCTTGCACGGGAAGGTGCCAGGCGAAGGGGAAGGGCTGTTTGGGGTGATAGAGGAGTGGACTAGGGTGTCTCGGAGAGAGCGGTCCCTGCGGAATGCTGAAAGGGGAGGGGAGGGGAAGATACGTTTGGTGGTGGGATCACTTTGGAGGTAGCGGAAATGCCGGAGGATGATCCGTTGAATGTGGAGGCTGGTGGGGTGAAAGGTGAGGACAAGGGGAACCCTATCGTGGTTCCGGGAGGGAGGGGCAGGGGTGAGGGCAGAGGTGCGGGAGATAGAACTGACACGGTCGAGGGCAGTGTCAACCACGGTAGAGGGGAATCCTCGGTTGCGGAAAAAGGAAGACATGTCTGAAGCACTGGTGTGGAAGGTGGCATCGTCGGAGCAGATACGGCGGAGGCGGAGAAACTGGGAGAATGGAATAGAGTCCTTACAGGAAGCGGGGTGGGAGGAAGTGTAGTCCAGGTAGCTGTGGGAGTCAGTGGGCTTGTAGTAAATATTGGTCGATAACCTATCCCCAGAGATGGAGATGGAGAAGTCGAGGAAGGGAAGGGAAGAGTCAGAGATGGACCATGTGAAGGTGAGGGAAGGGTGGAAATTGGAGGCAAAGTGAATGAAATTGTCAAGTTCGGGGCGAGAGCAGGAAACGGCACCGATACAGTCATCAATGTATCGGAAAAAGAGGTGAGGGAGGGGACCCGAGTAGGACTGGAACAAAGATTGTTCCACATAGCCCACGAAAAGGCAGGCATAGCTAGGACCCATGCGGGTACCCATGGCAACACCTTTGATTTGGAGGAAATGAGTGGAGTTAAAGGAGAAGTTGTTCAATGTGAGAACAAGTTCCTTTCCTTTCCCCCCCCCCTTTCCTTTTGTTTCTCTCTCACACCTGGCAGCTATCTTTTGCCCTGCCAGTACACTTTACACCTAATCACAGCCTATTACCATCTCGTCTAGCTTCTAATCTCTTTTACTTCTTTTGGTTCTTTAATTCTTTTGTCCGATCGCAGCCCTGCCTTCGATCTAGTTCCTTTTCTCTCCAGTTTTGAAGAAGGGTCAAACCCGAAACGTCAACTCAAATTTCTCTCCACGGATGTTGCCTGACTTGCTGAGTTTTTCCAGCATTTTCTGTTGTTATTAGGGATTTAGTAAAGATTGGAAACTCATGGGTGTGAAAAATCATAAATACAAACCTTTCTCCCAACACCTGATTGCACCAGTTCTGGATTCAACCCAGAGAAACAAGATCTTCTTTATTATTAAAAAAATCTACTCTTATAAATAAGATGTTTTCAAGTAATTTCAATCTGATGCCGAAGTATTATTTGTTCCATTTTATTTAGTTTCAACTGTCGTCGCACCTGGGCACATGGTCCAAAAAATAAGCAAGGAATACTTAAAATTTTTCAATACACCATGGTTTTATGTGTAATCACATTTTCTTGTATTTGTATTACACATAGCAGTGGTTTCTGAAAATTGCTATTGGACACAACTTCCCAAAAATCGAGATCCTACATCAATGCCCAGAGTTCCAACATCACATGATGCATGAATGGCTTTACACACTCATTGTAGAAGGGAAGATCCTCTACTTTTCAATGGTCACTACCATCATGTATATTATAAATAATGTTCAATACTTCTCAATTAATTTAAGTATACCTCTGAGTGGCCTGCCCAAAGTGCCACTGGCCTAAGCATGGGGGCAAGTTATCTGCCTCTCCATTCACTTGCTTACACATGGTTGATGTGTAGAAACCAGAACAGGAGAGAACCTGGAGGGAGACTAACTCTTGTGGTAAAGAAAAAAATAACAATACCAGACATTGAAGCTTCAAAGTAAAAGATGATTGAATAGTAGGGTCCTCAACTACAAACAACACTCCTTTAAAGTATTTCACTTCTGTATTCGAATATACTATAACAAAATTGTAATGGCGTCAGATATCACTGTTTATAATGCCATCTGCATCCACTTTTCGAATTACTGTGTTGCAATTCACTGAGAGGTATTCAGTATGCGCTACAGTGCAGTAATTTGTAAGACTGAGCTACTGATGCGGCACTAGATGTAGGTGCAGGGCACAGAATCAGTGTGGTAGTCCTGTCGCCAATACGTGCTTGTGTCCACTGAGGCTCTACAAGAGCAACACAGCCTTGCATTTTCTGTTTATATATCATTATTATAGCAGTTATATAACTGGGTTTGGTTATAAATAGAATACTATTTGGCGGTTTTATGTCACAGGCTTCAAGCTGTGAAGAAAATATATTATTCTAAATGAATAATGTTGCTTGATAGAATCATTGCAATTCCCTTTTGTGGGTTCAGCTGCCACTGTTAATGGGTTTGCTCTGTGGCTGTTAATTAGCTCTGACAGTGGAGTTGGCACAGCACAATCAAAACTTCAACATTAGATCAAATTTACATTAGAGCTGTAAAACTAAAGGTCAAATGCTTTCACCTTTTGTGTGAGAGAATGATCCTATTTTCAAAACTGGAGAGAATTCAGTCTTCTTGATGGCCAGAGCTGCAACAATATTGTCAATACATTTGAACTAGAGTAAACTGATACTATGGGAATATATCACTTGCAGGCATGGCTGTCAAATTCAAGATCTTTATTAACAAATGAATCTAATGTGTGGTCCCTGTCAGGCTAGGTGATGATACATATTAAAGGAAATGTAAGGAATGATATCTACAAAAGTAGGTTGCTGATGGACAAGGAGAAGGCTTCTGGATTTAGGAATAGATGCATTTAATGGAGACTTGAAAGGAATGCCAGAGGGATTGATGTATGGAGGGAAGGGGAACTCTGTGAAAACACTGAGTGAGAGAACTCAGTTAAGATACTGAACAAGTCACAATAGATTCTGAGGCTTAGACAAAAGACCGAGGGGCTCAGTATATTGGCCCTGATTTTGCGGTAATAATAAGTGAGGCTATCAGCGCTCACTGTTGCTACGGGGTAAATCGGGCAGCAACCTCTGGCATCCGCACATGCGCAGTTAAACGCGGAAATTGGAAGTTGTTGTCAAGAGATACTCTGCTCCTTCACAGGGTGCACTACTGCAGTCCTCGTCGATAACCTCAACATTGAAATGCCTGCAACGTGTGATCTTACTGTACTTGCCCACTAGTACCCCACTAAAGACAGCTAAAAAAGTTAGGGCTGATGCATTCAGGAGTAAGTGAGCTTCTAATGGTGTGGTAAGTGACAATTACTGTTAAAAAAAAAAACAGGGCCGCAGAGGTTGTTCAACAAGTGGAGTCTCATTCTCTCAGAAGAAAATTCATGTTGGAGATTTTAAAAATATTTATTTCCCAATCTTTATTTCACTTTCTGTACATCATTTAAATCTAATTTATTTTTCCTGCTTTATACTTCCTGGTTTGAACTCAGCGTGTCTCAGTGAGAATTCTTCAATCTGATTGGTTGAAGACCCTTGCTGTTTTTTGATCTGCTCACAGATGCCACAAATGCCCTGTAGAGGGTGCCGCGCTGGAATAGACACCGGATTAAAGGACATCTGCGCTCTAAAGCTGGTCAAAACTTTGTTAGCAGCTGTCAGTGAGGTGAACAGCGAGCACCGTTCCTTTACGCTGTCCGCAAAATCTGGACCAATATGTTTTAGAATTCTTTGGACACCACAGCAATGCTCACGCAGTTGCCTGAAATGTCTGTAAATGCTTTTCAGCAATGCATGTTCTTTTAAATATTATAAATTTTATTTCTGAATCAGGTATATGTAAAGTCTGTTATGCAAACCAGTAGCTTATTTTAAAGTTGGCTTTTCACTAAACCCACTACAAACTACTCCAGTTTGTAAATTGCATCCCTACATTTAGAAGGCATAAGCCAGACACAAAAGGTAAAACTTGTACACAAAAATGTATGATACATAAGCGAGCCTGGGTGTTTTAAATCAATTTGGATGCATACCTCTACTTTACATTGAAATGCTTCCTTTAGGGCTATAGAGAGGGGAATGAGGAAGAGGATGAAATGTCAACAGAGGAAGAGGTAAAGGTGCAACTAAATTTAACAAATGATTGATAAAACATTAATAATAGTTTTAACTGGCACTCCATGGCGCTTTCGAACATTTCTGTTCTTGGAATTATCTATAATGGAACTGTTGGCTTTCAAATTTAGAGATTTATTACAAAGCCTCTCTGTACACTAAACCTCTAAAGCAACATGGAGTGCCACTTAAGTCTACTGTAAACACATAAATGCTTTATTACTGCTCATTAGATTTACAATTTTATATCGATAGGATATTGAAATGATTAATAGCTGCAGCGAGTTCACTATACATTTTGGATCCCAGGGAGATGAAATTGGTAGGTGTAACAAGTTTAATTACCAACCACATGTAATGCAAGTGAATCTGATCAATAATGACACTGGGATTTAGGAGAATAAAGTTGAAAACCAAAGTTTCATTCTTTATGTGTAAGCCAATTCCTAGTAGTCAGTTGGTAGCAATCTCGCCTCTGAGTCAGAAGGTTGTGTGTTCAAGTCCCACTCCAGAGGCCTGAGCACATAATCTAGGCTGATACTCCAATGCAGTACTGAGGGAGTGCTGCACTGTCAGAGGTGCCGTCTTATGGAGGAGATGTTAAACCGAGGTCCTGTTTGTCTTCTCAGGTGGATGTAAAAGATCCCATGGCACTATTCAAAGAAGAGCAGGGGAGTTATCCCTGGTGTCCTGGCCAACATTTATCCCTCAATCAACATCACTAAAACAGATCTGGTTATTTATCACATTGCTGTTTGTGGGAGCTTGCTGCGTGCAAATTGGCTGCCACATTTCCTATATTACAACAGTGACAACACTTCAAAAGTACTTCATTGGCTGTATAGTGCTTTGGGACGTCCTGAGATTGTGAAAGAAACTATATAAATGCAAGACTTTATTTTAGTTATTCTGAGCAGGACTAATGTAAACTTTACTAAGTGCTTCCCCGGGCACTAAATATGCCAACTGAGTGAATCAAAGCAGGAAATGAAAGGAATTTGGTCAATATTACAGTCTGGAAAATCACATCAAGAACAGCGGTAAATTGTGAGAGTGGGGAACTCTGATGATACCATGCCAAGATGCTCAGAACCATTTCTCACACTTTAATACTCCTCTTATGTGCACAGAAGGAACTCGCCTTCTTATAGCTCAACATTAGATAATATTGAAACCTAACTGCTTACCTCGACTAAATCAAGTGCAAAATTAACTACAAATACAAGGGACTGCTGTAACTCATTTTGTACAATTTTGTAAGGATATACATGTGGAGGAGAGGTTGTAAAATGTTCTGTAGTGCAAAAATGAAATATATAGGGAAATTCTCTTTCATACTTGTAATTGTAAGGTTGTTTAGGACTCCTTTAATAAATTTGGAGCACAATATTTACACTGGCTTGACTAAAGTAGATGTCCAATTGACAGACTGACAACTGCAGTGAGAATAGAAAGAAACTGCAGAACTGAACACTGAACAGTACAATGACCACTTTGAAAAACTTGTAAACTAATTTAAACCGTGTTAACTTTATTTTATTACAAAGCACCCACCCCTCCAGCCCATCAGGTCAGGGAAGAAAAAGAGATTTTATCTTGTGGTTCCCACTGGATTTCTAACTAGATAGTCCATCAGTGATTGTGTCACAGCGCATTACTGAAGTTACTTCACAAGTACAATGGTTTTTCATACACCTGAAGAAATGTCAGTAATGTATCGTTGATTGTGCAATATTCTGTGGGCGAGTCATTTTTCAGGTTTAATCATGTTCTGAAATTGCACAGTAACATCCTTCCCAATGGAGCAAGAATGATTCTAAGGTGATATAATAATTGCTGAGTATTTTCAACACATCTGTGCCGTCCTTTCACAACAATCCGTGGCCAGTACAGACGTTCATTACATACAATCTGTTTTTTGTTGATATGAGCTATGGTTTTTAAACTGAACTTGTCCTAGGTCAGAGATTACAAATGTGGGAGTCCTCTTGTGCATTAAGGTACAGTTTGTTACTTACATTTTTACGTAAGGATCTGAGTAGCCATTTGCATCCATAGCTGCTAAATGTGCACATCGTGCAATGCCAACAACAAGACCAGTTTTCTGTGAGCTGTACTTCAAAGAGACAAGAATCCGACCACGCTCCTCCAGTGACTTGTCCTCTGTTTTATCTATCTGCAAGGAAGTAGTGTTACATTTACCATTTAACCAACATCAGTGTTAGCCATGCAGAGAAATGCCAAGTGCCTACACGTGCAGAAGAACAGGTTACAGATGCTCAACACACTGAATTCTTGTTCAAATAATCAATACAGTCTCTATACAATAGCTTGTCACAACACAATTACTTTGTATCAGACTGGGATACTGCCTTACATACTGAAATAGTAATTAGAGCCCAATTCTTCTCTCTCCTCATATCCTGGGTTTGTGCCCAGTTTGTAGTTTTGACCCTGTTAATGCAGACAGTGGAAAGTTAATAGCCATCATAGGGGACAGTAGGAGATGCAGGCAGATCAGTTTCTCCTCCCAAGTGATCGCAGACTTATTCTTGGAAATGTGTGCAGACAAGACCAGCAAAAACTCAAACTACAGGAAACTTTCTGGTATCCGGCACGGACGGAACCGACGTGGTGCCGGTTCAGCAACAATTCCGGATAACCGAACGCTATAGTGAAAGATACGGACCTTAGAGCTCCGTATGAAGCAACAAACCTTGTTGCTTCAGAAGAACGTCCACAAGTTGCAAGCATCTCTGTAGCTTAGCAACAGCTGCAGCCAAACCCTTGCCTTCCTCAATTTGTTGCTGTGCAAGTAATAAAAGTTATAAAAGTTAGCTGAAACCGACTCCTGAATTTTGCCAGTTAACCGACGTTTCCAGTTATTTAGGGGCCGGTTAATCGAAAGTTTCCTGTAATTCTTTACATTCAAATGATTTAAATGCCCCATAATTCTAATAATTTAAATTGATGGAAAATGCAAGGATGAAAAACTAATTCTCAATGCAAGAGGGCCCACAGAAAAGTAGCAATCTAACTAGTTTTCAGTTATTTTAGGGTGCGTTTACACTACAACTGTAGCATTGGTTAAAAAAAAGCATTGTCGTTTAGCACTGATGTTTATACAGCCCGAATCTAGATTAAGGTCAGGCCAGTCACTAGAGTGAAGAGGACTCTCATCCCACGTCACTCGGGAGCCTGTTCACATCTTCATAGCCGATTTACTCTGCACAAGCTGGCACAAAGCTGAAATCGCTTCAAACCAATGTTAAACTTGTAGCGCGGATGCACTGTTCAATACTGGAATACTGAAACCTGTGATATACAGGTATGCAAGTAGACTTCGTCATGGTCTTGCTTCATTTGTTAAATTGAACTCATCAAGTAAGGATTTGTTTACTGAGCATTCAATGGGGGTAATTTTGACTTTGTGATAGAGTAAAACGGATGTTAGAGATTAGGCAGCCCATTTCACATCTCTCTTGATTTTTATTTCCATTACAACAGGCTGCTCAACGCTATCACCCGTTTTACATGACCACAGAGTTAAAATTACCCCCATATGTAAGTAATAATTCTGATGAGCCTATGAAATAAAGGATTTTGAAAGGAGACTCAATACAAATACAAGGATATCTATGTATTAAGTAAAACTGATGTGTATTAATTGACTGTTTTGTCTTTCGCCCTTCCTTTAAAATCCTTGTTCTCTACCGCCCATCCATGCACCATACCAAGTTTCTCACCAAGATAACTTCACTGTTTTCCTCCCTCAGCCTCCACACAGAGCGGCTTCTCATCCTCAGTGATTTCAAACTCCACCTCAATTCACCATGCCCTCGCTCCTCTGAGTTCACTGGCCTCCTATATCTTCTCTTAATCTCTCCCTCCATATAAACTTCCCTACCCATATTCACGGCCACCCGCTCAACCTCACCATCTCACGTGGCCTTGCTACTCCCATCATGTCAGTCACAGATAAGGGCGTCTCTGATCACTTCCTCGTTTCCCTCTCCACTCACATCCCCCTCCCAACCTCACTTCCTTCTGGGTCCGCCCCTAGAAAAAACTCTTTACCAAGTCACTTACAACGGTACTTTCAAATTCCCAACTGTCTAGCCTTTAGCCTTCCATTCATCCTGACATTTCTACTACCAATCTGCTCAGTCACACCCTCACCTCCACCTTTGATGACCATGTCCTCATTAAACACATTACTCTCTCTCACCCTGGTTGCTCCCCCTGCTACGGCCCTCATCTCCGCTCCCTTAAGTTCAAGGGATGCAGTCTTGAACATTTATGGGGGACAACTGGTTTAACCATTTATCCAGAATTGACTGTGTAATGATCAATAACATGTCATTCTATAGTGGACACTAGGTGGAGCCATAGAGCTGTATGTATATAAGACTACACTACCCAGCTGTATGTATATTAAGACTACATTACCCATGAGGCACTAGGCTACCCACAAGGCAGCAGTCAAGATGGATGCCTCTACAGATACTGTACCTAGTCCACATGTGCTCAATAAAGTGTCTAGCAAAAGCTAGCTGTGTTCATAATAAGAATGTCTATTTATTAATGAACATAAGATGGTACCAGGATTGGTGAAGATCTGCTGAAAATTGTGAAAAGCGACATGGAGAATTTGAAGCCACCAGAGCGTTTGAAACTTACAGGAAATATCGACTACAATTGGCAGACTTTTAAACAACAATTCGAACTCTACATTGCAGCCATCGGATTCGGTACGAAGCCAGATGCAAGGAAGATAGCGTTGCTGCTTACGGTTGCAGGCCCACAGGCGATAGAGGTATTTAATACATTTGTATTTAATCCAGAGGAGAACAGAGAAAAATTAGAAGATGTGCTAAAAAAATTTGATGCACATTGCTCTCCCAAAAAGAATGAGACCTATGAAAGATACATCTTCCGTTCTCAGACACAGCAGCAAAATGAGACTTTTGATAGCTTTATAACTGATCTGAAACTGAAAGCACAGACATGTAATTTCTCTGAGCTCAAAGCATCCATGATTCGTGACCAGATTGTGTTTGGTATTCATGATAAAAAAGTCAGGGAACGTCTGTTGAGAGAAACCGAACTAAATTTGGAAAATGCTGTGAAAATATGCCAAGCCAGCGAGCTAGCTCGAAAGCACGCGAAGACTTTCAGTGAAATCAATAATGATGCGATTGTAATGAGTGATAATGCTGCTGTCGGTGCTGTGTCCTACAAGGGGAAGAAACGTGGGCAGAACAGAAATAAAAAGCAATCGGAGGATGACATTTTTAATTGTAAACGCTATGGTTACAAACACCAGTTAAGGCAATGCCCAGCGTTTGGAAAAATGTGCACAAAGTGTAATGGAAAGAATCACTTTGCCAAACAATGCTTTTCAAAAGTAAAAACAAAGGGCAACGAGTTAATGTGATTGAGGACACTGATTTAAGTGAGACATTTTTTGTAGGAATGGTGTCATGTGACAATATCAAAAAGGATACAGAAAATGTGCAGCCCTCAGAAATGGACAATGCTGAACATAAAGTTAATGCAGTAAAAGAGGACAAATGGATGATCCCACTGCAGGTAAATGGAGCATTAGTTACCTTGAAACTAGACACTGGGGCAAAAGCAAACTTAATCAGTATGAGTGACATTAACAATATGAAAGAAAAGCCCAAAATACAGAAAAAGTCAGTACTACTGAAGGACTATAATGGGCAGAAAATAGATAGCTTAGGTGTATGCAGACTTAAAGTGACAGTCAAAGACAAAGTGCATCATCTCATGTTTTCTGTTGTGGCTGAAAGACTTGATTCACTACTGGGTGACAAAGCTTGTGAGGACTTAGAACTGGTCAAGAGAGTCTACCGTATAAACTGTGCCATAAGCAGACCAGATGACTCGGTGGATTCTGTAGTGAATAATTTCCAGGATGTGTTCAAAGGATTTGGAGTTCTACCATTCACTTACAAGATCCAGCTAAAGGAGGATGCTCAGCCAGTGGTACATGCTCCACGAAGAGTTCCAGCACCCCTGCGTGACCGGCTCAAGAATGAACTGGACAGAATGACCACATTAAGAGTCATCAGGAAAGTCGAAGAGCCAACAGACTGGGTTAACTCCATGGTATGTGTAAAGAAAAAGAACAATGATCTAAGAATATGCATGGATCCAAAGGACTTAAATGCAAACATAAAACGTGAACACTACCAGATTCCCAAGCGAGAAGAAATCACCAGTGAAAAGTCAGGTGCCAGATACTTTACAAAGCTCGATGCCGCACAAGGATTTTGGCAACTAAAACTGGATGAAGAGAGCACCAAATACTGTACCTTCAACACACCATTTGGCAGGTATTGTTTCCTCAGAATGCCTTTCGGGATAATATCTGCATCTGAAATCTTTCATAGAGCGATGGAACACATAATTGAAGGTCTGGAAGGAGTTCGGGTCTATGTTGATGACATCATCATCTGGGGCTCCACACTGAAAGAACACAATGAGAGACTGACTAAAGTGCTACAGAGCATACGCCAGAATGGACTGAAGCTCAACAAAGCCAAGTGTCAGTTTGGCGTCCAGGAAGTCACTTTCCTAGGAGATAATCTATCTGGTAAAGGAATAGAGCCAGATATGGAAAAAGTAAACGCCATACTCAAAATGCCCCGACCCACTGACAAAAAAGGAGTGCTACGCATCATGGGGATGATAAACTTCATTGGAAAGTTCATTCCTAACTTGTCAGCCAAGACAGCCTGTCTGCGAGACCTGCTACATAAAACAAATGAGTTCGCATGGACAGAAAGACATGAACAAGAGTGGATAAACCTCAAAACAGTGCTGACAACCACACCTGTACTCACTTTCTTTGACCCAACAAAAAGAATCAAAGTGTCAACGGATGCATCAAAAGATGGCCTAGGTGCGGTCTTGCTACAAGCAGAGGGTGAAGATTGGAAGCCTATGCCTCCAGGTCTATGACTGATACTGAGTGTCGATACGCCCAGATTGAAAAGGAATGTCTAGGCTTGGTAGTTGGACTAGAAAAGTTTCATGGCTACATATATGGACTTCCCACCTTCACAGTTGAGACAGACCACAGCCCTCTGGTTGCCATCATAAAAAAGAACCTGAATGAGATGTCTCCAAGGATTCAACGACTCATGATGAAGCTGCAAAGATATGACTTTGAACTGATCTACACACCAGGCAAATACATAGTGTTAGCAGATGCACTATCCCGAGCACCCACAATGAGTCATGTGAGCTCTACTGAAGAAGACGTGGATGTTCATGTGAGTATGGTCACTGCTGCGCTGCCCGTGTCAGACACAAAATCAAAGCAAATAGCAGAAGAAACAGTAAAAGATACAGTATTACAAACAGTAATAGAGAACATTCATCATGGTTGGCCAAAAGGTTCCTGTCCAAAATATTTTCACATAAGGTCAGAATTGAGTGTCGCAAGTGGACTATTACTAAAACAGAACAGAATAGTCATTCCACAGGCTCTACGTCAAGACATGCTCAAAAGGATTCATGAGGGACACCTCGGAATTGAAAAATGCAAAAGGAGGGCAAGAGACACTGTTTATTGGCCTGGCATAAATAAGGACATTGAGAACATGATAGGCAAATGTGAGACATGTCAGAAACACCAAAACAAACAAGCAAAGGAACCAATGATAGTAGCTGACATACCAACAGCACCATGGCAAAAGGTTGGTATGGACCTTTTTCATTTAAATGGTAAAGACTATCTAATAGTGATCGACTACTATTCGAACTATCCTGAGATGGCGCTGCTCTCAAGCACCACAGCAAGCAGTGTCATAATGCATGTGAAATCCATCTTCGCCAGACATGGAATTCCCAGGATTGCCGTTAGCGACAATGGTCCGTGCTTCAACTGTAAGGAGTGGCAACAGTTTGCAGCACATTATGACTTTCAGCACATCACATCCAGTCCTTTGTATGCTCAGTCAAATGGTAAGGCAGAGAAAGGTGTTCAAGTTCTCAAGCAGCTACTGAAGAAAGCGACAGAAAGCAAGTCTGATCCTTATCTCGCCCTGCTGAGCTACCGAGCCTCACCTTTAGACTGTGGTTCTTCACCTGCTGAACTACTAATGGGTCGCAAGTTGCGCACCACGCTACCCTGCTGTGCAAAAGAACAGCAAAGTGAGGAACTGAGACAGAGACTTCAACTGTTAAAGCTGAAACAGAAATCATACTATGACAAGTCATCTAAAACCATTGACAAGGGATGATGTTGTCAGGATTGAGGATCCAGATACATGGAACAGGAAAGCTACAGTTCTTGAGGAAGTAGGACCAAGGTCATACACTGTTAGAACTGAGGAAGGACAGATTCTCAGGAGGAACCGCCGTTCCCTCCTAAAAACACAACAGACTATTCAAGACCAGATTGATGACAATGCTGCAACTGCATCTTGTCATTCACTGCCAGAACAATCTCATGAAGACACATCAGACTTACCCATGTTGAGAAGATCCACACATGAAGTAAAAGAGCCTGATAGACTTAATCTTTGAGTACAATGTAAAGCTTTGAAAATGTGTTGACTGTTTTGAAAATGTTTATGTTTATAGAGCACTAACAAAAGTGTTACTGATATTATCTTTATTGTTTTCTTGAAAGTTGATTGATATTGATTTTGTTAAACCTCAAAGAAAGGGGGATGTAATGATCAATAACATGTCATTCTATAGTGGACACTAGGTGGCGCTGTAGAGCTGTATATAGCTGTATGTATATAAGACTACACTACCCAGCTGTATGTATATTAAGACTACATTACCCATGAGGCACTAGGCTACCCACAAGGCAGCAGTCAAGATGGATGCCTCTACAGATACTGTACCTAGTCCACATGTGCTCAATAAAGTGTCTAGCAAAAGCTAGCTGTGTTCATAATAAGAATGTCTATTTATTAATGAACATAAAGCACTCTTGTGTTCTACTCTCCTCTGCCAAAACTCTTCACTATTCCAGGGTCATCCTGGAATGCAAAAATAACCTTCGGCTTCTCTTCTCTTGGACCTCTATAGGACAGAGCAGGGTACTTGTACTTTCTAAATGGTGAAAACTAAATACAGTGGAGGTCCAAAGAGACTTGGGGGGTCCAGGTACAAAGATCATTAATCTGTCATGAACAGAGACAGAAAATAATTTAAAAGGCTAATGGAATGCTGGCCTTTATATCTAGAGGACTAGAATACAAGGGGGTAGAAGTTATGCTGCAGCTGTACAAAGCCCTGGTTAGACCACACCTGGAGTACTGTGAGCAGTTCTGGGCACCACACCTTAGGAAAGATATATTGGCCTTGGAGGGAGTGCAGCGTAGGTTTACCAGAATGATACCCAGACTCCAAGGGTTAAATTACAAGGAGCGATTACACAAATTAGGGTTGTATTCCCTAGAATTTAGAAGGTTAAGGGGTGATTTGATTGAAGTTTTCAAGATATTACGGGGAACAGATAGAGAGAAACTATTTCCGCTGGTTGGGGATTCTAGGACTAGGGGGGCATAGTCTAAAAATTAGAGCCAGACCTTTCAGGAGTGAAATTTGGAAACACTTCTACACACACAGGGTGGTAGAAGTTTGGAACTCTCATTCATTCGCAAACCGTAATTGATGCTAGATCAATTGTTACTTTTAAATCGGGAGATTGATAGATTTTTGTTAACCAAAGGTATTCAGAGATATGGGCCAAGGGTGGGTATGGAGTTAGGTTGCAAATCAGTCATGATCTCATTGAATGGCGGACAGACTCAAGGGGCTAAATTGCCTACTCCTGTTCCTATGTTCTCCAATACAAACCATCTTCTTAAACCCCTCTCCCCAGCTTCCTCCACCTGCACCTCCAACAAGTGAAAGGGAGCTCATGGACTTGTTTGATACCAAGATTGAGACCATCCATTCAGCTTCCTCTGCCACTTCCCTCCCTTCCAATAGCCCACCAAGCCAAACTTCCCAAAGATCTCCCTGCTACCCTCGCCCTGAACTCTCATTTTTCTCTAGTTTCTCTCCTATCTCCCCTCATGCTCTCTCCGAGCTTACCTTGTCCATGAGAACCACCTCTGCTCCCTCGACCCTATTCCCACTAAACTGCTGACCACCAGATTTCCTTCCGGGCCCCCATAGTTAACCTGATTTTGTTAACAGTTACCTACTCTCAGGTACTGTCCCACTCCCATTCAAATCTGCCATCATCACCACACTCCTTAAAAGAAAACACCCCTGGACCTCTCTGTCCTATGACCCCATCTTCACCCTCCCATTTTCTCTCCAAAGTCTTGAACATGTTGTCACCTCCCCAAATCTGTGCCCATTGTTCCTGGCAACTCCACGTTTGAACCCCCTCCAATCAGGTTTCCAATAGCACTAAAACAGTCCTTATCAAGTCGCAAATGACATCCTATGAGACAGTGACCATGGTAAACTGTCCCTCCTCATCCTTCTCAACCTGTCTGCAACCGCAACCTTCGACATGGTTGACCACACCATCCTCCCCCAACGCCTCTCCTCCGTCGACCAGCTGGGTGGGGACTGCCCTCACCTGGTTCCATTCTTATCTATCCAGTCGTAGCCAGAAAATCACCTGCAATGGCTTCTCTTCTCACTCCAGCACCGTTACCTCTGGAGTCCCCCAAGGATCTATCCTTGGCTCCCTCCTATTTCTCATCTACATGCTGCTCCTTGGCGACATCATCCGAAACATGTCAGGTTCTACTTGTACACTGACGACACACCTCTCAACCCTTCCACTGTCTCTGATTTGTCACACTGCTTGTCTGACATCCAGTCCTGGATGAGCAGAAATTTCCTCCAACTAAATATTAGAAAGGCTGAAGCCATTATCTTCAGTCCCCGCCACAAACTCCATTTCCCTAGCCACTGACTCTATCCCTCTCCCTGGCAACTGTCTGAGGCTGAACCAGACCGTTCTCAACCTTGGGGGGTCCTATTTGACCCAGAGATAAGCTTCTGATCACATGTCCGCTCCATCACCAAAACTGTCTATTTCCACCTCTGACCCTACCTCAGCTCATCTGCTGCTGAAAACCTCATCCCTGCCTTTGTTACCTCTGGACTTGACTATTTCAATTCTCTCCTGCCGGCCTCCCATTTTACAACCCAACATAAATATGAGCTCTAATAAAATCAGAAAATGCTGGAAATACTCAGGTCAGGCAGCATCTGTGGAGAGAGAAAGAGAGGTCAACGTTTCAGGTCGATGACCCTTCGTCAGAACTTTTTCCAGTTCTAACAAAGGGTCATCGACCTGAAACATTAACTCTGTTTCTCTCTCCACAGATGCTGCCTGACCTGCTGAGTATTGCCAGCATTTTCTGTTTTTATTTCAGATTTCCAACATCCGCAGTATTTTGCTTTTGTATAAATATGTGCTCATTCAAAACTCTGCTGCCTATATCTTAACTCGCATTAAGGGCTGGATTTGTTGCCAGCCCCGAGGAGGCAGGACTACCAGTAAAGTAGCAGAAAGTGGGGCAGATGAGCCCAAACAGCACATCTTCCCGCCACT